>NC_080575.1:93236992-94486992 GCF_029962835.1 Magnolia sinica
GATTGCTGAGAGAATGTGGAATGATTGTCTTTCACGCACATGACAACACTTTTAATAATTTTGTTGGTTTATGTAATGATCTGCTTTGATGAAAGCAAAAATTTTTAGACAAATATTTCCTATGTTAAGCACATTATTAAATTAGCATCATACAATTATAATATTCAATTATGCATGACTATATTGCTGCCTACTTTTGACATCACTGTCATGTTTCTATTAACTGTTATTGTGGCGTAGGTGTAATGAATTTCCTACAGAGCTCATTGAAGGTTTCTATAAATATAAATGAGAGATCGTCGCCTGCGAAGGGGGCTGGTTCATCATGTAAGAGTCTAGCTTCACCTACCGATCAAGTTGTAACACCCTCTAAGAAACTTCGATGCCTTCACACAAAGGTCCTTTACCTAAAAGTCAAACAAACCTGAATCGAAGGATATCTACCAGTAGAAAAATTCCTAGGATACAATGGTCTGATCCAATGGACAATTCCCTGGTTAATGCGTTGGTGGATCAAGTTAACGTTGGCTTCAAGAGTGACATTGGATTTAAACCTAAAGCACACAAGGAAACTATCAAAGAAATCCATGAAAGATGTCAAATTCTCTTGAAAAATCGTCATATTTCAAATCGTCTTTGCACTTTGAAGAGGCTTTACTGGGCAATCAAGGACATGCTTAGTGCAAGTGGTTTTGGTTGGGACCTAGATGAGAAGATGGTTGTACCTATCGACGATGTTTGGGAAGGTTATATTGCGATAAGTTTGGGTAAATTTTGTATTTCAGTTTTGTGAGAGTATTCAGGTCTGTTTACACATGTTGAATATAATACGCATTGATAAATATCTCTTCACTCTGTCTACAGTCTCACCCATATGCTGAAAGAGTGCGCGGGAAGCACATCGAAAGATATGATGATTTGGTGTTTATCTTTGGCAATGAGTGTGCACATAGTTCCTTTACCAATACGGCTTACTCGTCACCCATTTCGGGGAGACGCTGCACCTGACGTGAACTAAATTCAGATGATGGTTCGGAAGATGAGGCTTTTGAGACTATTCGTCTCTCATTCGATAATGACCATGATCAGGTCCTTGCTCCTCGCATTCACTATGGCGAGGGATCTACTCATCGGGTAAAGCGTTATAACAAGAGCCTGATGGAGACGACAATAGGGTCCCGAAACAGTCACTCAACAGCAAGCGACATGAGCCAACAGCGGAAGGGTAAGCCGAGTGATCACATAGGTGACAAGATGGGAGAGATGGCTGAAGCGGCGAAGTCCCTGACAATAACAATGATGCAGGGCAAGAGTATGAGCCATCTGCAACGGTTGCTGGGGATTCTTAAAGAAGTAGAGGGACTAAGTCATGAGGACCAACTTCGGGCTGTAAGGGTTTTGCAATCTGATTTAGTCAGTGCAATTTTTTTTTTATGAAAATGGGCCACGAGAGGAGGAATGAGTGGATACAGAAACTTGTACACGATCGCAATGACCCTAAATGAAAATGGACTAGCTTTCTGGCTGCTGACTTTCTATTTTTTGACAAATTTTATCTCTCTTTCTTTTTTTTTTAATGTTTAGGGACTGTTATCTGTGTGATTTTTTGTGCGCGATTAGGGATGCTACTGAATATTTCATGTTACAATTGCTATTGGAATAGCAATTGTAACTTCTTATGTTGACATTTTTATTTGAAGATGGTAGTTTTTTTTTCCAGAAACTGTTGCAGGTTTATAGCAGGTGTCAGTGAGTAAAATTGCTTGAATAGGGGACAGTTTCCATCAGGGTAACAATATGTGCACTGAAACGAGGGATGGACGTTGTGTATGGTTTATGGCTCATGCATTTGTGGTAATGATGTGTGATCATTAAACCATGCCTGCTCGATTTATGATACTAATCAAATAACTTTATTTTACAGGGCAAATTTGAAATATCTCAGTAGGGAGTTATCTGCTACAAACTCCCTCGAACAGGAATGTTATTTGAAGTGTGATTACACTATAGTTACAAGTTCTGGGTCGAATTTCATTTCATTAGTAGTGTTACAATCGGTGGACATATATGTTTTTGTATATGCGGCTATTAATTGTATGCCTTAACAGCAACAATGGTTTCTCTATTTGATAAGGAAGTATGTAATTTAGTTTCTTTGCCAAATGCAGGAAAATGAAGTAAAAGTTTTACGTGGTGTTTGTGGGAAGAGTCCCAGGGATATATCACAATTGGGAGGAGTGCAACGCATAAGTATACCAATTCAGTGGTTGTAGACACTAATCCTTCAGGACTTACGATGAGGCTGAATATGCGTGGAAGAAGTACAAGGTTCCTTGACTATTATGTTTCCTGCATTACTTTCATTCTCCCTAAGCATATTACGACTATAATTACCTGGTAACAATTGAACATGTGATTTCTTTTTGTATCATGTAGGCCACCGTCGACCATGGACCGATTAGGAGGATAGTTGATGGTTACAAGACTCAAGAGTCACTTGGTGTAGGGACGATGAGGACTGTCTGGGGTGAAAGTGCTCGGGCAGAGGCATGCGTGTATAAGGACTTCGATAATGAGGGCATGGATGAATGTGTTGTGGAAAGTGTCATGCCCCGGACTCGCAAGGAACTCGATAGCCGGTTTTGGCCGCAACAGCCTCCGTAGTATCTCATTCTCGGCTCCTAGCATAGATTTCGATCCTGGGATCCTATAAGGAGGATTTCCATAGCATAAATCTAATCCAAATCGAGCATACCCAAGATCATAACAAGTAAATCTCAGGAATATAACCACAGGAAACACATTGAAAAATCCACTAAGAATTAAAACTTTACAGGTACAAAGGCCTAAAAGGAAATACGTAATGAAAGAAGGGAAATGAAAGGTCTGCAACAGGTCCTTAGCTCGCGCCAATCCAATGCTCCACCGCTATTGCGCCGACCTAGGATCTTCTACACGCATCAATCGTGTATAAGCTTATAGAAAGCTTAAAGGGCAGTGTAAGTATGTGACAATGGTACTCAGAAGAAATATGAGGATGCAAAGGAAACCATGAATGATACCAATGCCACTAGCCGTACCGAAGCTAAGCTATGAATGCAGTAAGCCGTACCAAGGCTATGTAATGTAATACATGAGTACTGGACGCTATACCAAAGCGATGTAACGTAAGGCTTATACAGCCATTGCCAATGCAATGTGAAGTAATGTCAGTTCTCATAACTAATCCACACATCAAGTATAGTTCCATCATAAGGAATCCACCAGGGTCAAGTACACTGCAGGATGACTGCCGCTCTCCAAGACCCGTATAGTCAAACGAGCGTAAGAGACCTCACTACCCTCCTGTGGACAACCAATCACCAACGAGGCTCAATGGTAGCAGACCCATTTACGAGCTGGTCAGATTCAGCCTAGCTATACCCCCTCACTCAGGTGGATAAGGCCAAACCCCATCTCAATCGACCTCGCAACAGTGAGAGTCGCGGCCTAACGGTATAAGGCACTCGGGTGCTCATGATTTCCACTCGGTCTCGACGTTGAGGTGTCTTCTCGGTACCGTGAAAGTTTAAGGGCTTTCACGCAGGGATATTCTATGCACCTCAAATGCTCAAGTATCATTTTCGGTGTCCATACACGGCCATCTACGAATAAACTTATGGTGGCTACGACCCTGAGAAAACAAGGGCGAATATTCACATGCTATGCAATGCTAGATGCATGAATCACACAATCACCCATGCATCGATCCCAAGCATTCATCGTGCTTAAGAGGGGAATACTCCGTCCCTTAGGGGAATACTAAAATGTCCTACACAGTGGCACAACCATGACCAATCATACCTCAACTAAGCATGCATATGATGCGTATGGGAGTGAGCCATGAAGATGAATAAAGGTGCCGATGAGGTGAATGAGAAGATGTACTCTTTACCTACCCAGGAATGGTCTAAGTACTTAGTCAATTTCTCATAAGGAACATAATCTTTAATGGGGGCCCATTTACCTGGGGTAGCCCACGAGACTAAGCATACAGGCTATGGGTCTAAACAATATAAAGATAGGCATGGCAAGAGACTAAGGTGGGCATACTTAGATACAAATGGGTCTAGAGGGGTCCAAATGGGGACATTCAACCACCATTGCCCCAAGGTATCCAACCGCAAACCATAAGCTACAAGGCCTAAGGCCCACATCCAATCCATGTACATAAGTCCCATATAAAGCATTAAAAACTACGGGTCCAATCCATCTATAACAACATAGGTCAAAGGAAGGGAATCAAGTCCCAAATCCCAAGTTCCAATGGCCATCAAATCTATGCATTTAGTTGGACTAAATGGGCAGCCCATGAGCACAAAAACATGGCCCAAAAATAAGTCTAAGTTGGGTGAAATGAGCCCCACTATATCAGCCCAATAACTAGCAATTTAAGTAAGTAACCAAGGGCCCAATACCACCCTTATCTCAGTCCATAAGTCCATCAAAATGGTGGAAGTCAGCCCAAACACATGGCTGACCAAGTTGGGACGTTCCAGCCCAATTTGGGCCCACTAGGAACTCCCAAAATCCAGTCTAAGTTTGGATCCCACAAATGATCATCAATGGTGACCCAAACATGCATTAATTAAGCCTAAGAATATACTAAATATAAGGGAGCAATAATTACCCAAATTTCCTCAATATGGTGGGCCCCACATCTAATACAATTTCAACCCAAAAACAGTGTTTATTTGAGACCCTTACTGAACTTTTACCCCACCCAACTTCTTGGGCCTGCTGAAATCCAAAACTCGTCTAAATAGGTGGGGAATTAATCCCATAAGGGCCAACAACATTCATAGGGGGCCCCACCAGATTAGAAATAGGGGTTTTGCCATAAAACTAAGTGGACCTGTTGCTAGATTGCAGGTCCAGCAGCAACCCAAAAGGGTAGGGGCGTCCCAAGCCTGGGCGGTCCAAGGCCATGGACGGCCTGGGCCATACACATACAACAAGGTGGGCTCCTCATGTCCTAAGTGGGCCCCACAGGGGACGTCCACCTAGGGTGGACCCTCCCCACGTGGGCCACCCATGGATGGGATGGCTGGGATAAAACACATACACATGGTGGGCCTATGGGCTAGGGACGGCCAGCCAGGTTGGACGTCCACCAGTTGGACGTCCAGCAAGGCTCTTTGGTCCAGCTTGTTAGCCCTACTAACATGGCCCAATGGGCCTCCATAATATCATAAAGTGGGCCCCAAAAAAATCATGCACAAAGCCCCATTGGGCTGGGCCCAAAACTGCTGTAAACACAAAGAGGACAGCAAGGTTGGAAGAAAATTCAGCAATGCATGTTGCTGTCCTGAATTTGGGCACTCCAATGGAGTGGGTCCAGGGCCTCTAAAATTCTTGAAATTGAAGGCCAAGATCCCTCATCATGTATATAACAAGATAGATCCTAGAAAGGCAGCCCACCATCATCAAAATAATTTATGAATTTCAGTTTACAACAGTCTATATTGCTGGACTACATAGCAGAAAATCAGGCTTACCAACCATCTTGGCCCACCCTTTTGGATGCCCAAATGGGGTCAGTTGAGGCTGAAATTTGGCATATTAATAGGTAGGGTACACACCTTCAAGAAACATACATTACATGGTACCAATCTCCCCACTAAATGTCCAAAATTAGGCCTCAAGAAGACCCAAAAATCTGTCCAGACAGTTCTGGACAGCAACATATAACTAAAAATAATAAAATATAAACACTATTTAAAAGAGGATTTAATCCCAGAAAATTATGGTATGGACCACCCTAGTGGGCCCCACAAACATTCAGACCATCCCCACCATCAAAACACCTTTGCATGTACCTATTTTCAGTGCATTTTGGGGCCACACGTCCAAGGGTGGACTATCATTGACGTTCATCCACTTTGGATGGCCTGGATGGTTTTGGGTCACAAGGTGGGCCACACACTCATGATCAGAGATGTCAAACAAGAAAAGAAGGAAGATCAGCCACAATGGAAGGGTCTCCGCCACATTGAGGCCCTTCCCCTCATCACACATGCATACACATTCCACTATCACATGATATACAAAGATCTACATGATCATAGGATTTGTACTTAGGATCTATGGTGGAGATGCAATCTCTACCAAGGATTAAGGGTCTAGATGACCCAAAGATCCCTGATCAAGGAAAGAAAAGGCCATGAAAAGATCAATGGAGAATGGTCCATTGCATGCAATGTAGGATGGGCTATGAGCCACATCCATGGAGTTTTGGGGATACCACCATCACTTGATGGGCCCCACAAGGTCCAGCATGAAGAAAGAATGAAGAACAAATAAGAGTCTAAAGAAATCTAAAATTGAAATTTACATACACACCCAACTAAGGATCAAGCTTGAAATCTACACCACCATCAACTAGAAGCTCCAAGGGAGATGAATCTATGGGTGAGATGAACTAGGAAGGGTTAGATTGGGAGAGGATTTGAGGTAGGAGGGCTGAAAATTTTGGAGGGGTGGGGATGGTGGAGGGTTGCTAGGAAGAGGAGAGAAGAAAGAGTTAGAGAGAAATGAGAAGGAAATGGAGGTTAGGAGGGCTGAAAATTATAAGGGAAGATTCCTGTGATCCTTCCATAGGGATTATAAGGGAATACTCCTCGTATCCTGCCGCCGCTGAATCGGTCCAGGCATGGCTTAGTGGGGCCCATTGTGATGTACGGGTTTTATCCACATCGTCTATCCATTTTGGCAGATCACTTTAGGGTGTGAGCCTAAAAGAAGGTAAATACAAGGCTCAAGTGGACCACACTGTGTGGATTGAAGAACGAACCAAAAAAAAAAAACAATTCATAAAACACTTCACAGGAGCCGTAGAAGTTTTCACCATGTAGGTTCCAGATCAAAGCAGTAGTATGGGAGCCATTAGCTTATGTTCTTAAGAATTGGCCAGGTAGTAAAAGTTTTAGATATAACTCATATTTTATTTTATCTTATCTAAACCTACAGGACCTTAAAACTGATTCTATAGCCAATAAATGTAACATTGGTTTTTAGGAAAGTTTTTATTGTGGCATCATTATCACAACTGCTGCTTCCGGTGGTGTGATCCACTTAATTTTTGGATCTGCTTTATTTATGTGCTCATACCCTAAAATGATCTTCCAGAGTAGATAAATAGCATGATAAAACCCATACATCACAGTGGGCCCCATAGAGTCCCTACCTGGACCTATTCCCGTCCAGGTGAGACAAGATGTAATATTCTTCCATTTAAAAATAGCTGTGACCCTTCTAGCTTGGAAACAACACAGTTGTACAACAATCCAGACCATCCAAATCCCTTTTTAATGGAGCATATAACAGAAAATTTAAATTGAGAAAATGAGAGAGTAAGCATCTGTTGTTGATGTCATAAATCTGTAAATAATAGGGTTTGTCGATGCCATTGATAGACCACTCGATGCCATCGACAGATGTTCGATGCTATCTAAAAAATTCATGCTTTGTTGCTGGAATATTTTGGTATTTTATTCGATAGATTGCCGATGCCATCAAAGTTCCATCGATTGTGATTCTATATGATGCTATATATATCAAGTGTAATTGAAATTTGTGGAGTAGAAAAGGTGTTCTAGGCTTTCTAATTTGTTCCTAAGGATTTCAAAGGCATAACTTGGGCTTGTCAAACTGGTAATCTCTCTCTCATAATTTTTATTTTCATAGTGTATTACTCGTCACTTTGTGCCATTGTTTTTTTATGAAAAATTTTTCAACATAAAATTCGGATTATTTATGCTAACTTTTTTTTCCTTCTTCTTGTTAGCTTGTTAGTACATCCATTGTCAGATCACACTTCACTGTTAGCCACCCCCACTAGGGAATCGATGCCAAGACCTCAGTGTTGAAACGAGGTATCTTTCACTCAGTCTGGCACCTGAGCTATGGATCTGGGTGTTGATTACCAGCTAACTTGTAAGTCTATTTAATGGGTAGATTGCGTAATGTTAATTTACCAATATACTTGTACTCCTCAAATTTGAAAGGCATTGATAACGGTCCATCAGTGCCCCACACAGTGAAAATTATTCACCTGTTAAACTATAATATTAGCCTTTCCTCCTAAGTCAAGAGTCCGAAGTAGGATCCTAGGGAATGAGAGTTTGCCACCATTTTAAAATGGCAGCAATGTTTCACTGAGGCGCATGGCATAGTTGTAAAGCAATCTAAACCATCTAAATCACTAACCCAATTATGGATGGAAGCATAACCCCAAATCTATAATAAGTAGGTTTGAAAAAATTAAGAAAAAACTTAATTTTTCCCTTTCCATTATGTAGCGTTGGTTATCGCATTTTGTCCTATATATAGTGTTGGTTTTAATTTGACATGGGATAGAAAGTGGCTTAAGAAAATCTTAGATTCATTTTCTTATGGTGAGGTGCAGGGTGATATAATGTGGTGTAGTGTCTTTGACTCATGTCACGTGCATATAAAAAAGTTGACACGTGTGTGCAGAGACCCATCAGGCACACCATGTTAAATTCTTTTTTTTTTCTCTGTACTATTGTTTTATTGTTCTTCTTTTGTTGGAAAGTTAGAAGAGATAACTCGAGTTTTTGTGGCTATGATCATGCGTGAACCTAATCCTAGCCATCTATCATTGAGGAGATTTTTTGTATTCCGAGAATGGAGTTACCGAGTCCTGGTGCCTTGAAGATCTTGCCTCTGGCCCGCAGATTTATCTTTAAGATAATAATTATAATTCTTGCCTTTAATATTTCTATTGTCTGGTATATCAACAAACATTGATTTTGCTCTTAGAATTTGGATAACTCACTATTTTACTTTTAATCAAGTATTACTTGATCGCCGAGATTTTAGAGATTTGTGTCATTCACAATCTAGCTCACAATTTAGATTGTTTGATTTACCATATAATGAGTGCCAGCCTTACATGAGAGTGCCACGTGTGGACTATCATGAAAGTTCAAGATTAGGAGTCATTAGTTAAGTGATCTTTGAGTAGTGCCCTACTATAATCTCTACTAGTAGAGAACATAGAGACATCTGTAAGTAATCTCATTATAATAGGGCAAGCGAACAATTTTGCCCTTTGATTAGTTTCAAGGTGTCATGGTGATGTAGAGCTAGTCACAGACAATTTCATAGCCAAGATATATCAGAAAAGGCTCGGTCGACGACAGAAGTGAACTTGATCGTCAAAACTTAAAACGGATGTATCTCGCAAACTAGAATGAGCTATCAGACGTCCCGTATATGATTTTG
Organism: Magnolia sinica; assembly: GCF_029962835.1. Lineage (NCBI taxonomy): Eukaryota > Viridiplantae > Streptophyta > Magnoliopsida > Magnoliales > Magnoliaceae > Magnolia > Magnolia sinica. Next base: position 93,246,281 of record NC_080575.1, read on the forward strand.
GGGTAGGAAGAGATACTTTAGCTACCCAATCCCGCTACGTCGGGTTGCCTATGCCAAATTTGCGAAATACCATCAGATCAAAGGTCAAATTCATGTTTTAATTTCGTTTTTACTATTTATAGGAAGTTTTAGTTTGAGTATAACTCTTCATCCGTTGGGCTTTAGAAGTTGCGTCTAACATGAAAAATGCTTAGAATAATTAGGGGAACTTCATGATTTGGTCAAATAGGACACTTACTATTTTTGGCCGAAACCCATGCGCACTAGTAGGAATCATGACCGTCTATATATAGTAAGTTTCCTATTTATAGTAAGTCGCGAATTCTAAGAGTTTTAGTTGTAGTTTAATTCCGAAACTTCTTCCATAGCTTAGTATCCCTATTGAAAGGGGTGTAATCTCATTTTTCATCATCAATCAAATTATTTCGAATTTCTTAAAATTATTTCTATTTTCTTTTCCTCGTCGAGGTTTCCCAATGAGTCTAGAGAAGTTCCGTGGATTCGGAACAGTTATCCTCATGAGGAAGACAGTGCTCGACCTCACGTCCTTCCCTACATCACATGGCATTTGACATTTATGATACATTAAATAATATTTTTAATATAAATACAGGATATTTGTGGAATTTTAAAAATCAACCCAACCATTGGTGCATAACCCGTTGTTTAGCCTTTATCCCAAAAATCAGGATGATTCAACACTCGGGTAGGCTATCCATGATATTATACCCAACAACCTCTAAATTCACGTGGCATGTTTTAGAGCCATGCATGGGACCAAGTTCATAATCAACGGCTGCTCCTGTGGATATCTCCTGTACTGTAATTTGTCCAGTGCAAAACAAATGTTCAAAACCAATTCCAACGGTTCATTATTTTCATGCAAAACCTACGAAGGGGATTATCCATTTGGTTAAATTTTTAGTTGGCATTCCAAATGGATGGTTTGGATCAACCATGTTGGGTTCTATTCACTGTAAGTAGGGCTTAAGGAATACAGTTTCAGGAGTTTCATTAAACTACTGAATTAAGTACCGTCCATCCAGGAGAAGACTTTTGAGTCAAGAGTCATGAGTTAAGATTCCAAGGAAATTATTGGCGTATACTTGTTTGATTGTTAATCACCATTTAATAACAGTGGCGACTCTTCTACCTTGAAAATGACAGCGTAAGAGTAAGCTGTTACATTAGATTATGCACTTTCTTACCTTCTACTTATTCGGTACTGATTGTTGGGGTTGAGCTGCGGAATCACACAGATATGGATCTAGGATAGTAATCCAAGAGCACCAAGCAAACACAAAGATTTCAAAATAATCACGGCACAAAACGACAGATTTTCACTATGAAAGTAGAAATTACAAAGAGAACGAACTTACCAGACTTGAATCCTAAATGAAATCGGAAACAAATCCCGCAGTTTTGCAAAAAAATCTGCGCAGAATCTGATTAGATTTAATTAAGACATCAAATACAACACTGATTGCTTGGTTAGGATTATCTAGTGTTAATTTAAAGATATACTTGTGTTCCACCCTTCTAAAAGGTATGGATAGCGGTGCATCAGTGTCACATATGAGTAGAATGAGTCACCACCATTTACAAAAAGGTGCTAAACTATGAAAGCATTGCTGATTTCATACTGACCTTGCCAGTACCGATGTCCCTAGTGGTCAATGCTCTATACACCCCTCCATGATGTATGTGTTTTATCCTAGCTATCCATCCATTTTTATTTTTTTTTAGCTCATTAGACTTGCATACGCACCCATTTAGATTCTAAAAGGTTCAAAACCAATTTTTCATATTTAAGATTGTGAGCATCATGATGATGCAGAACATGTCACAGATACTTTCCTAGCAAGGTTGGGCCAAAAGAAGGTGGATCATAAATTGACCGTAACTTTTGATCCGGGTATCGTTACGGGGTGCACAACCTATCAATCTTTACTGAAACGGGCCATCCGAGGTGAATCGACCCACGATGTGGGTCGCATCTGTCTGTTTCGTCAGAAAACACGCGCTTTCAGCTCAAAAACGAATATTTAGGGGAAAAAATACTATTTTTAGTAATTCCAAAATTTTAATATTTTTCTATTTTTAGAGTTTTAGATTTTTTTTTTCCTTTCTAGAAATAACTTTTAACTATACTAGGACTCTTCTAGAGAAAGTTTATTTAGAATTTTTATTTTTAGAAATTAGGCTTTAGAAGAGTTTTATTAGAATTAGGATTTGAGTTAGAATTTTGCTATTTTTGATAATTACGAATTTTAGTTTATTTTTTTCTTTATTAATGGTGTAAGGAGACACATTAGACAATTATCAATTATTCATTAATCAATTTCGAATTTATTAGAATTTATTTTATTTTCTGCTTAATTTCTTTCCTCGTGGATTCGAGAAGTCTCTGTGAGGAGTCCAGAGAAGTTCCGTGGATTCAGAATAGTTATCCTCTTGAGGAAGACGGTGCTCGACCTCACGTCCTTCCCTGCATCACATGACCAGGTCACCTGCTTTTTAGCCCTTAGGCTTGGAAGATTGTGGTCATTTCTCTAGATCAGTGGGCACCCAAAATTGAGATAATCTGATTTTAATTAATAATAATTGTGTATCAAAGATCTCTGATATATAATCTCTACTATAATAATGCAATTAAGCCAACTATAATAATGTAATTTTAGGGGCATCTAGGCCTTCAAGATTTTATGGGACATTAAAGGCCCGTTTGGATACCATGAAATAAGTTACTTTTTCTACTTATAGCAGTAGTTAAGTAACTCATTTGTAAGTTTGGTTTATGATCAATTATAAGTAGCCTTTTTAAATTTATTTAATTACTTAATCACTTCAATTTATTAAGTAGAAATTAAGATAAGCTACTTCTGTACACGCATATAGTTATCACGATGAAAAGTACTAATTGTACATGCGTACTATATATTGTATATAAATTTGATTCAAGTGTATGCGATTTTCAGAGAATTTTTTCGCATAGATATCCTTTAACTTCGCCTATAAATTAGCTAAAGTTTTCTCTCTCAAAACATTATAGAGAACCTCATCTGTGAGACATAAACGGATGGAGGATAAAGCATTACTATCAAGAGAATTCTAGTCTTCGTCATTCATAGTCGATTTCCGCTCCTCAAGAGCCTTAGCTTCGCCTTGCTTAGTTAATAGACTAATCATCTTAATCTTCCATAACTCAAAATTATTTTTGCCTGAGTACTTCTCAATATCAAACTTGGCGTTTCCCATTGATGCTAATCTTGTAGATCTAGATCTGTGTTCCAACGATAGCTCTGATACCACTTGTTGGGGATTTGTATTGCGGAATCACACAAAGATGGATCTAGGATAACAATCCAAGAGCACCAAGCAAACATAAAGAGAACACAAAGATTTAACGTGAAAAATCCTTTCGGGAAAAAACCACGACACAAAGCGACAGAAATCTACTATGAAAGCATAAATTACAAAGAGAGAGAACTTACCCGATTCGAACAACCTCGAATCTCACCCTTGTTATACCCTTTGCAAACCCTAGAACCCTTTAGAAACCATTTGAAATACCTTTAGAAGCTTTAGCGTTATTTTAGAATGGCCCATGGAACTCCTAGTTAAGACATCTATTAATCAACACTAATTTCATTGCTTTTACACTGATCCCTTTTTATAGCAATCAAGATGTTCAATAAAACAGACCTTTAAAGAGATAAAAAAATTATATATTTATAACTTTTATATGCAATATAACGAACCAACAGACAGACGGCATTCTCAATATATATATATATATATATATATATATATATATATATATAGAAAATCTTAAATGCAATACAATGTACATGCACCAACAGACTAACATTCTCAAATAGAAAAACATAGCTGATATGCAATGCAATTGATCTTATACACTGACTAAAATGATGCTGCTTCTCCAAGTTCAATGCCTACTTTAATGTGTTCTCATTTGCTACCCTCACGTTCAATGTCCTGAATTTCTGGACAAAAATTAAATTCACTTGGGCAATCAATATTGACACAATCAAGGGGCATCAGCTTGTCATCTCCATCTGTAAAATCATACTTCTCGCCAATAGCTCTTAGAAGATGGTATATACTTGGAACATCGTCAGCCTCTCCTCTGGATCTAATGCAACACAAGCAAATGCAATTCCAAGGAACTCAAGAATCTCACCATCACAACCTCTTCCAGTCCAAGACTCATCCATGGCATAGTAATTTGAAAGATAAGCAATCCATTCCATTAAATTCCCTTTGAAGTTTTCAAGAGCATTCACCACTTGAGTCGGTTCTTTGCCAGTAATCAGCTCAAGCATCACCATTCCAAAGCTGTACACATGACCCTTTGTAGTGGGGACCAATGTGGGCACGTACTCAGGTGCGATGAAGACCGAATTTAAAAAATTTCCAATGACGGAAGTACTAACATAAGTTTGGAATGGAATCATGAACCTTGCATATCCAAAATCAGATATTTTAGGCTCATAGTCCTCCAATAGGATGCGTTTGGAGCTTATGTTGCGATGGATTATACAAGGACTACAACAATGGTGAAGCCACACCAGACCTCATGCCACTCCAATCGCAATTCTCAGCCTTAGAGACCATTCTATGAATTTGGATTTGTCTTTTGGGTGATGACGGTTCTCATATAAAGATCCTTTGGTCATATATTTGTATATCAAAAGTTAGGGTGTTTTATGCTATTTGTATTAATCTCAAGTACCATTCCTCCTCTGTAAGAGTCACCCACAATGCCTTCTGGCCCACCTCACTAATGGACAGACAGTAATGTAACATAAAATATTCGAGACACACATAACAGATGGAATATATAGTTACTCAATACAACAATGCATACATTCCAAAATATGCAAAACATAGCTAATATGCAAATCCAATGATATTCGTGAAATTACTAGAAAACAAGTCTTCTTTCTTCTTCGTACCTTTCAATGAATTTTCAGTATTTGTTGTGGCATTGTAATTAAATACGCGTAATCAGTATCAATTGTATTGGGTGGCATCTGTATCTCATCTTCATCTATAAAACCATCTCTCTTCCCAATAGCTTGTAGAAGCCGGTATACTTCGAACATAGTAGGCCTCTTGTCTGGATCAGACACAACACAAGAACAAGCGATTCTGATAAACTCAAAGATATCATCATCATGGCCCATCCCAATTAGCAACTTATCAATGGCATCAGAGAGACAAGAATTATTTGAAAGAAAAGCAATCCACTGTACCAAATTCCCTTTGAGGTTTCGTGGGGCCCTCGTTGCTCGAGTAGGTTCATTGCCGGTGACTAGCTCAAGCAATACTACTCCAAAGTTGTATACATCTCCCTTTGGAATGGCTTCAAACATGCGAATGTACTCAGGAGCAACATAACCCACATTACCAAATATGGTATTAATAGTACTACCCATAAGCCTCGCGGATTTGAAATTGGAGATTACAGGCTCATATTCTTCATCCAATAGTATATGTTTGGAGGTTATGTTGTAGTGAATTATACATGGATTGCAATTATGGTGTAGCCAAACAAGGCCTTTTGCCACTCCAATTGCGATTCTCAACCTCAAGGGCCATTCAATAACATTGGCTTTGCAGTTTGTCTTGTATAGCTGCTGATACAGAGTTCCTCTGCTCATGTATTTGTATACCAAAAGCCTCTCCTTCCTTGCAATGCAAAAGCCTAAGAGAGGAATCACGTTGCGGTGTTGTATGCTCCCCAATACCGTCGTCTCGGATATAAAACGTTTTATGGAGCGGTGAGAATCCTCCATTCTCTTAACTGCAATGAAAGAACCATCTGGAAGCACCCCCTTATACATTGTGCCTACTCGCCCAGAACTGATAATGTTATCTTTGCTGAAATTATCAGTGGCTTTCATGAGATCTATCAACCTCATCTTCGGAACAAATTTCTCGAACGTGGAGACCCGGACCTGGAAAATCACTTCATTAGTACTGGATTAATGAGCAAAATTCTTATTGAGTAGGCAAGTTTGTTATACCTTTATTGTGGAATTAACAGATTGTATATATATGCATTAATAATGGATCAACACAATAATCTTAAGGCGTAAGTGATTGGAAGACATTTTTAATGCCTCTATGTCATTGATGAGAATTTTGATCTTCCACACCTCACACTAGAAAACTTTCAATAAGACTGAGTTTTTATATCTTATGTTGGTAAGGGACCAAGTCATTAATTTATAGGAAATAGGGCCATTGAAGCTTACCCATCACATTTCTCCCCTCTAGCGTATGGGCGGTGTAAAAATAGGAGGATGGTTATATGTGCAGGCGGCACCACTCGGTTCCATAGATGAATAGCATGAGAGATGAGTGATTTCAAAAGGTTGGAGATTCATATGGCCCTGCCTATGGTTTTAATTTGAAATCCACTTCCACCATCAAGTGGATCACCCAATGTTAGATCAAGGGACTGAAAATCAGCCCCAACATGATTTCTTAGTTTTATCTAAGCTGTTCATGCGTATTTTCGAATCATTTTAGGGTATGATCCCAAAAATGAAGCAGATCCAACGATCAAGTGGACCACACCACAAGAAACAGTGGGGATTGAAGGCCCACCTTCAAAAACTTCTTGGGATTCACAGAAGTTTTGGATCAGGTTGATATTTGTGTTTTCCCTTCTTTATCCAGGTCTGTATGACCATATGAACAGGTTGAATGGCAAATAAACATCATGGTGGGCCCTAGGAAGATGTCAACACGTAGCATCATTGTTCCCACTGTTTCTTTTGGTGAGATTCACTTGAGCGTTGGATCAGCCTCAGTTTTGGAGCCATGCCTTCAAGTAATATGAGAAAATGGATCGACGGTGTGGATAGAACACATACACATGGTGAGGCCCACAGATCTTTACCATCTATACACGCCCATGCTGTGTGGTACGCTACACAATCTAAGTCTGTTCCGAAAACATCATTCTTTTCTTAGAACTAATCATATTTTCTTGGTACTGGACTATTTGCTAGGAACTAGTGCGGTAGGCACACCAACTGTGATATTTTACTGGGCCCAACCTTGATGTGTATGTGAGATCAACTCTGACAATTATATGTGTAATCTCATGGCAGGTTAGTAACCAGAAAATCAGGATGATCCGTCATTCAATTGAGGCACACCAAGGAAAATAGTTGGGAGAGAGACGTCCACCCTTGATTTTTACAGGGCCCACTATAATGTGCATGTAACATCCATTACACCCATTAGATGCGAAACCAAAAGATATCCTTAAAGGCTAAAAATTCAAGCTCACATGGATTCAAGTGGATCACATTTAAGGAACAGTGTAGAGGGTGAGATTTTTCCATAAAAAAATTCCAATCATGTGGCCCAACTGAAACAAAGATCAGCACATTTTTTGGCCCTGGCTCAAACATGAGGTGACTCACCTGATGGTTGGGGTGGATTTCAATTTAACACCACAGTGAGGCCCACCCGGCCCAATCTAGGTACTCATTCTTCCGAGTAACGTGGAGCAGCTTCTCTTCGCAGGAGAGCATTTATTAGCATTAGTTGATATTTAAATAAATTAGGCGATGGATGTCAACAGAAAATGGGATGACTTAGGAAGCTGCGCACATGTGATGTGTTTGTGCCATGCATATAAGAAATCTGATCTGTTAATTAGATAAGATTTTTAAAAAACTTGTGAATGACATAAATTTTTAAAATGATTAATGGTATGCTATTTATTTACAAGAAAATGGGGCTATTAGAAATCCATTCTAGCTGTACATATTCAACTTATATGTGTGGCTTCAGTGATGATGATTGTTTATTAATTTTTAGTAGATAAAATATAATTAGTATGCCCTATTTGATGTATAGGGTAGATGTTTGATATATAATTTCTATCATACTTACATAAAACTTGATATTATACATACTAACATGTGTCATATTACTAGCGATAGAATAATAATTTTTTGATATATAACATACAGCTAGTTAGACCAATTTAATTTGTCAACTAGTTGTGTGTGAGCATTACTCATATATATATATATATATATATATATATATATATATATATATATATATATATATATATATATATATATATATAGGTTATCAAAATGATCAGCTTGTGCCCACAAAAACCTTCCTAGTGCTCACAAGTCATGTTTATTTGTCATCCACTTATTCATAAGGTCACATAGACTAAATGATGTGAAAATATCAGCTTGATCTAAAACTTATCTAGCCCATGAGAAATTTTCAATAATAAGAGTTCAATCCCCATCATTTCTTAATGTCTCGCCTACTTGCGCTTTGAATCCATCTCATTTTATCAGGGCGTGAGCCCAAAAATGAGCTGAAAAAATGAGGAGACTAGCATCGATAAAACAACTTAAATTTCGATGGGCCTACAGAGCTTTAACACCAGCTGCTGGCTGGTGATCGGTCACAGCCAAACCGCGTCCCTGGCCCTTGAGGGCTTGGGTTGCCTACTGACGGCTGTCCAAAATACCAAAAGCTCAATGGTTCATTCTCTCAATGGAAAATTTGTTACAAGGATCGCCCATTTGTTCATCTGCCAAAGACAAATTATTCTCACTGAATGGATGATTTGGATCAACCATGATGGGTTATATCTATTGCAGTGGAGCTTGAGAAATACGGTTTCAGGAGGTCCAGCGAACTACTGAGCCAGTCTTTTACATGCCGATGCCGTCCATCCCCAAAAAGACCAAAAGCACTCACGACTAACACTCGAGACACGAGTCAACATGGACGCGGATTTCCTGCCAAAGGCTTTCGCAGGAAGTTCGTGCTCTGGGGACCTATGTGGGGCCATCATGATGTTATTGATAAATCCACCGCATCCATACGTTTTTTGAGATCATTTTATAGCATGAGGTAAAAAAAGAACCGAATCCAATACTCAAGTGAACCGAATCCAATACTCAAGTGCGCCGAAAATGTAATAATTGAACGTCCACAGTTGAAATATTTGTGGGGCCGCAGAAGTTTTGAATCAAGCTAATATTTATGTTTTCAGTTCATCTTAGTAGGAATGACATTGTGAACGGTATGGATGGCATATAAGCATCACTGTCAACCTCAGGGAGGTTTCAACGGTAGGAATTTCCCTAACCACCTCTTACTTTACGACGGCCTACTTGAGTCTTGTATATGACTTATTTTTTGCCACTTGTTCTAAAATGAACTCACAAAACGGATGGACGGAATTGATTTATCAAAAACATCATGATTGGCCCCACATAGGTTTCCGCGCAGGAATTTAGTACGAGAGCCTGCAGGAAATCCGCGCCCAGTCAACATGCCATGGGCACCATCGCCTAAGACTACTGTGATTGTCAATCACCATTTAAAAGTAATGGTGACTATTTTACCTTTAAAAAGGGCACGGTCGTGCATCAATCTAGACCATCCAAATCCTTTGCCCAAATTTGGATTAAACATAATAGAAAATTTAAATCGAGAAAATGAGAGTAAGCATTTACTTTGAATCATCTAGATTAGATCACTCAATATCTTACATTTAGCCATCTATTTAATTGAATGGGTCAGATTGTGCAGTGTAAATTTAAAAGTATGGACAGCGGTGCATCAGCGCCACGTAAGAGATCAATGATTACCATTTTTTAAATGGTGATAAACTATGATAGTAGCCTATCCTCCATAGTCAAGAGTCAAGAGTTGATGCTAAGAATGATAGTTCCCCACCATTTTAAATGGCAGTGACTCCTCGTTGATGAGCATGGCTCAGCTGTACAGCAATCTAAACCATTCGAATCACTAAGCCAATCACGGATGTGAGCATGACCCAAAATCAACATGAGGAGATGATAACAATCATGTTGTTTTATTGAGAAATTACGTTTTAGCACACTACGTGCCACTGGGCATTTAGAAAATAGTGTTGATAGCTGGCCGGTGAAAAATAAATGCTTGTGGCAGTCTAGCATGCATGAGTTTCGTTGGACATGCTAAAAAATAGTGCTGTTGTTCCATCCGGATACGTGGCCACATATAACAAATAGTCCGATTTTGGTTAAACGTGTGTAGTTAAATTAGGTGTTGACGTAGGGAAGGACGTAAGGTTAAGCATCGTCTTCCTAAGGGTAGTTAATTATTCTGAATTCATGGAATGTTTCTGTACTCCTCACAGAGGAACCTCGAATTCACGAGGAAATCTACTGACTGAAAAGGAAATCTAAATCTCACTATGGTGCATGAAGAGAAACGAAATCAGCTTACCTTGATGCCTTTGGTTCCTTTAATACTCTTTGCCCACTTGTTTCCTTCAACCTCTTCTTCCTTCTTCTTCTTAGATACTTTACGGAAACTGAATAACAGAATAACACCGATAATTATAACTGAGAGCACTATCCCGCCAATGGCCCCACCAGTATTGATGACACTGGTATGTGACTTTTTCACAGGTCCTCTGCAAACAACATCCAAAGGCGTCCCACAAAGTCCCGTATTATTAGCAAAGCTAATGGCCAGTATTGATTGCCGCTTATAAAAGGGAGGAATTGGTCCCGACAAAGAATTGTTGGCGACATTGAACTGAGACAACCGATCAAGCCGGCCGAGTTGCCAGGGGATCTGACCTGTAAGCCGATTGTTTTGGAGACTAAGTGTATTCAGGTAGCTACAATTCCCAAGGCTATCCGGAATAACACCGGTGAAATTGTTATAGGAGAGGTCGAGGGTTGTCACGTATGGTATTAGTGAACCAATGTTATCAGGAAGGGGTCCGAAGAGGTCGTTTGTCGATAGATCCAATCCTGTCATGCTCGTGCAGTTCTTGAGAGCCACCGGGAACCGACCTTTGACGCCCATTTTTGGGAGCTGTATGTTTAGGACCTTGTTTTCATCATTGTGCCAGCATTCGATGCCATAGAATTTGCAGATGTACGCTTCCGTCATGTTGTCGAAATTCCACGAAGAGAGGTAACCATTAGGGTCAATTAGTGATGCTTTTAGGTCTTTCAAGCATTGAATATCACTTGCTACACCGTTGCAAGTGTCACTACTCAGCCCCAACCAGAAAAGGGTAGGAAGAAGAAAGACAGTAGCTCTGCTTCCCATCGCCATAGACATGAAATTTACCATTTTACTTCTCTTTGCCTCCTCAAAAGCTGAAATACCAAGTCTTTTACCCTCCTCAAAACAAAAAATTACTAACTACCCATTTCAGCTATGCTACTATAACTCATTAAAATGCATGAAATAATAAAATCAAAGCAAATCAAATCAAAAGTTTTTAAGTAGAAGGAACAAGGAATTCAACCACCCTCCTGCAACTTCATTCACTTACCATACATAGTCAAGAAGCAAAGCCCACAAAACCTTCCCAGGAATTCAAAATCCCATCACCCATTAAAACTCAAAAGATGAACACCCAAGATAACTCTACCTCTACCATCCTTTAAAATCCATGAAGAACCTGAAGATAACCACATGAAATTTATAAACCAAAAAAAAATGTTTAACAGCTGTGAGGAAAAATTTTGGAGTACAACCATCATAGAGTTCCTCAACACAGGGTTTATTTATAAGTTGGATGTTCACAACAGCGGACGCGGATTGCTGTCCCTAGGCACAGGAAGTTCCTGTAGTCAAGTCAGAAGCTGTGTGGGGCCTACAGAGATGCCAGTGACAAATCCACTCTGTTCATCAGTTTCGCAAGACCACAAATGAAATGAATCTAATAATCAGGCAGATCCAAAACTCACGCCGGGCATACCACACGAAACAGCAGGAATTGAACACCCAACATTGTAAACTTTTTGGGGCCACGGAAGTTTTGTATCAGGACGATATTTGTGCCTACACTTTAGCCTCATTTTTAGATTCATGTCCTAATCAGGCCAGCTCCATGCTTCAGTAGTGGAATGGATCTGTTTCAACATTAAGGCCGGGGGATCAAGTACCCATGTGGTCTGGGTAGGTGTGTGACTGTGTGGAGTGTTAGGTGTGTGACTGCGTGGAGTGTGAGTGTGTATAAAATTATATATATACACGTGTAGAGATAGAGAGGAATGCTCACCAGCGCACCAGTTCTCACCAGAACTCGTGAGGTGTTCTCACGAGAATCGGTGTGCAAGTGAGCATTCCTATATTATTATTATTATTATTATTATTATTATTATTACTATTATTATTATTGCTTGTCACTCTATGTAACATGAGAGAAGTGTGGTCACTTTTTGTAACATGACGGGAAGGGTGAGCGTGAGTGAAATTCAACTTGTATATCACTTGCATCACCCCTTGTTTATGCTTTAGCCTAAAAGTCAGGCTGATTCAACACTCATCAGGTGGATCACCCCAAAATATTATGCCTGATAATCACTAAATTCACACGATATAGCTCAACTGAAGTTTGGAAACTAAATACTTTGATTTGTGGATAAGTAGTTTATCCTGATGAATGGATTAGATTTTATGGATTTTAACTTTACGTAAAGTATCAGTGCCACCGCTGCTGCTTGGGTGTCTAAGGCACAAGACATTTTATTTGTCTACAGTGGGCAACACCACATTTTATAGGCCCATGAGCTTTGGCCTGAAACGCGGTTTTGCCAATGAACCCAACACAAGCCAGCTAGCCGGTGTTAAAGCTCTCTTTGCCCTACATGAATTTATTTTATTGATATCATTCATTAATTTTTTAAACACGCTAAAAAATGAGACAGATCCAAAGCTCAAGTGGATTACAGCACAAAAAACAGAGGGGACAATAACATCTGCTGCTAAAACCTTCCTAAGGCCCACAAGTTATGTTTATTTGTCATCTGACCCTGTTCATAAGGTCACGTAGACTGGATGATGTGAAAATATCAACTTGATCTAAAACTTATCTAGCCCTGAGAAATTTTCAATAATAAGAGTCCAATCCCCATCATTTCTTATGGTCCCGCCTACCTGCTCTTTGAATCCATCTCATTTTTGGGCTCACGCCCTAGAATGAGCTGGAAAAATGAACAGACTACATTGATAAAACAACGTAAATTTTGATGGGCCTACAGAGCTTTGACACCAGCTGCTGGCTGGTGATCGGTCATGGCCAAACCGTGTCCTTGGCCCTCGCGGGCTTGGGTTGCCTACTGACGCTGTCAAAATACCAAAATCCCAACGGTTCATTCTCTCCATGGAAAACTTGTTACAAGGATCGCCCATTTGTTCATCTGCCAAAGACAAATTATTCTCACTGAATGGATGGTTTGGATCAACCATGATGGTTTATATCTATTGTAGCGGGGCTTGAGGATTACGGTTTCAGGAGGTTCAGCGAACTATTGAGCCAGTCTTTTACACGCCGCCCATCCACCAAAGAGGCCAGAACGACAAAAGAGAAAAACGAAAAGACTCATGACAAACAGTCGAGTCAATAGTCAACATTCCATGGGGACCATAGCCTAAGACTCCTGTGATTGTTAATCACCATTTAAAAGTAATGGTGACTATTTTACCTTAAAAAAGGAACAGTCGTACATCAATCTAGACCATCCAAATCCCTCGCCCAATTTTAGATTGAACATAACAGAAATTTTAAATTGAGAAAATGAGAGTAAGCATTTACTTTTAATCATCTAGATTAGATCACTCAATATCTTACATTTAGCCATCTATTTAATTGGATGGGTCAGATTGTGTAGTGTAAATCTAAAAATATGCTTGTGCTCCACAAATTTGAAACGTATAGACAGCAGTGCATCAGTGCCACATAAGAGAACAATGATATTGATTACCATTTTTTAAATGGTGGTAAACTATCATAGTAGCCTATCCTCCATAGTCAAGAGTCAAGCTTTGTTTGCTAAGAATGATAGTTCCCCACCATTTTAAATGGCAGTGACTCCTCGTTGATGAGCATGGCTTAGCTGTACAGCAATCTAAACCGTCCGAATCACTAACCCAATCACGGATGTGAGCATAACCTAAAATCAACATGAGGAGATGATGACAACCATCTGATTTTGTCCCCCGAATTTGAAGATAGGCTGAGCCAACTCACTCTTATTAGAAGATCTGCCAATATCTCTATCTTCGAACTTATTGGGGAATTACTGGTAATCTAAGGTTTCACCAACACCAAAAACTTTTCAAGAAAGACTTTGATGGCCTAGCAATGTTTTCTGCTCGTGCCCTATTACTATTTATCATTTGCTGCATGGCCCCTCATGTGTCACAGAGTGTTTCTACAACTTCTGGCATAGCAGTCGCCTGAGAAGAAGATTGTGCTTCCACATCGACTGATTTTATCTGATATCCCTCATCTTGTGGTTCATCTATAGTCTGAATGGGATTACCAACATTTGTTCTTGCTTTAGCAATCTTGTTGTTTTATTAAGAAACTACGTTTTAGCACACCGTGTTCCACAGGGCATTTAGAAAATAGTGTTGATGGGCGGCTGGTGGAAAATAAATGTTTGTGGTAGCCTAGTATGTATGAGTCTCATTGGGCATGCCAAAAAATAGTGTTGTTGTTCAATCATGACACGTGGCCACACATGTAATAAATAATTTGATTTTGGTTAAACGTGTGTAGTTAGATTAGGTATTGAGCGTGCTAGAGTCATGTTCGACTTAAATCGAGTTGAACGTTTGTAAACCTAGGCACTGAAGTAGCTGGATTAGGTTTAGATTTATGAAGATTGGCCTAATTGTTCAGTCATCGATTGTTACAACAATCAATTGATTTTAGAATAAGAGAGTTAGTTTTTTTGAATTACATTTTTTTGCCTTGAAGACTAACTTTTTTTAAAAGTGATACCTTGAACCATGTTTCTCAATAAAGTTATGAAGACATTAAAAATAAGGCTAAATTGCTGATTTTATTGATTTGTGTATCAAAACAATTAACAAAGAGATTTTATTTATTTATTTTTTTTTTTTTTAAGTAGAAGGAAATATACTCGCGAGGGTCTGTGCTGGAAAAACAGTCATGAAAAGTACTAAATTGTGAGACGATCGTAGCATGAGATTCACATGACATAACTTCTAGGGATCTACCAGCGGGGCCATGGATATTTAAAATACTCTTACACATACTGCAATGATACACTAGACAGTAGCAAAACTATAGGCTCCAAACTTATTGCATCATGGCTAGATAGAAATGGAGTGAACTAAGCTAAGAACTAAATTAATTAATAAGTGTCCATGGATTATAAAAATGATAGGTAATGCAAAGCTGAAAAGAAATTGATTAATTTGTGTTGGGGAGGGTTCAGAAAATTAATTGATTTGTGTTGTTGGGGGCCTGAAACTCTCCTTTGAATATTGCTTTTATAAATTTGTAGAAGTGATGGCTTTGCATAAGATTCGGCAACATGAGAGATTTAAATAATTGGTCTGCAAATCTCATTAATTCTCCTCGTAAGTATAGCCCATTATATTAGGCTATATCTACAAGAAATCATAGATGCCTCTTGCTATTCTGTCATGCATAAAAATATTTATATGAGTCTCCACATCGCTAGATTTTTTTGTAGGAAACTTTGCCCTTACATTTATGTCATTAGGCTCTAGTATCGGTAGAGAGTTGTTTTTTTGTGAAACTCTAGCATTTAATGTTTGTTAGAGATTTACTTTGATGGAATTTACTTTGCAAATAGTTAATTTTCAAGAAACTTTAACATTTAATGCTCTCATACATACATACATACATACATACATATATATATATATGGGAAAAGGTTCTATCAGTTCGAGCTCATGGGAACCCCTCCCAGGAGGTCGAGTTGTGTGGGCCCCACCATGATGTATGTCAAACATCAACACCGTGCATTTGATGGGTCCCCTTTAAATTATGGGATATCCCAAAAATCAGCTATATACAAAACTCAGGTGGGCCATACCATCTAAAATCATGTGAAAACCTGCCTAAAACATATAAAAGCACTTGGTGGGGCCCACCTGAAATTCGGATGCGTTTGAAACTTAGCCTGACCCCTCATCCAAGTGGGACACACATAATAGATGTGGTGGGCCCAAAAAATGATTATGAATGTTTTAATGGAAGGTAACCCCTCTCAACTTTTGTATGTGGTGTGGCCAACACAAGTCGTGGATTGACTTAATTTTTAAGCCCTAGGCCCACTATGGAATGGTGCATCTGACTGATGGGTAGATGTTCGACAAACATCACGGTGGGGCCCACACAGCTCGAACTCATGGGGAGTTCCCATGAGGTCCACCGTATAGAACCTTTTCCATATATATGTGTGTGTGTGTGTGTGTGTGTGTGTGTGTGTGTGTGGAAAAGGTTCTCTACGGTGGAGCTCATGGGAACTCCCCATGAGGTCGAGCTGTGTGGGCCCCACCATGATGTATGTTGAACATCAACACCGTGCATTTGATGGGTCCCCTTTAAATTGGTATACGGAACTCAGGTGAGCCATACCATCTAAAATCATGTAAAGACATTCCTAAAACATATAAAAGTACTTGGTGGGGCCCACTTGAAAATTGGATGCGTTTGAAACTTGGTCTAACCCCTCATCCAAGTGAAACACACATAATGGATGGGCCGGATTTGTGAACCACATCTCAGTGGGCCCAACAAATGATTATGTATGTTTTAATGGAGGATAACCCCTCTCAACTTTTATATGTGGAGTGGCCCACACAAGTTATGAATTGACTTGATTTTTAAGTCTTAGGCCCACCATGGAATGGTACATCTACTGATGGGTATCTGTTCGACACGCATTACAATGGGCCTATACAACTCAACCTCATGGGAAGTTCTGATGAGCTAAATGGCATGGGACCTTTTCCCATATATATATATATATATATACTTTGAATTTTACTTACACTACATGTGGCATGCCTATAAGATGTGATCTGGCCGTTATTGGTCAACGTAAATACTGAAAATTTATACCAGCTAAATCCATGTCCCAATTCTAACGGAGCAAAATAGAAAGTTTAAATTGAGAAAATGAGAGTAAATGTTTACTTTTGACCATCTAGTTTCGATAACACGTTATTTTACTGTTAATCATCTATTTAATTGGTATTAATTGGATGGTTAGAATTATTACAGTAAATTTAAAGATATATTTGTGCTTTACATTTTTTTAGAGTAATGAAACTAGGTGCATCAGCGCCACATACGAGGAGAATGAGTCGCCAACAATTTCAAAATGGAATTTACCGTAGCAACCTATCCTCAAAAGCCACGGACGTTGATTGCACGATCCTGCCAGTACCACCGTTGCCACTCGGTGATCTGTGAGCCCCACCATGATGTATCTGTTTTATCCAAGCTGTTCATCTATTTTTTCAGCTCATTTTTGTATCAGCCTTACAATTAGGCAGATTGAAATCTCAAATGGACCACATTACAAGGAATCAGTGGTGATTGAACACCCCCCATTAAAAACTTCTTAAGGCATAGTGTAATGTTTATTTGCCATCCTAACCTGTTGATTAGATCAGGCAGATCTGGACGAAGGGATAATACAATTATCAGCTCGATACAAAACTTTTGTGGCCCCTAATAAGTTTTTAATGGTGGGAATTCAACCACTACTATTTCGAATGATGCGTCCACCTGAGATGTTGATCTGTTTCATTTTTGGGCTCATGCTCTAAAATGAGCTAGCAAAATCCATGGACAGTGTGGATAAAACATACACATCATGATGAGGCTCATACAGCACCGATGAGTAGTGACTCATCGAGGCATCAGCAGTCGGCTACTGTTGGCTACTTTCTCTCTTTGTATGTGAATGCCAGTGGTTGTCAGCGAATCCCGACCTTTAGCTACTTTCTCTCTTTACATGTGAATACATCATCCTTTCCATCACCTTGAGTTGGTGCTTTCTTTCTCCATGTGTGAATGCAGCGTCCTTTCCATCCAGAAATCTCCGTTGGTTTCCTCTCCTTTTGTCATTTCACGTGTTGCCGCTATGTACAGATCAAGATCTCTATTACATAATTACTGTTAACTAAAATGAGATAAACTCATTTTTAAGCATCTATCAAACAGGACCTAAGAATCCCTTCCAACAAAGTTCAGGATTTAGATTGGATACCGCCTACCACTAGAGCTAGGCATCGAGTCGAGTCGAACTGAGTTAGGGCTGATCCGACTCGATCTGGTTTTAAAACAGACTTGACTTGACAAGGCACCGAGTCCAGCATGCTTGACCCCGATCCGAGTACGGGTCTGGCCTGGACTAATCTAGACCAAGTTCGACCTGGTCACAAGTATGGATCAGATCAAGCCGGCACCGAGTCAGGTCGGGTGCAGCGGGTATCCATGAGCTGAAATCATAACTCAAAACCTAGTTGCACTTGCCAGAATTTACACACCTCTCCATTAGCTACATGGCATCTCATATTTGAAACGTCATATCTGAGTCACACACACACAATCAAGTTTCGGATCAACTCGAGTCACTTTCGAGTTGGATTTCGGGTCGAGTCGAGTAAAGTTATTGGGTGACCCAAACTCGACTCGGTTTGAGTTCAAATTGTACGAAGTCTACTCGGTTCGGATCGACCCTCCTACTTGGTTCGGATCAAGTCGAGTCTGAACAAGTCAGATGAGTTGAGTTTGCCTAGTCGAGTCATCCCGTGCCCAGCTCTACCTACCACAGTAGGGTAGGTGGCTCACCTCCACCCCTGAGGTGCATCTTAAATGATGATCTACATCTTTCATGATCTGACTTTTATGCTACCAAGGCTATAGTGAAGAAAACATTTGTTGAGCAAGAAGATGAATATTTAATGGCTCGCATCCAAGATTCACAAGTCGAGGACACCAATGAATCATGATAGTAAGATAATAGCTTCTACATATCTACTATATATAACGCCAATAGCTTTGAACACTTTTGCCCTTGTAATTAGTCTTTATAGCATTGGTTAAGAGAGGGTGAATTCATCACAAAAATATAGCCAGTTGGCAAAGATTTTATTGCACAAGGAATAGCATACATTGTACCTGCTTTCTTTCACTTCTTTTAATGCAGGTAGGACTATTACCAAAGTTACAATTACTATGCACCCCACCTTGACGACTCTGTGATATCACTTTCATGCATTTGTTGCATCAGCTCATTTTAAGATGTCAATTCAAAAAATCAGTTATATTGAGATGTATATTGGGGAAGCCCCCCCACCCCCTTTCCAAATCTCCTCTCTCTATCCCCTCTCCCATTCGCTCCCTCCATATTTCTTTCCCTAGCAGTAATGAGAACATGAAAGGTTCAGATCAATATAGGTGGGAGGAACTGGCCCCTATACCCACTGTGGTAAGGGGTAGCACGCCATACGCTATCAAAACCCCAGAGTTCAAGATTAAGAGTCATTAGCTGAGCAATATTTGGCCTTCTCTGTGCCATTGATTATTTTTTCTTAACCATCTATTTCAGGCCACTGATTAGAAAGGCTAAGGATCTTCTAGTATATATAGAAGAATTTAGGGGCAAACACCATCTACATTAATTAACACCCCACCCATCAGATTAACACTCTGGATCACGTGAGCCCCACTTGTATGCAATGGTCCATCAGAGCTAAAGGATTCTTTCTAATTTTAGGGAAAATCATGCCTCCATAATCAAGGAGGACATGAATAAAGATACAATTACAGATAAGAGAAAAATACGCAACTCAATCAGCAGAGACACATATGACCTGCTTACCAACATTTTTACCAGAGAATAGCCCGACAAGGGCTGCTGGAGCACTTTCAAGGCCTTCATTCATGTCTTCTATGTATACAATTTTCCCTTGCTTGTAGTAATTGATAATCTGATCCACAAACTGTGGAAACAGATTCAGATAATCGCTCTGCAGAAACCCTCGCATCCTTACGCGTTTCGTGATAAGCATGAACAAGTTATGGATTCCTTCCGCACCAGACATGCTCTTCTGTGATACCATCCCACATACAGCAATCCGGCCATGCAATCTCATGTTTAGAAGCACGGCGTCAAGCATGGCTCCACCCACATTATCAAAATAGATGTCGATGCCTTGAGGAAGACACCTGTTAGCGGAAACATGTAGTTGAAAAATTTTTGTTGTTTTAGTCCAAATCCATATAGAATTGTGAGATTTTGGAGCAGTTTTGGCAGCATGAGTAGAAAACTCTTGCAACTAGAAACACTAGACAGTTAAGAATGACATCTTTCCTGAGAGGAATGCTGCCGGATGTATGCGTGCTTCATGGAGTTCAATGAAGCATGCATGCACCAAAAACATCTCTATTGAACATGTGGCACTTGTGCATGGTGATCACAACTGTTGATTTGGTGAACCACTGTGGAAGGGCCATACACCAAAAGGGAAGGCAATCAGACTGGTACCCATCCAACCAGCGGCAAGAAAAAAGGGACAGTTAGCTCAAAAGATGAAGAATGGTCCACGCTGAGTGGACAATACTGACAACAATGAGATGGTCAGTGCAGTCCAATCAACTGCAACTCTTGGCCCATTGCCATCAACAGGGTGGCTAACCAGATCAACTGTCCTCAAAAATATACATGTATGCCACATGTACAGTACACTTAATTTTACAAACACTTCTTAGTAATTAAAAATTTTAAGCACTTAGTAGAGCTTGTATGAAGTGCATGTCATAAAAGCATTACTCATTTCTCACATGTGCAAAACTGCAAATACATAGATCTAGAACCACTAGACAAAAGATGGAAAGACTTAGTTCTTAGAATGGATAATAGCATGTGCAAGAGACATCATTTCATAATATTCCGTTATGTTCAAAAGATCACGAATTGATTCAGGTTGACTGAGCTCCAGGTACCATGTGCAAATTCCAATTTTAAAAACAGCCAACCAATATATTAGACCCAGTTGAAATTTCATCAATAAGCAAGTATTTTGTCAGCCAACCAGGCAATTTTTTTATTTTTTTTTTTTAAGAGAAGATTTTATTGCAAACAACTGAGGGGACTATACAGGCACGCTAGACATTCAGGTCAGCCCAAGGCACAAAAACAACCTTGGGCCAACCTATCATATACCCAAAGAAGAACCGAGAAAAGCAAAAACCTACTTATGTACTCTCCCCTTTCTCTAATATTCCCCAGGCCCACCCGATCAAGAAAAAGTAGACTTCAGATGGACTGCGGAAGCTCCAACGGAGAAAAGATCTTTTTACATTGGGTCTCACTTCCCATACGAGCCAAACCATCAGCCCATGTGTTTCCTTCCCAAAGAACATGGACAATACGCAACTGGCCCCTCTGAAGTAGCTTGTCAATCCTAGTTCTCCAATACCACCATTTCCATTTGGACAGACATCTGTTGTTCAGCTCCTCCACTACTAATTTAGAGTCGCTTTCAACCTCTATCTTGGAGAAGGCTTGTTGCAAACACTGAGAAAGGCCCTCGAACAATGCTCTCATTTCAACCAGGCAATTTTGGCCATTCTGACATTAAACTCATACTCGAATCATGATTTTCAAGTTTAGTCCATCGAAGAAAATGATTTTATAAGAATAAGGTAATATGATGGTTGATGCAGCCTATCTTTTATCAAATCAAAGATGGACTATGTACTCAAAGATAGGCCAAACTGAGTTGACTCCACCGAGTTCTGAGTCAATTATCAAAGTTCGGAATTTTAGTTCAAATTAGACAGCCTCTGGCCCATGATAGTTGGATCTAATACCATGCACGAAATCAGTGGAGAAAAAGAAAGTTATCACAATCAAACAGCTACTTGAAAAGTGACAGCATCCGCATGTTAGAAGATGGCAATTCAAGCAAATTTCCACTTGATAATACTGAAATAACTGTCTAACCAACATGGGGGAAGCTATACAACTCAAAAGACAACATTTTGTGTTCTCCTCATCTAAGGGGCATTATAATATAGGTATTAAGACTGAAAAGCCCCCTTGGCTTGAGCTTCTGACCAACCACTTCCCTTTTTAATGTTTGTTCCAAACCACCCCTTGTGTTTTAGTGACTGCTCCTTGTATCAGAGAAAATGGAGGAAACTCATTAAATATTTTTCTAATTACAGTTATGCCCCTCTTCACAAGCCCATTTATATAATAATTCACCTCATCTTAAAAGTGGGTGCCTCATCAACCATACACATGGCATAGCTGTACATTAGTCTAGACTGTTCACATCACTAACTGGGGATAGAGCATGACTCAAAAAATCATACCAAGAACATGATTGTGACTGTCTATTTTCCATCACAGTTTGGACCACTCGCTATTTTACTTTTAATAATCTACTTTGATATCCATAAAATGAATGGTTAAGATTGCTTTATTTTAAGATATATGGCCCTTGATGGAGTGGAATGGCGAAGAAGGATTCATGTAGCCAACCAATTCATTGGGTTTAGATGATGTTCTGTCCAAAATGCACCACGCAATTTAGATGGTCTAGATAGCTGCATGAGTGCGACCCGTGAGAAGGATGAGTCATGGTGGTGAACCACAAGTTGGTTGTCCTATTGCAAACTTGTTGACTAAAGACACAATCGTCAATTCCACATAGCTGTAAAGCACTCAAACTCCATGGGACCACCATATTGTATATGGAATCAACCCCACCCATCAAGTGAGATCCCTTGATTTCATCATTCATACAAAATATTAGCTCAATACAAAATTCATATCA
Source organism: Magnolia sinica (assembly GCF_029962835.1). Lineage (NCBI taxonomy): Eukaryota > Viridiplantae > Streptophyta > Magnoliopsida > Magnoliales > Magnoliaceae > Magnolia > Magnolia sinica. The sequence goes on from NC_080575.1 coordinate 93,268,970, forward strand.
GCTAGACCAGTGGCAACATTGTAAAATTATGCATAAAACCTCTTAAGTTCGCGTGGTGTGGCCCAGATCAGGCTGATTTTTCTATATTCATCTTGGGAGCCACCCCTGATGATTGGTTTTGATGAAAGGCAAACACCATTGTGGCCCCACACAAAAACTTTGTTTGGCATCCGATCCCTATTGTTTCATGTGGTGTGGTCCATCTGAATTGTCTATCTGACTGATGTTTGGCCCCAGGGACTACCATTGAGGACCACACCTGATGGACAGAGTGGATGTAACACAAGTAACGTGGTAGGCCCATAGAGCTTGTGTGTTTTCACCAATGTAAAACAAGTGTTATAGAGGATTACATTCTTCTCATGGGCCCAGACTTGCACCTTAGCTCTGCACTTTTGAAAATGGCAAAGACTCATCCTCAAAAAACATGGTAGTGATGTATGTAGAACTATTCAAACCATCAAACTTGTGGGTTCAATTGTGAATGGAGCATCTCTCTAAAATTGTATCGATCAAGAAATCCTAACCACTTAGTTAATGGCTATCAAATGGATGGTTAGAAGTTAAATATTAGTAGTCCAAAATTACAAGGGAAAAAATAGATTTGTTAATATATCTTACATAATTCAGCCATTAGATGATCTAGATTGCCTTACAAGTACTATACCACATGTATGTTTGAAGAGTCACTATTGTTTTTAAAATGGTGCAAAACTGATAGAGAAGTAAATTCTTTTTCTTTTCTTTTCTTCTCTTTCTTTTTTTTCTTTTTTCTTTTTTCTGTGCAAAGTGTACTTGGCAAGTGCATGGCGAGTGCACAATTGCAACATCCAAGCTGCTCACTCAGCAGGGCTAGGCTCGGGCCTGAAAAATCAGAATTTTGAACGGGCTGGCCCAACGGCCCGGCCCAAAACAGTTCAAAATCTGGGCCGAGACCTATCCAAGCCTGGCCCGTTGACAACCTTAGGTGGGGCACATCATGAACATACACAAAAGTAAAAAATCAAGTTGGTCACTCATCTCCTAGGCCATGCAAGGTGTTGGCAATTACTTATAAGGCTGGCTAAAAAAGTTTTGCCCAGCCCATAAGACCTACATTGTGTTGCCCACCTGATAAGCACCTCGGATCTCTCATGTTGGTATGTGGATGTGGGTGGGTGAGCAGGTGCACTCAAGCCAGTGCATTGTTGGGAATTGTTCTGTGGAATCACACAGAGATGGATCTATGATAGCAATCCAAGAGTACAAAGCAAACACAAGAGACCACAAAGATTTAACGTGGAAAACCTTTTTCGGGAAAAAAATCACGGCACAAAGTGACAGATCTTCACTATGAAAGCAGAAATTACAAAAAGAAAGGACTTACCCGATTCGAATAATCTCGAATCTCACCCTTGCTACACCCTTTGTAAACCCTAGAACCCTTGGAATATCTTAAAATAACTTTAAGAAGCTTTAAAATTAATTTAGAATGGCCTTAGGGACTCCTACTAATAGTTGGGAAATCCCAACTTTCGCACCGACTTGGAATAGTCCGGAAACCGCCTCAAATTTACGTAGTCCGTGTGCAGTCTGCGCAACCTTCGACTAGTTGAACCAGAGCTAGGGCTAGTCGAAGGGTGCCCTTCGACTAGTCGAATTTCTCAGAAATTCCAAAATACATTGTTGCTGGACTTTCAGCCGAACTTTCTCCGGGCTATTCGAATTTTCTGAGATTTAAGACATCTGTTAACAACATGCATGTCTCTGGAATCTCTTAAAGAGAGAAGGAGATGAAGAGACAACAAGAGTGTAGAAGCGAATACAAAGAATAATAGAAAATTAATGGACACAGATTATTTATTTATTTATTTATTTGCAGGGGCTGGTAAGGATGGGTTTTCTAAGAAGGGGGAAAATCTGAAGATGGACTGTTCGGAGGCTTAAAGCATTAGTAGGATGTAATTGCTCCTTTCCCCTAATATACATGTAGCATGAACAAAAGCAATATGAAGAATGCATGGATAGTCTCAAGTCATATTCAAGATTTTCTCACAAGATTTGCAGAATGTGATATTTCCAATACGGAAAAAGTAAGATTTTAGAAGCACATTGCATATGAATTTCAAAAACTGACCTTTTCAAGGCCGCATCCAAGTCTGGCTCCTCTTTGTAATTGAAAGCTTCATCAAAGCCTAACTTGTTCTTCAGAAGATTAACCTGAAACATATCATTGAAATTTTATTTGCATCGTAAATGGAATATACCTCAATGCAAATAAGGCTAAAGGCAATTCCAACAAAAGACCTGCCTTCTGTTTTGTGCCAGCACTTCCAACAACATAACAGCCATATATCTTGGCAAGCTGGCCAACAAGTTGGCCAACTGCTCCAGATGCTGCAGAGACAAAAACATACTCCCCCTTTTTCGGCGAGCAGACCTCATAAAATCCAGCATAAGCTGTAAAGCCGGGCATACCTATTTGGGAAAACTGTGGTTAGCATGCTACTGGAGAATACTCATCATCATCATCATGTCCCGGTTATTGTGCAGGCTATGCTACTAAAGAAGACTAAATGATAGAAATCCTAAAATTAGAAGAAGAAGAAGAAGAAAAAAAGAAACAAATAAAAGGACATATGAGTGATTTATGCATTTAAAAAGCATACTAACAATTATGGTCTCATCTCTACCTTCCTTCCATCAACACACAGACAATGGGAGATATTCAGAAAGCACGAGAGTTAAAATAAAATTGAAGAATTTAAAATATTTATATATCTGGTAATATTTTTTGCTAGTATTCTGATACTTAATATAAAAATAAAACTTGTTACGAAGAATTAAAATTGGGGTTAATAGAATCATAGCAATGTTCAGAGAGTTGCTGATTGGCCCAGAACTCAGCCCAGTCAACTGTGTTTCACCAGGCTTTGAGTGCAGAGCCCAACTACAATTTCTGCAGGTTAAGTTAGTTTGAGAGTGATGCAGGATGATGGAAACTATCCTACGATGCATGATAAGAGATCAATTACACATTAATTTCAACAATCAACATGTAAAATCAAGCATATTCTCATAATAGATTCAAATATTCAAATTTACAACATGAAGATCCTAGGTTTTCACATACACGGTGTACGAAAATATAAAATAGAACAAGAGTGGCCCAGTTGGAAGTAGGGACTTCCAATCTAGCGTAGGCACGTTTCACACTCAAGGGAATGACTAGTAGGTTTTATGATTAGGGTTAGGAAGGGGAAAATCTGAAATATGGAGAATTAGGGTTCATGGGAATTGGGGATTTTAGAATTAGGGTTTTCTAGAAATTGAGGAAAATAAGAAGTTGAATATCTAGGGTTTAGAAGATTATAATGGAAGGGAAAAGAGGAAGACAAGAGGAGGAGAATACCTTTCGAAGAAAAGGAAGAGGAAGGATGTACCTTGGAATCCACTACCAAACAAGCTTCTACCCTTCCACAATTTAACTGGAAGGGAGGGGTTTTTTTTTTAATTAAAAAAAAAAACCCTGGAAAATAAGGAGGAAAATTCATTCACACAAGAGAGCTCCACTCTTCTTTTTTTTTCTTCTCAATAACACCACTAGGGTTAGAACTCACCCCCTCCCCCCCGCTTTTATAATAAAAATTTCGAAATTAAAATCCAGCATAATTACAACTATGTCACTCACTTAAGTAAGGTGGCCCATCATCCAAAATAAGAAAACTAAAACATATATTATCAATCTCAATCATCAAATAACTCCTAAAAATACCAAAAACTATAAAGAAAGCAAGATCAGAGTCCAAGGGGCCCAAATCTAAAAGATCTGGTGGCCCGATGGCCTGATCGACAAGATCCAACGGTTGGATCGACACGAAATAGAAATCTTATGACTAGTATAGTCTCCTAAGCAGCCCACATGCATCATCCCAAGGTGGAGTCTTCCTGATGCACGTCCAATGGATATGCATGTGGGGTCTTCAAAATGGCCCGGCTGGCCCCATCTGGAACTCGTCTTCATCCACAAAGAAAGCTGTGCTAGTGTGGGTGATCGTCTTCATCTCTGGTACACTCGAGTAGGTCATCTGAAGTCCCCATCAATTCTCTCCGGCTAAGAAGAATTCGCCACTGGCGAAATAAAGCTGTGATAACGCTCGAGGAGGTCAGGATCAATGCGCTGGAACTCTGCCTCAGTAATCCAAGTGTTGTCTGACTCTGGCCTGTTCTTCCACTTCACAAGGTATTTCTGATATCCTCCATGGCGGGTAGAGACTGTTTAGTGGCCCAGAACATCCTCAATCTCTTCTTTCCAACCAGGTACTAATGGAAAAGAAGGCAATGGGTGGGAAGTAAAGTCTGGTAATGGCCATGGTGATGGGGACATCACGCTGCCCACACGTGCACGCACACCACCCCCCTACGAAGGACGGCCCCACCGTCGATCTAGCTTAATGATGACGACCAGGGAGGGCCTCCTAATTAGAAAACGAAGTTTTGATTCAAAAGAGTGGGCCCGATGGTCAAGAAAAGCTGATGCAGGACATGAAATGTAAGCCCCGTATCCTAGACTGTACCATTCCGTAGACTTCCGCGGTCTTTCCGATCGAATTCCGGCAACCTTCGATCCTTAACCAGCATTTGCACGTGACCCTGTGTCACATGCCGTCAACCCAAGACTTGTACCCCTACGACCGCGCCGTCGCCGCGGTTCCGATGCCGTGTCTCGCGCGCCTATCCGATACTTTGGCCAGGGCCAGCGTTCGGTGCGAGGAAAACGCCGCGCATGCGAATTACGAGAGAATCTCTACGAGATGTCACATCAATCAATCACTCAATCCATCCCATCATGTCAAGTACACATCACCTTTCACCCATCCCCAAGCAACCCCAAAGTCAAAAAGTCTCTTACACACCCATGCCTTTCTTACACCAAGTAACCACAAAAGTCAAAAGAAGCCTTACACACCCATCCCTCTCTCTCCCATCCATCACTCCATCACTCCATCACCCATCTCTCTTTACAACTCTCTCTCTCCTTCATTTTCAAATCACAATCCAAGTAACCCAAAAACCTCCATACGTCCAAGCTCTTCCAATCCAAGAGAGCCACAAGTGTGGCCCACCTTTCCTTACCCTTTCATCTCCCATCTCAACCATCCAAACCTCATCTCCTCCATTAAGATCGAAGCTAAGGAGCAAAGAAAGCCAAGGGAGCAAGAAGATCGAATGGTGGGTGCTTCATAGGCTTAGATTTGCATGTTTTTAAGATGGGCCAAGTGAGGCCTACGGATTGATGGTATGGATCTCACTTTGGACCCTAGGTGTGGCCGATGGCCCACCTTGATCCACATGATCATTCCATGATGCGGCCATTCTCCATGGACCCCATCATGATGTTTATTTTATTTGCATGGCTAGAGGTCATCTAGACCTTCCATTTTGGTGGAGAAGGGATCTCAACCGTTGATCTTTGATTTATTGGGCCCACATGTTATGGGACCCACTTGATATATGATTTAGTGCAAGGGAGGGCTCATAGTGGCGGAGCCCTCCATCACGCGTGTCCCACTCTCTCTTTCTTCCTCTCTCTCTCTCCCTCTTTTCCTAATTTTTTTATGTGATGATGATGTGGTTGTGTGGCCCACCTGGATGGACCCCACCACGAGGTATGTATTTTTTTATCCAAAATATCTAAAAGTGGGGCCCACCTTTTATGTGTTGTACCCACACCATTCATCATGAGGTGGCCCACTTGAGCAAAGCCCTCCATGCATGTGCTGTGAGGATCCGTCCAGCGTCCAAGGACGCTGGACATCACTGGTAAAACACCACTAGTAGCTTGTTTTCAAGCTCATGGGGTGACCCACTCATATAGGCTTGATGTATGTTTTTGATCTATACCGTCCATTCCTCTCCCTAGCTCATTTTAGACGTTGAGTTGAAAATTGAACTCAATCCGATGTCCTGGTGGGCCACAGCATAGCAAACGGTGGTTGTTACCGTTAAAAATTCACCTGATGTTTTAATGCACCAAAAGATATTAAATATTGGGCTTGTTTGGCTCGTATTGAGATATGGGAAACAATGGCAAGGTTGGATTCATCCGATGCGGGCCCTACACGTGAAAAACTGCAAAAAAAATTGGTTTTCTTTTTAAAAAAAAAATATATATATATATATAACAAGCAGCAGCCATATATATATATATATATATATATATAACAAGCAGCAGCCGCTGCTGCTGCCAGAGGCGCAGGCAGCGCCTGCGCTGTAGGCGGGCGGGCGGAAAGCAGGAACCCACGGCCCCTGCCGTGGGCCCCACCATGATGTATATTTTATATCCACACCGTTCATCGGGTGGGCCACTCCCTGAAGTGGGCCCACTCCAAAAATCAGCCTGATCTAAAGCTCAGGTGGCCCACATCATAAGAAACAGTGGGATTGAACGGCGACCTTCGAGACCCTTTTTGGGTCCACAGAAGTTTTGGATCAGGATGAAATTTGTTTTCACTCTTCATCTAGGTCTACGTGACCTTATCAACGGGTTGGATGGCGTATAAACATTATGGTGGGCCCCACGTGGAGCCCACAGTGATATATGTGTTTCATTCCCACCGTCCAGGCGGACGGTGGAGCCCACGGTGATTTATGTGTTCTATCCCCACCGTCCAGGGGACGGTGGGTGTGTGCGTGTGTGTGGGCGTGTGTGTGTGTGTGTATAATATTGTATATACTATATATAAATTATATATTATATTATATATAATATACTGGGTGGTGGGCCTTCATGTGGACCTGTTCTATCCCCAACGTCCAGGGGACGGTGGGTGTGTGCATGTGTGTGGGCGTGTGTGTGTGTGTGTGTGTGTGTGTGTGTGTGTATAATATTATATTATATATAATATTGTATATACTATATATAAATTATATATTATATTATATATAATATACTGGGTGGTGGGCCTTCATGTGGACCCCCCACCATGATGCAAGTGTTGCATCCAAAACCGTCCATCCATTTTGAGAGCTCATTTTATGTCAGGAGTTAAGGAATAGGCCAGATCTAAAATTCAAGTTGACCCCACCATTCAAAGTAGTGGCCAATGACGCCCACTGTTCAAAATTTCCAAGGGGCCATAGCAGTTTCCCATCAAGTTGATATTGACCCCACTCCATCTATCACTATGTAAATTATGGAAGGGGTTGATGGGAAACATATTTCATGGTGGGCCTTAGGAATTTTAATGGTGGAAATCATCACCACCACTTTTGTTGGGTGTGGCCCATTAGATGTGTATGGGGCCTAATTGGTGCGGCCCATTTAATATACATAAGGCCCATGTGATTAGGCCTATTGTGATGTATTTTAAGGCCCAATGGGTTATGGCCCATTGCAATGTACGTAGGGCCTGTTGGTGAGGCCCATTAATGCAGCCCATTTGACGAATGTAAGGCCCATGTGATACGGCCCATTTGATATAATGAAGGCCCAATGGGATGTACCTAAGGTCCATTGTAATGTGTGATCCCAACATGGTTTATGCAATGATGTTTACGACGGGCTATGCCTTGGGAGTAATGTTGGTTTGACGTCCACATTGCAAGTATAGTGTTGGTTAAATGTCCACATTATGACTCTCCCTAGGGCTCATTGATAGGCTCGTACATGTAATGTGTAGGCCGTCTAAGCCCATCTTCGTTATGAACTGCATCCATTACCATATAACATGCTTAGTATAGTTCCATGATTCACTATCAGACGCATCATATGTATGCTTAATATGAGAAGTGACTGATCATAGCATATGCCTTCGGGCAGATTGTTTATGGGCTCCCGGATAAGCGGTGCTGCCCTACATGAGCGCACGATATGCGCAGGACTGCTGCATGACTGGATAGTGTGATTCATGCATTCGCATTGTGTGATATGGTACTATACGCCCTAGCGACATCAGGGCTGTAGCCTCCACAGGCGTATCGTGGTTGGCAGGATTGGATACCGAAAATCTTGTTTTACATGGGGTGCTATCAATATCCCTGGGTGAAAGTCCCTAAACCCTTATAGTACCAAGAGGTTGCTCCAACGTCTAGACCGAGTGGGTGCATGAGCGCCGAGTACTGATTACCAGACGGTTGCGCTTTCCACTGTGTTGTGGTCGGTTGGAAGGGGGTGCAGCCTTACCCGCCCTAGAGGAGGGGGCAAAACTAGGCTGAGTCTGACCAGCTCGAGGAATGGGTCTGCTATTAACGAGCCGAGCCCGATATTAGTAGGCGGATAGTGAGGTCTCTTCCACTCACCTTATTGCGTGCGATGGGGCGGCAATCTGGTTGGAGTGTACTAGACCCCGGTGATATTCCAGAGTTGAGCTATATTGATATGTGGACTTAGATGAGGATTCGCATGCTTGAGTTGCATTTCGCACCGCATAGCCTTGATACGGTCGACATCATTCATGCCTTGCACCGCATGGCCTTGGTACGGCTAATAGCATTCATGGATTCATCAGCATATTTCGCATTACTCTGATACTGCATAACTACTACCTTGTGCACACACTTTCACCGCCCTCTAAGCTTTCCATAAGCTTATGCACGACCGTTGCGTGCAGGTGATGTTGGAGCGCAGCAGCGCTGAGGTAGGAGCGCTTTGCAGATCATCTCGGAGCTTTTTAGTTATTATCATTGTATTTCCCTTTATGCTCATTGTACTTTTAAAGTTTTTGATCATAATGGAAATGTGATGGAATTTTTGGTTGTTGTTTGTGGGTTATGCCTTTAGTTATGCTTATTACGAATCAAACTGGTGTTGAAAATCCTCCTCGTAGCATCCAGGATCGGAACCTGGCGAATGGGCGCTGGGAGCCGAGAATGGGGTTCTACGGAGGCTGTCGGCGCCGGATTCGGCGATCGAAAATTTTGTGAGCTCGGTTTCCGAGTTTGGGGCGTGACATGAAATTCAGATATGATGTGCAAGATTTCAGACTTAAGATCATACTAATTCAAAACAATTCATATTAAAATTTCACATCCCACACAAGTCCAAACATTCAATTAAGGGGAATCTGTGCGGGTCCAGGCCGACACATGTTAGGGCTGGATCAATAAAAATTATGAACCAAACTATACTCAAAGAGAGATAGAAATCATCCACACATGCACAGTAATCAGTCCCTAATCCAAGGGATTCACCAATTTCAATTCAAGGAACCCTAGGGTGAGAAAATGGGCAAATAAATTAAGGATAATGTAATCTAGGGTTAGGGTTTATGAAAAACTGGTATGAGAGGGTAAAATAAGAAGAAAAATTGAACTGGAAAACAGTTCCTGCGTGCGGACGGCAACAATGGCCAGACGCACGTGCGTGTGATCACGACCGCACGTGTGTGGGGCTTAATATTTAAAAAAAGGCGACCTTGGCCCTAGTCGGCCAGGGATGGACTCCAAAACCCCCAAATCTCAGCTCGATCCGATGCACAGTTCTTGTGTGGTGCTCCGCCGAAGCTTCAGCCCTCCTGCAGGCCCAGATTCTGGAAATCTGTTGTAGAGAGAAAAACGGCTGCAACTATTGATTAATTTACAGATGGAATGCTTGTAGGAGAAGAGAAATATGGATGGAAGAAGGTGGGGGCAAATCGGGATAGATGTGGCTTCGCACCACGGTAGTTAGCCCTTCGAAGAAGGGAGGGCTTCGCACCCAATTAGGTTTTCATAACTCGGAAAGGAGCGGGAAAACACAGCCATTGTTGTCATTTGCGGTCGCATGTGCGAATATGCGATCGCAAATGCGCATATATTTGGCCCGATCGCATATGCGGCAGTGGCATATGCAATCCCTGCACATGCGATCGCATATGCCACATGTGCTAGTATATGCGATCGCATACTGCATATGCGATCGCATACTGGCCAACGGTCAGATTTCTGACTATTTTTTGACCTTTTTTTTAAAATCCGGATTTTTACTCTATATATATGCATTCTAAGCATTCCTACTTACAAAAAAAGCTCAAACTCTCTCTCTCTATATCTCTTACTACATCCTCTCTTTCCAAGCACTTTACATTTTACAATCTACATTCTACATTCCATCCACTCCTCTCCATCCATATTCCATTTCTATATTTCTTTTCTTTTCTTTCAACTTTCAAGAATCAAAAATCAAGATTGAAGAATCCAAGATACATGATACATGATACATGATACATCATTCATACCATCCATATTTAAGATTCAAGATTCAAGATCAAGAGTCAAGACAAGAGTCAAGAGACTCCTCACTCCTCTAATCCTCGCCAATCTCCATCCACTAAGTTTTCTAAGTTCTAACTTCTAACTTCTAAGTTCTAAGTTTCTAATTCTAAGTTTCTAACAACTTCTTTCTATCATTTTATATATATATATATTTTGTTTGTTAATTGATTTGTTAGTTGTTACTTACTATGTTAATTGTTAGTTGTTACAACTTACAAGTGACAAGTTACAACTTACATTACAAGACTACAAGTTACATCTTACAAGTTACAACTTACAACTTACAAGTACAAGTTACAACTTACAACAAGTTACAACAAGATTTCAAGATTACAAGTACAAGACTACAAGTTACAATAAGATTTGAAGTTGAGAACCTCTTTTAGATTTGTTAGTTGTTACATTTGTAATTTTACTTTTATTTGTGTGTAAATCTCTCTCTCTCTCTCTCTCTCTCTCTCTCTCTCTCTCTTAGATTTGTTAGTTGTTACATTTGTAATTTTACTTTTATTTGTGTGTAAATCTCTCTCTCTCTCTCTCTCTCTCTCTCTTAGATTTGTTAGTTGTTACATTTGTAATTTTACTTTTATTTGTGTGTAAATCTCTCTCTCTCTCTCTCTCTCTCTCTCTCTCTCTCTCTCTCTCTCTCCTTCTCTTTCTACAAGTTTAAGTGTCTAACTCAACTCTCTCTTTTTCTCATTTTCTTTTCCCTCTTATTCTCCCTTTCTACAAGTGTAAGTGTGCAAGTGTAACTCAACTCTCTCTCTCCCTCTTCTTCTCCCTTCCCTTTCTAGTTTCTACAAGTGTAAGTGTGTGTGTAAGTGTAAGTGTGTAACTCTCTCTCTCTCTCTCTCTCCCAAGTCCCATCTCATTAGGCTCTTTAGTCTTTACTCTTTAGTCTTTACTCTTACTTACTCTCTTAGTCTCTTAGATCAACAAGTGTAACTCAACTCTCTCTCTCTCTCTCTCTCTCTCTCTCTCTCTCTCTCCCCCATCTCTTTAGGCTCTTTAGTCTTTACTCTTACTTACTCTCTTAGTCTCTTAGATCTACTTCTTTAATGTAACTCTCTCTCTCTCACTCCCCCCCCCCCCCCCCCCAAGTCCCATCTCTTTAGGCTCTTTAGTCTTTACTCTTACTTACTCTCTTAGTCTCTTAGATCTACTTCTTTCTTACTTCTTAGTTCTTCTTCTTATACTTCTTAGTCTCTTACTTTACTTCTCTTTTTATTTGTAGTTTACTTTCTAGTTTCTAGTTAGCAGCTAGCTAGTTACTTTTTAGTGCTAATAATACACACACTACCACTATCCACCATCATAATGTCTTCCCAATCTTCCTCTTTGAAGCCCAAGTCGAATGACCCGGGTTGGAAGTATCGGCACTACCGTAGTGCTACCGAAAAAACTCACATAGTATGTGAGTTATGTAGGTTTGTGAGTTCCGGTGGCATTGCAAGGCACAAGCAACACCTTGCACATTTACTGGGGTCAAATGCAAAAGCATGGGACAAAATTACTCCAGAAATCCGAAGGGAGATCGTGGAGTATATGGAAAAACAACCAAGAAAGAAATGCGATAGTGCCCTACGTTAGGAGGAATATATGGAACAAGATGCATATGAAGATATAAATGTAGTTAATGTAGATGAAGCTAGTCTCACTCCCCCTACTTCAATAGGCCGGTCTAGACCACAAGTACAACCATCGAAAAGAGCCCGAGGGCATGGGCCCATAGATAGATGGTGTAGACCACACCCCGAGGATGTGGTCGACCAAAGGGGTAGCGGGAAAGGGCCAGCTCAAACAACTTTAGAGAACCGGTATAAACAAAAAGATAGGAAAACCACAATTCAATATATTGTTAAGTGGTTTTACCAAACCGGCGTTGCTTTCAACGCCATTAAATCGAAAAGTTCAAGGTAATGATTGAGGCTATAGGTCAATTTGGACATGGGCTTAAACCTCCTTCATATCATGAAATGAGGGAAACATGCCTAAAAACTGAAGTTGAATATGCACAATCCTTCATAGCTGAATATAGAGAATCATGGAAAATATATGGTTGTTCACTAATGGCCGATGGATAGACCAATAGATCCGGTCGGTCTCTCATTAACTTTTTGGTAAATTGTCCAGCTGGGACAATGTTCTTGAAGTAAGTGGATGCGTCGGGTCATTCACACACAGGAGAATATTTGTTTAACTTACTAGATAGTGTAGTTGAAGAAATAGGTAAAGACTACGTTGTACAAGTAATTACAGATAACGCAGTCTCGTATGTAATGGTCGGTCGTCTTCTTATGGAGAAGAGGCGACGTTTATTTTGGACCCCTTGTGCGGGCCATTGTATTGATCTTATGTTAGAAGATATATGTAGATTATTTATAAACGTGATTGCAAGGGCTAGAAGAATCATGATCTTTATGTACAAACACGCCCTTCTTCTCAGTCGAATGAGAAAACACATTGGGGATAACTTGCTACGTCCAGCAGTCACCCGTTTCGCTACAGCCTTTTTAACACTACAAAGGCTAGATGCAAAGAAATCAGAACTTAGAAGCTTTGTAGTGTCAGCCAATTTTACAAGTGGGCCTTGGTCAAAGAAGGCTGACGGAAAACGGGTTCAACAAACAATTCTTTCTCAAAGTTTTTGGACTCAGGTGGTAAAGGCGCTAAAATCATCCGAGCCCTTAGTCTCTGTGTTGCGATTGGTAGACGGGGATGAGAAGCCTGCAATGGGCTACATGTATGATGCGATGAAAAGGGCAAAAAATAAGATCATGGACCATTTTAACTATAGAGACCATGATTATAGGCCAATTTTAGATATTATAGATAAAAGATGGGGCAGCCAAATGTCATCCTCATTGTATTCGGCTGCTTACATCCTTAACCCAGCCTATTTATTCGCTTCTGCTGATCCAGCAGAAGCACTAACTATGCATATGGTTGGATTTATTGATGTCTTGGAAAGAATGATTCCAGATAGAGGAGAACAGGACAAGATCTTAACTTTCCTGGACTTCTGCACAAAAAGTAAAGGAATATTCTCAAGGGATATTGTAATAAGACATCGAACAATGAAATTACCTAGTAAGTACTTCTATGAATGAATGTTACTATGTTAGTGTAGGCATGTCAACTGTGTAATGAACTCTTACAAAAAGTTTTTCTACAAAGTGTCTCTAAGAGATCTAACGATTCTAACTTATACTTAAACTGTTTTTCTCAGCTGACTAGTAAGCTGCCTATGGAGTGGACCCGAACAGGAAGGATCAAGCTCTAAAGAAGCTGGCTATGAAGATTCTTAGACTCACGTGTTCTGCCAGTGGTTGCGAGCGCAATTGGAGCACGTTCGAGTTGGTAAGTAAAAGTTTAGATTGTTTAGTAATTGTTTTGCTTTTTTGTAAACTTTAATTTTTTAGTGGCCTAAGCTAAATTAATTACCTAAATAGCTAATGCCAAATGCGCTTTCTTTCTTGCAGATTCATACCAAGAAAAGGAATCGCCTTGAGTAAAAAAAGCTCAACGACTTGGTTTTCGTTCAATACAATCAAAAATTGTGAGAACGATTTCAAAGTAGGAAAGAAAAGCCCAGCTTCTTTGACCCTATCTGCTTAGATGAGTTGGATGCAGATAACGAGTGGCTCGTAGAGACGGAGGACTCGGTATTTGCTGGAGAGGATCTGACATGGGCATAAGTTGAAGATGCCGCATATGGATTGACACCTGGTGAAGGTAGTAGTACCACTCGAAGGCGAAGGACGGGGGAAAGCCGGGGGGCGAGTAGTAGTCGTCAACCCGTTGATGAGATTGAGGAGATTGAAGAAGGAGAAGGTGATAATGATGATCAAATTGAAGATCATCCACCATTGGATGTTGATGAAGTATTAGTACGTACAGATGACGAAGAAACGGAAGAAGAAGAAGTGTATGTAGAAGAAGGAGATGACTCGAATGATGATGATGATGATGGTGGTGGTGGTGGTGGACTTGGTGGTGATGTGCCACAATGGATGCTAGATCAATGTATATCATGATTATTGATTAATGATTAGATAAATAATAAATAAATAACTTCTTAATTTTGTTTAATGGTTGTCTTGTCTCATAAGTCTAAGTGTGTTGATATTGTCGATTGTTTATTGATAACTTGATATTGAATCATTAATAACTTGATATATTATGTATTGTATTTGTATCACTATCATGTACATGTAGTGTTGAATGTTGAATATGGATATTTGATATTTGATATTTGATATTTGTTATTGTTATTTGTTAAATGCAAGTATATAACTACTAGTACTAACTAAAATGTTAATTGTTAATGTTAAGATCATTTAAGAAGTTAACTATATTGTAATTTGTAAATTACTAAATTGTAAATGTATGATGCATGTATCATGTATGGAGTATGGTTTTTTTTTTTTTTTACTTAAATTAAATGTATTTCATGTCCCAATGACATATAATAATTTATTTTGATTTTTCTGATTTTTTTTTTTGAATTTTTTCTGATTTTTCTAATTTTTTTTAAATTTTTTGAAAAAATGCGGAAAAAAAATATATATGCGACTGTGCGATCACATATGCGCACACGCATATGCAATCGCACAGGATCGCATATGCTATTTGACAACATTGAACGCAGCAACTTTTTATTAATCTTCATTTAATCAAAAGAACTACAAGGGGTGCCTATTTATAAGAAAACTCTATATCCCAAACTCGCGTCATGTACGCAACCTATTACTTGGCGATGAAGTAAACCAAAATAAAAACTAATCAAAGAAATCTACAGCGTTCATGATATTCTAAATAACATAAATAATCAACACCTAAAATATGAAATCAATCCGACTAGTGGGCCATGATCATGAGATCTCATGATCAGCTTTTCTTGACTATTGGGCCCACTCTTTTAAATCAAAACTTCATCTTCTAACTAGGAGGCCCTCCATGGACGTCGTCATCAAGCCAGATCGACGGTGGGGCCCTCCTTCGTACGTACATGAGGAGAGAGGTGGTGTGCGTGCGCGTATGGACAGCGTGATGTCCCCATCAAAAGCTAATTATGGGATCTCATGATCGTGGCCCACTAGTCGGATTGATTTCATATTTTAGGTTTTGATTATTTATGTTATTTAAAATATCATGAATGCTTTAGATTTCTTTGATTAGTTTTTATTTTGGTTTACTTCATCGCCAAGTAATAGGTTGCGCATATGGCGCGAGTTTTGGGGTATAGAGTTTTCTTATAAATAGGCACCCCTTGTAGTTCTTTTGATTAAATGAAGATTAATAAAAAATTGTTGCGTTTTCCCGTTCCTTTCCGAGTTATGAAAACCTAATTGGGTGCGAAGCCCTCCCTTCTTTGAAGGGCTAACTACCGTGGTGCGAAGCCACATCTATCCCGATTCGCCCCCACCTTCTTCCATCCATATTTCTCTTCTCCTACAAGCATTCCATCTGCAAATCCATCAATAGTTGCAGCCGTTTTTCTCTCTACAGCAGATTTCCAGAATCTGGCCCTGCAGGAGGGCTGAAACTTCGGCGGAGCACCACGCACAAACCGTGCATCGGATCGAGCTGAGATTTGGGGGTTTTGGAGTCCATCCCTGGCCGACCAGGGCCAAGGTGGCCTTTTTCTGAATATTGGGCCCCACACACGTGCGACCATGATCACACACGTGCGTCTGGGCCATTATTGTTGTCCGCGCGCGAGAACTGTTTTCCGGTTCAGGTTTTCTTATTTTACCCTCTCATACCATGTTTTCATAAATTCTAACCCTAGATTGCATTATCCTTAATTTATTTGCCCATTTTCTCACCCTAGGGTTCCTTGAATTGAAATTGGTGAATCCCTTGGATCAGGGACTGATTACTGTACATGTGTGGATGAATTCTATCTCCCTTTGAGTATAGTTTGGTTCATAATTTTTATTGATCCAGCCCTAACATGTGTCGGCCTGGACCCGCACAAATTCCCCTTAATTGAATGTTTGGACTTTTGTGTGGGATGTGGAATTTTAATATGGATTGTTTTGAATTAGTATGATCTTAAGCCTGAAATCTTGCACATCATATCTGAATTTCATGTCCTGCATCAAATTGGTATCAGAGCAGGTGGTCTCGTGTTCGAGACTCCTCACTAGGGGTGATTAATGCAGGGGCATTTTCATACCGGGCTCGAGTAGGGTCGCTTGTGGGGTGCAGGGGCACACTTGGGGTGGGTACGGCCCACGGAAGAGGTCTCGTGTTCGAGACTCCTCACCGAGGGTGATTAATGCACATTTCACACCAGGCTTGAGTGGGGTAGCCCGTGGGATGCGGGGACACACTCGGGGTGGGTGACCCATGTGATTTAGGGCCCACGAAGGGGTTTCGGGTGAGGTCCTAACCCATGCGATGTGAGGCTTGGGCTATGAGTAAAGGGATTAATTCGCCATACTCTAACAGTTCGAGCTTTTAGAGCAAGTGGTTAATTGTCCTGCATCACATGGGTTGGGGACAGGGTCAGGGACACCATCATCTGGGATAGGAGAATGGTTTGCAGGAGGGATAGAAGATAATTGTGTGGGTCCATCACAAGGCACAAGGTCCTCCACGTTGAATGTTGCACTAATGGCCATGTCAGATGGAAGATCCACCACATATGCATTAGGGCCAACTGTTGTCAAAATTTTATATGGACCTGCACTACGGGTATGTAATTTCCTCATGGTTCCCTGTGGGAATCATTCAGGCCTAATGCGGACCATCACATAGTCACCCAACTGAAACTCCTTAAACCTACGATGTGAATCTACAGAGATTTTATAATGTTGATTGCTAGCATTAATGTACTTCTTGATCTTACTATGCAAATCATGAATATACCGCGCAAATGCATCTGCAGATTCAGATGGCGTATGAGAAACATACATGGGTATGAGATCTATAGGCGTTCTAGGCTTGTACCCAAATACTCTCTCAAATAGACTCATTCCTGTGGACCTATTGATGGAATTGTTGTATGCAAACTCGGTTAAGGCAAAACCACATCCCAGGTCCGAATATGGTCTCCCAGTAAGCATCGTTGCAGATTTCCTAAACTTCGATTGACAACCTCCGTATGACCATCAGTTTGAGAATGGTATGCCAAAGAGAACTGTAACTTAGGCCCCATCACGTGCCATAAAGTTTTCCAAAAATAACTCATAAACCGTACATCTCGATCTGACACAATGATTTTCGGCAAACCATATAGATGAACTATCTCCTCAAAGAATATCTTCGCCACGTTAGTGGCATTAGACGTTTTAGAACATGAGAGAAAGTGAGCCATTTTCCAAAAACGGTCCACAACTACAAAAATGGAATCATGCTTTTTAATCGTCTTGGGGAGCCCAAGCACGAAATCCATGCTAATATCAACCCATGGGGCGTGGGGGACTGGCAAAGGTGTATATAAACCTGTGTTCTGCTTCCTCTGCTTTACCAGCTGACAAGTCCTACATTGCCCTATGATATTAGCCACATCTCGCTTGAGACTTGGCCAGTAAAAGTGCTCTTCTATAAGGGCAATAGTCTTGTCACGCCCAAAATGACCTGCTACCCCTCCAGCATGAAGTTCCCAGACAAGAAAGTCATGTAGCGATGTACGGGGTATACACAATCTATCACCTCTAAACAAAAACTCACTAACTAGGACAAACTCACTACTACCCCTAGACTGACCATCTAATAACGATACGTACACCTCTCCAAAATTTGGGCAACTAGGATAATCTTCCTTTAAACACTTAAACCCAGTGACTACGACGCTCATGGAGTGGAGTAACGCAACCCTACGACTCAACACATCAACATGTTTATTCTTAACCCCGACCTACTGATTCAACACAAAAGTGTACTCTTGGAGAAATTGGACCCACTTGGCATGCCTCGGGTTCAACTTCTTTTTGCAAGTTGAGATAACGCAAAGCCTCATGGTCAGAGAATAAGAAGAATTCTTGCGGCGATAGATAATGTCGCCAATGACGCAAGGACTACACCACAGAATTTCTCGTCATTGGTAGAATACTTTTGTTTCGCTTCATTTAGTTTTTCACTAAAGAAAGCGACAGGGTGCCCTTCCTGACTAAGCACTCCATCTATACCTACACCAGAAGCATCACAAGTGACCTCAAAAGCCTTGGAAAAATCTGAAAGTCGCATGACAGGAGCTTCAATCATCTTGACCTTAATCTCCTTAAATGCCCTAGAGGCTGCTTTAGTCCATTGGAACTCCCCTTTTTTAATGCAAACGGTAATGGGAGCCATGATGGAACTAAACCCTCTAATGAACCGTGCGGTAATAGATAATGTCGCCAATGGCGCAATGACTGCACTACCGCATAGAATTCCTTGTCATAGATGGAATACTTTTGTTTCGCTTCATTCAGTTTTTCGCTAAAGAAAGCGATAGGGTGCTCTTCTTGACTAAGCACTCCACCTATACCTACGCCAGATGCATCACAAGTGACCTCAAGGGCCTTGGAAAAATTTGGAAGTCGCATGACAGGAGCTTTAATCATCTTGACCTTAATCTCCTTGAACGCCCCCGAGGTTTCTTTAGTCCATTGGAACTCTCCTTTTTTAATGCAGTTGGTAATGGGAGCCATGATTGAGCTAAACCCTCTTATGAACTGTCTATAAAAGGTGGCTAAGCTATGGAAGCTACGAACTTCATGAATATTGCGCGGCTCAAGCCAATTGACTATGACCTTGACTTTCGCAGGATTCGCAGATATGCATCAGATGACATGATAAAACCTATGAAAATGACACTACTAGACAAAAACGAACATGTCTTGAGGTTAGCATATAACTTCTTTGCCCTAAGGATCCCACACGCTTGCCTCAAATGGTAGAGGTGATGTTCCCTAGTCATGCTACTATAAATAAGGATGTTGTCAAAGTACATGACTAGGAACTTCCCCATGAAAGGGTCTCAACACTTGGGGCATTATTCACATAAATGTACTTGGGGCATTGGTCAATCCAAAAGGCATGACTAGCCACTCGTACAACCCATCCTTTGTCTTGAAGGCCGTTTTCCACTCATCACATAGGTGAATACGGATTTGGTGATACCCACTCTTGAGGTCTATTTTGGAGAAAATTGTGGCATTGGCCATTGTGTCCAACATATCGTCAAGACGCGGTATAGGAAACCGATACTTAATGGTAATCTTGTTGATGGCCCTGCTATCCACACACACACACCATGTGCCATCCTTCTTGGGCGTCAGAAGGGTGGGCACGACACATGGACTCATGCTCTCCTAAATGAACCCTTTCCTAAGAAGCTCATCAAGTTGCTTCTTGAGTTCCGCATGCTCTGTGGGGTTCATTCTATAATGAGGAAGGTTTGGGAGAGTCGACCCTGGGACTACATCAATGGCATGCTGGATGTCCCTCATAGGTGGAAGCTCATTTGGAAGGTCGTCAGGAAAGACATCACTGAACTCATCCATCACCGAAATCACCTCACTAGGCAACTCTACACCAACTTGGGGTGAAGCCTCTCTAACCACGATGGCATACACCTCTGAATCCTCCCTAATCTCTCTTTCGAATTCTCTTGCATTAATAATATGAAGAGACTCAGGCTTGGACTTCCTCGAAGTTCCAGGATCACCCTTCTTGGTGATCTCCTTCTTTCCCGATATGCTCTTAGGTGCAAGGGGATTCAACCTAATTTTCTTCCCCTCAAACATGAATGTGCAAATATTTAAGCGACCAAATATTATAACATCCAAGTCAAATAACCAGAGCCTACCCAAGATGATGTGGCCGACATCCATGGGAACCGCATCACACCACAGCGAATCCTTATATAACCCAAACTGGATGGGGATACAACATTGCTGTGAGACCGGAATGGAGGACTCATCAACCCACGACACTCTGTAGGGTTGAGGGTGAGACTCAGCTTTCAAGCCCAGTCGACTCACTGTGCTAGTAGAGACCACGTTGGCACAACTGCCACTGTCCACGATCACTTTACAATTCTTTTCTCCACACATGGTATAAGCGTAAAAGATCGTATTCCTGCACCAATCATCATTTTCTTTAGCTTGGGTAAAGGCGCATCTGACTACTGTGAGAGGGTGGATCTCCTGATCATCAAACTCCTCATCGCTAGCACCAATATCAGGCTCGTGATCCTCTACGTTGCAATTGTCCCTGTCATTCTCATTTGCCTCATCTATCATAAGAGCTTTACCTCTTTCTTTGTTTGGGCATTCCTTTACGAGGTAACCATGACCATTACAACAGAAACACTGCATGTGCTCACTTCCCTTCGAATTAGCGCTGACTAGATCCCTACCTTTAACATCTCTGTTATAGGTGGAAGCACTAGTTGGGGCTTTGGTCTAGCTCCTAAGGTTAGGTTTGGCTCCCTGAGGAGCAACCCGACCATTGGAATCACGAGACCCAAACTGCCTCATGGTCAGTTGCACTAGGTATCGCTCAAGCTCCTCTACCCTAAGGTAGGCCTCCTCTTGTGTACCAACATCACGAGGGATGAGCTTACGCCTAATCTCAGGGCGCAAGCCCGTCCTAAAACGAGACAGGGTCACAGCAAAGAACTCATCGACATCACATCGCATCATGTACTCCTCAAATTTCTCGATGTAATCCGATACAGACATCGACCCTTGCCTCAAGGACTGCCACTGGTCCAAAAGACGATCACGGTCGGAGAGCAGGGACATATTTTTCTTTAAGTTCTTTCATCCCAACCCATGATGTAATGGGTACATCTCCACGCCACTCTGCCTTCCGTTCTGTATTGGTCCAAAACAACTTGGCTTGACCCGTCAACTTCATCTTAGCGAACCTCGTTCAACGGTGATCTGACATATCATGCCACTTAAAGAAGTGGTCCATGTCAGCTAGCCAGTCAAGGAAATGCTTCGCGTTCAAGCGACCATCAAAACTGGGAGCATCGACTTTGACGCTCTTCATAACCCTATCCTCAGGGTCATAAGGATCTCGCGACTCTCTACGAGGCGCATGAGCACGCGGTCCTACATGACCTACTTCCTGACCAACGGTCCTATTACGACCCCTAATGGGTTCTACTGGGACTGGACCTTGCTCAACTGGGTCCTCATCTGTTGGCTCTCCTGCCTGAGACTAGTGGTCTTCCCCAGTGACGTGGGTATCGTGAGAGGTAGCCTCTAGCCGCGTGATACGTTAGTCACTAGCAGTCAATTGTGCGGCAGTTGTCTTATTGTGTGTCTCAATGGCCATCAAACGGCGGTTAATCTTTTCGAGAGCCTCGGCAATCTGATCCGGATTCATGGTGGGGAATAGACCAAAACCACGACCTGTTCGCGTTTACATACACTAAATGACCCTAATGAGAGACAATCTAGATGTGTGTGTATATATATATATATATATATATATATATATATATATATATATATATATATATATATATATATATATTTAAAGAAAACTAAAATATATTAAAACACGAAAAAAAAAAAAAAAGGAGACAACACCGACTGCTGAGAAAGCAAAAACCGAGAGCAGAAAGAAGAAAGCTATAAGCCTAGAAATAGAAAATCAAAGCCAGAGAAGATAGGCACATTCAAAGCCCATTCGATTAAAAGATTTTTTGCTTTCGATCCCACAGTCGTTGCCGAAGCCTGTACGTTGTTGAAGCATCGCTCATTTCTTTCCTTCCAGACGGACCACCAGATAGCCAGAATGGCCGTTTTCCAAACCTTGGATCTGACCTTCCCCAGTAAGCGAGAAGAGAGGGGGCTGAAGAGGGCACACACCCAAGGACACTGAAGCGGGAGAAAAATTCGTGACGAATCTGAGATACGAGCGGGCAATGGACGAGAAGGTGATCGACCGATTCCTCACTTTCCATGCAACACAGACATATGTTGGCAAGCTGCATTCCTCTCCTCTTAAGGTTGTCCACTGTGAGAATCTGATTTCTAGAAGCTAGCCAACCAAAGCATAAGTATTTAGGGGGGGTGGGTATCTCCAGATGAAAGGGGAGGCCATCGAATTTTGGATATGGCACTGGGCCAATATGTAGTAAAGGGATTTGACGGAGAAATTGGAGGATTTGTCTTTGGTCCAAATGATTTTATCGGGTTCAGACGAGGATAGGTTGACCCTAAAGATACAGGAGAGGAGGTCAGCATAATGTGACATCTCCCAATCGTGAAGGTTTCTACAACACCTAATATCCCAAACAATTCCAGAGTCGTCGATGGGGTAAAAACTGTTTATAGGCCTGTTTCTAGAATCGGCCAGGGGGTAGATTGAAGGGAAACATTCCTTCAAGGACCTGTCCCCAATCTATTGGTCCTCCTAGAATCTAATAGCCGCTCCATTCCCAAGTTGGAAAGCGATGTTATCAGTGACCGCCTTTTTGTGACGAAGAATGCCTTTCCAGATGGAAGCTCTATAAGTTGTGGAATCCCTTGTCCACCAACCTCCCGAAGACGAGCCATATTTTCCTTTAATGATAAGATTCCATAATGCTTCCGATTCGGAGCCCAGCCTCCAGGTCCACTTTCCCAACAAGGCCTTGTTCATGACCTTCAAATTTATAACACTAGCACCTCGATTTCTGAAATGTTTGCAGACTTCTTGCCAGTCCAAAAGGTGGTCCAAAAGGTGGTATTTCTTCTGATTTTCCTTGCCGCTCCACAGGAAATCTCTCCTTAGATTGTCTATCTTACACAACACCGCAGGCGGGCAGATGAGAAGGGAGAAAAAATAAATGGGAAGGAGAGAGCTGCTTTGATTCCCCCCCCCCCCCCCCCTTGACAAATATCTGCACTTCCATCTGGCGAGCATCCTCTGAAATTTTTCAGTCACCCTGTCCCACATGGATATCGGAGGAGGGCCAACAGCCAGCAGAAGACCCACAAAGAAGGTAGGAAGAGAGGTGGTGGAACACCCCAAAATCTGAGCGAAGGAATTAAGCTCCAGGTCCGAGACGTTGATCCCAAACACTTCGGATTTGCCCATGTTAATGCGCAAACTAGAAACCTCCTCGAAACATCTAAAAGTGGTGTGAAGATTAAAGATAGCTTGCTTCCGGATCCACTTCGTAGGTAATCAAAGTGTCGTTTGCGAATTGGATATGCGTGATCGAGATTTGGACCTCAGGCATCGAGATTCCAGAGAATAATCCCGCTCCTTGGCCCCTAAGCATCATCTGGGAGAACCCTTCAGCAACTATTAGAAATAAGAGCGGAGATAGAGGGTCGCCCTGTCGAATGCCCCTAGAGCTGGTGAAGAAACCATTCGGAACACCATTGAGCAGCACCGAGAAACGAGGAGATTCGATACAGGCCTTCATCCAGGACCTCCATTTCGCCCCAAAGCCCATGCGATTAAGCATATATTGCAGAAAGTCCCAATCGACGTGATCGTAGGCTTTTTCTATATCGAGCTTGCAAAAGACCGCTTTGACCTCGTCCTTATGGCAAAAATGGAGGATTTCATTTGCAATTAACACCCCGTCTATGATCTGTCGGCCTTTGATGAAGGCATTTTGATGGTTCGATATGAGCCTATCCATAACCGAACGCAGCCGAAGGAAGAGAACTTTCGCTAGAATTTTATACGGGCCCCCAATAAGACTGATAGGCCTAAACTCTGCAAAAGCATTAGCACCTTGAACTTTTGGAATTAAAGCGATGAACGAGGCACCAATGCCTTGAGATAGCTTTCCCCTTTCATGGAACTTGTAGAAGAAATTCATGATGTCCGTCTGAATAGAATCCCAGAAAGCTTGGAAGAAGCACATTGGAAATCCATCAGGCCCCGGGGCCTTTTCACTATCCATATCGTCAATGGCAGCTTTAACCTCCTCAACCGTGAAAGGGGCTTCCAGACTATCAGCTTCCGAAGAAAGAAGGGAGCGGAAGTGGATCCCGTCCAATCTAGGTCTAGACCAACCTTCGGAAGAAAGAAGGGATTTGAAATGGAGAACCACGGTTCCTTCAATTTCCTTTTTATCGTCGATCTGTCTTCCGTTGACAGCAATGTTGTGAATAGCTTTTGTTCGACTTCTCATATTAGCAATGCTGTGGAAGTATTTGGTGTTCCTGTCACCCTCGGATATCCATATAGCTCTCGACTTAATCTTCCAAGAAATTTCGTCTTCAAGAGCTCTGGAAGAAATTGATTGGATAATCTGAATGCGACGGGCTAGGACCTCCAGAGGGATGTCATCGCTGTCGTTGCTAGAGTCAATCTGTTGAAGCTCATCCAGTAAAGTCTCAGTTTCGCGGTCTCTATTCCGAAATTCGTCTTTCTTCCACTCCTTCAAATTATCCTTCGGAAGGCAAAGTTTGCACATAAGCCTATGACCAGCGTAACCATCGGATGGATAGGAATTCCACCAGTCCACAACCTTCTGACGGAAACCTTTAATCTGAAGCCACGCTGGGTTGAACTTGAAAGGTTTGGGACCCTAGTCCGTATCGATCACGGAAAGGAGAATGGGGCAGTGATCCAAAGTCGTTCTGGGCAGGGCAATTTGAACCGAAGACGGAAAATGGTTGATCCAATCCATTGAGATGAGAAACCTGTCTAATCTCGATTGGATTTGGGCTCTTCAACCGTTGGTCCAGGTGAATTTTGCACCGGAAAGGGGTAGATCAACGAGTTCCTGGGCTTGGATCCAGTCGGAAAATGAATGCATGGAAGAAGTTAATCGCCTATTGCGAGAATGCTCCTGAGGAAAACGAGCAGCCACGTTGAAGTCACCCATGAAACAGCAAGGCCCTGAGAAGGATTGCCTAATGGTTGTCAGTTCTTCCCAAAAGTTGGACCTACAAGAAGCATTAGTAGGACCATAAACAGCAATGACGATACCACAAAAAGGAGAGAACTTATCTTGGAGGATGACAACTTTAGAGAAGACCCCGGACAAGGATAGCTGCAGATCCCATTTGGAAGATTTCCAGGCAATAAGAATGCCTCCCGAGGATCCCAAAGAATCAAGCGAAACGAAACTAGCATCCTGTATGTCCCATATCGTGTTCAGAAGGCGCTGCGAGAAAGACGGGACTTTTGTTTCCTGAAGGCAGAGAACGTCCGGGTCCTTTCTCCTGATAAAAGTCTTGATCAGGCTTCGCTTCTGCTTGGAGCCAACTCCTCTCACATTCCAAGACAGAACTATCATTTGGAAACCAAACTGCCCTGGGAACCCTTTCTTCCACGTCTGGAAGATGAGCCGGAAGCAATCGCGGGGGAAGACTAGAGGCGGAGGAGTTCTCTGTTACTGTTGGAACGAGAAGCTTACCTGATGGGAGTTTTAGATGAAGGGAGAGGTCTACCCCTGTTCTCAATAAATTGAAAAAGTTCCGTGTAATCTTCATCCCTATTGCCGAATGATAGTCCCAATGATCTTCCCACATTCCCCACCGCATCTCTAATCCATTTTTTATCATGGATTTTCTTATATAATTGATCTTTGTTCTTTCCCTCCGAGGGAACCACCGATAGATCTTCATGTTGAAGGTGAGGAAGAACTGAGCACATCTGAAGTGGTTCAACTGAGATCACTTCCGAAGGGTCATCTTCTTGAAAAAGCGTGATAGGGCTAAGATCAGCCCATTCCTTGGACGGGGAGTGGATAGGGGAGGAGGGCAAGGATGAAACAGAGTGGGATTCAGATCTGAAGTATTCTGATGCATCATCTTGCGAAAAAGCATTCTCTAAAGTGGGTATGGGCTGATAGCGGGAGGGGGGGAGGGGGAAGGGAGAAACAGGGTGATGCGAAAAGGAAGGTTTATCAGGTCCACCGACGGGGTGAGTACTAAACAGGGAGGAAGGGTTGAGAGGAACTATTTCGGAAACCTTCAGGGATCTCCATTTGCTCGAGGATAGACGGATATGGGCTGAGAACGAACCCGCCTCTACAGACCCGACGTCGATGAGGGATGTAAGCCTGGGAGATGAGGGATGCTTTGTCACGTGCAGCGAATCTGAGATGTTGGGCAAGCATTCGGACGATACGTGCCGAGATCCCTCCGATCTGTTGTCATCACAATTGAAAATAGTCAGCTGATTAGAGGTGGGGTTGATACATGGCAGTACGAAAGTCATTTGATGAGAGAGATGGTCCGTCTGCCGAGATGATGACGTAGCCCCCGGGCCATGTGGAGGAGGAGGTTGGGCGCGGATCTCTTCGCGCCGACTGACGAGATATCGTCAGACAGAAGAGACGGTAAAGGGGTTGGAGGATCGCAACGTGTTTTGTGAAAAGGCCTTTCACTGCTACGGTGTACAGACGCTGCAGAGGCGCTGATGCACCGCAAATCTGGTAGTCCGCTGGTCTAGGCAAGTGGTGCTCCGTCAGTTTGCGTTAATGGCTACCTGTGCTTTGTCGATTGGCATATTGATTCCTTTGCCCTCCAAACATCCCCCCATCTGGCATGCGAAGATATCGGAGAGTCTTTCTGGACCGGGAGGTAGATGGTACGGTTGTCAATCTTCACGTTGATATGAGCCGGGAGGGGAGTTCCCTTCTTCCTTCTCACTCTAGCGCGAATGACACCCAACTCCGTCCCTAGGCTGGTTTTCGGATCTATTTCCAGAAGAAATCCCACTTTGGAAGCAGCTTTGATAAGGAATTTGTCGTACCAACATTCGAGAGGGATATCCTAAATAAGAATCCATATGTTTTCTTTGCCAAACATAGAGAATTCTTCCCATGGTATAATTTGCAAGATCGGGCGATCGCCAGTCAATCTTTCCGCCATCGATGGGGAGCAGTGATCAAGCCAGATTTGAACCCATAGGATGTCGTGTCCTAAAGTTTTGAATTCGGACAAACCTAGTTGGGCCCCAGAACACTGTTGAATCCAATCTTTAACTTCTGGAATGGTTGCACCTTCCGCTGTTTTGATCACCACCGATCTTATCAATTCTACACGCTTCTTCTCAAAAATCTCCTGATCGACGGTGATAGAGCAGTCGGACTGATCATTAGCGGACTCATCGTTGTCAGAGAGATGGTGGATTTTCTTCGATCCGTCTGATTCGTGAGATGCCGGAATGGTCTCCGCATGATCTTGTAAAAGAGCTTCTCTGAAAGAGCGCACCGTGGAAAGAGGCACAGGTGTATAGACATTAGCAGAGACCGGTACCTTGTGATGAGGTGATTTCGACACTCTCTGTGAGGATCGCAACTGAGAATAAGGTGCAAATAAGGACTCCGGTCCATAGCAAGCCCTTTGAACTAACATTTTCTTCCCGTCGTAGCTCACTCCATGCAACATGGCCACCGCCCTGGCCAACTCCGCCTCGCTGCCCATACGAATAAGCGAGAAACCCCGAAATGCACCGGACTCCTTGTCTCTGGGCATAATTACGTCCATTACTACTCTAGCACGGCCGAAAACTCTCTCAAGGTTGAGAGGTAGCCATCCATGGGGGTACCCTTTAACAAATAGGGTCAGGTAAGATGCGTATTTCCGGTGACCATCAACCCCGATTCTTCTGTTCTTGTTCCTAGACTGAACATGCCTCCATTCATGATCACCACCCTCCTCAGCCCTTTCTATGGCCAAATCTTTGCCTTTCCCGTCCCCAGCTTTCATGGTAGAAGAATGCATGAGGTACTGAAAGAGGAGCGCCGCAATCAATTACATTGGTCTCCGTGTCGAGAAACACATCGTCGTCGTCGTCATCTTCGTTGTCGTCACGGTTGTCGTAGTCGTCGTCACGGTCGTCCAATGTGATGAATGCGATGTGAAAATCATGTGTGTGTACTATATAATGAATGCGATGTGAAAATCAGATTTGATGACCTCCAATGTGACTCTATATGATGCACATGTACTTTATATATGATGACCCTATGTGCCTTAAACCCTATGACAACTCTAGAATAATTCTCATAAGGCTAAAACTGAAAATTCAGCAATTATGTGTCTTAAAGCCACTAAATCTGAAAATTCTAACAATATATGACTTTGAAACACCCAAGCAGAAAATTTAGCAAGCTATATGTGACCTATATGCCCTACTATGGGGATGGGAATTTTATCGAACACCTACCCTACGCTAGACCTAGGCTTTGATATCAAATTTGATGCAGGATGATGGAAACTATCCTAGGATGCATGATAAGAGATCAATAACACATTAATTTCAACAATCAACATGTAAAATCAAGTATATCCTCATAATAGATTCAAAAATTCAGATTTATAACATGAAGATCCTAGGTTTTCACATACACGGTGTATGAAAATATAAAATAGTACGAGAGTGGCCCAGTTGGAAGTAGGGACTTCCAATCTAGCGCAAGCACGTTTCACACTCAAGGGAATGACTAGTAGGTTTTATGATTAGGGTTAGGAAGGGGAAAATCTGAAATATGGAGAATTAGGGTTCATGGGAATTGGGGATTTTGGAATTTGGGTATTTTAGAAATTGGGAAAAATAAGAAGTTGAAGATCTAAGGTTTAGAAGGTTGTAATGGAAGGGAAAAGAGGAATACAAGAGAGGAGAATACCTTTCAAAGAAAAGGAAGAGGAAGGGTGTACCTTGGAATCCATCACCAAACAAGCTTCTACCCTTCCACAATTTAATTGGAAGGGAGGATTTTTTTTAATAAAAAAAACCTAGAAAATAAGGAGGAAAATTCTTTCACACAAGAGAGCTCCACTCTTTCTTTTTTCTTCTCAATAACACCACTAGGGTTAGAACTCCCCCAACCCCCCGTGCTTTTATAATAAAAATTTCGGGATTAAAATCCAGCATAATTACAACTATGTCACTCACTTAAGTAAAGTGGTCCATCGTTTAAAATAAGAAAACTAAAATATATATTATCAATCTCAACCATCAAATAACTCCTAAAAATATCAAAAACCATAAAGAAAGCAAGATAAGAGTCCAAGGGGCCCAGATCTAAAAGATTTAGTGGCCCGATGGCTTAATCGACAAGATCCAACGGTCGGATCGACACGAAATAGAAATCCTATGACTAATATAGTCTCCTAAGCAGCTCACATGCATCATCCCAAGGTGGGGTCTTCCTAATGCACGTCCAATGCATGTGGGGTCTTCAAAATGGCCTGGCTGGCCCCATCTGGAACTCGTCTCCCATCCACAAAGAAAGTTGTGCTGATGTGGGTGATCGTCTTCGTCTCTGGTACACTTGAGTAGGTCCTCTGATGTCCCCATCAGAGAGTCAGGCTGGTTTTCATATATTCAATCAACTTCTCAGAAACAAAAACGAAAAAGAAAAAGACTGATTTCCAAGTATTATTTTCCTAGCATTGGTTTCTAGAAGGAGCCAGACTGCGAGAGGGGTTTGGAAGTTGAAGCATAGCTCATGCCCGGCATGTTTGGATTACAAATTCCCACAGTAAATGCATGTAAAGGTGTAATGATTACACCTATCAAATCTTGTCTCTGGTATATCAAGGTATTTTGACCCGTTTTTCACGTGTTTGGATATGAAATGGTATACCCATAATGATTGCACTTAACCATTACTAAAATGTCACATCAATATAGAAAACATACTTTCTCATGTTTGGACAGCAGGTTTACAATGAAATACAATGTAAAACTTGTAATGATTACTCATTCATTTACCTCTCCCCTTTATATATGCAATTGACCATCAAATTACGTGCTGATTTACATCTTTAAACAAACATGATAAATTTGAAATAATTACTTCTTTACATCCCTTTACTGTGGTATAGGATAACCCAAACAGGCCCTAAATAGCAGTTGTGGAGTGCGACTCCCTTGGGGACTGAAACTAGTAAGATTTGCCCTGAATCATCCTGTTCAGTCCTGTATCGGTCAGTTTCAGTCAATTATCAGTCTGGTGATTCGGTTCATTGCAGACTGGAACCAGTATGACACAGAAGAAACCAAGTCGTATGGGAAAAAATTTTAAACCATGATGGAGCGGCACCTCAGATAGAAACTACTGAAGTATTTAACAAGATGATATTGAATGGAACAGCAGGAGTGGACCCTAAGCTCTCAGAGGAATTGTATTAGAAGCCCGCATGTCAAAACTAATTCAACCTGATTTCTATTACCAACTGCATTTGGTAGCTCTAGAATCAGAAGTTGAGCCTCACATATTTGTTCATATGCTCAATCCCAACTGTAGCTACGAACTTAAATTACCAGTTGCTGATATGTCAATACTAGTGCAGGCTGTGTAGTAAGAGCATCTTTTTGGACAGATCACGTCATGTGTAGATTTGTTAATTTTCCATGACAAACACATGTTGGACACTCATTGTCATGGCTATTAGTAAAAAATCTTTTTCTTCTTTTTATTTTTATTTTGTGTATCCTGATATAATTCATATGATATGTAGTTCCAAAATGTTTGTAGTTATGGAGATAGTCTTTTACATATTTTATACCGTCATGAAATTTAGTTTATATTAATCATATGGCGGCACAGACTGCTGGGAAGGCTTATCTTCTCTGTTTTTTTTTCTTTCTTTTCATTTTTCATTTTTCTTTTTCTTCTTTCTTTTGTGGGTGTGTGTGATTGATAAATCATGCAGCAGGTATTCCAGAGTCGCCATTTGACATCTTATGAGTGCATCTGACAGAAAATCTCATCTATTCCGAAGTTAAATATAAAGATGGTTTTTGTTAAGTTACATGGCCAACCTTAGAACTAAACAATTTAAGAGAGTGAGTTTGAGAGAAACATAAGAGATCAGTTCGTTTCATGTGTTTTCAAATCCTCAAAATACCAAGTTCGAATAGTGTTGAGACAGAGGGGGGACAGATTAAAGTATGCTCGAGTTTGCTGAAGTACCTCAAAAAGTTCATCAAAATTTCAAAATCCTCAATCAAGTTCTGAGAAAACCCACCAGAGCTCTTAAGTAATGTGATTCGAACATGCATGCATGTGCGTGCGTGCACACATAAAAAGAAACAAACTCAACACGCACACAAAATAAATAAATAAACAAACTCAATTTAAGAACTCTATAAACGAATTTGATCAAGTACTAATAAAGCTCATCAAATTCAAAATTGAGTTCTCCTCAAATTTTCAAAATCCTCAAGTTCTCAGAAAAACCCACTAGAGTAAATAACTGATGAGAAGGCAGATACATGTGTTATCAAAACAGCTAGAAGAAGACCAAAAAAAATCCAAGTCAGCAAAATAAAATAAATAATAGTTGAGTAATCATGTAGGTTATAGAAAACTATGTTATAAAGAGAATCCTATTACATAAGAACAATACCATACCGAGAAGGCCCACATGGTATGAAAGGGGAATATCCACGGATTGAATTTTCCTGAACTGATCAAACTTTTGAATTAAAGTATACTCTTCCCACCCAGTTATGCCTGAGACCAAATCACCAGCCTTAAAATTTGGGTGATCAGAGGCAACGACTTTAGACACACCAAAGCCCTCGATGACCTTTAGAGGATACAAAAACGATGTCATGATCTATCCCAAAATGAGAAAATTGCAAAAAGGAGATTCTGATATAGAAAAGTAAGAAATTTCATCATGAATATTAGACCAGAACCTAAAAACTTCAAAATGGAATGAGAACTTGTTCATTCTAGCAAGTAACAAGTAATTAAAGCGGAAGCAGCAAAAAACTTAAAAGAAATATAACCGATAACTATAACAATCTGTGACTGATTAAATTGAATGCAAGATGACACTTTGATAACAATATAACAATATATGCAAGCACCATAAACACCCGTTGCAAATAAGTTTATACTAATCCTCCCCCCCCCCCCGGCGTACGTACGCAAGGAGGAGGGCCCCGCCGTTGATCTGGATCGATGACGACATCCAGGGAGGGCCTCCTAGTTAGAAGACGGAGTTTTGGTTCATTGGAGTGGGCCCGATAGTCAAGTAAAGCCCATCATGGGATCTCATGATCGTGGCCCACTAGTCTGATTAATCTCATATTTTAGGTTTTGCTTATTAATGTTATTTAGAGTATCATGGATGGTTTAGATTTCTTTGATTAGTTTTTATTTTTGTTTACTTCATCGCCAAGTAATAGGTTGCGCACATGGCGCGAGTTTTTGGGTATAGGGTTTTCCTATAAATAGGCACCCCTTGTAGGTTTTTTTTTTCTGATTGAAGCTTAATAAAAATTCTGCATTTTCCTACTCCTCTGAATTCTCGAGTTGTGGAAATCCAATTGGGTGCGAAGCCCTCCCTTCATCGAAGGGCTAACTACCGTGGTGCGAAGCCACATCGATCCCGATTCGCCCCCATCCTCTACCATCTCTATTTTTCATCTCCTACCACCATCCACACATCAAATCTGTCCTTTATTGCAACAGTTTTCCTCTTTACAGCATAATTCCAGATTCTAGCCCCGCAAGAGGGCTGAAACTTCAGCGGATCACCACGCACAGACCGTGCGTCCGACCGGCATGAAACTTGGGAGTTTTGAAGCCCTCCCCTGGCCGACCAGAGCCAAGGAGTTGCTTTCCTCGTTCGGCGCCCCCTCGCACATGCGACGGGCTTGGCCCGCTATCCGCATGCGGGAACTATCTCCAGGTTCATATTTCCACCATTTTACTCCTCTTATACCTATTCTTCCTAACCCTAACCCTGGATTGAATTACTTTTAATTTATTTGCCCCTTATCTTATCCTAAGGTTCTCTGAATTGAAATTGGTGAATTCCTTGGATTAGGGACTAATTGTTGTGTATGTGTCGATGATTTTTACTTCCCTTTGAATATCGTTTGGTCCATAATTTTACTAATCCAGCCCTACCCTGTGTAGGCCTAGACCCGCACAAATTCCCTTTGTTTAAATGTTTGAACTTTCGTGTGGGATGTGGAAATCTTATGTGCATGTTTCTGAATTAGTTTGATCTAAAGCCTGAGATCTTGCATATCATAGTTAATTTTCATGTCCTGCATCAAAATCAAGGGTCCAACTTTAAATGCAGCACAACACCAAAATCAGATCATGGACGATCTTACAATTCTTACCTACCGGTTGAAGGACATGTTTTTGAATTTGAAACATCATTTAAAAAAATAAGTAAATAAATAAATAACCATCCATGGATGGCTATCAATGAGAAACATAGAATCATTTATAACTCTTCACTATCACCACCACTGCACATTGCTGCTCATGAACAAGACAGTTTGGAATGAGGTATACATATATACCACATTTACAATGTCTGGATGCATGTGTATGGATTGCCTTACACTAAAAGCATATGAAATAATTCCTTGCAATAAGCACAGTAGTAGCAACAGGAATTATGCCAAGTGATCTGCAACTTTGCACGCTATCCCTGGGATTTCGATTTTGACTAAGTCGAGCCATCATTTAGACATCCAGACTAGTTGTATTTTGCGTGAACAAAACTATTCTTAATAGAAAAATCTTACTATTTTGATTTGTGGACTACAACTAGACAGTTAATAAGACAAATACTACAATGGGCCACATTTGACTGAAAAAAAGTCCCAAAATAGGTCAGTAGATTTTCCAATCCAAGATTTATATCAATCAATATATCATCAACGTAAAGCATCGGTAGAATGTAAGACCCATCCTCAAGCACCTTGTAATACATACAAAAATCATACTCACACCTGATATAGCCAATCTCCACCATGTAGGAATCAAACCACTTGTACCATTGCCTTCGAGACTGTTTAAGCCCATAAAAGGACTTCTTCAACCTATATGCATTGCCTTCCTTACCAAGCTTCTTTAATCATTTAGGCTACCTCATGTAAATGACTTCCTGCAAGTTCCCATAAAGGAATGTCATCTTCACATCAAGCTGCTCCAATTCTAAATTGGATTCCGCTACCATCAGTGTTCGAAATATCGGTATCGCATTACATATCGCATCCTTGGGATACAGATATTTATCGGTTATCGCACGGAATATATCGTTTATATTAGGTAATTTATCGCACTTTTTGGGAAACATGAGAAAACATTGGGAAAATGGTTGAAATTTTCAATTAAACTTCAGGGATTGTTAAAAAAGACCTTAATACACACTTTTAAATCATAACATCTAAAAGAAGGAGTGCACATAATGGGTCTCCTTTGTATAGGGTCCTAAGTTATCCATTGTCTAATTGAACTAATGCAAGCTATATTCAAATTGAATATATAACATTTAGAGTGTATGTGATGATCGTTTCATCAAAGTTTAAACACTCCCAAATACTTCAAAATTAGTCTCAATTGACAGTTGGTTTGAAGGGAATTTTTGAAAAAAAAATTAATATTTCAATAATTTTTTATTATTTATTAATTGAAAATTTATTTTTATTTTCCAAAAATTAACAAGGACTTAACAAATCAGTAAATCAGCCCTCATACATGCTTGATTTCATATTTGGAGTGCAACATTGCAAGCAATTTGGGAGAAATTGGAAAATTGTCATTTTTTCCCAATTTTTCCCAAATTAGACCACCTATGTGATGATCATTTCATCAAATACTCCTAAATACTTCGAAATTAGTCTCAATTGACGGCTGCTTGAAGGAAAATTGAGAGGAAAAACAAACATTGAGAACATGAAAAACCTATGGATATTGAAATCAAAGCTCCAACTTCATGATTTTTCATGCAAAACATGAAGAACCAATGGATTTATAACCATTTGACACAGATTTAACATGATTTTTTTAAAAAGATCAGAAATTGAAAATGCTCACTGGATCAAACATGTGAGATATATCGACACTACTTGTGCGTTTCGTATCGCACAGGTGGGAAACAAGATATATCGTGGGATATATTAGCCGATATCATCGATATTTAAAACATTCGCTACCATAGCCAGTAACACCCTAATTGACGTATGTTTCATGACTGGAGAGAAAATTTTTATTATAATCTACTTCTTCCTTCTACGAGTACCTCTTTGCTACAAGTCGTACCTTGTAATTTTCTTCCTCTTTTCTGTTAATGCTTCCTACTTCCTGAACACCTACTTGCATCCTATAACTCTCTGACCTTTTGAAAGTTCCACCAACTCACATGTTTGATTCCTATTTAGAGACTACATCTCTGTCATGGCCGACATCCACTTGTCGCCATCCTTTCCAGATTTTACCTCTTGAAAGGTGGATGGATCTCCACTCCATGTGAACAATGCAAAAAAAAAAAATCATGTCCTCGAACCTGCATCAAACCAGGGCTCTAATGGTTCATTTCTCCCTGTTCCTGGCTATACACTCCTAGTTATCTTATTGATAGTTACAGTCAGTTTCTTGCTCCTGTTGAATTTCACCTTCAGTAACCAGCTCAACTAGCTCCACCTGCACCGACAATTTCTCTGCATCACCATGTGTTTCCGACTTCCCTGCAACGTCCTTGTTAGCCTTCAACATTAATGTCTTATTAAAGATGACATCTCTACTAATGACCACCTTCTGTGAAACTGAATATCGAAGCTTTTAGCCCTTAACACATTTCTCATACCTGATAAAATATACTTCCTAGATTTGGTATCCAACTTTGTCCCTTGTCAACTCTGCATGTGGATGTATACCGGACACCCGAAGATCCCCATCCCTGAGTAATCGATGTCCTTACTTGTCCAGACTTCATCTATAACCTTCGAGTCTAGCGTTGTAGATGGTGACCGATTTACAATATAGCATGCCATGTTAACCGCTTCCACCCAGAAGCTTTTAAACAACCCCGCATGCAACTGCATACTTCTCGCCCTCTCCAATAGAGTTTTTTCCATCATCTTTGCCACCACATTCTGTTGTAAGACCCCTAGAGTTGAGAAGTGCCTTTTGATGCCCTGTTCCTTATAAAATTCCATGAATCACACCTCTCTGTACTCAGTACAGTTATCTGACCTAAGACACTTAACACGTCTCCCAGTTTGCTTCTCTACTTCCGCCTTCTACTCCTTGAACTTGGCCAATACCTCAGACTTGTGTTTTAAGAAGTAGACCCAAACCTTCCTCGAGTAATCGTCTATGAAGCTCATGAAGTATCGTGCTCCTCCCTTAGACGGTATTGTTACTGGCCCCTAGACATCGAAATGAATATAGTCGAGCACCCTACTGCTAGTATGTGTAGCAGACGTGAACCTTACCCTACACTGCTTCCCATATATGTTATGCTCACAAAAATCCACCTTGCACGCCTTAACTCCCTTCAATAGTTTCTGTTTATGGAGTTTCATCATGCCCCTCTCGCTCATATGCCTTAACCGCATATGACACATATTAGTGTCATCCGTGCCAAATTCTGCATATAAGGTGGTAACAGCCTCACCTATAACCGTACTCCTAACCAACTTGTACAAATTTCATGTCTTATGTCCCTTCATTAACACCATTGCACCTCTGGTGACCTTTAATACACCACCAGATGCGGTGAATGTGCAACCGTTCGTATCTAAAACTCCTAAGGATATCAAATTTTTCTTCGACATCACCTAGAGTCCGTATGACTCCATCAAACATCCTTACCTTGATGGTCCCTATTCCAATGGCCTTGCATGCTATATCATTCCCCATCAGAACACTTACACCATCATAGGACTTGTACGAATCAAACCAAGTCCTATCCGGGCACATATGATACGAACATCCTGAATCGAGTATCCATGTATCTAAGAGATGACTCATACTTAAAGAGACCGAGAGGATGTCTCTTTCTGAGATCTCTTCCACTACGCTAGCCGATTCACCTATATTCTTTTTACCCTAGCTTTCTAGGTCATCCTTCCGTTTTTAGCAGTCTTTCTTGAAGTACCCTTTTATGCCACAATAGAAGCATCCATCCTTAGCCTTTGATTTCGATCTAAACTTTTTCTTCTTATCAAACCGAGATCACTCCACGGATCTCCCACATCCTGACCCCCTTTCGCAACTAACCCTTCCACCTAAGAGTCCTTATCACTATACTTCTTCCTCATCTCGTTGGAAACGAGAGCCGCAGTGATCTCTTCCAACTTCACTGTACTCTTCCCATACAATAGAGTAGTGACGAGATGGTTATATGATGTGAGAAGCGATAATAGAAGTAGCACCACTTTATCTTCATTTTCGATCATCACTCCGAGCCTTAACAACTCAATACATACCTTCGTAAACGAGTTTGTGTGCTCAAGGAGATCGGATCATTCCTTCATCCATAGCCCGAAAATTTCTTTCTTCACAAACAACTTATTAGTGAGGGACTTCGTCATGTATGGGTCATTTAATTTCTTCAACATCTTCAAGAGAGATTTCTCATCCAGAACATTGTACATGACTTCATCTGATAGACATAGACGGATGGTTACTCATAGCTTTCTCCCCGAGTTCGCTCCAGTTATCATATGACATTTTCTCCAGTTTAGTCTCCAACAACGCCTTGCTCAACCCTTATGATGCTAGAATATCATCAACCTTCTTCCACTACCACAAACTAAAATTGTTCTTCCCATCAAATTTTTGTATATCAAACTTCGACCCTGTCATCTTCGCAAAATTCCCGAACATCCTTAAACATGATGCTCTGATACCACTTTGTTGGAGTTCCAGCTC
This sequence comes from Magnolia sinica, assembly GCF_029962835.1. Lineage (NCBI taxonomy): Eukaryota > Viridiplantae > Streptophyta > Magnoliopsida > Magnoliales > Magnoliaceae > Magnolia > Magnolia sinica. The sequence goes on from NC_080575.1 coordinate 93,306,768, forward strand.
TTATCTCACACTAATATGATATAATCCCGAGCCACAACAAACCCGGATCAACCCTAAGTATTAGAAATTCGAATATAAGACCACCGCTAATTCATGCTCTTTGAGAAAGCACGTTCAACGAAGATAAAACAATCACGATAAACAGAATAATCAAGCAAGCAAACACAGAACACACCGATTTTACGTGGAAAACCTTGCAGGAAAAAACCACGGCACAAAGCAACAAAGATCCACTATAATTGAAACCTTAGAGTTTACACCACTTACCTTCTTCGATTACAGAATCACCTGATCTCCCCTTGCGATGCGCGCCTAGGAAAACCCTAGCCCCTTGAGAAAATTCATTCTCAAGCCCTTACAAGTGTCTAAAACCCTCTCACCTTGCAAAACCCTTGCCCTTAAAGAGAAACACTTATAATAACTGTTATAGGAAGATCCAAGCCCCTTCAATTCCAAGGTCCGATGCCACATTAACCGGATCGGATACATAAGAGTAAAACTAGCCTGATCTGAAGGATGATGCTCGGTTCGGCCTCAGTTGAGCTTTAACACTAGGGTTGACAGTTCAGACCGAGGCAGTCGATGTGAAGATCATACCAGAACCTACGTGCAAGATCTCGGACCGCCCCACTACTGCCCGACCAGAGACGAATCATCCGACCATTCACATCCGTGTCACCTGTTGTGGAGAAACTCGACTTAATGGGTTGAGTCCGCCGCCCACCTCGGAGCTCGGAGGGGAGATCTCCAGAATACTGGACCGACAAGTAAGGTCAGTTCCGCCATAAACCGAGGCCAAAGCTCAGCTCGGACTCGGGACGCGGTCCTCGCTTAACAACTCAATGGCAAAAGCTCATGTGTGCTGGTCTAGGTCCGAGGCTCGGAGTCTGGGCCTCATTTGCTTAGGATCCTGAGCCAAGGCCGAGGTGAGATGTGGATGCACCATGCGCTAAACTAAGAAACTACCTTAAACGGACACGACCAATTGTCTCGCCCGCAGATACACATGATACGCTACACGATCCCCGAATTACGGATAATATCTCCACGATCATAGTATCCCATTGATTGAGTGTATCGTGCCGAGATTAACGGACCCAGACCGTCTGATAGGCAGGTATAAATATAATGAGACTCCATTGCTACAGTTACACAACATCTTACACTCTCCTACTATATTCGAACCAAGACCTAGATTCCCTTGACCTGACTTAGGCATCGGAGGGTCCCCTGCCTAGAACAGGGTCTCCTTTGCTCATTGCAAGTGTGTAGGTTCGAGAAGCTAAAGTGGTTCGGAGTTCGCAAGTTGGAGTGGAGAGTCATCCAGATTTAGTCATCAACAATAACCAAGCCTAAATTGCGATCGGACTTAAATACCCCGATTTCCGCAAATCTGCGTAACCCGTCGATCAGATCGTATTAAACCGACTCACACTTTTCGGTCAAATTAAAAATGTGCAAATCTACATAACGTGCAAACTGTGATTCCTCCACTAATTCGGTTGGACCAATGGGATACCAGTCGAACCGAATGTGGCATTCTCCGCACTATCAGATTGGCAGAATCCAAGGCATCCTACACAACATAGTCTTAGCAGATGAATTTGCTTCAGTTATGATATAGGTGAGGCTCCCCTACCATCTGCCGTAGTTAAAAACCCAAAAACTCGTTTCAACTCGATTTCCAGCTAGGTCAGGTTGATAAAAGACTAAACGAGTCTTTACTCCACTCAACTCGATATATTAATAAATAAAATCTAAATTATTCTGGTCGATGATTAATATTAATCTCGTTGCATCTATGAAATAAATAAATATTTTTAAACACAAGTGAAGTACTTCCTGGAAATTCTTGCATCCTTTGTAATTGGTTGAGTTCGAGTTTCCAACAGACTCAGCTCAAAATCTGGTCGAGTCGAGTTGACTCGGCCGAGTTTCGACTTGAGTCACCGAGTTTCGGAACTATGCCGTACACGTGGCAACTACCTCAAATCCAAACTGCCCAAATAGTGGGACCCACTAAAGCTGGATTATAACCTAAAAGAATACACGGAAAGTGTGTTCTGGCTGCTCAATTCAATAGGTAAACGTCCACTAATCAGAGGTCAGGATTCTATAATTCATCATATTTCATGCGCGAGATCAACCTACATCGGGTCCCACCATTTGGCTAGTTCGCATATAACAAAACCCCAGAAATCACAACAGAAAATCGAAGGTTTTGAATTTTGAATTTACCGAACCAGGGGCGAAAGGCGGGATGTACGAGTCGTAGTACTCGCGCATTCTCCCCCTCATGTAAGGATCGCAAGAGAGGTAGAGATTCTTCACAAGAACAGCTCCAGAACCTTCTGGAACCTTCAATCCGACCTTTCCGACCTTCAATTCCATGTCCGTCTCTTTCGGATTCCCGACTATGAAGTCTCTGAAGACAATCTGCTTATTCGGAGCTTCTTCCATGGCCGATCTCTCTTCAGACCCGACTGCAGACCCGAGGTTTTCAAATGCAGAGAGAGAGAGAGAGAGAGAGAGACGGTTGGGCTGGGTCGAGGGAAGCGCGGGCGTAGAGCGCGTTTTACAAAGAGACAGAGGTCTACGTACCTCTGCCCAAGAAGACAACGGTGAGAGTTTACCACCATATTTTCTTTGAAGAATTATAGTTCGTGAATCGTGATGCATCGGAGCGGGAATACTGTCTCGATATGCCCTGTACAAATGGGGCGATGGTTCGATCATCCACGTCCTTGGATCTTGTGATTCATGTTTTGGATGAGGTATTACTTGAAAACCTCCCTGGTTGAGATTTCTAACCTTTTGATAACTGGTCCACCAATGGATGGTTAAGATAATGCAGCTACAGTACGTAAAAAGGCCAACCTTTTTTTATGTATGGTATCTTCCAAACTGGAAGCTTTTTATGGTCATGGCCTATTTATGGACAGTCAGATGAGATCAACCCTGTAAATCTCTTGGGGGTGTATAAGCTACAATCCAGACCGTCAGGCCATAAGTTAAGGGATTTTTTCATATGGCCGCCTATCTTTTTAGCCATGGACAAAAACCTTCTGCTTGGAATGAACCGTTAACTTTGAAAAACTATTTTTGTTCCTGCTTGTCTGCATGTGTTACTGACTTTCGTCATACTTTTACCTTCGCCAAATGATCGTACTGCCCTCATTCTGCACTCTCATTTTATTTCGTGGGACACTATGATATCTGTGTTTTATCTGCACCGTCCATCCATTTTTTCCAAATCATTTTAGGGCAAGTTCCAAACAATGAGGATACTCTGGACCTCAGTTGGTCCACACGATGGCAAATAATGGGATTAATGCCCACAATTAATTCATTCATTGGACCACAAGGGTTTATTAGAAATCCATCCCATTCATCTGTTCCGTCATCTTATTTTCGGACAGACCAAAAATGAGGCAGATCCAAAGCTAAATTGGGCCACACAACAGGAAATAGTGGAAAAATGCCCACCATTAAAATATCTTAATGCTATCTCGGGGCCCACTTTGAGCCTTGGATCTACCTCATGTTGCCTTAAAAATGAAACCTAAAATCAGATGGACGGAGTAGATTTGTTACAAAAATCATTGTAGGCCCCATACATGGTCGGCATTGCTCGCCCTGATACCACCCGGACGCAGATTGCCTAGCCACGTCGCTACGTAAGTGGAGGGGCTTTTCTGGCCTCACGGTGTTTTATCTACACCGTCCATCCATTTTGGATTATTATTATAGGGCACGAGCCCAAAAATGAAGTAGATCCAAATCTCTAATAGACCACACAACGCGAAAATAAAGAAAACAGTGGTAAATGAACGCCTGGCATTAAAAATTTACTAACGCCTGGCATTAAAAATTTTTCATCTCATTTTTAGGGCATGAGCCCAAAATGAGGTTTATACGGACTTCAAGTGGCCACACGAGCAGGAAAGATCAGGTATTGAATGCTCACCGTTGAAACATTCATGGGTAATAGATATTTTATAACAAATCCACTCCATCCATGTGTTAACTTAGTTCATATTAGGGAATATTCGAGAAAATAAGCTATATCCGAAGCTCAAGTGGGCCGAAACAGTGAAAAAGAACATCCACCATTGAAATATCTTGGGACAATCAAGGAGCCCACTTTAAACTTTGGATCTACCTCATTTTTGGCCCATGCCCTTAAAATGAGCTGGAAAAACAGATGGACGGACTAGATTTCTCCCCATAAAAGGTTGGGATGGGGTTGGCACCTTAATAATCCGAACGGAGGTTGCCAACTGCAGCAAAGTATATAAAGACAGTTTTGTAACTGCAGAAATACATTTCTGTACAGTTTTGCCAATCCGCTTCCCTCCCATAACGCAATGGAACCAGCTCTTCCGAACCTGGATTGTTGTACATTTCTGCTTCCATCCTACAGCGGAAGAAAGAAACTGAAAGCACCGCCTTAGATAGTTGTAAACTCACTATAGTTAAACGCTACTTTAATGGATATCATCTTTGTTACCCATACTGTAATTGAATTAAGTTTTGTTCTATGTTGAAAAGTTGTAAAGAAAATTAAATTTTTTATATTAAAATTTTCTACTAATTTTTTGATTGGAAATGCGATGGCAGTGCGCGCCACGGTCGTGATGGGGTGTAGTGCGGTGTGTTTTTTATCGGATATTTTTTGTTTTTTCTGTATATGTTTTGACTTACTCTTGTACGAGAAGATAAAGAGTCATTGTATACTTAATAATTAATGAGCAAACATGCACTGATATGCATTTATTATGCATTTATTATGCCGTTCGCATGCATCTTGGGATCCAACAGATACCTACTTTAAGAACATCTCATCTTCATTGTAAAATCATCTGGAAATTTTCTCTTCTCTAGATTTTCCCTCTAAGTTCTTTCTGGGCAAATCAGTTCGAGTATTCTTAAGTTTGTGTGATTATGATCAAGAGTGCACTAGATCTAAGCCGTTCATCCTGAATGAGAATTGTTGTATCCTAGGGGCATACTTGCTAGGACCTACTACATCAGGGATCGTCTTCCTGTGATGACAAATTTGTCTTTTAGACAGCGACAATAACGTGCCTTGGCTCTCCAAAATCTTCTCTTATCATTTTTTGTTATTATTTTAATTTTTTTTTTTGTTATATTTTTATATTTTAGAACCAATAATTTAAAGATAGATTTCTCTCTCAAAAATCTTGGCACTATGGCTACCATTGCTAAGACTCTTATAATTGAGATTTTTTATGTGAAGAACTTTAATAGATGGTATTAAAAAATGGAGTTCTATCTAATTGCCCTCAAGTTGATTTACATTATCAAAGATTTTACCTCATTACTTAAAGCGAATGAACCAGCGGTATCTTTTGAACTATCGAAATGGAAGAATGATGACTATTTGTGCTAGAATCACATTTTGAATGCGATGACTAACGAAAACGATGATATCTCTCCACCGTCAAAAAATTATGCAATCATCTTGAAAAGAAATTCAAAATGGAGAATGCTAGAACAAAGAAGTATATATTTAGTCATTATATTGATTTTAAAATATCTAATAATAAGTTTATAATAAATTAGGTGCATAATTTACAGAAGATAGCTTATGAAATCTCGTCTGAAGGTATGTTGATTGATAAAGCTTTCCAAACTTTTATAATAATTTAAAAAAAAAAAAAAAAAACTTTCTTTAATTTGTAATGAGTATAAAAACTCTCTAAAGCATAAGAAAAGGACATGAACTTGGAATGACTTCATCATTCACATACTTATACAAGAGGAAGCGAGGAACCATGGTAAACATTATCTAGATTTAGAATCTATAACTAAGGCCCACCTTATTGAGAATAACTAGAAGGGTCAAGAACACTAAAGGTTTGGACCACAAAAGAAAAGTATCCATATGACCAAAGAAACAATAAAATGTTAAAATTACTTATTGCAGAATTGCCCAACAAAGAACCTTATTGTGCAATTGATACAAAGATCACAAGTGTAAGATAGCTTACCTATCTGTGATGCCATTATAGAAGAATTCGAATGCCAGATAATAAAATTTGGATGCCGGGCAATTGAATTCGGATGTTGGGATCTTCCTTTCCTTTAGACCTCCCTATAAAAGATTTGATAGGACTTCTACTTCTGTCATGGTGTACGATTGGAGACCCAGCCCTGTTATATAGGTTAGAGGGGTGAAGAGTTTGAAACCCATAAAAACTCTGTCCCCAAGGCTCCACACATGGAAATCCTAGTTACCGTGACAGCTGTGTGTATCACAACAATAGCATTCCACCCCTTACATATATATTCCAAAAGTATCACAATGCAGTGAGGCCCACTGGTTTACCCGATCACATTATCCAACCTTTAGGACAATCCAGACCGTTGATCAATAAGGACCATCTTATAGAGATCTTACATAAAATAGACAAGAACAATGAAAAGAATAAAGAATGTTACATGTGTGGAAAAAAGGAACACTTTACTAAGGAATACAAATTTTGTAAAGGTGATAAGAAGGAAAAAGACAATGCATATGTTATCAAAGAGTTTGTGGGGGTCATCACTGAAGTACTCATTGATTTTTGCTTAAATGAGTGGTGAATTAATTTAAGTACCACTAATTAAGCATCTCTGTTATAACCATGTCACATTTTCTTGCTATGAGAAGGTAAAGAATGCAAGGGACATTTTCATAGAAAAATCATCCATGGCAAAGGTCGTGGGCAAGGCGAAGGTGAGCCTGAAGCTTACTAATAGCAATGTGTTATCTCTTCTTGACGTGCTACATGTACTAGACCTTCGGAAGAATCTTGTCTTTGGTTCTACTCTTTGACAAAAATCGGTTTAAGTTAGTTTTTAAATCTAAAAATATATGTTATTACTAAGAATGGTACTTTTGTTGGGAAAGGCAACTGACGAATTATTCAAATTGAGTGTTATTAATGATAATGGTACTAGTTCTTCTAATTACTTATTAAGTATCTTAATATGTGGCATGTTAGACTAGGTCATATGAATTATCATTCTATTAAAAGCATGATTAGTATGAAACTTATTCCTAGAGTGGAAAGGAAAAAATCAAAATAAATGTAAAATATGTGTACAATCTAAGCATTCCAAAAAATCATTCAAAAGAGTTAAAAGGAATAACTAAGTCCTGTAATTGATTCACAATAACATATATGACCTTAAAAATATTATAACTTGTGGAGAAAAGAAATACTTTATAACTTTCATAAATGATCACTCAAGATATAAAATTGTATATCTGATCAGGAGTAAATATGAAGAAAAAGATAGATTTATAGACTTTATGAATGAGGTAGAAAATCAATTAAAAAGAAAGGTAGAGATTCTTAGATCTGATCGAAGTGTAGAATACATTTCTCATTACTTCGCGTCTTATCGTGAATCAAAATGGATTATACATGAGATAACTACACGATATTCATCTCAACAAAATGAAATAGGTGAAAGGAAAAATAAATATTTGATGAACATGGTAAATGCTATGTTTTTTAGTTCTGATGTGTCCTTTAATACATGGGAAGAAGCCCTTCTTACTGCATGTCATATTCTAAATCGTGTATCTCATAAATATTCTAATAAAACTCATCAATGAATTATGGAAAAACAAACCTCCAAACCTGAGATATTTTAAAGTGTAGGGTGCCTAGTTAAGGTAGGGTTATTTTTACCCAAGAAAACTAAATTAGAGGATAAAAGCATTGATTGTGTATTTATAAGCTATGCACATAATAACAAGGCTTCTATATTATTGGTTTTGATATCTCATAATCATATTGATGTCAATTCTATCATTAAATCCTTAGATACCAATTTCTTTGAAAATATATATATTTTCAGCTAAATCTAAGGATACTTCTTTCATGAAAGTAGTAGAATTGGCTGTAAAGATTGAAGTACAGAATGACTCGATAGAAAAGCCTGTGGAACCAAAAAAAAAGTAAGAATGTAAAAGTTGATAACAACTTTGGACTCAACTTTTACACTCTTCCTATAAAGGATGATCCATTCTCATATGTTGAAGTTATGAGCTCTCTTAATGCAATATTTTGGAAGGAAGCTATTAATAGTGAAATTGACTCTATATTTCACATACTTGGGAATTTGTAGACCTACCTCCGGGTAGCAAATCCATAGATTGTAAACGAATTTTTAAAATTAAGCTTAGACTGGATGGATTTGTTGAAAAATTCAAGACTGGGCTTGTGATTAAGGGGTTAAGCAAAATGATTAAATTGAATTTCTTGACACATATTCACCAATCACCAAAATCATAACTATACAAGTATTGATAGTTACTACCTCCATCCATAATCTTGTGATTCACAAAATAGATGTGAAAACCACTTTCTTAAATGGAGAATCAGAAGAAGAGATTATGTACATTTGGATCAGCTTTTCACATTTTCACCTTTAGCATCTATGCCTCTACCCATGGCCACGGTACCCCTCTTACCACCTACATGTTCAGCATCTATGCATCTCTCACTCATGCCTCTCATCTTATAACTCCTTTTTTCTTTACCACTGTCAGCACCATCTTCCCCTCTACCAATATCTACATCTACTCATTTTATATGCATACTCGGGCCAACGATGGTATCTTTAAACTAAAGGTGTCTGTCGTTACCAAATACCCGTTACCTGCAGTTCTTTAAGTGCCTTTTGTACCAATTAAGCCTACCTGTTATACCTAAACTGTCAAATTGTCTGAATGACACGCTGCTATGGCTATTGAGTTTGAGGCTTTGCAATGTCAAGGAACCTGGTCCTTGGTTTCACCCAAGTCCAACCAAAATCTACTTGGTTGCAAATGGGTGTACAAAATAAAACAATATACAAATGACATTATTGTAATAACCCTAATTCCTGCAGCGATTTACACACTTTTGCACCCACTTAAACCCTACAACCTATGTAACTTAGCAGACATTTAAACACACTGTTAATCAGGAGTATCCTCTCCCATCCACAGGTTGGGTGTATTTGAATTTTGATGATAAAATTCTTAGAAGGGGGGTAGAATGTAATGACTTGAGATTTTAGTGCATATGTATACATCTGCATAGATGCACACTTGCATCAATCTAAACATTCGCGCATAATCATTCCATTTATTCATGCATGCATGCGCACATAAAATATGCAAGTTATGATATATGTGATTGATTGATTTATAATGTATCCTTGTTGATAATTGTATGGTTTTAGTATATGTAAAGATATATATATATATATATATATATATATATATATATATATATATACATATACGTGCACTCTCTTTACTCATACATCTAAGATCAACCGTTCATTCATTAAGTAACTTAAATCTAACTATAAAACATACACTAAATCCAACCGTTCATATGCTGTATAGGGTATGCAGTCACCTACTCATCCATCCATTTTCAGGATTGTAGTTTAATCATCTAAGCCATTTTATCCAACGATCTACCTATCTGATCAACTAAAAACCCATCTTGCACCCATCTAAATATGAAAGTAACCATACATTAACTTGTATAAATGATTAAATTTTTAATCATTTGATTATTTCACAAATATCTTATCATTCAACCATACATCATACCTGGATCCGCCAATTGGGCCACCCAAAAATCAAACAAAACTCACCGTGAAAATTCTCATATTTATCTTGATAAAATTTATGGAGTACTTCTTACATTGAAATGTGATTTAACAAGTTTTAGAGGTCCACAAGCCATATATTTTTGTGATAAACTTATAATTTTAAAAGAGAAAACCATTCATATATCCATATGTACAACAGTAAATTCGACACCCCATATCTCGCAAACGGGTAACCCATTCATAAAATCAACCGTACATCTACCTCTATGCTCATTGAGGTACCGCATGGTCCACTTAAATCTTATTTTCAAAACATCCCAACCATCCATTCATATACAGTACATAGAGTACGTATTAAACATGTGTACATGCCCATTTAAGTTTTAACATTTTAAATGGTTAATAACATGTATTAATATTATTAATTTTTAATAAAATATAAATATAAATTAATTAGTATTTAAGTTATTGAATTTAGGAATGAAAATGCATGTGACTTTCATCAAGGGTTACTACTCTAGACCACTCATCACGTGACTAACGCAACAATTTTAAATCATCCAAGTCTTATTACAAGATAAGCCGACCATCCGTTCGTTGACTTAAACCAACAAAATGAAACTGTTAAATCCATATACAAATCAACACCGTCCAAAGAACTTTCAATTCATCATCCACCACCAAAATTCATCCATCAATTTGATCCATCAACCCACCCACTTAATCAACCATCCATTGTAAATTAATCACTTTACATGTATGCCTAAGTGTACACTACTCACACATGCACAACCATACGCATGCACAGTCATGCACATGCATAACCACACACCACATGCATTATACACACGCGATGCATTTTTATTTATTTATAATAAATGAAACTAAAGAAGTAGGTGTTTCACTTACACAAAATGTCATTTAAAGATAACCGTTTTATTTTATTTTAAAAAAATTTTCACATGTGTATATTGCGGATGGTGGGACCTTCATATTATAAATAGGGTGGTGTACGCAGAAGAAGGAAAAATGTGAGAAAAAGATAATATATAAAAAAATTTAAATGAGAGAGAAAAAAAAAGCATTGTGAAGCTTTTGTCTAGGTAAGTGATCCATTCTAACCTGAAATTTTTATAATTGTTGTTATTAATTTTTTATCATTATAGTTAATTGCTTTTAAATTGAATTTTGAAGGAAATTATTGTTTATTATTGATATTTTTATTCATGAAATATTTAGAGAAAAAAAATGTTTAATAATATTAGAGTAATATATATAATTAGATTTTTAAACTACTGAATTTAAAACAAAATAATTTTAGAGTATTATAATTATGTAGGAATTAAATTCAATTTTTAAAAAAATCCAAGTCACATTTTAAATTAATTCATTTTGATGTAAATCTTTAGGTTGACTCAAGTTATTAATTTCAAAAAAAAAAATAATAATAATAATATACCAAAATAATTCATACTAATTAAAATAATGATATGTATAATATAAGATAAATTTTAATAATAACTAAAGTTCAAATTTAATAATTTAGTATAACCTATTGAAATTAAATAAAATTGAGTACAATTTCAATTTGGGAAAACTGATATACAATTAACTAATCTAAATTTAAATTTAATATTGATTAAGTTATTTGTTCATTGGTAATTTAATTTGTTTATGAATTTTAAGATTTATAGAATTAATTTTTATTATGTAAATTTAATTCTAAATAAACAAAAATAATAATAATCATAATTAATTCAAATTTTGACATTTGATAAATTAAATTTTAGATATTAGAAATTAGTTATTAATGTGGATTTTCTATCTATGTAGCTGCTTAACCTCAATAAGATGAACTTTAATAAAATAGAAATTCAACTCTTATGTTTAAAAAAAAAAAAAAAAAGAATCTAATTAATATGTTTAGAATAAATATTTCCTATAATCATTCAGACGGAAGCAGAAAAATTATATCTAAAAAAAAAAGTCAGATTTTATTCATATATTACTAAATTAATTAAATTAGAATTGTTTAATTTAAATCATACATTAAATTATTTGATTTAATTTGAAATTTAACATGGTTACTTTTAGGAGTTCCGACGCCTTACTAATTTACAATTCCATAAAGAAATTTTAATTTGAATTTAAATAAAATTTTAATTTTGATAAATTAATTATTATGTTATATTAAAAATTAATTCTAAATTTATAATTAAAGATTTTAATTATTTAATTACAATAATTACTAAGTTTATAGCTATCGAACCTTACAATGACTTCTATGCATAATTTGAGAATAACGAAGAATATGTGATGTAAGTACGTAGTTTGTAACTAACCTGCAGTAAGTTACATATTTAGTTATTTTGATTTGAATGGATGGTAGATACTCAGATTGTGTGCATATTTATTTTTAATTAAGAATGAAAGTTGGAATGCTGGTGCGTTGCCGTGGGAATGTCCCTAAAAGGCATAAAGTAGTTAGGGCGATTGTGTCTCTTGGGTGAAAGTCCTTAAAGCCAGTAAGTAGGGTGATTGTATCCCTTGGGTGGAAGACCCTAAAGCTAGCAAATAGGGCGATCGTGTCCCTTGAGTAAAAGTCCCTAGAACCCACTGGATCCTTTGGAGTCTCCTTTATGTATGACGTATGAGTACAATTGTGTGCGCGAACATACGCCAGAGGTACAACTGGAGCAGTAATCTGACCAGCTAACTTATAAATGGGTCCCTCACCTTAAGGTACTAGTGCATGGGTGTTAATATAACGTGGTCATCCACTTAGGTACGGTGTTGTAAAAGATTATAGTTATTTAATTTTGTTATTTATAGAATTCATGAAAAGTTTGACATTCGGAGCATCATTTCGATTCCAGTATTGCATTCATATCATCTTTTAACATTCAATACTTTAATTTATGTTTTAAACTTTCAAAAAATTATTTTCATTATTTGTACATTTTATATATTTATACAAATTTCATATTTGGGTCGGATACAATCCCACAAGCTGTTATGCTCACACCCATATTAATAGTGTTTCAGGGCTTAGAGATTAGTCAAGGGCAAAGCAGAGCAACGATTTTACCATCCGTCTAGTCGTAGTGATTTTTTCTATTTGTGATTAAAAAAAATATAGTGCAAAAAAAAACTCAAAAGTGAGTCTAAACATTGTATTAGATGAATATTTGATTTATTGTAATGTTGTTTTTATTAAATTTGTGGTTGAGAATATTTAAAAATTTAATCACAACTTAAAATTTGGAGTCGGGTCTGGCCAACTCGGGCACCGAATTTCAAGGTGTGACAATTTATCGAGTGTTATAAAGTGCATCTCGTCGCCAAATGTTTCCATCAACAACTAGAAATTGATTGTGGTGAGACCTTTAGTCTAGTGGTTGAGTATGTTATAGTCTGAATAGTTCTTTTCATTGCTCTTCATTATGGTTGGTCTATCTGACAACTTGGGGTTTAGAATGCCTTTTTATGTGGGGTACTCGCAGAGGAGGTTTATATGGCCCAACCCCAAGGGTTTGTCGATCCTTTTCGCTTGACTCATGTTTGTAAGCTTGAAAAAGCTCTTTATGGACTCAAGCAGGCTCCTCGTGCCTGGTATCTTCATCTCACAACTTATCTCCAAGGACTTGGTTTGGTTACCTTCACTATGGATTTGTCACTTTTTATTCACCGTAATTAAGGGGACTTAACCATCTTACTCATATATGTCGATGACAACATCATTACGGGCACTCACAATGTAGCCCTTTTCGTTTTATTCTTTGATATTCATTGGCTATTCGCAATAAGGGATTTGGATCCTCTATATTATTTTCTTAGCATTGAGGCACATCGCACATCCATTAAATATATCTCACTCAATCTAAGTATGGAACATCCTTTTTTTTTTAAACAAAATGTATTCCCAATAGTCCCACTATTTCCTTTGGTGTGGCCTACTTTAACCTTGAATCTACAACATTTCTTAGCCCATGTCTTAACATCATCTAACAAGATAGATGGTCGGCGTTGATTTTTATTAAAAATATTTGGTGGGGCCCTCTGCCTCACTAATTAAAAAAGAAAAATTAAAAAAAATCAGTGACGTGCATAAGCTCGTCACCATGTTAACAACCACCTCTCGCTTCTCTCTCTCCCTCCTTCTTCGGCTCGATGTGTTGCACCTCAACCCACTTGTGCATGACCATCCATCATGTTGGGACCCTTTGGGCCGATCCAAATCGCTCATCAGTCCCTGGCCTTTGAAAAATCTCAACCGTTGAAATCTTCATTATTTCTTGTTTTACGACTCACCTGAATCACGGATCCACATCATTTTAAATAAACATGATCCATTATCATCTACCAAACCTAATGAATGGAGTAGATTTCACTCAAACATTACTCAGGACCTCATTTAGCATTGCCATCAATTGCACGTTTGCATGTAATCCGCTAACCATGTCCCTATAAAAATCAAAACTCCCAGCACTCGCATGTCTCCTTGCTCCTTGTCACTTCCCATCTCACCATCCATCAGTTATAGTGCTCAACTAAGAAATCTAAGCCATTCACCAACCAGCAGGAAAGCCTTCAATGGCCAACTTTCATCTTTGGCGTTCCTTGTCATGTGGCCCACCTAGTTGCGAATCTACTTCATTCTTCACCCAACACCTTATCTCAACCTAATGAATCCATTAGATGGATTTGATCCCTCATAAGCATTCCAGCAGACCCCACCTAGCATTGCCATGCATGCACAAAACTCATCAACATGACGTTACACCCCCAAAATCTTCTCCTTCATCTTCTATTCCGGACACCTACCACATGACTCCTTATGCGACTCGACTCCGAACCCCCTTAAAATGCTCAATTTCGTCTAGAGATTATTTAAGGGCTTGTTTGATTTTTCAACTCAACTATAATTACCATGTAAATGGCTAATAATTATTTACCTAGGTAATTACCACATCTTTCCCAATGTAGATGTGACAACTTACTTTTTTAACACTTAAATAGAGAAATTTACAAAATCAATGTGGGGACCACCGTGATGCATGTGACGTATCCACACCGCTCATTTGTTATGCCAGCTGAATTTAGGGCATTAGTAAAAAAGTGGGGCAGATCTAAAGCTCAAGTGGACCACACCATAGGAAACAGTGGGAATAAAATGTCTACCATTAAAAACTTTTTGGGGCCCTTAAAAGTTTTGGATAAAGATGATATTTGTGTTTTTCCCTTATCTATATCTGTATGACCTTATGAACGGGTTAGATGATGAAAAAACCTCAATGTGGACCTAGTGAAGGAAATAACTTTCAACAGTAGACAAATTAAGGCCACTGTTTCCTTTCGTGTGGGCCATTTGAGTGTTGGATCTGCCTCATTTTTCAGCTCATGCCCCAAAATGTTCTAATAAAATAGATGGATGGTGTGGATATATCATATACATTATAGTCGGGTCCACAGATTTAAGTCAACACTTTTGTATCGATTTTCGAAGTGGAATTACTCTCACCTTTTCAAACGAGGTGAAAAAGTAATAATTAATTGTTTACTAGGATTTACATGTATCATGGAAAATCAAACAGGAAGAAATCCCGAGATTGGGAGAGATTAGAAAACCATGAAGAGAAAAAGACCAACGAGAGAAGAAAGAAGAAAGATACACCAAGAGTGAAGCCATTCCCAAGTTGAACCACTGTGTTGCCCCCACGTCTATCGCTGAACTAGGAACTTACTTGGGAAAAGAAGACAAAAAAGAGAGTGAGAGAGAGAAAACAGGAAGAATCAAAATATATATATATATATATATAGAGAGAGAGAGAGAGAGAGAGAGTGTGTGTGTGTGTGTGTGAGAGAGAGAGAGAGAGAGAGAGAGAGATCGGAGAGACAGGTTGTTAGGAAGTGACGAGTTCGCACACCAGGTCAAGCAATCTATTGTTGAGTCTCACCGTTGTTTTGTCGAGTTTGGGATGGTCTTCCACTTCAGTTATTCTTCTTAGCATCCCAGGTGAGTAATTCATGTTATCCGTCTGATCGAATGGAACTCCAGACCTTACCAACTGCATTTGTGTGCTATTCGACTATTTGTACCCTGACTCAATAAGTTAGTCTGTTATTTTTCCACAGACTGGTTTACGAACTAAGAACTCTAACGCCACAGATCATGGATCATATTTGAATCCTAAGAACCATCAAGAATAGGTTCATAGTTGCCGAGCAATATTTATAACGAATTGTGTATATGTTATGCGGTTCATTAAAACCACTTAGAAGATCCAGACCTCCACAAATTGCTAGCAATCACAACCAGATGTGGGATTCTTTCACATCAGAATATCTATTCACAAATCAAGTAGGTGATCTCTCCCTAATTGTCATCTCCACATTAATATCATATACTCATATATATTGTGTTGTTTTTTTTCATTTCATCGCTATGGTTGTATAGATTTTATATGTTTGGCATGTATTTTCATTTCCTTATATGATGTGAATTAAATGTTAATTCCAATTGTGTCAAAATATATTTTATCTATGGTTGCTAATGGTAGATACATTTATTTAAATTGTTAAATGGTATTATTGTTTTTACTTTAAATTGTTGATGTTGATTTCGACATCATAGTATATCATACTTATTCAATAATGGGTTGTTATGAGATTTTTGTTTCATATTGCCAAGTTATATTATATGGGTGCTCTACCCTGAGTAATTTTTTAAAAGATACACACACGGATGCTCTGCTCGGGGTCACTCTCGAAAGATCGGCATGGGTGCTCTGCCCTAGGATTGTTTGTTTTTGTAATGAAAAGAAGTAAAAATATGAACTTAAGAACCCCTTTGTATATATATGACATCAAATACGTTCTTATTTAGGGTATAAATTGATTTAACAGCTTAAATTTGGACTCTCGAATAATTTTTAGAAAATTTTAATTGCTACTTCGTTGTGGGCAGCAATAGTCAACAGAAAATAATTATTTTCAAAAAATCATAACTAAATAATTGCAACTCCAATTGAGGTGATTCAAAATCCAGATCGTATATGGATAAGTTTAATTTCATAAAAAAATAATTAGAGATTATAATTCCATAATTTTGATGTACCAATTTTGGGTTGTTCTTAAATTGTCCAAATTTTGATCAATTCTAAACAACTCTCACTTTCCGAATTTTAGTTTTTTTTGTAGACATTAGATGGTGCTGAAATTTTAGATTGTGATATTAAACTTATAGATGTTTCTTTACAAAATAATAATTGTGATCTATAAAAATACCTATAAGCCCTTGAATTAATTAGTGAGAACAGCTACTTCAGAACCTAAATTCTCTACACATGAACCTTAATATATATTTCAACTTAAATTCTCTTGAAGTTCCATGTATAACTCTTTCAGACCATCTAATCTTCTTTTTAATATGATAAAATCTTCATCATACTAGTCTTCCTTCCAATTGATCATAAATTATACTTGTAAATGATACAAGTCACGACGATCCATTAGGAACCCTTAGACCAATGCACTCGGGAGCAGATTTCTTGCGAGTAGAATAGTTAAGGCCCTAGACAATATTACCACCTTAGTAGCTTGTCAGAAAAACTTTAAATTGAACACAACATTCAACCAAACCAACATCCACGCCATTCTCACCCTACTCCGAAAAGCCTGCTACGATTGAGAATTTGAAAACCATGTTGCACGCCATGTCCAACATCTCACCCTAAGTCCTAGCACAATTGTCATCTCAAACTGCTACATTCATAGACTCGAGGGACACCCGAGCCTTTAAGTCAACAACCATCTCAGCTTCACCAACCACAGAGTCAAGGATCATCCAAGAAGTCTATAGACAGCTCCATAACCTACGTTGCCATCTATGTACTAACAATTCACACCGTACTCTGCAACACTAGCGTCACCCAGAGATCATCTCCACCGAGGCGCTGCAGTCGTAACTGAGATCACGACAGCAAGAACTATCCTCAAGACATCTTAGAAGCCACCTCAACAGCTGCATCTACATGTTAGATCTCTCCAGCATCAAGAACAAAGCCTAGAAGGACAGGCACCAGAACCTCAGATTCACGTGCACACCTACGCCACAACACCATCCTCAAACAACGTGATTCAACCTTATGTGGACACACCTCAGTAATATGAAAATCCATCTTGAGGTTATGACGACCCAACACCACTATAGAGCAATGAGATGCAGGAATGCAATGCCACTACCTTATAATAAAGGGACCCAACGCACTGGCAAATAATGCTCCATAGTTAGATGCCCAAGCTCTAAAATAGATTAGTCAACTTAGGTTAGGTAAAGAGTCAGAAGCAGATGAAGAAAGCATCTAGGATCTGGAACAAGATCACACCAACTATCACACAATGGACTAAGGATTAAAGAACAACATCGACCACCTATACTGGCTACCACAACATTCAGATTCTCAACCGCAATGTTCAGAGACCCAATTGCAGCATCGGGATTCTCCCCAACCATGTCAACTACCTCGGTAAATAAATCATAACAAGACCTTTTGCAATAACTATCTTAACTACACCAAGGATTGCCACGACAATTTTGACAACTGCATCAATTACCTCCATCGTGCTCACAGCAAACAAGACCTCAAACATACTCTACTCAGTAATAACAACCTCAACCAGGAGAGCACCATCTCATTTGTAAACTCAAAGAAAAAGAAACAAGCTTTACACATGAATACGCAAGGCACCACCTAATGGAACGTCGTAAT
Source organism: Magnolia sinica (assembly GCF_029962835.1). NCBI lineage: Eukaryota > Viridiplantae > Streptophyta > Magnoliopsida > Magnoliales > Magnoliaceae > Magnolia > Magnolia sinica. The sequence goes on from NC_080575.1 coordinate 93,325,169, forward strand.
TAAAGGAGAATGACAACGCAATGCCATGCCATCACAAATGCATCACGCGACCTTAGTATAGACATTAGTGTATAGTAAATTTTAAGGGACAAAATTTTTGCTAAGGGGTAGAATGTAACATCCTGCTTTTTTAAAATTTTTTTTAATTTTGTTATGGAAGGTATTCCCAATAGTCCCACTATTTCCTTTGGTGTGGCCGACTTTACCCTTGAATCTATCTCGTTTCTTGACCCATGTCTTACCATCATCTAGCAAGATAGATGGACGGCATAGATTTTTCTTAAACATATTCGGTGGGGCCCACTGCTTAAAAAAAGAAAAAAAAATCAATGACGTGCATAGGAACATCACCATGTTAACAACCACCTTCCGCTTCTCTAGCTCTCTCTCCCTCCTTTTGCCCAATTTGTGCTGCACCTCAACCCACCTGTGCATGACCATCCATCATGTTGGGACCCTTTGGGCCGATCCACACCGCTCATCAATCCCTGGCCTTCAATAAATCTCAACCGTTGACATCTTCACTATTTCTTGATTTATGACCCACCTGAATCACATATTTGCCTCATTTTAAATAAACATGATCCATTATCATCTACCAAACCTAATGAACGAAGTAGATTTCTTTCAAACAATACTGAGGACCTCATTTAGCACTACCATCAGTTGCACATCCTCACGTAATCCGCTAACCATGTCCCTGTAAAAATCAAAACTCCCAGCACTCGTACATCTCCCCACTCCTTCTCACTTTCCATCTCATCATCCATCAGTTACAGTGCCCAATTGAGAAATACAAGCTATTCACCAACCTGCATGAAGGCCTTCAATGGCCATACTTCATCTTTGTCATTCCTTGTCATGTGGCCCACCTAGTTGCGGATCTACTTCATTCTGCACCCAACACCTTATCTCAACCTGATGAATCCATTATATGGATTTGATCCCTCATAAGCATTCCAGTGGACCCCACCTAGCATTGCCATGCCCGTGCAAAACTCATCAATATGATGTTACACCCCCGAAATCTTCTCCTTCATCTTCTATTCCGAACACCTACCACATGACTCCTTATGTAACTCGACTTCGAACCTCCTTAAAACGCTCGCTTTCATCTAGAGATTGTTTAATAAGAAATCCTGAGATTGGGAGAGATTAGAAAACCATGAAGAGAAAAACACCAACGAGAGAAGAAAGAAGAAAGATACACAAAGTGTGGAGCCGTTCCCAAGTTGAACCACTGAGTTGCCCCCACGACTATCGCTGACCTGGGAAAAGAAGACAGAAAAGAGAGAGAAAATAGGAAGAATCAAAATATATATAGAGAGAGAGAGACTGTGTGTGTGTGTGTGAGTGAGAGAGAGAGAGAGAGAGAGAGAGAGAGAGAGAGAGACAGGTTGTTAGGAAGTGACGAGTTCACCCACCGGGGCAAGCAATCATTGTTAAGTCTCGCAGTTGTTTTGTCAAGTTTGGGATGTTCTTCCACTTCGATTATTCCTCTTAGCATCCCAAGTGAGTAATTCATGTTATCCGTCTGATTGAATGGAGCTCCAGACCTTACCAATTACATTCATATACAATTCGACTATTTGCACCCTCACTCAGTGAGTTAGTTCGTTATTTTCCCACAGATTGATTTATGAACTAAGAACTCTAACGCCACATGTCATGTATCATAATTGAATCCCAAGAAGCATCAAGAACATGTCCATACTTAGCCGAACAATATTTATAATGAATTGTGTATATGTTGCATGGTTCATTAAAACCACTTAGCTAGCAATCACAACCAGACGTGGGATTCTTTCACATCAGAATATCTATTCACAAATCAAGTAGGATATATATATATATATATATATATTGAGAAAGTGGACTGATGTAGAGTGGGTCGCGGACAGTTTCATGGCCAAGATGGATCAGAAAAGGCCCGGTCGACAACAGAAGTGATTCAGACCGTCGGACCTTAGATCGGATGTATCTCACAATCCGAAATGAGTTATCTGACGTAAAATATATGATTTTGGGGTAGAACGAGCTACTTTAGCCAACCAACCCTGCTATGCCAGGTTGCACAGCCCAGAATTATGAAAAACCCCTGGATCGACGATCGTTTCCCTGTTTTAATTTCGTTTTTTCTACAAATAGTAAGTTTTAGTTTGATTATAACTCTTCATCCATCGGGCTTTAGGAGTTGCGCCCAATGTGAAAAGAGCTTAGAATAATTAGGAGAATGGTTTGGTGAAGCCAAATAGGACACTTACTATTTTTGGCCGAAAACCTTGCGCACTAGTAGACATCACGACCGTCTATAAATAGTAAGTTTACTATTTATAGTAAGTCACGGATTCTAGGAGTTTGAGTTGTAGTTTGATTCTGATTTCTTTCCCATTGCTTGGTACCCCTATTTAAAGGGTTGTGAACTCATTTTTATTTTTAATTAATCAATTTCAAATTTATTAGAATTTATTTCTATTTTCTGCTTTCTTTCCTCATAGATTCGAGAAGTCTCTGTGAGGAGTCCAGAGAAGCTCCATGGATTCGGAGTAGTTATCCTCATCACGTTCATCCCTGCGTCAATTGGTATCAAAGTGAGGATTCCCCTCGGGCCAATGGCAAAAATGAAGGTATGAATCAAAATCCCGTAGACGGTAATCCAGGGATTCCTTATCTTTCAGAAAGAATGGAAGCTTTCCACCAGGAGAGTCAGTTAACTATGCAAGGGTTGCAGACAACTCTAGACTGTCTTGCGGATGCGCTACTTCCACCCTGAGCACTAGGCGGTGCTCCACCACTTTTGGTTGCTCCCCCACCCATGGTGGTTCCACCACCCATGGTTGCTGTATGACGCAACCCCGATTTTCGTAGAGCACTCTACCAGTGGCAAACCGTAGGGATACACCAGATGATTCAAGTTCTAGCGACGAGGACCTTAATGAGGATTTTATCCGATGACTAATCCATGGAGGTGATCATTTAGATCGTGCTGAAAGAGACTATCAAGATAAGGCTGAACTTCCTAGTTTTAATGGTTTATTACGTATAGAAGATTTTCTCAATTGGCTAGCCAAAGTAGAGTGATATTTTGATTACATGGACATGCTAGATCATAAAAGGGTAAAATTGGTAGCGTTTAAATTAAAATCTGATGCTTCTAAATGGTGAGAACAATTATAACTCTCACGAGCCCGCCAAAACAAGGCGCCCATCTCATCATGGCCACGGATGAGACGTCTTCTTCAATCACGATTTCTCCCCAGTGATTATAAGCAAATATTATTCCAATAATATCAAAATTGCAGACAAGAAAATCGAACCATCACAGATTACACTGAAGAATTTCAACGGTTGGCTATACGAAACGATCTGTCAGAATCTGAGTCACAGAAGGTGGCACGATTTATAGGTGGGTTGCGACTGACAATTCAGGACCGAGTTCAGATGTACCCAATTGGGACTGTGGATGAAGCAGTTCAATTGACGGGTAGGGCAGAAACACAACTTGTAAGAGCTCCTGGTCGTCCATATCCTTCAACTCGACCCCCTATGATGGGTCCCACACAGGATCCAGTGCTGCCACGAAGAAAGGACCCAGTACCTCAACTTCCTACAACCGTAAACCGTAATACGGGGAGCGGCTCATCCAGAGCTCAACGTGCAGTACCCACAACAGCAGGTTCGATTAGGATTTCAAATCCTTATGCTCGGCCAAGGTCAAATAATTGTTACCGCTGTGGTCAACCAGGCCACTTATCAAATACTTATCCTCAACGTCCCACAACACACTTGACTATAAACAAAGGGGGCACTGAAGATGAGGCGGTAGAAGAAGACCATCGCTTTGATGAACATGAACAAACCACTGAAGAAATAATAGGTGGCGATGAAGTGACGGGCGAGGATCGTGACAAATTTCTAGTTGTGAGGCGATTACTGTATGCCCCACGAAAGGAATTACATCCACAATGACACAATATATTTTGTACTCGGTGCACCATCAATGGAAAGGTCTGTGATGTGATCATAGACAGTGGTAGTAGCGAGAACATTGTCTCGAGAGTGATGGTGGACAAGTTGCGGCTATTAACGATGAAACAACATTCCTCGTACTCAATTGGCTAGATAAAAAAGGTGAATGAGACCAACTAAACAATGCACTATCTCGTTTTCAATTGGCAAAAATTATAAGAATCAAATACTTTGTGACATGGTCAATATGCAAGCTTGTCATATGTTACTCGGTCGACCCTGGCAGTCGGATCGTGATGCGACCCGTCGGGGATGAGATAATGTCTACGTATTCGTCAAGGATAGTTGAAAAATAATTCTTGCCCCTATGGCACCAGAGAACTACCCTGAAACCTTTAAAGTGGAGGGGAGTTCCCTCTTGACCATTCGGGATTTCATGGAGGAATCCAAGGAAACCAGCGAGGTATACGCCGTAGTGGTGAAGGGCGAGGAAGAAGAACCCTCAAACATCCCTCCAAGTTTAAGACTATTGCTAAACGAATTCAAAGAAGTCTGGCCTGAAGATTTACCTGATGGATTGCCCCCCATGAGGGACATCCAACATCACATAGACCTCGTCCCTGGGACTAGCCTGTCCAACCGCCCTCATTATTGGATGAGTCTAAAGGAGTGTGAGATACTTCAGGAGTAAGTAGAGGAATTGATCCGTAAGGGTCTCTTGAGAGAGAGCATGAGCCCATGTGCTGTACTGGCATTATTAACGCCAAAAAAAGCTGGAAGCTAGTGCATGTGTGCCGAAAGCCGGGCAATCAACAAAATTATCATCAAATATCGGTTCCCAATACCACAGTTGGATGACATGCTCGATATGTTAGAAGGGGCTAAGGTGTTCTCTAAACTAGATCTAAGGAGCGGGTACCATCAGATTCGTATTCGACTTGGTGATGAGTGGAAAATGACATTCAAGACCAAGGAAGGGTTGTATGAGTGGCTGGTCATGCCCTTCGGCCTATCGAACGCACCAAGTACTTTTATGTGTTTGATGAATTAAGTTCTAAAACCGTTCACTGGCCGATTTGTTGTAGTATATTTTGATGACATATTGATATATAGTAAGGATGAGGCGGAGCACAGGAAATATCTTAGGCAGGTGCTGTAGGTCCTACAAATTAACAAGTTGTACCTCAACTTGAAGAAGTGTAGTTTTTTAACTGACAGCCTGTTGTTTTTAGGATTTGTTGTAATGTCCACAGGCATTCGTGTGGACGATGAAAATGTGCGAGCTATTAGGAAATGACCGATCCCGACAAACATTCATGAGGTGAGGAGTTTTCACGGGTTGATGACTTTCTATCATCGATTTGTGTGAGATTTTATCACCATAGTCACACCTATAACAGATTGTATGAAAAAAGGACCGTTCCAGTGGACTGATAAATCTGACAAGAGCTTTCATGAGATCAAGCATCATTTGTCTACAACATCGGTCTTGGTGCTTCCTAATTTCGATAAATTGTTTGAGGTTGAGTGTGACGCTTCATACATCGAAATTGGAGGAGTATTATCACAGGAAGGCAGGCCGGTAACCTTCTACAATGAGAAACTCAGCGAGGCCCGAAAGAAGTGGTCGACTTATGAGCTCGAGTTGTACGCAGTTGTTCAGGCGCTGCGACATTGACGGCATTATCTGATTCAAAGAGAGTTTGTTTTATACACTGACCATCAAGCATTAAAGTTTATTAATAGTCAGACTAACGTGAATCGTGTGTATACTAGATGGGTTGCCTTTTTACAGGAATTCACGTTCGTTGTGAAGCACAAGTCAGGGCAGCAGAATAAGGTGGCTAATGCACTTAGCCGTCATACATCACTACTTATTATGATGAGCAACGAGGTCGTCGGCTTCGACTGTCTCAAGAAGCTGTATGCCGAGGATGAAGACTTCAAAGATTCTTAGATGAAGTGCCAAGAAGGTCACGCCAGTAACCTTCATATACATGATGATTTTCTCTTCAAAGGGAATCGATTGTGCATCCCCCAAAGTTCTTTGAGGGAGCAGATTATTCAGGAGCTACATGGAGGTGGCCTCGGTGGACACCTGGGGAGAGACAAGACGCGAGCTCTTGTGGAAGAGCGGTATTATTGGCCACAATTAATACGCGATGTGGAAAAAGCCGTACAACGTTGTCATGTTTGTCAGACCTCCAAGGGGCAATCTCAGAATACGGGCCTCTACACCCCGTTACCTATGCCTGATGGTCCTTGGGAGGATTTATCAATAGATTTCATGCTTGGTCTCCCATGAACACAATGCGACATGGATTCGATGTTCGTGGTGGTAGATCGTTTTTCCAAGATGACGCACTTTATCCCATGCAAGAAGACCCTCGATGCAACACACGTGGCGAATCTATTTTTTTAGGGAGGTCATATGGTTACATGGGGTCCCCAAGACCATTACTTTCGATCATCACACAAAGTTCATTAGCCACTTTTGGTGGAATTTATGGAATCAATTCGATACATGACTTCAATTCAGCAGTGCTTACCACCCACAGACTGATGGGCAGACCGAAGTTGTGAATCGCACGTTGGGAAACCTCATTCGCTGTATTTTAGGAGAAAAACTGAAGCAGTGGGATTTGACCTTGTCTCAAGTAGAGTTTGCATTCAACAACATGGTGAACCGCTCGACAGGGAGATCATCGTTCCAGATTATTTACGGACAAGTGCCTTGCAACACACTTGACTTGGTCCCTCTACCCAAGCACCTAGGCACAAGCATTGCAATAGAGCATATGACAGACAAGATCATGGGCATCCATGCAGAAGTGCAGACCAAGCTACATGCCTCAAACGAGAAGTACAAGGAACAAGCGGACAAGCATCGGCGACAAAAAGTGTTCGAGGTGGGCGACCGCGTTATGGTCCATCTACGTAAAGAGAGATTTTCAATCGGGACGTATAACAAGTTGAAAAATAAGAAGATTGGATCCGTCCCAATCATTCGAAAGATCAATGACAACACTTATGTTGTTGATCTTCCAGATGACATGGCGATCTCATGGACTTTCAACGTCGTGGACCTGATCGAGTATCATGAACCAGAGCAGGATGAGAACTCGAGGACGAGTTCTTTTGAAGTGGAGGGGACTGATGTAGAGCAGGTCGCGGACAGTTTCATGGCCAAGATGGATCAGAAAAGGCCCAGTCGATGACAGAAGTGATCCAGACCGTCGGACCTTAGATCGGGCGTATCTCGCAATCCGGAATGAGTTATCTGACGTAAAATATATGATTTTGGGGTAGAACGAGCTACTTTAGCCAACTAACCCAGCTATGTTGGGTTATGCAGCCCGAAATTGTGAAAAACCCCTGGATCAACGGTCGTTTCCCTATTTTAATTTCATTTTTACTATAAATAGTAAGTTTTAGTTTGATTATAACTCTTCATCCGTCGGGTTTAGGATTTGCGCCCAACGTGAAAAGAGCTTAGAATAATTAGGAGAATGGTTTGGTGAAGCGCAATAGGACACTTACTATTTTTGGCCGAAAACCTTGCGCACTATTAGACATAACGACCGTCTATAAATAGTAAGCTTACTATTTATAGTAAGTCTCGGATTCTAGGAGTTTGAGTTGTAGTTTGATTCTGATTTCTTTCCCATTGCTTGGTACCCCTATTTAAAGGGTTGTGAACTCATTTTTATTTTTAATTTATTAGAATTTATTTCTATTTTCTGCTTTCTTTCCTCGTGGATTCGAGAAGTCTGTGAGGAGTCCAGAGAAGCTCCATGGATTCGGAGTAGTTATCCTCATCACGTTCATCCCTACTTCATGGACTCATGCCACAATTTCATTAATCACAAAATATACAGCTTTTCAGGTGGGCCCCAACAAAAGGGACCCGGGCCTCACCTAAAGACCTAGTAGGATATATATATAGCTATATAATTATATATATATATATATATATATATATATATATATATATATAGAGTGTTGTTTCTTTTTATTTCATCGTTATGGTTATATAGATTTTATATGCTTGATATGTATTTTCATTTCCTTACATGATGTGAATTAAATGTTAATTTCAATTGTGTCAAATTTTTTTTTCCATGCTTACTACTAATAAATACATTTATTTAAATTGTTAAATGACATTATTATTTTGCCTTTAAATTGTGGGTGTTGATTTCCACATGATAGTATGCCATACTTATTCAGTATTGGGTTGTTATGTGATTTTCGTTTCATATTGTCAAGTTATATTACATGAGTGCTCTGCCTTGGGTGCTTTTCTAAAAAATAAACGCACGGGTGCTCTGCTTGGGGTCACTCTAGAAGGATCGGCACGGGTGCTCTGCCCTAGGTAATTCCTTAAAAGATACACATACGGGTGTGCTGCCCTTGATTAACTCTTAAAAGATATTACATGGTGATTTGCGCTGGGTCATTCCATAAAAGATATCACGCGGTGATCTGTCCAGGGTCATTTCCTAAAAGTTCGTTATGGGTAATTACTCTCAAGTTACGTAAAGATAATTATTTTAGCTCCTTTCGAATTTATGACTTTTGTAATATATGTCTTAAATTGAATTTGATATGAGAATTATTAAGTTGTTTTGATATTGATTTTTGCTCAATGTATTGATATGTGTTACGATAGTAACATGTAAATCCCGACTTAGGATTGAAGTAACCCTACGAGTCACTATCGCACTCACAACCAAACAAATTGTTTTATAGGGATTGAGTGTGAGGAGCCAGCGGGACTGTTGGGTTTTGGACTATGGAATCACACAAAGATAAATCTAGAATAGCAATCCAAGTGCACGAAGCAAATACAAGAGAACACAAAGATTTAATGTGAAAAATCCTTTCGGAAAAAAACCATGGCACAAAGCGACATATCTTCACTATGAAAGTAGAAATTACAAAGAGAAAAGATTTACTCGATTCAAACAAGCTTGAATCTCACCCTTGCTATACACCCTTTGCAAACCCTAGAACCTTTTTAGAAAGCCTTAGAATTTCTTATAATAATACCTCCCAATATCGTTTACACCTATATATATATATATATATATATATAGAAGAAGAAGAAGAAGAGGAATCCTAGACAAAATCGGAAAGAATCATAAACAGAATTGGAAACAAATCCCGCACTTTCGTAGTTGCGCGAAAAATCTGCGTAGAATCTGATTAGATTTAAGACATCAAATACAACAAGGACAACATGAAGATTTTTTATTTTTATTTTATTGTTAAATAAATTTCAATATATTTGTAATGAGGTGGGTGGAAAATGAGTTTTCAATGTAATAAAGTTTACTTAAAGTTGGATGATTGAAATAGTAAACAATTCCATTAATGAGAATGAATTACCATTTATTTATTTTTAGTTGGTCTCTGATTACCTATGTAATTGAATGAAAATTACGTGATGAAAATTGAAATTTATCATATTATAACCTCACGCTTCCTGGATTCGAATTTGGGCATGGCCAACTCGAGTTTCGAATTTCAAGGCGTGGCAAATGTCTTGGATCTTTTGCGTTGCTCAAAGATAGATGGTGCAAAGTCTTTACGCTCTCCTATGGTGATTGGGTCTAAGCTCTCTTGCTATGATTGTGATGTTCTTTTATATCCTCATGAATATCGAAGCATTGCGGGCGCTTTACAATATGTCACCATCACTAGGCCTAATAATTCATTTGCCGTCAATTAGGTGTGTCAATTCACGCATGCTCCTTGATTAGTAGTTAATTAAATGGATTCTTTGATTTCTCAAAGGCACCGTTACACATAGTCTTCATTTTCGGAAAGGTTCTCCTACTCTTCAAACTTATTCTAGTGCTGATTGGGCTAGTGATTCAAATGATCGCAGATCCACATTAGGTTTTGCTATTTTCCTTTGTGACAATCTCATTTCCTGGCGGGCTAAGAAGCAGTCAACCATTTCTTGATCGAGCATGGAATCTCAATATCGTTCGCTTGCTCATTCTGTTGTCGAACTGTTTTGGCTTCAAATGCCATCTCTCTTGCCTCATGAAAAAGTTACTCTTAATGATTTTATGGTTCACATTATTGGCTCACTTGATTAGATTGTGGATATTTAATTAGATTGTGGATATTTTTATAAAAGGATTAAATTCTGCACTTTTTTGGTTGTTCTTCTTTGCAAAGATAGATACTTCTTCCAACCCTACATGTAAATATAAACATGATCTTGACAGTTGATAGGTGGGCCCTACGTGCCTCAAAAATTCACATTGGATGATCTCACCTATCAATCAGAGGACTTTTGCTAGTTGAGTATGGATATTTGTGTTCTGTGATCTATTTGTAGGGCTACCATTCGGAAAGTTAGCAGCATGCGAGCGGATGTTTAGTTACGTACCCTAGGCCATAAAGCCCACCTGATAGAAAGCACGGATCAAATCAATGTCTGATGTACGTTCTGAATTAAGGACACAGAGAACCATAGTCAATAGCGAATGCAGAATTTTCCTTGGCAATGGAACAGTGATAGCCTCAGCAACCCCACCTCAAGTTGTGCTTAACATGAATTGGACATGATATTTTTTTCATCATTGTAGATGGATATATGATTTTTTTTATATTTAAATTCTACATAATCACGAGTTTTAATTAGATGGTAGAGGGGAAAAGTCCCTGTATGTTTACAGACAGCTATATAGCCTACCCCAATTAATTGGGACAATGTTTATATGATGAAGACGATGATTTACAGACAGCTTGGTGGGACCACAAAACCGCCAGACGTTCCATCAGCGTTCTTACAGAAAGATTGTGCCGGCTGATTCTGATAAGTAAGCTTCACATCCTGCAAACCAATGGCTTTGCATGGATTGACCGCACTGCAATCGAATTTCACCGCCACTTTAGTTGCAGAAGTTCCTTGGATGTTGCTATATTTCACTTGACTGATTCTTATACCCGAATGCTGAAAAAATAAATAAATAATAATAATCAGAAATGTTGAAAAAAAAAGTTCTAGTAATGGAAAAGAGAAGGGAAATAAAATAGCAATTTGTATCACTAGCTCATAATCTAGCCAGCTGATGGGCTCTTAGATATAGCCTGAGCCCAACCTGATTATAAACTGGCTTAAATTTTAGGGCTGGTCTTGCCCAACGGGCTCACATGTTTCAGTCCAAGCATGGCCCAAAAGGCATAGGGTTGTAAATGGATACTCGGACCCTAATAGACCCGACTCGATTTTAGTCCAGGTCCCATCTTTTGGACCTATTAAGGAATTGGGCCGGGTTCAGGTCTCTTATTAAAGATTTTGAGTCTGTGTAAGAGACCTGGTGAAAGTTGGGTCAGATCTAGTAGGGTCCGGTTAGTTGTTAATAGTGAGTTTTTTTTTATTTTTTATTTTTTATTTTTTTTATTTTTTTTTTACATAAAAAAAATTATAAAATCACACATGTAAAAGGGCCCATTTATACAAGTGGCAAATGTGTGTGTGATCTAATCCATCCATTAGGTGAGCCAAACCATGTAAATGCTCTTTTTTTTTTTTCCAAGCCCAACTTGATGGTTTCCTAACCCAATTGGATTCGGGTCCAAATAACGGCTGAAGGCCAAGCCCAGCCAAAATAAGAAGCCATGGCAGGATAGACATGGACCGGTAGGCCAACCAGGCGAACCATGGGGCAGTCTTTAAGGACTGTGGGCTACGCCCAAAACTAGCAAAATAAGAGTAAGTTTTCATATATATATATATATATATATATGCCCTTGAAATGCTTACCTGGCCAGGGCAACCTTGGTTGTGAGGGCAGTAATTTTGGTCGATTATGATGGGGTTTTTGACATTTTTCATGATAGCGTTCTGAAAAACGACGCCTCTGACGAACCCATAGCTGGGCCTTCCCCACGATTTTATCCTCAGTCCGTTCGAGGTTCCCTCAAATACGGTATTTTTTACAGTCACGTTTTGCACCCCTGCTTCTTGGAGGTGCTTCCCAAGGCTTCCGATGCTGCCACAACCATACACATGCGCACGTTAGTATCAAGCCGTCAATGTCATGCATGTTACATACGTTGTTTTTTTAATTTTGTTATTATTTCCCGTGCAACTAGTTGTAACCGTCCTATAGTGCAAATGAGCTGAGCTGGAGGCCACACCTAAGCTTTGGAATGGCCTGAATCTTTCTTTCTTTCTTTCTTTCTTTCTTTCTTTTTTTTTTGATTTTTTTTTTTTTTTTATCATTCATCCTTGTTGTATGCATATTCTAAATGGATTAGATGGTATATACAAAACACGGTGGGCCTTAAATGCAATTTGGAAAGTTTTAATAGTGAGCATGTACCAATCCCAACTCTTCCTTGTGGTGTGGCCTTACTGAGACTTGGATCAACTGGGATTTTTATCACCATGGAGACCACTATGGGGCGAAAATTATGGACGGATTGGATGTTATTAAAACATCATGATGGTCCCCACACTTCGATTTGGATGTTAAGCTTATACTAGAAACGTTTGTATTAGATTGGAGAAGACGGATAGTATATACTTTGATCCGAACCGTCCTTCCAGCCTAACACCACTTTCATGTGTCAGCGTACATGATCCTAACCATATATGTTGAGTACCATATGTGATTTTGCATGTTTGCCTTTCCTGACGGCTAGGATCTTACCTGATGCCGTGCCCGGGCCCACAAGAGATTTGCTCGACCCACAAGTTCATTGTGCCTGGGCCCACCGAGATGCAATCATCGCCCGTCTTAATGCCTGTGCGAGTGATAGTCACGCCCCTTGATTGCTGCACATGTATGCCGTCCGTGTTGGGGCTGTTGCCAGGTGCGATGATCTTGACCCCTTGGATCATCACGCTTTGGCAACCGTTGATCACCACGTGGTAGAGCTGGCTGTTGATCGATGTTAGGCCGCTGATTAAGATGTCTTTGGCGTTGTGGAAGGTTAGTGACTGCATGTGCGCACGATAGCAAATTAGTATAGCTAGATATCTGAATCCGTCGCATCGGACCAGACAATTAATATATAAAAAAAACGAAACCGAACATATTTCCTGTACTTAGTAGTCAACGGATGAGTTGGCAATTGCCAATTCCATGCGCGCGTGGAACCCCAGTTCACCCACGTGCAGGAGATCTGAAGTTTCCATCAGGTGGGGTCAGTGTTTGGATCTTACTCAAAAACACACAGCAGTCAGCAGGTGGGCCATGGCATATAAAACAAATGTACCGCTAGAATAATTGTTTTAGCCATTGACTTCGTACTTTATGGCCCACTTGATAGTGAAACAGCCATGCCCTTTTGGGCATATCCTTATTGAAACCTTTAAAAAAAAAACAGGTGCACGGAAACATTACCATGCACCTAATTGTATTTGGACCCATTGGCCTGCATGTCATCTACCTGAACTGTCCATTATGCTCTTCCATGCAAAAACTACAGCAATCAGATGGTCTTATGCATCCGTGAGTAGACCCATCCCAAAAACCAGCTGTATACGGAACTCAGGTAGGCTATAACATTTAAAACCATGTGCTGACATGCACAAAACATATAAAAGCACTTGGTTGGAGCCACTTGAGTTTTGGATACAACTGAAACTTGGTTTACCCCCTCATCTAAGTGGGACACACACAATGGATAGGCTGAATTTGTGAACCACATCTTAGTAGGCCCAATAAATAATTATGAATGTTTTAATGGGAGGCTAACCCCTCTTAAATGTTGTATGTGGTGTGGCCCACCTAAGTCATGGATTGACCTGATTTTTAAGCCCGTGGCCCAGTATGGAATGGTGCATCTGACTGATGAGGTAGATGTTCTACACACATCATGGTGGGGCCCACACAGCTCGACCTCAAAGGAAGTTCCCATGAGGTCGACCCCATATATATATATATGGGAAAAGGTACTATGCGCTTGAACTGATGGGACCGCCCTGTGAGGTCGAGCTGTGTGGGCCCCACCGTGATGCGTTTCAAACATCTACCCCATCAGTCAGATGCACCATTCCATCGTGGGCCTAGGTCTCAAAAATCAAGTCGATTCGTGACTTGTGTGGGCCACACCACATACAGAAGTGGGGAGGGGCCGTGCACTGTTAAAACATTCATAATCATTTTTTGAGCCCACCGAGGTGTGGTTTGCAAATCCAGCCCATCCATTATGTATGTCCCACTTGGATGAGGGTTCAGACCAAGTTTCAGCAGCATTCAAAACTCAGGTGGGCCCCACCAAGTGCTTTTATATGTTTTTGGCATATCTTCACATGATTTTAGATGGTATGGCCCACCTGAGTTCCATATACAGCTGATTTTTGGCATATCCCATAATTTAGAGGGGACCCATCAAATGCACGGAGTTGATGGTCGACACGCATCACGGTGGGGCCCACACAGCTCGACCTCATGGGAGCTTATCGCGAGGTCGAGCGCATAGTACCTTTTCCTTATATATATATATATATATATATATATATATATATATATATATATATATATATTACCATTTTTTTTTAGGTGAATAGCTAAAAGAAATAAAATTACCAAAAAGTCATTTGCTCATTAAATTGGTGTATCTCTAAGGTGTAAGTGCTAAAGAGTACTAATGAAATAAAACTAAATAAATACAACCGACCACAACAATCAAAAAAGTGAAATATACAACAACAAGGCCGGATTTTTAGTGCTAACATGCAATACTTAAGGACATTTTATCACACCAAGCTCAAAATTACAATAGCAACCCTTCCGTAATACAAACACATGCATGCATGCATCCATACTTAAATTAAATATGAAAATTCATGAGGTTAAATCTTTCATTAGCCTAATTGTTAATTTTATATTTACTACTATAATTTATGTACCTCTGCGCCAGCTGGGCAATTCTGATTGCCCGCTTTGCAGGCCCATAGGCCCTTTCCCTGTCCATCGAGGGTCCCACCATAGATCGAAACGCCCTGAACAGTATCGAAATACAGCCAGTGGCCAGATGGTCCTAGTGATGCGTAATTGGATGGAGCGATGAAGGTGCCGTCGATCTGAATAGTGATTTTTGTATTTTTACATGGGCCTTTGAAGTTTATGGGGCCCAGCAAATAGGATCCACGGGGCACTAGGATTGTTGCAGGCTGAGATGAGGCGCAAGCAGCAGACCATGCACTAAGAAATGGTCTGGTTGTGTCGGTCCTACCATCGGCTTTTGCCCCAAAGTTCATTATGTTGTAGGCTCCATTGGTTAATTGAAAGAAGAAGAAAAGAAGGGAGAGAATGAAACTGATGGACTGAGCCATTTGAGAGAGAGAGAGAGAGAGAGAGAGAGAGAGAGGGTGTTGATGATGGAAGTTAATGCCGTTGGTGCTACTTATATAGCATTCGGTGATAGGTTCGTTAGGAATGCTGAGACTTTGAAGATAGCCGCGCCGTATTTGAAAGATTTTGCGGCCTTTTTCTATTTTTTATGATTCAATTACTGAAATGCCCTTCTTGGAAAGAAATGGTACATCTGCTATCATGTTGGCCTAGATGGATGCAAATCCTTACCCTCCAAATTCAGATAGTTGAATTGTAACCTACCCATTTTTCATTCAACCATCCACTTGTTTGGAACCCATCCCACGGCTAGGATCGTTCTACTCAGTGTGACTTTTGGACTAATAAGTTGCCAAAGGGTTTTTTGGTAATTTCACATGAGCAATATGATTGACTAAGACCATCAAACGTTCAAAAAAAGCATCAGGTACCAATAACGTGAGAAATGGAAAGGACGGGGTCTTCAGTTTCAACATAGAAAACCGGACCGCCGCTGACTTGAAAAGTACATGATCTATACCGTTGGTTCAGACATTCGATGGGCCAAGGTCCAAGAATCATTAATTGCCCAGAATATCCCACTGGCTTGTGGATTGTGAACTGCTACTGCTTACTTCATACCTAACCGTCCACATGCAGGCCTTCGTTTGGGAAGATCCCAGAACTCGAACATTTTGGAATGGCGTGCACATGCTGCATGTGTACGGACCAAGCATGCTTTAGGCCAAGATCTACGGGAAGGGGCCTTGCGCCTGCCAATTGCATGCTTTTGCTGGATGGATTAATGCTCGATAAGTGGGTTGATCGAGTAAGCACGTGGGAGAAGCACCATTTAAGGCACATACATGGGCTCTAATCCCAATGCACGATGCATGCATTCGTTTCCATTACATGGCATTAAATGCTGGGGGTTTTCTTATAATTTCAGTCATTAGTGGATTTAACAGTAAGAAAGACTTGGGTAATTGCTTAGAAATTGCATAAGTAGAATACATAGGTAATGTAAATTAAAAATTCCAAATTATGGGTTTTAGTGTATATGTATTATGAGCCAAAAATTATTCTGGTTATTCAGTTTTTTACTGTTGGAGTGGTGAACATTTATTGGACGGTTATCATGAAAAAATATCCAGCTGTTCTACTTCAACAAATGAGTGTGTAGGAATCAGCGGTTAAGATTGCTCAACCAATGAGATTTTGGGATTATGATTTAGTGACAGTGGATTCCTCAATTTTAATGGATTTGGTTTTTCTTAAGGGATGCCACGTGTATAGGCATTTTTATGAAGATGGCATTCTCAGCCGTTTTCTTCTTATAATGCATTTCGTTTACGATTTAAAAAAAAAAAAAAACTTTCATGCACTGATAGAAAGTGATGGTTGATACTCAGGCGTTATGGAGTTGTACACCAGGCATGCATGTAAGTCAGATAAATGGTCTAGATTATGAGATCGAAATAAGATGATTGTGGACCAAACGTATATTGATTAGATATCACGGTATGAATTTTCAGTAAACAAGCGGTCATGAATAAGAAGTTTGGATTGTTCAATCTCATCTCATTTAATCACCTATCTATAGTGGTCCAGCAATTCGGAAGGTTGAATTTGAGTTAGTGTATTCCACGTATGCAGTCTGAGGAGTTATTTAATGCAGTTTACAGTCGAATAAAGAAAGACCATTCCAATTTTATTTTTTTTTGAAAAAAACAGACCAAGTGTACATTGATTAGTGTTTCATTTAATCTAACCTTGGTCTGATCACCATCTAAAGTGGGCCCATGATTTGAACGGTTTGGATCAAGGTAGGTACATGCAAGTTGTACTGTAGCCTTGTGCGTTGTGCATGGATTCTCATGCCTAATAACCTAACAGAGGTTTCTGCGAGCGGTCACGGTGTCTTATAACACGTGGAGAACACAATAGATCATGTGACTTCGCTTCTCTATATAGTCTGCAAGAAAACGGCCAGCGTGACTTGCGTACCAGCGGACACGTGGGTGAAACTTTCATGAGATCCGAGCTTTATCAGGTATACTGTCTTTCCTTCACCGTGGAACCTGAAAATCATAACAATTCAAAACTGACGTAGGCCACACCAGAGGAAACACTGAAAAAGTTGCAATGAAACACCCACCGACCGACCATGGTGTTTCATCCAGTCCATTTATCTAACTTACTTGATCAGGATGAAAGCATTCCCCGAAAATCAAGCTTATTCCAAAACTCAGATGGAACATAACACGTGAGTTTTAGAGTTTTTAGGTATAATTCACCTAAGGGGCGGCCTACCTTGGTGTTGAATCAGCCCGATTTTTGTAGTCAAGACCAAACAAGGGGTGTTGTAACTGATGGGTGGGTAGGATCTTATGCACGTAAACTCATTTCCTCAAAGAAGCGGTGGGCATTCTCCTCACCCACCTTCGCAAGTCACGCCACGGTTTCCGTTTGAAAAAGTTATCATCGTTGACAAAACTCATGTGGAAATGCACCAAATTCATGCTCTTCGTACTATATATGATACAAGGCGTTTAGGATATTATATAATTTTATTTTTTAATTTTTCCCTATTCTTAGTCGTTGACGAATATTGATGGTCCAAAACCGTACATGTGGGCACATGGACCAGATCAGGACCGTTCATTGTCCTGAGGGGACAAAATGGTTGAGGGTTCCTTTCTAACTGGTTAGTGTTAACTTACCTGTCTCCATTAAAAACGCCCACTAATTAAGAGGGAAACGGATTGGATAGTGATCCTGTCACTAGCCAACAGCTAGTGGTCGGGGTATATAGGCCCACCATTATGTATGTATTTTATCCATGCCATCCGTCCATTTTTACAAATCATTTTACGATATGAGACCAAAAATATGGTAGATCCAAATTTCAAGTGGATCACATAGTCTTGATTAAAATGCCCACCATTAAAAACGTCTCGCAGGGTGACAAAAGTTTTGAATCAAGCTGATATTTCCTTTTTCCCTTCATCCAGGTCTGTACTACCAAATCAATAGGTTGGATGTCAAATAAACATTACATTAGGCCTAGGAGGTTTTTAATGGTGAACATTCAATCACTACATTTTTCGGTGGTGTGGTCCACCTGAGTTTTAGATATACCTCAATTTTTGTATCAATCACTAAAATGATCTTTTAAAATGGATGGACAGCATGGATGAAACACATACATCCTGGTGGGGTCCACAAAGCACGGAACACTAGCCACCAGGCTAGTGGCAGCGTCACTAGCCAACCACTAAGAGTAGCAGTCCGGATTCAAAAAGACTCGCACCACAACGAAGCCACTAAGATTTGTGGTCCATGTGCTGCATTCCGCATTTTAGGGTGTTCGCAACTGTAGAAGAATGGAAAGAACTTTTCATTTTCGCTGTGGCATGATCTCAACCGCTAGGATCCTTCATCCTAGATCATTTCAGGCATCGAAGGGCATTAGGAAGCCCTTTCACTCATGGTGTGAAGATCTCAAGAGAGAAATTGTCGGCCCGAGAAAATGGCATTCGAAATGAGAAAATCTCACATTATCGCCAAAACACCAGGCCGTCCATTTAAAACGTGAACTTCACAATGATCCGTGGACCCATCCAGACCAATCAGAAGCCTTGGATTGGAGGGTGATCCCCTAGATCAATATCCGCCATGAACAGGGTGGTCATCTTCCTCGATTTGGCCGAAAACCGCACCATCAGTGCATGGGCTCTATTTCCCAATCAAAGACGTCCACCTAGTAGCCCATATTGTTAGAGAATCATCTATAACGTCAAAATACTGCCATGCGAATAAAATGTTACTCAACCAACTTAAACACACTTGATAGAACGGTTAAACCCAATAACTAATCCCGGATTAGTTACGTCCGAAGCCTTTGGAAGAGATTGTGGAGGCTATAAAAGCTCCCTTTCCAATTCAGGAAATGCCCTAAAGAAACTCTAAAAGTTAGCGAAATGAGAGAAATCAGGAGAAGGCGCCATTTATGTTGCCGCACGAGGTTGAGTCGACTCGATTCGAGTCGTCGCGAGTCGAGCTAATCCATTCTCAGTCTAATTGCTAGACGTGAATTGCAAAAAGGAGAAGATAGAGGAGATAAGAAAGAAAGAGGAAGAAAAGGGAGAAGCCGCGTTGCCTTGACTGTAGTGTCGAGTTGAGTCGACTTGGCTCGAATTGCTGCACGTTTGGGCGAGTCTAGGCCCACTCTCATTTAGCTGAAGATGAAAGAAACAAAGAAGAAGAAGAAGAAAAGCAAAAGAAGAAATGAGAAGTAGAAAGGATAAGATGAGAGAGAGAGAGAGAGAGAGAGAGAGAGAGCACGTTGGTGCCACACTAAGTCAGGACGACTCGGTCCGAGTCTGGGCCAAATTTGGGCTGAGTTTAGACATGTTCGGGTTGAGATATGAGACAGAACAAAAGATTTGCTGCCCATTGACACACCCTTGCTTGAGCCAAGCTACCGGGTAGAGTACTGACTCAACTCGTTTCACTGTTTGGCGCTGGAATTCAGCGCCATTGTTGGTTTACCAAGTTCAAGAGAGCGAGAAGGAGCAAGGAGAAAGGAGCGTGAGAGGGAGCTGCAGTCTACTTGGTCGAGCCGAGTTAACTTAGCACGTTGACCCAATGATTCCATTAATTAGGTTAGCTGCGAGTTGTGTCTATATATATCACTGTTGGATGTTTCATTAGAGAAAGTGGAAGGAAGAAGAATTGGGATAGATGATGAAGAAGATGAGTTGGGAGAGCTGTCGAGTCGAATCCGAGTTTAAACTAAGTTCGTACTTCTCATGCGATGTCGAAATGAGGTAGGATTTGGTTAAGACCGGGCCGAACCAATCGGGTTTGATTTGGGAGCAAGTCGAATCGAGTTGAGACGGGTGGTTGAGGTATGTTAATCGTATCCAATTATTAATGAGTTTAATATTGTATACATGCGCGATTAAAGCTCTTTATCTTATGATAGAAATGGAATTGTAGACGAGTTGAATTAATCGAGTTAACAAGTGAATCAAGTTCGGTTGTAAGAGCACATCTAACCAAGTTTAATTAGTGTTAATTGTTTTTAAAACCTTGCCTTAGATTGGAATTGTTGTTCACTCCCCAAGTATAGGGTTGTGATGTAGTAATAAACTTGGTAAGACCGAGGTCGAATCCCAAAGGACTGATACCTGTACATTATCTGAAACCAAGTAGAACTAGAACTAAACTAAGATGTGATCTAAACCAAATAAAATTTAGGGAATAATTATCTAAAACTTAAGTAATTCAGAGGAATGAAACTAGGGATTCAGAGGATCCACTTGTAGGGATCAGGGAGATCTTATGCCTGCATCAAGAATTATGGAATTTAAGCTGAACTTACTTGATCTGGTTTTCAAGAGATGAAAGGTATATAAATTAGAATGGATTCCATCATCTAACCATGCCCAGGAGACAAAGCAAACAACAGGATTAAACTAATTACCAACCAATCAACAGTACATGAAAGTTAGGAAGGGTACCATTATCCAACCATGCCCAGGAGACGATGGTGAACAACAAGGCTTCCTGGCGTCATAAACATCAACAAAGGGGAAAAGAAATATTCAAAGCCATTGCAGACCCATTGTAATTTCAGTCACAACAGACCATTAAAGACTAAGAAAACATTCCTTTAATAATAAACACAAATCAAATTCAGTTCATGAATTTAAATTAAAAGTATGAAATAGTATCTCCCATCTCGCTACAGGCTTCACCTCTTAGCCCTAGCTAAGAGGTTTAGCCACACACAGGCATGATGCGGCTGGATTTAAAATAAAAAGAGAAAGAATAGAAGAAGAACCAGATCTCTCTTTCTCAGCTCATGTGCAGCTACGTCCAGCCCTCTGCTAAGCTTCCTTCTTCTCTTTTTCCTTCCAAAAAAACCAAGCCGATCCTTCGTCCAAGCTCACATTCCAGCTTCCAGCAGCCAAGCCCAAAGCCTCCCTCCCTACTCCAGCCTTTGCTGCTCACTCTCCACGTTCAAAAAAACCACACCCACTTCTCTCATCTCTCTTGTCTCTTTAATAGTAGGACGGTCGGCGGGAGGAAGTCCTGGCTGGAGTCGGTTCCTTCCGTACGAGAGGCGGTGAAGCTTACGCAGAAGTTGGAGAAGGTCGGTCGAGAGGTTCCGCACTCCATGCGGAAGTTTTATGCAGCAGGGAATTCGGAATTTTCTTGCGTGCAACAAGTAGAGGCGTAACATGGAGCTGATTGCATGATCTACTCCAGTCGGCCTCCTTGAGGGTGATCAGCGGCCTTATATGGAAGGTTTGGACGGCCAGGATCGTCGGACCGATCCTGGCCATGAGTGCAGAACGGCCCCGAATCATCGAGTCATAGACGCGCACAACAAAGCTCTCCTTCTTACCGCTGTGTTGACGGTGGTGCTCATGATCGGGCTTTTATGAGAAATCCAATCTGTCCATTAGACGCTTTATGAAAATTCATTCAGATATGGTCGGGTTTGGATCGTCTTTACTACGGTCCACCTTGATTGATCATGCGGCGATCATCAGACGTTCAACATGGTGAGCGCGATCTCAGGTTTCATCCCTGGCACAGTCTTCATGGTCTAAGGCAGTACGTTCGTCCGATTCCAGTGGACGGTTCAGATCGATCATGAAGATCACGATCGTGGTCCACAGACTCCAACCGTGAGGCTCTGTTCGGGCGTTTCGCAGGGCGCGAAAAGAGCAAAATGGAGATTTCCGTTTTTAACTTGGAATCAGTCGGTCAAAGGTCAGATGACCTCTTGAATTGGTTTGGTGCGCTGCTAGTGCACATGTGCACTTGCACATGTCATTCAAGGTGGGACTCAGTGTGATGCTTGTGGAAGATCCGATCTGTCCATTCCTTTTCTCATCTCATTTAAGCTGTCTAGGTCCAGTTTGAAGAATATCCAGATCTCAGGTGTGACCAAAATCAATGGTTTATGGGATGATCTAACCATTGAGCCACTTCCACAAGGATCCAATGGATGAAAATTGTCGTGTACGGTTAATTCATGATCATCAGGCTTCATATAAAGTTTGGAGCTAATCAGATGGTGGGAACCCCGTGATCTTGCATTATGGATGTCTTTCAGGCCTGTTTGAAGTGAGTGACTGGAATTTCTCTGATCTCTGGTATGTAAATCCTCAATCTTGGTCCCATGGAGTCCCGTCCAATGCCTTGGTGATGCCAGAGCGTTAAATCCTTGCTTTTAGTATCATTTCCCATTCAAGCTTGTAAACACACCTTGCATTACAAACACGATTAATTCAGGCCGTTAAGCAATATCATAATCATAAATCCATGCAATCAATGGGGTCTAATATGCAATATTTGACCCTCAACAATTGTCCATGTGTAGATTACCTTAAATTTGGGTAGATGCTGAAATGAATTCAAGTTGAAACTGAGTCAAATCGATCTAGTAAAGGAATTGGAATTTTAAATCATCTACATCTACACCCGAGTGCCAGATAAGTCGAATTAGGCGATCTGATTCGGAGGTGAGGATTACCTTCAAGCTTTTCTATATCATGATAATTATATAGTTGACTTATTTCATTATTTGCTTAATTAAATATTTAGTAAAAATAATTACGAATGCTAGTTTATGTTTGAGTGAATTCTTCCTAAATGATTGATCATTGGATTTACATTCAAGTAGCTGAACATGCTATATATTGCAAAATTCTCTATTCCGGTTTAAATGAAACATCTCATATGGATGAACGCTATTGATATTTGACGTGGCTTATTTCACTACTTGTGTTTACTGTATGGATGCTTGGAGATCCTTGTACTAGTGGCTATTTGTCTAATAAATTAAATGGAGTTTTTTTATTGTGGATTTACTATCTTATGGACCATTTGTTGCCTATGTGGCTTTTGAAAAATTTTATTTTTTTCACATCCTTGGGATGGACTGTTTGCCTTATGTGGCTTAATGTAACATTTGCCCTATGTGGCTTTAATGAACCGTCTTCATATAACCTTACGATGGTAAGTTCTACCTGTAAAACTATAATTGGCCGCTAGTTTGGTAGGTTACTGATTGCTTGCCTCCAAGTGCAGAGGTTCATAAGTAATATTCTGTGAATACAGGGTCGATCCCACAGGGAGATGAATTGTGAGAAGGAGAAAATCAAATGCAAACACCCAAGCTTCAAAGTTCCGCACATAGGTTAATGTTCCAAAATCATGATGGCTTGGATAACACAACTAGGATCTGAGCACCGTGGTCAGCCTAATCGGAAAATAAAACAGTTTAAATATTTTAAATAAATGATATAAAAGATTAGAAAATCATGGATTTACACCATTGATATATATTCTCAAGCGCCAGTGATTTTAAGAATTCAACATCAATGAGATAATGAAAATCAAAGAAATATAACAGGTTGAGAACCTCTTCTATCTAGAAAATCTGATTGATCTAGGGTAAGCCTATCCATCAATGTAGATCTCATATGATAGAAACATATAGATCTCACAAGAGGATAAAAAACAAAACTTAAACAATAGATAACATGCATACACCATTCTTCTCATCATTAAAACAATCAATCATCATAACTTAAAGAATTATTAATCCCATGTGCTTCCCTTCTAGCTTGGGTTAGAGGGAACTTAGAAAAACATAACTAAAATAGAAAAAGAAAGCAATAAGAAAGAAAGAAATGCAAATAGAAAAGATCTAAAAGGAAAAAAAAAAAAAAACTTATAAAATTGAAAACCCTTTTAAAAACCCTAAATATTTCTCTTGAATGCTTTTAATGATGCCTAGGAATGCCCTAAGAAGCCCTATTTATAAGTAGGGAACTTCAATTTTCGTACAAAGTTGAAAAATACTAGAAACTTCCTCAAATATAAGTTTTTCAAAATAGACTTCTCGCTACACGGTTTGTTTAAAATAGATTTCTTGCTGCGCAGTTATCCAAAATAGACATCAGAGCTTAAGAATACACTTTTTCAGGATGATTTCAAGATTCTTCACTTCAAATCTTTCAAGATTCTTCACTTCAAATCTTTGATTCTTTTCATTCCTCACTTAGTTTTCTTAAATCATTGGCATGTGAATTCTTCAATCTTGGTCTCCTAAGATCCATCCCTTGCCTTGGTGATTCTTGAGCATCAAATTCATGCTTTTAACACCCCTTTTCAATCCTAGCACTTAAATTCATCTTGCACACATACATGAGTAAAATAGAATATTAAGCTGATTCATGTTCATAAAATGAAGATATAAATGGGAAAAATTATGCAATATTTGAGTCTCAACAATTACCTTTAAAATTTCTATTTTTTAGTCTCATGAGTCAGGGATGGTGGAATGAGACATTATGCCTGAGCTGTTGGCCTATACTGGGTGACAAAGCCCCCATAGTGACCTTTAAGATTTCTTAAAATGATTGTTTGAAATTAAAATGATAATGGTTGGGTTAATCATGCATTTTCATGGCATGTGGACTTTACCGGGCGATCGATGTAAGACACGGGGGTTTTCTTGGATCACTATGGGTTGTACCATATAGTATTTTACCGGGTGATCCTAAATAATTATTTTGTGTATTCGTACCGCTATGGGCTGTCCTTGTTGCATTGACTTTTCAGGATGCCTAGTCCTTTCTAGGACGTATCTTAGAGTATTTTTCTAGAAGACTAGTCCACCTTGGGTATTCTCGTTGCATAGTCTTTTTTAGGTGGCTAGTTCTCCTTGGGTGTACCTTTGAGTATTTTTTCGGGTGGCTAGTTCTTCTTAGATGACTTTTGCTAGCTAGATGTGCATCCCTAAGTCCGTGAGCATGTGTATGCATCCATGTATTTAAACAAGATTATCTTTGTGAAATTTATTTAATGAATGTGTATATGATGAAACTTTTCTGATTTCTATGAAAATTATTGTAAAATATTTGTTAAATATCGTTCTTGATAACTATGCTTAATTATCTTGATGATACGATAAATCTTGGGGATTATACCTCACAGGGATAACAATTGACGCTATCAAAATATATTCAGTGTGCAGGATATGTTGATGATGTATGGGTTAACTCTGGTACGTTGCATGGAGAGATCGATGGCTATGCAACTCTAATTTCTAGCCTACTTTTATTATTTGGTTGTTAAATCTTTAGTTATAAGACATTGGTATGTATAAGTTTTCGGATAACCACAAAAATATTTGGTTATGTAAATTTGGACTCTCTCTTATACTTGATTTATTTTTATTCTACTAGTTTACTAACTCTGATAAAAAAAAAAGTACGTGATATTTAAGCAACCGTTAAAGGTTAACACTCGAGTTTTTGAAAAATGAGTAGTATACTCGGGTTTCGGGAACCGGGGTGTTACAACCACATACTGAAGTTTCAACATTCAACTGATCAATCTACCCACTAATATAAACGAGTAACTAGAAGTCGGCCTTCTATTATTCACACTACCTGCGTAATCTGAATTCACATGTACACTTTTAAGGTTTATTTTTAAAAAGTAAATATATATATTATTTATATATTTTTTTCAAAAATAAATATACGAATTATTAATAAGAGAAGTGGTTTTGTCACATGTACACATCTTCCAGGTAGCCTAAATAACCTAACTTTTTGCAATTTAATTTAGACCCATCTAAGTCATGGGCACTTAGAGAGTGAATCGGAGTCTGATCAAAGGTTTGACGCACTAATGTCTAAGGATCTAAACATAGTATTAATTGAGTGTTAGAGGAACATAGTTACACACATGGCATTCATACCACATGTTGTATACATAATGACATTTGGGTTAATTAGAATTTAGGTGGTAGTTGCAAATTTTTATTATTATTGTGTAACTATTTTTATCCAAAAAGAAAATAATAATTGTCACAAGCAAAATGTCATGTCTACTTGTGGCAAAATGATTATGGTATGTGAATGGGTATATGAATGTCCTTATGAGACAAAAGTCTCTCCAAGAAGGACACAATGTCCCTTCACGTTTTATATACCCTGAACACTATAGTCCATAGATAAAAGATAATCCCTGGAGGAAGCGGTCCATAGACTCATATTCTCATCTTTATTCTCTTGTACGTACTTCTCTTCTTATGAACATTTTTGTAAGGTATATTTGTGTTATCACTTGAAGATTTGTTGAACACTTAGAGATGCAAATCTTCATATTAAAATGCAAATATGTGAGTTCATTATATTCTAAAAACAATTTATTATTATTTTTTTCTTTTTCATTTGCTGAAATATCTAGAAAAAGACAACAAATATATCTTAAGATATGCCTAATTCGAATTAAGCCTTGAGCCCATAAATCTTATATTTTCATCACAAATTTCTTCATTTCCTCCATTGTATATTACTTCATTTTTTCCAACAGATATAACTAGATTTACAATGATGGTTAAAAAAAAAAAAAAAATTCAAAACTCAAAATACTAATTTAGTTTTGGACAAATTTTAACTCAGTTTGGTAAATACATACATTAATATAGAGCAACTTAAAACTCTATTTAAAAAATAATGCGCTATTATGATATTTAAATTAAATATATAAAGTACGATCCATCAAGTTCACTACTTTATATTGGTTTATGATCTATTTAAAGTGGGCTCATTATTTGAATAGTTTAATTTAATTTACATATTTCTCATTTGCTCACTTTGTGATCCGTCTAAAGTGGGCTTACCTTTTAACCGGTTACATATTTCTCATAATGCGTTGTGGGCAAGGGTGGCAATGACTTGAGCGCCCAAGAGGCCAACTTAGCTTCGAATTAGGCTTTGACATATTATCTTGGCAATATATCCGGCTTGTGTTTGACGCACATGGCCTAGCCAATTTTTTAAAAGCAAAGCTTAGGCTCAAGTCATTTTAGCTCAACCTAACTAGCCTAGCCTAGCTAGTCGGACCAAATCCAACTTCATATACACGCCTTTATCCTACAAATATCATTCTATTACTAAATTAAGTAACTCATGCACTTAGAATGTAGGTCATTGAATTTATTCCTTTTAAGTGTATTTTGTGTAATGAATAAATTAGAAACATTCATTTAGGTAATGATGACTTTATTCATTTTCTGCCCCAGCTTGGTTGAGCCTGTCTCCTACTAAAATTTTAGACCTGAGCTTAGGCTCACTATATTAGGCCCATGACATGCTTGATCAGAGCCCACCAGGGCGGTCTGACCAAAAGTCAACCAAATGCCATCCCTACTTGTTTATTTAGGGGAGAGGAAGGGAGAAGCAAAAGTATTAAAAAAGAAAAATCACCATTAGAGAATTTTAAAAGATAATTTTTTAAGCTTTTTATAAATTAAAATATTAATAAGAAATTTTCAATACTTAATCAAATATGGATGAAAAGAGTCGACCTTTTTTTACTAGTGTTTTGACTACACCGATTTAAGTGGGGGCATTTGCATTCAAGAAACCTACAATGTAAATGAAGGAATACTACTACGCTCGAAGAAGTTCTGTGCCGTTTCCATCCTCACGTTACGCGTGGAAGACATTTTCTAGATTGAAAGTATTGACCTGGTGGGCCACCTTAAGAATACTGATACGTGAGAAGGTGTTTTGTTCGTCTCCATATCCTCACGTTACACGTGGCAGGCAATTTTGGAGATAGAGGGTATTGATCCGGTGGGCCACCTTTAAAGTAGGCTTTAGGTAAAATATCTCAACGGCGAGTCTGACCACTCCTTTGTTGTGGGTTTTTGCTGACCAAATGTTGACCGTTAATCAGCAACCTGCTGATCAGACGGCTACCACAGCCCAATCCTGTTGATTTTCAAGCGGTGGCCCACTAGACCAATAGTTCCAGATTCTAGAGATGCTTGCCGTATGTACCTTAAGGTACGAACCGTACGGAACTCTGATGTATAGTATGGTAAAGTACGGTACACTCTAAAACAAAGATTTTATTAAAGAGTTGAAGGAGATATGATAAGCCTGTGCGCGTGTATAAGTAAGCTAATGCACGCGCCACCACATATGCCAGCGTGGCATACACGTGAAATATCAATGCCATCTATCAGGAAGCTACCACTATCTAGTTTACATATGCCAATAATCAGATCGGTCCACTATTCAAGTGGGCCACAATTATCTGGATAAGTGTACGGTTGTTGATAATTTGAGGTTTGGGCTCCGTGGCTTATGATCACAGGGAGTTCCTGTAACGCTAAAGCATGTTAGATTCACAGATGGAACCATATCATGTCCCAGATTGGGTTCGGCCGAAGTTCATCAGGATTACTAATCAAACGGGTCTAAAAGTCAAGCTTGGGATAAGATCGGGCCTTGAAACTAAAACCCATGTTTTCCCATCAATATCTCGGGAGGCCTGTTAACAGACTCAAATGGGCCATGAAATCCTGGCGTGACACATGTAGTGCTGGGCTTTAAAATCAGGACCCCACTAACACCATAAAGTCCTGTTTTCGGGCTCAAGTCAGGTCTAAATAAATATTTGTACAGAACATAGGCCCAGTCCAAATCCGAAATCGGTATCATACCTGACCCATGGACCACCTCAACAGGCTGGAGCCCCAATCATATTTGATTGGACCTGAACCCGACAGCCCAAGCATATCTTACCACCCACGTGTAGATTGTCTATCCTTACGTGACTAATGTAGAGCGGGTGGCAAACACTTTCATGGCAAAGATAGATAGAGGTGGAAATGATCCGAACCATCGGAATCTTAAATCACTCATATCTCGCAAATTGAGATGCGTTTTTTCAACATATTATAACTCTTGACCTTTTAAATGGTAAAAGATGTGTAAAATGACTTTTAAAAGTTAGGAGAATAACATAGTTGAGCCAAATTGAACACTTATTATTTTTTGTCGAGACAACAGCCCTTGTGGAATAGAGTTCGTTATAATAAGTCACGTTTTTAGAGTGGTTGAGTTTAAGTCCAAGTGCAAAATTACATTCTAAGTTTGAGCTCATTATTTAGAGAGTTGTAAATTTATTATTTTTTATTAATAAAGTTATTTTAAATATATTAAGAGTTAAAAGAAAGCTTTTTGGGGAGTCCAAAGAGCTATGTGAATTTAGAGGAGTTATTTCTTTTATATATATATATATATATATATATTAGCTTGTTAGTACAACCATTATCAGTTCACACTTCACTGTTAGCCACCCCCACTAGGGAATTAATACCAAGACCTCATTATTGAAACCAGGTATATATTTTGTTTACCACTTGAGCTATGGATCTGGGTGTAGAGTAGTTGTTTCCTTTCGAAGACAGTGACAGACCTCATCATGCGCCTTCAAGAACCCAAGTGACATTTTTACAAAACTTGTAGATAAAGCTTGACCTATAATGTGATGCCTGGTCCACTATGATGTGTGCATGACATGCAATTGGCCAATCATGAGTCCGCATTTAGAGACTCCTTTGCACCCTAAACATCAGGCGGATCATAAGCTTAGCTGGGCCACACCATGCCTGAAACCTCTAAAATCACTCGAGTGCTTGCCTACTTAAGTCTTGGAATGGCTAGAGTTTCCGGCTGCCCATTCATTTCTCCTGGTAGAGCCCATCTTCTGGATTGGATGCATATACAAAACATGTACGGTGGGCCCCACACACAATCTGAAAGGAATTTTAAGGTAGGCGTCTACGTCCCATTTGTTCCCTTTGTTACGGCACACTCGACTCTTGACTCGTCTTGACTTTTAGATCATTTCGTGAACTCCTCATGTTGGGCCCCATACACGAAGAAGCTTTGTGGTGGACTCGGCCTCATTGGATCATAGGATCTGAGTCATGGTATTTTTTTTTTAAAGGTTTGCCCATGCCTATTACCGTAAGATATGGCGGGAGTGCATCCGTTGAACACGGTTTTTTTATTTTTCCTAAAAAATCCAAACCGTTTATTTGATGGGGATTCCTATGGCTGGTGTGTTCCCATGTAGACTTTCATATTGAATATTTTAAGCCTTCTATCGTTAGAAAGTTATCATGGCCGTCCATATACAAAGCAAAAGAGACAAATTCCGAAAGGGTTGAAGTAATACAATTTAAGAACACTTATTTGTTTTCTTAAATAAAACAAATAACTGTTTTATTTAAACGGTTTGGATCATGGCCGTCCATTAAAAAAATTGAGATCAATCCTTTAAACGGTTTGGATTATTGGAATGTGGCTCGGATTCAAAGGCACCTGAACCATAGCTCAAGTGGTAGACTGAGTGAAGGTTACCTCGGGGGTGGCTAAATGTGAACTGACAGTGGGGTATACTAACAAGCTAACAGAAAAAAAAAAAAAAGAAAAAAGAAAAAGAAAAAGGCTAAAGCTCCAACGTGGGGGTAAAAAGTTTACTATGACCCGTCCTGCAGTGAACCTGTCATTGTTCGTTGAGGCCCATCTTACAGGTGGTTGTAACGGTTGTTTTCCACCGTCCATCTTGTGTGGCTTTAAAATGGAGGATGAAAACAGAAGCTTTTTATCAGTTCAGATTCGAACGGGAAATCCCTAGAAATCAGATACTAGAATTATCAAATCAGAGTGAATTTTGCTTATGGGCCTTCTATTATAGGGGACACCGTCTGGACAGTCCGGATTTAATGGAAGTACAACCATACGTGTTGTCGAGTCTCAACGAACTAAAACTAATTCGCTGCGCAATGAACTAGAAAGTGCCTATTGCTTCTTGAGCTAATTACGGTCCGTTTGGGTTCCAAGCGGATTGGGCGGTGACGCCGTGGGGCCCACTGTGATGTATGTGTTTTACATCCAAGATGTTTTCCCTTGGGGCCTACATCAACGGAGTGATGCTTATGATAACCATTGGATTAGTTAAAAAATGAATGAAAAACCATATGACCACTGACTTATATGAGCAAAACCCCAGCTCGAATTCCATTTAAACACACCATTACCATTACATAACGGCTGTTACGTAACCAAAGTTGAATACCTTGATCCGAACAAAGTAGTAAGCCTTTTGAAGTCTTGATCAACGCCTAACATTGCACTAATTAGGTTCAACGATTCTAACCTGCAATTTGTGGACACTAGTTCGTTGAAATATGACAGCCGGATATTTTTTTCGTTTTCAACCGTCCAATGAATGTTCACCAATCCAATAGCCAGATTATTAGATAAGAGTAAATTTTTGCTCATGATACATTCAATCTTGAAATCATAACTTGGACGGTTTAGTTTGACTTATATGTCACATATGCAATTTCTAAGTGCCTGCGTATCATCCGTTACACTCTACCGGACTATCAAAGTTTTCCCCTTGCTCAATCATGTCCAATAAATATTCTTCCATTTTAAATCCATGTCCGGGTCTTCTGGTTCTTGTTTGTACGGCATCACGTGAGGTTGGGCTGATCTGCATGCTCTCTGGAGTACATAAAGCAGGTGGGCCTTATTATACAATATTATCCATGAAATTAGGGTTGATGAGGTGGGCCATGTTCATCCACTTCAAATGGGAAACTAAACTAAGAGATGGACTTTGGAGCTTTTATTTACTAATCCTCTAGGTTTTGAATGGACATGGTAGATGATACCATGAACAGTGCCGGAGACCTAGAAATTATCCATCAAGTCTGTTGAATGCCAAAGTGGATGGACAAGATCATTTGTAAAAGATAGATCTATTGATGTAGAGTGGGTTGCGGACACTTTCATGTCCAAGATGGACCGGAGAAGGTGTGATTGGAGGCAAAAGTGATCAGAATCGATAGAACCCTAAAGCAAACGTATCTTGCAAACCGGAATGAGTTATTTGACGCACTATATATGATTTTGGGTAGGAGAAGCTACTTTAGCTGCCCAACCTGCTATGCCGGGTTGCCCACACCAAATTTGCGAGATATCATATCGATGGTTGAAACTCCCTTTTAATTTCATTTTTACTATTACAGTAAGTTTTAGTTCGATCATAACTCTTGATACTTAGAGCCTTAGGTGTCGTGCCCAACAAAAGTAGGCGTAGAAAAATTAGGAAAATAATAGTGTTAGGCTAAATTGGACACTAACTATTTTTGGTAAAAAACCAAGACGTCCAGTAGAATCATGATTCTCTATAAATAGTAAGTTCATTATTTATAGTAAGTCACATTTTTTCAGGGAGTTTGAATTTTAAAATCCTTCTTAGGTTTGATATCACTATTTAAAAGGATTATAAATTCGTTTTTCATCATCGATCAATTTATTTCTATTTTTTTATTTCCTTAGTGGATTTGTAGATATATTTAGGGCCCGTTTGGATAGGTGGATTCAAATGCACTACGACGATATACACGGGATTTGAGCATCAAATCCTTCAGCGTTCATATGCCAGCCTGTTTGGGCGGCAAATGGATAAGAAGGAATGGGGATTTGACGGGATCAGATGTTGGATTCTCAAATCCAGATCTTCCTTCTCTCGCTGCTACCGATTTCATCTCAAGCTCATCCCAGACCCGTTTGCAGTCCATCGTACGGACTGCAAGATTGGATTGGAGATGGTAAATTCCTGGCGGGAATAGTGGCGGGAGAAGGGTTTTCACGCAAAATCCGGTTATAAGTAAGTTGTCATCAGGTCACAATGGCCATATTCATCCACCACCGTTGTCATCGCGATCTAACGGATGGTCTAAGGGCTGAAGTAAGTCTTCTTCCTTGCTCCCAGCATGAAACGCCATGGTGTACTGTCGATCCTTCACACATGTTCTTTTTTACATGTATTTTTGTGGTTTCTGAGAGGCCAAATGAGATTTTTTCATGCCTGTGATATACTCCTGTTATCAGAGGGCCACGATCCTTCAAGATGCATTTGTGATGTCTGGTTGGATGTCATGGCTTCCGGTATTTGTAAAATAAGTGTGCATGTTGGATTTCAGTATCACACTTCATATATACTGTTTTATTTACTCTCCATATGCTTTAATCTTGCTGTAGGAGTATGACTGTTTGGGTTTTCTGGTATTTCGCATTAGGGTTTCACATATTTGGGGATTTTGGAATCTGTTTTTTCAATTTACACAATATCATGACCTTGGGGTTTTGGGTTATCTGAATAAATTTGTGGATTAGAGACAATGGGTTTTCTGTGTATTGTTGTTCATGAAATCTATTTACTTCTATGAGAGTTAATTTGTTAGAAGGCATATGTCGATTCTCCGAAGTGCAAATTCTGCTCTTTATTCCTGTTGCATCTGTAGCCTAGATGATGGTTACTATCTGCATCCTGTCAAGAGGTATCCACCATTTAGAAAAGTTGTTTTTGGACTACAGATCGAGGTTCTTTCCATTTTTTTATATTATGTTTTTTATTTTTTGATATCATGCTGGTATTTATTTTTTCAATTGATCCCAATGAGCTAACACTTGAGTGTATTTTAACTTTCACATGTCAATTTATGGGGCAAAAATCATGCCACTAAGGAGATTTTAAGGATCTTGGATCCATAAAAAATGGACAACCAAGATCAAAGGAGAAATGAAATATGTTTATTCCTTAGATATTGCTTACGATTTCAAATAAACACCATGGTTTACAATGATTTTAAAAAATTCATTGCTTAATGCATAATAGATGGTTACAACAAATTGACTCCATTTAATTGGATGACCATGATCTAATTGCACTATAAGATGAGCCATTTTTAAGATAGCTCATAGTTAGTTGGGCAGCTGCCTTGGACTTCAACCCACACCAATTACTTCCTGGGTTCAAATTGACTTCAACCTATAATGTGATGCTGGTCTACCATGATGTGTACATGACATGCAATTCACTAATCATGAGTCCCCATTCAGAGTCTCCTTTGCACCCTAAACATCAGGCGGATCATAAGCTTAGGTGGGCCACACCATGCCTAAAACCTCTAAAATCACTCAAGTGCGTGCCTACTTAAGTCTTAAGCCTTGGAATGGCTAGAGTTTCTGGCTGCCCATTCATTTCTCCTGGCAGAGCACATCTTCTGGATTGGATGCATGGACAAAACACGTACGGTGGGCCCCACACACAATCCGAAAGGAATTTTATGGTAGGCGTCTCCGTCCCATTTGTTCCCTTTGTTACGGCACACTCGACTCTTGAGTCGTCTCGGTTTTTAGATCATTCCGTGAACACATCATGGTGGGCCCCACACACAAAGAAGCTTTGTGGTGGCCCCGGCCTCATTGGATCATAGGATCTGAGTCATGGTTTTTTTTTTTTTTTTGAAGGTTTGCCCATGCCTATTACCGTAAGATATGGCGGGAGTGCATCCATTGAACACAGTTTTTTTTATTTTTCCTAAATAATCCAAACCGTTTATTTGATGGGGATTCCTATGGCTGGTGTGTTCTCATGTAGACTTTCATATTGAATATTTTAAGCCTTCTATCGTTAGAAAGTTATCATGGCCGTCCATATACAAAGCAAAAGAGACAAATTCCGAAAGGGTTGAAGTAATACAATTTAAGAACACATATTTGTTTTCTAATATTAAAAAAATTGAGATCAATCCTTTAAACGGTTTGGATTATTGGAACGTGGCTCGGATTCAAAGGCACCTGAACCATAGCTCAAGTGGTAGACCGAGTGAAGGATACCTCGTTTCAACACCGAGGTCTTGGTATCCTAGATTCTTAGTGGGGGTGGCTAACTGTGTACTGACAGTGGGGTGTACTAACAAGCTAACGGAAAAAAAAAAAAAAGAAAAAAAAAAGGCTAAAGCTCCAACGTAGGGGTGAAAGGTTGACTATGACCCGTCCTGCAGTGAACCTGTCATTGTTCGTTGAGGCCCATCTTACAGGTGGTTGTAACGGTTGTTTTCCACCGTCCATCTTGTGTAGCTTCAAAATGGAGGATGAAAACAGAAGCTTTTTATCAGTTCAGATTCGAACGGGAAAACCCTAGAAATCAGATACTAGAATTATCAAATCAGATTGAATTTTGCTTATGGGCCTTCTATTACAGGGGACACCGTCTGGACAGTCCGGATTTAATGGAAGTACAACCATACGTGTTGTCGAGTCTCAACGAACTAAAACTAATTCGCTGCGCAATGAACTAGAAAGCGCCTATTGCCTCTTGAGCTAATTACGGTCCGTTTGGGTTCCAAGCGGGTTGGGCGGCGACGCCGTGGGACCCACTGTGATGTATGTCTTTTACATCCAAGATGTTTTCCGGTGGGCCCACATCGACGGAGTAATGCTTATGATAACCATTGGATTAATAAAAAAAAGAATGAAAAACTATGTGACCACTGACTTCTACGAGCAAAACCCTGGATCAAATTCCATTTAAACCAATGTGTTTGAAAACGGTTACGGTGGCTATAATGGCCACCTCTGTTATCGTTATGATACAGCCCGCAATGGCCGTTACTGGCTCCTGCACCGACTGTTACAAATTTATTTGTTTTTTGTTTTGAAAAACTGTTCCACGACTGTTATTTGATCGCTGCGTTCTGTAATTATATAATGGCAATTGTGACCGTTTTGACCCCGTAACGCATAACAGTCATGACCGTTATCGTACCTAACGACTATTACATAACCAAAGTTGAATACCTTGATCCGAACAAAGTAGTAAGCCTTTTGAAGTCTTGATCAACGCCTAATATTGCACTAATTAGGTTCAACGATTCTAACCTGCAATTTGTGGACACTAGTTCGTTGAAATATGACAGCCGGATATTTTTTTTCGTTTTCAACCGTCCAATGAATGTTCACCAATCCAATAGCCAAATTATTAGATAAGAGTAAATTTTTGCTCATGATACATTCAATCTTGAAATCATAACTTGGACAGTTTAGTTTGACTTATATGTCACATATGCAATTTCTAAGTGCCTGGGTATCATCCGTTACACTCTACCGGAGTATCAAAGTTTTCCCCTTGCTCAATCATGTCCAGTAAATATTCTTCCATTTTAAATCCATGTCCGGGTCTTCTGGTTCTTGTTTGTACGGCATCACGTGAGGTTGGGCTGATCTGCATGCTCTCTGGAGTACATAAAGCAAGTGGGCCTTATTATACAATATTATCCATTAAATTAGGGTTGATGAGGTGGGGCCATGTTCATCCACTTCAAATGGGAAACTAAACTAAGAGATGGACTTTGGAGATTTTATTTACTAATCCTTCAGGTTTTGAATGGACATGGTAGATGATACCATGAACAGTGCTGGAGACCTAGAAATTATCCATCAAGTCTG
The DNA here is from genome assembly GCF_029962835.1 of Magnolia sinica. NCBI lineage: Eukaryota > Viridiplantae > Streptophyta > Magnoliopsida > Magnoliales > Magnoliaceae > Magnolia > Magnolia sinica. Next base: position 93,361,662 of record NC_080575.1, read on the forward strand.
TCGAATGCCAAAGTGGATGGACAAGATCATTCGTAAAAGATAGATCTATTGATGTAGAGTGGGTTGCGGACACTTTCATGTCCAAGATGGACCAAAGAACGCTTGATCCGAGGCGGAAGTGATCAAAACTGTTAGAACCCTAAAGCAAATGTACCTTGCAAACCGGAATGAGTTATTTGACATACCATAATGATTTTGGGTAGGAGAAGCTACTCTAGCCACCCAACCTGCTATGCTGGGTTCTCCACACCAAATTTGCGAGATATCGATATTCGAAACTCCATTTTAATTTCATTTTTACTATTACAGTAAGTTTTAGTTCGATCATAACTCTTGATACTTGGAGCCTTAAGAGTCGTGCCCAACAAAAGTAAGCATAGAAAAATTAGGAGAATAACAGTGTTAGGCCAAATTGGACACTTACTATTTTTGGTAAAAAACCAAGAAGTCCAGTAGAATCATGATTCTCTATAAATAGTAAGTTCATTATTTATAGTAAGTCACATATTATCTGGGAGTTTGAATTGGCGTTTGATTTTTAAAATCCTTCTTAGGTTTGATATCACTATTTAAAAGGATTATAAATTCGTTTTTCATCATCGATCAATTTATTTTGAATTTATTTCTTTTTTTTTTTTTAATCTCCTAGTGGATTTGTAGAGATATTTAGGTCCTGTTTGGACAGGTGGATTCAAATGTACTATGACGATATACACAGGATTTGAGCTTCAAATCCTTCAGCATTCGTACGCCAGCCTGTTTGGGCGGCAAGTGGATAAGAAGGAATGGAGATTTAACAGGATCAGATGCTGGATTCAAATCCAGATCTTCCTTCTCTCGCTGCTGCCAATTTCATCTCGAGCCCATCCCAGACCCGTCCGTAGTCCATCGTATGGACTACGGGATTGGATTAGAGATGGTAAATTCCTGGCGGGAGTCGTGGTGGGAGGAGGATTTTCGCGTGAAATCCAGTTATAAGTAAGTTGTCATCAGGTTGCGATGGCCATATTCATTCACCACCGTTGCCATCGCGATCTCACGGATGGTCTAAGGGCTGAGGTAGGTCTTCTTCCTCGCTCCTAGCATGAAATGCCATGCTGTACTGTCGATCCTTCATACATGTTCTTTTTACATATATTTTTGTGGTTTCTGAGAGGCCGAATGGGGTTTTTTCATGCCTGTGATATACCCTTGTTATCACAGGGCCACGGCCCTCCGAGATGCATTTGTGATGTCTGGTTGGATGCCATGGCTTCCGGTTTTTGTGAAATAGGTGTGCATGTTGGATTTCAGTATCTTAATCTTGCTGTAGGAGTATGGCCGTTTGGGTTTACTGATATTTCGCATTAGGGTTTCACATATTTGGGGGTTTTGGAATCTGTTTTTTCAATCTATGCAATATCATGACCTTGGGGTTTTGGGTTATCTAAATAAATTTGTGGATTGGAGACAATGGGTTTTCTGTGTATTGTTGTTTATGAAATCTATTTACTTCTACAAGAGTTAATTTGTTAGAAGGCATATGTTGATTCTCTGGAGTGCAAATTCTACTCTTTCTTCCTGTTGCATCTGTAGCCCGGATGATGGTTACTATCTGCATCCTGTCAAGAGGTATCCACCATTTAGAAAAATTATTTTTGGACTACAGAGGTTCTTTCCATTTTTTCTATTATGTTTTTTATTTTTTGATATCATGCTGGTATTTATTTTTTCAATTGATCCCAATGAGCTAACACTTGAGTGTGTTTTAGTTTTCACATTTCAATTTATAGGGCAAAAATCATGCCACTAAGGAGATTTTAAGGATCTTGGATCCATAACAAATGGACAACCAAGATCAAAAGAGAAATGAAATATGTTTATTTCTTATATATTGCTTATGATTTCAAATAAACACCTTGGTTTACAATGATTTTAAAAAATTCATTACTTCATGCATAATAGGTGGTTACAACAAATTGACTCCATTTAATTGGATGACCATGATCTGATTACACTATAAGATGAGCCATTTTTAAGATGGCTCATAGTTAGTTGGGCAGCTGCCTTAGACTTCAACCCACACCAATTACGTCCTGGGTTCAAATTGACTTTAACCTATACCAGTTAGGTTGTAATAGGGTCCATTGTTAAAATGCTAATGAATCATGCTATCAAAATGAAATTGTTAGTTCTTTTTTTTTTTCTCTATGGATCTCTGGTATGGTTACTTTTATCTATTTTTGTTGGTTTGGAGTATCTTATGGATTCCAAATACATATGTGCAGTTGGATTCCTTCTTTATACTTTAACTATACTGACTTTATATACCTAATGCTATAAGCTTTTTGTAGAAATCTGTTGGTTACTCGCAGCATGGTTTCATTGACTTGAAGGTCATTAATCTCATCTCTTAGATTTGAGAAAGATCTCTGGTATGGTCACTATCATCAATCTTACTTTACTGTTTCTCAGAATGTCATATAACCTAGGATTTTCTCATTATTTGCTACGATTGTTCTTCGTGTATTTCTCTTTACTACCTTTGTGAGTTATTTGGGTGATGAATGTGTTTACCATTGGACTTGTAATTCATCCTTTGGTGGGGGCTCATGATTCGAACAGTCTGGATTGTTGTACATGCATGCCAGATGCACTATGGATGTATTGCAAATGCCCTTTAGTCGGTCCTACCTTGAATGATCCATGATGGGAAACCACATTGACGAAGCACTCGTAGCTGTATGATCTATGGCCTTCAAATCAACTAGAAGAAGGGAAAAGAATGCCATTAATTAATGATGCATAGCAATGACCAATACCAAGGAAATTAGAAAGCTTGTCTAACGGGTGGATTATTCATCTGTGAAAATTTTGTTTTTTGTGTTAAACAACAGAAAACATTGCATTAAGAGTCTTGCATTTCTGTCTAGAAGCATTTTACTGTCGAATAATTTTAGATTTTTAGCTGTTTGGTTATTCATGTTGTTTAGAAAAAGTAGGAATGTGTTCATAGCTTTTTTAGAAAAAAATTCTCGTTTGCTGTACGTTGCAGTATTTCCAGACAAAACAGGGAATGATAGTAGAGAAGATCCTTGATAATATTTTAGATTTGTGAGTTTATATATTCATTAGGATAAAAGCCATATGAAAAAGAAAACTATCTTTGATTTCACAAGCTGCAAATGGATTTTATTGTTGAGAAGTGGAGCCACATCTGGAGCCGCACAAGACCGGTCGTGGAGCCCGCTCGACTGGTCGTGACCAGTCGTACAATGGCATGACTCGAACTCCAATGAGCATCAGTTTTTGGGTTCGAGATGCTCGACCGGTCGTGCAGTCTGCTCGACTGGTCGTGGTTACGTAGATTCATTTCTGAATCTGATGCGGACTGCAGATTTCTGTGTCGCCTTTCGCAAGGGTGCGAAAGGGAAGTTACCAAAACTATAAATTGGGGTCCTTAGGGCTATTATAGGGTTAAGGTGAATATTGAAAAATATTTCTAAGGTGTTGGCAAGAGATTTTCTCTGTACTTCTAAGGGAGAGGTTAGTATATTGCCTTGTAATCTTCGTTTTCTTCATAGTGAAAGTTTGCATCCGTAGTTTTTTACCCTAGTTTGAGGTTTTTTCACGTATATCTTATCTTGTGGTTTATTTTCTTTACTTTGATTCTTTTCTAGTCTATATTTATTCCTGTTTATCATTTGTAAGTGAGACCTGAGATTGGATCTCGGTTCACTGCGTTGTTGGCGTGCTATGCAACAACTGGTATCAAAGCTATTGGTTTAGTTCTATTAGGAGCGATGACAGAAGAAGGGAAGACTAGAATTGAGAAGTTTGATGGTTCAAACTTTGCCTTCTGGAAGATGCAGATGGAGGATTATTTATATCAGAAGGACCTCTATATTTCTCTAGTAGGAAAAGAGAAGAAACCAGAAAAGATGACAGATGATGAATGATTTTTACTAGATAGGAAGGCTTTAGGAACGATCTGACTCTCTTTGTCTAAGAGTGTCGCCTTCAACATATCTAAGGTGAAAACTACAAAAGAATTAATGGAAGTCCTAGCCACCATGTATGAAAAACCCTCTGCGTCCAACAAGGTTCATCTTATTAAACAACTATTCAACATGATGATGTCAGATGGTGGGAGTATGGCTAAACATCTAAACGAGTTCAATACAGTCACGAGCCAGTTGGAATCCGTTGGCATTGTTTTTGATGATAAGGTCAGGGCATTATTGATTTTCTCGCCAGACAGTTGGGATGGTTTAGTGATTGCTGTGAGCAATTCTTCAGAGTCGACAAAGCTAATATTTGATGATGTAGCCGGTCTAATTCTCAGCGAAGAATCTAGAAGAAAGGCATTAGGAGTTTCAGGGGATTTAGGGAATGCTCTAAATGTTGAAAAAAGAGGAAGATCACTGAATAAAGGAGGTAATAAACACGACCGTTCTAAGTCGAGGAAGAAGTCCAAGGGACCGAAAGACAAAAACGGGCGTTGACATTGCAGCAAGAAGGGGCATATCAAACGTGATTGTAAGGCGCTCAAGAAACAAAAAGGAAACTCTCAAGGCGGGAAGGATTTAGTGAATCTGTTTGAGGAGAGTGACATAGAGGGGTTGATCTTGTCTCTTGATGCGAGGAATGAGTCTTGGGTTATAGACTCGGGTGTTTCGTTTCATATCACTTCATGTAAGGAAGTTCTGGGTGATTATGTGTCAGGTGACTTTGGGAGAGTCTACCTGAGTGATGATAAGCTGTGCAGTATTGTTGGAAAGGGAGACGTTCATAAAAATCAGAAAGACGGAACATCATTGACATTGAGGGATGTCAGACATATACCGAGTTTAAGAAGAAATCTGATCTCAATGGGGCAGTTGGCCGATACCGGTTATGTGACGACATTCACCAGTGATTCCTGGAAGATCACAAAAGGTGCCTTGGTGATATCTCGAGGCAAGAAGGAAGGTACTTTATACGTAACTTCAGGATCGTATAGTTCAATCGCACTCGCATTAACTGGAGTGAATGGACAGCTATGACATCAGAGGTTGGGACATATGAGTGAGAAAGGGATGAAAGTGTTATTGTCAAAAGGAAACTACCAGGGTTGAAGTCTATTAACTTGGAATTCTGTAAGGACTACATGTATGGCAAGTAGAAGAGGGTAAGTTTCAAGAAGACGGGACGCGCTCCAAAGATGCATCTGTTGGAGCATGTACACACTGATGTGTGGGGACCGGCACAGGTATTGTCTCTTGGTGGCTCACATTATTTTATTTCTTTTATTGATGATGCTAGTAGAAAATTGTGGATCTATTTCTTAAAGCATAAATCTGATGTATTTGATGTATTTAAGAAGTGAAAAGTTATGGTAGAAAACGAGACAGATAAAACAGTAAAATGTCTCAGATCTGATAATGAAGGAGAATACTGTGACAAGAGATTTGAGGAGTATTGTGTAGCAAATAGAATCAAACATCAGAAAACAATTCTAGGGACACCGCAACAGAATGGTGTGGCTGAGTGCATTAACAAGACCATCCTTGAGCGCGCCAGGAGTATGAGGTTACATGTAGGGTTGCCTAAAACTTTTTGGGCAGATGCTGTGAATACTTCTGCATATCTTATCAATATAAGTCCCTTAGCACCATTGGATGGTGGGCTACCAGAAGAACGTGGATTGGGAAAGAAGTGAACCTCGCATATCTCAGAGTATTTGATTGCACTTCATATGTTCACATTGATGCAAAGCATAAAAACAAGCTGGATGCGAAATCCATAAGGTGCACATTTATAGGCTACGGACAATATGATTTTGGCTAAAGGTTTTGGGATGCAGAAAACAGAAAAATCATCAGAAGTAAGGACGTAGTCTTCAATGAAAAAGTGATGCATAAGAACAGTGTGTAGGAAAATAAGGCCGAGGAGAAAGAATTCATAGAGATGAAAGAGTTACCGGACACGGGTGTTACAGCGCCACAAGATGATCATGCGCAGGAGAATTATGAGGCAGAGCCGCATACACCGGTTGTGAGGAGGTCTACTCGGGAGAGGAGACCCACAGTCCGATACTCACCCTCCTTAAATTATCTTTTGCTGACAAATAATGGTGAACCAGAGTGTATTGAAGAGGTATTACAGTCAGATACACGGGTTAAGTGGGAGCAGGCCATGGATAAGGAGATGGACTCTCTTGAGTCCAATCGTACATAGGAGCTAGTCACTCTACCTAAGGGTAAGAAAGCTCTTCATAACAAGTGGGTTTACAGATTGAAGGAAGAGCACAGTGGTTCGAAATAGTACAATGCTAGATTGGTTGCGAAAGGGTTTCAACAAAAGGCAGGTATCGATTTCACATAAATATTTTCACCTATGGTGAAAATGTCTACGATTCACATGATCTTGAGTATAGTGACTTCAGAGGACTTACATCTAGAGCAGCTAGATGTTAAGATAGCCTTTCTTGATGGAGATCTTGAACAAGAGATATATATGCATAAGCCGATAGGATACGTGGCACTAGGAAAGGACAACAAAGTGTGTAGACTGAAGAAGAGCTTATATGGCCTGAAGCAGGCCCCGAGGCAGTAGTACAAGAAGTTTGACAGTTTCATGTTGGAAAACAGTTTTAGGAGATGTCATGCAGACCACTATTGTTACTTGAAGAAGTTTGATACATCGTACATCATCCTTCTTCTGTATGTTAATGATATGCTTCTGGCCGGTTCAAGCATAAAAGACATCTCAGATCTCAAAAGACAACTGTTTAGAGAATTTACCATAAAGGATTTAGGAACTGCAAAACAAATCTTAGGCATGAGGATAAAGTGTGACAGGGAAAACAAGAAACTGATTTTGTCACAGGCAGAATACATAGCCAAGGTACTTGATCGATTCAATATGGAAGGTGCTAAGCTGGTCAGCACTCCATTTGTCATGCCCCGAACTCGACAACCGGGCTCACAAAATTTTCGATCACCGAATCCGGCACCGACAGCCTCTATAGAACCCCATTTTCGGCTCCCGGTACCCATTCACCAGGTTCCGATCCTAGGATACTACAAGGAGGATTTATAATCATCAGTCTAATTCATAATGAGCATAACTAAAAGCATAATCCACGAACAATAACCACAAGAACACCATCACAAAATTCACTATGATTAAAAACTTTTGATTACAATGCATCTGAAAGGAAAAATACAATGTAACGAAAGTAACAAAACTCCAGAAGCTCAGCTGTACACTCCAACTACAGCGAGACTATGGCTGCGACTGCGTCCTGGCATCACCTGCACGCATCAATTGTGCATAAGCTTATAGAAAGCTTAGAGGGTGGTGTAAGTGTGTGCGCAATATAAGCGTGCTCAGAATGCAAGGTCAGAGTAATGTGGAATCATGGTGATGAGTACATGAATGCAATCAGCTGTACCAAGGCTATGCAGTACAAGATATGAATGTTATCCTCGTCATATATCAGTACAATTTTTATTCTAGATAACCACCGGGGTTTAGTACACTTCAAGAGGCACTGCCGCTCTCCAAGCCGCACAGTCTAAGTGAGCATAAGAAACCTCATTATCCGCCTAGTGAATAATCTGCCAATACATATCCGACACGTCAATAGCGGACCCATTCATGAGTTGGTCAAACTCAGCTTAGTATTGCCCCCTACCCTCGGGCGAGTAAGGCCACACCCCTTTCTAACCGACCACGACACAGTGGGAGACGCGGCCTCCTGGTATTCGGCCCTCGTACGCTCATATATCCAATCGGTCTCGACGTTGGATTCATCCTCTAGTACCATCGGGTTTAGAGATTTTCACCCAGGGACATTTATGGCGCCTGTATGCTAGAACCAAACATTTTCGGTATCCAATCCAGCCACCCACGATGTGTCTGTGGAGGCTATGGCCCTGATGTCATTATGGCATACAATGAGCACAATCACACGAATGCAAGTGCATGAATCATACCATCAGACATGCAACAATCCTGCATGTACCGCTCGCTCATGTAGGGCAACTCCGCCTATCAGGGAGTCTATAAACCATCTACCCAAAGGCATGTGCAATGATCAATCAATCCTCACGTCAGGCATACATATGATGCGTATGATCATGAATAATGAATCTATACTAAGCATGTTATGGAGTGATGGGCTCTGATCAAAACGAATATGGGCCTAGACGGCCTACACACTGAAAGTATGGGCCTATTAATAGGCCCTAGGGAGAGTGACAATGCAGACATTTAACCGACATCATCCTTACAATGTGGGCCTCTAACCATTATTGCTCTCAAGGTGTAGCCCACTATAAAATCAACACATATACCATGGTAGAATCATACTACAATGGGCCTTATGTACGTCCTATAGGGCCTTGACCCATGGGCCTCCAGTACATCAAATGTGTAAGCCTCGTATCCTAGACCGTACCGTTCCATAGGCTTCCGCGGTCTTCCCGGTCGAATTCCGGCAACCTTCGACCTTTATCCGGTATTTACACGCGACCCTGATTCTCATGCCGTCGACCCGAGTCGACTCAACCCAGGGCTTGTACCTTAGCGACCGCGTCATCACCGCGGTTCCGATGCCGCGACTCGTGCCCTGATGCAATGCTCTTGTCGGGAGTTGTGGGCCAGCGTTCGGTGCGAGGAAACGCTGCGCGTGCGAATCCCGAGAGAATCTCTACGAGGTGTCACATCAATCAATCAATCCCATCAATCCCATCATGTCAAGTACACATCACCTTTCACCCTTTCCCAAGCAAACCCCAAAGTCAAAAAGTTCTTACACCACCCATACCCTTTCTTACAACTTTTGCCAAAAAAGTCAAAAATCTCTTACACCCCCATCCCTCTCTCCCATCCATCACTCCATCACCCATCACTCCCTTTGTCTCTCTCCCTTACAAGTCTCTCTCTCATTTTCAACTCTCCCTTAAGCAAGAAATCCATACGTATGAGTCCTCCCATGGTGAGAAAAATGCTCATGTGTGGCCCACCTTTCCATCCCTAGATCTCTCATCTCAACCATCCATTTCTCATCTTCCTCCATCAAAAGGAAGCACAAGGAGCTAAGGAAGCCAAGGGAGCAAGAAGATCAAGTGGTGGGTGTTTTGATAGGGAAGATTTTGATGTTTTTAAGATGGGCCAAGTGAGGCCAACCGATCAATGGTTTGGATCTCACTTTGGACCCTAAGATGTGGCCAATGGCCTACTTGGATCATCATGATCATTCCATGATGGGGCCATTCTCCATGAACCCCATCATGATGTTTATTTTCTTGCATATTTAGGGTCATCTAGACCGTCTAATTTAGTGGAGAAGGGATCTCCACCGTTGGATTTAATTTTAATGGACCCACATGTAATGGGACCCACTTGATGTATGATTTAGTGCAAGGGAGGGCCCATAGTGCCGGGGTCCCTCCATCACACGGTCTCACTCTCTATCTCTCTCCCTTTTTATTTTATTTTTTTATTTATTTTATTTTGTTTTATTTTGTTGTTATGATGATGAGGTTGTGTTGCCCACTTGAATGGACCTCACCACAGGGTATGTATTCCATCCAAATCACCTATAAGTGGGGCCCACTTTGTGTGTAGTATCCACACCATTCTCCATGAGGTGGCCCACCTAAGCAGGGCCCACCTCTAATGTATTTACAAGGGTCCAGCGTCTAGGGACGCTGGACGTTTTTGGGAAAATGCAAATATTAGCTTGCCAAGGGGGGTGGTCCACTTGTGTAGGCTCCATCTTGATGCATGTCTTCAATCCACGCCGCCCATTCCGTTCCCATCCTTCTTTTAGGCGTTGAACCAAGAGATGGTGTCAACCCGAGGTCTTGGCGGGCCATACCATACCAAATGGTAGTTTTCACCATTGAAACCTCCCCTGATTTCCTATACGCCAAAATATGTCCGATATTGGACTTATTTTGCTCGTGCTGGGCCATGGGATGCCATTGGATGGTGTGGATTGTCAAAATATGGACCCCACCTGTAAAATCCTCAAAAAAACAGAAATCAAAAAAATAAAAAATAAAAGATAACACAGCAGCTGCTGCTGCTGTGTCAGACGCAGCAGGCAGCACCTGTGTACGGCGTCCGGGCGGACGGCGGTCGAGCAGCCACCCACAGCTGAAGCTGTGGGCCCCACTTTGATGTTTATCTACTATCTAAACCATTCATAGGGTGGGCCACTACCTGATGTGGGCCCACCCCAAAAATCAGCGTGATCCAAGACTCAGGTGGGCCACACCGTATGGAATAGTGGGATTGAACCTCTACCTTTGAAACCCATTTGGGGTCCACAGAAGTTTTGGATCAGGGTGAAATTTGTTCTCACCCTTCATCTAGGCCCATGTGGCCTTATCAACGGGTTGGATGGCATAAAAACATTGTGGTGGGCCCCACATGGAGCCCATAAAAATGTATGTGTTTCATTTCTACCGTCCGCCTGGACGGTGGAGCCCACTGTGATGATTGTGTGGAGCCCACTGTGATGTTTGGGTCGCTTGTGTGCGTGCGTGTGTGGTCTGTGCGTGTGTGTGTATATATATATATATAATATTATATTATATATAATATTATATGTATTATATATATATTATATTATATCTTATTTAATATAATGGTGGTGGGAGGCCCACCTCAGTTACTTGCGGCCCATGATTGAGGCCCACTTTGATATGCATGTAAAGCCCATGGGTCGAGGCCCATTGATGTATTAGGGGCCCATGGGTTATGGCCCATTAAAAATGTTTTGGGGCCTATGGGTTTAGGCCCATTTGATGTACATATGGGGGCCCGATTGGCGAGGCCCATTTGATATACATAAGGCCCATGTGAGTAGGCCCATTTGATGCATTCTAAGGCCCACGGGTTATGGCCCATTGCAATGCACATAAGGCCCATTGGTGTGGCCCATTGATGTGGCTCACTTGATGAACATGAGGCCCATATGATACGACCCATTTGATGTATTGAAGGCCCAATGGGATATACCTAAGGTTCATTGCAATGTGCAGTCCCAACATGATTTATGTAATGATGTTCACGTCGGGCTATGCCTTGGGAGCAATGGTGGTTTAACGTCTACATTGCAAGTATAGTGTGGTTAAATGTCCGCATTATGACTTTTCCTAGGGCCCATTGTTAGGCTCGTACGTCTAATGTGTAGGCCGTCTAGGCCCATCTTTGTTATGATTATCATCCATCCTGTATAGCATGTTTAGTTCCATGATTCATGACCATATGCATCATACGTATGCTTGATATGAGAAATGACTGATCATAGCATATGCCTTTGGATAGATTGTTTAGGGGCTCCCGTACAGGGAGTGTTGCCCTACATGAGCGCACGATACGCGCAGGATTGCTGCATGACTGAATAGTGTGATTCATGCATTCGCATTGTGTGATATGGTTACTGTACGCCCTAGCGACATCAGGGCCGTAGCCTCCACAGACGTATCGTGGTTGGCAGGATTGGATACTGGAAATACTGTTCTACATGGGGTGCGATAGATATCCCTGGGTGAAAGTCCCTAAACCCTTATGGTATCAGGAGGTTGCTCCAACGTCTAGACCGAGTGGGTGCATGAGCGCTGAGTGCCGATTACCAAATGGTTGCGCTTTCCACTGTGTCGTGGTCGGTTGGAAGGGGGTGCGGCCTTACCCGCCCAAGAGTAGGGGGCAAAGCTAGGCTGAGTCTGACCAGCTCGAGGAATGGGTCCGCTATTGACGAGCCGAGCCCAATATTGGCAGGCGGATAGTGAGGTCTTTTCCACTCACCTTATTGCGCGCGATGGGGCGGCAATCTGGTTGAGAGTATACTAGACCCTGGTGATATTCCAGATTTTGAGCTGTATTGATATGTGGACTTAGATGAGAATTCGTATGCTTGAGTTGCATTTCGCATTGCATGGCCTTGGTATGGCCGACATCGTTCTTTGCACCGCATGACCTTGGTACGGCTATGGTATTCTTGGCATTCATCAGCATGTTTCGCATTACTCTAATACTGCATAACTGCATTACCACCTTGAGCATACACTTTCACCACCCTCTAAGCTTTCTATAAGCTTATGCACGACCGTTGCATGCAGGTGACGTGGGATCGCAGCAGCGCTGAGGCTTGGGCACGTAGCAGATCTTTTTGGAGCTTTTGGTCTATCACCATTGTATTTCCCTTTATGCTCATTGTACTTGTAAAGTTTTTGATCATAGTGGAAATGTGATGGAGTTTTTGGTTGTTGTTTGTGGGTTATGCCTTTGGTTATGCTGATTACGAATTAAACTGATGTTGAAAATCCTCCTTGTAGCATCCCAGGATCGGAACCTGGCGAATGGGCGCTGGGAGCCGAGAATGGGGTTCTACGGAGGCTGTCGGCGCCGGATTCGGTGATCGAGAATTTTGTGAGCCCGGTTTCCGAGTTTGGGGCGTGACAAAATGAGTCTCATACATGGGTCTCGTATATACATATCAAGGTGGGCCTCAACAACGGGCCACAAATGCATCAAGATGGGCCTAGTCACATGAGTCTTGCATACATTACAATGGGCTTATACAATTTAAGGTGGGCCTCGACAATGGGCCTTAACATCATTTTCAAAATGATTGGATGATTTGGATGAAACACACGCATCATGGTGGGGCCCACACTAATGGAGGGTGTGGATTACAATACATACATAAGTGGGTCCCATGTGGGGCCTACCATAATGTTTATTTTCCATCCAACCTACTGATGAGGTCACAAGGACCTGGGGCCCGCAAAAATGTTTATTTTCTATCCAACCTGGGCCCACCATAATGTTTATGCGCCATCCAAACTGTTCATAAGGTCACTTGGACCTTGGGCCCATTGTATTGTTTATTTGCCATCCAACTGTTCATAAGGTCACGTGGACCAGGGTAGGGCCCACTGGAATGTTTATTTTCCACCCAAACTATTTATAAGGTCACATGGACCATGGGTAGGGCCCACCATAATGTTTATTTACATCCAATCTGTCACACGGTCAGGGAGCCCACCGTGATGATTTTTATTTTAATTTTATTTTAATTTTTTATATATATATCACATGGACAAGGAGCCCACTGTGATGTGGTCCACAAATCCAGCCCGGTCATTATGTGTGTCCCACTTGGCTGAGGGTACAGACCAAGTTTCAGCTGTATCCAAATTTCAGGTAGGCCCCACCAAGTGTTTTTATATGTTTAGACATGTCTTCACATGATTTTAGATGGTGTGGCCCACCTAAGTTCCGTGTACGACTGAATTTTGGCAGGGGGGCCACTACCTTAGGGGCCCACCCAATGCACGACGTTAATGTTCGAAACGCATCACGGTGGGGCCCACAGCTGGGGCCGTGAAGCCCAGCTCGGTCGCAGCGCCTGCGTGTGCACTGATAGCAGCAGCAGCACTACTGCTCATTTTCTTTGTTTTTTTTTTTTTTTTGAAAAATCGAAACTCTGTAGTTTTTCTCTTGTAAGGCCTACATTAGATAAATACACTCCAGGCATTGGATTCCACGGTCCAAGACGTCCAAATGAGTCCAATATGCGGCCTATTTTTGGCGAGTAAAAAGATCCAGGTTGTTTTCAACGGTAAACACCATTGTTTGCTATGGTATGGCCCGCCAAAAAAAGGGATCAGCTTGGATTATATGAAAACATCAAGGTGGGGCCTACATAAGTGGCCCACCCCAAAAGTTCCCTTTTAATATATATATATATATATATATATATATATATATATATATATATATATATATTGTTAGCTTGAAAGTACACACCCATGTCTATACACGCACTCTATTATAGCCACTCCCTGTCCATGGCTGCACGTCTAGCGTCCCTGGACGCTGGACAATGTTGATACAACACATGCACCATGGTGGGTCCCACATGTACGTGACCCACCTCCATGCATATATATATATATATAGTATTAATATAAAATGATTATAATATATTATATGTAGCATGTGGGACTTCCCTCCGGATGGTGGATTTGCCTAAAATGTGGTGGGCCACACCATTGATGAATGCAATGGATTTAACATGATTTGGTGGGGCCTACTTCATTCTAGGGAGAAGAAAGAGAGAGAGAGAGAAATAGAGAGAGAAAGAGAGAAATACAATGATAGAGAGGAAGGACCCCGCCACTATGGGCCTCCCATTGATACAACACATACATCAAGTGGGTCCCATAACAAATGACCCTTAAAATTGAAAACAACGGTAGATCACTCACCTTTAGGCCTTCTCCTTACTCCCTTAGGCTCCTAAGCTCCTTGCCTTTAACTTGGATGGAGGTTGATGGGGTTTGGATGGTTGAGATGGAAGATGAGAAGGTGTAGATGGAAGATGAGAAGGTGGACCACACTTGGGAGGGAGAGGGAAGCTTGGACGTATGGAGTGTCTTGGGTTGCTTGGGAGGGAGCGTAAGAAAATGGAATAAAGGAATAAAATAAGAAAAAGAATGGATGGTATGGGGTGGTTTGAAAAATGGGTAAAAGATGGATGGTTTAGTTTGAAATTTTTTAAAGAAGGAATGGTGAGGGAGGGAGAGGTTTGACTTGTGAGAAAAGGAGGAGTGGGGTGGTTGTACTTAGATAAGGGATGCATTTATGGTTGATTGATGAGACTAGTTATAGAGATTCCCTCTAGATTCGCGTGAGACTAGTTGTAGAGATTCCCTCTAGATTCGCAATGCGCGGCGTTTCTTCGAAATAAACGCAGACCGACATCTTCTAGCCTGGGTATCGGGTCGGTGCGTGAGTCGCGGCGACGGCGCGGTCGCCAAGATATAGGTCTCGGTTCGAGCCAACTTTGGCATACAGGTCTCGGCTTAGGATTGCGCGCAAACGTCGGATACGGTGCGAAGGTTGCCAGAATTTGACTGGTAGGATCGTGGAAGCATATGAAACGGTACGGACTAGGGCACGGGTCTTACACCATTAACCAACCACTTCAAGCTATCTAAAGAGCAAGGGGCAAAGATGCAGGAGGAACAGGACTACATGGCTAAAGTCTCATACGCATTAGTATTGGGAGTCTAATGTATGCTATGGTGAGCATGAGGCTAAACATTGCTCAAGCAGTGGGAGTTGTTAGCAGGTTCATGAACAACCCTAGGAAGGAATATTTGGAAGCTGTGAAGTAGATTCTTAGATACCTGGTAGGTACTAAGGATGTAGGGTTGTGCTATAGTGGATCAGAAATTAACCTATAAGGCTACGTGGATTCAGATTTGGCAGGAGATATTGACAACAGAAGAATCACTATAGGATATGTCTTTACTCTGGGTAGTGCTGCAGTCAGTTGGGTCTCTCAGTTACAGAAGATAGTATCTATCAATACGAAGGAAGCAGAATATGTTGTGGCTACATAAGCGTATAAGGAGATGGTGTGGATGCAAGGTTCTATGGAAGAGTTGAGTAAGAAGCAAGCAGATTGCAAGCGTACAATGACAGTCAGAGTGTAATACACTTGGCTAAGAATTCAGCCTTTTATTCAAGGACCAAGCATATTGCCATTGATATCACTTCATACGTTCGTTACTGGAAGATGGATCGATTACTCTGGAGAAGATTCATACAAGTAAGAATCCTGTGGATATGCTGATTAAGGCAGTCACACGGGAGAAGCTGAAGCTCTGTTTAGCTTTGATTGGTCTTCAGGCTTGAAGACGGGGAGGTGGTGCACTCCTGATGAAGAAGACAAAGGTTTATGGCGATATGTCTCCAAGTGAGAGATTGTTGAGAAGTGAAGCCACATCTGGGGCCATGCACGATCGGTCGTGGCCCCTGCTCGACCGATCGTGGAGCCCGCTCGACTGGTCGTGACCAGTCGTGGAATGACATGACTTGAACTCCAGCGAGCATCAGTTTTTGGGTTCGAGGTGCTCCATCGATCGTGGGCCATGCACAACCGGTCGTGGGGTCTGCTCGACCAGCCATGGTTACGCAGATTCGTTTCCGAATCTAATGCGGACTGCGAATTTCTGTGTGGCCTTTCATAAGGGTGCGAAAGGAAAGTTGCCAAAACTATAAATTGGGGTCTCTAGGGTTATTCTAGGGTTAAGGTGAATATTGAGAAATATTTTTGAGGTGTGAGCAAGGGATTTTCTCTGTACTTCCAAGGGAGAGGTTAGTATATTACGTTGTAATATTCGTTTTCTTCATAGTGAAAGTTTGCATCCGTGGTTTTTTACCCTAGTTTGGGATTTTTCCATGTATATTTTGTCTTGTGGTTTGTTTGCTTTGCTTTGATTCTTTTCTAGTCTATATTTCTTCCTGTTTATCGTTTGTGGGTGAGACTTGATATTGGATCTCGGTTCACTGCGTTGATAGCGTGCTGCGCAATATTTATGTTCTTTTTTATAGTAACAAAGGATAAACAGCAAACGTGTGAATCTTTTAGAAATTCAATTGAAGTTCTCTTTCAGTCATTTCGTATATGTTTGTTTCCCGTCTGACTCCACACCCGACAATCAAGGTTTATTTCTCAAAGATAATTGTTTCAGTTTTCAAATATCTTTTACAGTACCATAACAGCCCCATTAGATTTGTCTAAAGTTATTGTAGTAGATAATCATCGATCCAACTTTTAAACATCTTTTATAGTACCTAGATCCCCATTTGCTTCATTTTCATTTATCTATGATAGATGGAGACATTGATAGATACATGAAGACATGACAGATTAATGTATATGAAGACATGTAACATATGAAGATACAGATATATCTTTTACTTACATCTATAGCCATATTCACACTTACAAGTTCTTACTTAAAATCTTATTGTTGTTTCTGTTTTCCTACCCATCATCACATGGTATGATGTCTGGATTTGAAGGGATTAGACGCTGGATTTCCAAATCTGATTGTTGTTTCTGTTTTCCCACTACGCCAAAACTGTAAAAAAAGGACGGTCCAAAACCGTCTCAAATGACCAAAAAGGACGGTCATGGACCGTTACAAGGGCCGTCAAATTTTGACGTGTCGTATTACTTAAAGGACGGTAAAAAACCGTCATTTTTATTGACGGAAAAAAAGACGGTCATGGACCGTCCTAAAAAAGGACGATCATGAACCATCCTTAAAAAGGACAATCTTGGACTGTCTCTTATAACCCTTCAAAAGACGGCCGTCGACCGTCCTTTAAAAGGGCGATCATAGACCGTCCTTAAAAAAGACTGCCATAGACCGTCTCTGACTACGTCTTCAAAGGATGGCCATAGACCGTCCTTAAAAAGGACTTTCATGGACCGTCTCTTATGGGCTTCCAAAGGACGGCCATAGACCGTCCTTAAAAAGGACGGCCATAAACTGTCCTTAAAAAGGACTGTCATGGACCGTCCTTTTTATGAGGGTCACTATACACCTGTTACAATATATTTCGTCGTATTCTTCCTAATATACACCTGTTATATAATATATTTCATCATATTCACATTCACATCCATCTAAACAACCCAAACTACGTAAATCCAACATAAACTACATTCATCCAAACATAAACTACATCCATCCAAACACAAGCAATCTTATCCACATTACATTCATCCACATATAAATACATATAAGTTTAACATCATAAATAAAAAAAGAAAAAAAATCAGCAACAACTTTCTTTTTGTGTCTTTCACCTGAAAAAAAATATTAAACCAACAAAACATTATAATTCAGAATCATGAAGAATTGCATAAACTTCTTTCAAAAATGTGGGCACTTTTTAAAAATAAAACTGATCATTAAAATAGGTTTAGGTTTAGGTTTTAGGTTTAGGTTTAGGATTAGGTTTTAGGTTATAAGTTTAGGTTATAGGTTATAGGTTAAGGTTTAGGTTATAGGTTTTGGTTTAGGTTTAGGTTAAGGTTTAGGCTTAGGTTATAGGTTTAAGTTAAGGTTTAGGTTTTAGTTATAGGTTATAGTATATAGGTTATAGCTTTAGGGAATTGAGAATAGGTTAAGGTTAAGGTTTAGGTTTAGGAAATCGGGTCCGAGTTCGGGATCAGGTTTAAGTTTGGGTTATCAAGTTTAGGTTTAAGTTTAGCTTAGGGAGTTGAGATTATGATTAGGTGTAGGTTTAGGTTCAAGGATTTGAGAATACATTTCGATTTTAGGTTTAGGTTTAGGTTTTAGGCTTATGTTTAGGTTATAGGTTTAGGTTTATGTTAGGTTATAGGTTAAGGTATAGGTTTAGGAAATCGGGTTCGGGTTCAGGATCGGGTTTAGGTTTGGGTTTTCAAGTTTAGGTTTAGGTTTAGGTTAGGGAGTTGAGATTAGGATTAGGTGTAGGTTTAGGTTTAGGGATTTGAGAATACATTTTGATTTTAGGTTTAGGTTTAGATTTTAGACTTATGTTTAGGTTATAGGTTTAGGTTTAGGTTAGGTTATAGGTTAAAGTTTAGGTTTAGGAAATCGGGTTCGGGTTCGGGATCGGGTTTAGGTTTGGGTTTTCAAGTTTAGGTTTAGGTTAGGGAGTTGAGATTAGGATTAGGTGTAGGTTTAGGTTTAGGGATTTGAGAATACATTTAGGCTTTAGGTTTAGGTTTAGGTTTAGGTTAAGCTTTAGGTTTAGATCATAAGCTATAGGTTTAGGGAATTGAGAATATGTTAATGTTTAGGTTTAGGAAATTGGGTACGGGTTCGAGATCGGGTTTAGGTTTGGGTTTTCAAGTTTATGTTTAGGTTTAGGTTAAGGAGTTGAGATTAGGATTAGGTGTAGGTTTGGGTTTAGGGATTTAAGAATACATTTAGGATTTAGTTTTAGGTTTAGGTTTAGGTTATAGGTTATTGGTTTAGGTTAAAGTTTAAGTTTAGGTTTAAGTTTAGGTTTAGGTTATAAGCTATTGGTTTAGGGAATTGAGAATAGGTTAAGGTTTAGGTTTAGGAAATCAGGTTCGGGTTCGAGATCGAGTTTAGGTTTGGATTTTCAAGTTTAGGTTAGGGAGTTGAGATTAGGATTAGGTGTAGGTTTAGGTTTAGGAATTTGAGAATATATTAGGTTTTAGGTTTAGGTTTAGGTTATATGTTATAGGTTTAGGTTTAGGTATAGGTATAGGTTATAAGCTATAGGTTTAGGGAATTGAGAATAGGTTAAGGTTTAGGTTTAGGAAATCGGGTTCAGGTTCGAGATCAGGTTTAGGTTTGGGTTTTCAAGTTTAGGTTTAGGCTAGGGAGTTGAGATTAGGATTAGGTGTAGGTTTAGGTTTAGGGATTTAAGAATACATTTAGGTGTTAGGTTTAGGTTTAGGTTTAGGTTTAGGTTATAAGTTATAGGTTTAGGGAATTGAGAATAGGTTAAGGTTTATGATTAGGAAATCGGGTTCGGGTTCGGGATCAGGTTTTGGTTTGGGTTTTCAAGTTTAAGTTTAGGTTTAGGTTAGGGAGTTAAGATTATGATTAGGTGTTGGTTTAGGTTTAGGGATTTGAGAATACATTTAGGTTTAGGTTTAAGAAATCGGGTTCGGGTTCGAGATCGGGTTTAGGTTTGGGTTTTCAAGTTTAGGTTTAGGTTTAGGTTAGGGAGTTGAGATTAGGATTATGTGTAGGTTTAGGTTTAGGGATTTGAGAATACATTTAAGTTTTAGGTGGTTGTTTAAGTTATATGTTATAGGTTTAGGTTTAGGTTTAGGTTAAGGTATAGGTTTAGGTTTCGGTTTAGGTTATAAGCAATAGGTTTAGGGAATTGAGAATAGGTTAAGGTTTAGGTTTAGGAAATCGGGTTCGTGTTCGAGATCGGGTTTAGGTTTAGGTTAGGGAGTTGAGATTAGGATTAGGTGTAGGTTTAAGTTTAGGGATTTAAGAATACATTTAGGTTTTAGGTGTAGGTTACAGGTTTAGGTTTAGGTTTAGGTTTAGGTTATAAGCTATAGGTTTAGGAAATTGAGAATAGGTTAAGGTTTAGGTTTAAGAAATCAAGTTGGGGTTCGGGATCGGGTTTAGGTTTTGGTTTTCAAGTTTAGGTTTAGGTTTAGGTTAGGGAGTTAAGATTAGGATTAGGTGTAGGTTTAGGTTTAGGGATTTCAAAATACATTTAGGTTTTAGGTTTAGTTTTAGGTTATAGGTTACAGGTTTAGGTTTAGGTTTAGGTTTAGGTTATAGGTTACAGGTTTAGGTTTAGGTTTAGGTTATAGGTTACAGGTTTAGGTTTAGGTTATAAGATATAGGTTAGGGAATTGAGAAAAGGTTAAGGTTTAAGTTTAGGAAATCGGGTTCGAGTTCGGGATCGGGTTTAGGTTTGGATTTTCAAGTTTAAGTTTAGGTTTAGGTTAAGGAGTTGAGATTAGGATTAGGTGTAGGTTTAGGTTTAAAGATTTAAGAATACATTTAGGTTTTAGGTTTAGGTTTAGGTTATAGGTTACAGGTTTAGGTTTAGGTTTAGGTTAAAGTTATAGGTTATAAGTTTAGGTTTAGGTTATAAGATACAGGTTTAGGGAATTGAGAATAGGTTAATGTTTAGGTTTAGAAATTTGGGTTTGGGTTCGGGATCGGGTTTAGGTTTGGGTTTTCAAGTTTAGGTTTAGGTTTAGGTTAGGGAGTTGATATTAGGATTAGGTGTAGGTTTAGGTTATAGATTTAGGTTTAGGTTAGGTTATAGGTTAAGGTTTGGAGAATTGAGAATAGGTTGAGGTTTAGGTTTAGGAAATCGGGTTCGGGTTCAAAATCAGGTTTAGATTTGGGTTTTCAAGTTTAGGTTTAGGTTTAGGTTAGGGAGTTAAGATTCGGATTAGGTGTAGGTTTAGGTTTAGGGATTTGAAAATACATTTAGGTTTTAGGTTTAGGTTTAGGTCATATGTTACAGGTTTAAGTTTAGGTTTAGGTTAAGGTTATAGGTTATAGGTTTAGGTTTAGGTTTAGGTTATGGTTTAGGTTTAGGTTTAAGTTATAAGATATAGGTTTAGGGAATTAAAAATAGGTTAATGTTTAGGTTTAGGAAATCGGGATCAGGTTTAGGTTTAGGTTAAGGAGTTGAGATTAGGATTAGGTGTAGGTTTAGGTTTAAGGATTTGAGAATACACTTAGGTTATAGGTTTAGGTTTAGGTTATAGATTTAGGTTTAGGTTAAGTTATAGGTTAAGGTTTAGGGAATTGAGAATAGGTTGAGGTTTAGGTTTAGGAAATCGGGTTCGGGTTCAGGATCAGGTTTAGGTTTGGGCTTTCAAGTTTAGGTTTAGGTTTAGGTTAGGGAGTTGAGATTAGGTTTAGGTTTAGGGATTTGAGAATACATTTAGGTTTTAGGTTTATGTTTAGGTTATAAGTTATAGGTTTAGGTTTAGGTATAGGTTTAGGTTTCGGTTTAGGTTATAAGCTATAGGTTTAGAGAATTGAGAACAAGTTAAGGTTTAGGTTTAGGAAATCGGGTTCGGGTTCGGGATCGGGTTTAGGTTTTGGTTTTCAAGTTTAGGTTTAGGTTTAGGTTAGGGAGTTGAGATTAGGATTAGGTGTAGGTTTAGGTTATAGATTTAGGTTTAGGTTAGGTTATAGGTTAAGGTTTAGGGAATTGATAATAGGTTGAGGTTTAGGTTTAAGAAATCGGGTTCGGGTTCAGAATCAGGTTTAGGTTTGGGTTTTCAAGTTTAGGTTTAGGTTTAGGTTAGGGAGTTGAGATTCGGATTAGGTGTAGGTTTAGGTTTAGGGATTTGAGAATACATTTAGGTTTTAGGTTTATGTTTAGGTTATAGGTTATAGGTTTAGGTTTAGGTTTAGGTTTAGGTTTCAGTTTAGGTTATAAGCTATAGGTTTAGGGAATTGAGAATAGGTTAAGGTTTAGGTTTAGGAAATCGGGTTCGGGTTTGGGATCGGGTTTAGGTTTGGGTTTTCAAGTTTAGGTTTAGGTTTAGGTTAGGGAGTTGAGATTAGGATTAGGTGTAGGTTTAGGTTTAGGGATTTAAGAATACATTTAGGTTTTAGGTTTAGGTTTAGGTTATAGGTTACAGGTTTAAGTTTAGGTTTAGGTTAAGGTTATAGGTTATAGGTTATAGGTTTAGGTTTAGGTTTAGGTTTAGGTTATAAGATATAGGTTTAGGGAATTGAGAATAGGTTAATGTTTAGGTTTAGGAAATCGGGATCGGGTTCGGGATCGGGTTTAGGTTTAGGTTAAGGAGTTGAGATTAGGATTAGGTGTAGGTTTAGGTTTAAGGATTTGAGAATACACTCAGGTTACAGGTTTAGGTTTAGGTTATAGATTTAGGTTTAGGTTAGGGTATAGGTTAAGGTTTAGGGAATTGAGAATAGGTTGAGGTTTAGGTTTAGGAAATCGGGTTCGGGTTCAGGATCAGGTTTAGGTTTGGGTTTTCAAGTTTAGGTTTAGGTTTAGGTTAGGAGTTGAGATTAGGATTAGGTGTAGGTTTAGTTTTAGGGATTTGAGAATACATTTAGGTTTTAGGTTTAGCTTAAGGTATAAGTTTAGGTTTCGGTTTAGGTTATAAGCAATAGGTTTAACGAATTGAGAATAAGTTAAGGTTTAGGTTTAGGAAATCGGGTTCGGGTTCGGGATCGGGTTTAGGTTTGGGTTTTCAAGTTTAGGTTTAGGTTTAGGTTAGGGAGTTGAGATTAGGATTAGGTGTAGGTTTAGGTTTAGGGATTTGAGAATACATTTAGGTTTTAGGTTTAGGTTTAGGTCATATGTTACAAGTTTAAGTTTATGTTTAGGTTAAGGTTATAGGTTGTAGGTTTATGTTTAGGTTTAGGTTAGGGTTTAGGTTTAGGTTTAGGTTTAGGTTATAAGATATAGGTTTAGGGAATTGAGAATAGGTTAATGTTTAGGTTTGGGAAATCGGGATCGGGTTCGGGATCGAGTTTAGGTTTAGGTTAAGGAGTTGAGATTAGGATTAGGTGTAGGTTTAGGTTTAAGGATTTGAGAATACACTTAGGTTATAGGTTTAGGTTTAGGTTATAGATTTAGGTTTAGGTTAGGTTATAGGTTAAGGTTTAGGGAATTGAGAATAGGTTGAGGTTTAGGTTTAGGAAATCGGGTTCGGGTTTGGGATCAGGTTTAGGTTTGGGTTTTCAAGTTTAGGTTTAGGTTTAAGTTAGGGAGTTGAGATTAGGATTAGGTGTAGGTTTAGTTTTAGGGATTTGAGAATACATTTAGGTTTTAGGTTTAGGTTTAGGTCATATGTTACAGGTTTAAATTTATGTTTAGGTTAAGGTTATAGGTTATAGGTTTAGGTTTAGGTTTAGGTTATGGTTTAGGTTATGGTTTAGGTTTAGGTTTAGGTTCAGGTTAAAAGATATAGGTTTAGGGAATTGAGAATAGGTTAATGTTTAGGTTTAGGAAATCGGGATCGGGTTCGGGATCGGGTTTAGGTTTAGGTTAAGGAGTTGAGATTAGGATTAGGTGTAGGTTTAGGTTTAAGGATTTGAGAATACACTTAGGTTATAGGTTTAGGTTTAGGTTATAGATTTAGGTTTAGGTTAGGTTATAGGTTAAGGTTTAGGGAATTGAGAATAGGTTGAGGTTTAGGTTTAGGAAATCGGGTTCGGGTTCGGGATCAGGTTTAGGTTTGGGTTTTGGTTTTGGTTTTGGTTTTAGGTTTAGATTTGGTTTAGGTTATAGGTTTTGATTTAGGTTATAAGTTAACGGTTTAGGTTATAGGTTTTTGGATTTGAGAATGGGTTCGGGTTTAGGCTATAGGTTTTGGCTTTGGTTTAGGTTATAGGTTTTCGTTTAGGTTATAGGTTACAGGTTTTCATTTAGGTTTAGGTTTAGATTATGGGTTATAGGATTTGAGAATGCGTTCGGGTTTAGGATATAGGTTTTGGTTTTGGTTTTGGTTATATGTTTTGATTTAGGTTTTGGTTATAGGTTTAGGTTAAGGTTTAGGTTTAGGTTAAGGTTATAGGTATAGGTTAAGGTTTAGGTTTAGGTTTAGGTTTAGGTTATAAGATATAGGTTTAGGGAATTGAGAATAGGTTAAGGTTAAGGTTTAGGTTCGGGTTCGAGATTGGGTTTATGTTTGGGTTTTCAAGTTTAGGTATAGGTTTAGGTTAGGGAGTTAAGATTAGGATTAAGTGTAGGTTTAGGTTTAGGGATTTGAGAATACATTTAGGTATTAGGTATAGGTTTAGGTTTTAGGTTTTAGGTTAAGGTTTAGGTTTAGGTTAAGGTTGAGGTTTAGGTTATAGGTTAAGGTTTTAGGCCATAAGTTTTGGTTTAGGTTAAGGGTATGGTCCCTGCAAATATAGATATAAACACGGCCATCCGACGCAAATGGCCAGGCCCTTCCAATGCTGTCCATAAAAAATGGACAGCTTCATCATGGTCATAATAGCGGTTCCCTCTTTCCAGGGAACCCCGCTCTTCCGAATAGCTCCGACGCACATCCGGGTATACTCCATTAATTTCGATCAAATACATAAACACGGCATGTCTAAATGGCCAGGCCCCTCCAATGCTGTCCATAAAAAATGGACAGCTTCATCATGGTCATAACAGCGATTCTCACCTTCCAGGGACCCCCGCTCAACATCCGGATAGCTCCGACGCACATCTGGATCTGCTCCATCAATTTCAAGTAAATACATAAACATGGCCTGTCCAAATGGCCAGGCCACTCCAATGCTGTCCATAGAAAATGGACAGCTTCATCATGGTCATAACAGCGGTTCCCACCTTCTAGGGACCCCCGCTCAACCTCCGGATAGCTCCAACGCAC
The DNA here is from genome assembly GCF_029962835.1 of Magnolia sinica. Lineage (NCBI taxonomy): Eukaryota > Viridiplantae > Streptophyta > Magnoliopsida > Magnoliales > Magnoliaceae > Magnolia > Magnolia sinica. The sequence continues at coordinate 93,386,335 of NC_080575.1, forward strand.
ATCCGGGTCTGCTCTATCAATTTCGACCTAATACATTTAAAAACAACATAAATATATCTAAAAACATTTGGATACCTGAGGAAGGCCTCCCATATTTGTATTGTTGGTTACTCATCCCTTTATCTACAAGCCACAATCGACCAACAATTTCTATTCGCTACCTGTACTCTGAAACCAACACAAATATAACTGGAAAACAATATAAGGAATAAGATTATATATGTAATAAAATTATATGTAATAGGCATAGCCTTCAAACCTTATTTTAGAAAAATGGTTGGGGTAGGGTTTGGAAAAAGAACTGACCTGCACTCTCATCCTGAACTGAACATAGATCGTCTTTTAATAACCCCGCTTGTATGAAAGTCTGAGAAGCAGAAAAAATAAAATAAAATAAAATAAAATGTTGAACTCATTAGCAAACTTGATAAAACAATTGAAGCAAAAAGTGGTCAATAACAATGACGAAGACTTATGATCAGCTGTTTCAAGAATGTTGCATTTCATTCTTAAGAAAAGCTATTAGCGTAACATGAGGAATTGCGAACTTAAATTTCCTTCACTAGGAAAGCCACAATTCCTTTTCTGATAGACACTAAGTAAAGAATAACTGACTCAAACAACAATGGAAACATTGATGGCAAGGGGCCAATGGTTTTTGGACATGTATCAAAGTGCAAACAGCCCTATGATCTGAGTAAGCTGAAATTGTACCACACTGCCCCCAGTCCCATGCATTAACCATGTACTTGGTATTCTTTGTGATGAAGATCAATTTAGTTTGAATTGAATAACCATCCAGACCCTTAAACAGACAAAATATTAAGTCCTATGATTAAGTTGGCAAGGTGTCATTTGACAATGTCACTTTTAGGAAATGTGTGAGGTGTATGTCCTATATTCTCTGCACATCTGTCGCATGTGGACTAGAGTTTGACCACCAAATTATTGCAAGTTTTGCCCACTGAACATGTACGTATGTTGAGGGTCGAATATTACATATCAGACCCCGATTACTGCCTGATTTTACGTACACGATAATGCCTAATATTATAATTTAATCGTGTTTTTATTGCAGGATGTAATAAGGAGCTTTGATTGAAAAAGAGTATTAAAAGCATGGATTTAACACTCCAAAGTCACCAGAGCAAGGAATGGACTCCAGGGGACCGAGATCGATGGATATACACGCCAGAGATCCGAGAAAATTGAGAAACTGAAGCTTAAGTAGCCTGAAAGTTAGTCAGAACCACCATCCACTCGGCTCGAAACTTCATACATGGCCTGAGGACCATAAATTAACCGTACACGTCAAATTTCAGCCATTAGATCCTTGTGGAAGTGGCCCAACAGAGAGATCAGAGGATAATAACCATTAAGAAAGCATCTTGGACATCCTTGGGAGATCTGGACCCAAACTGAACTGATAGAAAGAGCACGAAAAACGGTGGATATGTGCCAAATTTCACTTCTTTTGGATGGTGCAGTAGGGAGGAATGAATGATGGACGTTTCTAGAAGGCAGAGTGGCAATTCTGTAAATATGACGAAATCCATATACATGCATGCACGTAAGCTAGAGGTTTGCTTCAACGTTCGGTATCGACTCATCACAGGTTGATTGTGTGGCCCACCTAGAGTTTGGATCTACTTCATACTTTGACCCATGGGCTTATACTTTATTAAGAAAATGATGAGCGGAGTAGATCTTCGAAAATACCATCAGAAGTGAGCTCCACCTATTTTTTGCAAACTTTCCAAATAGAGCCATGCGAAACGTCCAGTGACGGACGTGCCATCCACTGGGTTTTTACAGTGGGCCCTGCCCATCAGTCTGATCACTGATCTAGACCGTCCATGTGACTCACGTGGTTTATCTTCACTAAGAACTAGGTGACGGAATTTCAAAAGGGAGCGAGTATGGGTTCTCAGCCATTTAAACGCAGGTTGGACGGTGGCGTAAAATATCCCATGGGCCACGTGAATGCAAGTCCAAACCGACCATCTCCGGTCGAAATTTCGAGGAGAATCTGGTGAGCGGAGTGGATCTCCTGTCTGAATTCAAGAATGGGCCCCACCGGAAAAACAGCGTAAGAAATCTATTCCTGCTGCGATTTGGACTGCAAAGAAAGGACGGTTCCAACTCCAGCAACGTGCGTAAGTAGTTTCCGCTCTCTCGGAGCCGACGTCCTTTTGGCTTATAAAAGAAAGATGTGAGAGAGGGAAAGGTGATCGGGGAGCTTGGGCGTGAAGCACAGGACAGAGTTTGTTTTTTTGTTTTTATTTTTTTTCCTTTTCTTTTCTTTTGAGATTTAGTTAATCAAAATTATGCTAGGCTAAACCTCTTAGCTAGGGCTAAGAGGTGAAGCTTGTAGCGTGATGGGAGAACTATTTGCTTGTGCCTTTTGTTTAGATTGAATGGCTTTTTGATTTAATTTTATTATGGGAATATTTTCAGTTTTTAATGGCCTGTTGTGACTGAAATTACAATGGGTTTGCAATGGCTATGAGTATTTCTTTTTCCTTATTTTGATTATGACGTCAGGAAGCCCTGTTGTTCGCCATCGTCTCCTGGGCATGGTTGGATGTCGGTACCCTTCCTGACCTTCATGGCATATTGATTGGTTGGTAATTAGTTTAATTCTTTTGTTAACTTTGTCTCCTGGGCATGGTGTGGTGATGGAATCCATTCTAATTCATATACCTTTCATCTCTTTAAAATTATAACAGAAGAAGTTCAGTTTAATTTTCATGATTTTTGAAGCAGGCATAAGATCTCCCTGATCTCTACAAGTGGATCCTCTGAATCCCTAGTTTCCTTCCTCTAAATTTCTTAAAGTTTTAGATAATTATTCCACAATTATTCCTTAAATTCTATTTGGTTTAGATCACATCTTAGTCTAGTTCTAGTTCTACTTGGTTTCAGATAACGTACAGGTATCAGTCCCTGTGGATTCGACCTCGGTCTTACCGAGTTTATTACTACATCACAACCCTATACTTGGGGAGTGAACAAGTTTTTGGACAGTTGCTCTTTTTGGGTTAATTGTCCGCTTCAGACCACTGAGCAGATGCTTGGCTAGAACAGTCAGATACCATTGCTTTTCAGGTCCACAAAATCGATGAGCTGATCACCATGCATGGGCACCACATATAAATTGGACATATTCCGATGTACACTTCACAGAACTCAATGAAGCATGCTACCATGGTAGAATTCCTCAATAATAAATATTAGCAAATGAAAATGTGAAAACCCTTCTTCCTGAAGTAAAATTTCTAGAAAAAAATAATAATAATAATAGGGGAAGGTGCTGAAAGATGAATGTGAATAAATATTGAAACGTTTTTACATGTTTCATCCAATTTGGGTATGGAATGAGTTTTTTCCCCAATTATTAGAAAGGGTAAGGCTTCAAATGAACCGGTTTTCAAATGAATGGTTTTAGTATTAATTTGCTAGTGTGTTAAAAATCAAACCTTTATAAAAAAGGGTTAAATTCCGTTTTAATGTTCCCCACCCAAGTGCTACCTTTCCCTTGATTCTTAAGAGAAATACCACAATTAATCCTATTTTTTGGGAAAATTTTAATTTACCTGAAGGGCGCATAAGAAACCATTTTTCCACATAAAACCCAAACAGAAAACTGACTGAAAAAAGCATGTCTAAACATGAGTAATGCCAAGTACAAATAAGCTTCAATTGTGGGACACTTTTTGATGGACACTTACAGAACTTCAAGAACATTGCCCTTGGTAAGATTTTTCTATAAAAAAAATGTGGTGCCTAAGTATTCTTAAAAAATTTAAAGGATGCAATAGTTACTTTAAGTACCACCTTTTTCATGTAACACCCTTTTTATGGGTTTATTTCCAACAAAACCAAGCCTTTAAAGAAATGGAAATGACTGCTAGATTAATTTGATGGAATGTCAAAATTGGGACAATTTAAAAACTCTTGGAATGGTCATAAAGGCCGTTACATAAGGTTGGGAAGATTCCTTAATTAATGCCCCTTCTGGAAAAAAAATGGACCCAAAAAGGGCCCAATGGGAACTATTAACAGAGAAAAGAGAAAAATAGTTCAAAGGGAACGAGTAATGGGAATTAAAATTCAAATGAAATTGAAGCATTTTATCAAATACAAAATGGACAACGCCACCCCATGTAGTATATAACATGGAAGTTAACCTAAGTTTTAAGGCACCCACCATTAAGCAATAAAAACCATCCTATCCATATTTCCTCCACATTAGGACCCAATAGATTGACAAGAAGAGACATCAAAATTCTCACCTTAAAATTCTAAAATCCCCAAACCCTAAAATCTCAATAAAGAATCCCCAAATCTGGAAGCCCTAAAATCCCCAAATCCCTAAATGGGGGTCCACATCAATCAAAAATTCAAAATTACTAAATCCCCAAATTCATAAATCAAAATGAAGAAGAGATTAAGGAAGTACCTTTTGGACACCTTAGGTAAAACATCCTCTGGCCCCTCCCTTCTTTGGACAAAACCCGAGAGAATAAAAGACCAACTCCAAATCCCAATGGGTACGGGGATCACCCGGGCCTTCGGCCCTATCCCTCCCGGGGTCCCCTCCTCGGATCCCCTCCCCCATCTTCACATGGGGTTGAGGGGAGGGGGAAGTGGAGGATTGGCCCGGGTGGAAAAAGGGAAGGAGGTTTGGAAAACGGGAATGGCGAGAGGAGGCGCTGGCAGTTAAGAGAGAGGAAAGGAAGGAGGGTCATCAGAAACTGATACATGCGGACCTAAATGGAGGAAAAAAAGAAAAAGAAAGAAGGGACTACTTTGTTTAACCCACCATGATTGATTTATGTGTTGAATCCATTCCGTTCAGTCATTTTTAAAGACCATTTTAGAGGTGTATGGCTAAAAGTAGACGGATATAAATCTCAAGTGGTTCACGCCAGATGAGAACAATAGTGATTGGATATCCACCATTAAAATCCTCCTAAGGCCCATTGTACTATTTATTTGATATCTAATCTGTTGATTAGGTCATATGGGCCCAGATGAAGGGGATTATGGCTACCAAAATGTTTTTAATGGTCGATGCTCATTCAACACAGTTTCGTGTAATGTGGTCCACTTGAGATTTGGATATATCTCATTTTTGGTCTCATATGGTAAAATTATCTGTAAAAATATATGGACGGCATGGATGAAACACATACATCATGGTGGGAGCCACAGAGCATCGACCACCAGCCATTGGATGGTGTCAGGGGGAGTAGTCAATCCGCTCCCAAGTGCACCGAGTCAATCCCGTGGGGCCCACCATGATTTATTCATTTTATCCACTCCATCCATCCATTTTAACATATAATTTTATTACATAAGCTAAAAAATGAAGCCTATAAAAATATGAAGTGGGCTTACCATAATTTTCTTTTTCAAAATATCAATTTTTTAAATTTACTTTTGTTATATAACTTTTCAATTTTTCTTGTCAAAATTCAAAAACTAGTTTTCTTTTTTAAAAAATATTTTTTTTTACAATTTGTCAATTTTTTCACAATTTTGATCAATTTTTTCACAATTTGTAAGTGTAACGAGTAACTCACTTAAATGTAGTAGAGAAAGGTTTCCTTAAAACATTCATAATCATATATTAGGCTTGCCTAAATGTGATTCACATATCTAACCCGCTCATTACGTGTGTCCCACTTGGATGAGGGGTCAAATCAAGTTTCAATCGCATCCAAAACTCATGTGGGCCCCACCAAGTGCTTTTATAATTTTTAGGATATCTTCACATAGTTTTAAATGGTATGGCCCACTTGAGTTTCATTTACCAATGATTTTTGAGATATCTCATAACCTAAAGGGGACACATCAAATCCACGGTGTTGATGTTCAACACACATCATGATAAGGCCCACAAAACTTACTAACATCAATTCTTAGGTTCTCACGAGGTCAGTAAATTAGGTCATAATTTTAACTAGAATATTTGGCCCATTTTACATGTCTGGTCCATTCATGCTATTTTACTAATCAATACTCTCAATTTGACTAGTTACTCGCCTCAATCAGACTACATATGAGAAAGATATTAGGCATACAAGATTGATCAACAATTTTAGTGAAATTTTATTTAAACATCTGAAGTTATTTACTCTTCAATCTGAAAAACGATTAAAGGTTCAATTAGTGGTTGTGCCTAAATTTACTAATTTTATTTTTCACAAATAAATTTAACATTTTTTTTTTCAAAATGTATATTTTTTTCTCTTTTAACTAAATATCATTTTTATTATAAAATATTTCAAAAATATTTAAAATACAATTTTTGAATTTTTATTTTCAAAATCTTAAAAATTTTCTCATATTTTTAATTCTTTCTCAAAAATTTCAAAATGCCAATTTTTTTTTCTTCAAAAGCATTATTTTGTTCTCAAAATTTTTCTTAAACATAGTTAAAATTTCTAAACTTTTCAAAATTCTTTTTCATGTGATATTACAAATCATTTAAATATTACCTTTTAATTATATATAAAAAAATTTCCATTCATATGATATAAAAACTACACACACACACACACACACACACACACACACATACATTTTTACAAACAAAAATTTTTAAAAATTAAAACATTTTTACATTATTACCCGGTCCAAAAATGGGTTGGAGAAATATAGGGGCGGCAAGGATATACAATACATCATCCTAAATGTGGGTCACACCACATAATATAATGGAGGGGTTTCCTTAGATCATTCATAATCATATATTGGGTCTGCCTAAATGTGATTCACATATCAACCCAATCATTGCGTGTGTCTCACTTGGATGAGGGGTTAAACCAATTTTCAACTGCATCCATGTCTGTATTAACTTATAAACAGGTTGGATCTCAAATAAACATCGCGGCGGGTCCTAAGAAGGTTTCAATAGTGGGTGTCACTATCCCACTCTTTTTTATGGTGGGTCCATTTGAACTTTGGATCTGCCCTGTCAATCAGATGCACCATTTCATGGTGGGCCACAACCTGAAAAATAATCATTTATTGGGCCCACCTAGATGTGGTTCATAGATCCAGCCCATTCATTATGTGTGTCTCACTTGGATGAAACACATACATCATGGTGGGACCCATAGAGCACTGACCAACATCCACCAAGTTTTGTGGGGCCCACTATGATGTATTTGTTATATCCACACCATCCATCCATTTTGAGATATCATTTTACGTCATGAGCCAAAGAATGAGGCAAATAAAAAGTTGTAGTGGACCCCACCATAGAAATCATAGGTGCACCACACCACACGAAATCAATAGTAATTGGATATCCATCATTAAAATCTTCCTAAGGCTTACTGTACTGTTTATTTGACATCTGATATGTTGATTAGGTCATACAGGGCCAGATGAAGGGAAAAAACAAAAATCAGCTTGATCCAAAACTTTTATGGCCCCAAAATGGTATGACATCCAATATTGTACTGTTTATATATTTTTATGTCTTCACATAGTTTTAGATGGTAATTAACACTTGAGTTTCGTATATATGGATGACTTTTGAGATATCTCATGAGCTAAAGGGGAGACATCAAATGCACGGAGTTGATGTTCGACACACATCATGATGGGCCCATTTTACATGTCTGGTCCATTCACTCTATTTTACTGATCATTACCCTCAATTTGACTAGTTACTCGCCTCGATCAAACTACATATGAGAAATATATTGGGCAAACAAGATTGATCAACAATTTGAGTGAATTTTGAGTTTAACATCTGAAGTTATTTACTCTTCATGTCCGGACTGATCAGATTGTCCAAAAACAGTTAAAGGTTGTTCATAATATCAAAAATATATAAATGAATAGAAAACACAAACATCAGCTTGATCTAAAACTTCTATGGCCTCCAAGAAATTTTAACTGGTAGAGGTTCAATCACACTATTTCCTGTGGTGTGGTCCACTTGAGCTTTGGATATGCTTCCTTTTTGTTCTTTAGACCTCAAATTATCTGTTAACATGGATGAATGAAGTGGATAAAATAAATAAATTAATAACGGTGAACCCCACAGAGTTTACTCTTGTAAAGGTAACGAGTAACTCATTTAAATGTAGTGGAGAAAGGTTTCCTTAAAACATTCATAATCACATATTGGGGCTACCTAAATGTGATTCACATATCCAACCCACTCATTATGTGTGTCCCACTTGGATGAGGGGTCAGACCAAGTTTCAACTGCATTCAAAACTAATGTGAGCCCCACCAAGTGCTTTTACAAAATTTAGTTTTCTTTTTAAATATATATATATATATATATATATATATATATATATATATATATATATATATATATATATATATATATATATATATATATATTACAATTTATCAATTTTTTTACAATTTTGTTTAATTTTTAAAATATCATTTTTTTAATCTCACTTTTGTTATATAACTTTTTAATTTTTCTTGTCAAAATACAAAATCTAATTTTCTTTTTAAAAATATCATTTTTTTAATCTCACTTTTATTATATAACTTTTCAATTTTTGTTGTCAAAATATAAAATCTAGTTTTCTTTTTTAAAAAATATATTTTTTTTACATTTTATCAATTTTTTCACAATTTTGTTTAATTTTTTAAATTTTCGTTTTCAAAATATCATATTTTTATCGAATTTTTTTTTTCAAAATTATCAACATTATTCAAAGTTCTTAATTTTATTTTTTTCAAAATCTAGATTTTTATAAAATTACAGTTTTCATTTTTCAAAATTTAAAATTTTCTTAAACGTTGTTAATTAATTTTCTAAGCTTCTAAACTATTAATTTTTTCAAAATTCATAATTGTTTTGAGCTTTTTCATTTTTGACCTGAGCATTAAAGACGGTCTTTGACAGGGCTATAAGACGGTTTAGGACCGTCTCTAATAGAGACGGTCCTGGACAGTCTCTAATAGAGACAGTCTTTGCCGGTCTCTAACAGAGACGGTCTTTAATAGGGCTTTAAGACGGCGAAGGACCGTCTTTAATAGAGACGGTCTTTGACAGTCTCAGATTGGAAGCAAAAGACGGTCAATGACCGTGTCTAATGTAGATGGCCAAGGACCGTCTCAGATGACCGTATATAAGACGGTCAAGGACCGTCTCTAATGCGGACGGCCAATGACCGTCTCAGATAACCCATATAAGACGATCAATGACTGTCTTAAATGATTTGTGGACGGTGAAAATTTTAAGACAATATTAAGGACGGTCAAGGGCCGTCTAAAATTTTAGAGACGGTTTACGGCCGTCTCTAAAGTGTCTTTAAACCAAGCAATTTTAGAGACGGTCCAGAACCGTCTCTAAATCCGTCATTTTTTTCCATTTTTCACGTAGTGTCCTACCTATTATCACATAGTAACGTGTCCCATGCCTCATGCATATGCTGTATATTCACATGTACAACAAACAAGGTGTGGGAGTACAGTTAGAAGGGCTTACAACAAATTTGATTATTGTTTCTGTTTTCCTACCTATCATCACATGGTATGATGTCTGTTCTCGTGCATATGCTGTATATTCACATGTATACCAAATAGGGTGTGGGAGAACACTTACAAGGGCTTACTTAATATCTGATTGTTGTTTCCGTTTTCCTACCTATCATCACATGGTATGATGTCTGTTCTCATGCACCCAAAATCTATTTACTTCGCATTATTCTCGATCTATGATTTTAATGGCAAATCCCATTATTTGGGATATTTCTTTCATTTAGTCTTGATCTATTATTTTAATGGCAACTTCTATATAAAGTGAGGTGGCTGAAGTGGTTGAGACACAAACTAACTTAGAGTGAGAGTTAGAGTTAATTGAAACTCATCAACAAGAGGTTAGCACCCAATCTTGAAAATGCTGATGTCACTATATTCTTACATTTGTTCCCTCGGTAGTAATATAATGCAAGCTTTGTGTTGAATTCTCCACGCATGATGTTTAAGTTCGGTGTATTGATTGCATACATTGCAACACCTAGGCGCTCCTTGAGATTAAAATATTCTTCTACTTGGATTTGAAACATGGAGGTGTTGGTTAATTTCAAACTTAAATCTGTCAGTACTTGAAAATCAGACTACCTGGGTGGATCTCTTATAATTGCTGAGCCTGCTCTCAACAGCCATAGGTCAGGTAATGAGATTTGTTAGGTGAACTGTGATCAAACGCCTTGTTAGATCCTGAACTGTATGGCATCTGCTTCGCTACCTAAAGGGGATTTTTTGAAGTTTGTTCTCATGATTTGAAATTAGGCCCTAAGGATGTGATTCATGTAACAGACTAGAGACTGTTAGACGAATGTACATGTTAGGATTCATTTTTCAGGTTATAAATGTTTATATATATATATATATATATATATATATACACACACACTGTTATGAATCTCTTAAAAAAGTCTCTGGAATTCTAATGTATTGTAAACCAATGTTTTAAAAGAAATCTGCACATAAGAGTGTAGGTTACCAGTTGGTGATGGAATATGAAGATGAGGAAGAGATGGAGAGGTCTATTGTTATTTACCCAATGATAGCTTGTGTAGCAGTTGTTGGGGAATATTGTCGCATATACATGTCCAAATAACCGGCCCGCCATGGGGATGATGAGCGAGCGAGGTTCATCAACTCTATCATTCGAGCTAGTGACGGAAATTGTGTCAATCAACTTAGGATGAATCGAGATACATTTTTTGAACTATATATAAACCTACGTGAGAAGACACAGCTGCATGATACTCGTAATGTTAGTCTTGAAGAAGTTGTTATTTTCCTATACACGTTGGGGCATAATGTTTGGAATTGAGTCATAGGTCATAGATTCATTTAATCAGGTGAAACCGTGAGTCTTCACTTTCACCGTGTTCTAAATGCACTTGTATCAATGTACCCCAATTTTGTTAAACAGGCTGAATCAGAGATGTTCATCGAGATCGAAACAAATGTAAATTGGTTTGCTTACTTTCAGGTATTATTTCCATTGGGTCTGTTTTCTATATATGTTATTTTCACTTCCCTCCATTCACCCCTTCTGCCTAAACGACATTTGATTCTTCACATTTAGGATTACGTTGGTGTAATTGATCGTACACGCATTCCAGCGTATGTGCTCGCGGTTGACCAGGCAAGCTTCAACAATCGGAAAGGGATCCTCTCCCAAAACGTACCGGCGACATGTTCATTTGTTATGAATTTTACATATGTATTGGCTGGTTGGGAGAGTTTTGCTTCGGATGCGAGGGTGCTACACAACGCATTAACCCGATTAGATGATCTCTTACTTGTCCCACACAGTACTGGTTATCTGTTCAAAGATTGCCAATCTATTTCATAATTATGAATTCTTCCAATTTTCCACTTAATAGAACATTGATTTGAATGTGTAGAAAAATATTATGTTGTTGACGCTAGATACATTCATTCACCCGATTTTATGGTTCCATTCCGAGGCGTTCAATACCACTTATAGGAGTATCGAACCGGGAGAGCACCTGCCAACATAAAGGAGCTGTTTAATTACCGACATGCAAAATTACGCAATGCAATGGAGTGTTGTTTCGGTGTTTTAAAAGACAGATTTTCCATCTTGAAGAGCGCTATGCAATATGAATTTCACACACAGGTTAAGATTGTGATAGCCTGCTGTGTCCTACATAATTTTATACGTACCGAAAATGAGTTTCCTCAGGACTGCAAATACGCTGGTATATCTGTTGCCGATGGGGAGGGTATCCAAATACCTCACGAGGTATCAACGAATGACGAGCGATAATGGTTGCTGCGAGTAACTCAGCGTGAAAAAGATGCCTGGATTCTAGTGCGCGATAATGTTGCAACCAGAATGTGGGTAGATACGCAGCAGAATAGTAAGAGTAGATAGTCGATTTTATATGTTTATTTCCATTACTTAGTTGGTGATATTTAGTTCCAGTAAATATTAAGTACCAAACTCTCGCATTATGGTCATCCAAAATCTGACTGGGTTAATTCATCATAACTAATGACCAATGAATTTCTAAAATATCCTTCTTTTGTAATCATTACCATTTTCACGATTATGGTTGACATTTGTCAAAAATCATACATACTTGATATTCCGATGGAATGATAGACTTATTGTGTAATGATACATCGACACCAACACAATCACCAGTAAAAACACCAGTGGTGCCCACTCGATGTTCTCCATGTGGGAAGATGGTAAAATCCCTAGCCGAGCCTCAGTCTCGAGCCCCAAAAATCAAATGGACTATTGCTATGGATCAGGTTTTTTTCGACACATTTCTTGAAAAGGTTGCACCGGGACTTAAAGCTGATAATAGTTTCAAGCGGGAGGCGCACCAAATTGCTGCTGAAGAAGTTATGAAGCATAGTGATGTAGTCATCAAGTGGCAGAACGTGTCGAATCGGCTAAGATATTATAAGAGAGAGTATAATGAAGTGAAGGACATGCTAGCGGCCAACGGGTTTAGATGGGACAATGAAAGGATGGTGGTCACGACTCCTGATGAAGTCTGGGAGGAATATCTTAGGGTAAGATTTAGAAAAGTTGAAATTCTCATCTTACATCCATATCTAATACTTGCTGACTTATAATTGTCTTCTATGGCTGTAGTGTCACCCGCGTGCCGAAAGACTCCATGGGAAACACATCAATAGAATGGATGACCTTCAGTTATCGTCGGATCCAACCAGGCTACGGGACGTTATGTGCAAGGCAGTAAGAGTATGATCGCATCAGCATCATCTTCTCATCTTCAACGAGATCTTAATGATGCATGGAGAGATCTTGATAATGATATAGATGATACGATTGACTTTTCAGAAGATCATGTAACAGACTCCACAGGGACCATTCCATTTTCATCAAACAGTCCTTTGATGGAACATCGCGGCTCCTGTAGCACTCCTACTCCCACTGCTGATTCCGATGGTACCCAAGGTGGGATCACAACAAGGAAACGATCGCGCCCTCCTCGTCCCTGTGATGTACTCGGGGCCTCTCTCCAGACTGTTGTAGAGGCTATGCTCAACTTTGGCCTCAGCAAAGAGGTGAATCGCACTAGAAGAGTACTTGATGTACTAGAAGAGGTACAAGGCTTGACCAACTCAATGTTTATCGAAATTGGCCAGATCTTGAGTAGGGACGAGAAGCTAGTATCGTTCTTTGTTAGTCTTCGACCTGAGCGCCAAGTGGAGTGGTTGAAGAAAACACTCCGTGATAACTTTGGTGATGGAGGTGTTAGATCCGTTTGAGAGTGTGTGGTCACTGGTTCTGTTATTCTGTTTTGAAAAGGTCGAGTTGGTGAATAGGACTATGCCAAATTAAAAAATTAAATACAGAATTAAATAAATATAAGTAAAGATAGTACTTAACAATCCCATAAAGCAGAAATGAATAACAACCTCAAATGTATAAGTATTGAGAGGTTGATACAGATGTTGTTTTAAGGACAACCTTATACAAAAAATCAATGGCTTATGGTAGGATAACCTGATTTTTAGAACGGTCTGTGTATCAAAATTCCAAACCAATACAGAGTAAAATAATAATAGCAAAGAAAATAAACTAAGCTATTACAACATTCTCACACTTGCATAAAAGAGATTATAACATTCTCTATAAAGGCTTAAAAATAAATTACAACATTCACACAAAGCCACAATCAGCCATCCACCACAACACCAGGAATTATAGTGGTTCGCTTGTGTGTACACCAACTATTTAGAAAAATAGGCACACAACTACTCTACTCCTAATATCCTCACACAGTGGATACTGGCGTTCACTATGAAATAAGCTTTTCAAGGTTCATCTAAAACCTTCACAATTATGTCTTTCAAGTTAGCTTACACAATTCAAAAACCCCACACTCTGAGTTTTCTGGATCACCTCATACAAACCAAAAAAGAAAGAGAGATTTTTCTGGCACAATCTCAAAAAAAACCAAAGATAGATTTACAGAAATGTAAATATACTTATCTGGATATTCTCCTTTGATGAAGCCTGGTAGAACCAATTTGAAGTAGATGTTCAACATAGATGTTCAATGTCCACACTCACTTATGAAACGTTCTAAGTTCTAATTGATTTTTAGATTAAATCACTTTGGGCTATCTTGATTTGATTTTGATTCCAAGAAAGAGAAAACTTAAATCCATTCTTCAAATAAGATTGGAATATAGAACTCAAAATCAAATGCAAAAAGCTAAATTAAAGAGAATATAAAATGAGCACTAAATAGCTTAAGAATATCACAAACTTATCTCTCAAAGTGGTATCTTGATTTTGCTTGAATGACTAATTAAACTCTGAAAATCGTGCTTTATTTATAAGTGTAAAAACTGTTCACTCGAATGGCCTAGAGTTTAGCTTAACTGGTTGAAGGACCAATAAGAATTCAAAATTTCGGACGTGATAAGATAAGACCGTTCCACAACTGGTCGATTGGCTTTCATGACCGGTTGAGCCTTGCACTCAACTGGTCGAGTGGGACCAAAAATGGTTGTTGGACTTTGAGTCAAGTCTGCTCGACTGGTCGAGCACTGTTCACTCGATTGGTCGAGCAGTCTCCAGGATTGTTCGAGGGTCTAACAAAAAATCCTGAAAATTAGTAACAAAATTTGGACTGGTCGAACCATACTAGGACTAGTCGAACATAGGCTAGGACTAGTCAAGAAAAGCTTATAAAAGTATATAGTGACCCAATTTAAGTATGCAATCAATATGACCAACTTATGGTCAATCTAAGGTCATTCATACCTTATAAGAAAGATTTGAACATTGAAACATCATTCGCTTCGGTTGATAGTTGATCTTAAGGTACATGAAGCTCGATATCTTGACATACTTTAAAACTTGAACTTGAAGTACTTTCAAGTTTGTATTTCACCTTGAGCTTTGAGTAAAACACATTGTCTTAACATAGTTGAAGCTTGAAAGCTTGATCTATCACTTGATGTTATACTTGAATTTGTATAAGAATCTCTTGTTCTTATACATGTGTTGCTTGAATCTTGAATTGGAACATCTTGAACTTGTACTTGAATTGAATGATCTTAAATATGAAGATGAGCTACACAAGATACAGATTCCAAGAAGTTTTGACACTACAAAATTTGACAATCATAGGAGCTAGATAGAAGAGCATTTACAATCTCCCCCTTTATCAAATTCGTGACAAAATAAAATACATAAAATAAGATAAGCATAATATGCACAATAAAGAATCATGCACCAGTTACAACCTGGTCAAAGAATCATGCACCAATTACAAACTGGTCAAAGAAATACTCATCAATACTCATCAATACTCCTCAATACTCCCCCTTAATACCTTACTGCATAGAATCCAAGAGGAGAAAAAATTTACCTATCACCTAACCACATACTCCACAGTTTCACATTCATTCACCACATTTATCATAATGAAATAGGCATGTTAGAATAAATTCTCCCCCTTTTTGTCACAATATGACAAAGGAAAGAAACTATAAATGATAATGGAAACACAAGAGTAATGAGAGAGGTAAGGGTAAGATAACATAGAGACAAGATAATCATTAAAAACATGTCCATTCACAAGAAGAAATTCAAGTATTTAAAAGTTATTAGATAACAGATACTCAAAACTAATTCGAACCAGAAGAAGGATCAGGTATGGAAGGATCAATTTGATGAAGTCCCTTATTAATGCGCCGAAGATATTGGCGCATATATTTAAATTACATTTCTTAAGATACATGCATACCTTCAACCTTCTCCTCAAGTGAGCGCAAACGCGCATCAAAATCAGATGGTTGATAATCAGGATCAGCAGCAGAATCAAATTCAATTTCATCAAAGAGGTCATCCATATTAATATCATCTGGAGGCAAATCACCCTCCTCTTCATTTGTTTCAGCAGTTCCAATAGCACCCACATCAACTTGGCCTGGCGCCAACTTCAAATTCATCTTATTATTGTTAGAGTTATTGAAGGGTAGATGGTGAATGAGAGAGGTTCTCCAACAGGCATAGCCACTAGACTATGGGTGGCTAAAACAGTCATAAGATAAGCAAAGAGTATATCACTGTGACCTGGGTGGAGACGGAACTGAATTATGATATAACAAATAAGAGAAAGAAGACACACAGAGACTCTAGTAATAATAGAATGAAGAATACGAGCCATGAATGTAGTAAGTTTGGTTTTGTTACCAGATCGAGGGTAGACATTTGAAATAAAAATTCGATAGAGAACCCTATATCTGGCTAACATAAACTTAGAAACAAGCGCATTCTCAATACTCCATTCCACATCCATATTACATAAAACACAAGTAAGCATTCTCTTCTCAGATTCAGAAGGTTTTGCAACAAGACAACTAATGGGAATATCGTCGTCATTGACAGGTATATCCATTAACCCAGAAATAAGATGAT
Source organism: Magnolia sinica (assembly GCF_029962835.1). NCBI lineage: Eukaryota > Viridiplantae > Streptophyta > Magnoliopsida > Magnoliales > Magnoliaceae > Magnolia > Magnolia sinica. Next base: position 93,402,791 of record NC_080575.1, read on the forward strand.
GGTACATCAATTGGATCTTCTTTGATCGTAATTGTAAGTGTCAGATTCTTAGAAGAGAAGTCACTAATGCAAGCATACATAGCCTGCATAATGGAGCGGTATGCTGGTCTACCCCAATGTAATATGTTAATCCCATCCTACAGACTGAAGGAGAGGAACAATGCCAAATAGTGCCAAATGATCAGGATTAATAGTCCGTTCTACTATCACATTGCGCAAGCGAATATCCCGCACAAACTCGGGATCTTCCTCGGGTGACCGAAGATGGCGCACCGTGATAGGAGCCGAACGAGAAGAAGAGGGACCACGAGATCCTTTCTTCTTAGTTCTACCCTCCATTGCAATAAAGAAATCAAGGAATAAAGATATTGCAAAATAGGCAAGAAGGGTTTCTAGTAGATCAGATTTTTTAACAGAAAACCCTCAAAACAATCATAAAGCATGAAATAAACTATACAAATAAAGAAAAGGAAGTGCAAAGGACTTAAATCTATAAGAAAAATGAAAATAATGCACTAACAAAGGAGGAATCGAAAATGGGTTCAACCAGTCGTGGTAGGGCTCGTTGGAGAATAAGACCCAAATGAAGAAAAAAGTGATTTTTCCCAAATAAAAGATCAAACCTGTGTTTCACGACTAGTCGAGTACATACTCGACCGATCGAGCCACGACTGGTCGAGTTTGTACTCGACTGGTCGTACAACACAGAAATTTACAATTTTTCATTAATTTAAAATTTAAAATTTCAAAATAATAACTTTATACATTATGATTCAGAAAGGCACAAATCATCAGTTCATATTACATATACCAAGATCAAATTTCAATTTTACAAACCTATTTTTGTTGAGCGATTTTATGAAGATGTCTGCAAGTTGAGTTTCGGTCGAAATTATTCTAATGAAATTGTCTTGTCTTCCACCAGTTCACGAAAATAATGATATTAATGTCAATATGCTTGGTTTGTAAATGCTGAATTAGATTTTTAGAGATATTAATTGTGCTTGAATTATCATAATATAAAACCATGGATTTCTTGCGCAATTCCGTAATCGCTTAGTATTCTTTTCATCCACAAAAGCTGAGTGCAAGCATTACTAGCAGCAATATATTCCCTATGTAGAAACAACCACTACTAGTCGATTTACGATCATCAATGTTACCAACTCAATCAACATCCGTGTAACTAGCTAATTGCACACCAGTATCATGTGGATACTAAAAACCGATTAGCTGAACTAGTGACATATCATAAAATGCACTTAACAACAATCAGATTGACTCTTTAGGATCAAATTGATATTTAGTACAGATTCCAACACTGAATGCACTATCAGGTCGGCTCACTTAAATAAAGTAAACTACCTATCATACTGCGATATAACTTAGAATCCATAATCTTACCTGTTAAATCCTTAGAGAGTTTTAGAGTAGTACTCATTAGAGTATCAAAATTTTTTCCACTCTCGAATTCGAACTTTTTAACTAAGTTCAGAGTATATTTGGTTTGAGAGATAAAGAAACCATTAGGGAGCTGTTTGACTTGCAACCTTAAGAAATAGTTTAGTTCTCCAACCATGCTCATTTCAAATTTAGACTTCATAAGATTTGCAAACTCAACAGTCATGTTAGCACAGGTAGATCCATAGATAATGTCAATAACATAGATTTGAACTATTAGTATGTGATCATTATGTTTCTTTATAAATAATGTCTTATCAACACTTCCCATTATAAAGTTATGACTTAGTAGAAACTTAGTCAACTTTTCGTACCATGCCCTGGGAGCTTGTTTCAAATCGTAGAGTGCCTTTTTCAGACGATAGACATGATTAGCATGCTTAGGGACTTCAAAACCCTTAGGTTGTTTAACATACACTTCTTCATGCAAATCACCATTTAAGAATACACTCTTTACATCCATTTGATATATTTTGAATTTTTTAAAGCACGCAATGGATATAAATAGTCTGATTAATTTAAGATGAGCTACTGGGGCAAAGGTGTAACACCCCATACTTTTCAGTACTCGGGTGTTACTTTGTAACCTAACTTAGTATAAGTAGAAACCTAACCTATTAGAACAGTTACATTCAATCTAGTCTAAATTTGACCATTGAAACAGACCCCACCCATATATCGAGCTATCCAACCATTGATTTTGAAAATAGACCATCATACCATCATGAAACCCACATTTTGACTTGAATCTAGCCACTTAAAAAAATAATAATAATCTACCTTTCTAGATCGTGTCTATAATGACCTATTTTTCCAATCCACCACTAGATCATTAAATCAATAGTTAAACTCCGAATTTAAAAATTCTTGAAGACCTAAGAACTCACGTGAGTCAAAATTGGATTGATCTAATTGAAACATTGCTTGGAATCAACAACAAACACCATAGATGATTCTAAAAAGGGCAAATCAAACCGTTTGTCTTTTAAGTCGAGGAATCAGATCACCAGACCCCACCATTCAACAGGCCACAACTTACGTTTGCACGATCCGACATAATGTCACCTTAACTCGGATCAATTGGATGCAATGTAATAATATATAAATACCCGAATCAATTACTGAAAATCCTAACATCACTACAGACTAACTATAAACCAATCAGACCATTGAAATGTTAAAACTAATAATTACTAATAATAAACCAACCAATCAGCCCATCCAAACCTTTTATCCAACTGACCTCCAACCATAGACATATGATTAGCTCTCTAAGACAAACTGACGGTTCAGATCTCACCGGTGATCGTGTGGGCCCCATTTTCGATTAGTGCAAGTACACAGACCTGTGTACTTCCACTGTGCATGGGACCGTATGCATGGTCAAAACGCGGCTGACCGATAACTCCCAAAAAGAATACGATTTCTTCCCATTTTCCCGCGTTTTGGAATTTCAAACGAACCACGTTTGTTCGTCAACCTAAAACGGCCCACCAGCAGGAAGTTTCTCCACGATCTAGACCGTCCATCTTGATAAGCTCTTGAAACTAGCTAAAACTTAACTCCTACACCCATTTAAATGCACCCATGTGCGCACGAGATCCAGCGCAAATCATGTTGTACGCACAGCTGTTTCCAAAAACGGCAAAAAACTCTGTTTCGCTTACTTTCCACACTGGCAATCCGTGTGCTTTGGCTGCTATAATCTCAGCCCTCCACTGAAAGAATCCTAGCCCTCCAAAAACTAGGTTTTCTATAATAGAAAGAGGGCAGCCAACCGTTTCTTCCTCCCTTCAAACCCACCACGAAAATGAACCTGGAGCTCCGTTTTCTTGCTCCTACCATCATCACGTGGAAGGTCTAGACCCTCCAGTGGCGCCGTTTCGAAGGAAGATGGCCGGCATTTGAATCCACCATTGACAGTGGTCTTCTTCTCCACCGAGGAACGGTTCAAGCGCAGGTGGATTTCGTTTGCATTTGGCCTTGATCAGACCCTGTGGAGCACGTTCGGAAAAGAAGAAAGAAAATGCAAAGAAAAAGAGAAAAGAAAGATGGGGTTGGGTTGCTGCTGCCGAGTCAGCGACTCGCCCCTGAGCGGACTCAATTCATATCACCAGATTTTGGTGAGTTGGGTTGTGTTCGGTTGAGTCAGCTAGCTGTTGGGCATTTTGGTAGGGAGAAAAAGAGAAACGAGAAAGGAAAAAGAAGGGAGAAGAAGAAAGAACAAGAAGAGGGGAGAGAGGACGCTGGTCCTCAAATCTTGGCCGAGTCAAGTCGACTCGACTAGCTAAGTCGAATCAGATCGATTCTAACGTCCATGACTGGACTCCCAACCCAGAGAGAGAGAGAGAGAGGAGAAGAAACAAATGAAGAAGAAGAAAAGAAAGAGAAAAGGGGAAGGAGTAGAGGTCAGGGATTGTGCTTGTATTCAAGGCCGAGTCAAGCCAAGTTAACTCAGCACGTTGACCCGACGATTACATGTTGGTTTAGCTGCAAGTTGTGTCCATATCACTGCTGCACTCTTCATTAGAGAAGGTGGAAGGAAGAAGAGTTGGGAAAGAAGATGAAGAAGGTTTGATTGGGGAGCGAGTCAAGTTGAGTCGGGTGGTTGAGGTATGTTAATCGTATCCAATTATTAGTGAGCTAATACCTTATACATGTGTGATTAAAGCTCTTTATCTTATGATAGATATTGAATTATAGGCGAGTTAAATTAATCGAGTTAATAGCTAAGAGAATCAAGCTTGGTTGTAAGGGCACATCTGGCCAAGTTTAATTAGAGTTAATTGTTTTTAAAACCTTGCCTTAGATTGGAATTGTCCATGTGTAGATTTCCCTAAAATTCAGGTAGATGCTGAAATGAGTTCGAGTTTGGACATTGAGTCCAAGGAAGGAGAAGGAAAATGAAAGGAAGAGGAAGTAGCTTGAAGAAGTGAGGAAAAGAAACAGAGAAGTTGCTGCTGAGTTGGGTTGAGTCAACTCACTGAAGTCAAGTTGTGCCATGACTCACCTAAGTAAGATAATTTCAAAATTTTAGTTTAAATTCCAATTTGGTTTTAGTTAAACTATGTTGATATAATATTGGAGTTTGAATCATCCTCTGGGTCATAAACTCGTATTTAAATTCTACACTATCTAAATTTTCAAGTGTAATCTTAGGGAATGGTGCGGCGATTTAACTGAACAAATAGTCTAAATTGCGATAGGATTGAATTCGTGAACACGCGCAACCAATTCCGACAACACAGGAAGTCAATTCGACTCTTGGAAGGTGAGGATCACCCTTCAAGCTTTTCTACATCTTGATAGTTAACGTAGCTTGTTTATTTCATCTCTTGCCTAAAATAATACTTAGTGAAATTTATGATAAACACTAGTTTCTATTTGAGTAATTCTTTATAATAACTGATGGTTAGATTTATATTCACATATGAACATGCGATAAGTCTCAAATATTCCACCTTACATGTGTAATTACTTTTGACACTGTGCTCAGCTTGTTTTGCTACTTGCGGTTATTTAATAGTGTTTGTGGAAGTCCTTAAACTAGTGGCCTATTTGCCAAATAGATTAAATGGAGTTTCCTTGTCATGGACTTACCATCCCGTGGACCATTTACTGCTTATGTGGCTTTTAGGAAATTTTTTTTTTTATCACATCCTTGAATGGACTGATTGCCTTACATGGCTTTGATTGACTATTTGCCCCCTTGCAGCTTTAACGGATTATTCTATATGTACATGCGATGGTAAGTTCCACTTGTTGGACTACAATTGGCCACTAGTTGAAGGGCTTACCCTTAAAACATCGTATTTATTAGTCTTATGAGCAAGGGATGGTGGAATGGAACACTATGCCTGAGCTGTCAGCCTATGCTGGGTGACTAACCCCCCATAGTGACCTTTATGCTTTCCTAAATTGATTGTTTGAATTTGGAATAATAATAGTTGGGATAATCATGCATTTTCATGGCATGCGGTCTTTTCCGGGTGACTAGTTCTCCTTGGGAGCACTCCGAGTACTTTTCCGGGTGGCTAGATCTCCTTGGTCGATCTATATATTATCATGATCTTTTCCGGGTGACTAGTTCTCCTTGGGCGTACCTTGTGTATTTTTCTGGGTGGCTAGATCTCCTTGGGCGATCTATTTATTATGGTCTTTTCTGGGTGGTTAGTTTTCCTTGGGCGTACCTTCGTGTACTTTTTTGAGTGACTAGTCCTCCTTAGGTGATCTATATATCATAGTCTTTTCCGGGTGGCTAGTTCTCCTTGGGCATACCTTTGAGTATTTTTTCGGGTGGCTGGTTCTCCTTGGGCGTACCTTTAAGTATTTTTCTGGGTGGCTGGTTCTCCTTGGGCGACTTTTTACTAGCTGGATGTGCATCCCCAGGTCTGTGAGCATGTGCATGCATCCATGCAATGAAACAAGGTTATCTTGTATGATTTATTAATAAATGTGTATCTGATGAACCTTATCTGATTCCCATGATAATCATTGTGTAATATTTGTTATATACTGTCTCTAATAACTATGCTTAATTATCTTGATGCTGCGATAAATCTTGGGGGTTATACCTCACTGGATAGATATTGACGCTATCAAACCGTATTCAGTGTGCAGGAGCCACAGATGATGCGTATGGTGGTGTTCATGCAGAATGGAAGGAGCCAGACGATTTTGCAACTCTCCATTCCTGACTTTATCTGTATCTAATATATAACGTTATGTTTGTAAAGGTTAAGACTTTGGTTTATATAAGTTTTTGGGTAACCACTTGAAACTTTGGGTATGTATATTTGGACTCCCTCTTATACTTGATTTATTTTGTCCCGTTAGTTTATTAACTCTGGTAAAAGAAAAAATGTACGTGAAATTTGAAATATTTAAAGGTTAACGCTCGGGTTTTTAGAAAACAAGTAGTGTACTTAGGTTCTGGGAACCAGGGTGTTACAAAAGGTCTCATCATAATCGATGCCTTCAATTTGATTGTACCCTTGTACAACCAGCCTAGCCTTGCTTCTTATAATATTGCTAAGTTCATCAGACTTATTTTTGAAAATCAATTTTGTTCCAATAATGTGTTTATCTTTCGGTCTTAGAACTAAATACCAAACATCATTTCTAATAAACTGATTGAGCTCTTCTGCATTGCTACAATCCAGTTTTTGTCACTAAGAGCTTCTTTTACGTTAACCGGTTCTATCTGAGATATAAAGCACACATAGTTATACATATCTTCAAGTCGTTTACGAGTGCGCACACTAATGAGAGGGTTTCCAAGGATTTGATTAGATGGGTGGTCTTTAACTGACCTCAGTTCAGTATTATTTTGACTTGATGAAGAGTCTGGTTTATCAATTAAAAGAACTTCATCATTTTTTAAACTTGAGACAGGTGTATTCAAGTGACCGTCTATAACCACATTAATGGACTCTTGAATTATACCAGTCCTCTTGTTAAGAACCCGATACGCTCGACTATTCAGAACATACCCTAAAAATATTCCTTCATCACTTTTGGTGTCAAATTTACCCAAATTTTCTCGGTCACTAAAATGCAACACTTGTTACTCGAAAGTAGTTGATAGTAGGCTTCTTATCAAACCACATTTCATAAGCTGTTTTGCTGTTTGATTTTCTAGTATAAACACGGTTAATTATATAACATGCAGTATTTACCGCCTCAGCCCAAAGATTTTTAGGAAGCTTCATATTATTTAGCATTACAATTGTCATTTCTTGAAGCACTCTATTTTTTCTTTCCACTACCCGATTTTGTTAAGCTATTTTGGGTACCGAAAATTCATGTTATATTCCCTGATCACTGCAAAATTTATTCCTTGATCACTGCAAAATTTCTCAAAACTGCTATTTTCAAATTCCGAACCATGATCACTACGAATCTTAGTGACTTGTGATTCTTTTTTCAGTTTGGATACGTTTAAGTACCCTTTTTACTTTATCGAGAGTTTTTGATTTCTCTCTTAAGAAGACTACCCAAGTATATCTGGTAAAGTCATCTACTATCACCAGAATATACTTCTTGCCACCTCGACTCTCCGTTCTAGTTGGTTCAATGAGATCCATGTGGAGAAGTTCGAGTGGTTTAGATGTGGCTTTGGAGTTCACTTTTTTGTGAGCACTCCTGGTTTGTTTACCAATCTGGCATTCGCCACATATTTTATCCACTTTCTGCAATTTGAGTAGACCTCTTATTAGTTCTCTTTTGCTCAATCTATATAAGTTACGGTAGTGTATATGTCCTAGGCGCTTATGTCATAATTCGGTTTCATCAGTATGGACCATGTAGCACGTTAAATTAAATGAGCTTGAATCACTAACAATGTAGCAGTTCTCAGAAGTTCTGCGACTAGTTAATATTACAGAACCATTTTTATTTAAAATTTCACACCCTTAGTTGGTGAATTTTACACTATGATTATTATCACATATTTGAGAGATGCTTAATAGATTATGTTTTAAACTTTCTACATATAAAACATTCTCAAATAGAGAGAGGTTAAAAAGTTGAACCGTACCTTGGCCAATAATTTTGCAGTTGCTACCATTACCGAATGTGACTAAACCATCAGTCATGTCTTTAAGACTGGTGAACAGGCCTTTGTCACCTGTCATATGTCTGGAGCAACCACTATCTAGGTACCACTTTGAATGGTTCGAAGCTTTGAAAGCGGTGTGGGCAACCAAACAAGTAACCTTAGGGACCTATTTCATTACAGTTTTGGGTTTAGGAGTATAGTTGGTCTTCTTATGTTTGTAGTTATTATAAGACCGACCCACTGAGTTAAATTTTAAGAGCTCCTTAAGTAAATCAACAATTTTCTCAGCTAAAGGATTAAGATTCTAATCTTTATAGTTGATATGGTTGTTTCTAGGTTTTAAGATTTGAAAAGTCTTAACATTTTTAGAATAATTTTGATTTAGACTTTTTCCTTTTGAGTTGGAAGACTCCCATTTAACAAATTTAGGTGGAGTATTCTTATATTTGGGAGGAATACTTTTATCACAGCCCAATCTAGATCGATCGCCACATTTTTTGGATCCGGATAAAAGTTTTTCTAATTTAGGATCACCTTGGGCATACCTCCATGTGTCTTTCAAACTCAAAAGTAAAGAGACTTCTAGTTTTAGCTTTTCATTTTTAGATTTTAAGTTTTCAACTTGGGAGGTTTTAAAATCTAAGTCGTACTTAGTTTTTTCAAAGCAATCTGAAATGTGTGATTTTTCTAAAACTAGATTATCAAAATTTTCTTTTAGTTTTAAAAAATTTTCTTTCTGAAGTTTTAGCTTTACAACAATTTTGCAACTTTCCTTGTATAGGGCATCATAAGCATCTTGAAGATCTTCTTCATTTTCATGGTCACTATTTAGATTGTCTTCACTGGTTGAATCATCATTATCTAAAAAAGTGAACTTGGCTAGAGTCATTAAGGCATTAACATCAGTACTCGACTCGGTTTCAGAATCTTCTGACTTAGAAGAGGCTTCAGAGCAGGAAGATTCATCCCATATAGCCAACATACCTTTCTTTTTTAGGTTTGTCTTTTTTAGGACATTTGTTCGCTAGATGCCCATATTCATGGCAGTTGTAGCATTGGCTGTCTTTTAAAGATTTCCAATTTTTAGATCTTGATATTTTCTTTTCAGTAGGTTTTTTAACATCAACCCTCTTTTTACTTTTGAAAATCTTGTAAAAATTTTTAGCTAAAAGGGTCATATCATCTTCAGAATTTTCTAAATCAGAATTGTTATTTTCATGAGAAATATTTTTAGAAGACTTAAGGGTGATAGATTTACCTTTTGGAGCTTTAAAATTTAACTCGTAGATTTGTAAAGAACCAACCAGTTCTTCTACCCTCATATTATCTGTATCACAAAATTCCTGGATCGCAGTTACTTTTGAATTAAACCGTTCAGGCAATGAGTGCAGTATTTTTGCACAGGCTTTACTTTCTAGGATTCTATCACCAAGACCCCACATAGAGTTGACAATATCATTCAATCTTGTATAGAAGTCCTAAAGGGGGGGAGGGGTGAATATGACTAATGCCAAATTAAAAAATTAAATGCGGAATTAAACAAATATAAGTAAAGATAGCACTTAACAATCCCAAAGCAGAAATGAATAACAATCTCAAATGTACAAATATTGAGAGGTTGATACAGATGTTGTTTTAAGGACAACCTTACACCAAAAACCAATGGCTTATGCTAGGACAACCTGATTTCTAGAACGGTCTATGTATCAAAATCACAAACCAATACAGAGGAAAATAACAATAGTAAAGAAAATAAACTAAGCTATTACAACATTTCCACACTTATATAAAAGAGATTACAACATTCTCCACAAAGGCTTAAAAATAAATTACAACATTCACACAAAGCCACAATCAACCATCCACCATAACACCAGGAATTATAATGGTTCGCTTGTGTGTACACCAACTTTTTACAAAAACAGCCATACAACTACTCCACTCTCAATATCCTCACACAGTGGATACTGGCGTTCACTATAAAATAGGTTTTTCAAGGTTCACTTAAAACCTTCACAATTGTGTCTTTCAAGTGGGCTTACACAATTCAAAAACCCCACACTCTGAGTTTTCTAGATTACCTCAAACAAACCAAAAAAGAAAGAGAGATTTTTCTGGCACAATCTCAAAAAAATCAAAGATAGATTTATAGAAATGTAAATATACTTATCTGGATATTCTCCTTTAATGAAGCCCATTAGAACCAATTCGAAGTAAATGTTTAACGTAGATGTTCAATGTCCACACTCATTTATGAAAAGGTTCTAAGTTCTAATTGATTTTTTAGATTAAATCACTCTGGGCTAGCTTGATTTGATTTTGATTTCAAGAAAGGGAAAACTTAAATCTCTTCTTCAAATAAGATTGGAATATAGAACTCAAAATCAAATGCAAAAAGCTAAATTAAAGATAATATAAAATGAGCATTAAATAGCTTAAGAATATCACAAACTTATCTCTCAGAGTGGTGCCTTGATTTTGCTTGAATGACTTATCAAACTCTGAAAATCATGCTCTATTTATAAGTGTAGAAACTGTTCACTCGACTGGCCCAGAGGTTAGCTCGACTGGTCGAAGGACTAATAAGAATTCAAAATTTCGGGCGCAATAAGATAAGACCGTTCCATGACTGGTCGAGTGGCTTGCTCGATTGGTCGAGTGGCCTTCACGACCGGTCGAGCCCTGCACTTGACTGGTCAAGTGGGACCAAAAATGGTTGCTGGACTTTGAGTCGAGTCTACTCGACTGGTCGAGCACTATTCACTCAATTGGTCGAGAGTCTCCAGAACTGGTCAAGGGTCCAACAAAAAATTCTGAAAATTAGTAACAAACTTTGGACTGGTTGAGCCAGTACTAGGAGTAGTCAAACATAGGCTAAGACTAGTTGAGAAAAAGCCTATAAAAGTATATAGTGACCCAATTTAAGTATGCAATCAATATGACCTAACCTATAGTCAATCTAAGATCATTCATACCTTATAAGCAAGCTTTGAACATTGAAACATCATTTGCTTCGGTTGATAGTTGATCTTGAAGTACATAAAACTTGATATCTTGACGTACTTTGAAGCTTGAACTTGAAGTACTTTGAAGCTTGTATTTCACCTTGAACTTTAGTAAAGCACATTGTCTTGACATAATTGAAGCTTGAAAGCTTGATCTATCACTTGATGTTGTACTTGAATTTGTGTAAGAATCTCTTGTTCTTATACATGTGCTGCTTGAATCTTGAATTGGAACATTTTGAACTTGTACTTGAATTGCATGATCTTGAATATGAAGATGAGCTACACAAGATAAAGATTCCAAAAGGTTTTGGCACTACAAAATTTGACAATCATAGGAGTTAAATAGGATTGCATTTACATATTTCTTATCCGGGCATGTAATAACTTTGTTAGACATGATGATTGTTTTTTGTTTTTTATTTTTTTATTTTTTTTTTCATATTTTGGGATTGATATATGCTGGTATATGCGTAGTGTATACCATTATGACTTTTACGATGATGAGTATATATGTTATTTGCCATCTTTTGTATATGTACTCACATGCTTGCATTATGCACATAAAGACAAAACGGACCACATACTTCTTTTGGAGGAAGGATACGTACTTACAACTTTTCTTTTCTTATAACTTAATAAGGTTGTACTGTACTTCTTCTTTTGGTAGTACAATAATGCATGTTTTCTATTTTGCGATTCTAATCCGATTCTCAAATCTCATCCCTATTCCCTCCATGTCATTGTAGATGGGAAATGAGAAGTACTATGTTGTCTTGGTGGGACGTCGGCCAGGTATATATCTAACATGGGACGATGCTAGATTGGAGGTGGAGGGATTTAGCGGAGGGAGACACCGAGCCTTCAACGATTGGAAGGAAGCTATTGCATGTTGAGACAATCATTTCAGTAAGGCCAGTGCATTGTCGAGACCTCGCATAGAATCTCCAGCACTTCAGGTTGCCGCATATTCTGATGAGGTGGACATCCACCACTCTTCGACTTTGTTTATCCGACAGATGACTCGGGACATGGTTTCCAGGGCCTCGTCGACTGATGATCTTGCCCCATTAGACAGAGAGAGATTCTGTGCAATTTTGGTTGTTGTCTTAGTTATTTTTCTTGCCTGGATTGTAATTTTTAAATTCTATATATTACTGGTACTGTAACTTGGGGATTATTACTTCCAGTTTTTAGTCTGTTTATGGTGTATGACGTATGATGACATCGACCATATGAGCTATGTAGATCATTTTGATTTTCGACTGCTTCGGTTATTCTCATCTGTTTCTGGATCACACCACCGTCATATGGTGTGGTCCAGTGGATACGTGGACATGTCATACATGAGATCAATTTTGATTGATGCTACCAGATTACTTGATGTTCTCCTACTACATTTTTGGATGGCAACAAACCAAATAACAATGGCCCATGGCATGTTATAAATTTGTAGTCTGATTATCACCGCACATAACTTTGGTGTGGTCCACTGGCAAATGGACCTGCTTCATCATATGGAATATATATATATATATATATAGATATATATATATATATATATATATATATATATATATATATATTTACTTGGATTCCAATGGCACGATGAACGGCATGGATGAGACAAGTACATCACATTGGGCCCCACAGAGCATCAGTACCACGGGCTGTGGGGCATACAATAACATACATTAGTTATGAATCCCACCCCACCTAAACCTAGGCTTCCCAAACATGCCAGCTGTTGGAATACATGGGCCATGACCGGCCAAACAGGACAACTCAATGGCATCCCTGGATAGGCCAACCTTCCCAAACAGGCCACATATTTGGACGCTGGATTTCTTAATACCATGGGATTAGAGGTTATCCACTGATGCTGTCATCATTACATTGTTATCTGTGCAATCCACCTAGATTCCTTCCAATACCATTCAATCCACCCGTCCAAACATGCCTTTAGTGGATTCGTAGAATCTCTGTGAGGAGTGCAGGGAAGCTCCGTGGATTCGAAGTAATTATCCCCTTGAGGAGGAAGATGGTGATCAACCTCATCACGTCCATCCCTGCGTCATTCATTCGCTGACGTTTACTATTATCCAATTGTGTTGATTTTGCAAAATAAGAAACTTAACGGAAGATTCAGATAGGTGACATGGATACTAGCTGGCAAGTCCAAGCGTAACTAATTGGATGGGAAGATTTCCATACACTAAAGCCCACTAGATCATTTCTCCTAGAGACTGGATCTTGATGCATGAGAGCTTCCACAGGTGGTCCTGTTAATCTCACCAAACTAATCAGGTAAATGGGCCTCGTGAGCTAGGCCCAACCCACTATTTAATAATCAGATGGCGCATTAATTGGACAAGGCTCTCTTGTAGGGCTGGCCCACTGGGCCCTAGGCAAAGAACAAACCCTTTCTTTTGTAGGGCCGGCCCACTGGGCCGTTGGCACAGAACAAAAATTTATGGCTGTCAATGGGATGAGATATCACTAAGGCTTGTGGGCCCAGATCAACGTTAAAAGGCCTCAATTTATTGATGTGGCCCACCTAAGAAATAAATGAGGCAGGTGCCATGTACCAAGCTTGTGTGACGTCCAGCCCCATAGGTCAGGCTGACGCCTTAATTTCAGACCCGCAAAATAAGGAGTTATTTGATACTCTGGCATGGCAGAGCATGATGCTTAATACACATGCACTCATAAATTGCACACGTGGCACATACAGCTAAGTCACAGTCCTCACGTTGGTTGAACAATCGTAACCTCTAATTAATGGACACTTGTTTGTTGAAACAGACCATATGTTTTTTTTTTTTTTTAAAACCGTCCAATAAATATCCACCAATCCAATATTTATATAATTAAATAAACCTAACTTTTAGTTCATGATCCATCTACATTAGGACGTAATTTTTGAATTAGTTGAGTGCTACCTGTGCAATTTCCAAGTAGTTTGTAAGTGCCTGTGGATCGTCTATCATAGCCTACCAGATTATCAAAGATTGGGCAAGCCTATCGCTGATGGTTCCAGCAGCTTGGCCCATCTAGACAACCTCAACAAAATTAAATCTCACCAGATTGGAATATCTTGCCATCAAGTCTTTTGCCTTTCTCCATTGATTATGTACCGTTCATTTATTTTCTTTTTTTTTTTTTAAATAAAAGATAAAAATAAAAAAATAAAAAAAATCTGTTTTAGGTAACCAAATGGACCGTTTTAGGACTTCCTAATCTGGAAGATTTTGGTGAGTAGCCCATCTAGAGGAGGAAAATCATAGTAGTGATTTGGAACGCTTAAACATGGATCCCACCTTATAAACTTTCTCGTTCATCATTCTACATTGAGCCCAGTTCCTATTATAATAAGCTTATTATACAGTTCATCATCCACTCCAGCAAGAAGTGGCCCATTCAAGTTCACCCCATGACAACACTCAGGCAGATCCAAAACAAGGGTAGGTCACACCAATAGTTCAAAACTCAACTCGACTCAATGTCTATCAGGTCAGGTTGACTCGAAAGACTCGGATTAATCTTTACTTTGACTCCAATCAATATTTTAATGAATTCGGATCCTTTGTTTGCCACAAAATCCTACTTGTTGCAATCTAATTGGACCACATCATCACACGCGACATTTACTGTCGTAATAATGCGAACCAATCACAATGCATGAAAGTAGAATTTTCCTGGCTATGGCAAGCAAAGGATCCTAATTCTATTTTAATAATCTTAGGGGTTGTTGGGCACCGTGGATTTGAGGGGGTTTCAAACCCCCTGGTTGTTTAGCAGCATAAAGTAACCCGGGTTTCAAATCCAAGGGGGTTCAAATCCCCTCTTTGAGGGGGTTTCAAATCCATGATGAGAGCTTAGATTACACCTAAAATCATTTCATCATTTTTAGGTGTAACATGTGTGTCACTATACTATCATTCTATTGGGCACATGGCCTACTAATGATGATCAGCACCATCAAAACATTGTCCAGCACTGTCCAAACATTGTCCAGCACCGTCCAAATATTGTTCATGTAAATCAATGATTAAAAATCGTTGCTTAGTCACTCAGACATGATCTTGTGCTCGTGCCCCATTTGAGACTTGGAATTTCATCATTTTTGGGCAAAGCATATATTTCAGCGGGCTTATCACAACTGTTACGGGGAAATCTGAACAGGGTCAACCAGGGTTGGCCCAAGCCTTCTGAACCAATTAATAGGGCATCGGAAGGAGAACATCACATCGGTCATGAGCGGACCTTTGAACTACAACTCTAGGCCGGCCAAGATGAGCTCTCATCCTCGTCCTCATCCTCATCCGACGAAGGTTGGCCGAGTCGAGCTCTCGTCCTCGTCCTTGTCTTCATTCAACAGACTCCAACCCCAATGACTCGGCTATGAATCCTAACTACTAGTGCTTAGCCGCGAACTCAGATAAAACGAAGTCCGAACCTGGATGAAGAAACTCTGAGTACCGAGCTGGAAAACCAGTCAGAATGTGGACGTGGCCGAAGATCACGCCTGGAGATACGCTCCATCAAGACACGATGCACTATACGATCCAAAGATTATGGAATATATCCACGATTGCAATATCTGCTTGATTGCGTAGATCATGCCGAGATTGACGGACATGATCCGCCCAACCCACAGGTATAAGTACCAGGGGACCCCATTGCAACAGGTATGCAATATCTCGCACCCTCTCTCTAAATTACGCGACTTAGACCCAGATTCCTTAGCCTGACTTAGGCATCGGAGGGTCCCCTGTTTAAGTCCGGGTCTCCTTTGCTCGCCTTTCTGTGCAGGACCAGGGTCCGTTTGAGGTTCGCAGCATTGAGTGGAGGGTGGTCCAAATTTTGACCTCAACAACAGCCATTATGTAAAAAATTACATATCTCACTAATTAGAGATATTAAAGTTGATTTAGTAATTAAATTCAAACCTATGTAAATATTCCATGCATAGCTACTTTTGGATTAAAGTTGATTCACACTCTAGAGTGTCAAACACATTGGGAGGGTTTTAAATCCCAAGGGTTCTGAATCCAAGGCGTTCTAAATCCACGTTCCCAAACAGGCCCTTTCTCTTTGTGCTATAAGAACAGGCCCTTTCTCTTTGTGCTATAAGTCATAGGTTCAAAACCATTTAACCATTTTCTTCCAAAAACAACCAACTTAAGCAAGTTGGATTACAATCTCCCCCGGCATGACTACATTGCCTAAGGTGGCCCACATCATATCAAAACAAATAAATTGCCTGAAAGAAAGTTTAACCGTCAATTTACTTTGTATGTAATGGCCCACTTGAAAAGAAAAATTGTTTTACTTTTTAATATTTTTTATTTTATTTAAGGTGATCTCATGTAGGTGCTTCAAGTTTGCACGTGTTCTAGCAGGTGGATGTGTTAGTTCCTTTCAAGGGGGATTCAACCGACGTTGTCTATTACCACTTTTGGAGGCTTTTTTAAGAGCAGGTTGCAGTTAGTTTCATGGCCAAGATGGATAAGAAAAGGCCCGGTTAACGACATAAGTGATCCGGACTCTCAGACCTTAAATCGGGCGTATCTCATAATTCGGAATGAGATATTCGACATACCATATATAATTTTGGGGTAGGACGAGCTACTTCACCTACCCAACCCCGCTATGCCGGGTTGCCCACGCCAAATTTGTGAGTACCATCAGATCGATGGTCAATTCCCTATTTTAATTCCATTTTTACTATAAATATAAATAGTAAGTTTTAGTTTGATTATAACTCTTCATAAGGCCAACGTGAAAAGTGATTAGAATAATTAGGAGAACAGTGTGGTAGGACACTTAATATTTTTGGCCCAAAACCATGTGCACAAGTAGACATCATGTCCTTCTATAAATAGTAAGTTTACCATTTGAATTCTAGAAGTTTTAGTTGTACCTTGATTCTGAAACTTCTCCCATGGCTTAATATCCCTATTTAAAAGGTTGTAAACTCATATATTTGATTCATCAATCAAATTATGAATTTTATAGAATTATTTTTATTTTTGCTGCATTTTACTCGTGGATTTGAGAAGTTTCCGTGAGGCTCTAGAGATTCCCTCCATGGATTCAGAGTAGTTATCCTTGGGTAGACAGTGATCGGCCTCATTAGGTTCATCCCTGCGTCACTATTACATATCACTTAGGGCATGTTTGATTTTTTTTAAAGCAAACGTAAATACCCTATAAATGGGTAATTATTACCCCTTCACCCAATTGAAAATCTATAGAAAATTGTCTTGGAAACCGGTTTAAAAGGGTTGGTTTAAATTTGTAGACACACTGTGATGTATATTATATATCCATTCTGTCCGTATATTATATTTTTATCCATGCTTTCCATCCATTTTGCTAGCTTATTTTAAAGCATAAGCCAAAAAGGAAGCAGATCAAAATCTTAAGTGGACCACGCCACAGGAAAGAGTGGTGAATGAAGCCTTACCATAAAAACGTTCTAGGAGGCCCAAACGTTTTGGATCAAGCTGATATTTGTGTGTTCCCTTTATCCAGGTCTGCGTGACCTTATCAACGGGTTGGATGGAAAATAAACGTTAAGTGGACCCTAGGAAGGTTTCATAGTTGGGTGTCATTATCCCCACTGTTTCCCATGGTGTGGTCGACTTTACCTTCAAATAAACTTCATTTTGGGGCTCTTTCTTAAAATTATCTTTAAAAAACAGATGAACGGAGTGGATATAAAATACAAAACCACTGCCGGCCCCACAGAGACCACGAAATCCGCTTCCCACCCAAATGGTGGACTGTAATAATTAGCTCAAGAGGCAAGAGGCGCTTTCTAATTCATTGAGCAATGAAGTAGCTGTGGATCGTTGCGAGTCTACAACACGTAAGTTTGTACTTACATTAAATCCAGACTGTCCAAATTGTGTGCCCTGTTATGGATGGCCAATGGAACAAATATCACTCTAATTTGATAACTCTAATATCTGATTTCTAGGCTATCACCATTCGAATCTGAAATGTTAAAAGAGCTTCTGTTTTCATCCTCCATTTTGAAGCCTCGTATCGTTAGTTAGAATAAACTTCCAGCGTGGATACCGCTCCATGGCTCATCACGTTCGGCCACACAGGATGGACGGTGCAAAACAACCGTTACAACCACGGGTAAGGTGGACCGCAACTAACCATGACTGGTTCACTGCACGACGGATCATAATCAATTTGTTACCTCCCCAATCAACGGCGGAAGGAAAAAAGAGGTTTGCTCGAATACATGATCCCGAGTATTGCAATAAGATATGATGGAACTTTAGCTTTTTAATCTGAATCATATTTCGATGATCCAAACCATTTAAAGGATGGGTCTCACCTCTTTTAACGGTAGAAAACAAATAATGTTTTTAAATTGTATCACTTCAACCCTTTCGTAATTTAGCTCTATTGCTTTGTATATGGTCGGCCATGGTAACCTTTATGTGATAAAAATCTTAAAACATTTAATCTAAAAGATTATAGAGAATAAACCATCCATAGGGAGCCCTATCAAATAAACAGTTTGGATTATCTAGAAGAAAACCAAATTCAACAGATACAATCCCGAGATATCTTATTGTAAAAGGTGTGGGCAAACCTGAAAAAAAACGTCACGACTCGGATCTCATAATCCATTGAGGCCCGGGTCCACCAAAAAGCTTCCTGGGTTAAGCTTAAACTGAAATTCTATTTGTGGGGCCCACCGTGATGTGTTCACGGAATCTAATCATTTCATCATATGCGACCCTGATCTTCTCCTTGTTTCCAAAAGCCAGGCCGACTGAAGACTCAAGTGTGCCGTACCAAAGGTAACAAATTGGAATGGTACACCTACCTTAAAATTCCTTTAAGATTGTGCCCACCGTGTTTTGTATATACGTTTTCACTTTTAACGGTCCAATACATGTTCACCAATCCAACAGCCAGATTATTAAATTAAATAAGGGAAATTTTTTGTTCATGATACATCCAAACTTGAAATCATAATTTGGACAGTTTAATTTGACTTATATTCCACATATGCAATTTCTAAATGCCCGCATATCATCCATTACATTATGCCAGAGTATTCAAGATTCCTATTTGCTGTTGTCACTCGTTACTACTGCTTTCAATCATGTCCAAAAAATATTCTTTCATTTTTAATCCATGTCTGGGTCTTATGGTTCTTGTTTGTACGGCATCACGTGAGGTTAGGTTCATCTGCATGCTCTCTGGAGTACATAGCTTAGGTGGACCGTACTATACGATACCATCCATGAAATTAGGGTTGAGGAGGTGGGCCATCTTCATCCACCTTAAAAGGGAAACTAAAACTAGGTGGACTTTGGAGCTTTTATTTACTTTGAATGCACATGGTAGATGATACCATAAATAGTGCTAGAGACCCAGATATTATCTAGTGTGTCAATGTATTGAAGTCTTCCCATACACCTAGTTGTATTTGGATGTGCTCTTCATCCACGTTGCCCATCTCGAACGTCCATTTTGTCTGGAGATCTTTTCATAGGCTGATTAGATGATCCAAACCATTCAGTCATCTTTTCATAGGCTGATTAGATGATCCAAACCATTCAGTCAGTTGCATGCCAAAGTGAATGGACAGGATCGTTCATAAAAGATAGGTCATTCTCGGATGTTTAGATCTAGTTGGTGTGATCTTGCACAATAAGGGACCCAACAGACGGTTTAGATCGGGGAGATACATCGAAGGGACTATTTGGGAGTGGATTTGGAACCCCTAAATTGGAACCCCTGGATTTGAAATCCTCTTGTTGTGTTTGGCACCCTCGGAATCCCTTGTAATCAAATGTAGGTATGTTTAGTATATTTATAAGTTTGAATTTAATTACTAAATCAACTTTAATATCTCTAATTAGTTTATGTATGTAATGTTTGACATGATGATTGTAATAAGCCCTTTGAAATATATACTTTACCCAAAAATGATGAAATTCTAAGTTTGGGATGGACCATAAGCACAAGATCACATCCAAGTGACTAACCAAAGATTTTTAACCGTTGATTTACATGGACAATGTTTGGACAGCACGGATCATCGTATTAAAGTAATTATGATGATGCAATTGATTATCCAATTGTTTTGAGATATCATCAGTGGACTATCTATCCAATAGATTAATAGCCTATTGACACACACGTTACACATGCAACTCTTGGAAGGATTTTAAATGTAATCCAAGCTTTCACCTGGGATTTCAAACCGCCTCTTTGAAGGAATTTAAAACCCCTGTACTTGCCAACCCCCAATTTCTTTATGTGCCAAGTATACTAGGGGATTTGAAATCCCCTCAAAACCCCCCAAATCCATGGTGCCAAACGACCCCAGAGTCTACTTGATCAATTCTCCTGTAAACAAGATGTTGATGCATGAGAGCTTCCATAGGTCCTGGTAAATCTCCCCACATTAATTGTGTAAATGGAATAGCTGGGCTCAGCCCGGCCCACTAGTTAACGATCAGACCTAGGCTAGAGCCCATCTGTATAGTGTTGAATAGTTTGGATAAGGCTTGCTCAAAGTGGGCTAGTCCATTTAAGCATGGCCTACTTGGGCCACCCGACACGGTCAAGTCCCATCCAGTCTGGCACTGTGAGTCGTCGAAAATATGCTTGACTCAGCTGAGTCATTCCAAGTTGCCAAATCCAGTCCATGTATTGCCCATGCCGGGGATTAGCAAGGGATTCTTGACTCAGAGCTTTTGTAGTTTTGCAATAGGCCCAGTTTGGGTTGGGGTTGGGGGTAGCCCGAGTTTGACATTTCACTAAAAAGACCAAGATTTCTGGCCAAATCTGAGCCACAACCCATTATCCTATGGTCTGATCCAAACCTGACATGGCCACACTTGGGTTAGAATACGTGGCTAAAGATGTGTAGGACATGGCACGGATACATTCCTAGCATGGTTTGATCAAAAGAAGGTGAATAGTAAATTGGCTATAACTTTTGATCCAGGTATTATATATTATAATAGGACACACAACCTATCAATCTTTACTGTAATGGGGCATCCGAGGTGAATTGGCCTAGTGGGTCGCATATGTCAGTTTTGTCAGAAAACACGCGCTTTCAACTTAAAAATAAAAAATTAAGAAAAAAAGTTATATTTTTTAGTAATTTCGATTTTTGTAATATATATTTATTTTTAGAGTTTTAAATTTTCTTCTTTTTAAAAAATAACTTTTAATCATGCTAAGACTCTTCTAGTAAAAATTTATTTAGACTTTTTATTAGAGTTAGAATTTTATTATTTTTGTAATTATGAATTTTGATTTAGTGTTTTTTCTTTATTAATAGTGTAACAGAGACATATATACATTACATAATTATCAATCAATTTATTTTCAAATTTATTAGAATTTCTTTCTATTTTTCCTTGTGGATTGGAAGAATCTATGTGAGGAGTTCAAAAAGTCTCCATGAATTCAGAGTAATTATCCCATGAGGAAGACTGTGCTAACCCAATTAGTGGATACGACATACATACGTACATGTGTCGTGTGTATGCATCTATACTCATCATTGGTTAATTTGTTTTCAAGTATTAATCCTGGTTTGGATTGGGTCATCTGGCCCATCCCATTGATAAGTTGTACATTCGACTGGGTTAGGGTTCAACCCAACACAGATCCATTAACTTAAATGGGTCAGATTTTATAACTCAAGACCAACCTGCTATTCTTCACCCAAACCGGCCTCACAAACTGTATCACATAAGGCCTGTTTGGGCAAACGGCTTTGGGTGTATTAAAGGGGATTAGGTGGAATATGATTGTCAAATCCCTCCTACCCTACCCCTCTGCCTGTTTGGGCGGCGTCGTCTGCAGGAAGTCGTCTGTCCTTCGCTGTATTCGCTGGAGATATGGAGGGATTGCGAAATCCCTCCTTGGATTCGTCGCCGGCTCTCTCACATCGAGCCCATCCCTCTGCGATTTCACAGTCCATCATATGGACGACGGATGAGATTTCTCAATCCCTCGCGCTAGCGGGAGAGAGGGTATGGCGGGAGAGATGATAGGCCAGAGGTTTTTGACGCGAAATTGATGTTATATAGATGGATGCATGTTCGTCACGGAGCTTGCTGGGTAGAGAGGTATTGCAAGGGCGCGCTGCCGGAGAAGTGATTATGAGGTAGGTTTTCCCAAAATCCCTTTCCAGATTCTGTCTGTTCTTATAAGAGGGAGGGTTAGATAGAACGTGCATCCTAGAGCTTAATCTCCCCCAAACTCACCGACCAACAGGGCCTCTAAGATCATTGTCTCAGGGTTTCCTCCCATCTATTTCGTACTTGAATGGTGAGGCCCCAATAGGTACATGTTGTGGGTGATCAGGTATTGAGGATGAAAATCGTCTATATGGCCCTCTCACGAAAGTGGTTTGTGCATACGATCTTAATCACTTCTTTTCTTGGTTTACATGGCAGAGCTGTGGCCGACGGGATCTCGACGCTGTGGTGTTCTCCTACTTCGCAATCCAGGTACCTCATACCAATCATCTTCATTAATTAAAGTGTGGTGGTGTATTGATATTTTCATCGTCCTGTTTATCTATTTACTGAGGTTTTCATAAAATAGATGGTATTACAGCTTCCATTTTCATAAAATGAATGGTATTATCCTTTTTCATAATTACTTAGAAGACATGCCGTACATGATTCACATTCACTTTGGGGCAAATTTCTGAGGGAAAATCTGGGTATGCAAATCCCCTTGGGTTTCAATTTGTTTGCATATGCTGAAAAGTTTAAATGTTTAGTTTCATGTCTTCGAAAATCGATCAGCCTGTAATTGAAATTTGCATAGTATTTTACATGTTAACGGTCTTTATACCTGTAAAACAGCTTCTGTAGTTGGTGTATGTTATTCGTAGAAAATGATTTCATTCGTTGGGGTTAACCAATGCCCAAATCTGTTTGGATGTGTTTATATTTATAAGCTGCATAGGGCATTTCAAACTACTTTATTCCTTCTCTTTTTTTGTTTGGAAGAAACTGTTATTCAACATTCATCACTGTTTATACATTTTTAAAAAATTGACCAGAAATGATAGGTGCTTATTCTACAACAATTATGTGGCACATCGTATTGTTGATGGGAAAAGGATTTCATGCCCATGTGTTCTTATAAAATTTTGTTCCATAAAATGCTCGCTTGATTCACGCAAATGTCTTCAATGGTTGGAGATGCAAGAGCATGAATTTCTTGATGCTGATTAGTGGGGTACTAATGCTGCTGGATCATTGTGTGTGTATGATTTTTGTGCATGTGTGGACCTAAAAGATCATGGTTCACTGAATCATAGGCCTGATTTTTATAAAATGAAAAACTACATGTCACTTAATCATAGGCCCCATCAGTGTACTAAGTTTTTGGTGAGAGCATCTATGCCACCATTAGATCCACCTTATGGAAAGATGGGATACTATACTTATCTGTCACAGTGGCATGTGAGAGGGGCCTAGATGGGTGTACATTGTAGAGGCAAGCAATCTTAGCGAATGTACCAAAATATTATTTTTTAATGTTAGTAGACAGGAAGATGATGAGTGATAACCATGACTTTCTTGGAAAGTGACTCATTGATTTTAATGAACTTGCATATGGGTTGTAACCATGACTTTCTTGAAAAAAGAGTAGTTGATTGTTTTTTTTTTCTCTTTTGGCAACAAAGTAGACATCACAACCTTCTTAATTTCCCCATATAATCATCATTCTTCATCAACACCACACATCATCCATCCAAAATGAAAGAAAATACACAAGGAAAATTCAAAAGAAAGAAAACCCAAGAAGAGAGTGATATGATGATGATAGAGAATCTAGCATCTAGCTTTGAATGGGATTGCCTTTATCACAATCTGATGGTACACTGCAGCAGGTGCTGCTCCAATGAAAGGGCCCACCTAGAATATCCAATGATCATCCCAAGCATGGCCCTTGTTGAAGATGATGGCAGCTCTAAGACTCCTGGTTGGGTTGATGCTAGTTCCAGTGATGGGGATTGTAGCCAAGTGCACCAGGAACACTGCAAACCCAATTGGAAGTGGTGCAAGGATAGGCACAAGAGAATCTCTGGCATTTCTCTTGGCATCAGTAGCAGAGAAGACAGTGTAAACAAGCACAAAGGTGCCTATAACCTCTGCACATCAACCATCTCCCTTGGTGTAGCCATGGTTCACAACATTCGCTCCCCCACCCAGTAACTGGTAACGGTTCTTTCTGAACCCTTTAGCCACACCAGCCCCACAGATTGCTCCCAAGCACTGCATCACCATGTAGAAAATAGCCCTTATCAGGGACAGCTTCCTGGCCAGCAGCAGCCCAAAGGTCACAGCTGAGTTTGTGTCCACCTGAAATCCCAGCCATACAGTAGACCAAGGCAAAGATCATGCCACCAAAGGTGGATGGATTACCCTGAATTCCCACACTGGCACACACGTTAGGTGCCCTTTTGACACCCATGATAGTGAGGATGGTGATGTAGAGGAATAGGAAGGTAGCAATGAACACTGCAATCCTAGTCCTCCAAAATGACCATGATTTGAGCTCACAAGGCTCAAACAAGGGTGCTGGTGGTGGTTCCTTGTAGTCTTTGTCTTGGCTCTGTGCTAATGTCCCTATGGGTTGTCTTTCTGAGAACTTGTTGGCTCAACATCTTTTTATTCTAGAATAGTTCCTTCTGCATACAGAAGGGTATTGTCATTGAACTAGAAGCATTTTTGAGTTTCTAAAGTAGATGCATTTGAGTTTCTAAACTAGATGCATTTTTTTGTGTGATCATCTAATTTCATTGAGTATAATACAGATCCTGTACTTGTCACAGGTAAGAGAATTCTGCTTTCATGCATTGTGATTTTAATTTATAACATTGACAGATAGATACACTTTTTTAACATACATTATAATATAGATCATGTACTTGCCACAGGTACTGTCATACACTTTTTTAACATTTTGATTATATTTTAGTTATTATAGTAATTCACATAGAATTGGATTTTGATTGTGGAGATTCTTTTTGAATTGTTAGATGTCCATGTGATGATTCTGTTCAGGAACTGCAAAATTTCGCAGAGTTTTTGTGGTTGGAACTTGACTCTGTTTATTGGCAATTCCATTTGGGTTTTCTTTTCTTCTTGTGATGAATGTTTTTTTTTTTTTAGCCCCCAAGATTTTAGAATCAGTGTATGTAAAGCGTGTAATCTAAATAAGTAAACTAGATTGTCACGTCAAAGAAAAACCTTCTACATTTCCTTTCTTTTCCCATTGATTCCCTGTATCCAAACATGGCCTTAAGGTTACTTGGGATTGGGTTCCAATTTTGAAGAAAAAAATGCAAACATCTTAATACTTAGAGAAGAATGATGCAAAACAGCAGTAGGATCCAGATTTTCGAGCTGGAACCTGATAGAAATGCTGCAATAGGACCCAGAATTGACATACTGGAACCTGATGGAAATGCAGCAGTAGGATCCAAATTGAGAAAATGGAACCTAGTGGAAACCTTGAAGGCTACAATATTAAACTCCATCCCATTATGACATTAATAAGTTCTGGAACACCAAGTCTCATAATGTACAGCTCCATAATAACAGTTTTTTTTTTGAAGGGTTAAATACACACACACTCTCACATCTATGCACCAGATGGGTTCTAGAACCCATTGACTTCAGAGTTGAAACACACAGCTCTATAATAATAGTTGATTGATTGACAATATAAGCTCGTGTCATTTATCATCAACATGTTTCATAAGATCGGAAAAAATAAGGACTAACTATGGATTAAGAAATAGAAATTGTTGCAGTGAAGGAAAAAGGAAAAGTTCAATAACATTTGTGCATGAGTGCGGATCATCTGTGCTGAAAGCACAGGGAATTCCTGTGCCATCGATTCTCATTGGTCTTCATCATTTCCGATGACACCAGCTCACAAAACATGCAAATTTTCTCTCCCCCGACTATATTGTGTACTACACCACAACTTTTAATGTGTGGAACTTCTCTTAAGGGCCAAAAAAATAAAAAAATAAAAATAAATAAAAGAGTGTAATCTAAGTAAGGAAACTAGAGACAAAAAATAAAAGAATTGAAGTCGCCATGCGTCAGCCTCATAGGAATACAACTGCTTGGCTTTTATTTTGTTGTATTCATATATAGGGTATACTATCAGCTGATTTGAACCAATTGGTTCTTGCTTTTGGGTTGTACGATTGGATTAGTGATTCCCATAGTTCAATTGGATGGTTTCTTCTAATCTGATCTTCAATCGGCCTGCTTTTGGGTCCATCTGAGATTGGTTCTGATGGCCAGGTTTGTCCTGCATCAGTTAGTTTGCTGGACATACTTGGCCTATTTTCTTCTGTTTTGGGCGATGGCATGCATTTATTGTTGTTTCTCATTGACAATGTTGATGATACTATCATTAATGAGCGCGTTGTCATTCGATTTCAACCATTTCCCTACTTGCATATTATCATGGATATGTCTCCATATGCTGTGGCTGTTGTGACCAATGGCTGGATATCATTCCCAGCTTCTCCCATGATGTCATCCGCCAAGAACATGTCATGATCAAAGACTTGCTGCTTGATCATTGAAATTTTACAAATTCAATATTTAAAAAGAAAAAGTGTGATAGATTAAAAGCTAGACTTCTTTTTCAAGCATATAAATATATTGTTTGGTTACAACAAATTGATTATGTAACAAAGACATGATCCACCTAAGTGTATGAATTTGCTATAAGCTGTACAAACACATGATGTTAGTGGATGTATAATTTGAATCACAGTTGACTGTTCCATGATATATATATATATATGTTGATTGGCTATCAGTCAATTCCTTATGATTGTTGGGCCATCTTTTACTGAAATGATGTTATTCACCATGCTGGTCAATTGGCTATCATTGTATACCTTCCGAATGTTTGTTCTGTATATCTGTGTGTATGTGGGTCTACTTTCATTTTTTAATTTACTTCAGTTAAAACCTATGAGCTTTAACCTCTTTACTCATTGTTGGTATACAATTTGTCAATACCCACTGTATATTTGTTGAGCTTTTTCGTTATACTCTATGGGGCCTCCTCAGGGTTTATGTGATTAATTAGAAGTTTTACATAGGGCTAGTAAAAGTGATCATATAGTATCTTGTATCTGCAAGTGTATGTGAGATTTAGGAGATGGATAGCGACGATAAAGAAGTAGCTGAGACCATAGTGGTATAAGCTGTGGCCCCATGCGTAGCTGCTGTTGGTGAATATTGTCGTCACTATATGTTAGGAGAATCGGCGTGTCAAGGGGATGACGAGCGAACAAGGTTTATAAACTCAATCGTGCGTGCAAGTGACAGTGATTGTTTTATGCAATTGAGGATGAAACGACAAGGTTTTTTCTCATTATGTAACGTACTGCATGACAGAACGTACCTACGCGATCTCGACACGTTAGTCTTGAGGAGCAAGTAGTTATCTTCTTCCATACCATGGGACATAACGTGCGTAATCATATAATAGGACACAGGTTCATACGTTCTTGTGAAACGGTAAGTCATCACTTTCATCATGTCTTTAATGTGATAGTGTCCTTGTACCCTGATTTTGTTAAGCAGGTGGGTACTGAGACCCTCTCGGAGATTCAGTCGAATCCTTACTAGCAAACTTATTTCCAGGTAACATTTTTGTTACGAGACGCCATTTTCCGTTTTGATTTTGAAATAAGCTAATATTTATCATATTATCTTATAAGTGAAATTCGATGTCATCAACGATAGGATTGTGTTAGTGCAATAGACGGGTCGCATATTTTCGTTCATGTGGAATCATCCTAATACCCAAGATTTCGCAACCGGAAGGGTATCGTGTTTCAAAATGTACTTGCTGCTTGTTCTTTTAACATGAGATTCTTATATGTGCTAGCTGGATGGGAGGGTTTTGCTTCAGATGCACAGGTCCTACATAATGCTCTGACCTGAAGTGATGATCCACTAATTGTACCAAACGGTAATTGTTTCTTCATAAATAACATACAATATTCTTCATCCTAAACATCATTCTCAACACACTAACCCCCATCACCCTAACTCTTACATAATGTAGGAAAATATTTCGTCGTCACGCAGGATACACTCACTCACCTGGGTTCATGGCGCCTTATCGTGGTGTAAAATACCACCTGCACGAATATTGAACCGGGAGAGCACCCATAAACAAGAAGAAGTTGTTCAATTACCGACACGCGTAATTACGAAATGCAGTTGAACATTGTTTTGGGGTAATGAAGGAATGGTTTCCTATCTTGAAGACATTACGCAATATCCGTTTGAAACCCAGGTGAAGATTGTAGTAACTTATTGTATACTACATAATTTCATTCGTTAAGAAGATGAAATTGGACAAGATTTGGAGGATGCTGGTATAACTATGGGGATGCAGAGAGCAATCCTACACCAAATGAGGTATCAACAATGGATGAGCGGCAGTGGCTAGTGCAAGCGACACAATAGGAGAAATTTGCGTGGATCAATGTTTGAGATCAGATTACGGAGCGAATGTGGACAGATACGCAAACAAATAATAGGACTACATAGGGTCCTTTTATTTTAAAGATACATTAACTGATGTGATTGGCAAATACACACACACACACACACACACATATATGAGAGAAGACAGTCAAGATGAAGTCTTTTTTTTTACGTACATATTTGCTTAATACGATTAATTGCTTTTTCAGTAATACATAGTTGCTAGTATAATATTGAACTTCATTATTGTGTAAGTTGGTTTTTAATTGTTT
This sequence comes from Magnolia sinica, assembly GCF_029962835.1. Classification (NCBI taxonomy): domain Eukaryota; kingdom Viridiplantae; phylum Streptophyta; class Magnoliopsida; order Magnoliales; family Magnoliaceae; genus Magnolia; species Magnolia sinica. The sequence continues at coordinate 93,431,658 of NC_080575.1, forward strand.
GTTAATCCACGCATTAGGTGACATGTGTGATTATTCTATAAGAGATACACAAACTCCGACACAGTCCCCAATAAGAACTCTAGTTCTGTCAACAAGATTCTCTCCACACGAGAAGACTGTTAAATCGCTTGCTGAGCCGCTATCACGCGCGGCAAAAATCAAATGGACACGGACCATGGATCAAATATTATTCGACGCTTTGCTTGAACAGATATCTCTATAAGCCGGAAAGCAGATAACGGTTTTAAGAAGGAAGCATATAATGAGGTCGCTGCGGAGGTGTCTAGAAGGACGCAAATTATGGTGAACTGGCAAAATGTTCAAAACCAAATGCGGTATCACAAACGTGAGTACAATGATTTGAAGGACATGTTGGCAGCAAGTGGTTTCGGTTAGGACAGTGAGTGTATGGTAGTAACCGCACCTGACGAGGTCTAGGATGAGTACCTGAAGGTAATCATTGCATACAACCCCTTATATTACAAATCAGGATTGTATAAAATATGTTTACTAAACTAATCTCTTTCTTGATTGTTGTCACATCGAAGAGCAGAAAGGTTACGTGGAAAGAGGATTGAGCGAATGGACGACTTGGCGGCGATTGTTGGTTCGGACCATGCAACAGGCCGCTACGCTCAGGGAAGAAGAAATATGGCGGTGTCTTCCTCTTGTATTCAACAAGATTTGAATGACACTTAGACTGAGCTGGACGATGAGACGGATGTACCTATCGATCTTTCCGAGGATCATCTCAGATATTCGACTGGAAATTATGATTTTTCAAATGATTCTCATTGGGCAATAGAAAATCGTTCATTCCGCAGCACTCCCAACCAAGCGACTGACTCTGAGAGTAGTTGTGGTGGGAGTGCATCTACGAAACGGATGCGTTTTGCTCGTCCTTGTGACGTTCTTGGCAGTTCCCTAGATGGTATAGTGGAGGTAATGCGAAACTTTGGACTTGAGAAAGAGATAAACTACACTAGTAAAGTGCTGGATATCCTCAAGGAGGTTCAGGGACTGACCAACACAGAGTTTATAAAGGTTGGTCAGATGCTGAATCGGGATAAGCAGCTAGCGTCCTTTTTCGTAAGTCTTCGCCCGAAGCGAAGGGCCGATTCGTTGAAACAAACCTTGTCTAATATGAATGAAGGGATTGGTGGGGGTTCTTCTTGATGGATTAAAATACTTTTATTACGCATCGAAACAGAAATTTCTATTTGCCAGTTTTATAATAACTATATACTGATTTGTGGGGATTTTTTTGTGTACGTTTTTCATTTTAAATGTTGGTTGGATACTTACACACTATACCATATTCTTGCGTTTACATATTTCTGATGTTGCTAAAATACCATTTTATCAATCTATCATCTTTACATGCTTTCATTCTATGAATTTTATAACATGCATTTTCTCCTATCCTCGTCATATTTATGTGAATGCAAATGGGTGACAGTAAATACTATGTTGTAATCAATGGACGACGAGCGGGGATATATGTCCTAGGATGAGGCACGACTGCATATGGAGGGATTCAATGGTGCCAGACATAAATCATTCAAAACATTCCAAGATGCTACTGCATGGTGGAATGCAAACTATGCAAGTTCAAGTAGTTAATTAATTAACAGGCAATGTGGTGAGGTAGATTCACATACAGATGCTCAGAATTCTTTCCAAGAAATTTCGAGATTCATGGTGTGCAAGAGTACACAAACAGATAATGCCACCCTGAAAGTCGGGGAAGCGGTGGCAGCATTAGTAGTTGTCATCTTAGTTTTATTCTTCATATTATATATAATGATTAAGTTATAGTTTTGGATGGTGTTGCACCACTTGCTGTTTAAATTTTGGTAGACATAAGATATTTTATCCTCGAACACTTTTATATGGCATGTATAACCGCATCTTAACTACAAATCTCATTATATGTAGACTTGAATGTAAATTGTGATAGAATTTCATGCATTCATCCTTTCTTTTATCCATATCTTTGTTAATCTCCATTAGTATGAAGTTCCTTACAAATGAAGACCCGCCTTTTCAACACAGTTTCCCAAGGGCCAGGTATGACTACTTGAAACCCGGATTGGATTACTGTATCATTTCCTAAGTAACATGTTTTTATGTATAGGCGATAGTTGTTTACTTGGAGGGTAACGACCACATCAATTTTGATACAGGTGAATTTAACAGTGAGTAGTAATGCCCTTTGCATATAAGCAATCATCTCCTTGTGTGTAGTCATAATGTACTTACATCACTCAGACATGAATAGGTAAATCTCAGCATTTTGGTAGAAGTATACGAAAGTACATTTGACTGAGAGTATGGTGTTCTCTTCCTTGCATTATCATTACGGACAGGTACAGATTCTTCACATTGGCATCACGAGTTTGGGTTGAGTACCTATTTAGTTTATATTCATTTTCATATTAAATTCTTTACAGGTTCACCAGAGAGTTTAGCCAGGAATTGGACTCCATGCCTACAGTATGCAATGATTTAGAAGACAATCCAGTTGCCACTGAGATTGCCTTTCCGTACTATGTTATTAAACATGTAAATTTATGGTTGTTTTGGTGCTAAGGAGCGGGTTTCTTTTGCATGTTGTCAGTTCTATTTTTTTATGTTTCTACTTTATTTTGTTTCTAGCTTCTTTTTTCTTTTTGTTCGTCGTTTTCATGGATCCTAGACCACTATTTCCGTTTTAATCTAAAGTGTACATTCTGTGCGCAGGTCTGTTTGATTATCTTACCCATTGACTCGAATTTTTATCTGATTGGAATATATTATACATCTCATAAAATGGTTTTTCTTCCGTTAACGGGAGTTGACATATTTATTGGATTAGATGATGACAACAGTGAAATTTTTTCCAATGGCTGGAAGTTTTTGTTTTGATATTTTTCAATTTAACCACATATTGACGTCTAGTGGTGTAATGAAGTGAGGTGCACAACTAAGGTGGGCCACAACACATGGAACAGTAGGGATGAGAAGAGAACTAAGGTTGGCACGTGCTTAAGGTACCTGCACATTTGAACTCGACAGTCCATATCATATTGCAGACATCTTGAAAATATTGCACCAACTGGATGGTGCTAACCATCGCAAATATGGATGACCAAGATCATTTCACGAGAACATTTCCAGTGACCCATCTCAAGCATCCAATCAGTGGGAGCTATCTTTGACTGGATGTGATTTTATGGAACCATCGTAGTTATACGATGCAAACCATCTGATCTAAATCGTCAAAAGATGGATGGTCAAAGTAAAAAAAGGACAGATGTATGGATGCTTGGATAAAAATACTAGGTTTGGTGTGAAATTTTCAATTTGGCCTTCTGATGAGTTGGATTAATCAAATGGAAGGTACAGATGGTTGGTATTAGCTAACTGCAGGTCCAAATGCTGGTGTCAGGGAGAGTAGCCAATCCGTTTCCACTCCCAAACATTATTCAAGTAGTATTAACAGTTTCTGGGAGCAATTTCTGAGTTACCCAAACAATATTAGTTAGTGGGAAGGTTACAATACCACAACACTTAAACAGAATCGATGATGGGTATGAGATTGGTGTCTACACCCAAACCACCCTGTCATCCACTGACGACATTAAATGCACTTAACATGTTAATTCTATACACCTCGGTGCACCTAAAGTCGTTTGACCAAACAGGGCCTTAGGCTTCATGACCGTACGTGCTGAATATCGCATGCCATAAGCCTGATGGTCACTCTTGCATAATTTACAACCATTCACTCACGTGAGAGGTACAGCCCACTAACCAACGCAATTTATAATGCTTTATGGTCAGCCGAAAAAGTCTTTAATCAGTTTGTACAAACTTGGGATTGTTCATTGATTGAAAAGGTTGAGATGACAGGTCTCATCATTGATGACCCATGCCATCAATATTTATGGCTGTCAATGAGCTGAGATATCACTAAGGCTAGTGGGCCCGTATCAACAATAAAAGGCCTCAATTTATTATTGTGGCCCACCTAAGAAATAGATGAGACAGGTGCCATGTACCAAGCTTGTGTGACGTCCAGCCCCATGCGTCAGGCTGACGCATTAACTTCAGACCCACAAATAAGGGAAGCGGATTGGCTGGTGTACCTCACACCAGCTCTTATTGACGTCGGCGAGAGTTCCGTGGGTCAGATCATAAGGCATATGTTATATCCAAATCGTCCATCCATTTAGGGAGCTCGTCTTAAGGCTTGGGATTAAAAATAAGACAGATCTAAGTATCAAGTGGACCACATTAAAAAAAGCAGTGGGAGATTAAATGTCTACTATTGAAACCCTTTTTAGGGTTATAGAAGTTTTGGATCAATATGAAATTTGTTTTTCCTCTTCATTCATGTCTGTGTGACCTTATGAACAGATTGGATGGAAAATAAACGTTATGGTTGGCTCTACGAATTGTTTAATGGTGAAAATCATTATCTCCACTGTTATTTGTGGTGTGGTCCAGATGACCGTTATTTGTGGTGTGGTCCAGATGATCGTGGATATAATTCATTTTTTGGATAATACTCTAAAATGATCTCTAAAAATAGATGAACCGGGTAGATATAATAAATACATCACCTTGCGGCCATGTAACTTTGATCTCCTTTGAACTCTTCGTACCGCTCGGGTTCGAGGAGCGTCAGTACTGGTCTTTGCACGACACATACCGATATACCAGCCAATCCGCTTCCCAAAATAGGGAAAGCGGATTGGCTGGTGTACCACACCATTGATTTAGTTGGTGTGTTGACATCACCAAGTTTTGTAGGTTGCATCATGAGGTATGTGTTATATCTAAACCGTCCGTTCATTCGGTAAGCTCGTTGTATGGCTTAAACCGAAAAGTAAGACGGATCCAAAGATTAAGTGCACCACACTGCAAAAAGCAGTAGGGGGATTGAACGTATACCATTGAAACCATTTTGGGGGTGACAGAAGTTTTGGATCAATATGATATTTGTTTTCCTCATCATCCAAGTCATTGTGACCTTATGAACAAATTGGATGGAAGATAAACATGATGGAGAGCCCTACAATTTGTGAATCATTGTACCAGTGTTGTTTGTGGTGTGGTCCAATAATACTCATTTTTGGGGCCTTGCTGTAGAATGATACCGTAGAATGCATGAACAATGTGGATATAATAAATAAGTCAATGTGGGGCCCATAAAAATTGAATCTCCTTTGAACCATTTGTGCAAGAACTCGAGAAGCGTCAACGCGCATCTTCGTAGGACACATACCCATGTCGGATATTTCGATGGTGTGTGTACATCAGCCAGTCCTCTTCCCAACATGGAAGTGGATTGGCTGGTGTACCACACACCAGCTATATAGCTGTTGTAGGTACCTATTGTGCAAGCCGGGCACTGACGCTCCTCAAGCTCCGAGTTGTAAAATGGTTCAAAGGAGATCAAAGTTACATGGGCACCACAATGATGTATTTATTATATCAAAACTGTTAATCTATTTTTAGAGATCATTTTAAAGTATTATCCAAAAAAATGGATTATATCTAAATATCATCTGGACCACACCACAAATAGAAGCGGAGATAATGATTTTCACTGTTAAAAAATTCATAGGGCCCACCATAACGTTTATTTTCCATCCAATCTGTTCATAAGGTCACAAAGACCTGTACGAAGAGGAAAAAAAAATTCATATTGATCCAAAACTTTTATGACCCCAAAAAGGGTTTCAATGGTAGACGTTCAATCCCCCACTGCTTTTTTCAGTGTGGTCCACTTGATATTTAGACGTATCTTATTTTTTGTCCCAAGCCTTAAGACAAGCTTGCAAAATGTATGGACAGTTTGGATATAATACATACCTCATGATGGGACCCACAAAACTTGCCGACGTCAATACAGCAGTGTATAACTGGTGCGAGGTACACCAGCCAATCCACTTCCTCCCAAAGGGAAAGTTATTTGATACTCTGACAGACTATGATGCTCGATACACATGCACTCATAAATTGCACATGTGGCACATATAGCTTAACAGTCCTCACGTTGGTTGAACAATCGTAACCTCTGTTTCGTGGACGCTTTGTTTTTTTGAAACAGACCATATGATGTTTTTCATTTTTAACCGTCCACCCATAACTTGGGTAGTTTTTAAATTACCTGAGTGTCACTAATGCAATTTCTAGTAGTTCTAAGTGCCTGTGGATCGCCCATCATAGACCGCCTGGTTATCAAAGATTTTCTCAAAAAATAGATGGGCAAGCCCCATCGCTGATGGTTCGTGCTTCTCTCTTTTTTTCTTTTCTTTTTTGGGTTAGCATGCTAGTACACACCCATGTCAGATTGTCAGTACACACTCTCCATGTTAGCCACCCCCGCTAGGGATCGATACCAAGACCTCATGGGTTGAATCGAGGTATCTCCACTCAGTCTGCCAGTTGAGCTATGGATCTGATGGAGCTTGGCCCACCGACAGCCTTTTCAAAACCTCTCCAAACCGGAACATCTTGCCATCAAATCTTCTGCCTTTCTTTAATTTCTTTTTTCAATTGTTTATTTGCACGTAACCAAATGGGCAATTTTGGGACTTTCTAATATGGAAGATTATGGTGAGTAGGCCATATAGAGGAGGGAAAATCATATCAGTGATTTGGAACGCCTAACCATGGATCCTATTTCATAAACTTTCTTGTTCATTATTAAATATTTGATGTAGAGCAGATGGCAACAGACACTTTCATAGCAAAGATACACTGGAGAAGGGCCAATCGGAGGTGGAAATGAAGCAGACTGATGAGACCTTAAATCAATCATATTTCGCAAATCAAGATGAGTTTTCACATATTTCATATGATTTTGGAATTGGAGAACCTACTTAAGCCAACTAACCCAACTACACTCGGTTACTCATGCTGGATTTGTGAAATTTCATCAGACCAACAGTCAAAAGTCTCGTCTACTTTTGTTTTTACTATAAATAAAAGTTTTAGTTCGAGTATAACTTTTAATCATTTGAGTTATATAAGTCGCGCCCCACATGAAAATGGCTTAGAAAAGTTAGGAGAATAACATGGTTGGGTCAAATTGGACACGTAATATTTTTGGCCAAAAACCATGAAGTAAAAATAGAGGGTAAGTTTACTGTTTATAGTAAGTCATGTTTTTAAGGAGTTTGAGCTGAAGTCCAAGTTTAAAACTTCATTTTAGGCTTGAGCACATTATTAAAAGAGCTGTAATTTTTTATTTTTTTTATTTTTTTATTTTTAATTTTTATCATCAATCAAATTATTTCAAATTTGTTATGAATTATTCATGCTTTTATCTCTCATATATTCAAGGAAGCTCTTTAGGGAGTCCAGAGAGCTCCATGAATTTAGAATAGATATCCCTTGGGGTAAACGATGATCTGCCTTATCACATCCCTTCCTACATCAATATTGAGCCCAGTTCCTTGTATAATGAGCTTATTCTACAATTTTGTGTGTGGCCCCAAATTCACGGGTCCCATCCACTCCCTCTATGAGGAGTGGCCAATTAGAGTTCACTGCATGACAAAACTCGGGATGATCCAAAACAAGGGTAGGTCACACCAATAGTTCACTCAACTCGATGTGTAGCTGGTCAGGTCAACTCAAAAGACTAGGACGAGTCTTTACTTGACTCGCCTCAATATTTTAATAGCGCTACAGATGCGGTTCCCTCTGCCATATCGCTCATATGTTTAAAATCCTATAATTTTTTTCTTATAAAAAAAACACACTTAAGCAAGTTGGTTTAAAATCTCGCCGAGCCGTGTTGATGAGCAGACAACTCAATTGCGCTACACCACCTAAGGTGGACCACAGCAAATAAATTGGCAAAAATAAAGTTTAATCGTCAATTTTCATTGCATGTTGTGGCCCACATGAAAAGCACTAATATAAGGCGATTTCACATACGCATGTGTTCTAGCAAGTGGACGTGTTAGTGCTTTTCACCCTGTCTATTACCACTTATAGAGGCTTTTTTAAAGGCAAGATATGACTCTTGGAGGTTTGCTTCTTTTTTTTTTTACACATGCACACACACTCACACCGTGGTGAGATTTCACCACCCATGGATACTCGAACCCTTGACCCTTCTGAGAGTCTACCACCGGAGCAAGAGTAAGGATCCATACGATTTATTCAAAAGATACGTCAGCACTAGTTGTTGGACTTTATATTTTTCAATGACCCCAACAACTTTATACACACACACCCACACACACCGTAGTGTGATTTCACCACCTATGGATACTCGGACCTTGACCGGGTGTTGAAACTCCTGAGAGTCTACCACCGGAGCAAGAGTAAGGATCCAGACGATTTATTCAAAAGATACGTCAGCACTAGTTGTTGGACTTTATATTTTTCAATGACCCTAACGATTTATTTGATTGAGCTCTCATCAGATGAAGGGTCCTCAATAAAACTCAAACTCTCCGATTGTATATTTCAACCATTGTTATAGTAACTCCCTTTGTTCAAAGTAAAATAGTCAAAATATTAAAAGATTGAAATAATCCCATTGAAAGTTTTTATTCGCCGTGTGAAGTGAGACCTTATCATTTAAATAGCTTGGATCAGTGGAAAATGTTCCAGATTCAAAGGTTAAAATCATGACGTATCATACTGTAATAGGTTGGGATGTATTCAATCAAACCTCTTCACTTTTTGTTAAATCTAATACCAAGAATTTCCCCAATTATATACGGTATAATAAAGAATACATACATACATACATATATATATAATTGCATTTTTATAAAAAAAAATTAAAATATTATTTTAAAAAAGAATAAATATATTATATATGAAAACTTTACTAAAAATTTCATATAAATTTTGTGACAAGAGGAGAGGTTTGGCGATATGGAAAACATGGGTTCAAATCTCCTTAACAATAGTGCAAAGTGAACATGGATTAGGTGAGTCTACTTCTTTTCTTCGTCCATGCCCTAAAATGAGTAAAACAAAAATTGATGGATGATATGAATATACAACACATATATCAAGATGGGCCCCACAATCAAGGACTTACCCACTAAGTCATTACCCTAGACTTACCCAATTTGCATCCATGCAGAGCACTGACGCATGTGGTGTAGGTGGCTTGGGCACTTTATTACATTCACTTTTTACTTTACATATGTGGATCGCCATAAAGAGGATAAAGAATTGAATCTTTTTTGCACTTGGTTTAGACCAATCTAAGCCATCATGTAATTAGGGAGTGAATCAAGGTCTAACTAGATGTTTAACCCAATAGTGTCAAAAGTTCGGGCCATATTAATTGGTTGAGCGTGCTTGATATATGGTTATACAAGTGGCATCAATGACAAATGTCATATATGTTTGGCGCCAATTTAATTGTTTAGGATTTGGGTATGATGTAGAGTGGGTTACAAACCTATTCTTGGCATAGATGGACTAAAAGAAGTCTAAACGAAAGCAGATGTAGTCCGTCAAGTCCAGGCCTAGTATTACGTGGTGCATGACATAATTGGGGCTCGGGCGCATCCAGATTGAAGAGATTCATTCCGAATAGGGAGAAATTGTCATTCAAAGTGTGAACCGTAAATCGATTATAACTTTTAATCCGGTAATCCTTACGGGACGCATGACTTATGAATTTTTATTAAAACATGCCATCTGAGGTAAACTCATGTTTTCCATATCGCCAAAATGACTCCTTCCAATTTAAAATTATAATTTTACGAAAGCATAGTATTTTAAATAATTTTTTTGTTAAACATATCTCTTTCATTTAAGCGTTTTAGCATATACTATGTTCTTAAGAATTTCTTCTAATCATGACAAGAATCATTCTGTATGATTAAATTATGACTTTCTATTTTTAATAAATTTTACTATTTGAGGTAAGTTTTGATTTAATTTAATTAGGACTCTTAATTAAGGTTTACATTTATTATTTAAAGCATTCTAATTTCATTTTAGAGACACATTAATAAATTTTCATTTGTTGTTTGTGGATTTAAGAGCCATTACACCTCGTGGATTTAAGGTTCATATCACATAGAGGTGTGGACGTTGGAAATAATCACTCACACATTTTTATCTACGATTTTGGGTGTGTGAGGCTAATTTATACTAGTGATATAGTTGACTTGGAGTCACCACTAGACAATTAGCTCAAAATCCCGCAGTTGACTAGAACCTGCAAAATTTATAAAAGCTAGAGAAGGTGTTAGGCACCCTTTCTGTCCGCACAAGCATACGATCTTTACTTTGTGTGGTTAATCAATTTCAAGGGATATGATGCTTTTACGTTAGATGAGGGAGTAGGACTACGTAAACTCAGATTTTTGATGTGACAAGATCTCGGATTCCGACAACTATAGAGCATGCGTCCAAAGAATGCCTAAAAGAGAAATGAGGGGAGATGTGATTATGCTAGAATGACATATGGGAGGACCAAGTTACCACGAGCTTCTGATGTGACATGATTCAGAATTCTGACAAGTTACAAATTATATGCCTAATGGGAACCTATAGAAGCTATGAGAGGGAAGGCCTAGGCTCAAAGGGGTGGCTCGAGGATGCTAGGAAGCTATGAGAGGGTTGAAGGAGGCTGAAAAGAGGGCTGGAAGGGATGAGGGATTGAAAGCTCAAGTTCACCCTCTCACTCTCACTCACTTTCTCTCTTTATCTCCTCTCTTACTCTCACTCTCTTTGTGAGTTTTTAGTGTGTGCTGAAATGAGGAGAGAATGAGGCTATTCATAGCCTCTTAGATGGTTTTATTATAAATTTTGGGACTTTGAGGCGTAAATAGTAATGTTGAAGGTGGTGATTGGTGGAGAGTAAGAGAGGTGTAACACGACACTCACTCATTACTTGGGAGGGATGGTAAAAGAGTAATTAGAGGAAAGTTTCAGGACATTAGTAATCCTAATGCAGCTGTCTCATCCAGAGGAGCAACAATTGGCTGGGGTGGGCTCATTACAGACTGGAGTGGCACCTCGAGTGTTGCTGGTGGCACTTCGAGTGTCACAACCTCCTCAGTTTGCTTTGAAATTTGGTCATCCGGCTCGGTTAGCCCCATAATCTCCAAAAGGACTATGGTTCAAGTCTAAGGTGGTATATTATGAGTGCTGGAATTTTATTTTTTACTTTTAGACTTTTTTGCATTTGCCTTGTATATGATTCGGATTGTCTTGAATTTAGCCAAAATTGTAGCTTTTGGGTTAAGCTTAGTTTGGCTGGAAAAGTGACTAAGGCTTATGATGTTTTATTTTTAAACCAACCTAATTTAAATGATTTTAAACTCGCAAGTATACGAATCAGATGTAGATATGATACGTATTACGAGATCGTTCCCATGAGGACTGGTTGTCACAATTCAAAATTAAAGACTCTTCTTAACTAATCCAACAAATATTTGAGATAGTAATTGAGTAAACTAAACAAAAATCAATGGAAAAATAACCGAGAGCAATAAGGAAAATTTAATCAAGGAGAAGACTAGGACTTTCGAATCCACCTCTAATTATCATAAACCTTGTTCTACCTGTTGATTCACCCTAATTCAGATTGATATCAAAAATAAATAAAGTGCACTCTATGTCCTTGGTCGGGCACACAGAATGTATAATTCCTTAAAGCATATAGATCACATCTTTCCATCCATGGTCAGGCATGGAGAGATGTAGATTCATGTTTCTTCCTCTATAGGAACCTGTTCATGATCAGACACAAGCACCTAGAATAATATTCCAAACAACATCCATAACTAGACTTTGGTTGAGCTCTTAGAATGGAGAAGCACAAAACTTTCAATTAAGCACACTAGAGAAAGAAACAAATCAATTAAATCAAAATGAAATCAACACATAACCAGGGTTGTTCAAATTAGGGGCTTCATCTCAGCCCTAGCTAAGAACTTAGAAACTCATAGATTCAACTGGAAAGAAAGAAAAACATACTTGATAAAAATACATCCTTTTCCAATCTCTCCCTTCTCTCTTTCTTCTCTGTTCTCAGCTCCACGTCCAGCCACAGATTCCCCTTGCTTTCTTCTCTTTTCTTCTCCAAGCTCTCCCTGGATCTGCTCTTGAATTCCCTCTTCTCTCTCTAAAAACCAGCCTTTTTTTTTTCTCTCCAAACGAGCCCTTTTTCTCTTATAGGTGCTGAAAGGACGGTGGAAAGGCTGTCGCAGCAACAGCCGCGTGCGGACTCCTTTTCGTGCCGAGTTCAGATGCAAAACAGCCCCTCTTTCCTCGCTCAATTTCCAAATAAATACCATCCCTTAGGACGTTTTCGAGTTCTCTACATGATGGACGGATCAGATCTTTCATCTGATCAAATATGGTGGGCCACAACCGCCCGAAAGTCCACTTTTCGCAGACGTGCGTAAGCCTTTGCACGTCCAACACTGCGATGCTCGGTGGGCCCCACATAAGCATTTTCGGGGAAATCCACCCCGTCCATTGGATGCACAACGAAATTTCGGTCGAGCATGGACGGTTTTCACTGTCTGTTGATGTGGCCCACGGAGTTTTAAACCTACCGTCCATTCTGCTTTTGAACGATTGAAAACCGATCTCTGCTCTCATCTAAAATACCGCCACCTAGGCGATGGTAATATGGGCCATTATGGTCTAATAGACGGTCCAGATTGGACCTACGAATCGTGATGGTGGCCCACAACAGGAGACCGCACGTCCTTGTTTCCGTTTTTGAGAAGCCGGAAACGGTAGTTTCCTTTTTAATATTTTGTCGGTCAGCGCCTACTGACCGACCGTTAGTTCATGGGTGCACTGCTGGTGTGCGTCCGCACTGTGTGCATGCAGTGCACATGTGAGGTCCATCATGATGTATGTACCAAATCTCCTCCATCCATATGGTTCTCCATATAATTTGAAGTGTTGATACCAAAGATGAGGCATATCCAGAGACCAGGTGAGCCCCACTTAAGGAATAAAGGGCTGATCTAGCCGTTGGGCCATTTCCCGAGATATGAAATGATAGAAATTTTATGTGTAGTATGAAGTTTCGAGTCAATCGGATGGCGGAAACCATGTGATCTTGCATTCTGGACCATTTACGAGCCTGTTTAACGTGAACGACTTGATTTCCTCAGGTCCCTAGCATGTAAATTCTTCAGTCTTAGTTCTCTGGAGTGCGTCCCTTGCTCTGGTGACTTCGGAGTGTCAAATCCATGCTTGTAGTACTCTTTTTCCATCAACCCTCCTGATTTCATCCTGCAACAAAAATATAATTAAAATATTCCATTAAGCATTATCATGTACGTAAAATCATACAATAATTAGGGTCTGATATGCAATATTCGACCCTCATCAGCTTAGCTAATGGCTTGAGTAATGGCTATGCTTAGATAGCGACTTAGATATGGCTAAGGTTAGGGAACGACTTGAGACTTGAGGGTTTGGGTAATGGGTGCTTACGGGTCATCCATGCCACATCAAGTTGCTAGCCTGGGTGGGGTGTCTACAAGAGCAAACAATGTTCTTCCTCTATTCATTTTACACCCCTTCCTGGCGTCAAGGTATAGCATCTACATGTGTTGCCATCTAACAACAACTTTTTCAATGTTACGTAACTCTCTCTAGCTGAGACAAAAAAAAATAAAATAAAATAGCACAGGGAAGACATGTCATACCAATCTTGGTAAAATGATCATTGTATGTGAATGGGTATGTGGATGCCCTGGATATACACAAGACTCTCTCTAGCAGGGACACCATATCTCTGCAGGTAATATATATTGTGGATGTTATAGTCCAAAGAGATAAGAAGATTCTTAATCAAGCCACTCATAGTCTTAAACTCTCATCTCTGCACTCTTGCACTTGACTTCTTAAGAATTTTTTGAAAACATGTTGATATCAGAACTTGGAGATCTAATCAACACTTAAAAGGAATAGATCTTCATGTTAAAATACTGACCTATGAGTTCATTACATCTAGAAGACAGGCCATCTCTCTTCTTTTACAGCAGTTGAAATATCCAGAAAAATGTCAGCAAATCTGCCTTAAGATATTAACTATTCAACTCAAGACTTGAACTCATAAATCTAATATTTTTACATCAAATTTCTTAGTTTTCTTTATTGTGTACAATTTTCATTTTATTTTTTTTTTCAATATTCATAAGCCCACATGCATGTACAAATCAGTTAATGAACACACCGGTGACACACAATGAAATGTCCAAGCCATCCATTGAGTGAACATCACCGTGTTAATACTACTACTAAAAGATAAAGGTTGTCCACTCATAAGTGTCCCATGATATTAGTAAAAAGTGGATATGTTAAAAAAAACTTAGAGATTTTCTACAACTAAACATTTTTCCCAGTTAATTTTCTCCAACCTGATTGGTAGACCAACCTAATTCTTGGGACGGGAAATCTACATAATGGTACCCTTCTGATGGATGGCTTAGATATTTTATCTATATGCCACGACTAGAATATGTAATGACATTTGCATTAGTTGGACTTGTCTACTTGTGGCTTCAAAAAGCTCTTAAAACTAAAGTGGATTAAATCTTAGGTCCAAGCTACTAGTGTATTCTGATTCACTAAGACCTAGATGTTTTAAATTAGCTAAGACCCTATTTGGTTACCACTTAAAAATAATTTAATCTCATGTTAGTTAATAATAATTGCACAAAAAATTTAATTTCATGTTAGTAAATAATAATTATGTATTAGAAATCATAGTGTTTATCTTAAGCCCCTGTATGTAAAAGCAATCTCATGTACACAGCACCACGTGGGATGGGGTCGTAGGCAAGAAGCAATGTCCAATCCTTTCGTAAGATTGAGCTAACTTTGCAGACGCGACGTTCTCTTCCAAATATTAAAAACAAAAATAGATCTAAATCCTTGTCAAAATCTCTAATACATAATTATCATTGACTAAAATAAGATTAACTATTTTTTAAGTGGCAGCCAAACAGGCCTCAAGTCTAAGAGATAAATAATAATAAAATAATAATAATAATAATAATAGAGAAAAGAAAAAAAAGTCCTTTCTATTATAATATTAAGACTCTTTTGATGGTGGTTGGGTCACTGATGACTAGTAGTCAAAAGTAAATTGGACGTGAAACTGTTGCTATTAGAAGCCAGTTTCAACCCCAGTTCAACTGCGACTTTGTAAAAAGATGAAAATGACTTTTTTACATAACCATTTGTCTAAAACTACCCTCAGTTTTTACCGGTCAGACCGGACCGGTGGTTCATGCTGGTTCTGATTGGTTCCATTGGGCTTCACTCACTTTGAATTGTTTAAAACCGGAGAATGTCTCATTAGTTGAACCTGGTCAGACCGTCGGGTCCATCTAAGATCTTTTTTAAGTTATTAATTACCTAACTACTTTTGAAAGGAACCCAAGGGTTTTTTTTTTAAAAAGTAGTAGTTAGATGGGGTCGACCCCTTTGACTTATGTGATTTATATATAAGGATAGGATTGTGGACCAGGTTGAGGTCATGATTTCAGCCCCACAGGGACCGGAATCATCCACAGGACTCCGTGCAAATCCACTGTCCATCAGATTAGAATCATAACTTGAACCGTGCATAAAAGATATCGGCTTAGTAAAAATTTATATATGTTATATAAATGGAAACAATGTAAAACTGCTCTTAAAACCTGTAAGTTTAGGTGATGTGGTCCACTTGAATTTTCAATCAGGTTGGTTTATCTACCTTCATTTCATCGGGGTGTGTGACACTTGAATAATGGGTTTGATGAAAAGATACACACGATACACACCCTGGTAGCCCCGTACAAAAACCTATGGTTGGGACTTCATCCTCATTGTGTTCCTTGTGGAGTGGCCCACTGACTTATGAATATGATTATGATTTTTTTTCTCACTTCCTAAAATCGAGGATACAACCTGATGGACAGAGTGGATTTTACATATACAAATGGTGGGCCCCACCGAGCTTGAGCTTGGGAGTTTTAGGCAGTGTAAAACAAGTGTGTTGAGGATTCCGGTCCAACCCACACCACCCACAGACAGTATAAAACTAGTGTTACGGAGGATTCCGGCCGGTCCACCCCCATCCAGGACAGAAAAAGATATCAGCCCGGTAAAAATCTTAGGCGGGCTACATCTTCGAGTACAACTTAAAATTGTGCCTAAAACCTTTAGTGCTGTGCCTGCTCGGAGTTTAAGAACACTCAGTTTTTACATTCCCTACATCTTTCCTATTTTTGTACATTCCCTTCATTCCTATATATCAGTCACACCTGATGAATGGATTTGGTGAAAGATATCCACGGTTTTGGCCCAACACAAAACCCATGGTCAGCATCCCTTCACCATTGTTCCCTGTGGTGTGGTCCACCTGAGTTTTGGATCGGAATGATTTTTTTCCCCATAGTCTATCATCAAGGAGTTCACCTGATGGACGGAGTGGATTTCAAAAATACAATCTGCTCGCCGTAAGAGACTGAGTGCTTTACGCGCAGCGTTCAACAGGTGTCCTGATTGTGGAAATGTAATGAATGGTCAAATGGGGATTATTCAACAATGTAACTCAAGAAAGTAGGATTGCCATTCATCAGATTTTGATTCATATGCTCATATTTTGGTTGATCCAAACCGTTGATATTTTCGTAGATTGTCCATGCACCAGAAGAATCGCCAAAGTAGTTTTTGTTTTTTTTTTTTTTTTTCTTTTATGTTCTTTCCTACGATAGTTCACCACCATTCTTCAACCCTTCAATCATACACATGAAATAATTTAAAGTCATCCCAACCATCCAAACTCTTCACCCAACTATTGATAGAAAACCAACTAAAAATTACACGAAGAATGTGATATTTACAATCTGATTTTAACCTTGGAATTTTGACCACACTATTTTACTTTCAACAATCCGTTTCATACCATCAATTGAATGGGTAGATCAGCTTGAATATTGGTAATGTAATCCACCGCTGGTGATAGTCATTAATGGGTCCCAAATGCGAGCGGAGTCGGTGGAACATCAGAGTCTAATCGGGTGTTTGGTTGCACCTAATTTCTTGAAAATTTGCAGCAAGCTAGACAGACTAATCATGAAATATCTTGGTATTTGGTGTGACCAAACGCACTCTTGTGTCTGGTGGGCCACACGGTTTGGCGCTATGAATTGCGGAAACGAATTGGCTACTCAACCTGCCACTAGCCAATGGCTAGTGGTCGGTGGCCCCACCATGATGTATGTGTTTCATCCATGCCGTCCACCCATTCTTCCAAATCATTTTATGGTATGAACCCAAAAACTGAGGTTGATCCAAATCTCAAGTGGACTGCACAATATTGATTGAACGCCCACCATTAAAAATTTCTCGGGGGTCCCAAAAGTTTTGGATCAAGCCGATATATTTTTTTTCCCTTCATCCAAGTATGAATGAACTAATCAACAGGACAGACGTTAAATAACCATTACAGTGGGCCATAGGAGGTTTTTAATGGTGGACATTCAATCACTACTGTTTTCTCATGGTGTGGTCCACCTGAGATTTATATCTACTCATTTTTGGGACCAAGACCTAAAATTATCTTTCAAAATGGATGAATGGTGTAGATAAAATATATACATCATGGTGGGGTCCACATAGCACCGACCACTAGCCACCTAGCTGCTGGCAGCGTCACTAGCCAAACCGCGTCCACGAATTCCGGGTGGTTCGTTGCTATGGATCTGATCAACTCTTCCAATATATGATCTACTTGTAGATTGTACTCTCTGCTTTGGTGGGTGTTGCACTGCTTTTTGTTAAGATTTGTGGTTTTTTGTTAAAATATTTCAAAATTTTGGAATATTGCTGCCAAAAAGAGTTTCGGGAATTTCAAATGGAAAAGAACGGTGTGTGCTTTTGTACCACATCTGAAATGATAGGAGAAGATTTGAGGTTTATATGTGAGTGTGTGTAGTATTCTTACTCAGAGCTTTGGAGATTGAGAAACACATTGGAACACATGTGCTCGCGCTCGAGCTCGGACACGGGCATGGGCAGTGTGGCTGTAGTGATGCTAGTTGGTGCACTTTGCACGTCAGGAGACGGTCAAATCCTCCATATAACATATCCTTCGTAAAATATTGTAAACACATCCACTATTTGATTCTGCTAGAAGATAATAAGGGGGTGAATCACGATTTAAGAACAACACATATTTTTGCGTGATTCAACTTAGTGAAACAAAATAATCGAACTTTATTTCATTTTATTTTTCATTTATCGGTGTATCCAACTTAATTTTTCCAATGCTTTTTCTTATTAGGACATTTGGGTCATTGCCTCTTGAGTATCACTAGAAGGAAACTCAGTCCTGTGCTACACCTGGGGAGAGCAAGTACAAGCCCAACTAGGCTACCTAGTTGAATGTGTGAGTGTGTCATGATAGGTTTTTGAAACGTGGCTATATAAGTTTTGAAAATCAAGATTTTAAAGTTACAATCCTAAGGATTTCTCATTAGGTATTTCAAGTTTTTAGAAACCAAAAACAATAAATTCTACTCTATTAGTTAGGTTTACTTTAATTAAGCTATTGAGAAATTGTTGAATTTTTTTATATTGAACCTTCAATATTTAAAAAGCCTCTCCTAAATTTATTCTAGATAAAGAAGTTGAGAGCCAACACGTTATTCCTAGTGCAAGGACAAGGAAGACAAATAAAATAGTATATGTATGGACCCCACATATGCATTCAACGTGTGATGAAATGAGGGAAAGAAGGAAACAAAGTTCCATTTCTCTATTTTCTTTCCGTCTCTGTTTTCTCCTCTCTTTAAAAGTGATGGCCAAGGGGATGAGACATCCAAAGCTCTTTCAATGCTGCCCTCTTCCTCTGGAATAGAATCAATATATAAAAAGTTAGCGGTTTGTGTTTTAAGAACACATTAATTATGGTCCTCTATATTCTTATAGTCTTTCATACAACCCATTTTATTGGAATCCTGTGATCCTGCATGCCTTAGCCATATACCTAGTATCTAATCAAATCCCTCTACTATTGTGGTAATCCGTTGTAACAACTCAAAAATTTTCGTGCACGTGTGACCATTTAACCCTACATTCGCTGGTTTTCATCACTCGACCATTCGCCATTCACGGGATCAAGGTATGTAATTATCCATTTATCTATCCATCATCAAGACCTCCAAGATGTCTACCAAATCCACAACGTTCCACATCTATCAACGTGTGCAAAGGTGTAAAACAATCAACGTGTATAACATTCACATTAGAAACAGCGTGTAACATGTTTACACGAGAAAGTAACGTGATGGTGAGGACTCTTGTAACGTTAGATGGCTGGTAAAGTGTATGAGAGCCTATGACTTCATATAGGAAGAGTAGGAGGCACGCATGTGAAGGGGAGTGTGGGCAGCCACATGAGATAGATCAATCCTTTGTTCCAATTGTCCATCCAACTTAATTAACCACTCATCTTTCTATCAACCCATTGTCTAATTACAATAATCTAAGTCCCAGTCATCCACTACACCACTAGAAAATTTCAACCGTTAAGTTGTAGACACCCCACCCGAGGTTGAGAAGTTGATCAGAGCATTGTAGGAACCGCCTAAAACCCCTAAATCCTAGTCGAACATAAACCTAAATTCCAAGCTCAAATTCATTAGCATATAGGAACACAATAAGGTAAATCCAAGTGGATTAGAATGGAAATACCACCCCAAAAATGACCCATATAAAAGATGAGGCGAACCCTCCCAAATTTTATAACAGGGTTGGGTGAGGTGATGACATCAGCAAATATGCATTGATCAACACATTGGGGTGGAATGACCCCTATATCCTTACTTTTTCCTAAATTTTACTCTTCACCATCCGATCCAACCATCTATATTGTGTCACATGGCAATCCAATTCCAACAACCAATCCTAACCCTTAGAGCCTTTTTTTCCCTTAGAATCTCCAAAAATAACCAAAATGCCACTCTAAAACCCTATAAATACCCCTTCCCATTTGTCACTCCCCTAAAATTGGCACTTAAGTACAGATACTTTGATCCCAAGTTTTCGGATATAAACCTACTAAAAACGTATGTGGGTAAGTTTTCACGTGCCCACACAATCTGATTAACATTCACCAATGATCAATAATAAAAGTAGCTTTAAATTAGCGGCATCAAAAGTTAAGCAAACATAACTAAACCTAAAAATATATGGATAGTATTCAAAATGTACAATTTCAAAAGTGGTATTTGCCCAAATGCAGTCTACATAAGCCACAATATATATTCAATAAGATCAAAACACGGAATCTACACCAGAATTGGGGGCTTCAATATACAAATCCTCAAAATGTACAAAAAAGAAAGTAGTGAGGCACTCTGCCTCAGCCCGGCCATCCAACAACTAAAAGTATGAAGCATCATCAACAAGGTCTACTATGTCTTGTCTAATATGTCGATTTCGATGTTACCTGCATCGATAAGGTCATCTGGTTGATATTTTAAAACACCATCCTGCATGGAAGTGAGTAACTAACTCAGTGATAACATTTTCTAAGTTACACATGTTATTAATACATTTAAGTGTAAGTAATGATAGTATAATAAAGCAAGCAATTTCCTAAGCTGGTTATTAAAGTGCATGCATGTCATGATATACACAATGGTTGGCACATAACATAACCCAACAATGTTTACCATAATGATATATGCAATGGTTAGCTTGCAACATAACCTAACAATATTTATCATGATGATATGCATGATTAACCAAGTAATTATTATTCTTCATACAACAGATTGACGAAGCTGGGATACCTCCATTCTATCAAAAGTCATTAAACGAATTCAGGTGGCGGCACGTAACAGCCACTCACCTGTGTCCCTTGATCTTGTTCTGTATTTGTCACTCAAAAGTCCAACTTATATAATTAAACGACATTAAGGTTTCATCGCCCAAAGATGATCACAAATAATGTAAGAGTTGTTACCCAAACACAAATGTGATGAAGGCACAACATCAAATCCATCAACAATATAATAAACTCATAGCCTTCCCTTGCTCAATGGTCACTACAGGGATGCTTGTCATATAATGACTCGTCACCCAATGTTTTGCCAATGTGGCATTCACGTCACCTCAGCATAGGCCGACAGCTCAAACATAGCGTCACATTTTACTTACCTGGCTTATAAGTCTTTATAAGATCGTAAGCACTAACTGTTATAAATTGACCTAAATAAAAGGTAACAGTAGTATCTCAGATTCTATTTAATGTTATAAAATCATTAAGCATAAAAACGACCAGGTCATGCATTAGAATGATCCAATCGATATCGAGAGACCCCAAACAAAATCGACATTAGGTGCAAAACATCATATGTAACTCCAATTACTATCAATCGTCCGTGTTCAACTTCGGTCGATTGTATAAGTCTGGGATAACCAACCCAAAGTGAGTCACCCACTTACTTGATTCGTAGAGCTCGATCCAACATATCAATAATTCGAATTATCAATACATAATCAAAATCACAAATCAACTTAATACCACATCGGGTATATTAATTAAACACATGCATGTATGAATCAATACAATTCAATGTATATCAATACAACCCAACATATATTAGCAACACAAATTAACACCACACTTAAGTATATCAATAGAACACATGTACTAATCAGTAGAGGTGGGCATCGAGTCAAGTCGGACCAAGTTAGGTCCAACCCGACTTGATCCAATATTGTGAAAACCCTGACCTAAACTCGATCCGATATTGTGAAAACCCTTACACGAACTTAATCTGACTTGAGACCAAGTCCAGCGGGCCTGACTTCATCCGAACTGGATCTTGACTGGGCTGATCCGAACCGAGTCCGACTCGGTTAGAGATACCGAGTCGGATCGAGTTGGCTATTGTTCGAATCGGGTCACCAGATCATCAAACCAAACAGTTGAATCTTCGGCCTTGGCAAGTAGAACGTGGGCCTGTCACGCCCCAAACTCGGAAACCGGGCTCACAAAATTCTCGATCGCCAAATCCGGCGCCGACAGCCTCCGTAGAACCCCATTCTCGGCTCCCAGTGCCCATTCGCCAAGTTCTGATCCTGGGATGCTACGAGGAGGATTTTCAACATCAGTTAGATTCGTAATAAGCATAACTAAAGGCATAACCCACAAACAACAACCAAAAACTCCATCACATTTTCACTATGATCAAAAACTTTACAAGTACAATGAGCATAAAGTGAAATACAATAATGATGAACAAAAACTCCAAAATGATCTGTTAAGCACTCCTGCCTCCGTGCTGCTGCGCTCCAACGTCACCTGTACGCAATGGTCATGTATAAGCTTATGGAAAGCTTAGAGGGCGGTGAAAGTGTGTGCGTAAGGTAGTAGTTATGCAGTATCAAAGTAATACGGAATATACTGATGAATCCATGAATGCCATGAGCCGTACCAAGGCTATGCAATGTGAGGCATGGATGATGTCGGCTATACCAAAGCCATGCGGTGTGAAATGCAACTCAAGTATGCGAATCCTCATCTAAGTCCACATATCAATACAGCTCAACTCTGGAATATCACCGGGGTCTAGTACACTCCAAGCCCGATTGCCGTCCCATCGCGCGCAATAAGGTGAGTGGAAAAGACCTCACTATCTGCCTACAAATATCGGGCTCGGCTCATCGATAGCGGACCCATTCCTCGAACTGGTCAAACTCAGCCTAGCTTTGCCCCTCCACTCAGGCGGGTAAGGCCGCACCTCCTTCCAACCGACCACGACACAGTGGAAAGCGCAACCGTCTGGTAATCGACACTCGGAGCTCATGCACCCACTCGGTCTAAACATTGGAGCAAACTCTTGGTACCATAAGCATTTAGGGACTTTCACCCAGGGATATCTATAGCACCCCATGTAAAACAAGATTTTTGATATCCAATCCTGCCAATCCACGATACGTCTGTGGAGGCTACGACCCTAATTTCACTAGGGCGTATAATAACCATATCAAACAATGTGAATGCATGAATCACACTATCCAATCATACAGCAATCCTGCGCGTATCGTGCGCTCATGTAGGGCAACACCGCTTATCCGGGAGCCCTTAAATAATTTGCCAGAAGGCATATGCTATGATCAGTCACTTCTCATATCAAGCATACATGTAATGCGTATGATCATGAATCATGGAACTATACTAAACATGTTATATGGGATGGATGCGGTTCATAACGAAGATGGGCCTAGATGGCCTACAAGTATGGGCCTAACAATGGGCCCTAGGGAGAATTTTAATGCGGACATTTAAACAACATTATTCTTATAATGTGGACGTCAAACCAACATTGCTCCCAAGCCACGACCGTCATAAACATCAACACATAAACCACGGTGGAATCACATTATAATGGGCCTTATGTACATCCCATTGGGCCTCGACCCATGGGCCTTCAGTACATCAAATGGGCCGTATCACATAGGCCTTACATTCATCAAATGGGCCGCATTAATGGGCCTTACATTCATCAAATGGGCCGCATTAATGGGCCTCACCAACGGGCCTTATGTACATTGCAATGGGCCATAGCCCATGGGCCTTAAAAAACATCACAATGGGCCTAATCACATGGGCCTTATGTATATCAAATGGGCCACACCAATTAGGCCCCATGCACATCTAATGGGCCACACCCAACATAAGTGGTGGTGATGATTCCCACTATTAAAATTCCTAAGGCCCACCATGAAATATGTTTCCCACCCAACCCCTTTCATAATTTACATAGTAATAGATGGAGTGGGGACAATATCAACTTGATAGGAAACTGCTATGGCCCTTGGAAATTTTGAACAGTGGGCGTCATTGACCACTACTTTGAATGGTGGGGTCCACTTAAATTTTAGATCTGGCTCATCCCTTAACTTCTGACATAAAATGAGCTTTTGAAATGGGTGGGTGGATGGGAAGCAGCACATGCATCATGGTGGGTCCCACTGTCATTGGACAGTGAACAAAACACATATATCATGGTTCCACCGTCCGTGGACGGTGTGCATAAAGCACATACATCACTGTGGGATTCCACCGTCCACCTGGACGGTGTATATGAAACAGATACATCAATGTGGGTCCCACGTGAGGCCCACCGTAACGTCTGCTTTCCATCCAACCCGTTGCTAAGGTCGCACGGACCTGAACAGCGGGAAAA
Source organism: Magnolia sinica (assembly GCF_029962835.1). Taxonomy (NCBI): domain Eukaryota; kingdom Viridiplantae; phylum Streptophyta; class Magnoliopsida; order Magnoliales; family Magnoliaceae; genus Magnolia; species Magnolia sinica. Next base: position 93,455,870 of record NC_080575.1, read on the forward strand.
AAAAAGGTTTCAATGTTAGAAGTTCAACCTCACTGTTTCCTACAATGTAGGTCACCTGAGCTCTAGATCGGGCTGATTTTTGGAGTGGGCCCACTTCAGGGAGTGGCTCACTAGATAAACAGTGTGGATATCAAAAATGCATCATGGTGGGGCCCACGGCTGGGCCCGTGGGCTGCTGCCCATCCGCCAGTGCGCAGGCAGCGCCTGCTGCCTTCTGACAGCAGTAGCGCCTACTGCTGCTGTGATGTGCATTTTTTTTATTTTCTGGTTTTCTTGAGGTTTTCCTCATGTGGGGCCCACATTAAGTGAATCCACCTCGTCCAATGGCCCTCCATAGCTCAAAACAAGCCCAATATTGAGCATATTTTGGTGTATAGAAACAACAGGGGATATTTTAACGGTAAACTCGCTTTTGCCATGCTATGGCCCACCCGAAAGTCTGATTGGTCCCATCTTTCGGCTCAACGCCTAAAATGAGCTTGGGAAAGTAATGGACGGCGTGGATTGAATACATACATCAAGGTGGGGCCTATAAGAGTGGGCCACCCCATAAGCTTGGAAACAAGCTAATATTTGTGCTTTTTCCCTTTTTGTCCAGCGTCCAAGTACGTTGGACGGCTTGGCGTTACACATGCACTGAGGTGGGCCCTGCTTAGGTGGGCCACCAAATGATGGAGGGTGTGGGTACAACACATATAAGGTGGGCCCCACTTCTAAGTGTTTTGGATAAAATACATATCTCGTGGTGGGGACCATCCAGGTGGGCCACACAACCACATCATCTTCACATTAAAAAAAAAAAGAAAAAAAGAGGGAGAGAGAGAGGAAAAGAGAGTGGGACACGCGTGTGATGGAGGGACCCCGACACTATGGGCCCTCCGTTGCAATCAATCATACATCAAGTGGGTCCCATTATATGTGGGCCCATTAATTAAAAAAAAGAATCCAACGGTGGAGATTCCTTCTCCACAAAAATAGACGGTCTAGATGACCCATTTTCAAACTAGAAAGTAACGTCATGATGGGGTCCATGGAGAATGGCCCCATCATGGAATGATATTGATAATCAAGGTGGGCCATCGGCCACATCTTAGGGTCCAAAGTGAGATCCATACCATCGATCGGTATGCCTCACTTGGCCCATCGTGAAAATAAAAAAAACTAGCCTATAGAAGCACCCACCGTTCGATCTTCTTGCTCCCTTAGCTTCCTTTTCTCCTTAACTTCGATCTTAACAGAGGAGATGAGGTTTGGATGGTTGAGATGGGAGATGAAAGGGTAGGAAAGGTGGGCCACACTTATGGCTCTCTTGGAGTGGCTTGGGAGGCTTGGACGTATGGTTTTTTTTTTGTTGCTTGGAAATGAGTTTGAAAAACTTAGAGAAAGAGTGTTGTAAAGAGAGAGAGAGATGTGATAGAGTGATGGATAGGAGAGAGAGGGATGGGTGTGTAAGAGACTTCTTGACTTTTGTGGTAAATGGTGTAAGAGAAGTATGGGTGTGTAAGAACCCTTTTGACTTTGGGGTTGCTTGGGGATGGGTGAAAGGTGATGGTGTACTTGATATAATGGGATGGATTGATTGATTGATTGAGGTGACATCTCGTAAAAATTCTCTCGAAATTCGCACGCGCGGCATTTTCCTCGCACCGAACGCTGGCCCATATCTCCTATCCAGAGTATCGCCTCGGCGCGTGAGACGCGACATCGGAACCGTGGCGACGGCACGGTCGCTAGGGTACAAGTCTCGGGTTGAGTCAACTCGGGTTGACAGCGTGTGAATCAGGATGGCGCGCAAATACCGGTTAAGGGTCGAAGGTTGCCGGAATTTGACCGGAAAGACCGTGGAAGTCCACGGAACGGTACGGTCCAGGATACAGGGCTTACAGGGCCCCACCACAAATCGAGTCAGGTTACGCAATAAAACACAGTGGCTTCTCCACCATGCACATGGCATAATTACGCAATAACTACTGAACTGGGAAAGAAATCCTAGTCAATGAAAACCCAAAAGGTACGCCTTTCAGGAACTGCTTCACCATCTTACTTTTACCATCCAGGTGTTAGCTACCAGTTGGACAGTATTGACTTTTCCATCGGTGTGATTTCAAAACAGGGCCCATCTACAATCTAATCAGCAATTCGGTAGGCTTGGATAGCCGTACATGTGGCGAACTTCCACTAGAGATTGTCCCCAAAAATGCCACCTACTCTAGTGATTCTTGAAAAGGCCAAAAATTACATTCGTGTCATTACTCAATATATGATAATTTCATCCACCTTCTCATGAAAACCCAAAGGGCACGAGGTTTCCACAGATTTCTTGCTTTTTATTGAGGTCGCCCGATCAGCTTGCCGAAAAATTGACATCCATAAAGTCATTTTTAAAGACTATTTTTAGTAGTCTATTAAACCACAGAAAAGTGTAGAATATGGACCTCACCACGGATCGAGTCAGGTTTCAGATCGGTTCGGATCTGATGGATCGAGTTACTATGTAACCCGAACTCGACTCAATCGGGATTCAGATCTAGTTGGATCTACCATCTACTCGATCCGAGCCCGACTTTGGCAATCGATTCGGGTCGAGTCGGATTCGCCGGATTGAGTCGGGTCCTACCCAGCTTTACTAATCAGTATAATCCAATGTACACCAATACGAACCAACATGTATTAACAACACTTATCAAATGGCATAAAATGGATTCTAACAGTAGGAATTTCATATTAATCAATTATTTTATCAAACATGTTGGCTACCAACAACACATAATATTATGGTTATAATAATAAAGTAATACAAGCACAAATAACACATGAAATCCTAACAACAACTTAAGATCATTATCTAACACTATCAAAGGCTGATAAAAATGAAACCGCGACTAATGGTCTTGTAAGACCCTGAAAATCAGGGGGTCGAGTAAAAGTCGAAGGTTACCAGAATTTGACCGAAAAGACCGTGGAAGTCCACGGAACGGTACGGTCCAGGATACGGGGCTTACAGGGCCCCACCACAAATCGAGTTAGGTTACGCAATAAAACACAGTGGCTTCTCCACCATGCACATGGCATAATTACGCAATAACTACCGAACTAGGAAAGAAATCCTAGTCAATGAAAACCCAAAAGGTACGCCTTTCAGTGTCACGCCCCAAACTCGGAAACCGGGCTCACAAAATTCCCGATCGCCGAATCCGGTGCCGACAGCCTCCGTAGAACCCCATTCTCGGATCCCGGCACCCATTCACCAGGTTCCGATCCTGGGATACTACAAGGAGGGTTTCAAATCATCAGTCTGATTCATAATGAGCATAACAAAAGCATAACCCACAAACAATAACCACAAGAACACCACCACAAAATCCACTATGATCAAAAACTTTCTAGTACAATGCGACAGAAAGGGAAAATACAATGTAGTGCAAAAGATAGAAACTCCAAAGCTCGTCTGCACGGTCCAACTACGGCGAGACTATGGCTGCGACTGCGTCCTGGCGTCACCTGCACGCATCAATCGTGCATAAGCTTATAGAAAGCTTAGAGGGTAGTGTAAGTATGTGCGCAATATAAGCGTGCTCAAAATGCAAGGTTAGAGTAATGCGGAATCATGGTGATGAGTACATGAATGCAATCAGCCGTAACAAGCCTATGCGGTGCAATATATGAATGCCATCGGCCATAACACGGCCATGCGATGCGAGATGCAAGTCAGGCATGTCAATCCTCATTATGTATCAATACAGTTCTCATTCTAGATAATCACCGGGGTTCAATACACTCCAAATGGCACTGTCGCTCTCCTAGCCGCACAGTCCAAGTGAGCGTAAGAAACCTCACTATCCGCCTGGCCAATAGTCTGCCAATACCTATCCGGCACGTCGATAGCGGACCCATTCGCGAGCTGGTCAAACTCAGCCTAGTATTGCCCCCTACCCTCGGGCGAGTAAGGCCACACTCCTTTCCAACCGACCACGACATAGTGGGAGACGCGGCCTCCTGGTATTCGGCCCTCATGCGCTCATATATCCACTCGGTCTCGACGTTGGAGTCATCCTCTGGTACCATCGAGTTTAGAAATTTTCACCCAGGGACATCTATGGCGCCCGTATGCTAGAACCAAACATTTTCGGTATCTAACCCAGCCACCCACGATGTGTCTGTGGAGGCTATGACGCTGATGTTGCTAGGGCATACAATGATCATGATCACACAAATGCAAGTGCATGAATCACCCTACCAAACATGCAACAATCCTGCACGTACCGAGCGCTCATGTGGGGCGACTCCGCCTATCAGGGAGCCCATAACGATCTGCCCGAAGGCATATGTTATGATCAGTCACTTCTCATATCAGGCATACATATGGTGCGAATGATCATGAATCATGGATCTATACTAAACATGTATAAAGAGATGGGCTCTGATCAAAACAAAGATGGGCTTAGACGGCCTACACATTACAGGTATGAGCTTATTAATGGGCCTTAAGGAGAGTTATAATGCGGACATTTAACCAACATTATCCATTCAATGTGGACGTCAAACCAGCATTGCTCTCAAGGCGTGGCCCGTTACGAAATCAATACATATACCATGGTGGAATTACACTACATTGGGCCTTATGTATGTCCTATTGGGCCTTGACCCGTGAGCCTCCAGTACATCAAATAGGCCTCATAATATGGGTCTAATATAAATCAAGGTGGGCCTCAACAAAGACCACCAATACATGAAGATGGGCCTCCACAATGGGCCTTAAATTATCTCCAAAACAGTTGGACAGTTGGATGAAACACATACATCATGATGGAGCCCACACTAATAGAGGGCGTGGTTTACAATACATACATAGGTGGGTTCTAAGTAGGACTCACCATAATGCTTATTCTCCACCCAGCCTAGGGCCCAATATAATGTTTATTTTCCACCCAACTTAGGGCCCAACATAATGTTTATTTTCCACCCAACTTAGGGCCCAACAAATGTTTATTTTCCACCCAACATAATGTTTATTTTCCACCCAACTGTTCATAAAACCACGTGGACCAAGGTAGGGCCCACTGTAATCTTTATTTGCTACCCAACCGTTCAAAGGGTCACGTGGACCTGGGCTAGGGCCCACTGGACTGGGGCCCACTGCAATGTTTACTCCCCACCCAAGCTGTTTACACGGCCAGGAAGCCCACGGTGATGTTTATTTACGTCCAACCTTTTTAAAAGGTCATGTGGACGGTGGATGTGGGGCCCACCGAAATGTGGTTCACGAATCCAGCCCATCCATTATGTGGGTCCCACTGGACTAACGGTCCAGACCGAATTTCAGAAACATCCAAAACTCAGGTAGGCCCCACCAAGCGATTTTATATGTTTTAGGTATGTCTTCACGTGATTTTAGATGGTATAGCCCACCTGAGTTCTGTATATGGTTGATTTTTGGGATGGACGGATGGTCCTTGGGGTCCCATCAAATGCACGGTTCTGATGGGAGAAACGCATCAAGGTGGGGCCCACAGTTGGGCCGTGAGGCCCTGCCTCGTCCGTCCGTCAGGACGTCCAGCGCAGGCGCTGCCTGCGTCTGTTGTCAGTGGCAGCGGCTGCTGCTGCTGGCTCCTTTATTTATTTTTATTTTTTTTTAAAAATTATTTTTCTGCGATTTTTCCCAGGTGGGGCCCGCTTCAGTAAGATCTACACCAGCCATGAGTCCCTGTGGCTCGATACAAACCCATAGAGTCCAATATTGGGCTGTTTCAAATATACAGGAGCATCAGGGAGTAAATCAAAGGTAGGAAACTTGTTTCCTATGGTATGGCCTGCCAAGGAAGGGGATCAACTTCATTTTTCGGCTCAACGCCTAAAATGAGATGGGGAACAAAATGGACGGCTTGGATTTTATATATACATCAAGGTGGAGCCTGCATGAGTGGCCCACCACTCCCTCCTCTTGGCTAGCTCGTTAGTACAGCCCATGTCAGTTTACACTTAACTGCTCGCCAACGTCCAGCGTCCAGGAACGCTGGACGGCATGCATAAATTCATTAATGTGGTGGGTCCCACGTGAATGTGGCCCACCAACATATATACAATAATAAATATATTTTATATTATATATATAATACATATAAAATTATACATATTATATAAAATATAACATATAGAGAAAAAGAAATGCATTGGGCCCATCCAAACAGTGGATGGTGTGGATCATCACCTGTAATAGAGTGGGCCACACCGTCTGATGTAGATGGACGGGGTAGATGTAACACATATTGATGGGATCCACACCATCACAAAGAAAGAGAGAGAGAGAGAGAGATAGAGAGAGACATACGGTGAGATAGAGGAACCCCGCCACTATGGGCCCTCTTGATTAAATCACATATATCCAAATGGGTCCCGCCAACAAGTGGGCCCTAAAATTTAAAATAATGACAAATCACCCACCTTTAAGCCTCCTCCTTGCTCCCTTGGCCTCAAGTGCTCCTAGCCTTGCTTTTTGATGGAGGTTTATGGAAGATTGATGGTGTGGATGAAAGATGAGAGGGTGTAGATGGAAGATGGAAGGTGGACCACACTTGTGGTTTGGGAGAGAAGTGTTGGACGTGAGAGGCTTGGGTTGCTTGGAGAGATTTGAGAAAATGAGAGAGAAAATGAGAGGATGGGAGTGATATGAGGTGATGGAGTGATGGGTATAATTAATGAAGCATGGGTTGGTTTGAAAAGTGAGTAAAAGAGGGATGGGTGAAGAGAGAGAGAGTTGACTTTGAGGAGAAAGAGGGAAGGGTTGTTGTACTTGAGGTATGGTTGCATTTATAGTTGATTGATGGGACTTATTGTGTAGAGATTCCCTCGAAATCCGCAACGCGCGGTGTTTCTTTGGAATAAACACAGATCGGCATCTTCTTGCCTGGGTATCGGTTCGGTGCGCAAATCACAGCGTTGGAACAGCGGCGAGGACGCGGTCGCTATGATACAACTTTCGGATCAAGCCGACGTCGGTGCGCGGGACCTGGCTTAGGATCGTACGTAAACACCGGATACGGTGCCAAGGTTGCCGGAATTTGAGAGGAAGGACCGCGGAAGCCAACGGAACAGTACGGACTAGGACACGGGTCTTACATTCAGGAACTGCTTCACCATCTTACTTTTACCATCCAGGTGTTAGCTACCAGTTGGACAGTATTGACTTTTCCATCAGTGTGATTTCAAAACAGGGCCCATCTACAATCTAATCAGCAATTCGGTAGGCTTGGATAGCCGTACATGTGGCGAACTTCCACTAGAGATTGTCCCCGAAAATGCCACCTACTCTAGTGATTCTTGAAAAGTCCAAAAATTACATTCGTGTCATTACTCAATATATGATAATTTCATCCACCTTCTCATGAAAACCCAAAGGGCACGAGGTTTCCACAGATTTCTTGCTTTTTATTGAGGTCGCCCGATCAGCTTGCCGAAAAATTGACATCCGTAAAGTCATTTTTAAAGACTATTTTTAGTAGTCTATTAAACCACAGAAAAGTGTAGAATATGGGCCTCACCACGGATCGAGTCAGGTTTCAGATCGATTCGGATCTGATGGATCGAGTTTTGGTTCAAGTCGGATCAAGTTACTATGTAACCCGAACTCGACTCAATCGGGATTCAGATCTAGTTGGATCTACCATCTACTCGATCCGAGCCCGACTTTGGCAATCGATTCGGGTCGAGTCGGATTCGCCGGATTGAGTCGGGTCCTACCCAGCTTTACTAATCAGTATAATCCAATGTACACCAATACGAACCAACATGTATTAACAACACTTATCAAATGGCATAAAATGGATTCTAACAGTAGGAATTTCATATTAATCAATTATTTTATCAAACATGTTGGCTACCAACAACACATAATATTATGGTTATAATAATAAAGTAATACAAGCACAAATAACACATGAAATCCTAACAACAACTTAAGATCATTATCTAACACTATCAAAGGCTGATAAAAATGAAACCGTGACTAATGATCTTGTAACACCCTGAAAATCGGGGGGTCAAGTAAAAGTCTAACTCTCGAGTTCCAATGCATCACTTATGTAACATATGTAATGATGATTAAATGTTGTCTATATTAGTGCATAAAACATGAATAAGATTAAGCCAAAACAGCAAACATAATCTAAGGACAGTTGTAATACGCAAGCGGAAGACTGAAACGAATATATATAGGTTTACAAATCAGTATAAGTCCCCAAAGTATGTGTGCTCTACCAGGTCAATAATTACATTTATTATTTCAAAATATAAAATATCAAAAGTGTAATAGTCCACTACAAGTAGAACCCTGAAGTCCCGCCAATCAGAGCGGTCTATGTAAACCTGCCCGAATACTGTATGTAGGAGAATGCCTGCTCATCATCCTCAAAGCTCGGTTCCATCTCACAGGCTGCGCTATCGTTTGCACCTACAACAAGGTCTGGTTGGTGTTTAAAACACTGTCCCATAACGTGGGAGTGAGTGATTAACTCAGTGGAACAATAAAGCAAAGGTTAACATGTTATCAATTCAGCCAAGCAGTAATGATAAAGCAATATAATCGAACATCCCTAGATACTATGATTAATGCAGGATGGTATGAATAAATGTTGCATGCTCTCGCCTGCACTCCCTCAGCGATCTTCATCTAACGGTCGCGCATGTCAGTCACTTCCTCGTGCTCTCTACACATCGTCAAACGGCACATGTAATGTGGTGCATGAGTGTGATTACCAAGTTCTTATTAGTCCTTTTCATACAGCATGATTGGAAAACTAAGGTACCTCCCTTATATCAATTCCCAAACGATGATCCATTGGGTCGTCAGTCCTAGTAAATCTCATACGATGTTACGGTTCTAGGTCGCTGCAAAGGGTTCGTCACCTGATCAGTGCAGGCCTAGTTTGTACTTTTATTGCTACGGAAAGGCTTGTCGCCTCTACGTAGTCTTAGGGTACGCTCGAGGTCACTACAAAGGGCTCGTCACCTGATCAGTGTAGGCCGACAACTCGAATATAATGTCCCATACCACCGTATTCGGCTCACGAGTCTGGGTTGCTCACTGGTCACTACGGGGAGGCTCGTCACCCCAGCGTAGGCCGACAGCTCGACCACGATATCCCATACCACCATGCCCAGCTCATGAGTCTTAGCGGATCGAGGTACCAAGGTTTAAAAGGGATTTTCACTGGTGAGTATGGCACCTTAGATTCAAGCAGTATTGTTCATACATGGTGAACATACATCGAGTCAATCGGATTACTTGACGAGCTCGACTAGTACGAGCGCATGTTAAATTGACCGACATGAAGTGCGTAAGCACTCCGTGTGGCCTAACCACTGTCGACAACCAAGGTACGACTCGTGTTCATCGAACACGTCCTATGTGGCGAGACAACCTCAGCCACCTATTCAATACTTGCTACCGATTGCCTGGACTATTCCGTAATCCCAAACACATTCGATTATACAGATAATCATTCATGCTAATCAGAACAGTAATGGATCAACAATTTCAAACATACCAGCATGTGAGCACTTGATGGATTTCAACTTAAACATGAATTCACACATATGCAGTGTCTAAGTAAAACAGACAACGAATATAAGTTACATGGAGGAAATCATTCACATCATTATGGTAGTTGAGAATCTCTTCTCAATGCCCGTATAAAGTACAATTTACTACATGCCTGATCATTCGGACATTTCCACAAACACTTAAACTACATATCCCAACCTATATTATGTACGTTGGGTATTGCACATATTAAGGTAAATCCTTTCACCAAGGAGTTATTACACATACAACTAGCATAAACATATGGCAATTAATCATGGCAAACACACGTTCAAATTTCATACGTATACGATACCTTATACATATACATGGAATACACTAGACTCAATATAGTTCATATATATCAGAAACGCGATACAAACATTGCATTTGGCAAGTGAAATTGCACCCACATCAGTAATAAACCATTAACCGATATTGAAAGCCTTGAAAACCATGACCTATACGTTTATAGTCTGCACCTTTTGCCGGTAGACTTGTGACGAACTCAGTTTAAAGTCAAGTCTTTGTTTACGGCAGATTGGCAACCTATAGCATAAATTAGGTTAGCTATTTCATAACTTACACTATCTGAAACCCTAAAACAGATTAGGGTTAGGTTTTCTTACCTAAGTAGAGAGTCAGAATCACCTGATTTGCGATACAGAGGGGGTGGCTAAATGCGTGGAGTAACGGGATCGAATCTCAGGAAGATTCTCCAACTCTCGCTCTCACTTTCTCTCTTTTCCCTTCTCTTTTCTCTCCTCTCTCTCCTAGGGTTTCTCAAATGCGTATGGGGTGAGAGAGAGAGGCTTTAAGGTCCTTATATAGGCCCAGGTTTGATGGAAATGGCCCCAGGGCCAAGGTATACTTAGGTTATATCCAAATATGGACTGTTCTGGTCCAATGGAGCACTTCTGGTGGCTCCTTTTCCACGTGCGGTCGAACTTAAGGTCCCTGACCATGGATCTAGGTCAGGCTGAGTTTTCGTTCTGATCGGGTTTGTAGATCAGTCGTGGCGGACCAATTTCAGTTCAAGGTCGTGGTCATTCGATCAAGGTCACAAGTACATCAACATGTGTGGGACATTTCTCCTGATACGAGGGTGTATTTGGGTCAGATTCTGATGATCTGAATCCTTATATTTGGCCCGCAAGCGACACGACTCAAATTACTTAAATTTGAATTTTATTTCTAAATATTTTCACGTTTCTCACACACTTCGCTCCGGGCTCAAGTTATGCATTTCTAGACATAAATAGGACTTGATTTCTGAAGGGGTTGTCAAGTCCAGTAATGCGGTCATATCCGTATAGTTTCAGGGTAATCGGACTTTCAACGTGTGGTCCAGGTCCGATATGGAATTTCAAGATGCTCCCGAAAGCAACTGGGTTTTGAGATAGATTCTAAATTTCAGGTTAACGTAGCGTCAATGATTCTGCACATTTTGGATCTTGTAGATTATATTTAAAGTGATTAGTGCTAATTTCATAAGTACTCTAGTTCAGCACTTGCTAACTTTAACCTAATTTCTAAAGGTTTTTTATCCTGGGTGATTTCTGCCAGAGGTGGTACTCGAGTCTTTGTACGAATTTTTTCGAGATGTTACAGGTCTACACCTTAGGAAGAAATTTCTCAATTTTTGAGCACCTAGGGTTAGGATTTTGAGAAAAAATCAATTCCTATATCAAATCAACAGGGCTTACATAACATTTATGGAATTCAACATTTACGTGCTTGAATTCAGAGGGTAAGACACTTTTCGTACCTCCAATCACGAGTAGCGGTGGACTCAGCGAAGGATTCGATAACTATAAGGGTTTAATTAAAGCAAGAAAATGGTAGGAAGCAAGCACTAAGGGCCACCTCTCTCTCTCTCTCTCTCTCTCTCTCTCTCTCTCCTTCCTCTTCTCTTCCTCTCTTTCTCTCTTCTTCTCTTTTGCTAGGGAAAATTCGTATGGAGCAAAGGGACTACCCAAAACTGGGTATTTATAGTGCTAGATGTGGTGCAAATGGCCCTAATACCTATGTCCTTACTATTAAACTTTATGGTAGGTTGTTTCTAGCTTTCAGGGCCTACTTGGTGTTCGGGTCGATTTATGTCATAGGGTAGTTATCTCTAATGGTGATCTACGTATGGTTCAATCGCCCCGCCATTCAAATGTGTTGTTCAATGGTTATGGTCAAAATTCAGTTCGACGGTCACCAATCAACAATTGGGGGTCGCGGCTATAGGAATAGATGTGGGATATTAATTTAGATTGGTGCCCTAAATTTGGTCACGATCTAACGCTCCAAAAGCCACAACTTTGACAAGGATCGGATATAGACAATTAACTTAAGTTCATGTTTAATTTCATGAATATTCACACATCTCATGCACTAGCCTTGCGAGTTCAAGTTGAGTGATTTGAGGCGAAATCTCAACTCGATGTCTCGCGATGAATGTTAAGCCCGCTAAAACAAACATCTTTCTATAATTTCGAGTTTAGCGACCCATTAACGAGCGTCCTAGAGCTTGTTTGGTTAATCCAAGTATTTCTAGAATAAATTATGTAGTGAAATTTCTCGTTTGTGATGGGTAGGGTTTGGATGAACAAAGTTTATAGTGTGAACTATTTGCAATTAGTGAATGATGATTCAATCTTAATCATCCTAAATGTTGATTTTAGGTTAAAAGAGTGAGTAGGTCGATTTAATTTAAGTGTGTGAGATAATTAAGACCTAATCCATTAGTTGTCTTGGTTTTAGGTGAATCTTCATTAAATTGCGGTGATTCTGATTAATCAATGGTGGGTTACCTCGATCTTGGCCCTCAACTAATAGATCATAGGGTTAGGGCCAAGATTTTTGTGATCAGGCATATTCGGTAGCTTTCCATGGTCAACTAATCGAATTTGTGTGGTTCCTTACTGATAATAATCGAGTATAGGAGTATTAAAGATCAGTAAGTAAGAAAATAAAATAATTCTAACAAAAAAATTGAGAATTTTTTAAATCCAAATTAGCTAAAATCAGGGATGTTACACCGTTTCATTTTAAGATCATCTTATCACTCACCATTCACCAAGAGAGCTTAAGGGAGAGAAGAGTGAGAGAAGGAGAGCGTAGTCTTAACCCACCCATCCACCAAGAAGAGAGAAGAGTGTAAGAGAGGAAGCCCTTCGAGCCTTTAATCTTAACCGCCTGAGCCACCAAAAGGTCAATCTAGTCCACTCAAGTCAATCCTTGCTACAAACCCATTCACCCACTCACCCGACTTTGATAAGCTTTATTCATGCTTGCATTGGCATCATGCATCATCCTCTCCACTCCAACCCACCTGTAGGTCTAGTCAGTTTGAGTGAATGCTTCATGGCTCGTTGGTATACAGGATCTTGCCTATAAAATAACTCAGGCTAGCTAGGCTTCGATTGCATCTTCAAGTTAGTGAGTTCGAGTAGACTTGTTTGATCCAGTCAACCCTTGCAGTAGGCACCACATCACCACATTACATTCTACAGACTTTCATCATCTGTACACAAGAACTAGTTTAATTTGTTGAGGGTCAAATATTACATATTAGACCCTAGTTATTGTCTGGATTTATGAACATGATATTGTTTAATGCCCTGTTTTAATCATGTTTGTGATGAAGAGTGTAGTTACGAGCATGGACTGAAAAGGAAGCTTAAAACATGGATTTAACGCTCTGATGACACTAAAGGCAAGGGACGGACTCCAGGGGACCAAGATCGACGAAATTACACGCCAGGGATCCACGAAAATCGAGAAAATGAAGCTCAAGCGGCCTGAAAGTCAACCAGAATGCAAGATCATTGGGTTTCCATCATCTGTTCGGCTCGAAACTTTATACATGGCCTGAGGACCATAAATTAACCGTACACGTCAAATTTTAACCCTCAGTTCCCTGTATAAGTGGCCTAACGGACAGATCAGCCCATAAGCCATTGATTTGAGGCCCACCTGGTATCTGGAAATGCTTCAAAGTTGGTCTCAACCCCTTATATTCAATGGGAAAGCGGATGGACGGAGCAGATGTCTCATAAACATCTCCATGGGACCCACATGTACAGTGCGTGTGCAAGGTGTACACGTGCACCAGCTGTGCACCATTACAGCCATAGTCGGTCAGCGCACGCTGACCAACTCCTTCCAAATCAGAAAACACAACAGCGTTTATGTTGTCTAACGTCGGGTCTGCCCAATGGGCCCCACTCATCATGCAAAGTGAAGATCTGGACCATCCATTAGATTTATAAAATTCGTATGATTCAATCCTAGGTGACAGAATTTTAAGAAATATCGCAGATCGGATTTCAACTGTCCAAACGTAAGACGGACGACAGCGTAGAAAACCGCATGGGCCACATCGAATCCAACATGAAGCCGGCCAATTCTTACTGGTTTGTCGACGTGAATTGAATGGTCCGAGTGGATTTCCATGATGACACCGGCAATGGGCCCACCGACTTTCACAGCGCAAGGACTTACATGCACTGTTTTGCCATTCTGACTTGCAGACGATCCTTGTGGGCCACCATTTTGCATCATCAGCCCAATCCGGACCATCCATTAGACTCCAACGGAGGTTCTTATCTAGACCTAGATGAGGAAATCGGACCTACACGGTAAGAACGATGTCCATGTATTTAAAACGGAAGATGGACGGTACGAACAAGAGAGCTGCGATTCAACTCTGTGGGTCACGGTTTCGATCTGAATTCTGTCCATTCCACCGAAATTTCACCACGAATCCGGTGGAAGGAACGGATTCCTCCAACTCCAGACAATAGAGGGCCCACCATCAACGTGCGGCAGACTCTTGTGTTCGGTTCCGCTGCGAACTGAACTGTGTAAGCAGGGACCTGCGAAGGGAGTTCCCGATCCTTCTTTGTGGAGGAAACCGGCTGACTCCAGGAGGATCCTTGTTATAAAAGATAGAGGAAAAAAAGAGCCAGGGAGATCGGTTTTTGGCTTGGAAGATTGCAAGGGATTGCGAGAGAGAGAAGCTAAGTTCGTTCTTCTTTTCTTTTCTTATTATTTTTTCTTTACTTGGTTTATTCTATTTTTAAGAGAACCAGCCATCCATATCTGGTTGAACCCCTTAGCTAGGGCTAAGGGGTGAAGCTTGTAGCGTGACGTGAAGCTTGTAGCGTGATGGGAAGAATTTCATGCCTTTAATTCTTGCTTAAACTGAATGTATTTGGTATTGGGTTGATTGTAAGGGAATGTTTTCAATTTTTAATAGTCTGTTGTGACTAAAATTACAATAGGTCTGCAATGGCTTTGAGCATGCTTCTTCATGTTTTTTGTTATTGTTTATGACGTCAGGAAACCCTGTTGTTCACCATAGTCTCATGGGCATGGTCGGATGACGGTACCCTTCCTAACCCTCATAACATGTTGATTGGTTGGTAATTAGTTTAGTTCTGTTGTTTACTTTGTCTCCTGGGCATGGTTTGGTGATGGATCTATTCTAATTCCTATACCTTTCATCTCTTGAAACTTATATCAGGTAAGTTCAGTTAATTTCCATGATTCTTGAAGCAGGCATAAAATCTCCCTGATCTCTACAAGTGGATCCTCTGAATTCCTAGTTTTCTTACCTCTAATTTCTCTTTAGTTTTAGATAATTTATTTTACAATTATTCTTTAAATTCTATTTGATTTAGATTACATCTTTTGCTAGTTCTAAATCTAGTTAGTTCCAGATCTCTTACAAGTTTCAGTCCCTGTGGATTCGACCTCGGTCTTACCGAGTTTATTACTACATCACAACCCTATACTTGGGGAGTGAACAAGTTTTTGGCGCTGTTACCGGGGACTGACGGTTAGGATTCTCTGAAATTAATTGGTTTTAGGATTAGTTTAAGATTAGGATTTTACTAACTTTAGTTTTTTTTTTTCTTTTTAGTTTTAAAACTAACTTGTTTCCTGTTTTGTAGGATCCTGACATAAACTTCTAAATTGGTAATCCCTTTCTAATTTCTCTACTTTTTCTATTTTTAGAATTAGGGTTTAAATCTTAGAAAATTTCTAACTCTAGTATTTCCCTATTTGTAGGAAATAGTTTATTTTTAGAAACTTTCCTCTTTCTTTTAGAAACTAGGTTAGTTATTTTCCTTTTTAGAGATTAACCTTCTATTTTTGTTCTCTAGTTTCTTTCTAATTATAACTCTTTTAGAATCTAACTTTGTTTCCTAATTTATTTTTAGAAATTTCCACTTTCTTTTAGGAATTCTGTTTTTTTTTAGAAATCAGTTTATTGCTATCTTTCTTTTAAAAGATTTTCCTTCTCTTTTTAGAATCTAACTTATTTTGTTTTATTTTGCAAGTCTTAAACCTAGGGACTCCAAGTTGGTAACTTCTTTCCAACCCTCTCTTTCTTTTTAGATTTTCTTTTCTTAGGATTAGGTTTCAAATTTGATTAAGGACTGCGAGTGTTTCATGCCCAAGTGGGCCCGTGACAACACTCGACGTCTCTTGACTGAAGGAGGATTGGTTGAGGGGTTGACTATCCATCGCAGGACTAGACACCACTCGAAATCCTCTGAGTTAATTGAAGTTATGGCTGAAGACCAACCTCCTCTACTTCCACCTAGGGTGGAGGATACTTAAGATGAGAATGAGGTGCATCAGGCACTCCAGCCTCGTACTTTACGAGATTATCTACAACCAGTGGGAGTGAGTACGCCCTCATGCATGATTTTCTCTTAAAACACAAGACAAATGGACATCAAGCCAGGAGTTATCCAACTCCTTCCCAAATTCCATGGACTTGAATTAGAAAGTCCATATTTACATTTGAAAGAGTTCGATGAGATTATAGCTACATTATATTTTCCTAATGTATCTGAGGATACAATCAAGCTGAAACTCTTTCCTTTTTCCTTAAAAGAGAAAGCTAAGACGTGATTACATTCACTGCGTCCTAGATCCATTGGCACATGGAACGACATGCAGAGGGAATTCATAAAAAAATTCTTCCCACATCATAAAACGATTACCCTCAGAAAAGCAATCATAAACTTTGCCCAAAAGGAAGATGAAACATTTTTCCAATGTTGGGAAAGGTTCAAAGATTTGATCAGTTCATGCCCACAACACGGATTTGAAATGTGGCGCATTACAAATTTTTTCTATGATGGACTGACATCTTCCATGTGCCAAATGGTCGAGACAATGTGTAATGGAGAATTCATTAATAAAAATGTTGACGAGGTATGGGATTACCTCGATAGTCTTGCTGAAAAAACACAATCATGCGACTATTACCCAAAATCAAACACCACGTCTAGGCCGACTCAATTAAAGGAGAAAGGTGGATTATATCTCTTGAAAGAAGAGGATAATCTCAAGTGTAAAATGACTACACTCATAAGGAAAGTTGAGGCCATGGAAGGAAAGAAGGATAGGGTTAATGAAATTGTTTGTGGCATCTGTGATTGCAACATTCATACAACTGAAAATTATCCTACAATACCTGCCTTTCGAGGAGTGTTGAATGAACAAGCTAATGTTGTAAACAACTATCAAAGACCTTTTACTAGACCTAACTCCAATACGTACAATCCTGGTTGGAAAAATCATCCAAACTTTGGTTGGAGGAATGGACAAACGGCTACCCCTTAAGGTTTCTTCAATCAAAATCCAAATCAAGTGAAACCTCAAGAGGAACCAGTTCAAAATTCCATACAAGAGCTGGCTCAGGCAATGCGGGAAATTACAGATTTTATGCAAAAGATAGATTCTCGTATGACGGTTATAGAAAATGGGATGCTTCCTGCATAACCTCTCCCCAATCCTAAACCGCAGTACAAGATTAGTGATCCCAGCTCTTTAAATCAGATGGGGCACGCTAAATCCATCACCACTCTTAGGAGTGGAAAGATCATTGATAAAACTCTTCCGGTTAAACCTGAAAAGCCTCAAGAACCAGAAGAGAACAACAATGATGGATCTAGTGATGCCCCACAAAAATTAGAACCGAAACTTCTAAAGAAGCCAGTTGCTCCGTTCCCCCAACGGTTGGTTGCACCAAAACGTCTTTCTAACTCTTAGGATATTCTGGAGGTGTTGAAACAAGTGAAAGTTAACATTCCTCTACTTGATGTTGTGAAACAGATTCCTTCATATGCCAAATTTCTGAAAGACTTATGCATGACCAAAAGACGGCAAAATATTTAAAAGAAAATCTTCTTGACTAAGAAAGTGAGTGTCATCCTGAAGCAAGACGTGCCGCAGAAATTCAAGGATCCTGGTAGCCCAACCATATCATGTATAATTGGGAACCATCGAATTGATCACGCACTTCTTGACTTAGGAACGAGCGTAAATCTAATTCCCTACTCGGTATACAAACAGTTAGATTTGGGTGAGATAAAACCCACCCTGACCATACTATAACTTGCTGATCGCTCTGTTCGTGTACCAAGAGGGATAATTGAGGATATGTTAGTCCAGGTCGATAGAATTTACTATCCTGTAGATTTTATTATCCTGGACACCGAACCCATCAATAACATGAGTACTCAGATTCCCGCCATTCTTGGTCGCCCATTCCTTGCCATGTCAAATGCAATTATCAATTGCAGGAATGGTGTCATGACTATGTCTTTTGAAAATTTGACATTGGAGTCAAACATTTTTTTCAATAACGGCGGCAACTTAGAGGATGCTGACGATTTCCACGACATTAACATGATTGACTCTTTCGTGGAAGATACGACACCTCTGACCTTATCCTCCGACCATCTAGAGACGTGCCTGGCCTACTCCCATGATTTTGATGATGACATGATTAGGGAGACGTGCGCCTTGCTTGATACTGCATTGGTACTTGAAGTTAACCGGTGGAGGCCACATTTTGAAAAATTGTCACAAACTGATGTAGTGCCTCTACCGTCTAACCTCAAGCCACCAAAGCTTGACCTAAAACCTTTGCCCTCTGATTTGAAATATGCCTATTTAGGTCAAGATAAGACATACCCAGTAGTGATCTCTGCCCACCTGAAGAAAGAACAGGAGAGTATGTTCATATCTACTCTCATTGAGCATAAAGGAGACCTAGGATGGACGATAGCGGACCTCAAGGGAATCGATCCCTCGATTTGTACTCACTGCATATATCTTGAGGATAATGCAAAAACCGCTCGGCAACCACAACGTAGACTAAATCCAAACATGAAGGAAGTGGTTAAGGCCGAGGTTCTTAAATTATTGGACGTGGGTATCATATACCCTATATCTGATAGTCAATGGGTGAGTCCAACTCACGTGGTCCCTAAGAAGTCCGGAATCACCATCGTAGCCAATGCTGATAATGAACTCGTGCCAACTAGAGTCACTACTGGTTGGAGAATATGCATTGACTACAGGAAGTTGAATACCATCACGAGAAAAGACCACTTTCCTTTACCATTCATTGATCAGATCCTGGAAAGGTTAGCTGGTCATTCCTATTACAGTTTCCTTAATGGGTATTCGGGCTATAACCAGATAGAGATAGCCCTTGAAGACCAGGAAAAGACCACATTTACATGTCCCTACGGCACCTTTGCCTACCGAAGGATGTCATTCGGACTATGTAATGCCCCTGCCACCTTTCAGCGATGTATGCTTAGTATCTTTTCTGATATGGTGGGGCAATATCTAGAGGTCTTCATGGACGATTTCTCTGTTTACGGTCCATCTTTCAGCAGGTGCTTGGAAAGTCTTAAATGTGTGCTGAAAAGATGTGAAGAAAAGAACTTGGTGCTTAATTGGGAGAAATGTCATTTCATGGTTCAGAAGGAAATTGTCCTGGGCATATCATCTCGTCCAAGGGAATCGAGGTAGATAAGGCAAAAATTGATCTTATCTCTAACCTACCTCCACCCAAGAACATCAGAGACGTGCGATCCTTCTTAGGACACGCAGGATTTTACAGGCGATTCATAAAGGACTTTAGTCTCCTCTCTCATCCTTTATGTAATCTTCTTCAAAAGGATGCTCCGTACGAGTGGACTGAGCAATGCCAGGAAGCTTTCACCAAGCTTAAGGGCACGTTAACCACTGCACCTATCATACAACCACCCGATTGGAACCTTCCTTTTGAGCTTATGTGAGACGCTTCTAATTATGCTCTTGGAACGGTTCTAAGCCAGAGAAAAGATAAGAGGCCCTACGTCATTCATTACGCAAGTAGAACTTTAAATTCTGCCCAAGTAAACTACTCGACTACGGAAAAGGAACTCCTAGCCGTAGTTTCGCTTTGGATAAATTTAGGTCCTACTTGATCAGATCCAAGATCATTATCTACACAGATCATGCGGCACTTAAGTACCTTCTTTCTAAGAATTTGATTTGAAAATTAAAGATAAAAAGGGAGTAGAGAACGTAGTGGCCAATCATTTGTCTCGCCTTAATACCTCTAATTTCCCTGAGGTGACCCATATCAATGACATGTTCTCTGATGAACAATTGTTTAGAGTCTCCCATTCACCTTGGTTCACTGATATTGCTAATTATCTTGCCACAGGTTTCATACCGACACATTGGACTGCGCAAGATAAGAAAAAAATTTTCACCAAGGTGCTCAACTTTTTCTGGGATGATTCATATTTGTTTAAATATTGCCCAGACCAGATCCTAAGGAGATGTGTGTCAGACGATGAGCATCAGAGTGTCATCTCCTTCTGTCACTCACAGGCCTGTGGTGGTCACTTTTCTGCTAAAAAGATCACGGCCAAGATTCTGCAGTGTGGCTTTTACTGGCCCACTATGTTTAGAGACACTCATGAGTTTTGCAAAGCTTGTGAGCGTTGTCAAAAATTGGGAGCATTGTCCCGTTGAAATATGATGCCTTTGAATCTCATCCTTATCATTGAAGCATTTGATTGCTGGGGCATCGATTTCATGGGACCATTCCCTCAATCGTTTAGAAATCTGTATATTTTGCTCGCCATAGATTATGTCACTAAATGGGTCGAAGCGATTCCGTGTCGAACTAATGATCATCGCACAGTCATTAAATTCCTAAAACAAAACATCCTTTCTCGATTCAGAAGGCCTCGAGCCATCATTAGTGATGGGGGCTCACACTTTTGTAGTAAACCATTTGAGAGCTTAATGAAGAAATACGGCATTTCTCATAAGGTGAGCACCCCGTACCACCCACAGACAAGTGGGCAAGCTGAGATTTCTAATAGGAAAATTAAACACATTTTGGAGAAAATGGTTAACCCTGATCGTAAAGATTGGTCAATCCGATTGACCGATGCCTTATGGGCATACCGTACTGCCTTTAAAACTCCTATTGCAATGTCTCCCTTTAGACTTGTCTATGGGAAAGCTTGTCACTTACCTGTGGAGCTGGAACATAAAGCGTACTGGGCGATCAAAAATCTTAATTTCAATCTGGACAACGCTGGCTCGCTACGCAAACTTCAATTGAATGAACTTGAGGAAATCCGGAATGATACGTACGATAATTCAAGAATTTACAAGGACAAGATGAAAGCATTTCATGACCAACACATTTTACAAAAATCATTCATGCCTGGTCAGAAGGTCCTTTTGTACAATTCCTGATTACATCTCTTTTCGGGTAAGCTTTGATCTAGTTGGACTGGCCCTTACATTGTTGTTACTGTTTTTCCTCATGGGGCCGTTGAGATAAGAGATCCCGACAATGGCAAGGAGTTTAAAGTCAATGGATATCGATTGAAATCATTTGTCAAGAAATTTGATTCAGAGGACATATCCATGCCCCTGACTGCTCCTGTTTACCAGGATTGATCTCCTAGTCTGATGGAGGTATAGGTAGGTTTATCGCTTTCATAGGACTAGGGTAGTTGCTTTATTTGTTTGGCTGAAGATGGTAAACTTAGCGCTCCTGGGAGGCAACCCAGCTCTTCATTTCATTTCGTTTTTATCATTAGTTAGTTCAATGTTTGTGGGTAACATTATTGCAAACCCTCACGAGACTACAACTCGTCCACTAGGGGCAACCTAGGGGTTTAAAGGCTTGTTACATACGTTAAATGCAATCGAGAGCACCTACGAAAGTGGTATAGATAGGATTTTTTTTGTTATTTTTGTATTGCCTTCTCTCTCGTACTGACCGATGCCCATGCTGCGATCTCTTGGAAAGTGTCTCTCGATTCATCATCCAGGTACTATCTTCCCATCACTTCATATTTACTTTTCGTTATCCCAAGTGCATTGCATGCTCATATCATTTACATTGAGGACAATGTAGATTTTAGGTTGGGGGTGGGAGATCAGGTGACCTAATCAACGTTTTCTTAGTCTTGAACAAAAATTTGTGAAAATTTTTAAATTTTTCTAGAATTTTTTGTGAATTCGAAGTGATTTTGACATCCAGCTGTGACTTAGAATTTCAAGATACGTGATGTTGGTAATTTATGACTTTGGGATTCAGTTATCTATTAGAGTTCACAATTAAGTTCGAATTGTTACTCCATAATTAGAAGTTTCAAACATTAATTGAGTCATGATTTCACAGGACACATCTCGCTTACACATTAAGATTTCAGTTCGGCATTGAAGGGATAACTTAGTGATCATTAAGCATGAAAGGAACCAACCTGAGAAATTGAAAGGATTGGGCAAATGGTCTTCACCATAGGTTTGCTCCCTATAGGTAAGGACTTGATTCCCCAAGCTTAATATTCAAAAAAAATTTGGTCTTTATCATAGGTTTGCTCCCTATAGGTAAGGACTTGATTCTCCTCCTTAGTGTTACTTATAATAGAAAAATCAAAAGCAGAAAGAAAGAAAAAGAATGATCTATGAGGCACGTTTTAATTTAGGTTCTGGGTGTCTTGAATGCTCTTGTTGGTAACCAATGACATCATGAAATAGAAGAGTGAACCTTAATGATAAGCCGAGATTTCACATTACACTCATGAAACTCAATGCTTAGAATTGTTCTAATTAATGGATTAATATTTTTAACTTGATTATGAAGATTACCATGAGCTTGATTCCAAGAGAAAGTACTACTCACCATTCATGAATTTTAGAATTCTCGCATCTCGACTATTTTTCACAAGTCACTCGGGTTTACAGGAATTGTCTTGTATTTCTGAAATTATTTTTCGCATACTTTGCTTGGGACTAGAAAAATGCTAGTTGGGGGTTATGTTGAGGGTCAAATATTACATATTAGACCCGTGTTATTGTCTGGATTTATGAACATGATACTGTTTAATGCCCTGTTTTAATCATGTTTGTGATGCAGAGTGTAGTTACGAGCATGGACTGAAAAGGAAGTTTAAAACATGGATTTAACGCTCTGATGACACTAAAGGCAAGGGACGGACTCCAGGGGACCAAGATCGACGGAATTACACGCCAGGAATCCGCGAAAATCGAGAAATTGAAGCTCAAGCGGCCTGAAAGTCAACCAGAATGCAAGATCATTGGGTTTCCATCATCTGTTCGGCTCAAAACTTTTTACATGGCCTGAGGACCATAAATTAACCGTACACGTCAAATTTTAACCCTCAGTTCCCTGTATAAGTGGCCTAACGGACAGATCAGCCCATAAGCCATTGATTTGAGGCCCACCTGGTATCTGGAAATGCTTCAAAGTTGGTCTCAACCCCTTATATTCAATGGGAAAGTGGATGGACGGAGCAGATGTCTAATAAACATCTCCGTGGGACCCACATGTACAGTGCGTGTGCAAGGTGTACACGTGCACCAGCTGTGCACCATTACAGCCATAGTCGGTCAGCACACGCTGACCGACTCCTTCTTCCAAATCAGAAAACGCAACAGCGTTTACGCTGTCCAATGTCGGGTCTGCCCAGTGGGCCCCACTCATCATGCAAAGTGAAGATCTGGACCGTCCATTAGATTTATAAAATTCGTATGATTCAATCCTAGGTGACAGAATTTTAGGAAATATCGTGGATCGGATTTCAACTGTCCAAACGTAAGACGGACGGCAGCGTAGAAAACCGCATGGGCCACACCGAATCCAACATGAAGCCGGCCAATTCTTACTGGTTTGTCGACGTGAATCGAATGGTCCGAGTGGATTTCTATGATGACACCGGCAATGGGCCCACCGACTTTCACAGCGCAAGGACGTACGTGCACTGTTTTGCGATTCTGACTTACAGACGATCCTTGTGGGCCACCATTTTGCATCATCAGCCCAATCCGGACCGTCCATTAGACTCCAACAGAGGTACTTATCTAGACCTAGATGAGGAAATCAGACCTACACAGCAAGAACGATGTCCATGTATTTAAAACGGAAGATGGACGGTACGAACAAGAGAGCTGTGATTCAACTCTGTGGGTCACGATTTCGATCTGAATTCTGTCCATTCCACCGAAATTTCACCACGAATCCGGTGGAAGGAACGGATTCCTCCAACTCCAGACAATACAGGGCCCACCATCAACGTGCGGCAGACTCTTGCGTTCGGTTCCGCTGCGAACTGAACTGCGTAAGCAGGGACCTGCGAAGGGAGTTCCCGATCCTTCTTTGTGGAGGAAACCGGCCGACTCCAGGAGGATCCTTGTTATAAAAGATAGAGGAAAAAAAGAGCCAGGGAGATCGGTTTTTGGCTTGGAAGATTGCAAGGGATTGCGAGAGAGAGAAGCTGAGTTCGTTCTTCTTTTCTTTTCTTATTATTTTTTCTTTACTTGGTTTATTCTATTTTTAAGAGAACCAGCCATCCATGTCTGGCTGAACCCCTTAGCTAGGGCTAAGGGGTGAAGCTTGTAGCGTGATGGGAAGAATTTCATGCCTTTAATTCTTGCTTAAACTGAATGTATTTGGTATTGGGTTGATTGTAAGGGAATGTTTTCAATTTTTAATGGTCTGTTGTGACTAAAATTACAATAGGTCTGCAATGGCTTTGAGCATGCTTCTTCATTTTTTTGTTATTGTTTATGACGTCAGGAAACCCTGTTGTTCACCATAGTCTCATGGGCATGGTCGGATGACGGTACCCTTCCTAACTCTCATAACATGTTGATTGGTTGGTAATTAGTTTAGTTCTGTTGTTTACTTTGTCTCCTGGGCATAGTTTGGTGATGGATCCATTCTAATTCCTATACCTTTCATCTCTTGAAACTTATATCAGGTAAGTTCAGTTAATTTCCATGATTCTTGAAGCAGGCATAAGATCTCCCTGATCTCTACAAGTGGATCCTCTGAATCCCTAGTTTTCTTACCTCTGATTTCTCTTTAGTTTCAGATAATTTATTTTACAATTATTCTTTAAATTCTATTTGATTTAGATTACATCTTTTGCTAGTTCTAGATCTCGTACAAGTTTCAGTCCCTATGGATTCGACCTCGGTCTTACCGAGTTTATTACTACATCACAACCCTATACTTGGGGAGTGAACACAATTCTGGATATTTTGTCTTGTCTTATGAAGTTGAGACTGTACACTTATATGGGCAGACATGGTGCTTAACATGTTTCCTTTTTATCATTGTAGTCCCTTACTCAGATTTTTAATCATAGATCAGGAGTCATTTTAAGACAAGGAATCCTTTGATTCCTTCTTTTAAGGTTTCTACATGGTCTAGCAGGCTACAGAAATCTAAGTAATTGGCTAGTGGTGACTCCAAGTCAAATATACAATATCCTATGCCACACACACACACACACACACACACACACACACACACGCACACATATATATGTATATATATCCCATGCCATATATATACATACATTTATATATATATATATATATGTATATGTATATGTATATGTATATGTATATATGTGTGTGTGTGTGTGTGTGCATGTAAAATTCATAAAAAGGTGCCTGTGAGCATGATCACCTGCACTCCAGCATCTAAAGAATGACGACTCCGCTAGGGACATGCTAGTCTCACTAGTCACGATCCGACTTGAAAAACGTGACTTTACAAAGTTTCAGGGATTCTAGTTCTTGTGCATTTACATTTACATATTGCATTCATCCCAATCTCCAATATATATATATATAAAGAGAAAAAATAAAAAGTCCAAAAAAAAAATCGGAACCTTTAAACCCATTCGAGTTAGACGTTTCTAAACAAACCCTTTCTGCTATAGCCTAATCAGCACCATATCTCGAACTACTATAGCCAATCGAGAAGAAGTTCTCCCCTTCCCTACTCTCTACATGCCAGAAGTCCTCCCTCTACAGCCAAATCTAGCAAAATTTGTGTTAGTCTCTCGTATCCAAAAGCTAGCACAACACATAAAGACCATGCAGGAGATGCTTCTCTGGCTCGTATGACTATAAGTTCCAGAAGCCAGCAACCTGGCTAACCCATCACAACAACAACAACTGCTAGCTCTTGCATTCCTCCCATTTTCCAACTCAATCCAACCACAATTTTTGAAGTCCACACAAGATATCCAACACCATCCATCATAGCCCCTAACCTCGAGGCATTTCTTCTAGTACCCTCCCATGAACAGGAGCCAGTTTCAATCACATCCCGCAGCCAAGATTCCTAGTCAATTTGTAATAACAACAATTTCCCCAAATGGAAACCAAGGGTAGATTCTGGCGGATGTCCTCAACGGGGGTTAGTTCCGAGCCTAATACAATCCCCTTGACATGACCAACCAGCAGACAATGGCAGATACCCACAACAAGGTCACTTCTCAATCCCTCAGCCTCCCCCTAACGGGAGTATCAGTCTATTCCAACAATTTTCCACAGTCGAAAACCTAGTCTCTTTCTAACAATTTTCCATAGTCGAAAACCTAGTCTCTTTCATGGGCTCGAAGAAGTCAACCACTATGTCAAAGAAGTGGAACAGGCCTTTCCATAAGGGGCAAAGAACCCTCAAATGAGCTGTTCAAAGATAGAGGAGCTGTGGGAGTAGCTCCAAGCAGTCCAAAATTAGTTGTAGAGGTAGTAGGGAGTCGACCTCCCATCTACCAAGTTCAGGAACTTATGTCCCTTCCCAAATGCATGGGTACCTTAGAACTTTGAGGTGCCCAAGTTCAAGAGATATGACGGTTGTAGCTATCCAACCGTACATCTAAAAGCATTTTATAGGGAGCTCAATACCATAACAGGGAATAACATAGCCTTCATCTGCCTATTTAAAAAATCTTTAAAAGGTGACGCTTTGGATTGGTACATGTGAACGCTGAAAAATAAGAGACCATGTGTCCCTATCAGATCGTTTGTGGTTATACGTGTAGATGGTGGTTATATGATAGAGTAATAAATATAGGACTAGGTACACTCGATCGATCGAGGGTCAGGCTCAATCGATTTACCATAGTCATTGGAGATCTGTTAGAGCCTTTTGTTATAAATATTGCATTTGACTCTTTGGACAATCAATGAATTTTGGTATTTTAGATACCCTAGTCATTCTAAGCTCTATTAAACCTGTTACACTCTATTCCATTGAGATTCATGCTTTCTTCTTAGTGATTATTCACTCTAATGAGCATTCAATGCTCCTCTATAAGAAGATCATGATCTCAAGCCTTCTCTAGAGTTTAGACACTGATTCTATTTACAAATCCTTGTGTGTCTATTAAGGAGAATCTTTTAGGAATTCAATTTTCCATTAGTTGTAGGAGATTCTACCCAACTCTCATCATCTTGGTCACCTCAATAGAATATTTCATGCAACGTATTTAATCTTAGAGCTGAAGCCTTGGCAAAGCATCAGTATCAACGATCGGGGGAGCAAAAGGGAAGCTAATTGAAGTACGAGAGAACATCGATCAAGTAACCCGAGAAGGCTCTACAAAAGGAGCTTGATCCAATAAGTTATTAAAGTGTACGTAAGAGTCCACACACTACTTCCATACGAAGGATTGAGTGTAGAGTTTGTAACCCAAACTCGCATAAGTTATTGTGTGTGACCATATCGCCGCCCACACGGGTGAGTATGTGTTTAAGTACTTGTGTAGGCCACTAACACGGGTGTGTACATGTGTAAGTCCTTGAGTAAGACACTAACACGAGTGTATACGTGGGTAAGTCCTTGAGTATAGGCCACTGACATCGGTGTGTACATGGAAAGTCCTTGCATAGGCCACAGACATGGGTGAGTACATGGGCAAGTCCTTGTATAGGCCTCTGGTGGGATTGCACACTTGTAAAGGTTAGAGGTGAACATGATTTAAAACCTTCAATAGTGAAATCATGTACACTCATGGTTTGAGTGCGTCCACCGGAAATAGAGTATGGAAACTGAATCCATATACATGCTTATATTTGAAATTGTTATTTGAGCACTTGTTTAATTATGCTAATGTCATTGATTGATGAATTATATGTATATAATTAGATAAATGTTAGGATTTTATAGTTAGCACATCCTACACACATACGTAAATGTTCATGTGTAGAAGAGTATAATTATCACCACACATGATAGCTTAAGAAAAACTCACATCCACGTATCGGGAGTAAGGCGTGCGTGCAACCAATAGCCAACTCATGAAAAATGACTAGCCTATGTGGTATTGTTTGATAGGCCATGACTATCTATAGGTCTAGACGGTTATCTCCACATCATCGGACAGGAGAAGTGACTGCGAATATCTCTCCTTGCAACCATTCTTAGTGTTTTATAAATAAAAGAAAGATCGAAGAACTCGGGGCTCTTGCCAACCCAACACATATCAAATTAAATTTATAATGTAATGCTACCTATTAATTTTATCTTTTGTATTATCTTAGCATAGGACAACCCGGCTATACTACCATGCTAGACCAGTCTTACACTAGGAATAATGTAATTAATCTCATCTGTATATTGACCAACTTGGCTATGAATAGTGTAATTCCCTTTCATTTACATCAAGCCTGCTATGGATGGCGTAAAAGACCTTTTACTTTTCGCTTTCGATAGTTTAATTCCTTTTGTCAACCTCGAGTTGCTAGAATAAGGAAGAATTAGATTTAAGATCTCTTCATATGTGGCCCCACATCCGTTGAATCACAGAGGAATTATCCGTATAAGTTTGTTTTTATTTCAGTAATATAATTGAATTCTTTTTTCATGTGTTATACATATCAGATTATCTCTTCGATCAAGCTGAGAAAAAAAAATTATGAAAAGAATAAATTGTCTCCTTCACATATTACTTGATCATGCACACAAGTGATTGAATAGATAGCTAAACTGATTTAGTTCTCTACTATAAGTGGCTGCTCACAATCCCATGTCTTTGACAATCATTCATCATTGATGAATGATACGGCCTATCACATAAATGGCTTGGATTGTTGCAGGACGACACCAGAACCAACAGCTACAACCCCTACGTAAAATATATATATATATATACAGCATACGTTCGGATGCATTGTACCGAAACCTCTCATAAAAATTAAAAATAAATAAATAAAGCAGCCTAGCACCTAGGCAACGCGCTAAGAAAGATCGAAAACGTGAATCGCCGTGTAGGTGCCACGTGGAAAACTTACAAACTATCAGATTCATGTACCAGATGGGGATCATCATGAAAATACAGCATACTCATCAAGTGGGCCGTTGGTGTACATCAAATACAGACCGTCGGAACTTTTCTTTATCATCGTACGTCCTGATTCATGGTTCTGGGTGTGACCATGGAAGGCCCCACCTAATGATCGTCCAGGATCTCACACAAGTGAACCATTTGACACGTGTCCTACTGTGCACCTCTTGATTCTCTCTCAGCACGTTTGAAAAACAACAGACGTGCCGGCTTCTTCATGGTTACATAAAAACAAAAAACGTCACATGGTGGTTTCAGGTACAGGCCTTCAATTATCAGAAAAAGACAGAATAACGCGGTTGGATCGGTGTGAGTCGGGTACCATTTAAAACATGGAATCAACCCTGTAATTCATAAGATTACGAAAACTGTTGATCAATCAGGACCGACCATCTGATGGATCAGCTCATAGAACGGCCAATGGTTGAGAATTGCAGCAATCGATACTTTCTAGCTTTCAATTTAATTTTTCTCAGCCGTTGAAACTTTTTTCTCTTGACCGTTCAAATATTGGCAAATAGGTGCCTCTTCAGGGATAAGGTGTAAGACATCGATGGACCACTCGATTTCATCTAGTAGACATGGATGCTATCCACATATGCTTGATTCCATAGAAAAAATTCAAAAAAAATTTTTAATGATTGGTGGACAGTTTAGAGGTTGCTACTCTGATGGCATTGAGGGTTATTGCATATCATTGACTATCTTCGGTGTACATCGATGCCATCAAAGGTATACCATCGAAGGCGCATGTAAATTTGTGAAAGTGGGTGATTTATTTTCTATTTTAACTGTGATAGTACATATATTGGGTGTAATTGAGATTAGGGAAGAAATTATAGTTCTTTAAATGTACGTAAGAGTTTGAGAAAGATTTTAAAGGGAAAAGGCTCGGGCTTTTTTTCTAAGGCTTTAATGGGTAAGATTTTTATATCTTGTAATTTTGTTTTCATTGTGTATTATGACTTTGTACCGTGGTTTTTTTCCAAAAGAATTTTTCTACATAAATTTAGATTACCTTCTCGTTGAACTTGTTGTGTAATTGTAATTATCTTTGTTTAATTTCTCTCGATGTGCTTTCACGAGTCCCAACATAACATTCATCCAAGAGATGGCCCATTAATTAAATGGTCCTCATCCATTGCCAAGAGCACAACTATTGATAATCTTTTAATAACATATACTAAACATAATGGACACACTTTAGATATGTCCTATGGTTGAAAGCTCAGTGAGTCAACTTGCCTAAATTTAGGCAACTTAACCCAATTTAACAATGACTAGGCAGATCCACCGAGTCATGAGAACTCTGGTCAAATTAATTCATATTAAAATAAATTAATTAAAATTAAAATTTTAAAAAAAAAAAAAAAAAAAAACTAAATCAAGTAATTGATGATAATCTTTAGCATTCACCACTATATATATTAACAATGACCCACTAAAATAAATCATTCATCTGGTGAGCCCTACGAAGTATGGGCCATGACAGAAGTGTCAATTAAATGTGAATCATGGCAAGTGAAATTTCACATGTAGCCTGTCTTTTCTACCAATTTGTCATTTTTTTGGGACATTCCAACTGAGCAAAAGGTCAAGTGCAACATCAAGATCTCAATGAAAACTAGGTTGCTTCACACCAAAGTCAATGGTTAGCCGAGAAAATTAGGTTCTTTCACAATCAATGGTTGGACTCAGTTTACTGCATGACCCCCACTAGTGTGGCCCATCATTTAAACGGTTGGGATGCACGTGCACACGTCGGTGGAATGGACCTGTATGTGATTATTTTTCTCCTCCACTCTCACTCCTGGCAAAACAAAATAGTACAAAATCAAAAAAAAAAAAAAAAAAAAAAATTACAAAAATATTTGTCTTATATATATATATATATATATATATATATATATATATAGATATATATATATATATATATATATATATATATATATATATATATGGGAAATGGTTCTACTATGATGTGTGTCGAACATCAGCACCATTCATTTGATGGGTCCCCTTTAAATGGGTCCCCTTTAAATTATGGGATATCCCAAAATTCAGCCGCATACGAAACTCAAGTGAGCTATACCATCTAAAATCATGTGAAGACATGCCTAAAACATATATAATCACTTGGTGGGGCTACTTAAAATTTGGATGCATCTGAAACTTGGTCTGGACCCTCATCCAAGTGGGACACATAATGGATGGGGTGGATTTGCGAACCACATCTCTGTGGGCCCACCAACTGATTATAAATGTTTTAATGGGAGGGTAATCCCTCTCAACTTTTGTATGTAGTGTGGTCCACACAATTCATGGATTGCCTTGATTTTTAATCTCAAGGCCCCGCACATCTGACTGATGGGGTAGATGTTTGACATGCGCATCACGGTGGGGCCCACACAGCTCAACCTCATGGGAAGTTCCCATGAGGTCGACCGCATAGAACCATTTCATGTGTGTGTATATATATATATATATGTGTGTGTGTGTGTGTGTGTGTGTGTGTGTGGAAACGCTCACCTGTGAACCAGTTCGTACGTACTACGTACGAACTTTTTTGAGAACCCATCCTACGTGATGTGGATCCAAAATCTGAACCGTTCATGTGAAGCAGCACCTCGTGAAACCTCCTGGGACCAACTTTTACTTTGATCTAAAACTTTGATGGCCCATGAAAAATGAAAACAGTTTCCTCCCTTGATTTGCATTTCTCTTTGCTATGGCCCATCAGAATTTTAAATCAGGGTGAACATTTGTTAGATGGGGTTTCATGGGATTCTGCATCACATGGACCGTTCAGATTAGACACTCATGAGAGGTGTGCAAAGGTGCGCACGTGCGTAGGTGCACAGGGGGGCATGACTATATATATATATATAGAAGGTTGACCCGACCTTCTACATGATCAAAGCCAAATATCATTAGTTCCACATGAGTCATGCGTGTGGCTTGGACATGGATAGCTGGCGAATTTTCTAAGTAGAAATGATCTAGTCAACTAAAGGTATGGAAGCCTTCCCATGGATCTAATCGCATTTGACATCATTGGCATCAACATCACATCTGGATCGTCCATTTTGTCGCGTTCACTCTTCTTCAACTACCATGCAAAAATCCAACAATATGTTCCAAAACATCCATGAGCCCCAATAGGTCTTGTCCATTCGGTGAGCGGTCTATATCATCATACTAGTGTGATTTTTCATGGCAGCCAAGATTGAACCTGTGGAGTAAGTTTAGTCCAATCAGGAGCATGGACAGACAAGCCCAAATATATCTATGCGTGGAAAAGTTCTCATGCATGTCGTCCACTAGATAATTACTCTTTTTAAAAGTATATTGTTTTAAAATTATGAGATTTGACTAAGCCAACAGGTGGACTGATTGAGCCAGCTTAATTCATTGGTCGATTCAGCCGGAGTCTCAAACGATGTGTTTACATTTTACCTTAATTTTGGCAATTCTAGAAAAGCTAACCGGGGAATTACATGAGGTGTTATATGAGAAATAGGAAATGAATAAAAAAATCTTTGAAGATTTGGAGTACTTTTTGCGGGTTTATAGGTGGTATAAGTTTACCTTTACACATCAAAGAATGGTTGATGGAATGTTCTGGTCGATATATAAGAAGTGCAATCGAGTTATTTAAGATATGAAGACTAATCGAGGATAGTAAAGACAAAATTTTGGCTAATAAAAGTAAAGTTAGCGGTTGAGAGACAGAGAGGAACAATCGCAAAAGAGAAACGTAACAAAAGAATGAATTAAATAGAGATTATTTTACTGTTATAACCATTGCAATAATAAAAGAAAGATATGGAAGAATAATCTACAATAGAACTCTATAAATAACAAAGGAATATGACAGAAAAAAAAAAAACACCCAACTAATCAAAACACAATCAAATCTCAAAACCAACAAACTAACATTTGTCTTATCAATTTCCTTTACCACAGCTTATCATAGGAGTAACGATAATCCAGTAGCAGTAATTCTTAGCTACAATCCTTAGATGTAATCCAAGTCTATACTCATATGCTGAATTTGTTTTATATCCAATATCAAACAGTTCTTTCAAGAGATGCATTCTTGCAGTTTCTCTTAGTGACCAATTATAAGTTTTTCTTTTTGTTTGATTTGTACTGGTATTTTGAAAGTCATTTCTTATGGAAGGCACAAAGTAACCCATCTTCAGATGAAGAATCCCACCCATCAATTATTGCCTGATCACTATCAAATTTTGCAAGCGGCCGAGTAAGCGATCGATCTTCTCATAATCTGATCATATATATTCATATTCGATGTATCTGCTTATTTTGGCGCTTG
This sequence comes from Magnolia sinica, assembly GCF_029962835.1. Taxonomy (NCBI): domain Eukaryota; kingdom Viridiplantae; phylum Streptophyta; class Magnoliopsida; order Magnoliales; family Magnoliaceae; genus Magnolia; species Magnolia sinica. The sequence continues at coordinate 93,489,282 of NC_080575.1, forward strand.
AGGTCAAAGTTAATCAGTTTAAATCGAGTGGTTATATCAATTTTGGCATGCCCACATAATTAAAAACAAACCGAGAACTAATATTTTTTAGCATGCCCGGTGGGACTAACAACTACTAAGCTGTCATAAATATTTATTGCGCACCGGTCGTACAAAAAAAAAACTAACATTTTTTGGCACGCCTGGTGGAACATAACTATATTTGTCAATGCAATATTCGTTCAAAATCATGAGCCGAAGGGGTGCTCGTAATTCTTCAGCAGTCACTATTGTGGCTAGCGAACTTCCTATTCATGATGAGGTGCAAGTCCAACAAGTACCTGAGCAAGGAGATACACCACCTAGTCCGTCGCATGTTCCTCCAAACCCATATAGACCGTTGACATCCCGAGTTGAACCTCTTGAGATAATGTCAATCGGGATGGTTGATGCGCAGAAGGGAATTCAGCACATCGCAGAACTATCGCGGGTTCAGGAAGAACAATCACGTGGATGGTTGATCCAACGGAGAGCATAAATCGATTGGTAGCTTTGTTTGTTGATAGAGCATTTATTGTACCTTAACTACAAGCTTATACAAGTTTTGTTGTACCTAAAGACTCAAATCCTTTATGGAGAGTCTAAAAGATGGCAGTTGAATCTGAAACCAGTCGGTGGTTAGTTACATATCTAGCAAGAAAAGAAAATGGATACCTTGAGCCAAATCGAATTGGCATGCGAGAAGATTGGGGCAATATTATTCAATGTCAGCCTTGGCATTAATGCCAGTATCGATGGTGCCACCATATGGTAAGTCTCCGCAGACCGTGTAGCTTTTTCAAGCCGCATCCCTGAGATTTGCCATATCGATATTGGTCGATTCTAATTCTTCAGTAAACTAAATCGGGCCAAATTCCTTATCCTTGAAAGGGCGAAATGTATGATTGGATTTATTGCAGGTAAAAGAAAGAAAGAAATTCATACACTCAGCAAAGGAATAATTGAATTTAGAGCAAAGAATATTGTGATGGCCGAAGAAAGTGAATTCAATGTCCGTTGGGATGGATTTGATGAGGTTTGTTCCAAAATATTCATAAAACTACATTTGGACGAGCTAGATGGGCTCACCAGATGGGTAGAATCCATTAACAGTTGCTTCATACATATTACAGTATAGATGGCCGAGTACGAAAAAGGCAAGGGCAAGTTAACAACCCTAGTTAAGCACCTCGGTCAGGTGAATGTATTCTTTAGTAATTTACAGAAAGCTCACACATAACAGAAAATGGCAGATCCAAAGGTGTTATGTGTTCTTGTTCATCTACTTCATCCCGAGACTTACACTGACATGCCATGAAAGTATAATACGCTCCGTTGGTCTTCCTTAGGAGAATGAAGGGATGAAGATTTTTCAGAGCAAAATCTAGATAGACGGGCTCACCAAAAGGAAAATTGGTGAGTAAATGCACATATATCCAAAATCGATGGACCTATGGGGCCGCATCTAAAATGGAATGTATTAATCGATCGACTCTAAAAGGTCGACATTATTGTAAGAAGGATTGGCTGGAAACTCACGCAAAGATAGATTAATACATTCATAAATTCCTACTCATTTTCATGTATTGCTATGTTATGCTTCCACACAAGCAAACCATTCAGTCCAGCCATTCATCAGTTTCAGCCATGCTCGTGGAGACTTGAATGCATTAGACAGGTCTGAAAAGCCGTCCAATTAAACAATCAAAATTTCCCCAGGACACTTTGGGAAGTTATGTTCAATTTCGCGAAGGTGTTCGTAAGTGACTGTCGGATAAAAAATAGAACTAAGCGTTAACACTGAAATGTCTAGATCAATTGGGGTTGTGAAGAGGAGATCAATTGTCACGCCCCAAACTCGGAGACCGGGCTCACAAAATTCCCGATCGCCGAATCCGGCGCCGACAGCCTCCGTAGAACCCCATTCTCGGCTCCCAGCGCCCATTCGCCAGGTTCCGATCCTGGGATGCTACAAGGAGGATTTTCAACTTCAGTTTGATTCGTAATAAGCATAACCAAAGGCATAACCCACAAACAACAACCAAAAACTCCATCACATTTCCACTATAATCAAAAACTTTACAAGTTCAATAAGCATAAGGGAAATACAATGATGATAGACAAAAAAAGAGCTCCAAAAGATCAGCCACGCGTCCAAGCCTCAGCACTGCTGCGATCTAACGTCACCTGCACGCAACGGTCGTGCATAAGCTTATAGAAAGCTTAAAGGGTGATGAAAGTGTATGCTCAAGGTAATAATGTAGTTATGCAGTATCAGAGTAATGCGGAACATGCTGATGAATGCTAAGAATCCCATTAGCCGTACCAAGGTCATGCGGTGCAAGGAATGATGTCGGCCATACCAAGGCCATGCAATGCGAAATGCAAGTCAAGCATACAAATCCTCATCTAAGTCCTCATGTCAATACGGCTCAAATCTGAAATATCACCGGGGTCTAGTACACTCCAAGCCAAATTGCCGCCCCATCGGGCGCAATAAGGTGAGTGGAAAAGACCTCACTATCTGCCTGCCAATATCGGGCTCGGCTCGTCAATAGCGGACCCATTCCTCGAGCTAGTCAGACTCAGCCTAGCATTGCCCCCTACTCTCGTGGTAAGGCCGCACCCCCTTCCAACCGACCACGACACGCTGGAAAGCGCAACCGTCTGGTAATCGGCACTCGGCGCTCATGCACCCACTCGGTCTAGACGTTGGAGCAACCTCTTGGTACCATAAGGGTTTAGGGACTTTCACCCAGGGATATCTATCGCACCCCATGTAGAACAGTATTTTCGGTATCCAATTCTGTCAACCACGATATGCATGTGGAGGCTACGACCCTGATGTCGCTAGGGCATATAGTAACCATGTCACACAATGCAAAATGCATGAATCACACTATCCAGTCATGCAGCAATCCTGCGCGTATCGTGCGCTCATGTAGGGCAACACCCCCTGTACGGGAGCCCCTAAACAATCTGCCCAAAGGCATATGCTATGATCAGTCATTTCTCATATCAAGCATACGTATGATGCATATGATCATGAATCATGGAACTAAACATGTTATATGGGATGGATGCTAATCATAATAAAGATGGGCCTAGACGGCCTACACATCAGACGTACGAGCCTAACAATGGGCCCTAGAGAAAGTCATAATGCGGACATTTAACCACACTATACTTGCAATGTGGACGTCAAACCACCATTGCTCCCAAGGCATAGCCCGACGTAAACATCATTACATAAATTATGTTGGGACTGTACATTGCAATGAACCTTAGGTATAACTCATTGGGCCTTCAATACATCAAATGGGCCGTATCATATGGGCCTCATGTTCATCAAGCGAGCCACAACAATGGGCCACACCAATGGGCCTTATGTGCATTGCAATGGGCCATAACCCGTGGGCCTTAGAATGCATTAAATGGGCCTAATCTTACGGCCTTATATGTATCAAATGGGCCTCGCCAGTTGGGCCCCATACATGCATCAAATGGGTCTCAACCCATTAGCCACATTACATCTCAATGGGCCTCGACCCATGGGCCCCTAATACATTAAATGGGCCTCGACCCATGGGCTCTATATATACATTAAAGTGGGCCTCAACCATGGGCCACAAGTACTGAGGTGGGCCTTACCTATATATCAAGGTGGGCCTCAATCACGGGCCTCAACATTAGTAAAAATATATACATATAATATAGTATATAATATATATATAGTATATAATATATATATACATAATACATATAATATTATATGAAATATAATATTATATATATATATATATACACACACACGCACACATCACAGTGGGCCCACACACTCATCACAGTGGCTCTACGTCCACCGTCCAGGCAGACGGTGGGAATGAAACACATACATCAATGTGGGCTCCATGTGGGGCCCACCCAAATGTTTATTTTCCATCCACTGTGATGCGGAATCCCATGAAAGCTCACGTGAGAAATTTTCACCCCGATCCAAAACTTCTGGACCCCCAAAGGGTTTCAAAGGTAGAGGTTCAATCCCACTGTTCCATACGGTGTGGGCCACCCGAGTCTTGGATCACCGGTTTTGAGAGGGGCCCACTTCAGAGAGTGGCCCACCCGATGAACGTTAGATGACATGTAAACATCAAGATGGGGCCACGGCCTGGTGGGTGGTCAGACTGACGCCGCGCCGGCCGGCGGCGGGCTCCCAGCCGGCAAGCAAGCATTTGTGTCGTTTATTTATTTTTTTTTTTTTGATTTCTAATGGTTTTTGCCGGTGGGGTCCACCTCTTGCAGATCCGCTCCCAAATAGCTCCGGTTATCAAGACAAGCAAAAACAAGCCCAATATTGGGCCTGTTTTGGCTATAGAAGCAATATGGGACATTTCAATGGTAAACTCACCGTTTGCCATGTTATGACCTGCCTGAAAATCTGATCGGTCCCATCTTTGGACTCAACGCCTAAATATGGCTTGGGAAAGGAATGGATGGTGTGGATTTAATACATACATTAAGGTGGGGCCTACATAAGTGGACCACCCCAAACCTATCTAATATGTGCATTTCCCATGTAACGTCCAGCGTCCCTGGACGCTGGACTCTGCAAATACACTAGAGGTGGGCCTTGCTTATGTGGGCCACCTCATGGAGGATGGTGTGTATACTACACACAAAGTGGGCCCCACTCGTAGGTGAGTTGGATGGAATACATACCCTATGGTGGGGTCCATTCAAGTGGGCCACACAACCTCTTCATCATCCAACAAATTAAAATAAAATAAAATAAAATAAAAATAAAATAAAAGGGGAGAGAGATAGAGAGTGAGACCGTGTGATGGAGGGACCCCGGCACTATGGGCCCTCCCTTGCACTAAATCATACATTAAGTGAGTCCCATTACATGTGGGCCTATTAAATTAAAATTCAACGGTAGAGATCCCTTCTCCACTAAATCAGACGGTCTAGATGACCCTAAATATGCAAGAAAGTAAACATCATGATGGGGTCCATGGAGAATGGCCCCATCATGGAATGATCATGATGATCCAAGTGGGCCATTGGCCACATCATAGGGTCCAAAGTGAGATCCGAACCATTGATCGGTTGGCCTCACTTGGCCCATCTTAAAAACATCAAAAACTATCCTATCCAAACACCCACCGCTTGATCTTCTTGCTCCCTTGGCTTCCTTAGTTCCTTGTGCTCCTCTTTGATGGAGGAAGATGAGAAATGGATGGTTGAGATGAGAGATGAAGGGGTGGGAAAGGTGGGCCTCACAAATACAATTTTCTCACCATGGGAGGACCATACGTATGGGACTTGCTATGGGAGAGTTTGAAATGAGAGAGAGACTTGTAAGGGAGAGAGAGAGAAAGAGAGATGGGTGATGGAGTGATGGAGGATGGTTTGGGTTGAAAAATTGTAAAAGGGGGTATGGTTGATGTTGAAAATGGGAAAAAGAGGAGTGGTGAGGTGGAAAGAGGGTAGACTTTTGAAAAAGGTGGAGATGGGTTGTTGTACTTAAGGTATGGGATGTTTTAATGGTTGATTGATGGGACTAATTGTAGAGATTCCCTTGAAATCCGCAACGCGCGGTGTTTCTTCGAAATAAACGCTGATCGGCATCTTCTTGCCTGGGTATCGGTTCGGTGCGCAAGTCACGGCGTTGGAACCGCGGCGACGACGCGGTCGCTATGATATAACTTTCGGACCAAGCCGACGTCGGTGCGCGGGACCTGGCTTAGGATCGTGCGCAAACCCCGAATACGGTGCGAAGGTTGCCGGAATTTGACCGGAAGGACTGCGGAAGCTAACGGAACAGTACAGATTAGGACACGGGTCTTACAGCAATCATCACACCAGATGATCACACGTCGAGATCCTTGATAAACGATTCCAAATGAAAAGTGGGAACATAAAAAGAAGAAAATGCAGCCATGGTAACGATTTGAAGAAGGAAAATCGATAACTATATATAACAACAAAAGGAGGAGATGAGAAAGTTAAGGCACGGACTTCAGAATTGTTTTTATATCGACCAGGGTATGTATGCATTAATGAAGAGGAAATCATGACTCCTCGTACGATACACTTTTATGTGACATGTCGCATGGACAACTTAGAGGAGTGAAGCGAAGAATATCTCCTGATACAACATCAGTCAAGTATACTCAATGAGGAAGCAACATGTGGATCAACGACTGATTGCATTTATGGTATCGGACAAATGAACAACATTGCATTCACCTTTTTACCAAAGGCAAAAAGACATGGGGGGGAGGAATGTTGTACCCTAATTTTGGCAATTATGGGAACGGTAATAGGGGAATGACATGTGGTGTTATATAAGAGATAGAAAGTGGATTAAAAAAATCTTCAAAGATCTAAAGCACTTTTTATGAGTTCACAGCTGGTGTAAGTTTAGCTTCACACGTCAGAGGGTGGTCGACAGAATGTTGTGGTCAATATACAAGAAGCGTGATCGAGTTGTTTAAGATATGAAGGGTGATCGAGGGTAGTAAAGACAAAACCTTAATTAATAAAAGTGAAGCAAGTGGCCGAGAGATGTTCAGAAGAGGAACAGACAAAAAAGAGAAATATGACAAGAGAAGGATCTAGAGAGAGGTTTTTTTACTGTTGTAACCATTGCAATAATGGAAGAATGATCTGGAAGAATAAGCTGTAGCAAAATTCTATAAATAGCATAGGAATGTGACAGAGAGCAAAATACAATCAAATCTCAAAACAAACAAATCAACATTCATCTTATATATCAATTTCATTTATCTCAGCTTATCCTAAGAGTAGCAATAATCCATTATCAGTAATTCTTAGATATAATCTTTAGTTATAATCTAAGTCTACGCTTAAACGCTAGATTTATTCTCTATCCAATATCTAGCAGTTCTTTCAAGAGATGCATTCTTACAGTTACTCCTAGTGACCATTTGTGAGTTTTTCCTTTTGTTTGATTTGTACTAGTATTTTAAAAGTCATTTCTTGTGGAAGGCACAAAGTAACTCATCTTCGGAGGAACAACTCCACCCTCCGATTATCGCCTGATCGCCATCAAATTCTGCAAGTGGCTAAATACGCGACTAATCTTCTCAGGATCAGGTCATATACGTTCATATTGGACATATTTGCTTATTTTGACACTTAGGGTCAAAGTTAATCGGTTTGGATCGAGCCACTATATCAATTCTGGCATGCTCGCATAATTAAAAACAAATCGAGAGACAATAATTTATTTTCTACTATGAGTCAGATCATTTAGTCCCAAGTCAATTTGTTATCAGGCCTGATCAAGGAGTGACTCATATAAGTCAGTCCTATATGGTGCCAAAATGGATTGGACTTGAATGAGATCAAGTTGACTCGAATGATTCGTCAATCCAATGTTATAAGGAAGGTTACCATTGTTTAGCCAAGTTATTTTAGATATCCATTTAATTGGTGTACATGAGAGAGGAAGGGTTTGATCGGTGGCCAAAGATCTATATTACTCATATGTCCTAGGCATCTGGCAACTTGGCACGTGTGGATTGTGGAGGCATGTTGGAGGGGTTGGTATACATGTGTTATAGGATCGAGCTACTCAAAACTAGAGAAGGGATAAGATATATGGGACCATAATTGATTGGGAATTATTCTTAGAATCACTCTTATGACATATTTCCATTTAACGTGCGACTTTTTCTGTTAGTATATATGTAAGTTTACAACCTAACATTCTAAGACTATCGAGAATACTTTTTATGTAAGTCTGTTAAAACAAAATTCAAAACTTCTTCAAATGATTTCGTTTAATGTTGACTTCTATTATGTAAGGTTACTTCACCCATGTATTTTGTCTAAAAATCCAGAGGTTACAATTGCCTAATGGCATTAATCATCTCCAAATCATTGTTATTGAAAAGAATGTCATCTAAAAACAAGGATAGGACTAAAAAAAAAATTTCAAATCTCTTCATATATACACAATAAACTTTCTTATTTATAACAAATCCTAGCATAGTTATTGATGAATGGAACTTCTTGTAGCAATAGCCTGGAGACTGTTATAGCCCATATATTGATTTTTTTCATTCAACATATTTCATATTCCTCATAATCTTTTTAACCTCGTAACTTACGTGGCCGGGACATATAGATTTCTTGATCTATATCACCATTCAAGAATGTAGTCTTCATATTCATCTAGAATAATTCTAAATTCATATGTTTGACAATAAGCAAAATCATACTAATGAAAGTAAATTTTACTACAAGAAATGAAATTTTATTATGATTTAAGTTTACTTATAATTGAAGCCCTCAATCTAAGTAAATCCTTTCACAACAAGTTTGACTTATTAATATTGCCATTAAACTTTTTTTTCAAATTCACATGTTATCCACAATATTTTTACCTAGTGATATGTCAACTAAATCATAAACCTTATTTTTCATCATTGAGTTGAATTCATCATCCATGGATTCCCTCCATTTACTTGCAAGTTGTCAAACAACTATTTACTCTAAAAGCTTGAGCCGTTAGAGGATGGTGTATCAATGTTTGAGAGACTTTAACACTCCCTCGCATGTGAGGTGGAACTCCACATGGGAACATATTGGGCAATGGTGGAAGGACACTCACACCATAAATAGGATGAACTTGAATCCAAATATCAGCTTCATCCAACACTTCTATGGGTCGCAGGAAGTTTCAATGGCAAGCATTCAATCCCGACTGCTTTCTATGGTGTGGTCAATTTTCACTTTGGATGTGCATCATTTTTTATCTCTGTTCATAAAATGATCTCAAAAGATGAATGGACGATGTGGATATAACACATACATCATGGGGGGCCCACAAAACTAGGCAAGGTCAACGCACCTCCACCCATCCAAGTTGGTGGTAATTCCAACATATTACCATGATTTGACAGCTTGATTTATCCAATCAACTAAAAGGACTAATGATGTGAGTTTTACACCACATTACCGTAGTCTTTCAAGGAACCAAAATGGCAGATAAAAGAAGAGCAACACCCGGAGAGAGAGAGAGAGAGAGAGAGAGAGAGAGAGAGAGAGAGAGAGAAGAAAAAGTAATTTGTTAAAGTGAGAGTTCCTTTCACATGTATTTTTTCTATTTCTTTTATTTTATTTATTTTACTTCTTATTTATTTATTTATTTCTTATGTATCATGTAAATGTATGATTTTTAAATTATGATTTCATCTTTTTTATTTAGATATTTTTAATAATCCTTATTTATTTTCTTTTCTGACTTAACAATCAAGATTTTAGGTTTTACTTTTAGAATTTTTAAATTTATTCAAGAATTGTTTTAAAATTAAAAAATTTTAAGGTTTTCTATACTGTTTTTAAAATTCAAGCATTATGTAATTCTTAGATTTTTAAAGGATCTTCTGTCAATTTCTATAGGGATTTTTCTATCAAATTCAAAAATTCTAGGTTTTTCTATACTGTTTTTGAAATTCAAGCATTGTGTAATTCTCAAATTTTTAAAGGATCTTTTGTCAATTTCTACACGGGCTTTTATATTTAAATTTTATAATTTCAAGGTTACCGTACAGTCTTCTACACTAATCTGTATTTTTCATAAATTTCAGAATTTCATATACAATTTTTCAAATTTTCAAATTTAACTATTTGTATTACATATTTATTTTCTTTATGATTTTTTTAATAATGAAAAAGGTTGATACTTGAATTCATGCAAAGAAAGGTTTATCGGATCCCACGAGTATTTATGATGTCTTCAAAAATATTGATTTTTGAAATGAAAATCATATTTGGTAAAATTTATGGATACCTCATCTGTCACGGTGTTTAAATGATTGTACGATATTTTTTAAAAAAATTTTAATTTAAAAAAATAATATATCTTGTGCATTGTGGAAATCATTGTGGGAACACTGAAAATAGATGGCATGATCAAGTCCTCTAGGTTGAAAAATCCTAAAGCAAATAGGTGGGGTAATCGAGCATTCTAGATTGAAAATCTCTAAAAGTACAAATAGGTGAGGCGATCAAGTCTATCAAGTTGAAAGCCCCATAAGCCTAATTAGTACCATTTGGAACTCTATTATAAGGCTAGTAGGGTGAGTATATTTGAACTACAAGAGACCAATGTGAGGATAAGTAAAATAATAGTATGACCAGCTAACATACAAATGAGTCCCTCATTGAGAGACCAAGTGGGTGAGCATGATAGGATTGCAAAAGATCACTGTGAGGCTAAGTGTTGCATTTTGGGAGAGTGTTGGCTACCTAGTGTGAAACAGCCTTAGTGTTCAAAGGAATCAACCATACTAATTATTATGGTTATTATCATGAGTAGTCTTGCATAGTTTGCATCTATTCATGTATAATTTCATTTGAAAATCACATTGGAACTTCGTTTATCTAAGTGTTACATTTTGGGAGAGTGTGGGCTAACTAGTGTGAAACAGCCTTGGTGTTCAAAGGAATCAACCATACTGATTATTATGGTTATTATCGTGAATAGTCTTGCATAGTTTACATCTATTCATGTATAATTTCATTTGAAAATCGCATTGGAACTTCGTTTATTAGTTATTGATTTTCAAGGTTTACAAAAAAAAATACATTATTACATTAATTCATCCGTAATCTTGTCGAATGTGAAAGACATTGGATTTACAAATGTTGGATTTTAAATTATGCATGAGGATTTCCAAGTGTTTTAGAAAAATATGTTTTATTCGAGTCAAATATGTTTTTACTTTTAAAACTTGTGCTGAGATTTACTTACTAGGCTTTGCAACTTACCCTTTTAAGATTTTAAATTTTAAGATCAGAATTCAAATGGAATATATGAAGGAAGAATAGTTAACTATATTTATTTTATTCTTAAATATTACATTTAGTTTTCTTTTTAAGCTTTGAAATTATTTCTAAAGGATTTAAAGTATTAAGATATTTATGACTTAAGTAATAATAGTGATGATTGGAATATTTCTTTAGTAAGTGTTTGATTAATTTTTAAAATATGGATGTTTTATGGATTGATATTATGTGTTGGTTTGTGGATTATGGCTTGTGAGTGTAAAATATATATAAGTTATATCATTAAGTGTAAGATTAGGATTAAACATACTTGGATATCGGATTCGAGGCGTAACACCTTGAGGTCTTAAATTATGGAGTCAAAGTATTTTTAACTCCATTCCCAAAGGCAAGTTATGAGAAACAAGAACCATGCATTATTTAGTCACTTTCAATAACACTTGAAAAAATATTATAGCCTAAGTTATGGTCTCAGGGAGTACATCCATGAGAATGAAATTGCACGTAGTGGGCCCACATGTTATTCGTGAAAGCTTGGCGAAGCTATTAAATGAGGGTTATGTCATGGGAGTGATTAGGACCAAATAAATTTTTAACCAATTAGTCATACAATTGTTTAATTAAACTAATTTTTAATTAAAATAAATAATGCAATTTAACATTAAAGCTTCCAAGCTATTATTAGGTTCAATCATATAGAATATAATAGATATGTTAAAGAGGTAAGTATATAAATGCTAATGTACATGTGTGTGTGGGATATGTTACTTATTAACTCTTAGCATTCATCTAATTATGCATACATATAATTCAGCAATCAATTACATAAGCATAATTAAACAAATACTCAATGACAATCCCAAAAACAAGTATGTATAATGGTTCAGTTTTTCTACTCCACTATCGGCGGACACACTCAATCCATGAGTATACCGGATTTTACTATCGAATGTTTTAAATCAAGTTCACCTTTAACCTTTATAATCCTACACAAGAACTGGATCCCTCAAAGACTTACGTGGTTTTCTATAGGCTAACCACAAACCTCAGTCCAAGTCCAAGGACCTGCGTTTACTCCTGTCAGAGGCTCCCACATAAACTAACATGTACACACCCGTGTCCTGTAGTCCACACGAGAACTTAATTTAGGTCCTACACGAGAACCACAGTCCTACGGAAGAACCTAATCGAGTTTGGCAGTCAAACTTTTACACTTAATCCTACATAACGAAAGAGTATACATGGACTCTACAAATGACAATCTTATTTGTCAGATTGAACCCCGTTAACACGCCTTCTTGGGTTATTTGATCGATTCCCTACCATACTTTAATTAGCTTCCATTTTGCTCCCCTGATTATTGATGTCGATGCATTACAAATGCTTCCGCTCCAAGATCAAACACCTTGTATGCGATGCTCTTTTACAATGACCAAGGTAATGGGAGGTTGGGTGAATCTCTTATAACCAATAGAAGGTTGTAATCCTAGGAGATTCACATAAATGGGTGTTTTAGAGGATTTAGACAAAGGGTATACCAATAAGGTTACGTATTATCTCTAGAAAATTATTGAGATTGAGTTCATCTTCAATATTGAGGTTAAAAACCTCATTACAGTAGTAAAACTTAAGAACCTAAATCAAATCTCATGAAATTGGAGGCTTAAAGTGTGGGATATGAGTGGGAATTCACATAAGCTTCTATTGCACCAAAAACTCATCAAAATGCCTAAAGATCAAATGTTCTATACAAAGGAATCGAGTTCTAAAAGTCATAAAATGGGCAGAAATGACTAGTCTTCAGTCAGACTGAATAAAGCTTCAGTCACACCGAATTAGACAGAAAAGCCGCTAAACCTAAACCTAAACCTAATCCTATAAGCTAAACTCAAAACCCTAAACCTTAACTTATAACCTAACCTAAACCTATACTTATAACCTAAAACTATTCTCAAATCCCAAAACCTATAACCTAAATCTAACCTTTCCCTAAACCTATAACCTAAACTCAATTCCCTAAACCTAAACCTAGAACTAAACCTAAACCTATCGCCTAAACTCAAATCCCTAAACCTTAACCTATAACCTAACCTAAACCTATACTAAATGTGTTCTTTGGTCAGACCAAACATGGTTTTCGATCAAACTGAATGCGACATTCAATTGCAAATGAATTACCGTAGATTTCTATCATGCACGCTGACCTGTTTTAGCCGATTTTGGTGGACTTTGTGGGACAAAAGGTTGCTGAAATTGTGCAGTTTTTTCAGCAATTGGGACTCTAAACCAATCTAAGTATGTTCAAATAAAGCTTCTAAGGCTAAGGGGTGATCAATAAAGGGTTTATCTATTAGGGTTAAGATCATTTAGAGGTTTAAGTTATTTTCGGTCAAGGGTTAAGGTCACCAAGTCACCTCACATACATGTTCTTTGTTCCTTTATGTTTCACCTCCACTTGTGTCTTTGGTCTTCAGCTTCTAATGGCTCAACTGACTCCCTAACACAATAACTCACGTGATTGACAAATAAGGTGCACAAATTAGTGCACTAACAGAGAAATCCCTTGATTAAAAGATAAAATCTGATGAAGTTATCCTTCCTACAATATGTCGTTATTGGTCTAGTGTATGGTCTTTCACCTTCAAAGTGTCTAAATCCTCGATCATGGAGGCTCACGGTAGCCTTAGCTCATATGAATGGTTGGTCCATTCAAGGGCATAGGCTTAACATACCAGAGATTAAGGGATGATCGTCGTCTAACGCGTGTCGAATGGAAACAAAACCCTTTGCGCAGGGCACTTATACGACAGCAAGTCTATGCCCTGGCGCAGAGAGTTAAGTTATGAGAGAGGATGATTTCAAGGTTGTGTGCCCTTATCCTTACAAACACTAGGTTCTTCCTCATGCCCGATGAGTATAATGGATCATGCAGGGCTATCCTTTGTCCATCTCATACACGAAAATGATAGTTCCTCACACCTAAAACTTCCTCAGATGCCTCATTTCCCCATATACATACACATGGTTCCCAGCCTTATTTGGTGGAAATTAGTGATTCCAACTCCTTCATTACTTACTGTGTTGCCCCTGAATCCAGAAACCAATCTAAATTAGAGGCATTGATGATAAGAATCACTCTGCAAATAATAATTGAATGCATTGAGATTAGAGTTAAACAGGATACTTTGCGGTCCGAGCACTCTTCAACAAAATACCCTAGCTTCCCACAAACGAAGCACTGAACTTTTATCTTATTAAAAGGATATTTTTCTTTCAACTAATTTTAGAAATTCCTAAACATGAATCTAGGCATTCTACTCATTCGCTTCTTCTTCACGTTACCTGATGAGGCTTTACATTGCATAGTGAAGATAGCTTTAGTAGCGCGTCTTTCCACTATCATCCATAAATGACATTTTAGTTATGCAAGAATTCTGAAATAATCACCATGTAAGAATATATCCTCCGTGGACTCCTGAGAACATGATAAGGTCCCACAACTTAATCTTTTGTTGGTCGATTAACCGTTGCCCTGCTTCAACTAGGTCAGATATCATTCAAGTGACCTTGATTAGGTGATCTTTCATGAAGGTATTTACACATATAATTAATATGCCTTTAATTGCATCCTAAGGACACACAAGCTCGAAGCAGATACCCCTATAAACTGCTCTATGGGGGCATCCATCAACACTTTGGTTGTACCCATGCAATTTCTCAAATGCCCCAATTAAATTATTGTGCATAGTGCTAAGAATGGTGTACCTAACCAATATGTCATCTAGTGTCCACTTATATATATATATATATATATATATATATGAAAAATGCTATGCTCAAGACTAATAACCTCATCTTGTACTTTTATGCATAAAAGTATATGCCGGACTTTTCCATTTTGCTAAGATCCTTTATTATGTATTTTGAAGTCATCTTTGGAAATCTACGACCATTTGAAAAGAGTTTAGCACATTACTTCATAAAGTATAATGCATACGCATAAAATATAAGCCCTATTTAGGTCAGATGATGATCATAAATTACTAATCCCAACTTTTCAAAAGTCCATTATCCAAAATTTGTGCGGAATGAAGAAATCAAGATATATTCCAATGACATATAATTGTTATTACCGATCTTTGAGCATTCAGCCCATTCTACACCATTACATAATTAAAACAAGGCTTTAGAATTCATTCTACGGCAATTCAACCATTGGATCATGAATTTGATGGTAGATCCACCGCTTGATCTTTTTCGACTTGGATTGATCTTTAAACATGGTGGATCCCTGACCGTGGGGCCCACCATGATGTATGTGCATTATATCTATGCGGTCCATCCATTTTGAAAACTCATTTGAAGGCATGGTCCCAAAAACGATGCAGATCCAAATCTCAGGTGGATCATAATACAGGAACAGTAGAGGAAATAGTGGTAATCGACCATTAAAAAATTCTCATGGGCCACAAAAGTTTCAAGCTGATATTTGTGTGGTCTGACCTTATCAATAGGTTGATGGCAAGTAAACGTTTCAGTGACCCCCAAGAAGTTTTTAATGGTGGGGATTCAATCACAACTGTTTCCTGTGGTGTAGTCCACCTAAAATTTGCATCTACTTTATTTTTTGGGATCACTTCTAAAATGACTAGTCAAAATGTGTGGATGGTGTGGATGTAAGGACCGTACATCACAGTGGGCCACACGGTTAGAGATCCCTCGGCCTAAATTGACCGTTAGGGATGATGTCATCTCATGGTCATCATGATGGGCCCTAAGAACGTCACAAAGAGCAGTACTTCGTGGGGATCGAATCTGAGGATTTTGGGACCATTAAGGCCTAAGGGTATAGTACCACTCATGCAAGGGGACCATGAACTTTCATCATACGTGATGTCCCTTGGTGGACCCCACTAGAGGCAATGGTTGGTATTGTGGAGTCCATGCAATAAGCCATCATGTTTTGGGTGACTCAGTTATGGGCCACACGCTTAGGCCTTTTAATAGAACTTTCATGTAAGAAGCCTACTTGAGAAATTACATTCCATATATTAATAATGGGGCTTAAGAACGTTGGTAATGGGCACCCACTAATGCCAACCAACTATCAGTTGGGAGCGTGACTAGCTCCAAACTAGTGCGTGTCTGGTTGGAAGAAATAGGAACCTTGATCTCACAGATTGTAGATGGGCCTGATGGACAGTTTTGGGCATGTTTGGCATTCACAGTCACTGGACGGTGGAGATTAGTGATGATCGATGTCCATCGACTGGGTACGGTAGAGGTTCTCAGATACAACTTACCAATGTTTCTGGGCCCCACTTCTAGGTCCAGGGGTGCCAATTAGGTGTAAGGCGGGTAACACTTTAGTGGGGGCCCACCTTGATGATGTGCTGTATATCCACACCGTCCATCCGTTTCTTCAGCACACTTTAGGACATACAACCAAAAGTTAAGCAGATCCAAATCTCAGGTAGACCACACCACATGAAACAGTGATGATTGAATGTCCACCATTAAAAATTTTCCAGGTACTATCTTAAGTATATTCGTAATGTTTATTTGACATCCAACCCGTTGATAAGGTAAAACATACCTGGATGAAGGTGAAATACAAAAATCAGCTTGATCCAAAACTTTTATCGCCTACAAAAAGCTTTAATTGTCATTCACCACTTTTTCCAATGGTGTGGTCCACCGAAGATTTGGGTCTGCTTACTTTTTAGGATGAAGTCCTAAAATGAACTTGAAAAATGGATGGATGGAGTGGATATACAAAATTTTCATCTTGGTGGGTCCCACGCATTAAGGATAACACCCCCTAAGGTATCACAATCTCTCCCCAGGAACAAACGGGCACACGTGTGAATATTAACGCCCAGTTCGCCGGCCCACCACCACTCCCTTTTCGTTCTCAGTGTCCGGCGATTTCTCGTCGTGGGCGACGGTGAATTGGAATCGGCATCAGAAAACGATGGTATTCTCAAAGTCGTCTCGCTTGGAAAGTGGTCCATGGGAGCGGCCTAGTGCGGAAACAGCCCGCGGCGGAGGTATCGACGCGGTATTATGTGCAACGACAGGTACATCGTACCAATGAGCGGCTCCGATTCGAAGCCGCGTTGGATGGTTGACGTGGAGATCATGCGGCCATGATGATGGTTCGTGCAATCACGGGCGGGAAATGGGATTCCATCCCATCACATATTCACGTGGGTCCCACCATTAGAAGAAGTAAAACAACAGATTCCGCGTCATCTTATATCCCGTTTTTCATGTGAACACTCTGCATTCGGGCGGCTGTTATTATATCTATAGCGTTTACACATGAAAAAGGGTTGACGACGTATGCGAGAAAAATGCCGCCTAACTTAAAATACGCCAAACGAAAACCACGGTGACTTTCTTCAAGGATGGTGGAAAGCCCACCGGAGACAAACACCATGGACTAAAGTTTCTAGAAGGGAAGTAATTTCTCCATCGTCTGTCGTTTTTCAATTCACAATGTAAATGCATTGTGTCGTTTTTCAATTTACAATGTAAATGCATTGTAAAATGTTGATATAGATTATTGTGGAATTGAAAGTATTGTGCAGTGCATTGGACATGGAGATGGAGAAACCTTACGTAAGATTATCTAGATGCAGAAATTCCAAAGATCTGCCTGTGCATAGGATATGGAGATCTAGGGTGTAGACGACTTACTAATTGAGACGTCATAGATGCCGGATTAGAATACCAGAAAACCTATGATGTAATCTTCCTCTCCTTCACACTAATATACAAAATAATAAATAGGACTTAGGCTTCTGTCGTTGTGTAGGATCGGGGACCCAGCTCTCTCTTATATAGAATCTGTGGAGATGAGAGTTTGAATTCTATCATAACTCTCTGTCCCACTACTCCACATTGTTGAACCCTAGTTCAACTCAAATTGTTGTCTACATAAAACAACTATAGCATTCCAGCCCTAATATGCACCGCTGCATAGATAGGTTGTGCAGTGGATCACCTGAAGTGGAGCCCACTGGTTTACTCAATTACATAGTCCAACTAATAGGACAATCCAGATTGTTGATCAATAAGGCCCACCACATAGAGTTCTTACACCTTAATCAATTTAGCACCTGATTGTGATGCCATGCTATAGGATTGATGTTGTTGTCTTCTATACCTTACACCTTACAAAGAAGCAAAGGGATGGGGAAATAGGATCTATCGTGTGTAAGCTTGGACCCAGCCCTGTTTATATAATTTAGAGAGTTGAGGAATTTGAAACTCATCGAAACTCTTCTACTTTAGGCTCCACACAAATTTAGGATTCCTAGTTTAACTGAACCACTATGCGTGCAACACGGTCGTATCACACCACCCCTATACAATTCTATATCAATCACAACGTGAGTGTGGTCCACATGTATGCCGGATCATGTTATCCAACCCTTAGGGTAATTCTTCAGACTATTGATCAATAAAGCACACATTAAAGAACTCTTACATTCTCCCACTTGGGTTATATTGATCAGTGTCAATGTTTAATTTAAAAACATTTTGAAAACATGTTTTAATTTTGAAGAAAATATCTGAATGGTTAACCAATGCAATTGTTGGATATTACATGCAACACTTCTGCAATTTGGTCCATTGAGACTGCTAGTATTGTATCGCGGTAGCCATCACAATATTTAATCTTAACGAAGTGAGACTAAGCACTATCACAAATACCACTAGTCCTAATAACATATATTAGAAACTATGAAGTGTGGTATAAGGATTACACACGTAATTTGATGATATGTGTCTATCCTTAAAAGGTTCAAGAGCTTTCGAATATCTTCAACGAGACAAGACTTTACTTCTGCCTACTTAAAATAAATTGAGCATATATAAAGAGAAGAAGAAATTAACTTTATATTAGAATCATCAAAACTTTATAAATAAGATCTCTTCCATGTCTATGAAAATAAAACACGCTCAACTATCACTAATTGAATACATCTGTGGGATCAATGACTCTTATGGATGTTACATGCTCCTGAAATAGCATGATCGGGAGCCCTTTAGTGAGTGGATCCGCAATCATCTACTTAGTGTCGATGAACTTCACAGACACTAGACGATTTTGAACTTTTTCCTTTACAACAAGGTACTTGATGTCAATGTGCTTCGACCTTGATGAGTGCTTGTTGTCACTCGAGAAGGAAACTGCAGCCAACTTATCACAAAAAATTCTTAATGGTTTCGAGATAGCTTCAATACCCATAAAACTGAGAAGAAATGTTGTAACCATAGTGCCTGATTTGATGCTTTATGATAAGAAATGAACTTGGCTTCCATGGTGGATGAGGTTGTCGTCAACTGTTTCACGTTTTTCCAAGACACGGCCCCACCAAGCATCATGAAGATGTGGCCTTAGGTGGACTTCTTTGTATCAACACAACCAGCATAATCTGTGTCTGAGTATCCAACCAACTCTAAATGATCAGACCTTCTGTATTAGAATCTTAAACATGTGCAAGCCCTCCAAGAGATCCAAATCAAGGATACGCTGCTTATGCCAAGTAATTTCCCATGGTTGTGGCCCACCTAAAGATAACAAAAGGGAGTGGGCCTGGTCATGAACCCAGAATACAGGCCCTACATGCAAGGAAGCAATTTAGTCCCACAAGCCCGCTAGTTGGGAAATAAGAATGTCGCATTGATTCGTCCAAACGAGACTTGAACAACCAAAAAAAAGGACATTTAGGGATGGATTCCAAAGAGTCTGGGAAAAGGGGAAAAAAAAACCTTAACCTTAACTATGTATGCGCCCACACCACCACCGCTGCCTTCTTCTTACTAAAAAAATAGCAATCCAACTCCAAAGAGCAACGGATATAGACGATCAAGGCACCGCAGGAGATGTTGGGGAACCCCATGATCATTGGCCCTGAAAGGAAGATGGGTTTCACAATCGGCAACAACTGTCAGCAGCGGCCAAGGGACCAGGGTTCTTCCTTCTCTAGAGAAGACAACATCTCCAGCTACATGGTTCTCCACGGTGAAGGTAAGCTGAAACCATATACAGCCATTAATGGCTGCCTCGATGTCATAGACAATTTCAAAGGTTGATGGACCTCCATCGTCCGCATCAAAAAAGGGCAATGGATCTCAGCATTATTCACTATGATTTTCTCTAAATAATGGGTTTTGAAAACCCTCATACCACCATCAATTGTTGCCGTCACCACCTCCACTGGCGACGAAAATCCTTCTCTACCTATGAGGGAATCCGACAGTTTGTCAACAGGATCTGATGGCTGCCAATGTTGATCATAGGTATCAACAGCAGCAGGGTTTATTTTATTTTATTTTAATACCCCAATTCCGGTTTGGGAGGGAGCAACAATGCCAAACTTTAGCAACAATCTTAATGTTAATTGATAGTGCCAGATATAGAAGACTCGACGACAATGGCGATGAAATCTGCCAAAATTATTGGATGCCAGAGACAAACAAAGAATCACTCACATTGCCCAGATCTAAGCCTGATAGTCTACAAATAGAACACACAGATCTGGCTGTAAGGATTCTCAAACAAATTTAATGATCTAAACAGATCTACCATAGCTGATGCACGGTCATCTCTGATACCAACTGTTAATGTAGATTGCGGAAATGAAAGGACTGTGCGATGCATAGGAGATGGAGATCAAGAAACCTTAATCAATTTTGTACCTGATTGTGATGCCATGTCGTAGGACTCATGTTGTAGTATTACACACCTTACACCCTATAGAGAAGCACCAGGATGGGAAAATAGCTTCTGTTGTATGTAGGCTTAGGGACCTAGCCCTGCTTATATAGTTGAGAGGGTTGAGGAGTTTGAAACCCATCAAAACTCCTCCCCTTTAGGCTTCATACAAAATTTAGGATTCCTAATTTAACTGAACCATTGTGCATGCAACACAATCGAAGTGCACCACCCCTACATGATTTTGGATCATTCACAACTTGAGTGGGGTCCACTGGTATGCCTGATCATGTTATCCAACCTTTAGGGTAATCCAGGTCATTGATCAATAACTCCCACCTTACAAAACTCTTACAAATAAGTTATTATTACTTATAATTACGAAAGAAACACCAAGGTTGAGGTTGACGTCAGGTAGTTTTTCTATCCAAAATAAATGCGAAAAACGAGGAGTAACCAAAAACTATGGGGCCTACCATGATGTATATTTCTTATTTAAGTAGTCTATTCCACTAGCTCATTTTACAACATGAAAGCAAAAATGAGGCAAATCCTAAACTCAAGTGAACCGCGCAATAGTAAATAGTGGGAATTAAACAACTATCATTGATAACTTCTCAAAGGCTACATAAGTTTTAGATCAAGCTAATATTTGTGTTTTACCTTTGCTCATTGTAAATACCCCACCCCAAGTAACAAGTTGATTAAGTTGGACTTAGTCAACTCCAACAAACCCTAGACCTAATCCAAAATCCTAACCTTAAAACCCAGCTAAACTCAATCCAGTCAACCCCATTAACCCTAATCAAACCTAATCCAAAACCCCAACCCCAGGATTAAGTCAAGACCCAACTAAAGTAAACCTATTCAAACCTAGTCAACCCACTGAGTCAGGTCACCCGGCCAACTCCTCCAGTCAACGTAATTAACTCACCTTGTCAAATCAAGCCCAAAACGCACCCTGAAACAAGCCCATCTAACCAAGCTTATTTGAAATCCAAAGCAACTAGCAACCAAGCACCAAGAGAAGCAGGGCCTCCACATTTGTACGAGAGAGTTCACCTGCCAAAGCAGGGAGCTTCATGCTACATGGCAACTCCCCTACCTTGGCAGGGAGAGGTGTAATGCGTGTAAGTCTCTCTTTTGAGATGTGTAATCATGTGGGAGAACTAAAAAGACTCTGGCACCCCTCCCTTGCACCAAAAATACAATCCACTATCTAATCCAACCATTAAGATCTTACCATGTGACAATTCAAATCCAAGCCATCTAAACCTTTTTCAACCTTGAACTTACCAAGAATTACAGAAAAACAGGGCTTGGAGGCTATAAATAGCCTCTTCCCCTTCTCATTTTAACACGCCTTCTAACTTCAATAACCCCTCCATTTAAGGAGAAACCTCCAGCCTTAGTCATTACATCCCTCCACCAAGGAGAGGAGAGAGCAGTAGGAGAGTTCATCTCAGGTTAGCCCCAGTCCAATCCACAACTTTGCCACCTAAGCAACCAAAGACTTAATTTGAGACACTCGATCCAACCCTTGCGACATTACCATCCATCCAACCATCCAACTTTCAATCAACTTCATCTGTCTCACATTAAGCATTGTGCAATACCTATTCCCTTCTCCACGCCTTTATCTGTCTCATCCATAGCATTGTACACCCAATCAGTTTAAACATATGCTCTGCGACTCGTCGAATTAATCGAATCTTGCCCCTCAAAAATTTGGTCTGATTGGTTAATCGCTTCAGCAAGTGGGAGAGTCAAGGCGGCAGCTTGTTATAGGCATTGCATTTAACACTGCATCACACACACAGCTTTACATACATAACTTCATTACTTCGCATGCATAGCATTCAACACCCAATATGTCTAAACGTATGCTTTGTGACTTGCTGACATAATTAGATCTTGCCTATAAAAAATTTGAGCTGATTGGTTAATCGCTTCGGCAAGTGAGAGAGTCGAGGCAAATTTATCCAACTAACACTGCAGCTTGTCATAGACATTGCATTTAACACAACATCACTTGTACTTTGCATTATTAGTGCACAAGAACTAACTCTGATCCTCAACAGTTCGTTCAATCTTATGAAGTAGAGATCATACGTATTTCTGTATGGGCAGAGTGGGTGCCTAACCCCTTCCCTCTTTGTAATAGCAATCCCTTACTCAGAATTTTTAACCGCGGATCAAGGAGTCATTTTAGGGCAGAGAATCATCAAATTCTCCATACTAACGTTTATATATACTTTAGCATAGAAAGATAGGTCCAAAATCCTTTTGGACATTAATACATTTATCCTACATTCCAATAATCAGATTGAACCAATGGTCATATGTTTACAAATTGCAAAAGAAATGTACGGTTCTGAAAATTTGGCTGAAGTTTTGACCCACATTCTGATTGAAAATTTTATACAGGGAAGAAAAGTGTGATAGGTCAGGCCAACCTGATGCATTAGATTAGATCTAGCACGTGTGAGTCGTGGTTGATCATGTGTGGCGTGTACAAGAGCCTTATTACACGCGCGCATGTGCGTTTAGCAAATCAAAAGAAATAAATTGCGGGGTCTTGTCAGAATGAAAAAGACATTCCTGACACAATACCCAACGCGTCACACGTGTAGCTGATCTAGGACACTAATCAGGTGGGCGCACTGTGAATATGCCCTATCCAAAAAGTCAAGAAGTTCCACTCTTCAGGTGGACCACACAAATACATTGAAGATATGTCATTCGTCTTTTGTTTTATCATTTTTAACCATGGATATTGGTCATACTTACATAGCCATTGATGACTGGACTAGCTTATTTTGTATCTCATCATTGAATGGCCAGGATCAGTCACACATGAACTATTAATCACCTCTTCTATCTCCTATAGGCTTTTAGTGCCAATTGCTCAAGATCATCATTTTTTAAACATGGGGGGGGGGGAGGTGTTGGTTGGATTAGTCAACTCTTAAGTGGGTCTCACCACAAGAACAATCACTTCAAGGTCATTCATGAAGCGGGCTAGCCAAAGGCCTAGGCCCTAGCAACTTCAGCTCGACACGGATCGGACTCGGCCTTTTGTAAAGCCCGATGGGCCAATCTTTGACCTAAA
This sequence comes from Magnolia sinica, assembly GCF_029962835.1. Classification (NCBI taxonomy): domain Eukaryota; kingdom Viridiplantae; phylum Streptophyta; class Magnoliopsida; order Magnoliales; family Magnoliaceae; genus Magnolia; species Magnolia sinica. Next base: position 93,512,966 of record NC_080575.1, read on the forward strand.
TACAAGGCCTGATAGCTAAACGGGCCTAGGCCTAAGCTTTATGTTTGATTCATGGTTGGGTCTGGCCAGGTCCCATTCAGCAATCCTAACCGATGATATTTTGGGGCCTTCTACGATTCACTACAAGAATCTACTCGATAGAAAAATGCTAAATCCATTATTTCATGGCCCACAAAGAAACAATCAAGAAAGAAGTACCACATGGGTTATGGTTCCCATTCATCCAAACGTAATGCCAAATATTCTAGGGTTGCAGTCTTCTAATTGTTCTACTATATTTTTTACTATTCCTATGTGAGCCAATTAAAAATATCACCTGTTATTTTACAAATTTTGTGAAGATATCCAAAGAGAATTTTGCGATAATATAGTTGGCGTCTATCGAGCAATGCCACATCATCCACCAATCAAAAGTGGTTGAGTGGAACATGATCAAGTCAATAAGGAAACCTTGAACAGTTATAAGAGAGGTGGCAAGCTTAGAAGGAAGGCTCCAAAAAATCAATAGTGCTAAGCATTTATAATAACCCTAAGAACATGGGAAGCCTCTAAATGATTGATTTAAAGCTATAAATAGCAAGGGAATTTAGTAGAAGAGGTTTCTCGAATCAAAAAAATCAAATCAAATCTATCTTTTAATTACTTTTATGTTCCTTGTCATTATCAATCTTTCACATTCTTTAGTGTAATCAGTAACAGTAATTAAGTAGCTGTCAACATTAGTTGTAATTCAGGTCTATGCTCATATACTAGATTCAATTTGAATATCAATCAAATTCTCTATTTAAGAATTTGCTTTTTGTTTTATCTGTATTGAAAAAGTCCTTTCATATGGAAGGCAAAGGTGCAATCCATCTTCAGAAAATGAACCCACCCTCTGATAATCATCTAATCATCTTAAACAACGCTATGTAAGTGGCTGAACAGGCAACCAATCTTATTTGATCTCAATCACATATAGTCAATTCCGACGTATCTGCCTATTTTGACACTTGGGGTAATAGTTGTTTGGTTTAAATTGAGCCTCACATTCAATTCTAGCATGCCTACATAAACCACGTGACCAAATTTGAAATCGAGAGGCAACACTAATCAAGAGGATTTGGGTGTGTCCCATTTTATTAATGGTTTGGATCACTCAAACATGGACCCATCGTAGAAACTAAAGAAAGTGTGATGGAAGATGATATGTAAGCACTTAGAAATAATAAATATCCAATTTTCTTAAGAAACAAGTGCCCAAGGAATCAGAGGTTAGGATCATGAAAACAATTTGGTTTTTGAAGTGTAACTTAGCAAAAGTGAGTTACACAATTTAGTCGGTTTGAATTGAGCTACCATGGGCCACATTTACCATTTCCAAGTACCTGCGTACCAAGCGTCATACATAGCCAGAGTATCTAATAATGCCCCAAGCTAAAAGAGTTTTTTCCAACTATATGTCTCACTTTTAAGCCACTGACATTACTCTGCCCGTCCAAACTTACTTTACCAAACTATGACTCAGCTGTACGGGCGACTTTTCACCGAACCAAAATGACCCTGCTTTGTAATTTGCATTCCTTTCACTCACTCACACCCAAAAAAATGTCTGAACTCTTCTGTATCAAAATATTCCTTTTTTCACCCATTTTCTTCATTAAATCTCCACTGAATCTCCATATATTATTATTGTACATCTGTCATCTTCCATCTTACTCAGGGTTACGTTCATTCCCTTAAGCTAGATGCAACGATAAACGTGGAATCTTGAAGGCTTTTCTCTGAAAATCATGTTTCACTTCGACACACTCTTCTTCTTCTTCTTCAACCCAGATATCACTGATACAGTGGTTGTGGGAGGTAAGAATGTTTAAAATATTCCTTCTTTTCACCTAGAAATTCATGAAGCTGACCGAGAAGTCGACAAAATTTCACGCATTTATCCGTCAACTTCAAGAAGTTCGCAGTCAATCTCATGAAGTTTCACGGTCAATTTAATGAATTTCTTGGTCAATTCCATGCACTTCGAGGTCAATTTCATGCAGTTATCGGTCAATTTCACTCGAATATGATCAACTCATCGATCAAGTTCACTCACATCACGGTGAATTTCTCTCATCAAGTTCACTCACTTCGCGGTGAATTTCACTCACTCCGCAAAGTGAGTGAAATTCACCGCGAAGTGAGTGAAATTCACCGCGATGTGAATGAAAATCACCATGAATTTCACTCAAATATGACCAAGTCATCAGTCAAGTTCACTCACGTCGCGGCCAAGTTCACTCATTACTCGGTGAATTCCACTCACTTCACGGTCAATTTCTCTCACTTCTCAGTCAAGTCCACTCACTTTGCTGTCAAGTTCACTCACTTCACGTCAATTTCAATCACTTCATGATCAATCTCACTCACTTCACAGTGAATTTCAATCACTTCGCAATCAATTTCAATTACTTCGCGGTGAACTTCACTCACTTCACGGTCAATTTCACTCACTTCATGGTTAACTTCACACACATCGCCGTGAATTTCAATCACTTCACGATGAATTTCAATCACTTCGCGGTCAATTTGACTAACTTCGCAGTCAATTTCACTCACTTCAAGGTGAATTCCAATCACTTCGCAGTCAATTTTAGTCACTTCGCAGTCAAGTTCACTCACTTCGTAGTGAATTTTTCTCACTTCTCAGTGATTAGTGAGTGAAATTAACTGTGAAGTGAGTGAACTTGATAGAGAAGTGAGAGAAATTCACCATGAAGTGATTGACTTATCTGAGAAGTGAGAGAAACTCATTGCGAAGTGAGTGAACTTGACGGAGAAGTGAGAGAAATTGACCGCGAAGTGATTGAAATTGACCGCGAAGTGAGTGGAATTCATCGCATAGTAAATACATCACTGCAATTGATTGCTTGAGAACCTGGAAAATTTGACCGATAAGTCGCTCATTCAATTCCACCTTATGCATGTGAATATTAAACGAGTTATATATCTTATGTGTCATTGTGTTTGTTTTCAGAAAATGGCTTCGAGAATCATCCTATGCTCATATGGTAGGGAGTTACTAAGTAAAAATAATCGATACACATACAAGGGTGGAAAGTCAAAAACTACTGTTGTGGGCGTCGAGACTACATGTGAGGAGCTTCTATCCAAAATGTACAGGATTCTGAAGAGTACACCAAAGTATTATGATATTAGGTTGAAAGCATTGTACCCTTGCTCAAACCAATCAATTCCTCCGACTGAAATTGAAGACGACAAAGATGTGAGAGTGTTCTTGGCAGCACAGTCAGAGCATCTGGATAAATATATCCCTTTAATCATCGAGACAATGCAGCGCATTAATGAGGCAATACTCGAAGACCCCGTGGCTTCTAGTGGCGTCGAACATGACACCCCAGCAATTGAAAGTTTGGGTGAGGAACATGACATGAAAAATGAATATATAGCATCACCTTCACAAATTCCTCTAAGCAACACTCTACAACTCAAGCTGGTTCAAACATCAAACTTCATGACTAGTCAAGTGAGCGCGTCAGATGACTTCAAGCTCAGAAGTAAATATACAGCATCACCTTCCTATACAAGAGTAGACTTTCCATCATCATCCAACGCCAAATATGTACGGGGATGTGACATTCCACTACCCGAGCAGGCTTGAACATCAAACTTCATCACCAGCCAAGCCATTGTGCCTTTTGAAGAAGTTGTATTCACTAATGTAGACATGTTACTGTATTCATATCCATTAGATGAAGCGATTGATATAGCCATTGGCCAAACGTTTAAGGACAAGAGCTGGTGTTAGTATCTGTTGAGCTAATTTGCAATTTGTAACAACTTCCAATACAAGGTCTTGTACTTGTCACCCAAGAAATTCACTGTGGCATGTTTCAAAGATAAGTGTGAATGGAGGGTACATGCATTTAGGGTGAATGATGCGGGGATATTCAAGATAAGGAATTACACGTCCATACATACATGTGGCATGTCATGGATGAAGAGTGATCACCGGCAAGTAAGCAGTAAGCTATCTAGTGAACTGGTTGTCAGTCGCATCAAGTAACGCTTAGGATTAAGGCCAAGGGACATTATCTTCGTAATGCAAGAGAAGTATAATATTCTTATTAGTTATAAGAAGGCATGGCGTGCTAAGGAGATGACAATCGATCGCGTAATAGGGTCTTATGAAGACTCTTTTTTTTTGTTAGCTTGTTAGTACACCCACCGTCAGTTCACACTCCACTGTTAGCCACCCCCCTAGGGAATCGATACCAAGACCTCAGTGTTGAAACGAGGTAACTTTCTTATGAAGACTCTTACAATGTATATATCAAATATGTAATATGTCAAAGTAAATATAAAATCTCAACATAAAAGAAGACTTTTATGACATCTTACATGAAATCTATTGCGGACCAAATGAACGGCCTCCGTCTCCAGTTCCTCACTGGTGGGTACCAAGGTAAGAATTACTTCAGTCTCTAAGAGAACATCTTTCATGTTCATGTACAGTACAAAACATATATATTACAATAAGTGACCACTTAGCTTGATATAAATTGACTTACATCTTCACTCTCGAGTATTTGAAGAATTTTCTTGTACCTCCAACCCTTCCACCCTCAATATTGTATGAATCTTGAAATTTGGGAGGGAACATATGAAATGACGCATTCTCGAAGGGTCGGTACTCTTTCAACGGCCTATATCTGTTACAGTGAAATAACAAGATGGGCTTAAATAACTATAGTTTTGTATAAACTCTAAATTCAAATAAACAGGGAAAGAATCCTTACTTGTAGAGAAAAGATGCAGCCGTTGACATTGTACCGAAACCCATGTGATGCCATCGCAGCACTTTTGATCCCTTCGGCCATCATCTGAAAGGCCAAACTACCCTAAGGATAGCTATTGAAGTTTTCCATCAAGTCCACTAGGTCGATATACTCTATTTTGCATATAATTTTTATGTCGGTTCCCTTAATAAACCACTCTACGCATAATATTAGAGCTATCTTCACGACATCTTCGTACTTATCGCTATCAACTATTTTATCGAACACCTCTTGTACGTGTTTCTTCAGGATAGAATATTCTTTGAAGTATTTCTCTCTTATTAACTTCTTGGAACAATGAATTTTGGGTATAGAGAGGTCCTTTGTCTTCATCCCTGTTATTCGAGTGAAGTCCATCTTTAAAAATTTCAAACAGTTCCCCTATATCTCGAATACAAGATTACCTCTGTATCTCTCAAAAAGTAGGTGAAACAAAGCTCCTATAAACCTAAATGATGGAATGTGTAGTAAAAAAATAATAGGGACTGCCTAAAAATATTTAATCTACTATCATTCTTCTCCAAACCAATCTTTACGGTATCAAACCACTACGTCAATGAAAATCTGCATGATAGGTTCGGGACTCCATCATCAAATCCCTTACGCAAGGACTTATCATCTACATGGATGAATTAGAAAATATATCAACAATAACGTTCAATATTTAATGAAGCATACTGTGAAAGTTGACTTGTTATGGTGAAAAATCATAAAGTATAGTCTCAGTTTCCCAAGTCGGAGGTCATTTTTGGCGAATTCCAAGTCTAAGTACTCGACTTATAAGTGAATTTCAACAACTTTGCAACCGGTTTCACTCAGTTCTCGGTCAATTTCCCAAATTATATGTTTCATATTAGCCCAAGCACATCGTTAAATTGACCGCGAACTGATTGAAATTGACTGCGAATTGATTGAAATTGACCGCGAAGTGGGTGCAATTGACTGAGAAGTTGTGAAGATTGACTAAGAAATGAGTAAAATTAATTGACAACTTGATGAAATTGACCGAGAACTTGCAGAAATTGACCAGACGATTTCACTCAATTCTCAGCCAATTTCACTCATTTTTTAGTCAATATCATGAAGTTGTCGGTCAATTTCCGCAAGTCTCGATCAAAACGATGTCAATTTCAAGCAGTTATCAATCAATCTGAGTTGCAAACTACAAGGATGAATTGGACAATATATCAATAATAACGCTCAATATTTAATGAAACATACTGTGAAAGTTGACTTGTTGTGGTGAGAAATCATAAAGTATAGTGTCAGTTTCCCAAATCGTCGATTATTTTGACGAATTCTAAGTCAAAGTGCCCAACTTATAGGTAAAATTCAACAAGTTTGCGGCCAAGTTCACTCAGTTTTCAGTCAATTTCTCAAGCTATATGTTGCATTTTTGTCAAAAAAGATCGTGAAATTGATCGCAAAGTGAGTGAAATTGGCCACGAACTGAGTGAGATTGACCGCGAACTGAGTGAGATTAACCGCGAACTAAGTTAAATTGATCCCGAACTGATTGAAATTCACCATGAACTGATTGAAATTGACCGCGGATTAAGTGAAATTGACCAGGGACTAAGTGAAATTGACCGATAACTGCTTGAAATTGACATCTTGAACTGAGTTAGATTGACCATGAACATTGTGAAGCATACTGTAAAAGTTTAATGAAGCATACTTGAAAGTTGACTTATTGTGGTGAGAAATCATAAAGTATAGTGTCAGTTTCCCAAATCATCGGTTATTTTGACGAATTCTAAGTTAAAGTGCCCAACTTATAGGTGAAATTCAACAAGTTTGCGGCTAATTTCACTCAGTTTTCAGTCAATTTCCCAAGCTATATGTTGCATTTTTATCAGAAAAGATCGTGAAAGATCGTGAAATTAATCACAAAGTGAGTGAAATTGGCCACGAACTGAGTGAGATTGACCACGAACTGAGTGAGATTAACCACGAACTAAGTTAAATTGACCACGAACTGATTGAAATTCACCATGAACTGAATGAAATTGACCGCGAACTAAGTGAAATTGACCGGGGACTAAGTGAAATTGACCGATAACTGCTTAAAATTGACATCTTGAACTAAGTTAAATTGACCGCGAACATTGTGAATTTGACCAAAAACTCAGTTAAATTGACCACCAACATCGTGAAATTGACCGCGAAGTGAGTGAAATTGATCGAGAACTAGCTTAAGTTGGTGACATTGACCGCGAACTAAGTTAAATTAAAAGCGAACTAAGTTATATTGACCACGAACTGAGTGAAATTGACTGATAAGTGAGTGAAATTGACCGAGAACTCACTTAACCAGTTATCGGTCAATTCCCGCAAGTTCTCGGTAACATGATGTCAATTTCAAGCGGTTATCGGTCAATTTGACTCAGTTCTCGATCAATTTCACACAATTCTCGATCAAGATGTCAATTTTAAGCACTGCTCAGTCAATTTCACTTAGTCCTTGGTCAATTTCACTTAGTTCGCGGTCAATTTAAGTCAGTTCGCAGTCAATTTAATTTAGTTCTCGGTCAATTTAACTTAGTTCTCGGTTATTTTAACTCAGTTCGTGATCATTTTAACTTAGTTCACGGTCAATTTAACTCAGTTCGCGATCATTATAACTTAGTTCGTAATTAATTTAATTCAGTTCGCAATCAACTTTGGTCCTCGGTCTATTTCACTCGGTCTTCGTTTAATTTTACTTTGGTCTTCGTTCAATTTCACTTCGGTTTTCGTTCTTTGTTAAAAAACGATTCAATGTGGGCTATTTAAGCATTGAATTTGCCTCATTTTTCAGGTCATGTCTTAAAATGTTTAAATAAAATAATTAGATTGTAGACGGTGCAAATATATCATATAAAATACGGTAGGATCCACATAATGAAGTCAAGAATTTGAAATATATACCTGCCATTGGTAGCTCTTTTTATGGGAGCACCATTTTCATCGTATATTGGGTTAGCAAAACTTGAAAATGACGTATATGGCAAGTGTATTTTTGACTAAAAGAAAAATATATTGAAAATGGGGTCTTACTACTAGGGTTGGCAATCACAAAGAGAAAATAAGATATCAGAAAATGGATCTTTTACTGATAGGTTGTACAATCACAAAGACGAAAGGAGAAATTAGAAAATTAGAATTTTTCTATTAAGGTGGATAATTACATAGAAGAGAAAATAAATCAGAAAATTGTGATTTCACTGCTAGGGTGAAATGGTACGAGGGAACAATAACTCTCGAAATTACGTTTGTGACAGAACAGGGACATTTTGATCAGGTAAAAGTGACCCTGTACAACAGGGTTTTAGTTTGGTAAACTAGTTTGGAGACGACGGAGGTGGGTGGCTTAAAGGTGAGGCATACAGTTGTACAATTCTCAAGCTAAAATCACGTGAAAAACTGATACTCTGACAGAGTGTGATGGATGATACACTTGCATTTGGAAATTACTTACAAAATGCACACGTGGCATACATATGAGTCAAACTAAACTGTCCAAACTATGGGTCCCAATTTTAAATGTATCATGAACCTAAAAATTAAGCTTATTCTATCATCTGACTATTAGATTAATGGACATTTTTTAACCGCTAAAAATAAAAAATATCCAACGGTCCTATTTCAACAAGCAAGTGTCTATAAATCAGAGATTAGGATCATTAAAATCCTATGGTTTTGCTAAGATGCCTCAGCCACAGTGGATTCCACAATCCAGTCCGTTTAATTTTTAAAGTATGGCACGTGTACAATTACAGACTGCCGGTGTTTCAAGTCTCATGTTCTGTCAGAGTATAAACAACTCTTTATTAAATATTCACATCTACTCTGATTGAGTAGCTTACACCTAAATTAATCATTTTGCTGGGAAAATGACAAACGTCTCCTTCATGCCCTATCCTACCCCACGGGTGGGTAGTGCGTGGTGACCCTGCAACCACTGACGTCGGTGGTGACATCACGTGTCAGAATTTGATTTGGCCACATGATGCCAGGGTCGATTCCCAGGAGAGCGGATTGGTTGTTACTTACGCGAGTAACACCTTGATGAATGTGCTGTATATCCACGCCGTCCATCCCTTTCATTTGATCCCAGAGCTTAAGCAGATTCAATTCTCAGGTGGACCACACCGTTGGAAACTGTGGTGATTGACCATGAAAAACTTATTGTGAGTCATAAAGGTTTTTGATCAAGCTGATCTTTGTCTTTTTCCTTCATTTAGGTTTGTTTGACATTATCAACGGGTTTGATGGAAAATCAAAAGTACGGTGGGCCCAAGTTTTTTATTTTTATGATGAGCATTCAATCATCACTATTTCATGTGGTGTGGTCCACTTGAGATTTCGATCTGCTTTAAGTTTTGGAAAAATTACTCAAATGGTATGGAAAAACGGATGGACGGCATGGATATAGAAAATAGTCATCAAGGTGGGCCCATGGTCAGGGAACACCAACTAACGTGTTTCACATGTAACACCTTATCCGCTCCCGATTCCCAAGTTGCGTGGGTACTCGGCCTACCAACTGGATGCGACTGACACCCGAACCAGAGATGTGGGTGGGAACCTGACCATGGTCCCAGGTTGATGTATGCACTGTGTATCCACTTCAGTGGATCCGGGGACCCTGACTGTGGGACCTACCATGATGTATGTGACTACATTCACAGTGTCTATCCTTATTGAAAGATCATTAATAAAGCATGGTTTAAAAAATGAAGTAAATCCAAAGTCTCTCATATGGACCATAGTGAAGGAAACAGTGGTAATTGCCAATTAAAAAACTTATTGTGGACCACAAAAGCTTTTGATCAAGATATAGTTTTGTGGTCTCTTGACCTGGGTCTTTATCATGACCTTATTAACGGGTGGCAATTATAAACATTCTGGTAGAATCGGTAAAGTTTTTAATGGTGAGGATTTAATAACAACTACTTCCTATGGTGTGGTCCAGATAAGATTTGGGTCAGCTTCATTTTTTAAATAAGGCCTTGAAATGAGTTGTAAAACTGGTTGGACAGTGTAGGCACATACTTCGGTGGGAACCTTGACTGTGAGCCCCAAAGTCAGGGCTCCCACCACCCACCTTGGTGGATCCGGGGATCCACCCGAGCCGTGCTCTTATTTAAGGGCATCGTCAAGAACACCAAGAACACCAGGAAGAAACAACAATCACGTAGACCACCTAGAGGAAACAATGGTTATTGACCATTAGAAATTTTTTGTGTGCTACGAAAGTGTTGGATAGGCTGATATTTGTGTTTCCATCATCCCAGTTTAAATTGCGTGAATTGTTTATACCATGGCACACGAAGGCTTAATGGACCTTAGAATTATGTCTAAGTCCTAAAAGGGTGGTGAATAAAACCATTAAAAATATTTGTAAATTAAAAGCAATAAACACTTGGGCTTCAAGTCAAGTGGGTCTAAGTATATAGACTACAAATTATTCAACCAGTTGAACTACTAGTCTATAATAAGAGAGGTGAAATACCAATTGTGTGTGCTACAATTTAATTGTTTAGCATATATTTTAATCATGCATCCATATGAATTAATTACATTCAATCATAAGCAGGAATAGATATGCATCCACATAAGCAATCGCAATCATAATAATGTATAATGATTCGGCTACTTGCTTACTCCACTCCCGACAGATGCGCTCTCCTTGAATGTACCAGATTTCACTATTTCAAAGGTTTCCAATAGGCTTACCTCTAACCTTTACAATATTTTTAATAGGTTCACCACAAACATTCGGTCCTACATAAGAACCTACACATATGCACCTGTGTTGGTAGAACATGTACATAATGATATTAGTGGACCATGTTTCCACCCATGTCAATGCCTCCCACGGATACTTAGTTGGTTTTCTATCGGCTAACCAATAACCACTATGTCCTAATTCAATGACCTATGTATACTTCTATTGGAGGCTCCCACAAAGATTAACACATACGCACCCATGCTCGGTGGCAATATGGTCCTACACAAGGACTTACGCAAGTTTGGGTCACAAACTCTATACTCAATCATACACAACAAAAGATTATGTCAACTCTAAAAATGACAACCTTATTTGTCGGATTAAACATCGTTGATGCTCCTTGATATGTATCTTCACTTCTTCTATTTGCTTTTTTTGTGCTCCCCCGTTATTTGAAGTTGGTCTTCTTCCACTTCCTTAAATCTGCTACCTTGCATTTGATGATCTGATGAGACTACCAAGGTAATGGGAGAAAAGTTGAATCTCCTACAACTATAGGAATAGGATGGTTGATTTTCAAATGAAAATTCACCTAGATAAATACTCTAGAGGTTGATGGACATTAAGATTTACCTATGGGAATGATGTATACACTCTAGAGAAAGCTTCAAAACATGTTCTTTTTATAATAGAGTTTTGAAATATTTATTAGAGTGAAGAATTACTAAAAAGAAAGTATCAATCTCTTTAGTATAGAGCTTCGGAGGGTTTGAGATGCAATAGAGTATTTAAAACACCAAAATTCATTGTCTACACAAAGATCTAATTTCTAGTTTTATAGACAAAAGGCTCCAACGGATCTGTAACTTCTAGCTTCGATCGATTGAGCGAACCCTTCGATCAATTGAATTTAATTCGATTATCATGCAGAAAGCTCGCTGGATACCTTTGTGCACTTTTAATTGATCGAACTCGATATGTCAATTAATCAAGGTTTCTACAAAACAAGGTAGAAAGTTTGTTGGATGTTTTTGTGCTCCTTTGATCGATCGAGACCGATCAAAGGTTTACTTGATTGATCGAAAATCGATCGAACTTGTGCATTTGGTTTTCTTTCTTTTGCACATGATTTAGCCAGCATAAACTTGATGACTGAGGGTTTTCCTATATATAATAAGGAATCTAGGGTAGGTTTTTTTGGATCTAAAGGAGTCTAGGGCTAGGATTACCAAAGCACCTCAAGATTTATTTGTTGTCTTCGGTCTTGATTCTTCAAGTCTTCGAGTATTTGAGGCTTCGGTCTTCAATATCTTCCTATGGAAGCTCAACTAACTCAAAACACCCTAGCTCATGTTATTGACAAAACCAAGGCACTAGCATATATCGGGTTGGATGGCAAATAAATATAACAATGAACCTGACAAAGTTTTTAATGGTGGGCATTCAATGACCACCTTTTTCTGGTGGTGTTGTCCACCTAAGACTTGTATTGGCTTAATTTTTTTGGGGCTCATGCCATAAAATAAGCTGGGAAAGTAAATGGATAGCATGGATATACATTGCATACATGGAGGTGGACCCCAAGGTTAGGGTCCCACACACATATGCTCGTTGCGGGGTTGCTGCATCATAACAACTTTCAAAGATGCCTTGGATGGCCCATCTTTAATAGCACATAGCCCAATAAAATCCCACTATGTGAAGTCACCGTCACTGCAGTGCGTATCCCTGCCAATCCATGCTTTTTCTTTTGCTTCCCGAAAATGCCTCTACTTAAGAATTCAGTCTTAAACAACCATTATCATTAAAGATAAAATTCTCTCTTTTTTAACTTTACCCTTCCATCCATTTGCATCGGCTTATTTTTTAAAGTGTGTCACTTACACTGACTGAGCGCTGTATGGGAGAAACATGCATCTGATCCACTCTCTCCATTAGATGTACTGCCATATTTTCATAATAGATTCTAGAAATCAGTCCAATCCAATACTTAGGTGCACCATACCATAAAAAATGAAGGAACATGGTAAAATCACACCTGAAACCTTTAAATTCACCTTGTAAGGCCAACCTGAGTGTTGAAATGTCTAGAGTTTTTGGAGAATCCTTTCATTCTAATAAGCACATCAAATGAATAGATTGTTTGGATTGTATATACCATCAGCCTCCCCTCTACTTGTTCTTTGTAGTGGACTAGTGTAGTCCACCTGACTTTTGAATTTGCCTGATTTTTAGGCCTTGTCCAAACATAGGGGGACAGACCTGACGGACCAGGTGGATCTTATCACATGGTGCATCATATATTCATTCCTCTTTAGTTTTTTCTCAATAGGTTTGTTAGAATACATCCCAAGGTGTAAAAATAAAATACATTGCGACTCTAGCTGCTAGACATGGTCTCTTCAAGGGCCTAAACCATATATGTGATAAAGCTTCATTTCATATGGAAGATTTCTAAAAATTCTCAAATTGGAAATCTCAAACTTTTGCATGCAGGAGTTATGGTGATTGTTCATGACCAGCACAAAAGACTCAGGTTGTGAAAGAGCGAACTAATCAAGATTTTTTATTTATTGTTTATCTACCATTCAATGTGAAACACAACATATCAACGGTTCGGATTATTAGAAGATGACTTAAATTCAAAGGCTAAAGTGCTAATGTACAGGGCTGCAATATGATGTATTCTAGCATACCTCTTGCCAAGAACTACTGCACTTAAAACACCAAAGTTGTATGGGGTCCACCATGTTTTGTATGTAAAGTCTAGTATGCCCATCACGCGATCTCATCGATGCCGGGCCCTTGAGGCAAAATTCAGCCATCTCTAGGACTTAGGTGGGCTGCACCATAGGAAATAGTAAGGATGAGATGGTCCATCACAGGATCTCATCAATGCCGGGCCCTCGAGACAAAATTCAGCCATCTCTATAACTTATGTGTGCTGCACCATATATAGGAAATGGTAAGGATGAGATGCCAACAACAAGTTTGCTTGTTGGCCCAGCATGGTGTGTATCTTTCAATCAAACCTGATAATTATGTGTGACTCACTAAGGATGAGAAGAATATAGAAAAGTGAGGTCGATGAGAAACCCAAGGTCTTGTTGGATGAACTTAGGACTTGTTTGGATGCTTGTAATTGAAATACTAGGATCCAAATCACATGGTATATGGAATCAATGTTGGAATCCTCAACTGTGTTTGGATGTATATATGCAATTTGAATATAATTTTCTTTAGATGCTTGTAATTGAAATGCGTAAAGTAACTTAGTTTTAATACCCAAATTAGTATATATAATATATGACATAAGAATTATAATAAATCCATTAAAATATATACTTTGGCTTTTAAAAAAAAATTGAGCCTTGAGTGGACCACAAAAGTGGTCCAACTTTTGGAGGTCTACATATTTCTCCCATTCCCAAACTTTTGAGGATATTCATATTCACGTGATTTTGCTGCATTTCATTTCACATTGATTCCAATTACTATTGTTTACCGTCAACCAAATCATCCCATTTGCCCATGTGCATTCATTTACCATCCATCACAATGGTCTACCATAAACCAGATGACCCCTTAGCATTTTAGTAGGAATTTTACATTGTTCCAATTAGTGTGACCCAGATGAGTCTTTCATCAAGCGAATATTTTGTACATACGGTTCACATAAGGGTTTCCATAGAGAGCATGGATTTTGGATATATATCATGGCGGGTCCCATACAGATTAGGTGTTCTAGTCCATAGAGATTAGGTGTTGTGTTGTAGACAATTCGGTCTATTTAAAGGGAAGATTTCTGTGTTGTTGCAATTAAGTAATGTAGTAGTGTTCCATTCTCCTAACGGTGGATCCCTGGATCCACCAAGGTGGGCAGACCCTAACTATGGGGCCCACACTGTGATGTATATGACTATATCTAGGCCATCCATCCATATTGAAAGCTCATTTTAGGGCATGATCCAAGAAAATGAAGGAAATCCAAATCTACAGTTGTACACGAGCCAAGCTAGCTTGAAAAGCTCACTCGGCTTGGCTTGATCTAGCTTAGCTTAAACGACGACTCAAGATGAGCCAAACTTCATATGACCCAACTCATTTTGAAAACTAGTCGAGGTCGAGTATAATTGAACTATACCCAGATCGATTCGAACTCGGCTCAAAATGAAGCTCGAGCTTTGCTTGACTCGAATATATATTATATTATATTATAGTACATTATATTTAAAAATAATAAAACTTAAAACTTAAAATTCTATCATACTCATCCGTCCCCTTTTTACTCTTTTTCCCTTATCCAACCCACTGTGCCTAAGCTCCTCTCTCTCTCGTGCGCTCGAGCTCCACAGTCAATCTCTCTCTCTCTCTCTCTCTCTCTCTCTCTCTCTCTCTCTCTCTCTCTCTACCCGAGCTTGACTCAACAAGCTCTCTCCCTCTCAGCAACCACAACAAGGTAACTCTATCTAATATTATATTTATATATATATATATATATATATATATATATATATATATATATATAGGGAAAAGGTACTATGCGCTCAACCTCACGAGTCCGTCCCATGAGGTCGAGCTGTGTGGGCCCCACCGTGATGCGTTTCAAACATCTACCCCATCAATCAGATGCACCATTCCATCGTGGGCCTAGGTCTCAAAAATCAAGTCAATCCGTCACTTGTGTGGGCCACACCACATACAGAAGTGGAGAGGGGTCGTGCACCATTAAAACATTCATAACCATTCTTTGGGCCCACCGAGATGTGGTTTGCAAATCCAGCCCATCCATTATGTGTGTCCCACTTGGATGAGGGTTCAGACCAAGTTCAGACGCATGCAAATTTCAGGTGGGCCCCACCAAGTACTTTTATATGTTTTAACGGTGTCTTCACATGATTTTAGATGGTATGGCCCACCTGATTTCCGTATACGGCTGATTTTTGGGATATCCCATAATTTAAAGGGGACCCATCAAATTCACGGTGTTGATGGTCGACATGCATCACAATGGGGCCCACACAGCTCGACCTCACGGGAGCTTATCGTGAGGTCGAGCGCATAGTACCTTTTCCCATATATATGATTTGGGGGTTAGGTCGGGTGTGGGTGTTGGGTTAGGTTAAGTTGGGTGCGAGGTTGGGTCGGGTGAGGTTTGAGTGGGTGTTGGCCGCTGAGTTGGGTCGGGTTCAGTGTTGGGTCGAGCTAGGGTGGGTCCAATCGGGTGTTGGGTTGGGTTGGGTTGGGTTGGGTCGGGTGTGGGTGTTGCATCCAGTTGGGTGACTGGCAGATAGGTTGGGTCGGGTTGGGTGTTGGTTGAGGTAGGGGCAGGCTCGGCTCAACTCAAATCGAAGTAAGCTCGCCTCAAATTGATCCACTAGCTCACCTCGAAAGGTTTGGGAAACAAGCCAAACTCAAATGGTATGCTCACCTGGTTGATCTCAAGAAGAGCACACATGAGTCAAGCCAAAGCTTCTTCTTTTTTTTTTTCTTAACACGAGCACACACACCTCACACACTCATGCTAGTGGAATTTCACCACCTATGGGTACTCGAACCCTTGACCGAACTCCAAAGAGTCTACCACCCGAGCAAGAGTAAGGACCCACCTTGACTTGACTGGGCTCCATGCACAACCCTGTCCAAATCTCAGATGGACTATAGTATAGTAAATCATGGTAATTGACCATTAGAAACTTCTTGTGGGCCATGAAAGCTTTGGATCAAGATGATAATTGTGTGGTCTCTTCATCTAGGTCTTTATGACCTTATCATCAGGTTGGATGGCAAATAGAAGTGGAATTCATGAAGTTTTTAATGGTCGGGATTCAATCATGATTGTTTCCTATGGTGTGGTCCACCTAATTTGGGTCAGCTTCATTTTCTGGATGAAGCGACTTTAAAATTAGTTGTCAAAATGGTTGGACGGTGTGAATTTATGGCACATACATCACAGTGAACCCCACGGTCAAGGGTCCCACCCACCTTGGTAGATCCCAGATCCACCGAAGCCGCGTCCATCTCCTTACATCAGTGACTAATGCATGCTATCTAATCCGCTCATAGGTTGTGATGTAGCTTTTTTTTTTTCTTTTAAAAATACGGTAATCAGGCAATCCTAACTAATTATTTGATGGCCATCAATTTTATGAGTAAAGGTAAAATCATGATCGGTCCAAATTCTAAGGGTAAAATCAGATGATTACAGTCATATTCTCATTTTTTTATAATTTTTATTTATTTATTTATTTTTTTGCTTATCATCCATCTAAAATTTGGGTCCACCATTTGGTCCGTCTAATTGACATGCAACAATGCAATTTATAATGGTGAAATGTCAATTCTCATTTTCTAAAATTGTGATGAAAGTTGAGCAATAAAGTTAAAAAAATTTTAGAAATCAATCAGTGCTTACTTTAACGCAAAGGGTGTGTGGAGGAGGTATTTTAAAAGTAGTGCTTGAACAAGAATTAAAAATAAAAATAAAAAAATTGAGTTGATTGTTCTTGAAAATAGGATTTTTTATTTTTTATTTTTTGGTCCTTACCATATTTCCATTCGGAAAAATGCATACTAGGGCCTTTTGATGCTCATGCACAGCCAGATGAATGACATGCAGGCATTGAGTTTATACATATCAAAAACCAAAATTTATACTTATTTGGCTGTATAATTGTATGAATTTTTGGACAGTTATTGGATTGTTGAAATAAAAATTATCCAATAATATTATTCCTGCAAGTGTTCGGATCCTCTGCTTGTTACCAGCAAGGATTTCATGCTTCCTGCTATGTGATTGAGCCACATCATTATTAATGGCATAAAATGTAGCTATGCGACAATATCAGTGATGATGTGGACCAATCACATTACAACAAGCAAAAAAACCCCATGGCAAGCAGAGAATCCCGAACCTTCCAACAAACATATGTATATATGATAGGGCTAGTCTCCCCACATTTCTCTTGAGCATGTGACTTCCAAATTTTGGGTGGCCGGGTTTGATTTAATAGTGCCTGCTATATCAGGCATTATATCATACAGCTACTAGAGGATCCCATAACTCCCAAATGAAGAAATGGATGTATGCAAGACCAAGAGCGTGTTGTTAATTGCCCAAAAAAAAAAAAACACGAAAATGAAAAAAAACATGGACAATCCAATTGATCAATCTAACTGTTCATTAGGTCTACTGTACAGTTCTTCAGTTACCATATAATTCTATCTACTAAATCAGTAGTCTATAAAATGGACTGAAGATTATTTTATAAAGTCATCTTCAAAAAAATCTTTCATATGTGTTTTTGTTGTGGCCCACTATAGCTTGCTTATGGTTGTAAAAGATCACTTTTATTAGCAAATCCTGACCAACCCAACCATGGCTTGGGAACAGATGATTATAAAAAATAAAACAAACTTACAAATGAAATGAACCCAATGGTCCAATTTTCTAATAATAGTAGACTAAATACGTGATGAATCTAACAAGAAGTCCAGCTAGACTTCTTGGACTGTCCTAGTAGAAAATGGCTCAAGTACTAAAGTTTGCCATATTCTCCAAGGGAATGTTCGGATTACAAATTATATTAGCATTACAATATAAAATGTCATCACTAACTTTTTATAAAGTTTATATAAGCATATAATTTGACCCTAAATATAAATATAATAGAAAACAGGTAAAGAAATTTGTTATCATTACAATTTTATCAGTGCAGTGAAAATCTTCAATCCAAACACTTTATGTAAAACATTTTAGTAACAAAAAAGTGTTATTATTATGATTTTATTATGCTCATCTAAATATTAGAATTGTTTGTTAAATCATTATTTTTTAAAGACATATTATAATTTATAATTATTACATTTGTATAATAAAATTCATACGACGTAATTTACAATCCAAACACACCCATCTTAAAGCATGAATAAGTGGTAATTTAGGGTGATTGGTTGATTAGAAAAGATATCGAAAAATATTCTTTTAAAATCACGTGATCCTATTTCACATAACTCCTTAAATGTTACTGTTAGTTGAGAAAGTCATCTTCCTGTGCTGCATTTTGATTATAGGCCATCAAATGCAACAACTAATAATTTCAATTTACATGGATTTTATGATAATGGAATGCATATCAAATGTGATATCCCGGTAAACGGATCAGCTACTGTATGCATCTATTTTTCTGAATAATTTTATGGTATGAACTCAAAATCAAATTAGATCAAAAATCTCAAGTGGACTGCACAGTGTTGATTGAACTCTCAACACTAAAAACCTTTTAAGGTTATAAAAGTTTTGGACAAAGCTTATATTTACTTTTTTAGCCTCCATCCAAGCTAGCATGACTTAATTTATAGGTTGGAAGTCAAATAAACATTACATTACATTGGGCCTAAGAGGTTTTTAATGGTAGACGTCAATCACCGATGTTTTCCTATGGTGTGGTCCACCTGAGATTTTGATCTGCCTCGTTCATTTAATGAGTTATTGAAATTATATGTAAAAATGGATGAACTGTGTGGATAAAACGCTGAGATTATGGTGGGAGCCACGTAGCACCGACCACGGGCTAGTGGCAGCGTCACTAGCCAAGCCGCGTCCAATCTATCGTAGATATTTTAAGGCGTTCTTTTGGTTTTTTATTTTTATTTTTTTTACCGACTCTCTCATGCTCATCTGATGTCGACAGCAATGGCTGCCTACTGCACCTGCCTTCCTAAAATAAAATTCCAGAGAGAGACACAGGACCTGGTTACGAGCGAGGAGAGAGAAAAAGAGAGTGGTAAGATGCTGGGTCTTTTACTGTTTTTAACGGTTCTATCGGTTTAAAGACGAACTACCTCTGACATATGGATCTGTTGCGGCCGATAATTTCAAGAGAAAAGTAGAGAACAGATAAGAGGGTATTTTTCTTTTTCCGTTTTTTTTTTTTTTTTTTTTTTTTTCTAAATTTGGAGGAGCGTCGGAGATTCCAAAGAAAAATTGGGTTCTGAGAAATCTCTGACAGTAGTGAAGTCGATGGTTTTGTGGGGAGCAAGAAAGATTCTCTCTCTTTTTATTATTATTTGCTTGTGCTGCATCAAAATCAAGGTTTTTGGGTATTGTTTTCTGGGCTTTTAGATGATGGGTTTCTTTAGCTCTCAATCTGATGGAATGTTATTTGATGTTTGGAGAGAGGAAAAGGGTCTCTTTTTTTTAGTTCTCTGCATCAAAATCAGAGTTTTGTGTATTGGGTACGCATTGGAGATTAGCTTTGAGTGTTGAACTTGTGTGTTTTTGGATTTTGAAGAGATTGGAGAGGAGTATTTTTGGGGTTTTCACCCTCTGCTTCGAAGTCACTTGTTTTGGTTGCAGTATATGGGCTTGAAGGTTCACTTAAACATAGATTTTGAGCTCTGAATCTGATTGGTTTGATTTTGGAATAAAAGGTATTCTTTAAGTTATTTCATCTTTTGTTTTTTTTCGTATTCTACTTCAAGATCTGATTTTTTATTTTTTATTTTATTTTTTGGAGGTGTTAGATTCAAGATCTCAAAATGGTTGATTTGGGGTTTTGGAAAGATGATTTAAAATAAAATAAAATAAAATAAAAATCTTTTTCTCCATTCTGCTTCATAAAAATGAGTTCTGGGCTGATATTTCTGGGTTTTGATCTTTGATTGTTTATATATTGGTGCAAGAAAGATTTTTATTTATTTATTTTAATTACCTGATCACATATATGACTTTTATGTTGCTGTTTAGTAGTTTTGGTATTAATATGATATGGTTTTTTAATTTATTTCCAATATGGTTCTTGTGTGGCAGTTTCTGGGTTCTGAGCTTCCCATGTAGAAAGCGGTATTAGCTTCAAAATAGAAGAATTGGGTATCGTTCTTGAATTCAGATCTTCTCAAAATCAAGGGTTTTCAGCATTGACTACAGTGTATTAAATTTCTTAGTGCAAGAGAGAAGGTTTTACTGTTCTGCATCGTATTTCAATGGGATCGATGGAGAATCAGCAGAGTTTTCAGGAGGGGATTGAAGTGGCAACGATGGAGAAACAACAAAGCTTTATTGAGAGGAATAGGCCAGCAGTGATGTTGAAGCAGCAGAGCTTTATTGAGAGGAATGGAATGACAGCTTTGGAGACGCAGCAGAGCTTGCATGAGAGGAAAAAAATGGTAGGAATGGTGAAGCACCAGAGCTTTATTGAGAGGAGTAGGATGGCTCCAATGGAGAAGCATCCAAGCTTTATTGAGAGGAGTAGAACAGGGGCGATGGAGAAGCAAGTGAGCTTTAAAGAGAGGAATAAGATGGTAATGATGGAGAAACAGGTGAGCTTTAGTGATAGGAGTAAATCGGTAGAGATGGAGAAACAGCAAAGCTTTCTCAATAGGAATAAAGCAGTGGTGATGGAGAAGCAGCAGAGCTTTCGCGAGAAGAAGAAGAGCAGAGAATCAGCGGCGAAGCGTGGTGACTCGGAGCTCCATCTGGCTGCTAGAGCAGGGAATTTGATTCAAGTTAAAGCAATTCTTCAGGGATCTGATGATAACCGTCTGAAGGAACTGACCTCAATGCAAAACCAGGATGGAGAGACAGTGATGTATGTCGCAGCTGAAAATGGGCATGTGCCGGTTGTGAGTGAGCTCTTGAAGGTTTTGGATGCACAATCCGCCGCTCTCAAAGCCAAGAACGGTTATGATGCATTCCATATTGCTGCCAAGCAAGGCCATCTGGGTGAGGATTTTATCTTCTTTTTTCTTTTCTTTTTTTCCATATGGTTTTCTACCTAATCTACTGATCAATTTAGCTGCATTAGCCCATGGTCATTTCAAGAGTGGAGAAAATTAATTTGTGATTTTTGGAAATTCTACTCTTGGAAGAATTCCCAAAAGTTGCGAAACAGGGTTGTGTTGTATTGGAAAGAAAGAGCTCTCTGGTATCCACATGAGTATCATCTTATGATTTTTGAAATTTCTATTTTGAGTAGAAATACCCAAGATTTGCAAATATATTTTTCTTGCCGCCCAACTCTAATGTGGCCTTAGTTCATGGGTTTTGGAATGTTGCTATTTTGATGATCTGTTACGGTGAGTGATGAATTTCTAGCTTACTGTGAAGCTTCTTGATATACAACAACGCAAAGATATTGCCATTTTTGTTGTTTGTATTTTTAGCAACCATAGTCTTTTTTCCTCCCTTGTACTGATTGATTTATTATGGATTTCCTTCATCCTGCAAATCAATCATCTGTTACTATGGTTTGGAAATTTCATAGTACCTTATAAGGTTTCTTGATGTAGAATGATGTGTAAAAGTTTGCCATTCAAATTCAATTTAGAGTCCATTTCAATCGTCAAATCCATTTCATTTGAATTGATGTCCCAAATTTCAGGAATCTCATGCTCGCTTGATTGAAATTTTCCATTAGAGCACCACCATCTATCATTAGATGCCAACTCTGATATGGTGCATTTGCAAGAATCCATTGCTTGGCCACCATGATGAGCCCATGTGGCTGGCTGACTGGATGATCTGAATTTTTCATGTCATGGCCCCTTCGGTGGGCAGCTGTAGAAATACTGGTTGGTTATTCCTATTTGTCAGATTAATGGCTTAAAACAGGCAGTTAAAGAAAATGGCATTGGATCACGTTCAATGGGAAAAGGTTAGGCAGCTAGGATTGTCCTATCAGTTTGATTTTTTATTTTTATTTTCCAACCATCAATCGGCATTTTGTCCCACGAGATGGACAGTTTGGGTTCCCTGACTATCCATTTACATGGAACCCACAACATTCAAGCATGATGATGACAAAACCTCTTAGCGTTGTAAGGATGGATGACAAAACCATGATTTCTCATTTGGCTTGAAAAAAAAAATGACCATCTTTTGTGCCCCATGATTCATGAACTGACTTTTATTTATTTACTTGTTTACTTTTGTTGTGGTTATGTAGAGGTGTTGAAAGAGCTATTGCAATCTTTCCCGGACTTGGCCATGACTACGGATTCATCCAATTCCACAGCCTTACACACTGCTGCCACTCAAGGCCATGCCAATGTTGTTGATCTTCTGCTAGAGACAGATGCAAGCCTTGCGAAGATAGCCAAAAACAATGGCAAAACTGCCCTCCACTCTGCCGCAAGGATGGGGCATCTGGAAGTCGTAAGATCCCTTCTAAGCAAGGATCCCAGAATGGGGTTTAGGCCCGACAAGAAGGGTCAGACCGCATTGCACATGGCTGTGAAAGGGCAAAGCGTTGAGGTAGTGTTTGCATTAATTAAACCGGAACTTGAAGTTATTAGCGTGGAAGATAACAAGGGGAACACGGCATTGCATATCACAACGAGGAAGGGTCGTACTCAGGTGGGTGGTTTTGATTATTGTTTCTCCTTATGTTATAATAAGTTCCTGATAAATTATTTGATCTGCATGGTATAACAGTGCTTCCCTTTCACTTGTATCTTGTCTTTATGTTGTTGTTGAAGAAGGTGGTATCTGTCCATGTGCCTTGGACATGGGCACATGGTATCTAACATGCAAACCGTGGCAGATCTGACACACTCGCATATGTGTAAGCGCATGTAGGAATACCAAAAGATATGTATTGTTGCAAACTCAATACTAGTGTACAAAAAGATATATAGGAAAATGAATTTAGTTAAATAGAAGAACTTTGCTAAGCCCACATGCATATACAAGTCAGTTAGTGCTCACACCACCACAAATGGCAACATGGCAGACAGGTGCAACATCCAAGCCATCCATTAGAAGGGTGCTGCTATGAAGATTCCCTATCCCAAGAATCAGACCAGTCAACTAGTCAGGTGGGCCAGTTGTGAAAAAATTGGCCGAAGTTTTCTAACCCTTCCATTTGTTTCTAATATCATGGCACACCTATTGTGTGGGCCACCTTTATCTTTCAGCAGTAGCATCCACATGGTGAAGTCCACTTGACGGCTGGCTTGGTTATTTCACCTTTGTGCCATGCTGGCATATCTTTTGACGTGTGCATTAGCTGACTTGTACACGTTTGTGGGCTTAGCATAGCTCTGAATAAAAATGCATTCAATATATAAAAGGAACACACAAAAACAAGAAAAAAGAGCATCAGTTTGCATGATAAGTTTATTTGTACAACAAAATTACTATTATTTGCATGAATGCTGTTCCCATAAATCCTGAGGTTGAAGCTGCAACTAAGGGTTGTGACAGTGCTCATGGTCCAATCAAGCCACATGCCCAACCCCAACCTGTATTTGCAATACAATTTTGTATGAATGGGTGTTTAAGGTTCCTATAATGCAGCAATTGATTCATCTGCAGCTCCACTCCACCTTATGCTTAAGTGTGATAATACCACATCTTTCGAGCTACACCAATAAAGCCTTCTAGAGCTTGGCCATCCATCCATGGGTCTTAAGAAATCGTTTGATCCGTCATTTACTGAGAGCCCATCTATGATAACTGTTATATTGAAAGATAGCTTGAGATAATGATGTTAAAGAGCTATAATTGTATTAAGCAGGTGAGATCATCATCTGGTTATTTGGGTTCGGACCATATGAAAATTAAAATAGCAAAAGTGGAAAAAATTACATAAATCAACATGTAAAGAAAACTACCCGACAATAAGGGGAAATGACAGTTATACGACAGTTATACGCTTGCAGCTAGTGATGAACTACATCTAACATGGTCTTTTCTGTCTTTTTATGCTCACGATTGTCAGATACTGCAAGCTTTGCTATCAGTTGAAGGGATTGATGTGAATGCAATAAATAAGGCAGGAGAGACTGCACTCGACATTGCTGAAAAATCTACAAATGAGGAGCTTGCTCCAATTCTAAGAGATGCCGGGGCAGTGACTGCAAAGGAGCATGAAAAGCCTCCAAATTCTGCAAGGCAACTGAAGCAGACAGTCAGTGACATAAAGCACGAAGTCCAATCCCAACTCCAGCAAACCCGCCAGACGCGGGTGCGGGTCCAGAAGATTGCAAAACGGCTGAAGAAGCTGCACATAGGGGGTCTCAACAACGCTATCAATTCAGCAACAGTCGTCGCCGTACTCATCGCCACTGTTGCTTTTGCAGCAATCTTCCAGGTACCTGGGCAGTACATTGAGGAGACTGGTGATCCGGGCATGCTTGGGCAGGCCCACATAGCCAAAAATGCAGCTTTCATCATCTTCTTAATATTCGACTCTGTGGCCCTCTTCATCTCCCTGGCTGTTGTCGTCGTGCAGACGTCTGTGGTTGTGATTGAGAAGAAGGCAAAGGAACAACTGATGTTCGTGATCAACAAGCTCATGTGGATGGCCTGCCTTTTCATATCAGTGGCTTTCATCTCACTCACGTATGTCGTTGTGGGCCAACAAGCTCAGTGGCTGGCAACAACTGCCACAGTGATTGGCGCTGTGATCATGCTGACCACCCTTGGCTCCATGTGCTACTTTGTCATCCTGCATAGGATTGAAGAGTCGAAGTTGAGGAATATAAAGAGGGCACCCGATAGCCGGTCGCGCTCTTGGTCTGTGTCCGTGGTCTCAGATCCAGAGCATGAATACAAGAGGATGTATGCGCTTTAGGGCCTCCGATCACATTCTCTTATCCCTGGAGCTCGTCATCAGTACACCTCTTTATAAGAATAGATTCTGGTGATGAGAATGCCTTATTTTAGTTTATTATGAAAACTGATATGCTCAACAGAGAACAATCCCTACATTCCAACATCTGATTGCACGGATAGTCTACTTGGGTTGCTGCTTCCGCTTCAAATTCGGGTGATATCTAGATGCTTGTGGTCTTAAAATAGTTTGTTTTCTACTTCTGGTTTGTGCTCTTCCTTTCGCTTCTCAGCACTGAGGTCTGACTTCTAACCCAACTGGCGGTGTTTAAGAAACAAAGAAGAGTAGATGAAACAGGTAATCGGGATTTGCATTTCAAGCCGGACGTACCGAATATTCTCCTACCATCCCACTACATGTTATGGCTCTGGAGGCTATCTTGTTTCTCTCCTCCTAGATGTCCTGTGATAATACATTGTAGAAAACCCACATCAGGATTCGCAATCAACGGATGATGGGCAAAAGGCTCTGAAATGAGTTCTGTATATTATAATTTCATGGGAGAGTGTATGTACAACCCAGTTGCATGTGCACGATTCAAAAAATAAGATATAATGCTGTATTAGCTTCCATGGGTCTGTGCCATTGCAGTTCTTTATTATTATTATTATTATTTTCTCACTCTTTTGCATTGATTGCAAATACCCATTATCTGAGTAGTTGAGATTTTGATTAACCAACGAAAAAAGAATGCCTTTTTCTTTTCTTTTCTTTTCTTTTCTGTATTTTTACGGCAATGACTTCTATAAACAGCTTGGTAGTAGAACCAAACTGCGAGTGGTTCCCTTGACATTGGGCCAGCTGATTGCCATATGCAAGCTTTATGTCTTGCAGTCCGATCCTCGTGCATGGAGATCTCACACTGCAATCTAATTTCATGGCGACCTTAGTTGCGGATGTCCCCTTGATGTTCTTGTAAGTCACGTCGCTGATTTTTATGCTGGAAGCCTGGAAGCCTGCAGGTATAAGGTATGTCATCAGATCACAAATAACTTGAATGTTTGAAACAGATAGTAGGAAATGAAACAAAGATTGAAGTGATTTGAGAAGGAAATGTAAGTGGGTAAATTTCATCAAAAGCTTGGAGTGTTTGATATGAATTTGCTACCCGATCATAGGTAGGAAAATTGCTTTTTTCAAATGCATGCAGCTCTCCAAACCTTCGAAACTGGTCCCCTACTATAATGGACGGAATGTGCAACGAAAAAATACAATGGTTGGACGATTCTAGCTGTCAAATCAGTGGTCATCAAATGGACAGTCGAGCAAAGAATGTTCACTGGTCCATGTTTGATCAGAAGACTTGAACATTTATAATCATCAGATCATTGTCATTTTCTGGCCATTGCTGTTTATTCCCGTGGGTGAACATGCCAATATGGCACACTTATCCATGATCCAAGTTAGATCTTGTGGCCTGTAATTACAACAGGAGCCAGCGCAACAAAAAAACCGTGGGGCCCATGTGATGCGTGTGTGGCTCCACTCTTTCCATCGATCGCACCATATCATTTTAAGATGTTATCCCAAAATAAGGCCCAGCCAGAATTCAAGTGGGCCACATCACGGGGAGTAGTGGGGATGGGGGTGCCTACCATCAAAACCTTCTTGAGGCCCACCAACATTTTGGATCAGGCAGATCTATGATTTTCCTGTTCTTCTTGGTGGTATTCACTTTATGAACAGATTGGATGGCATATAAACATCATGGTGGACCCCAGGAATGTTTCGATGGTGGGTGTCACCATCCTCACTGTTCCCTGTGGGTGTGGCTCACTTAAGTTTTGTATCTGCCTGATTTTTGGGCTCACGAATTAAAATCAGCATTAGCTGGCGTAAACGATGGATGGAGAGGATGCCATACAACCATCACCATGGGCTCCACACAGTTTTTTGATGCACAGGATCCCAGAAATTTGCATCCTATAATCCATGCCACTTCACTCCTAGGTCAGCTATAGCAAACGAAATAACAGACAGCCAGCAAAATCGATTTAACTGTACATTTGTTTCATGAGATGGCCGACCCAAGTGAAAGGAACCAATTTTTTTAGGTCAGAGGATCTGAACAACGTGCCCCACCTGTTGAATAGCTCTGATCTTGGCTGGGCTTTGTGCATATGGACTTAGCAAACTTCTACATTGCATTAGACTATTTTAATTTCCTTTTGCAGTTACTTATCTTACCTGATTCGGGCAATCATTGTTGCTGTTAGGGCAGTAATTTTGATCAATGATAATCGGGTTTTGGACATTGATCATCACAACATGCTGAAAAATGACCCCACGCACGAACCCTTTACTAGGCCTTGCTCAGGTTTTGATCGTCAGCCCATTTTGAGTCCTATTGATAACCACTGTCTTCACTGTCACATTCTGCACACCCCCCTCTTCGAACCCCTTAGCAAGACTCCCAATGCTGTTGGATGCATGCATGCACACACACCCACACACTGAGTTAGTTTGTATGTAATCTTGTACACATGCTACGATTACCCAATGTCAGGTACTAGCACATACACGAATGCATGCTGTTAATGCCAAGGGTGCACATACGCATGAAGATTGCTCACTAGAAAAATATCCTAAAACTGCTTAGCATTTGTTGGTGTCACTCACCTGATTCCATGTCCAGGCCCACACACAATGTTTTGAATCTATAGGTTCCGTGTGCCGGGACCAATTGAAATACAGTCATCTCCTGTCTTTATACCCGTCCTCAGTATGTTTACACCCGTCGATTGTTGCACATGTATGACATCTGTGTTGGGGCTCTCATCAGGGGCGATGATCCTCACACCCCGCACTGTTACATTCTCACACGTGTGGATCTCAATGTGGAAGAGCTTGCTATTGATTGATGTTAGACCGCCAATCACACTGTCTTTTGAATCGAAGAATGCTAGCGACTGCAAGTTCAACAGAGATTATGAGGACACCCTGATCAAGCATGTAGCGAGCCGATAGAATCGGTGCACATGCTGTCTGCCACCATCAAGAGGCAGTTGGTGGGAATCTAGAGAGCATTTGGAAATGCGAATTCTCAAGTGCCTATTTTGTAATTTGTTTTCAGATTCATGTATGACATTTTGTATGGATGGTGGGAGATAGCTGCGCACTGGACTCTCGGTGCGCCTGCTGTGTGCAGGTAATCTTTTCTCTAATCTTGATTTCTTAAACAATATATAAATTTAAGGGTGTTTGTATAAACTAGTACCTGATTCTTATAGAATTTACATTCCAGTACTTTTAAAAAAGCTTTTCAGTAAGCCACCTTAGTAATTTAGACACTGTTATCATTTGCACATCTTCCATAGATTTCTCTAACATCAGATCAGATTAGATTAATCATTTTAGAATCCAAGCCTTTACAAATTGGATGGATCTTGTTTGTCAGTTCACCTCACAACTTGGATCGAGCATCTGGGGGCAAGCGAGATCTAGGACGCTCATCAAGATGGCCCGGCAACTAATACGTTTCGGCCCCATTTCAAGCTTAGAGCAAACAAGAGCGAGATGCTTATGTGGCTCGCGCAAGAGTGGACCAGTCGTCACAAAGATCATCTTTTTTCAAAGGTAAGTTTTTAGACTATGATCCATCTTTGAGTGGGCCAATGATTTGGACAGTTTTGATTCCTACAAGATATGGCATATATGTGGATGGAAAATTCCACTCAATTTGGATGTGAACAACCAAGCATTGGATAGGTCAGTTTCGTTTACTGAGTGCCATGTGGGCGTAGCTTTCATGAGATCTACCCCATCCATCAGGTAAGGTGCCTCATTATCATCGTAATTTCAAAAACCATGATGATCCAAAACTCAGGTGGGCCACATAGCAGGAAACAATTGGAATTGGCATGGCCACTGTTAGTTTTTTGTAGGGTGTTTATATGCCATCCAATCCATTTATCTAATGTGCATCATTGGGATATACCAGTGATGAGTCAAAATTCACATTGTTCCAAAACTCAATTAGATCATACCTATGAATTTTGTAGTTTTATGTATAATTTTATATTGGTGGCCCACCTAAGTGTTGGAACAGCCTTAGTTTTGGGATCAAAGCCACAAAGGAATGTCTACCATCAGGTAGGGATGGATATCTTGTAAGTTGTATGGTTTCCCTCACATTAGAGAAAGTGGCCCTGTTAGTCGCCTAGACAAGATGGGCTTTAGGCAAGCGTTTTCCTTTCCACAAACTCCTCAAGAGTATAGAAGTATTTGATACTCTGGAGGAACATGATGGTTGATACAATTCCACTCAAGAATTGGACCCGCTGCATGCAACGATTTTAAATTGAACCATCTATGGGTCCCAGTTAACATATGCTATGACCCAAAATCATACTGACTTGGATAGCCAACCATCATATGGACATCTATTGGACGGCTAAAATTAAATAATAATAATAATAATAATAATAATAATAATAATAACAACAACACGTGCCTTGACCTAAAAAGAGCTTTTTCCTACTGTACACCTCACTTTCAAGTAGAGCTGGGCAAAATTGATCCGATCCGGTTGATCCGACCCGATCCAAACTGAACCGACGGCCTGGATCGGTGAGGATCGGGTTATTCATTTCAGATCCGAATGGTTTTCGGATCTGGCTCGGATCGTGGTCAACCCGAACAGATCCGATCCGAAACCCGATTCGAAAAGACCCCACCCGATCAGATCCGACCCAATCCGGAGCCTGGGGAGGATTTTAATAGAGGATATCCAATCATTATTGTTTTCCTATGGTGTGGTCCACCTGAGATTTTTATCCCTCTAATATTTTTTTCATCAAACCTTAAAATGATCCGTAAAAATGGATGAACGGCATGGATGAAAGACATACATCATGGTGGGGCTCACATATCACGAACACAAAGAGTAGCCCATCCATTTTCGTCAGCACCAGTACCACTAACATTATTTTATGGCACAGATGCGTATTCAATATGCTTTAATGTCATTGAGTAAACTCAGTAAGGCCTACCATGAATGTGTGTGGGTTATCCACGTTGTACATCCGTTTTTCCAGTTAATTTTAGTGGTTGAGCTGAAAATTGAAGAATGGACAAAGCTCAAGTGGACCACACCACAGGAAATAGTGGAAATAATGACTTCCACCGTTGAAACCTTGGTAGGCCCCACGGTGATGTTTATTTGTCATCCAACCTGTTCATAAGATCACAAAGGCATGGATGAAAGGATAACACAAATAAAAGATTGACCCAGAACTACCGTGGCCCCTAAGAAATTTTCAACGGTATAATTTCAATTCACACTGTTTCTAGTGGTGTGGCCCACTTGACATTTAGATATATTTTGTTTTTGGTCTACATTACTCAAATTATCTTTTAAAATGGATGGACGGAGTGGATAAAATAATTAAATCATGGTGGACCCCACAGAGGCTGGTGTCGGTAAGCAGTCCGCGTCCAGACTCCCAGTACAACCACTAGCCACCAGCTGTGCCGTAGGCCAGCTGGCTTTGGCATGCGAAGACGAGCGGACGCTCCTCGAGCTCCGAGTTGTACGAACGGTTCAAAGGAGATCAAGTTATATGGGCCTACAGTGATGTATTTATTACATCTATAGTGTTCATATATTTTTAGAGATCATATATTAGCATTAGTCAAAAACTAAATAATATCCAAAGATTATCTGGACCACACCATAAATAGCAGCAAAGAATGATTTTCACTGTTAAATCATTCTTGTGGTCCACATGATAGTTAGATCTGTCTTATTTTTCGTCACAGGCCTTAAGACAAGCTTGCCAAATGGATGAACGGTTTGGATATAACACCTACCCCATCATCAAATGTATAAACCTCGTTAAGGTGAATACACAATTCACCCGGTCGAATTCACCAAGGCGTGCTTGCGTGAAAAGCAAGCAAACAGTTTAACTTTAAAAGTTAAATAAAACCCTATGCACGGAGATTAGAAGTTCTTACCATGTAGGTCCCACCTTGATGTATATATTTCATCTAAGCCGTTTATCCATTTTGAAATATTATTTTAGCCATTGAGCACAAAAATGAGATATATTAAAGGTTAACTTAGACTACACTATATAAAATAATTTGACTTAATTTATATTATTCGAATCGTACCTAATCTGATCCGGTCGGTTTCCTGACCGAGGCGGACTCGGTTCGGGTAAAGTGAACCAGGCATCGGGTCTGTCCGAATCAGGTGACCAAAATCCGGTCTTGGAACGGGTCGAGTTCGGATCTGACCATTGAAAATTCGGATATGATCGGATTATACCTAATCCGATCCGATCAGGACCGATGCCCAGCTCTACTTTCAAGCCACCTACCTAGTGTTCGTCCAAACTTATCTTACCAAACTAATCCCCTACCGTACAGACTCACTTTTACCTTACCAAAATGCCCCCGCCATTCCTTTCGGAACCAGATTGGCTGGTGTGCGAAGACGAGCGCCGAGCTCCAGGTTGTACGAACGGTTCAAAAGAGATCAAAGTTACATGGGCCCCACAGTTATGTATTTATTATATCCACAATGTTCATCCATATTTCATGATCATTTTAGAGCATTATCCAAAAAAAATAAATTCATATCCAAAGATCAAGTGGACCACACCACAAATAGCAGCGGGATATTGATTTTCACCGTTAAAAATTTCGTAGGGCCCACCATAACGTGTATTTTCCATCCAATCTATTCATAAGGTCACAAAGACCTGGATGAAGAGGAAAAACAAATTTCATATTGATACAAAACTTTTGTGACCCCTAAAAGGGTTTAAATGGTAGACGCTCAATCCCCCACTGCTTTTTACAGTGTGGTCCACTTGATAGTTAGATCTGTCTTATTTTTCGTCTCAAGCCTTAATACGAGCTAGACAAATGGATGGACGGTTTGGATATAACACATACCTCATGATAAGACCTGTTAGATCTTGTTGACACCGATACACCAGCTATATGGCAGGTGTGCGGTACACCAGTCGCTAGCCAATCCGCTTCCATTAGTTTCACAGCCACGGCACTACCGCCGAACCGGCGGCACTGCTGCCCGTTCTGCGGTAGTGCCCTCGTGTTGATGATTTAAGATGAATATGGTACATCCATCTTGGATTTGCAACATCCACTGCACATCTCATGACGGCCATACATTTAAAAAATTTTAATGATGTAGTGGTTGGTGTTACACCATAATAAATGTGTTATATTCACATCTTATACGTATTTTATTGATGTAGTGGTTGGTGTTACACCATAATAAATGTGTTATATTCACATCTTATACATATTTTATGGGATCGCTTGTTCTATGCAAAGCATTTCTTCAAGGCCAGCGGCTACCAGAATCGTTACGGTATACTGATCAGATATCCTAGAGGAATTGAGGGAGAGATGTTGACTCTCTAGTCTACTGATCAGATGTTCTACATGAGAGTTTTTAAATGGTATTTAATAGGA
This sequence comes from Magnolia sinica, assembly GCF_029962835.1. Classification (NCBI taxonomy): domain Eukaryota; kingdom Viridiplantae; phylum Streptophyta; class Magnoliopsida; order Magnoliales; family Magnoliaceae; genus Magnolia; species Magnolia sinica. The sequence goes on from NC_080575.1 coordinate 93,545,572, forward strand.
AGTTGAAAGAAAAAAAAAGCTTTCTCACGGAGAGTTATTGGTCATTTGCATGTTGCCAATGTAATGTGTGAAGGAGAAATCCTTTCTCAGGTTTGGGGAGATTTGTAAAATCTCACGACAAGGAATGATTTTTTCATCCGTTGGGTCTTGATTTTAAGGGGATGTTGAATACCAAGGGCTCTCTAATAAGCTTTCTCACGGATAAGATCAGGGAATCACTTGTGTGATGCACCTCACCCTCACAAAGTAGTGGGATAAAACATTTTCAATGATTAAAACCAACGATCAATGGTTAAAAACATTAAAATCATTTTGAGTAATAGGCTTAGTTAATGCAATTGACCGCGAAGTGAAGGAAATTCACCGCGAAGTGAATGGAATTGACCGCGAAGTGAAAGAAATTTACCGCGAAGTGAAGGAAATTCACCGCAGAGTGAAGGACATTCACCGCGAAGTGAGCGAAATGAATGGAATTGATCGCGAACTAAAGGAAATTTACAGCGAAGTGAAGGAAATTTATCGTGAAGTGAATAGAATTGACTGCGAAGTGAAGGAAATTGACCGCGAAGTGAAAGAAATTCACCGCGAAGTGAATGGAGTGAATGGAATTGACCACGAATTGAAGAAAATTGACCATGAACTGAAAGAAATTCACCGCGAAGTGAGTGAAATGAGTGTAATGAATGGAATTGATCGCGAAGTAAAGGAAATTGACTGCGAAGTAAGTGAATGAATGGAATTGACCACGAAGTGAAGTGAATAAAATTCACCGCAAAGTGAGTGAAATGAATCGAATTGACCGCGAAGTGAAAGAAATGCATCGCGAAGTGAATGAAGTAAATGGAATTGACCGCAACGTGAAAGAAATTCACCACGAAGTGAATGAAATGAATGGAATTGACTGCGAAGTGAAGGAAATTCACCGCGAAGTGAATGGAATTGACCGCGAAGTAAAGGAAATTGACCGCGAAGTAAATGGAATTGACCTCGAAGTGAAAGAAATTCACCACGAAGTGAATGAAGTGAATGAAATTGACCGCGAAGTAAAAGAAATTCACCACGAAGTGAGTGAAGTGAATGGAATTGATCGCAGAGTGAAGGAAGTTGACCGCGAAGTGAAGGAAATTCACCGCGAAGTGAGTGAAATGAATGGAATTAACTGCGAAGTGAAGGAAATTTACCGCGAAGTGAAAGAATTTCACCGCGAAGTCAATGAAGTGAATGGAATTGACCGTGAAGTGAAGGAAATTGATCGCGAAGTGAATGGAATTTACCACGAAATGATGGAAATTCACCGCGAAGTGAAGGAAATTAACCGCAAAGTGATTGGAATTGACCGCGAAGTAAATGAAATTCACCACAAAACGAGAGAAATTGACCACAAAGTGAAGGAAATTGATCACAAAATGAATGGAATTGACCGTGAAGTGAATGAAATTCACCACAAAATGAGAGAAATTGATCGCAAAGTGAAGGAAATTGATCACGAAGTGAAGGAAATTCACCACGAAATACATGAAATTAACCAATACACAAACAAATCACCATGCATAATGAAATCACTATTAACAAGACATCATTTACTACAAATTTACAACAAAATATACAAGACATCATTTACAACAAATTACATCATTTCACCCTGAATGTTTTGCAAGACATCATTTACAACAAATTACAACCTTTCACAAAAGTTCAACATTCCTCTCATGCCTAAAACAAATATATCATCTTTTGTGGACACTCAGGCAATCATAGGTTATTGAATTCCTAAAGATGAGAGTAAATTTCTACAAGTCTGTCGCTGACAAAATTCGATCACTACACAAAATGTCAATATATTTCATGACAAATATGCCGCAATCATATCCGTTCGTCTGATTTGGTATAGAAGTATTTTCTCTGACGGTCCAAGCCTTCCCTTCCAACGCAGACATATCTCCTGTGGCATGGAATATTATAGGTAAACCGTTCTTCATCAGCTCAATATGTTCCCTATAACGACTAACTGCCCTCGAATATTAACTGTCGAGAATAACGATCTCTCGATCTTGAGGGTGGATGACCATAAGGTACCAATGACTGTTGGCGTGGTTCACTAGTACGTATGCATGTCCATGTTTGACAAGATAAGATATCATTAGAGAAATGATATAAATGAGTACACATCCATAAATGATAAGTTGCAACGACTTCATTACCTGTTCTCATTGCCACATGGCCTTGACTCCTTCTCGATATTTAGCAATGCCAGTCACACCGATTTTGTCGATTTGTAACGCTTCACGCTCCAAGTCACTGCCTATATCACGATACATTCTCAATGCTGACATATTCAACCCGAGACATGGCTATTATATACAAAATAAAATATTAGAACATATCTTATATAAACACAAAACAGAGTAACCATAATCTAATTTATACACTTACCAAAAAAAAACATGGGGCAGAACTTGCAATCCTGGGTATATAATGTTGGAAGTAAATCATGCCTTCTCTCCAAGAATCCAACATAAGTGTTAATAGCCTAATTAAGAAAATTTAATGATTTAGCTCACGGCTAATATAAGAGTTAAATACACATCCATGTATGTATGTGAATTACTTACCTCGCTATCAACCCATGCATCTTTCTCCCATATGATCTTGAACCAAATAAATGTCGTCGTATCTTTGTTTGCATTAACCCAACTCTCTAATTCATACAGTTCCTCCTCCGATATAACCCTGAATGAATCCATTTAATCTACTATCATTCTTTTCCAAACCACTCTTCACGTTATCAAACCACCATGTCAATGAATATCTGTATGGTTCGGGACCGTAGCATTAAATCCATTATGCGAGGGCTTGTCATTTACAAAGATGAATTGGAAATTATATCAACAATAACGTTCAATATTTAATTAAGCATACTGTGAAAGTTGACTTGTTGTGGTGAAAAATCATAAAGTATAGTGTCAATTTCTCGAGTCGGCGGTCATTTTTGGTGAATTCTAAGTGAAAGTGCCTGACTTATAAATGAATTTCTACAAGTTTGCTGCCTATTTCACTTATTTATCAGTCAATTTTATGAAGTTGTTGGTCAATTTCCGCAACTTCTCGGTTAAAAAGAAGTCAATTTCAAGCAGTTATCGGTCATTTTGACAAATTCAAAGTCAAGGTGGCCGACTCATAGGTGAAATTCAACAAGTTTACGGCCAATTTCACTCAGTTATCAATCAGTTTTCTAAGTTATATGTTGCATTTTAACTCGAGAACGTCGTGAAATTGACCACAAAGTGAGTGAAATTAACCGCGAACTAACTGAAATTGACCGCGAAATCAGTTCAATTGACCGTGAACTAACTGAAATTGACTACGAACTAAGTTAAATTGACCGTGAACTGATTGAAATTGACCTTGGACTGACTGAAATTCACCGCCCACTATGTAACCGCGAACTAATAGTGTTTGACCGCAGACTATGTGAAATTGACCGATACTACTTCAAATTAACATCTTAAACTGAGTTAAATTGACCGCAAACATCATGAAATTGACAGCGAACATCATGAAATTGACTGCAAACTTAGTGAAATGGATCACTTCCACTTACATTTCTGGCGTTGGATGTCGAGGGCAAATTTACTCTTGTACATGAAGGTGATGCCGTATATTCACTTCTGAGCTTGAAGTTAGTCGATGCGCTCACTTGACTTGTCATGAAGTTTGATGTCTGAGCCGGCTTGGGTACTGGAGTGTTACTTAGAGGAACCTATGAAGGTGATGCCAAATATTCATATTTCAAGCCATGTTCCTCACCCAAACTTTCAATAGCTGGGGCGACATGTTCAAAACCACTGTAAGCCACCGGATCTTCGAGTATTGGCTCATTAATGCGCTACATATCTCAATGAATAAAGGGATGTAGTGATCCGGATGCTCCGACTGTGCTGCCAAGAACATTTTAACATCTTCGTCATCTTCAATTACAGTCTGAGGGATTAATTCGTTTGAGCAATGGTACAATGCTTTCAAGCTAATATCATAATCCTTAGGCGTACTCTTCACAATCGTATACATTTTAGATAGAAACTCATTATATGTAGTCCCGACGCCCACGACAGTAGTTTTCAAGTTTCCACCCTTGTACGTGTATCTATTGTTTTCGCTTACTAACTCTCCACCACATCAGCATAGGATGATTATCGAAGCCATTTTCTGAAAACAAACACAATGATATAACCCGTTTAGTATTCACATGTATGAGGTGGATTTGAGCAAGTAGTAGGAAATCCACCATTGTACTAGGCCAAATATGACCGACTTATCGGTCAAATTTTCGAAGTTCCCAATTACAGGTATGTATTCCACTCAGTTCACGATGATTTTCACTCCGCGTTCATTTTCTCTCACTTCTAGGTCAGGTTCACTCACTTCACAATGAATTTCACTCACTTATTAGTCCTGAAGTGATTGAAATTGACCACGACGTGAGGGAAATTGAGCGCAAACCGATTGAAAATGACCGCGAAGTGAGTAAAATTGACCACAAAGTGAGTGAAATTGACCGCGAGGTGATTGAAAATGATTGTGAAGTGATTGAACTTGAGCGCAAACTGATTGAAAATGACCGCGAAGTGAGTGAACTTGAGCGCAAACTGATTGAAATTGACTGTGAAGTAAGTGAAATTGACCGCGAAGTGAGTGAAATTGACCACAAATTGAGTGAAATGACCGATGAGTCGGTTATATTTGAGTGAAAATGACGAATAAATGTGTGAAATTTACCGATAAGTGGATGAAATTGATCGATAAATTCATTACATTTACCGCGAAACGTCATCAAATTGACCGTTCACTTCTTAAAGTTGACAGCTTCTTAAAGTTCATTGGATAACCGCGTGAAATTGACTTAAAAGTGCATGAAATTGACCGCATGAAATTGATAGTGAACTTCTAGGTAAATTCTTCAGATTTTAAACATTTTTACCTCCCACAACTACCGTAGTAGTGAAATCCGTGTTCGAGAAAAAGAATAAGAGTGCGTTGATGTGAAACACGTTCTTCGAAGAAAAGCATTCAAGATTTCACGTTTATCAATACATCCACGTCCTCTCATAATGCAGGTAGCCTTGAGTACGATGGAACATGGATGATGTAATGTAATAGTAGGATGGAGATTCTATGGAGATTTAATGAAGAAAATCGGTGAAAAGAAGGAATAGGGATGATAGAGATGAGTTCGGACATGTATTTGGGTGTAAGGGAGAGAATGGAGTGAAATTGATAAAGCATTGGCATTTCCGACTTGTGAAAAGCCGTCCTGTAGCAGGGGAGTATTCTTGGAAGTTAAGTATAGGAGGGATTAAGAAGGTGGCATGCTCATAAGTGAGTCGTAAGGCAGGAAAGACCTCACCTAAAAACATTCTCACTTGGGTGGCCCAACTATCATACTTGTGGACATCTGTTGGACAGCTAAAAATAAAGAAATAAAAAATCCAATGGCCTTATCTCAAGTATGAAAATGATAATTATCTAAATTAATGAGGCAGCTTAACAAAAAGCTTTTGAAAAATAATAGAATGGAAATTACGTAATAATAATAATAATGCCGTATTTTATAAAAATCTCTAAATTTGAAAAGAGTTCTCGAGTCCAAGTTTCCACCCCAAGTTACACTTGACACCGTGAATAAATTCTAACCTATTAATTGCATGCACATCCAACCGTTGCAATTAGTTGGCCCCACCATGTGGATACATAATGCAAAAATCAGCCCCATCTACTCATCAAGTGGGCCACACGCTAAAAACCAATATCTAGCCGTTGATAAATAGAAAAATACAATTGATGTCCACTCAAATGAATGGATGTGGCTGAATTTTGCACAAGGTCATCCGCATGATGGTTCCAACCGGTGGGACCCTTAAACACTAATTTATTTAGATTAATGATCACTTACAACTGGTTAGTGGTTAACTTAACGTGCAATCGTTTCATGCAGCAGCATGTCATATGTGCAAGACATCTGAGCCGTACAAAAGGCAAGACCCACTGTTCGTTCCACCTGGTGCAGAAATCAGGTCAGTCGGCTCATCAGGCTCGGATGTATTGTTTTCCTTTCAGAGCAGCTTATCTGATGGGTGGACCGGCCTGATTTCAGCGCTCAATGATATTCTTGGTGGGACCCACCTTTTGAACAGCTCCTTATCGTGTGATCTAATGAAAGCTGAGCATTTGGCATGCTACTCCTTGATCTGGACGGTTCATCAGGTGGACCCCACTATAGATTGGCCTTGAGGGAAAATTTCACTGATTGGCTGATCTTTAATCCTCCTATAAATAAACAGTGGAAAAGAAAATTGGCAGTGATCTGTACTGACCAGCAAAGTTCCACCAATTGATGGATGGAAGTATCGTCCACATGGTTGCCAGATAACCGTCCATCCACAGTGGGACCCACCTGATAATTGCCCGGATATGGATTGTTGTGAGCCACTATCTTCGATTTGGGTACACCAATCGTAAAAAAATACATCAGGTCTGACCGAGTCGTAAAACCACGGACACTTTTTCCCAAAATTCAAGCCGACGGTCAGGATTCAAGATTAATGATAAGAGGACAGCCACATCTATACCGCTGCATCTTCACGCCCACATGCTCGATCCTTGACCGTCCATTTTCCCTCCAATGATCGATACCCCCCGTACATTGGAGAACAACACCCAGTTATTTGATGGGCCTGTCCTGGAAGTCTGTGGGGGCCACCAATATCCCATCCAAACGGAACGTTATATCACTATTTTTACATGGGCCCTGGAAGGCGACCGGGCCCAGTCGATATCTCTTACGTGGAACCACGATCGTTACTGGCACGGATGACCCACACGCTGCGGCCCATGCTTCATTGAACGAACGGCTCAGATCGGTCTTTCCATCTCCCTTGGCCCCGTAGTCAGCCACATTGAGATCACCGTTCACCGAGACGAAGGAAATGAAGAGGAGGGAAAAGAGAGAACATTGACCGTTAAAGGGTGTGGATGGTTGATGAGAGAGGATCACAGCCATTTGGTCCTTTATCATGGCATGCTGTTTGGGTGGCCAAAACACGAAGCAAGCCGCGCGGGAATTGAGTAGAGATTCAAAGTAGGGGCATTAACGTGAGAAAAGCAAGAGTTCCCAATCTTCAGTTGGAAGGATTACGCGCGCCTTTTCGAAAAGCTGGTCAAATTGAATACTTGGGCTTTTTAAATTCTGGCAAGTGGGGCCCACGGATCCGTTATCTAGACCATTGGTCTGTTGTGTCCCACTGTGGATGGAACGCATTCTAAATAATATTCAGGATTGTAAGCTCCTGGCCACATATCTTAGGCCATTTTCAATTGAACGTGGAACGTTATTGTACTTTTTTTTGTAGCCGTTCATTTGTAGACCACAATCAAACAGATCATGATCGTGAAATCAATGAGGGATCTGGACTAATGATCTAGATTACCAGACCGTGGGACCCAGTGGCAGTAACTCAAAGCTTGAGCATGTGGTGCAAAGCTTCGGGTGAGGATCCCATAATCGCTTGTGGGATTACATGGCTTTTGCGTCGTATGGACTCCACGTGCTACCCACGTTTTTTCATTTCACGCAAAATAAAGAAGAGGTCATTTGTACGGACGATTTCAAAAATATAGAATTACCCCTGCTTTGATTAACTTTTTACTCATTTTTTGCAAAAAAAAATAGAGGCAAGTTCGTTCTAAAGTCCAACTTCGTGACCTAAGGTTTTGAGACGTCGCCCAAATCACTCTGGGTAAAAGGCAGCGTCTAAAGCTACAATTATTTCTCTGTTTTTTTTTTTTTTTTTTCTGGAGTTGAAAACGAGGTAGAGAAATACTTTATACTCTGGCGGAGTGCGGTGGATGATACGCAGGCAATTGGAAATTACTGAGAAATTGCATACGTGGAATGCAATCAATTGAAACTAATTCGCTCAGGTCATGGTTACCCGTCTGCATGTGTAATGAACAAAAAAATTACTCTTATTTTATTATTTAAATATTAGCTTTCTGGACATTATTGGACGGTTAAAAATGAAAAATATCCCTTGGTCTTATTATAAAATTTAAAAAAAGGTGCAGTGCAGCTTCGCCCCAAATCGCGTCCCTCTCCAATCTCCACCGTAGGTTAGGGGCCGTTTCAAAATTACAGCTCCCTGTTTGTGATCTGGGCAAAAAGCAATAGCTACCAAACACACCCTTTAGCGTACACCTCAGGTGATCGCAATCACCTTGTGTGCCCCCACCACGATGGGCACCATGTGAAACTGCACGCATTGCACGATCTCCACCGTATAATTGCGAGTGGAGCTGAGGAACGGGAGCGGATTAGCTGTTACCCGGGTAAAAGCTTAGTGGGTGTTGCCCTTATCATGTGGGGCTCACCTTAATGTATTTGTTTCATATTATACTGTACATCTGTTTTTTAAGCTCATTTAAGGACGGTGTCCCAAAATTTAAGCAGATCCAAATCTCTGGTGGACCACACCACTGGAAAAAGTGGTAAATGACCGTTAAAAGCTTTCTTTAGGCCATAAAAGTTATGGTCCGGATCAAGCTAACTCTTTGTATTTTCTTTCACCCAGTTCTGGTTCACCTTATCAATAGGGTGGATGTCAAATAAACATTATATATCTACTTATGGTGGGCTTTGGAAAGTTTTTAGCGGTGAACATTCAATCATCCTTATTTCTTGAGGTAATTTTTTATTATAAACTTAGTATACCATCTACCTTTTTTATTCGATCAGAACAAAATTTACCTTATCAAAATAAATCTCTACCTGTATGGACCAACCATAAAGACAAAAATACCCTTACTTCTTTACCCTAAAAATCAGGGGTATTTTTATCCAAAACATTTTTTTCGTACCCTAAAAATTTACTTTGATAACGTAAGTTTCCGGTGAGTCAATGTAAAAACACATATACCCATCAGGTATATGTTTTTACACAATGAGTCAATGTAAAAACAAGGTAGCATAACGGGCGTCGAAAAAAAAAAAGAAAAAGCATATAACAGAAGAGTCTACGGTGCTAATTTTTTCTATTTCTTGTGATGTGGTACACTTGAGATTTAGATATGCTTAATTTTTTGAGATTATGTCCTAAAATGATCTGTAAAAATGGATGAATGTAGTCGATATACAACATATGATCAAGGTGGGCCCTGTAGTAAGGGTCCGCGCGCTTGATGGACGCCAAACGGGTCCGGCCCATGAGAAAATCAGAATAAATGAGTGTGACTAGCAGCTGATGTGAGGCACTCCTATTAGAGATTCATTCCTGTCATGACACATGTCATGCGGCAAATGTCCCTATGATTACACAATTCATCCGTGCCGTTCATCTTGCTGGCCTAACGTGGATTTACCAAACAGTTCTATTCTATGATCCTAACCATTAACTGACCAAATATGCCATGTGGTTGTGGATATCATTATTTTTTTTAAACCAATCATTTCCAAAGCCGTTGATTGAATGGTCAGAGATCGTCAAATGGAATGGTCTATTTGAAAAGGGGTCCTGATTTTGATAGCGTCATGTAGGTGGGACCTATGACAAGCTTATGAATGTACGTTGGACATGGGCTTCAAAAAGATACTCGATATTATTTGTTTTAAAGGAGTTATGATCATGGCCCCATTCATGGTTTTCCCCGTGAATGAACGGTTTGGATCATCTTTACAAGTAGTCAAAGTCTATTTCTACTGGTTTATTTAACCTACTATTGTATTGTTAGGGTTAGAGAATGATAGTCTTTTATAACTGGACATTGCTGGTTATTGGCTCCTCAAAGTGACGACATGGCATGCATGTAACTAACTCCCTATCGACAATGGGGCCCACCTTGGGATGAGTAAACTCCGTTGGGCCCACCGAGAATTTATGTGATTTATCCACGCTGTCCATCCGTTTTTATAGATCTTTTTAGGGGTTGGGTCCAAAATTTAAGCACATCCAAAGTTCGAGTGGACCATACCACAGAAACCGTGGGAATAATGATTTCCACAGTTGAAAACGTGCCAGGGCCCATAGTGATGTTTATTTGTCATCCAACCTGTTAATAAGATCACACAGACATGGATGAAGGAAAAACATAAATATCAGCTTGATCAAAAACTTATGTGGCCCCCAAGAATTTTTTAACGGTAGATGTTAAATTCACATGATTATTTCCTGTGGTGTGGTTCACTTGAGATTTGGATATAATTCATTTTTGGGCTCAAGCCCTAAAATTATCTGGTAAAATTGATGGACGGAATAGATAAAATACATAAATCATGATGGACCCCACAGAATTTACTCAGTACGTAAACTGCTTCCACCCCCAAATTCAAGTTAAGATCCCATTCTCTAATAAATGTCCAATTGTGTTGGATTTGGACTGTTGATTATTTCAACTGTCTAATATTACATGCTAACCAATCAGGAGCTCAGGATTGAAAGTGTGATCATAATGATTTTTGTCTTATGTCCCACCTGTAATGAGGCAAAGGTGTGGATTTAAGATACATGTATGCTATATGTACATGATTTTCTGATTGATCTTCACAGTATGTACGTTTATCTTTCAACTACGTTTCCTTAACTTTGTGGCCCTTAAATCTTTACTAGCCTTTTGGATAGAGTAAATGACATTTTGGCACAATTGGTTCACTTTCAAATGCATAAACTAATGTGATTATGGGTGCAATTTGAGTTGGGTACCCAACCCAACTTTAGGTTGAGTTAGGGTCTTGAGTAACCTAATCTTCCATACAACTACTATTGTTAGTCGTGGGCCCCATGTGGCGAAGCTCACAGGAGTGCCCATACGTGTAATGAGTTTAAAATTGGCTTACATGTTTTGGGTTTCAAATACTGTATCTAAGAAACTAAGTAGCATACAATATGCTTGTCTTAATATTGATTTAGAATGAGATGGCATGCAAAACAATTTCTCTTCCTTTCTCTCTCTCTCAAATTTTCCTCTTGTATAGGATTTGACCACCCTTTACATGTCACATCCCGTAATTTGGATACATGGTGTGTACCTTCAGACTTCAGTTATGATTCATGACTTATACACTGAGTATACATATATTGATCCATTATATGATTACTTGGAGGCATAGTTTAATATATTTTAAGTTCTCACCATCATTTAATATTCAAACATCCATACAGTTCATATGATCTCATACTTCTCCATTATCACAACCATCATATTCTCAAATCTCATCACTAATTCTGAAATTCAACTAAGTCCACCCATTTGAAACTTTATTCATTCTTAAATAACCAACATCATCATGCAAAACGTCTATTAACAACTATCTAAAACAATGTCTAATTATGAGTAGGTAATATAATGAAATTCTAAAATTCATGATCATCAATTATTGTTAAGCAATCCATTCAATTAATTTATCATAGCGAGTTCATATTCAGATAAATATGGCCATTGATCACGTGGATCATTCACCTACTTGGCCTCACTCTCCGGCATCTAGTTTGTATTTCCTATCTCGATCACCTCTATACAGTTGTCATTTTACAACGTTAGATGGCCAGTGTAGTGAGTGAACCCATCATGGTTTGTACACAATACAAATCAGATAGTACAACCATCATTTCATCATATGTATGCAAATATGAGTACGAATGTGCAGAAATGTCATGAAATGCATGTCAAGTGGAATAATTGTCCGCTTACTTGGGTTGAATATCCATCAACCCGCATTTGCACTTGACATGTTTTTACCATAAGTAAGCATGAGCAAGGCCTGTATCTACTCCTTGAGTAGGCTTCCACTAATTATGGGCATCGGATAATGAATCTACTAAGAAATCATCCAGGGAGATCCCCTAGAAACTTATGCACAATGTGTGCATGCAACTCATTTAAAACGGGCCTCTAGGAATCAACACACAAGCACTATGGATGCATCTAATACATGCTCAATACACAATGCATCGACATAGGCAATTGTCATATACATCTCTCCGTATGATAGGAAATAATGAATTTATGATTGTAATGATTTACATGTTCACATATTCAATTCATAATAATAATTGTTCAAGGCATAAAATCATACGTAAAAAATCAACTTAGTATAGTAACACATCAAATATAGCAGTCATAGCAATCATAACATCCATCTTAATTATAGAGATATAAGACACGTTAGGATTCACTCACCTATACTTAATAAAGATAAATTCATCGAACAGTCGTACAGGTCTGAGTCTAGTATCCCTAATACATAATTTAAACCACATATTATAACTTATTAATCACATCATGATGATATAGTAAAGTCTATTAATGCATGTAATACATACTCAATACACAATGCATCAACATACGCAATTATCATATACATCTCTCTATATGATAAGAAATAATGAATTTATGATTGTAATGATTTACATGTTCACATATTTAATTCACGATAATAATTGTTTGAGGCATAAAATCATACATAAAAAATCAACTTAATATGGTAACACATCAAATATAATAGTCATAGCAATCATAACATCCATCTTAATCATAGAGATATAAGACACATTGGGATTCACTCACCTATACTTAATAAAGATAAATTCGTCGAACGGTCGTACAAATCTGAGTCTAGTATCCCTAATACATAATTTACACCACATATTATAACTTATTAATCACATCATGATGATGTAATAAAGTCTATTAAATTAGCATAAGTTCATTTTTTGATTAATCGAGCTAAATTAAAGACCCTCAATCAATCCCTTCAATCGATTGATCATAAATTAATGAAATTCGAATTTAATAAATTAAATTTCTAGACATGTTTTGCAATTTCGATCGACTAAAACTCATTGTCAATCGATCGAGGTAAATCAACGTTAATTCAATATACTCGTTGGACTATTTTCACTACCTTCGGTCAATGCTTTCGATTGATCGAGACCGCTAGCTCGAGGAATCCCTTAATCGATCGATACCAGTTATCAATCAATTGAGCCAATTTTTGAATTTTAATTTTTGGTTATTGGATCAATATCACCTCATTTGATCGATCAAAGTCAAGTGAGTTTTGTTATATAATTCGATTTTTGAAATTTTTAGTGTTTTTCTATTTCCTTAACTTTCACATATTTATCATATTCATTAAGTTAGGTCTAAGCCATTCACTGATTTTCCATCACCAAGTTTGAAAAAATCAAAAGATTGCTTGGATATGAACTTTCTGAAATATACAATCGTCCTATGACAAGATTTATCATTAATGAAATCCGAAGATCGTTGTGAACAATTTAACAATTATATTAGTCTAGAATTTAGAGCCGTGATATGTTTTAGCCTTAAGAAACTTATGATTCAAACTAATCTGGACTAACAATGTTAGATGGTCCAAAGCTATCTCTACAACAAATGATACTGCGCAATGTATTTTTCTTTCTTCAAACATTTCCATAGATCAAAGTAATGGAAGTAAGGCTGATCCACCCCATTCATGACGTAGATTTATGAATTTTTAATAACAAATACTAAAAACATTAAAAAGAAATATGATTAGAAACTTACCAACGGAAGCTTTTCTTCATAAGCCCCCCCTCTCTCTCTTGCTCTTTACCTTACAGCTTTCGCCCTCTGACCTTACCCTCCACCAAGAGTACATCTACCAATGTGCTAAGTGTTTTGTTTTTTTATAAATTATAAATTATTTATTTTGAGTTTTACATGGCTTAAAATTTCAGAGATGTTATATTACATTACTATTAATGTGGGTCGGCCAACCTTCATTTGTCATTGAGTGGGTCTCCATCATTGCTGAAGTTGCTAAAGTTGTGAATTATTTTACTGTTCTCTCATAAATCGTTGGGAGTTTGCTTATATCATCAATGCAAAGGATAACATGATTCGTCGTCTAAATCAAGTTTGCTTATCTAAAGTTGGTGTTAACATGATCGAATACTAGAATATACACCATATAAATCATGGCCTCCATGGAAAATAGAAGCCATGGTTGGGAATACTCAATTATAGACTCTATGCTATTAAGGGTTAGTGATTAGACTATTCAGCCATGCATGTAAATAGTGTTCATGATTGATACGTTGAGTAGTTTAATAGCTTTAAAAGTCTCTTTAAACATTAGTAATTTTATATTTATTTCTTTATAAGTAATGAGTTAGACTTTATTTTACTTGTGCTATTTTAATATTACAAATGTAATTTTTGAAAATGTTATTTTATGGTTAAATGCTTGATTTTGTTTGTTAACTAATTGCAAATGTTAAACCAACCCATTGGTACGTAACTTGACTAAATTCAAATTATGTAGGGGTTGATATCTTGATTTTGGGTTAGGCTTGGGCTGGGTCCCAACCCAACCATAGTTAAAAAACTTGAAAACTCAACTCGACTTGATGTCTAGAGGGGTCAGGTCAACTCGAATGGCCGACTGGTTCAACTCAATAACTTAATAATTTGATTTTATTATTAAAAAATGCATAAAAATTAAAATATTTAAACACAACACAAACTGTGTAATGTAGTGTGGTGGTAGACTAGCTCAAAATCAGATTGGTTGAATAATTCTAACCTTTGATTAGTGGATGCTTCTTCCTAATGGATCAATTGGAGGTTGATAAAGATCGATGTAATGGTTTCAGGCCTTCTCTATTACAACTTTTCCAAGAAAAAATTCTAGGAATTTAAAATTATGAGTGAGAGAAAGGATTAAGACCCTTATTTATGGGCCATTGGGATAAGTAGGTGTCTGGACTTAGCTTTGAGCTGGGCTTGGACCTACCAGCTTAGATGTAAGCTTGGCTTGAACCTTGCATGGCTGACCAATTTTTGGGCTGGACTTAGGCTCATGTCGTTTTAGTGTGACTTGGTCAGCCCAGTCTGATCAACCTCTCTTTATAAGTACATATGTTATATCTTATAAATATGTTATCCTAATCCCCTTCTGATTAAGCAATTCATTTATCTTAAATATAGAATATTAGTTTTATTTATTTAAAATATATTTCTTTATGCATATATGGCAAACTAGATCAATGGTTAAATTAGGAACAATCACACAACAAATATAATTTTATCATTTTTTGGGCCAGCTCAGGTCAAGATTGGCCCCAGCATATGTCTTCTGACTTTGGCTAGAGCTGCAGTGCTAACTAATATTGCTAGGCTCCGGCTACTGTCAGACCTTGTAGTGTGGCTCAGCCCAATGCCATCCACCCATCCATTGAGGAAGCCGGTTGTGAACATACCATGGCTCATAAATCAGGCTTAATTAGTAGAAACAAAATCACCAACAATCTCTGCTCAATGTATATGTGCACCCCACCCATGATTTTAAGGCTTCCACCAGTCTGATCCAACTGGTCTGAGTCAACATGGACTCAGTGCAACCTGATCTAATTTGATATGGGTTGTGTCAGGCCAACGCCATCCATGCTCAACTCGGACCAAACGACTCAATTTTCAAGGCCTACCTGATCACTGGACCACCTTGGATGTCACTGAGCCCTGCTTGTTACATGTTCAAAATTCCAGATCCAGGCCTATTTTTATATCCGTCCGTTGATGGCGATCTTCATCACAACATTAAAATCTCTGGCCCACCGATCAGGCCGGTAGATCATCAGTAGGGCTATATCTATATTGATCAATGGTCTATCCAATGCACGCGTATGTGTGGCCCACCTAACTGATATGAGCATTTTCTGAGCTATGTTCAACCCATGGTAGGTCCCACCACCGGATTTAAAGATTCCAACCCGAGCGTGGACACCAATGCGAGGCTTGTGGCCCCATCATTACAATGTTTCAACTCAGAATTTATAAACCCCAATGGCAATACTGTCATATGAGAACTGATCACATACAGCCGGAAGTAGGCTAACTTGTCGTCCACCCATATCCTTTCCGGTAACATGGTAGTTTTTTTGTAACATCTGGACCTTCCAAATGCTAGCCCTCATACTGAAGATGACCTGGCATCACTTGGTTCCTATGACCAGGTTGGATGTGGGCCACACCTTTGGAATCCATCTACATCCATCAGTAAGATTCATCATATAGATGTGCCCCACCTGACGAAAGGATCAGTCTGATTTTTGTGCCAGATGATCGTCATGGCGGAGCTTATCGTCTGGATGGTAGGGATTTCCTAAACAAGTGTCTTGTTGGCAGAAAATTGTGGCTGTACGATGATTTAGCGTACTTGGGTAGCATGTGATCAGCTACGTCCAATAACCCTACTCATTCTACTTACTTGTGTAGGTTCAAGCCGCTCACACCCAAATTAGAGAAAATGACCACTGTAGACAAAACCTTTTACCCAGCGGTTTTTATGAAGGAATACAAACTTAAGTGACCAAGTTAGACTAGCACGTGCGGACAGCGACTTTGAAGACGAAACTACCCCTCCTTTTCGCTGCGAAGACGAGCGCTGACGCTCCTCCAACTGAGAGTTCTACGAACGGCTTAAAAGAGATCAAAGTTACATGGCCCACAGCTATGTATTTATTATATCCACAACGTTCATCCATATTTCGAGATCATTTCGGAGCATTATCAACAAAAATAAAATCATATCCAAAGATCAACTGGGCACACCACACAGAGCAGCGGAAAATTGATTTTCATCGTTGAAACTTTTGTAGGGCCCACCATAACATTTATTTTCCATCCAATCTATTCATAAGGTCACAAAGACCTGGATGAAGAGGAAAAACAAATTTCATAATGATCCAAAACTTGTGTGGCCCCTAAAAGGGTTTCAATGGTAGACGTTCAAGCAGAATGGTAATGGTGTATGGACAGGGATACGGATATAGCTACGGTTATAATCCGTAGCCATAACAGCAGCTCGGCGATCAATTGTAAATCCCGTGATTTCACCGCAAGTCGCTGTCCCTATCGGCGATTAATTCCAGAATCTGCGATTCCACCCCCGATCTATGGCTACGGATTATAACCGTAGCTATAACCGTATCCCTGTGCACTTTCTTTTTTCTTTTCTTTTCTTTTCTTTTCTTTTTTTCTTTTTTTTTTTTTACATGGAAAATTTTATTCTACCTATATTTTTTTCTAACATATATTTATATAAATATGTAAATATAAGCATATAAAAAAAAATTTCTCTTTTTTTTTTTTCATTTCTTTCTTTATTCATATAAAAAAATATTTTCTAAACTAAATTTAGTTACTTGACGTACCATATATAATTTTAGGGTTGAAAGTTGGGCGGGCTCAACCTGACCAACCTGTGACCGACCCGACATTGGGTTGGGCTTGGTTAGGATGTATCGGGTTTGGTCTTGGGGTTGGGCCATACAAACAGCAACTCGATAAAAGTTGAGTTGGGCTTGGGTTGAGGCCTCGGGAATTGTCAGGAAATGCATGGAAATGACCGTGAAATGAAGAAAAATGATCGTGAAATGCATGGAAATGACCATGAAATGTATGAAAATGACCATGAAATGACCGTGAAATGCATGGAAATGATCGTGAAATGAAATGGAATCGTCGGGATTGACCGTGAAATGCATGGAAATGACCGTGAAGTGAAAGGAAATGACCGTGAAATGAAACGGAATCGCCAGGATTGACCGTGAAATGCATGGAAATGACCGTGAAATGAAACGGAATCGCCGGGATTGCCCGTGAAATGCATGGAAATGACCGTGAAGTGAAGGGAATTGACCGTGAAATGCATGGAGATGACCATGAAATGAAATGGAATCACTGGGATTGACCGTGAAATGCATGGAAATGACCGTGAAATGCATGGAAATGACCGTGAAATGAAACGGAATCGCCGGGATTGACCGTGAAATGCATGGAAATGACCGTGAAGTGAAGCGAATTGATCGTGAGCGAGGGAAGCTAGAAATTGAGCGAGGCAACGTACAAATTAAACGAGACAACCTAGGAAATGAGCGAGGAAACCCGGTCGACCCCGCAAATGGTATTCACACCCCAAACATTTGAGATCGTTTTTTGTTTCTCTAATAATTGAAACAAGGAGAAACAAGTTTTAAAATAAAGGCAAAAACCAACTTTGGTGTATGTGAAATCTTTTCGTATTTCAATTTTTGACTCAAGGTTAAGGGCTATTGATAAACATAAACTAGAAATTGAGCGGGCCAAACCGGAAAATGAGCGAGACAAACTAGAATTTGAGCGGGCCAAACTGGAAATTTGAGCGGGCCAAATTGGAAATTGAGCGGGATAAACTGGAAATTGAGTGGGCCAAACTGAAAATTGAGCGGGACAAACTAGAAATTGAACGGGCCAAACTGGAAAATGAGCGAGACAAACTGAAAATTGAGCGGGCCAAACTGGAAATTGAGCAGGATAAACTGGAAATTGAGCAGGACAAACAGGAAATTGAGCGGGCAAACATGGAAATGAGCGGGACAAACTAGAATTTCAATGGGCCAAATTGAAATTGAGCTGGCAAACATGGAAATGAGTGGGACGAACTAGAATTTCAGCGGGCCAAACTGGAAATTGAGCGGACAAACATGGAAATGAGCGGGAAAAACTAAAATTTCAGCGGGCCAAGCTGGAAATTGAGCGGGCAAACATGGAAATGAGCGGAAAAAACTAGAATTTCAGCAGGCCAAACTGGAAATTGAGCGGGCAAACATGGAAATGAGCAGGACAAACTGAAAATTGAGCTGGACAAACTAGAAATTGAGTGGGCCAAACTGGAAATTGAGTGGGACAAACTAGAAAATGAGCGGGCCATCCACCTCTAGAGCCATGAACAGACTTGAACAAGGAGAGAAGGGCTAGCTTTGCCAACTTCAACTACTCTTGGGTGTAGTTAATAAACTCTAAAAGATTGAAAATCCATTGTCCTTACACAAATGTGCAAGTCCTGAAACATGGCAAATATCAGACTGGTCATAGCATTTTTTTAGGTACGTTAGAATTGTGCTTTGACATAATGAATACCCTAGGAAATAAGCCACTTTCAAAATACTCACCATTATAGCTTCTCCAATTTTACCAATTATAAAGGTAAATCTTTAGAATTTTAAGAAACAAAACTATGTGAGATTACTTCAGGATCATTTGAATTGGGGGCATCTAGATGCATCGGATATTTCAATTACCAGGCATTGCAATGCCTGGATGGCGTAACTGCTGGCAATTGAACATAAAACAATGAAAAGCTGAAAAGCTACAAACATAACATAAAACAATGACTCTTCGATATAAACCCATAAAACTTGTAGTAGAAGACAGAACATTGTGGGGATGTTCTATGTACAATGAAGCCAAAATGTGAACTATTTAGACCACCTAAGGTGGATCCCACATTTATAGGGCTAGGGTATATCCAAGATTCTTCATCAGTTATAGGGGATGCGCCTAATATAAGTTTCCAACAACCCAGGGTATATCTACCAGATTACTCAATTTTTATGAAAATGTTCCTCAAACGAACATCCTAGCTTATCCTCTTGAGGCTGCATGCCTCTAGAATGCCAAGAATATCACTTGATTGCTGAGAAACCAGTTCTGAATGGTCTCTCAATTTGGTACTGGATGTCTTGGAGGGACCAAACATCCAGCCTTTTCTGATTCAAATCCTTTGGATGAAAAAGCAGAATAATATTGGGATACTCCATTATGAACCAACCCTATTGGTTCATCGATAAATCTGTGACCACTTCTTTGTTAATTATGTAGTGAATTGGTTGTAGCATCACCCGTGGAGGATTATGTTATATACATTGACGATCTCCCATGTCCTAATAAGACTCCTCAGCTCATTTGCCAGTGTTGTTTCCGCCCTTTTCTTAGGATTATACATCATATGTTATAGGAAGAATTTCAATCCTTCTATGAATAAATTTCATCCTTATTGGGAGTATTTGAAATTTTATTAGGGTGAGAAGTTAGGGTTCTCTATCTTTGAATTGGTTGTGTGAATAATAGTAGAATACCTTGTTTGCTTTTAGTGCTTGTATGTAACGGTTATGGGTTATCTACAAATGTGATGTGAAGAGTTGATACAAATTACTTGTCTTCCTTTTTTAGCAACTAGCCAAGGAAAACATACCTAAATAAGACTTTAATTTCACTACTAAACTATGGTGGTGTCCCAAAAGAATACTTTATGGATCTTCTGAGGAATGCTTTGAATGATGCTCAATTTCCAGTTTGTCCCACTCAATTTCCCAATTTCCAATTAGGCCCACTCAATTTCCAGTTTGGCCCGCTCAATTTCTAGTTTGTCCTGCTCAATTTCCAGTTTGTCCCACTCAATTTCCAGTTTGTCCTGCTCAATTTCCAGTTTGTCCCGCTCAATTTCCAGTTTAGCCCGCTCAATTTCTACTTTCCGAAATTGCTCCATGCTACAAGTTCTCCAAATGCAAATAACTGAAAAATCATGAAAATATGTCCCTCATAATGTTGTTCTGTTTTCTCTACCACCCCACCGAATCCGTTT
Source organism: Magnolia sinica (assembly GCF_029962835.1). Taxonomy (NCBI): domain Eukaryota; kingdom Viridiplantae; phylum Streptophyta; class Magnoliopsida; order Magnoliales; family Magnoliaceae; genus Magnolia; species Magnolia sinica. Next base: position 93,566,069 of record NC_080575.1, read on the forward strand.
TCCATGCAACACGAGACCTCAACCCAAGCCCAACCCAAGTTTTATCGGGTTGGTGTTTGTATGGCCCAACCGCAAGACCAACTCCCATAACATCCTGTCCAAGCCCAACCTAATGTCAGGTCGATCACATTTTGGTCGGGTTGAACCCGCCCAACCTTCAACCATAAAATCATATATGATATGTCAAGTAACAAATTTGGGTTTGAGAAATTTAGGACTGTGGACCCCACCTTTTATCCAGCTGTGTTTTATGAAAGAAGACAAACTTTGTTTTGCAACTTAGACCTCCACGTGTGGATTACGAATTTCAGGACGAAAATACCCCTTCTTTCATGGAAACGGATTGGGTACTCCCCCTGCCACCAGCCAATGGTGGATGGTCGATGGTCTGTGGGCCCCACCATGATGTATTCTTTTCATCCATGCTGTCCATATATTTTTCCACATCATTTTATGATATGAGACCAAAAATAAGGTATATCCAAATCTCAAGTGTACCACATTACAGGAAAAAGTGTTGAATGAGTGTCGAGCATTAAAAACTTTTTGGGGGCCCACTGTGATGTCTGTGAGAAATCCTCCCCATCTAAGTTCATTCATAGGGTCACAAAAACCTGGGTGAAGAAGAAAAACAAATTTCATAATGATCCAAAACTTCGATAACCCCTAAAAGGGTTTCAATGGTAGACGTTCAATTCCCCAATGCCTTTTACAGTGTGGTCTACTTGATAGTTAGATCTATCTTATTTTTTGTCCCAAGCCTTAATATGAGGTCGCCAAATATATGGACGGTTTGGATATAACACAGACCTCATGATGGGACCCACAAAAGGCGGTGGGGATTACAATAGCAAAAAAAAAAAAAAAAAAAAACTGGGAACTGTAGCTAGGGTTTTCTATAGCTACGGATTACAACCGTAGCTATAGACGTAGCTCCGCGATCAATCGCAGGTCCCGCGATTCCTCCGCAAGTCGCTGTCCCAATCGGCAATCAATCGTGGATCCCGCGATTCCACCCCCGATCTATGGCTACAGATTATAATCGTAGCTATAACCATATCCGTATCCTTTATTTCGTTCTCTCTCTTTCTTTTTTTTTACATGGAGAATTTTATTCTACCTACATTTTTCTCTAATGCATATTTATATAAATATGTATATATAAGCATATAAAAAAAATTTATCTCTTTTTTTCATTTCTTTCTTTATTCATATAACAAGAATATCTTCTAAACCAAAATTAGTTACTTGACGTACCATATATGATTTCAGGGCTAGAAGTTGGGCGGCCTCAACCCGACCAACCTGTGGCCGACCCAACATTGGGTTGGGCTTGGGCAGGATGTATCGAGTTTGGTCTTGGGGTTGGGCCATACAAACACCAACCTGATAAAACTTGGGTTGAGCTCGGATTGAGGTCTTAGGTTGCCTGACCCAACACGAACCCGATTAATATATAAGTTTCTTATGAATTAATTATAATTGAGTGCAGATCATCTATGTTGAAGGCAAAGGAAATTCCAATGCCTCCCCTCAAGCTAACAAGATATGCTGGATTTTTCTCTCCCAAATAAATTGCTTGATACAAAATACGACTTGTAATGGAGTAGTCCTATACTTTAGTTAGTTTGTTTAGAAAAAAATGCATGAAAATGATGGTGAAGTGAAGGGAATTGACTGTGAAATGAAACGGAATCACTGGAATTGACCGTGAAAGGCATGGAAATGACCGTGAAGTGAAGGGAAATGACTGTGAAGTGCATGGAAATGACTGTGAATCAACACGGAATTACCGGGATTGACCATGAAATGCATGGAAATGACCGTGAATCAACGCAGAATCGCCGGGATTGACCGTGAAATGCGTGGAAATGACTGTGAAGTGGAGCGAATTGACCATGAAATACATGGAAATGACTGTGAAGTGGAGCGAATTGACCGTGAAATGCGTGGAAATCACCATGAAGTGAAGGGAATTGACTATGAAATGCATGAAAATGATCGTGAATCAACACGGAATCGCTGGGAATGACCGTGAAATGCATGGAAATGACCGTGAAGTGAAGCGAATTGACCGAAAATTGAGCGGGCCAAACTGGAAATTAAGCGGGACAAACTAGAAAATGAGCGGGCCAAACTGAAAATTGAGCGGGACAAACTGGAAATTGAGCAGGCTAAACAAGAAAATGAGCTGGCCAAACTGAAAATTGAGTGGGACAAACTGGAAATTGAGCGGGCCAAACTAGGAAATGAGAAGGCCAAACTGAAAATTGAGCGGGCCAAACTAGAAATTAAGCGGGCCAAACTGGAAATTAAGCGGGTCAAACTGGCCTAACTGAAAATTGAGCGGGACAAACTGGAAAATGAGCTGGATAAACTGGAAATTGAGCAGGAAAAACATGAAATCAGCAGGGCAAACTAGAAAATCATTATGCCCACTATTTCCTGTGGTATGATCCACTTGATATTTTGATATGCTTCAATTTGGGGCTCAACCCCTTAATTAGATAGAAAAACAGATCGACGGTGTTGTATACTACATGAAACGGATTGACTACTCCCCCTGCCACCAGCTAATGGCTGGTGCTCGGTGCTCTGTGGGCCCTATCATGATGTATGTGTTTCAACCATGCTGTCCGTCTTTTTTTATATATCGTTTTATGATATTATACAAAAAAATGAGGTATATCCTTATCTCAATTGGACCACATTATAGGAAACAATGTTTAATGAACATCGACCATTAAAAACCTTTTGGTGGCCATAAACGTATTGGATCAAGCTGATCTTTGTTTTTAGCCTTCATCTGGGTCTTTATGACGTAATAAACAGATTGGATTTCATATAAACAGTACAGTCGGCCTTAGGAGGATTTAAATGATGGATATCCAATCACTATTGTTTTCCTGTATTGTGGTACATCTAAGATTTATATCCCTCTTATTTTTAGGATGAAGCCCTGAAATGACAATAGGGAAGGATGAAGATTTCCTATTAGGCAGTTTCAGCAACATAGCCATTGGAATGTTGTCTATCTAATGAAGGACTTGGTCCCATGGCTGGCTAGTGGTAGACTCAGGACATGATTTAAGGTCCAATTTGAGGCCCACATATCCAATCAAATTCCATTGATTGGACTTGGTACCACATATCCAGAACTGGTAGCCTTATTGTTGGGTTTATGCAAAAAACCATAGAGTATGGGAGGGTTTCATACAGCCGTACACATATCCAAGCCCATGCGGTTGTCCTTAGAAGAAGTAGCTGAGTGGGTTTTTGGAGTCATTAAGTTGGGACCTCTTATTAAATTTTCTTTCCTTCATGATGATGGATTAAGTCGAGTTCGACTCGAGTCGAGGTGGGCCAAGCTCGGCTTGACTCGTCCATGCTGAGTCAAGTCGAGTTCGAGTCGAGTCGAGTTGCAATACACCATGGTCGAACTCGGCTTGAACTCCACTTTACTCGCCTCGAGTTGGCCTTTCAATCCGAGCTGTCTTAGGTTTGATGTAAATTTTGTAGGAGCTGTATATTGTTGTGAATGATGTCTTTACTTCACGGTCATTACCATGCATTTCACGGTTAATTCTGGCGATTTCGTTTCATTTCACGGTAATTTCTATGCATTGTTCAGGTCTGTTCATGGCTCTGGAGGTGGATAGCCCGCTTATTTTCCAGTTTGTCCCGCTCAATTTCCTGTTTGGCCCACTCAATTTTCAGTTTGTCCTACTCAAATTCTAGTTAGGCCCGCTCAATTTCCAGTTTGGCCCGCTGAAATTCTAGTTTGGCCCACTCAATTTTCAGTTTGTCCTGCTCATTTCCATGTTTGCCCGCTCAATTTTCAGTTTGTCTCGCTCAATTTTCAGTTTATCCCGCTCAATTTCCAGTTTATCCCGCTCATTTTCCAGTTTGTCCCACTCATTTTCCAGTTAGGCCAGTTTGACCCGCTCAATTTCCAGTTTGGCCCGCTCATTTTCCAGTTTGGCCTGCTCAATTCCAATTTGTCCCGCTCAATTCCCAGTTTGGCCCGCTCAAATTCCAGTTTGGCCCGCTCAATTTCCTGTTTGGCCCGCTCATTTTCCAGTTTGTCCCGCTCATTTCCATGTTGGCCCGCTCAATTTCCAGTTTATCCCGCTCAATTTCTAGTTTATCCCGCTCAATTTTCAATTTGGCCTGCTTAATTTCCAGTTTGTCCCGCTCAATTTTCAGTTTGTCCCGCTCAATTTTTAGTTTGGCCCGCTCAATTTCTAGTCTGTCCCACCCAACTTTCGGCCATAAAATCCTATATCATACGTCAAGTAACTAATTTTGGTTTAGAAGATATTCTTGTTATATGGTTAAAGAAAGAAATGGAGAAAAAAGATATAAAATTTTGTTTATATGCTTATATATACATATTGATTATAACTATGTGTTGGTGGAATAAAATGAAAAAGGATGAAAACTAAATGTAAGGAAACCATTAAATTCCTCTTATGTAAACTGAATTAATGCTCCAAACAGTGTTCCCACAAACAAATTTTTCGAAAGGACATTCATCCAAACATGCTATGAAATAAATTTTCAGACTAAAAATTTGTTTTCGCTTGGCCTGGGCCTGGCTCATTGACAGTCCTACATGTGACCAGCAGGCAACAAATGAATGTGCGTATTTGAATGCAAAGACCTTTTGGTAATGAATTTGTCTTTTAAAAAAAATATTCAATTTGTCTGGAGGCTGAATTACTCTCATTAAACCAATGTTTTCTAATTCATGTTTACTTAATGTCATTATTACATTGTAGGGTGCCATGAAGAGACAGGAAGGCTCCAAAGATATTTTCAGGCCACAACAACAAAAAAAGGCTAAGATCTTCTAGAGTATGAGATTTCAGCAAAGATGATATGACTTCAGCAAGCAAGAAATGTGCCACTTGTGTAGAGAAATAGAATAATCATTCAATCACATATATCTTGTTTGTGGAATGCCTAGGGATATGGAACTTCTTCAAACGCTTTTTAATTTGTTGGGTTCTCCAAAAAAGTGGCCTTGGTCGTAGGTGGGAGGATGAAATTGTTGTTTAATCAAGTAGGGAGAATTTTGAGGATGCTTTCATTTGACATAATCTAGTAGATCTGGAAGGAAAGGAATAAGAAATTCTTTGAAAACAGCGTATCATTAGAAGTGAGTGAGAGACATGATCAAGAATTTTTTATCAATTGGTTGAATTTAGTGAAAATGGGTTTTGTGTCACTTTGGCATCTGTATGGAAAGAGCTTGAACAGCGACAACATGGACAAAAAAATTTAGTTGATGTTATGAGAAGTGACTATGGAGAAACAATATGGTGTTTCAGACCGGTGAGACTCCAACAAGGCAGGTGAGTCTCATTTATATATAAACACTTCAATAAAAGTGGAACTCATTGTTACAATACTTAAAACATATAAGATTGAGTTTATTTAACTTTCTGTAATCCAGTCAGATTGAACGGGATCCCACAACATTAATAAAGATGATTTCAGAGCCCAAATGAGAGTGAAATGGTAAATTAGTCATTGTAGAGAGATTTATGATCAGTCATTTCTGAAAGTTTGCATTTTAAAATGGCTTGCTAGTCTACCAGGAGATAGATACATGTACAACCAACTCTCAGATTGCCCGCTGATTTGCATGACCATTCCTTCAAAACTAAGAACTGCCTTTGAAAACTACCAAACCTCACCAAGATTATATGACCACGATGCAACTAGTAGTTTAGATAAACCAGATGCAACTGATAACTATTATAGTTTCATTCCTACAACCTACATCACACAATGTTCCTCATATCGAAGCTCCATTCCAAATAAAATCTTTGAAACAATCAGTGTAATGATAAAAAGAATAAACAAAATTTATAATAGAAGCAAAGGAAATAAGCACTACCAAATGATAGAGCAAAGGTTAGTGCATTATCAAACTGATTCAGTCTATGAGATGCTTCTCCTCCTCATATATACTAGCTTGAACAAAGAAAACAAGCCCACAAACATGAATGAATTTGTCTCATGACTTGAACTCATTTAACCTAGAGAGCATCCAAGAACCAAGGCCCAGAAGTACATATCAAGTTCAATATTGTGCTAAAAGTGAAATCGATCAATTTCTGGACAAAACTAATAGGAACAAAAAAAAATGGGAGATTTAATATTGTTGCTGCATTTTCTTAATGATCTATATGCAGCTAGCACATCCGTAGCTGGCTCAGATCAATAGCCTAGCTCACCAAACCATGGACTGCTTTTGCATCTTTTTACTGACCAACTATTTTCTTAACTGATGGTTTGCAAACAGACGATTAAGAAAAAGCTGAAACAAAAATCAAAATTTGATAGAAAAAAGATAAAGATTGGACCTATTTACAATAGTCACTTGCCCATCAGTTGGGTCAGCTTAGCATCAAATTCCTTCTTCAGTTCCACCTCTTCTTCCAAATACCTTCACTTCAGCTCAGTCTTCTCATCTTCATGCAATCATATCAGCTTCTCTCTCTCTCTCTCTCTCTCTCTGCTTCAAACTCTTTTATCTGATTTGACTGGCTATCAATGAATTGAGCAATCTCCTCAAGCCTACTTTAAGGACTGTTTGGATTTGTGGATTTTTTATTTTTTATTTTTGAAGAAAATGGAGTTTTTTGGGAAACTCCATATCTTGAAAACAATAAGAAATGAAAAATTGTTTCCCATGATTGTCTTTCAGCAAGATTTTCTTGAAAAAATTTCATCGTTTACAAATCTATATTCATGGAAAATTTGTTGCCAGTCTAGGCAAGGAAACTAAAAGGGGGCATTTTTCAGGAAAGAAGCTGATACGAATGGATTGGCATGTTTCATCGTTTACAAATCTATATTCATGGAAAATTTCATCGTTTACAAATCTATGACAATAGTTTTGCAATTTCAAATACCAACTTCTAGATTGAGCAACTTGGATTGCATAAATGATTGAGTGAACACATAGCATGTAAAATAGGAACTATAGGCATTAGTGAGCAGAAATGAGCAAGAATGAATCAGGCATTTCATCGAACACATGGACTACAATGCATTTCATAAAACATATCATTTGAAAATCATTTCAAATAAACAGCACAACAAGTTCTTGAGCATAGATCGCAACCCGTGATCATTATCTGGGCCCTCCGGGGCCGATAAAACGGTAACATAGGGTTCAAACTTGTCGGCAGTTTCGAAGTAGGAGTTCGACGCAGGGCGTAAGGATCTCTACAATAGACGTATTCTATTAGCAATTGTGAAAAAAGGGTTTCAATAGTCTAGGTTTTTGGGTCGAGGGTTGGATCTCACCTGTTTGTGGTCCCGCTCGTGGCACGAAGTCTTCTCTCATTGTTCAGGTCTGTTCATGGCTCTGGAGGTGGATGGCCCACTCATTTTTCAGTTTGTCTCGTTCAATTTCCAGTTTGGCCCGCTCAATTTTCAGTTTGGCCCCCTCAATTTTTAGTTTGTCCCGCTCATTTCCATATTTGCCTGCTCAGTTTCCAGTTTGTCTTGCTCAATTTTCAGTTTATCCCACTCAATTTCCAGTTTGGCCCGCTCATTTTCCAGTTTGTCCCGCTCAATTTTCAGTTTGGCCCGCTCAATTTCCAGTTTGTCCTGCTCAATTTTCAGTTTGTCCCGCTCAAATTTCAGTTTGGCCCGCTCAAATTTCAGTTTGTCCCGCTCATTTCCATGTCTACCTGCTCGATTTTCAGTTTGGCCCGCTGAAATTCTAGTTTGTCCCGCTCATTTCCATGTTTGCCCGCTCAATTTTCAGTTTGTTCCGCTCATTTTCTAGTTTGGCCCCCTCATTTTCCAATTTGTCCCGCTCAATTTTCAGTTTGGCCAGCTCAATTTCTAGTTTGTCCCGCTCAATTTTCAGTTTGTTCCGCTCAAATTTCAATTTGGCCCGCTCAATTTCCAGTTTGGCCCGCTCAATTTCTAGTTTGTCCTGCTCAATTTTCAGTTTATCCTGCTTATTTCCATGTTTGCCCGCTCAATTTCCAGTTTGGCCCGCTGAAATTCTAATTTGTCCTGCTCATTTCGATGTTTGCCCGCTCAATTTCCAGTTTGGCCCGCTCAATTTCCAGTTTGTTACTTCATGGTCATTTTCATGCATTTCACGGGAATCCCGGTGATTCCGTTTCATTTCATGGTCATTTCCATGCATTTCATGGTCAATCCCGGCGATTCCGTTTCATTTCACGGTCATTTCCATACATTTCATGGTCAATCCCAGTGATTCCATTTCATTTCACGGTCATTTCCATGCATTTCATGGTCATTTCCCTTCACTTCACGATCATTTCCATGCATTTCACGATCAATCCCGATGATTCCATTTCATTTCACATCAATCCTGGCGATTCCGTTTTGATTCACGGTCATTTCCATGCATTTCACGGTCAATTTCCTTCACTTCACGGTCATTTCCATGCATTTCACGGTCAATCCTGGCGATTCCGTTTTGATTCATGGTCATTTCCATGCATTTCACGGTCAATTTCCTTCACTTCACGGTCATTTCCATGCATTTCAGGGGCAATCCCGGCGATTCCGTTTCATTTCACGGTCATTTCCATGCATTTCACGGTCAATCCCGCGATTTCGTTTCATTTCACAGTCATTTCCATGCATTTCACGATCAATCCCGGCGATTCCGTTTCATTTTACGGTCATTTTCATGCATTTCACGGTCATTTCCTTTCACTTCATGGTCATTTCCATGCATTTCACGGTCAATCCTAGCGATTCCATTTCATTTCACGGTCATTTCCATACATTTCATAGTCATTTACATGCATTTCATGGTCATTTTCCTTCATTTCACGGTCATTTTCATGCATTTCCTGGCAATTCCCAAGACTTCAACCCAAGCCCAACCCAAGTTTTATTGAGTTGCTGTTTGTATGGCCCAACCCCAAGACCAAACTCGATACATCTTGACCAAGCCCAACCCAATGTCGGGTCGGTCACAGGTTGGTCGGGTTGAGCCCGCCCAACTTTCAGCCCTAAAATTATATATGGCACGTCAGTAACTAATTTTGGTTTAGAAAATATTCTTATTATATGAATAAAGAAAGAAATGAAAAAAAAGAGATTTTTTTTATATGCTTATATTTACATATTTATATAAATATGTGTTAGAAAAAAAATGTAGGTAGAATAAAATTCTCCATGTAAAAAAAAAAAAAAAAAAAAAAAGAAAAAAAAAGAAAAGAAAAAAAAAAGAAGAAAGAAAGTGTGTTGGGATGTGGCTATAGCTACGGTTATAGCTACGGTTATAATCCGTAGCCATAGATCGGGGGTGGAATCGCAAGGTTCACGATTAATCGCCGTGTTGGGATACGGCTATAGCTACGGTAATAGCTACGGTTATAATTCGTAGCCATAGATCGGGGGTGAAATCGCGAGGTTCACGATTAATCGCCGATAGGGACAGCAACTTGCGGTGGAATCATGGAATCCACGATTGAGCGCCAACTTACTGGTATAGCTACGGATTATAACCGTAGCTATATCCGTATCCCTGTCCCCCACCATTACCATTCTACTTGAACGTCTACCGTTGAAACCCTTTTAGGGGCCCCACAAGTTTTGGATCATTACGAAAATCGTTTTTCCTCTTCATCCAGGTCTGTGTGGCCTTATGAATAGATTGGATGGAAAATAAATGTTATGGTGGGCCCTACAAAAGTTTTAACGATGAAAATCAATTTTCCGCTGCTCTGTGTGGTGTGGCCCAGTTGATCATTGGATATGATTTTCTTTTTTTTGGATAATGCTCCGAAATGATCTCGAAATATGGATGAACGTTGTGGATATAATAAATACATAGCTGTGGGCCATGTAACTTTGATCTCTTTTAAGCCGTTCGTACAACTGTCCGTTGGAGGAGCGTCAGCGCTCGTCTTCGCAGTGAAAAGGAGGGGTAGTTTCGTCCTCAGAGTCGCTGTCCGCACGTGCTAGTCTAAGTTGGTCACTTAAGTTTGTATTCTTTCATAAAAACCGCTGGGTAAAAGGTTTTGTCTACAGTGGTCATTTTCTCCCCAAATTATAAGTTAGAAAGGGAAGCGGATTGGCTATCTGTGGGGGCCACCATGTATGCATGTATCTTATCCAAGCCGTTTATCCGTCTTTAGGGCATAATCTTGAAATTGAATCATATCCGAAGCTCGAATGTAAGATACCTTATGAAATAATGAGAATAATGATGTCCACCGTTGAAGCCTTCCTAGGGCCCACCATGATGTTTATTTATCATCCAATCTATTCATAAGGTAAAAAAGAGATGGATGAAAAAGGAAAACACAAATATCAGACTCCGAGAAGTTTTCAACCGTAGGCATTCAATCCATACTGTTTCCTGTGGTGTGTTCCAACTGAGATTTGGATATGCTTCATTTTTGGACTCTCCTAGTAAAATGTGTTTTTAAAACAGATGGACGGCGTAGATAAAAGACATAAATTACGGTGGCCCCCTTAGAGTTTAGTAGCATACTAGTTACTCAGTACGCAGTCTGTTTCCGGAAATGCTGGCGCATGCACTCCGTTCACTTTCGGCAGAGGTTTCCTAGGAACGGACTCTCAGGCCACGGCACTCGTGAAACAGGACACACGTGTTTTAAAAAACACACGTGTACTAGAATCGGGCTCCTCGTCAGGAATGCCCCACTATTGCTGTCCCCACATCCAAGAGATCAAGATGGTTGGATAATCCTAGCTGGTAGATATGAGGAGATAGATGGACGGTTCAAAAAGCTCGAGAATGAATTTGACGTTCCTCAATTATCCAAGTGGTTGTTAGGCTTACATTACCGGCCCCATCGTTTTGATAAGGTTAGATCAATGGTGGGATGAACATCTAGTGTCTACCACACGTGTAGCTTGTTCACAGGTGCTGCGGATGTGTGAGGGAGGTGCAGCCCAGACAAATGAGGTTTTTTTTTTTTTTTTTTTAAAAAAAATTATTTATAAATATATAAGTACGTCCCCACGTATTGTTCTAGTATACGTCAGGACAATATCCTTCAATCTAGGTCATGGTTTCGTGATCCAAACCATTGATCTTCAAGATTGGATGATCTTATACTTCTTATCAATGGCCCACAAATTAACGGTTACGAAGACTACTATGTGGGAAAGGAGAAACGTTAAGTGATTAAAGGAATGATATATTGAAAACCAATTCTCTTTTGCCTATTCTCCATTTACAATAAGACCCATCACATAAACGGTCCGGATCTTTGAACACGACACCAGATCCAAGGCTACGGTCCAGAGGTATCCCACAACAGTGTGTCGGAGGTATTGTAGCAAACATCTCCAGACAGCCAAACCCCGAGCGATGCGCGATAACCTTCTGGCATACTACACGCAATACCATGCCAAGCTGTCACACGAGTAGGAAATCTGAACCGTGGATAGTGTGGGACCTTCCATTAAGATAACTAGATATAAAAATCAGGCAGTTTCATTCCCAAAGATGGTCCATTTCCGTAACAAAAAGCAGTTAACGGATTAAAACACTTGAAACAATGGTGTCCGTCCTGATGATAATACGAGCCTGGTTCTTGCAACAGATGACCTTCAAAACCGGGCCCACCATCAGCATAGCTCAGATGAAAACTCACATCCACGTTGGCACATGTGCCGCGTGCAAAAGCTGCGTGTGGGATTGGCCAACCTCTCTCCTTTTTGTGAGTTTTTCATACTCTGGCAGCATACGATGCTTGATACTCACGCACTCAGAAATTGTACATGTGACACATAAAATCAAATCAAACCGTTTAAATTGTGGATCCTACTGTCTTTAAGTAAAAGCTCAAACTAACTTTGTTTGAACAATCTCAACCTCTGATTCATGAACGTCTGATTCTTTCATTTTGAACCGTCCAATAACTCTCCACAATCAGATTGTCATATATTCAAATAAGCATTTTTTTGTGTGTATGATACATTTATATTGGAACCCATAATTTAATTTAAATTAATAAAAATCCATGTATGGAATATCTATATGGTTTCTAAGTGGCTGAGTATCAGCTATTACCGTCATCCAGAGTAGGAAGGTATTTCTGGTTATAAAAGGCTGAGACGCCAAAACAAGAGCCCTTCTTTTTCGTATGATGGTGTCGGGTCCTCATACACGAGCTCTCTCTCACCGCCATTGCTTTTCCTTCTTCTTCCCGGACCACACCCATTCCCCTTAAAAACTGTAAGTTTCTCTTATTCCTCTTTTGCCCTTCTCCCCTTTTGCTTATCTTCTACTCTACTCTTTTCCGCATTTGGTTTCCTGTAATTGGATGGTTATTTTGGTAAATTCCACCGTAAATGGAGCCTGGATTGTTGAACGTCGAGCAGAAGAAACGACAGAGAAACATCACAAGGAATGGGTTGATGGGTCATTTTCTGATTTGGGTCTGGTGTGGTTGGTTTTTGGTTCTGGGTTTCTGGGGGTTTTGGTAATTCTGAAACTTTTAAGCAGGTTGGTTTTTTTTAACCCTATTCTGATTTGTTTGTGAGATTTTTTTTTTATTTTTATTTTTTTAATTTTAGTTTCTAGTTTGTTTGGTGTTGGAAATGGGGTTTTTTATTTTTATTTTTTGGGATTTGGGTTTGGAAAGATTGATAGTTTCATAGTTTGGTTCTTGGGTGTTAGGGTTTTGGGGGTTTGGTAGTTTTGGTTGGTGACTTTTTAGTAAAGTTTGATTTTTCGGGTGGTTAAGGTTATCTGTTGGAGGTATGGGGCTGAATGTTTTGTTATGCAAGATGGTCTTAGTTATCTTCTTCTGCATTTGTGTATCTTTGTTATCTCCTAGGGTTTCAGTATTTTATGATTTTGGGTTGTTTTTGTATCAATTTTGAACTTTTTTAGGTGATTAGGTATGCAAACCCTACTTCTTGAATCCAACCAACCAAAATATTTGAACTTCGTAAGAAATAATAATAATAATTACCAATGTATACCACAAATTCACTAGAGGAGCTGTATCGAAAAGAAGAAGCAGCCGAAGCTTGTACTTTCGTAGATGAAACCAATATTGAAAAAAGAAGAAGGAGGAATTGCGGTGAAAAGAGTCCATTCTAATTTCAAAAGCTCCCAAAACAAGTAACAATCTCTTGTAACTGAAAACCCCACCCAAGTTCTAGCCATACATTGGGCGAACGCCTCCATTAGATGGGGCCCCTCGTTTGGGCGCGTTTGAACTTAACTTCAACGGGAGCTCAGTGGTGGAACTCAGGCTGTCAGGTATTGGGGGGTTGGTAATGAGCAATGTTGGTGAAACAGTGTTAAGAGTTCCCTGGCCCATTGGACATCCTTGGATGGAACTTTGCCAAAGCTGCTGCCTTACTCTTAAGTAGGATCACAGTCAGATGTAACTTTAGTGAGGGTCAATATCCTAATTGAGGAAGCTTCAGACATCCACACCTCTCTCTTCATTTCTTTCTCACGTACTGAGATTGGCCAACACGAGGGCAGATAAGTTAACCAAGGACAGTTTATTGTGGGGATAATTGCTGATTTCAGAACATAGGCAGGGCCCATGATTGTGGCTTAGTTTTTCTGGGTCTGCATTTTATTGTACCTGTAATGGTTGGCTAGGTTTTCCTGGCTGTAATGGTTAAGTTGTTTTTTCTCTTTTTCTTTGTTTAAAACAATCATACATTCATCTACAAAAGAAAAAAGAAAAAAGAAGCTCCAGCCATCCATTCTTTTCCATCCCTTCACTTCTGTCCAAGTAAGCCAAAACTACCTATATTTGTCTCAATTAGGGCCCGTTTGGATACCACCAAATAAGTTACTTTTTCTACTTATGGCAGTAGATAAGTAACTTATTTGAGATAGGTAAGTTTGGTTTAAGATCAATTATAAGTAATTTTTTTACTTGAAGTTACTTAATCACTTCAGCTTAACAAGTAGAAACTAAGATAAGCGACTTAAGGCATAAGTAGCTTATCTTAAGTAACTTACAATCCAAACGCCCCCTAAGAATCAGTAACCAACAACAACTTAAACCAAGGATACCTGGATCATTGGTTGCTTTGTTACATGGTATGTGAATGAGAGCAGGTACATGGAATGCTACTTCCTCCAATCTGTGGTACAGGTACACTTGGGGTGGGGTCCGTGTACACTTGGGGTAGGGTCATGTGAGTGGGTCCCTCAAGTACATGCCCTAAGGGCTTGTTTGGATTCATGGAAAGTATAGGAAAGGAAATAACGTTTCTTGGGAAACCTTATTTCCAGGAAACTGTTGGAAGAGAAACATTGTTTTCCTTGTTTGTTTTTCAACAAGATTTTCCTAGAAATTTAGAATTTATTTTCAAATTTGTTGTTTGGCAAAATAAAAAAATTCTTTAAAAACAAGTTTCGTTAGTTACTAACATGTGCCATATTAGCACATGTGGCTCATGTGGGATGCTTGAAGATGGATATTGGCACATGTGGCTATATGACATATGTGGGCACTTGAAGCTAAATTGTGGCACACGTGGTACATGTAAGGTGCTTAAAGCTGCACAGTGGGTGGTGGCATATGTGACACAAGTGACACATTGACACATTTGACACTTAGGCACTTGAAGGTAGATGACAACACTTGTGCACATTGGCACATGGCATATTTGGAGCGATTGAAGGTGGATTATGGCACATGTGGCAAAGTGGCGCATGTGGAATGCTTTGCACATGTGGAGCACAAGAGAAGATGAATGGTGGTACGTGTGGCATATTAGCACAAGTCGGGCACAAGAGAAGATTGGTGGTGGCACATGTGGCACATTAGCACATGTGGGGCACACAAGAGAAGATGGATGGTGGCACATGTAGCACAGTGGCACGTATGGGGCATAACTGAAGATGGACAATGGATCATTTGGCACATGTGGCACATTTGAGGCAATTGAAGATAGATGCTGGCATATTTGGGCTTAACCCTTGATAAACTTATTTTCCTTCCATCATTGGAAAATACCTTTCTTAGGGTGGAGGTGGGAAAATAAATAACAAAGATGGAAAGTGGGAATTGTGACATGGTGTTTCCCATAAATTTTCACAAAGAAAGGCTTGACAAACAATGGAAGGTGAGTTTCATTGGAAACAATTTTTCCTTTACTTTCCATGGATCCAAACAGGCCCTAAGTATATTTATTTATATACGAATTCATAATGTAGTCTATACATGAATGACAAATGTTATTATGATATTTCTCGCATGCATAGGGGGATTGACGATTTAGGTAATCCCAAACTTTCCAATTTTACTCCCCAATACTCATGCAACCCTTAATGACAACAAGTAGAAGTCTCATTTTGGAAATGCCTCCCAATAAAAGCAACTTGACAAAACTCAGAACAGTCCCAAAATTCATAACTTCAACATTAATAAAAGCAAACTTTTACATTGGAATCCAAGTAATCCATAAAGAAAAAAGGGGGTCCCAAGTAGGGGTGCACACGGGTCGGTTCAGTCCATTTCTGGGGTGAAACTGGAACTGAACCGTTCCTAACGGTTCTAGGATTTTCGGAACCGGAACCGGACCGTTAGCACCCTAGAACCGAACCGGAACCGGACCGTGAAAACCGGTTCGGTTCCGGATCGGTTCCACAATTCTGGGCTGTGTAAAATCCAGCCCAAATTCAGAAGCTACGCTGAATGGAGAGAGAGAGAGAGAGAGAGAGAGAGAGAGAGAGAGAGAGAGAGAGAGAGGGCAGGGGCCTGGGCAACCGCACGGCGCACGCAGACTCGCAGATGGCGAGAGAGAGGGAGACGGTGAGAGAAAGAGAGATAGAGAGAGAGACAACGAGAGATGAGAGTGGGCAGGGGCCGTAGCCGCATGCAGATAGAGTGAGAGACAACGAAAGAGAGGGAGACAGCGAGAGAGAGAGAGATAGGGTTTTTGTTTTTTTAATTTTAATCTTAAGTTCGGGTCCAAGGTTCCGATCCATGGTTCGGATCGGTTTTACAAGCCCCTAAACCGGAACCCAACCGTATCCAATGGTTCTTGGATTTTTGGAACCGGAACCGGTGCAATCTAGAACCAGACCAAACTGGACCGTTAGATCGGTTCCTGTCCGGTTCTATGGTTTTACCGGTTCAATGTGCACCCCCAGTCCCAAGTAACTAACCTAAATCCCGTAACAAAAACTAAACATTGAAGTAATGCTTGAACGATTGGATTTGGTGGAAATAACTTCACTAAGATGTAGCTCACGTTGATTAGATTTGTGTTGTAAAACCCAGACTGGACCTCAACCTGTTTATTGTCAGTGGTTCTGTTCAAACCGGAGCAAGTGGGGTTGACGGTTCCAACTGTGATGCCTATTCTAGTATAAATAAATAAGATGAAAAACATCATACGAGCAAACACCTATAGGACGTTGGATATAGTGTTTCTCTTTAAATAGTGAAGTCATTGGTTCGAAAACTTTTGAACTCCATCTTAAATTTTTTGTATTAAGAAAGTTGTTACTGTCCTGTCTGGTCCAATTGGACCGAATGCCTGATCCGATGGGCAGACTTGTTGATTCGAATGGTTTCTTGCCCAAAATGGGTCTCCAATTGACTTGACTCGTTTTCTTGTTCAATTCCCATCCAAATTGGTCCAGCCCATAGTTCACAACAGCCACACCACAAAAAGTATGGGAAATTTTTGTGTCTAATTCGGTTTAAATTATTAAATAAACAGCCAAAATTGGGTCAAAGAAATGGAAACGCCAAAAAAATGGAGAAATGAAGAGTTCGGGTTTTATACGGTTTGGACTAAAAAACTGGAGTGAAGACGAAGGCTGTAGATGCACATATAGTTGGGCATATGTTGTATATGAATCCATAAATTTTTAAAAAAAAGAAAAAAGTTTGTATATGAAACAAGATTATGGTTCAAACTTCAATAAAACAGTTAAATTTCCATGTTGATGAATTATATTGTACATAGGTAATCAAATAGAGGGTTAGTATCATTCTTTGCCTCTCTCCTATCTTTCCTTTCATAGTAATCTCTGTATAAATTGATCCCTGTCTGCTTAATTTTCTCACCTTCCACTCAATTTGATCAATTGATGATAATGACCAATCTTTGTCTTTAATCATGGTTTTTATTTTAATAAAACAAGTTCCTTTAAAGGAAAAAGTTCTGCCAATGTTCTGAAGTATTCAGACTTTTAAACATTAAACAATTATACAATTTCTTTTTTTGGTAAAAAATATGGAGAATTGACAGAGTTTAGCTAACTATGGTCCCCAGCCATTTGGACCATTCTAGGTTTTAAAATATCAGATTAGGTATTTGGGGACTGCTTAATGTGAAAATTAAACACTGAGCGAGTATATTTAACCATTTGATCACAACTGGATCTCTAGCACTTTCTTCGATCCAGAGAATAGGCTTCTGCTAAGGTGCTGTTTGGGCTTCTCATAGGAATTTAAGTATTTGTGGTTAATTTAATCAGTAGTAAAAACTTTATTAAAATAGAGGAAAATAGAGAAATTACTACATGGTGAAATGATATTGTAATAAGAAACAAACTCTTAACATCTTGTTGGTTGGATTCACCTCCTAAGCTTTGATGCGGTAAGAGCTAACCTTTCCCTGGGACCCATATTGATGCTAACTAACATCCATGAGTTCATTTTAGTGATGGATTGGACTGGCTCATCAGGTTCCCCGACTTAAAAGTGCCACAAGCCAGGCTTGAGCCGGATTCTTAGGCGTGATGGGCCTGGCCCAGATATGACATATTCTCTGGAGGCACAGCCAAATGTTAGGGACAGGCCCATTTACAGCTGTTTTGGTGGGCCTTGAATTCCAGGCCCAATTAATAAATGGGCTACTGCAGCCTCATGCAAGCCCAGCTCATTGCCACATGACTTTTCTTTCACTCATACGCATCGTACCCTTAGATGTTGTGTTTCAACTTTCAAGTAATCCTTTTGGGTGTAATTGATCGGGTCCAATTTCTTCTCCATGTTCAACTTTCAACTCTTAAGGCAATTTTTTCATGGAAATGTTTTGTGATATGCTAGGGCTCCTTTACCATGGCTGATACGCAATCAGTTGCTACGCTCATCGAGTTTACAACTTCTAAGATACAACAACTTCAGCAAGCATTTGCTGAACTTGAAAGCCATAGTGCCATATCTCTGAATCTGAAATGGAAAGAACTTGAAGAACATTTTCATGGGTTAGAGACTTCATTAAAAAAGAGATTTCATGAGTTGAAAGATCAGGAGAAAGAGTATCAAATCAGGGCTTCCGAGGCTCAGGAGATGTTGGAGAAGCGCGAAGCCATGGTTATGGCTAAAGAGCAAGCTTCATTAGAGCTTCTACAGGAGAAAAGAGATGCTGCTCTCTCTGCTATCGGGGACACACTCGAGAAATACAAGAAGGCAGCATCAGAGCCTGTTGCTAATGGTATGAGCAATGGCAACGCGGATGTTATTGTGGAAGATAAGCTGGACATGAAGGATACTGAAGCCAGCCCAGGAGATACAAAGCCTGCCGTAAATGGCAATGTGGAAGTCAAGCCTCGTCCTCAGTTGGTGAAACTGTGTGAAGAAATGGATGCAAAGGGTCTCCACAACTTTATTTCAGACAACCGTAAAAACCTTGCTGTGATACGGGAGGAGATGCCATTTGCATTAAAGAGTGCAACAGACCCAGTCTGCTTGGTTTTGGATTCTTTGGAAGATTTTTACCGCATGGAAATCCCATCACTGGATGGGAAGAGGGATGCAACCCTTTTGGGCCTCCGCAGAACTTGTATCATGTTGATGGAGTCTCTCGTTTCATTGCTAACGGGCATTGAGTCAGATTCTGTAATCTCATCGGATGTTAAAAAGCAAGCGAAAAAAATTGCTGACGACTGGAAGCCAAAGTTGGACATTCTTGACACCGATTCCAGCAGTGGGAACTCTTTGGAAGCTCATGCTTTTCTGCAGCTTTTAGCCACTTTTGGCATTGCTTCTGAATTCGATGAAGATGAGATATGCAAACTCATACCAACTGTTTCCCGACGCCGTCAAACAGCTGATCTATGCCGCTCACTCCGTCTGTCAGGGAAAATGCCAGGTTGGTTTTGTTGCTAATTATGCTCATTGCTATTTTTTTTTTAGATTCCAGTATGTAGTATGTTTCTGCCTCTCTCCTTTTCTTTTCTTTTTTTTCATGTTGTCATGGCATTATTTTTCACCACTTTCTGTTTCTTTGAGGCTATTATGCTTCCTGAATGCATCTCTGACCATTTTCCCAGAAAAGAACCCCTTTTTTTTTATATTATTTTTACAGTAGGTAGTGGAGAATTGTGAAATATCCACTTCTCGTGATCATGCTCGTCTCCTCTGATTGAAGAACGAGGAGATTGATGGCGGAGCATTTATTCCTTAACGTGAAATTGACCTAGGATGGCGTCCTCTCAGTCTTTGAGGTTCCTTGGGTTAGGCCAAGTTGTATTGACTTGTTGTTTCTGTCAAAGGCAGCCCTAGGTCTAAAGCCGTGGTGGAGTGGTGGTTGGCATTGCTGGTGGTTCTCTGGTCTGTCTGACTTGGAAGGATCAATTGGTGTTTTCGGAACAGTAGGATCCATGCTGCTACCATTGTTAGTAGATTTATGATGTTAATCAGGGCTTGTCTTGTTGGCTGGGGGGTTGTAGCCCTTTTTGTATTCTTTTCTCTTTTGTTTTGCCTTCGGGTTTCTAATAAAATTTTCTCAATTCTCAAAAAAAGTTTCAAGAATGTTAGAGATATTCGTTGTTTCAGACCGTGAGCCAGATTGTGTTAGCAGTGCTTCCCAAATATGCTGAATATGCTTGGTTTTGGGGTGTGCAGAAAAAGAAAAAAGGAAAAAAGAACTTGCATTAAGTGGGGTGCGTTTTCTGGTCTTATCTCATTCACGATTTGACTGTAGCACATCCTGTTAGCCTTCAGATCATGTGCAGCCAAATGCACCCATAATTAGCTGAATGAAATTCACCATTTTATTTCATTAGAATTGGCTGGACAGAAGGGACACAAGAATCACTTGAACGAGTCCTCTTTTAAATTTCTTTGTTTTGTTTTTAAAGGGAATGGTTTTTCTGGTTAGAGTGTGTATGGTTGCCCCAAATATCATGAAATTTCTTGATATGATTTATCAGTTTAATTTGGTGCAAAATATCATGAAATATAATGATAATATATGGTTGTGGAAGTAATGCTAACATTGATAATCGGGCTTCACATATCATTGAATTCTAAGTGGGCCTTGGAGAGGAAGGACCCCAAATGAAATCCTCTCCCATATTCCCGTAATTCTTTCATGACCATTTGTTGGTACCCGATCGCGCATTTCCAAGTGTTTTACTGTAGCGAGCTATTGTGGGGTGTCTCTTTCATGAAATGAAGATTTGAAAGACTTAGCTACCATTGCCTTTTATTCTATTGTTTGATTTGGTATGATCGTATGATTGTTTTTATTTTGTTCTCCATTCCAAATTCCGCTGCATCTTTTCCATGATTTTTTTTTTTTAGTTTTATAAAATGACTAAAGATCTTGAGGCTTGTGCCTGATCACCTATGTCCCACCTTGACCAACTTTGCCCATTGTCTTGTCTGAGGCTGTTAGTTGTCCCTATCGATTAACTGTCCTTAAATATCTTTCGGAATGATTGACCAACAAATTAACTTATTTTTTCCTTGAGAAATACTGGTCATCCAAACTCACTGATTGTAATCAACTTAAGTAATAGTCTATTACATAGTTCCCGTGGGAGTTTTGTGCTCTCTTTTCTAGTCCCAACCCAGATAATGGAGTGTTTCGTCAAGTCATCAAACTTTTTCCATAACTTTCATCATGATTCGAACAATATGACATCTCAAAGGAGGAGTAAGAAGAAGAAGAAGAAGAATAGAGGATTGGAGACCCCAATTAATTGGGATAAAGGTTAGATAATGATGATGAAATACCGATCATCCAATTGCCAATAAAAGGACTGATGACCATTTTATTGAACCATCCTCTACAGTCTTTCTGAAGAAGTAAACGCATATTTCTAAACCATTACTTACCCAGCAGCAGATCGGCAACCTGCATCAGTAGTATATCCAGTAGCTTATATGATGATGATTAAATCAAGGTATTCCGTAACGGTAATGGTGGTTGTAATGGCCACAACCGTTACCTTTACGATACAAGGTGTAACGGCCATCACCGAGCCCGTAACAGCTGTTGCGGTCTCCTTTTTTTTTTTTTGAAAAAAAGAAAATCCAAAAAACTTGTATCGGCCCCATAATGGACCGTTATGGGGCCATTACGGCTTTTATGGGGGTGTAATGGGCCGTTACGGGGGCTGTAATGGCCTTTACGGGTCCTTTTTTTTTCATAACGCCTGTTTTGGCATATACGACCCTGTAACATGTAACAGTTGCCATTGTTACCTTTACGTAACAAGCCTTTACGGCACACCGTGGCTGAAATATTGATCATCCAATTGGCAATAAAAAAAAACTGACAACCATTTTATTGAACCACCCTGTACAATCTCTCTGAAGAACTAAACACATCTTTCTAAACCATTACTTACCCAGCAGCAGATCAGCAACCTGCATCAGTAGTAGATCCAGTAGCTCAGCTTGAACCTGTAGCAGTAGATTCTGGTAATTAAGCATTTCAAAAGCCCATCTATATATGGGCAAGTGATCCCATGAGTTTGATTCTGCCAATCCTAGTGCTACCAGCACCAGTTAAGTTGGTTGAGATGATCCAGTAAATTTTCGTGCATCGACAAAGCCAGTATAAGTAGCGATGGACTCTGTTGATTCAGCTCCTTATCCTAAAGATTGGGAGGTTTGTAATTGCTTGGTTATGCCTTGCTAGAGTGTTGTCTTATTTAGATGAGCCTTTGCTATATTAGATTGCTTGTACGGGGTTTGTTACTTAAAAATTAACACTGATAATTACTGGCTTAAATAGCTGGAACAACACTATGATAATGATGATGATGAATTGAATGCAGAAAATATTGCTGGTCTACGGGGATTTATTTTTATTTTTATTTTTATTTTTATCATATACAGGTGTGATGGTTTTTTGGATTTGCTCATTTTAGTCCTTTCTCTTTTCATCTTCTTTCTGCATAATTGGTCAAATGTGTAAGAGATATGTGAAACATAGAAATAGGGATGCAAATTGCGTGGGTTGGGTCAGGTTGAGGGTCAGCCTGAGCCCAACCCGACCTAGAGGACCCAATGTGCAACCCCACCCAACCTGAATTCCAACCCAAGCTGCGCAACCCAAACCTAACCCAGAAGTTCTCTATGCACGACCTAGCATGAATTCAAATCGGGTTGGTGTTTTCCAAACCGAACCCAACCCGGGGATGTGGACAACCCAACATGAACTAGTGTTTTAAATAGCATGCAGCGTATAGCGTGGCTTTGGTCCTCTATAGCATGTAGCGTAAGCTACACAATCCTTAATATTTTTAAATTAAAATAATAGAAAATGTGATAAAATTTAAAAAATGCATAATTTCTATGAATCCTTAACTACGAATCTGGATCATCAACCACTTATTTCCATGCAATCTCTCTCTCTCTCTCTCTCTCTCTCTCTCTCTCTGCCTTAGACATTTCTAAGTGTGACTTCTTTTTTTATTTATTGAAACATCACAAATTCATGATATAAACCACAATTTGGATGGTCCGGATTGATCTAAGTGCTCTATCCATGATATAGACCACAATTTGTATGGTCCGGATTAGTTTAATGTAGTGCCATGTGTCATAGGTATAAGTCATCACCATTTCAAAGTAGGTGTTAAACTAACATAGAAAAATCACTTAAAATTTTGAGATTTTAGGTAGCTTAGGCTATCTATGCTACAGTGCATGTAGCGTATGCTACATTCACTGTGGCTTACACTCCCTGGGAGTTACGCTACAAGTACACGCTATGCCACAGCGCTACTGAAAACACTGACCTGAACTAAGGTTGGGTCATTTGGCTTTGGGTTGACCCAAAGCCAAGTTGCAGCCCTTGTAGAAATGACATTGTGCGAATGCTTAATGTAATTTTCCTTTCAGGATTTTGATTTTTAGCCTCTATTCCCGTCTTTTACTATGCATTGATTTGATTTTGCAGGGGCGATTGAAGTACTGGTAAATAGCGGAAGGCAACTTGAGGCTGTTAACCTGGCATTTGCATTTGAGCTCACGGAGCAGTTTGCTCCCGTGCCATTGCTGAAGTCTTACTTGAAGGAAGCAAGGAAAGCTTCACAGGTGAAACCCGGAAACACATCGCCAGGTGCCCAGGTATTGATTCCCATTAGCCAAGATGCTATTATTCTCTTTTCTAATAAGGGATTTGGATTCCTCAAAACTACTAGAGCTATAAGCAGAGATTAGTTTTGCCGAGGCTTGCTTTAGAAGCTTTGGAGGCATTGGAAGCATGTTTCAAAAAAACATGGACTGTGTCTTTTCATCAGTAAACTTGAATTTATGAGCTCGCTGAGACGCTGATCAACTGGGACCTCAGTTGTCTCATTTTGGCCTGGTGCATAAGTATCAACTGCATACATAGATAGTCTGGAAGTCAATGAGTTTGACATGGACTTGGACCTTTTCTGAGTCAAACTGAGAAATCAACAAGCGACTTCTGGTTGAGTCTTAGAGGTGTAAAGAAAGCGTGTGTTTCAAAGATCAAGCTTAGGGTCAAAGAATTAAGATGGCTAGTTCAGACCTGTGGAAGTCCTCTCTCCTGTGTTCTCTGCTATTTTGGTCTCCATGTTTTCTTCTGTTTGAGCGTTAGGATCCCTGTTGTCTATGGTGGTTAGTTGCTCTTGATCTATATGGTCTTGCTGTATCTTTTTCTTCTCTAATAATATTTCATCATTAATTGAAATGAAAGTATCTGTACTTATACATAAAGAGAGTAACGGGGGACGATTTTACCACCATAAATATTAATGTCTGCTTGATGTGTATGGAAAATGAGGAGACCATCGACATCTCTTTATTCATTGCCCTTTTGCTGCTAGTGTGTGGCATTATTTCCCATCTTTCTTCAACACTGCTTGGGCGATGCCAAAATCGCCATAAGATTTGCTTTGGGCTTGGCAGAGGGGAGGAGTGGGAAGAGGTGGTAAAGCAGTGTGGAGGTTGACTATTTTGGCTGTATTTTGGGCCATTTGGGGGGCCAGCAATGGGTGATGTTTCTGCAATAAGTGGGAGAGCCGGGACGAGGTCATTGTTAAAATTAAGGGCATGGTGTCAGAGGGGGCTTTGTATGTCAAAGAAGTCCCAGCAGGACCTATTTTCTAATTTGTTCGGCTTGTTGGTGGTTTTTGTCTCGCTTCTCGTGAGCTGCTAATAAAATTTTAGTCACTTCTTTATTCTAAAGAATTTTTAATATTTAAAGGGCATAGGGAGACATTTCAAAAGAAGTTGGGGGGTTTTTTTAGGAACTAAAAAAAATGTGACTGCTCACCAATGTGTGGTTCAAATTTCAACTATAAAAAGCAAGAAATTCGCTTAGTTATTCCCTGCAAAAGTCTCTCTGAAATTTCTCTCGTGGATTTCTTGTTCCCTCCCTCTCCACGTGCATTCCCCATGCCAAATCTTGGCCCGAACTCGGCACCTATGAAGGTCAGTGATCTCTATTCCTATTTTATTGTGATTATACAACTTCCTAGTTTCACTAATTTAGCTAATGGACCACATGATCCAAGACCACAATAAAAGATAGCAGAAATGTTTTTTAGTGTCAACGATATCGGTTGATATATTCCACGATATATCATGTATCCCACTTGGGCGATAAGAAACCCCAATATAGTATCTGAAATTTTTCGTACCATAGAAGATATCACATGATATTGCAATGTATCATATAATATTCCCAAATATCATGAAATATCGTGACCACTCCTTTTGTAAAATTCTAGATATTGACAATATCAATCGATATGAACCGATATCGCACTGAAATGTGAGAAGGGCTTTCTTTAGAAAATTCGAAAAAAAACCGTTCTAGATCTATTTTTCTTGATTCCTCGGATTTCGACCATTCCGCTTGAATCCCTTCAAAGAAAAACACAAATTTCCAATCAGAATCAAGATTTGGGGTCTTTTTAATCTGGTGAGGATTTTCGAGCTTTGATACCTTTTTTTTACTATAAAATAATGTGAAATTAGTGTTAAATGGTTAGAAATCCAAGATTCTTAATGTTGGGCATGAAAAATCATTTGGAGCTTTAATTTTGAGATTTATTTATTTTGAGGGGGGATTGGGGAAAATTTGAAAATTTCCCAATTGCTCCCAATTCAATTGCAATCTTACTGTCCAAACACGAAATTAGGCATGTATGTAACCTGATCTAGTGATTCTTATTAATTTGGGAATTTTTCGAGAATAAAATAATTAAAATTTTTTTTTTACAAAATTTCACTTCAATCAACAGTCAATTGGCCCTCATTTTAGAGTATTTATGAGTGTGTTTGATGAAATCATCATCACATACACTCTAAGTTTAGGATTATTGAGAAAATTGAACGATTTGCGATAAATTGTAGAAAATTTGAAAATTTCCAAATTAGTTGCAATCTTAGTGTCCAAACATGAAATTAAACATGTATGTAACCTGATTTAGTGATTCTTGGTGATTTGGGGATTTTTTAGAAAGAAAAATAAATTAATTAAAAAATATTTTAAAAAATATTGTTTGTTTTGATTCCACTTCAATCAACAGTCAATTGGCCCTCATTTTATAGTATTTATGAGTGCGTTTGATGAAATCATCATCACATACACTCTTAGTTTGGGATTTTTGGGAAGATTGACTGATTGGTGGTAAATTGGAGAAAATTTGAAAATTTCCAAAGTAGCTGCAATCTTAGTGTCCAAACATGTATGTATCTCGATTTAGTGATTCTTGGTGATTTGGGGATTTTTTAGAACGAATTTTTCAAAATTCCACTTTGATCAACCTCAATTGGCCTCCATTTCAGAGTACTTTTTTTTCCCAAAATTCAACTCCTAATGCATGCATAGCTCTATATCGGTCTATGCTATAGTCACACACATCATTTACATTTATATTTCTAGTTTTCTACTTCTCTTTTGTTTTTTTAATGTATCAGTGTTTGGAATAACGCTCATAGCATAGCCATAACACTACGTAGCATAGCTAAGTAGCATAAATCTTGTAGCTCATAGCGTATGTGATGCGGACATCAGTGGTGCACCCTTTAGAGTGTACCGAAGGAGGAGGCGTCGCCGACAGAGTACTGAAGCAAAGGAGTTGGTGTGGATGGATGTTGGGTCCATCGGACCCATTTTATGACGCGTTATGAGTGCAAGAGCGACATAACCGTACCCTGACCATAGATCCATGGGTCGGATTTCACACCCTACCATACGGGTGTTTTAGTTTTATGTTTTTTTTTTTTTCCAAGGGCTTTATTGCACTTTCTTTATTTTTTCGTCTTTTCGTTATTTTTCTTGTTTTTAGGGGCTTTGGTGTACTTTTACTTTTTTCATAACTTATATTTACATTGTGAGAAACCTTATTTTTATTATTATTGAATGAATAGAAATTCGTATTTTTCTTCTTGTTTATTCAAGAGATTAGGGTTTTAGGATCCGCCCTCGGGTGTTGAGAATTCCAACTTGATTTTAGGTTTCTTTCTTTCTAGATCTTCAAGGTGCAAGGAAAGGTAAGAATCATCCTCCTTTTCTTTTGACGACAAAAGGACCTGTACTTTCTTCATCTCGACCCTTCATTCTTCACCCCTTTCGTTCCTCTCTGGATATTCTCTTTCTAGTTTGAACAAAAAAGGGGAATAGTTAGTCAGTAAAATCAAATCCAAACTTGACTGTATGTTAGATATAGGACATCCTCATATCCCTAGGTCCTTCCTTTTTAATGTTTACGTGTTTTTATGCTAAGGGGCATGATTCTAACAGAATGACCTCATTTTTGTGTTAAAATTTACTTAATCTCTTCGATTGGAAACGGTTAGTTGATTCATGTATTTATTTGAACATTCTTTAACCTGATTATACATGCATCTAGGATTAGGTCATCATATGTCCCTGCATCAGTACGCTACAACTACGTTGCGTGTAGCGTTCATAGCGTATGCTACAATTTATTATTTATTATTATTATTATTTTTTGAAATTGTTAAAAATTGTGTAAAACTCACATTTCAAAAAAAAAAAAAAAAAAAACACCTTAGAATGTAAAGTTAAAACCACACCTTTCTTTGCTTATTTTCACTTAAAATGGTGGTGATCCTTTGTTAAAGTTGGTGTGACACTCACACACTAAAAAACCTTTAAAACTAAACTAAAAAGAAAAAAGGGTTTTCTAAAACCCCTCTTTGTATAGATGATATCTGTGTTACTTCGTACTCTTTGACATGTGGGATTTTTATTTCTTTTCATACTTGTGAGTTGTGACTTGTGGTTTTCAATTGGATATTATTAATTAAAATGGTTTGCTTAAAAAGTTGTTGATGTGACAATTATTTGGTTTGGTTTATGACTTTATATATATGGATTAGCTTTTGATAAATGATAATTAGCAACTTGTTTGAACATGCTTATACTTGAAAAAATGAATAATCTTTTAGGCGTTTTTATAGTTTTTGCTTTTTTCTTACTATTTATCATAATTTTAAATTAGAAAATAGATTTATTGTGTAGCTTATGCTATATGCTACGCTATTTACGCAACACACTACAGAGGGTTGAACACTACGCAACACGCCACCACTATTTAAAACATTGTCCATACGTTATATGAATTAACCTCGCATGTACTTGCATCAATTCAATCAAATAGTGCATAGATTAGGACCCTATACAAAGGAGACCTATTATGTGTAATTGTTTTTTGTGATGTTTTGATTTCTAAATGGGTATTGATGTCTTTTTTGACAATTCCTCATGTTTCATTGAAAAATTCAACCAATTTCTAAATGTTTCCCAACAATAGCAATACATTATGCGATGCATTTGTATCCCAAGGGTGCGATACATTATGCAATAACAATACATAAAACATTGACAACCAACTCTTTCTTTTAAATAAAAACAAGAAAAGAAAAGAAAAAACGGAGGGTGAAAACAACAGCCAAGTCTTGTAAATCAATGGCTCAAAAAAGTGTTTTATCAAATTTTCATTTAGTGGAATGAGAACACTTTCTATATTTCCAAGAGACTGATATGAGATAATAGGGTGATGTGCTAATTGCTATGGAGATAGTCAACCAATATCCCTAGCCTCTTTCTTTGTTTTTGGATAAATAACCATGTTTTTCTTTTTTATCTGAAACGATGACAATTTTCTTGATAAAAGGCCGCAACCTAAAGAATACAAAGAATCGAAAAGTAACACAAAAGAGAACAAACAACTTCTACAATTCCACCCAACTTTTAGAGAACCGATACCGTTATCATTATTGAGTAATGTATTGCACTGTTAGGATATGGATACATATCGGTTATTGCATGGGATATATCGGTTGTATCGCATAATGTATCGCTGTTGTTGGGAAACATGGGAAAACATTAGGAAATTGGTCGAATTTTTCAATGGAACTTCAGAGATTATTAAAAAAGACATCAATACACAGTTTTAAATCAAAACATCATAAAAAACAAGTGCACATAATAGATTTCCTTTGTGTGGGGTCCTAATCTATGTGCTGGTTGATTGCATTGGTGCAGGTATATTCAAAGTCTATTAATATAATTTATAAATGTAAAAAGACATGTATGGAAACGTAAGCAATACATTTAAAAACAAGAGAAGTAGAAAACTAGAAATATACCTATTAAATAATGTGTGGATGTGGCTCAGACCCACATAGAGCTACGTGTTGGCTCAAAATCATCATTTCCATCTCGGCGAGGCTAGGCGTAGTACTATTGCCCTACAAACCAACAATACTATGCTCAAGTCATGGTAGAATGGTATTAGTGAAGATCATGGTGTGTCGTAAAGGCCGTTACGTAAAGGTAATGATGGAAATCGATACATGTTACGCGGTAGCAAAGGCCATAACAGTCATTACGAAAAAAAAGAGAGACCCATAAAGGCCGTTACAAGCCCCGTAATGACCTGTTACACCACCCGTAATGGCCATAACAGTCCATTGCGGGGTCGATACAGGTTTTTTGGATTTTTTTCAATAATAATAAAAAAAGAGACCATAATGGCCGTTACACCCCGTATTGTAAAGGTAACGGTGGTGGCTGTTACGACCACCATACCGTTGCAGAATAGACTAAAGATACTCTACAACATAATGCTGGTACTCATCCTTTTTATTTGAGAAAATTTGGAGAAATTTTGAAATTTCTCCAATATCCCACAAATCGGCCCACCTTCCCCCAAACCCAAAATTAGAGTATGTGATAATGATTTCATCAAACACTTTTGAATATTCTAAAATGGGGGCCAATAGACTGCTAATCGAAGTAGAATTTTGAAAAAAAAAATATTTTTTAACATTTTTAATTAAAGAAAATATTATTTTTTTCTAAAAAATCTCCAAATTACTAAAAATCACTAAATCAGGTTCCGTACATGTTTGATTTTGTGTTTGGACACAAATTGCAACGAGAAATTGAGAAATATATATATATATTTTTCTAAATTTCCACAATTTGACCCATCTCCCCCAAATCTCAAAATTGAAACTTCAAATCCACAATTTTTCATGCAAAACATGAAGAATTATGGATTTGTAACCATTTAAACGTGATTTACACACAAGAAAGAGAGGATAAATTGGAAATGCCAACCGGATCGAATGGGTGAGATATATAGGTACTACACGTGCGTTTCATACTGCAGAGGTTGGATACAAGATATATCGTGAGATATATCGGCCGATATCGTCAATACTAAAAACATTGGGCACGATTACATTTGCTTTTATCGCCCATTCCATGACCAGCTCCTTGGACAAATTGCTAATCTCAAAAGATATATTTTTCCAATTTCGAAAACAGGGACTATTCCTTTCCATCCATAACAGCCATATTCCAGCTAGAAGACAGGCGCCATATTTTCTTCCCTAGCTTCCCTTCACCCCCACCGTTCCAAGATGAAAAGAATAATTCTATGGAGCTGGGCGTAACCCACTGAAAACCAAGATTAACAATGAAACTGTCCCATATCTTCCTAGCAAACTCGCAATGCATGAAAAGAAGAATCACCAATTCTTCAGCTTGATAACACAAGAAACATTTGGAAGAATCATTCCTCTCTTGCGTAAATTGTCCACCATCTGCACTTTGTAAGCCCACCAACCAAGCTAAAGCGGTGCTACCTTCGGCAGAGCTCCGTATCTCCAAATATATATGATGTATGGCTAATCTCGAAGACCACCTCATCGAATCACTGTGAGATTGTTGGCTGAACCTTGCTCACATAAATAACCATGCTACCTTTAGGATTTTGGGAATATATGTTTGTTGACACCTGACATTTCCTATTATTAACGTCAAAGCTAAACTAGGTCTAATTTGACAATTATTGTACATGAATCTTTTCTTTCTGTAAGGGATGGAATGTGTAGATGTCCAACGTAGCTAATTGTCTTAGGTTACACTCAGAAGCGCCTTAAGAGTCAGCAGCAGTTAGAATGTTTTCCTACCAAAATAATATTTTATTCATTTCGATTAGTAATGCATGGGCATTTTCACATCGGGCTCGAGTGGGGTTGCCTTTCGGATGCAGGGGCAAACTTGGGGTGAGCGGCCCGTGTGAGGCGGTACCCATGTGATTTGGGGCCCATGAGGGGAGTTCGGCTGAGGTCCTAACTCATGAGATGTGAGGATTGGGCTATGAGATAAATGGATAAATTCGCCATGCTCTATTAGTTCGAGCTTTTAGAGCAAGTGGTTAATTGTCCCACATCAAAGTGGTATCAGAGCGGGACGTCTCGTGTTCGAGACTCCTCACCGGGAGTGATTAATGCACGGGCATTTTCATACTAGGCTCGAGTGGGTTGCCTGTGGGATGCAGGGGCACACTATGGGTGGGTGGCCCGTGTAAAGCAGGTGGCTCACGTGAGGCAATACCCATGAGATGCGGGCTTTTAGAGCAAGTGCTTAATGGTAGAAAAATTGATACTCCGACAATTCGGAGTTAATACACTTTGAACTCAAAAAGCTGGGAATGTGTCTGTATGTTATATGAGAGTTCTTTGCCTGCCTCCCAAATCGTAATCCACTTTACAATTTGGTTATGATTTCTTTCTAGTCATTTTTAAAAATTATTTGATAATATTGTACATACTATAGGCCAGAGGAATGCGGTTTTACTGCATTATGGTGGATGTGTTTTCTGCCTGACTGAAATAACCAATCGATCTCTGCATGCCTGTATTCATCTGAACTTCCTGCGTTTCAGAATGAAGCAAATGACCGAGAGCTCTCTGCTCTCAAGGCCGTCGTCAAGTGCATTGAAGAACATAAGCTTGAGGAACAGTACCCTGTCGACCCACTTCAGAAGCGGATTCTCCAGCTGGAGAAGGCCAAGGCCGACAAGAAAAGGGCAGCCGAAGCTGCAAAGCCACAATCCAAGAGGCCCCGCGCCAACGGAGGCAGTTACGGGCCCCGCATCATCACTAACATCCCCGACAAGAGCTTCTACAGAGTGCCCGAAAGATACCCATACATGTACGACAGGCCATACATGTATGCCCCCGAAAACCATGGTTCGCCGCTGCTGGCTCCAGCAGCTCCCTACAACATCTCACCCAGCCATGGAAGCTATTACGGAAATGGGTATCAGTATGCAGCCCCATACATACACTAGTGGTGGAAGAGGCGGCAATGGCGGAGTTTGGGATTGTTTACTTGTTAGTAACAGGTAGGTTTTTAACCCCCTTTGGATGTTGTTAGTGTACTTGAACGTGTTTGGACAGACTTGAGTATTTCAGAGCTGGGAAGCTTTTGTTGTTATGTTGTAAGTGTTTGTGGGATTGTGTGAGTTGGGAAGCAAATGCTGCTGATCTTCTCTAACAAACAGCTTATATCTATCGTTTCTAATGTCTACTCGTCACCTCTCCTAATTCTTCTTCTTCCTCTTGGTTTTTTTTTTTTGAATGTTGTGCGAGGTGTTCTTGGGTCATCCATTGTAGGTTTTCCGTTTTTCTTTTCGGAAGGTTGAGATGTTTGATTGGAAATCGGATTGATGGTTCTGATTGGTTCTCGACATGTCTACGGATTCCAATTGGTGGGTCCTACTATGGATGTCCCATGTTACAAAACCATTTTGATTGAATATTCTGGCATCTAATTAAGGGTGCGTTTGGTTGAACCAAATATCATGAAATTTCATTATATTTCAGTCTTTTTTTTGTGCAAAGTTATGATTTCTCATGGAATTTGGTGCAACCAAACACCCCTAGTAAACTGGGACCATTAGTTTTTTTTTTTTTTTTTTGACATTCATCTTCTACCATGGTTAGTGGTGGGCCCACGTGGACGGTTCATGTTCACCAGCCATACAAGCACATGAACGGTGAGATTGGCTTGCTAGAGCTGGAAAAACCTGAACTAGGTAGAGCCTTGTCTCTACCCATGTGGCGATATTATGTATAAATCAGGATTGTTCATGGCAAAGTTTTGTGGGTCCCACCTAGAGCTGGGCATTAACTGACTCAACTCGTTCCGACCGGACTTGATCCAAACCGAATGGGTGAGTTGGTCCGAAGCCTACGTCCGAACCGCGTAGGCTTCGCCCAATCCAAATTCAAATCGAGTCGAGTGCGAGTTACCTAGTAACTCAACCCGACTTGACCGGAAACTCGATCTGTCAGATACAACTCTGATCGACAGGTAGAGTACATAGAATGGGTGTAAATGTTAAATCTCCAAGAGAAATGTGGGGGTGTACATATCAAGTGCATGATCAGTCAGCTAATCTTGACATGCTATATAGATCCCATAGGATCAAATTCAGTCTATCGGATTAATCTTTTTAATCACATGTTTACATAGGATTCAAAGGTTGACCTTTTTGACATTCAATATGTTTATCACATGAGTGGACCACCATACAAGAAGCTGAGCTAGGTCCTTAGTCTACACCATTACGCTTAGCTTTTGAACGATCCAGATCTCTCAATTGGGAACTCGTGGCTGCAAGTATACTTGCAAAGTACAGTTTTGAGAGAGAGAGAGAGAGAGAGAGAGAGTGAGAGAGGCGAGGCGATTGAGTAACAGGTGCTGAATGGGGTGGAAGGGCTACGATCATGCAGGACGGCAGGGGTTGGAGACACCATGCGATTGTATGAGGAGATAGTTGCCGTACAAAAGAGTGGGTGACATCATGCGATTGTACGAGGAGATAGGGGCCGTGCAAAAGAATGGGTCTGGGTCAGAAAAGAGAGGCACAGGTTCTACAAAAGGACTCGTGATGCGCATGGGAAGAAGCTTTCCATCCACATGACTGCATTTCAACACGTTGGCAATCACATCACATGTCTGGACCGTCCAATATGTCTAGTGGACTTATCATATCTCTCTTTTAAAAAAATCATAACCTCTTGATCGATAGGCAAATATAGTTCCAGCCACAAATATTTAGAACCATCCAATTACAGTGAATTTTACATATATACAAGTAAAAAAAACAGTGGCCTAGACCTAATGATTTTGTTCCGAAGCAAAGATACCCACGGGGCCGGTTCGTCCTATTCAGATATTCACGACCAAGAGGTACTGGATTCTCTTTCGGATAGGCCCTGAAAGGAGAAGGAAGGCCGGAATGCCAACAGACGTCTATTATCTAATTTGCCCGACGCTTCCCAATTACACGCGCACGCGTGCACACGTGTATGCATGCGCGTATATAGTACGCGCGCACGTACGCCCATATCTGTGAACTCCAAATGAGTCCAAATACAACTATGTACATCTAAAGGCTTTCATGCACTTACCTCACAAGTTGAGGTTGGCAATAATTTGGTTGAAGTTTTGAGAATATCGATGCAAAGGATTAGCCATTGAGAATGAGAAATGTAGAAAACATTAAATGGTCGTTCTAATCCATATGTTTGTGAAGGAGGAGCCATCTATCCTTCCAAGGTCCTCTGATTGCATGGCATTGTATGTAAGTGCACGCGTGCAATACTTC
The DNA here is from genome assembly GCF_029962835.1 of Magnolia sinica. Taxonomy (NCBI): domain Eukaryota; kingdom Viridiplantae; phylum Streptophyta; class Magnoliopsida; order Magnoliales; family Magnoliaceae; genus Magnolia; species Magnolia sinica. The sequence goes on from NC_080575.1 coordinate 93,600,222, forward strand.
CTAAGATGGCTTGGAGACTCGTGAGTGTTGAAAGAGAGTCACGGAGATGGTACTTTTTGAACCTAAAAACCAATTGGTACGAATTGGATCCAACTTGGTACTTTTTATCAGGTCAAACTCAGTTCAGATCAGCTCAGTCCAAACCTAGACTTTGATCGAGTCAAGCATGATGAACTTGGTACTGAGCCTTTTTCAAAACTGGATTGAGTCAGGTTAAACCTAACTTAGTCTAACTCGACTAGATGCCCACCTCTAGTCCCACCCACACCACCACACCACATTGTCTATCAATTTTGCAAGATCATTTTAAGGCATGAGGGTAAAAATGAGTCGTATCCACCCAAACAGCAGTGGGGATTGAACACCTGCCGTTGAAAACTTCTGGGCAGCAGAAGTTTTGGATCAAGCTGATATTTGTGTTTTCCTTTCATCCATGTTCGTGTGACCTTATAAACATGTTGGATGGCAAATAAACATAATGGCGACTGGTGTGGTCCACTTGGGCTTTGAATCTGCCTCATTTTTGGGTTCATGCCCCTAAAATGATCTCACAAAATGAATGGACGGTGCGAATATAACACATACATCATGGTGGGTCCCAGAGAACTTTACCACGTCAACGCACCACCCAGGTTGGTGGTGTACGCAATCTGCGTTCGTGCCAATCACGAAGACCTATGGCTCAAAATCAATACAGATCAGACAACCTTATCCGGGAAGCCGATTGTGGCCTCTCTCCGCTTTGACGGAATCAGTCCATGCTGTGGCCATGTGGGACCACCATATGATGTATGCGTTTTATCCGTGCCGTTCATTCACTTTTTTAAAAATCATTTTATGACATGAGCCCAAAAATGAGGCAGGTCTAAGGCTTAAATGGGCCACACTAGGAATTGAACACCCACCATTGAAAACTTCTTGGGGCAATAGAAGTGCTTTCCCTTCATCCAGGTCTATGTGATCTTATTAACAAGTTGGATGGCAAATAAACATCACGGTGGGCCATGAGATGGTTTCAACGGTGAGTGTCATTATCACTGTTTCTTCTTATGGTGTGGTCCACTTGAACCTTGGATCTGCCTCATATTTGGGTTCATACTCTAAAATTATCTGAAAAAATAGATGAACGGCGTGGATAAAACCTCATACATCACGATGGGTCCCACAGAGCCCCTGCCTGGACGCAATCCGCTTCCCCTTATCCGTCGCTTCTCCAGTGTCGGAATGAATGTTGGCCTCTCTTCTTTTTATTTTCCACCGGATCAGATGGCAAGGATCATCCTACTAAAAATTTCCCTTGAAGCAGGGGCAATAGATGGACGGCCTGGAATGAATCATCATTCAGACTAGGCCCTTGCGTATTCTGGCTCACTGTGCTCCAGCTAATCATCATCTCTTTTATCTATATATATATATATATATATATATATATATATATATATATATATATATATAAAACCGTTGGTTGGCAGTCCAACGATTGGGTGGTTGTGGCAGCTTCTGGGTCGGCACCTGCACGCCAAAGCTCGGTGCTTGTGAGACACGTGGAAAGGCTAGGGTCTCCATCCGGTGCGTAGATGGACAGTGCTTAGATAGTCCGCATACAACAAGCAACAATGGTGGAACCAGCGATGGCTGGGATTGTCTGAAATTGATTTACGATTGATATAATATGGTCCATCTATGATGGGTCCACATCGATCGATAAAGATACTCACGTGATTATGACTGCTAACCACATCCAGCTTTCTTCTTTTGGTTTATACACTAAATACAAATTTGTAGAAATCTATATTTAAAAATGAAAAAGATGCGTGTATGTATATGAATTGAGTCTGTTAAAAAATTAAACGGATGTCATTTGTGGGTCCCACGGTCCGCACAAATAGGCAACTCTTTCTGCGGTCCGATCCTTCTTATTTTTAAATACCGGAACATGACCAACATGAGAGTGGATTAGGTGCAATCCTAGCTAAGTTTTACCCAAGTTTGGTTTGGCTTATTTATATAATACCCCATGTTTGAGCTTTGTGTCTATCCTTAGTATTTGAGCTTGGTTTGTTTTAGATCATATGAGCTTGAATTTTGTTTAATTTGGTCCAAATATTCAAGGTAAGTCGAGTTGATCTGAGCCAAGTTCGAATAGAAATTAGCTTGTTGTTTTTTTTTTTTTTTTTTTTAAATAAATAAATAAATTATTATTATTATTATTTTAATATACATAACATAATTATTATTATTTTTTAAAATATAAAGATAACACTACAAGCATACAATGTACTAGCTGAATCAAATCGAGTTGAATTAAGTCGAGCTTTGAGCCGAGCTAATATTACGTACCTTTGTTTGAACTTGGTAAAACAAGCTGGTTTTGAGATTTAATTTAGTTTGAACTTCTATTCAAATCAATCCAAGCTAAAAAATTTCAAATGAGTAGAGCTTTCGGGTTGGCTTGATTTGTGTCGAGCTCTAATTAGATGTTATGTGGGTACGTAACACCTTAGTGGGTGTTACCCTTACTGTGGGACCCACTTTGATGATGTGTTGAATATCCATAGAGGTGTGCACGAGTCAATCTGAGTCGAGCTTGGTACAACTCGACTCAGCTCGGCCAGTTGCTAACCTCAGCTTGGACTCGGCTTGACTCGATCCTCGAGCTTGACTGGCCAGATCAGCTTGGTTCGGTCAACAGCTCAGGCCAGTTCGAGCCGAGTTCGTCTGTGTAGCGTTTTCACAAACTCACGAACTACAATTTCAAAATCTTGTTGTACATAAAACAACAACAATAGATTTACAGATATTTCATCAAACACCTTGTAAACAACATAAAAATCAAGAAAAAAAATGGTATTTGTTTCGTATACGTACCTTCCTTGCCACTGATCACACTTCATTGAGTCATTTCATCAAACACTTGGTAAGCAATAGCAATATCAAAGTAACCGAGTCACCGAACTAAATCAATCCGAGTCGAGTCAAGATCGGGCAAACTCAAACTTAAGTTTGAAATTTTTTCAAGCTTAAAAACTCAACTCGACTTGGCTCGAACTCAATTTCGAACTGAGTTGAATCGGGCTTTTTTCAAGTCAAGTTGAGTGAGTTACCGAGCTAACTCTGCTCCTGTACAACCCTATATATCCACTCCATCCATCCATTTCTCCTAGTTCCAAAAATAAGTAAATTCAAATCTCAAGTGGGCCATACCACAAGAAAAAGCGTTGATTAAGTGCCTCACTATTAAAAATTCTAAAGGACCCGTCACAAGTTTTCGTAATGTTTATTTCCCACCCAACCTATTGATAATGTCAAGAAGACTGGGTGAAAGGAAAATAAAAAGATCAGCTTGATCCAAAACATTTGTGGCCCATTTCTAATGGTATTGTCCACTTGAGATTAAGATCTTCTTTAAGGTTTGGGATCGCATGCTAAAATGAGATTAAAAAAATAGATTAACGGCATGGATATACAAAAAATACATCAAGGTGAGGCCCACATAGTTGGGGTAAAACTTGGGTAACACCCACTAAAGTGTTACCCGGTAAGAGCTAATCCGCACCCGACCAACTTGACCCATGAGATCAATGGTTCTGATTGCTTATTGGTGAAGATTTTTTTACTTGGATTTTTAATTGCGGTTGTTGTGAAAGTACTTTTTGAGGTCATATGGTCATACTCATACCTTTAATTACCAATGATCATGGGTCGGTGTGTCTTTCAAGGATTGCACACAGCCCATTACTTTCAACCGTGTGATCAGCGATTGACGGTACTTGCATGATTGAAACCACTTATTTAAAAACATGGATGGGACTTTTTCTTTTATTTTCTTTTTTAGATGACTAAACTGAATGAGATGATGGTCTTAATCATCTCAATCATCCCAATTTTTTTTTTATTTTTTATTTTATATATATATTTTTTAATTTTAATTTTAAAGATGATAATAATATCTGTCATTGATACAGTCACATGCAAATCACGTGCATAAAGTAAAACATGAAAAAAATAAATTCAAATTAAACTCTTGAATGTTAAGAGCAAACTTAGAATCGGTTCATTTGAACATGGGCAAGCTCGTTTTCATGTTAGAAAAAATGTGTTGGAAATACTAAAAAATAAAAATAAAATAAAATAAATTATTTTCATAGCCCATCTCATTTACATGCAAACCAAGCGTTCAAATATCCGAAGCTTCGAGTAAGAATATTACATAAACATTCACATATAAACCACAATTTTTCTTTTCTTTTCATTTCTGATGTGAGACAAAAGCATACATAGCAATATTTGGAATTTCCAAAAAAACAAATTTTCAAATATTTTGATGTTTCAAAAACCACATATTTCTGCATTTAATCATTGGGTTGATGATGGCGTACATGAGTGATGCTTTCAAATGTATCTTGATCCGTGATCATCCAGCCGTTGATTTTTTTGTTTCATTTTTTATATTCCTGTACACAACGCTGGTAAAAATCATTCATTCAATGTCAGCTTCTTACCATAATTAATGTGGACTCGGATTGTGTAGTGCAGAACGTAGCAAAGTGGTGCCAAAAAGGGTCCATGGCCCCACTGTAATGTATATGTTTTATCCATGCCGTCCATTCATTTTTCCAGATCATTTTAGAGGTTGATCCCAAAATTGTGGTAGATCCAAATTTCAAGTTGACTCCACTATAGGAAACCGTGTTGAATGGATACTCACCGTTAAAAACTTGCTGGGCTACAGAAGTTTTGCATCATGCAAAGATATGAGTTTTTACTTCATGAAGTTCTGTGTGACTTAAATCAACAGGTTGGATGGTAAATAGAATACAGTAGGCCTTGGAAAGTTTTCAGCGGTGGATGTTCAATCACTAATCTTTCCTGTGGTATGGTCAGCCTGAGATTTGGATTTGTCTCATTTTTGAGCTGATGCTCTAAGCATATTCTGACAAAATGGATGATAGGTGTGGATAAAACACATACACCATGTTGGGACCCACAGAGCTTTTTCCAGCATGCACACAACACCTGCTACACTACCAATCTGAGTCTAGTCAATACAGAGTAGCATCCATGAAATGGACGGCTCAGATCACCGGACCAACTATCCATGTGCCCAGGGACATGCTTAGTCGATTCCAATCCAGTTTCTTAACCGATCTTTACTCTTGTTCGGGTGGTAGACTCTCAAGAGTTTTAACTCCCGACCAAGGGTTCGAGAGTCGATGGATGGTGAATTCTACTAGCATGAGTGTGTGGGGGTGTGTGTGCGCGTCTAAAAATAGAAAAAAAAAATAGAGGTTTACCACCATCTTTTAAAAAATCGGTGTTTCCTTCTCACATGCGGCCCCCCTCTTCACAAAAGACCACACCGTCCATCCGTTTTTAAAGATCATTATAGCGTATGAACCCAAAAAGTAACCGGACCACACTATAGAAAACAGTGCTCATTAAACGTTCACCATAAAAATTCTTATAGCCCATCATGATATTTTAGTAATGTATATTTGCCATCCAACCTGTTGATAAGGTTAAAAAACCTTGATGAAAGGAAAAAATAGAAATAAAAGCAAATATCAGCTTCATCCAAACCTTTTCTAGCCCTTAAGAGGTTTTTAATGGTCAATCACCACTGTTTTCAATGGTATGGTCCACATAAGATTTGTATACGGTTTAATTTTCTTCTCATGTCTTAAAATGACCTTTCAAAACATATGTACGGCACGGATATAAAATAAATTCATCTAGGTGGGCCCCACGGTAAGGGCCGTAACGTCTTGGGTGAGGTCAGGTAGCACCTAATCCCCTCCCCATCACATGTAGTGCGCCAGATGATCATGCGGTACATGATGATTTAAGTGGATTGTTAGTGATGCTTTTAGCTGCAAAAGTAACAAAACAATAAATTATATTTGCTTCCACGCAGTAGTACCTGTGTATATAATATTTTGCGGTCCACATTTATGGAGGCCTTCAAGTCCGGTAGGACTGGGGCCATCCCTCATCCAATATGTGGCCCATCATATAGATGGTCTGGATTTTAAAGCTATCAATTTTTATTTGAGTTAAATTGACAAATTTTGGAATTATATATTTATATAATAGCTGGTTAGGGTACGTTTGGGAGCATGGATTTTAAATACCTAAATATCAGATCAAGGTGATTTGGAAGTACCCTTCCTATGTGTGGCAGCTTGTATTAGGAATCTCTATAATTCAAAAATAGCCGTACATTAAAATTAAGTGGAGTTCAAATTTAATTACTAATATCTCTATGTCTGATACAATGACTATGAGAAGCCCATTGATTTGTGCGGGTCATGCTCTCCGATACACCTTTTTACATGTGTAGTCGTGTTTTGCACATTTTTAAATTTTTTTTTTTATTTTAAATGAGATTTTTCCTGCTGTTCGACTCACTTATGAGCCACGCACCTTACGAAGCCCTCCCATACTTAGTTTCCAAGAATACTCCCTGCTGTACGAACGCATATTTGAAATTGCGGTAATGACCGCTTTACTTGAAGTGGAAATATGCCAATATTTTATAGTTATTTAAAATCCTATCAATCTAATCCTGAATAAATGTACATGCATCGGGATTTCTTCAGAGTAACTCTAATGACTTCCAAGCTAAATAGCGGATCCAATCATAAAACTAATTGAAAGATAAATAAGATGCAAATCATAGTTTATGATGGATGTGGCTGTGTGTGAGGTGTGATCTCAGATAATCAAATATGAAAGCATGTAAGGAAATCACTTAAGTATTGGAAGACAAATATCAATCTCAAATACTGTCATTTTTATAGTGGTTCGACTACTTGTCTACTCCACTTCCAGCGGACGCACCTAACCCTTGAGTGTACTGGATCTCATTAAAGGAGGTTTCACAACAGGTTCACCTCAAACCGGTGGTGAGGGTTTTAATTATTCTAACCATAAGCCCTTAAGGTGTTCTATCCAATTTTAAGGGTTTTAATTATCTAGTGTTTTGGGACATGGGATGTGAGGCTAAGATTTACCTGTGACAAGTTCGGCCACACATTCAGTTGAGGCAGGCGCTTGATCAATCTTCCTATGGGGCTCCTCTATCTAGCTAACTCAATGCTCACGCTAATTGACAAACTAGGGCACTTTCAATATTTACTGGACTGAAATGCCCCTGCTTTATCAAAAATGTGATTTGGGGTTCCCTGTGGCTACGAATTATAATTGCAGTAATAACCGTAGCCATTGAAAATGCTCCTGCTTTATCAGAAATGTGATTTTTGAAAGGTGGGGTTTCCTATGGCTGCGGATTATAACCGTAGCCATAACCATAGCCATTGAAATTGACCACGAAGTGAATGGAATTGACCACAAAGTTAATAGAATTGGCCGCAAAGTGAAGGAAATTGACCGCGAAGTGAATGGAATTGATGGCGAAGTGAATGAAGTGAATGGAATTGACCGCGAAGTGAAGAAAATTCATAACGAAGTAAACGAAGTGAATGAAATTGGCCACGAAGTGAAGGAAATTGACTGCAAAGTCAAGAAAATTCACCGCAAAGTGAATGGAATTGACCGTGAAGTGAAGGAAATTCACCGCAAATTGAAGGGAATTGATCGCGAAGTAAAGTAAATTCACCACGAAGTGAAGGAATTTGATCGCGAAGTGAAAGAAGTTAACGTAATTGACCGCGAAGTAGATGAATTGAATGAAATTCACCGCGAAATGAGTGAAATTCACCGCGAAGTAGGGCTGTACATGAGCCAAGCTAGCTCGAAAAGCTCACTCGACTTGGCTCGATCTAGCTTGACTTGACTCGACTCGAACAACGATTCGAGGTGAGCCAAGCTTCATAAAATGACCTAGCTCGTTTTGAAAACAACTCAAGTTCGAACATAGTAGAGCTTGATTCGACTCGACTCGAACCCAATTCGGCTCGAAGCTTAAGCTCGGCTTGACTCGAATATATAATATTATATATTAGTATATTTATTTATTTTTTTTTTAAAAAAACTTAAACCATACCCTACCCATCTATCTATTTTTTACCATTTCCTTTCCTTTCCTTACCTTTATTTTCCATCCAATCTATTCATAAGGTCACAAAGACCTGGATGAAGAGGAAAAACAAATTCCATATTGATCCAAATTTCAATCCCCCACTGCCTTTTACAGTGTGATCCACTTGATAGTTAGATCTGTCTTATTTTTCGTCTCAAGCCTTAATATGAGCTCGCCGAATAGATGGAAGGTTTGGATATAACACATACCTCACTATGGGACCCACAAAAGTAGTGGGGGATTACACCATAAAAAAAAATAATTGGCACAGACTGCCGCGACACTACCGAGTGCCGCGGCAATCTGTGCAATTATTATTATTATTATTTTTACAGGGAGAACTTTATTCTCCCCACATTTTTCTCTATTACATATTTATATAAATATGTATATATAAGCATATAAATTTTTTTCTCTTTTTATTCATTTCTTTCTTTATTTATTTAACAAAAATATCTCCTAAACTAGAATGAGTTACTGACGTACCGTATATGATTTTGGGGTAGGAGAAGCTACTTTAGCCAACCAACTTGGTTATTTCCCAAGATTCTATCAGGTCGATGGTCAAAAATCCATTTTATTCACTTCGCAGTCAATTTCAATCAGTTCGCGGTCAATTTCATTCACTTTGCAGTCAATTTCAATCAGTTCGCGGTCAATTTCATTCACTTCACGGTCAATTTCAATAAGTTCACGGTGAATTTCATTCACTTCGTAGTCAATTTCACTCACTTCGCGGTCAATTCCGTTCACTTCGCGGTCAATTTCATTCACTTCGCAGTCAATTTCATTAGTTCGTGGTGATTTTAATTACTTCATTCACTTCGCGGTCAATTTCAATCAGTTCGCGGTCAATTTCATTCAGTTCGCGGTCAATTTCATTCAGTTTGCGGAGAATTTATTTACTTTATTCACTTTGCGGTCAATTTCAATCAGTTCGCAGTGAATTTCTTTCACTTCGTGGTTAATTTCATTTACTTCGCGGTCAATTACAATTAGTTCGCAGTGAATTTCATTCACTTCACGGTCAATTTCATTCACTTCGTGGTCAATTTCCATCAGTTCGCTGTGAATTTCATTCACTTCGCGGTCAATTTCATTCACTTCACGGTGAACTTTACTCACTTCGCGGTCAATTTCATTCACTTCGCGGTCAATTTCAATCAATTCACGATCAATTTCGTTCACTTCGCGGTCAATTTCCCTCACTTTGTGGTCAATTTCACTCACTTCGCTTCGAGTGCGGGTTGGGTCGGGTTAAGAGCAGACTCAACTCTACTCGGGGTAAGTTCGCCTTGACTCAATCCACTAGCTCACCTCGAGCTCGACTCGAAAGGTTTAGCAAACAAGCTAAGCTCCAATGGTAAGCTCAAGGCCGAGCTCGAGCTTGAACTCGAGGAGAGTACGGACAAGCCAAGCCAAGCTTGACCCACCTCGACTCAACTCGACTCGATGTACAGCCCTACTGCGAAGTGAAGGAAATTCACCGCGAATTGAATGAAGTGAATGTAATTGACCATGAAGTGAATGGAATTGACTACGAAGTGAATGAAATTCACCGCGAAGTAGATGAATTAAATGGAATTCACCGCGAAGTGAAGGAAATTCACTGCAAATTGAATGTAATAGACTGGGAAGTAAAGAAAATTCACCGTGAAGTAAATGAAGTGAAAAGAATTCACTACGAAGTGAACGAAATTGACCGCGAAATGAGTGAAATTGACCGTGAAGTTTATTAGCCATCCAACATGTTGATAGGGTCACACAGACAAGGATGAAGGCAAAGCACAACTATCAGCTTGGCCTAAAACTTTTGTGGCCCATAAAAAGTTTTTAATGGCCATTGATCATTGTTTCCTGTGGTGTGGTCCACCTAGAATTTCATTCACTTCGTGATGACGTTCACTCACTTCGTGATGAATTTTATTCACTTCGCGATGAAGTTCACTCACTTCACGGTCAATTTCAGTCACTTCGTAGGAATGTTGATGGACCTTAATGAGTTACATGACTGACTAGGAGGAATGTTGATATTTCGTAGCCAGAATCCTTTCCATTACCTTTGTGTAATCTATCCCACCTTGATAAGTCCGATGAAGGCTAATGATGAAAGCCACCACCCTGCAGCGGAACTCATCGCCAATTTTGACCCTGGGCACGCTTCCGAAGATTGGCTTGCCAATGTTCACACACTTGATCGCTTCCTTGAGAAGCTTATTAGCAGTTAGGTTGATTCGCCTAATGGCCTTCCCTTGTCCACTCTTTACTTCCCTTGTCAATTGAATGAAATTCACCGCGAAGTGAGTGAAATTCACCATGAAGTGAATGAAATTGACCGTGAAGTGAACACAATTCACCGCGAAGTGAACGAAATTGACCGCGAAGTGAGTGAAATTGACTATGAAGTGAATGAAATTGATCGTGAACTGATTGAAATTGACCACGACGTGAATGAATTTGACCGCGAAGTGAATGAAGGGAATGAAATTCACCGCGAACTGATTGAAATTGACCACAAAGTGAATGAAATTGACCGCGAAGTGAATGAAATTCGCCGCGAACTGATTAAAATTGATCGCAAAGTAAATGAAATTAATCGCGAAGTGAATGAAATTCACCGCGAACTTATTGAAATTAACCGCGAAGTGAATGAAATTCACCGCGAACTGATTGAAATTGACCACAAAGTGAATGAAATTGACTGCAAAGTAAATGAAATTCACTGCAAACTAATTGAAATTGACTGCGAAGTGAATGAAATTAATCGCGAAGTGAATGAAGTAAATAAAATTCACTGCAAACTGATTGAAATAGACCGCAAAGTGAATGAAATTGACCGCGAAGTAAATGAAATTCACCGTGAACTAATTGAAATTGATCGTGAAGTGAATGAAATTGACCGCAAAGTGAACGAAATTCACCGCGAAGTGAACAAAATTGACCACGAAGTGAGTGAAATTAATCGCGAATTGAATGAAATTCACCACGAACTGATTGAAATTTATCGCGAATTGAATAAAATTGACTGCGAAGTGAATGAAATTCACCACGAACTGATTGAAATTGACCGCGAAGTGAATGAAATGAATAAAATTGACCACGAATTGATTGAAATTGACTGTGAAGTGAATGAAATAAATTTTTGACCATCGACCTCATGGATTCTTGGAAAATAACTAAGTTGGTTGGATAAAGTAGTTTCTCATACCCTATAACGTCTCGTGTTTTCAGGACCCAAGAATATGACTTGTTTTCCAAAAACTCAAGTGTTAACCTTTAGAGAGCCAAATTCCATATATATATATATATATATATATATATATATATATATATATATATATATATATATATATATATATATATATATATCTTTCAGAGTAGAATGGACAAAGCAACATAAAGAAAAATTTGCATTTACACTTAGAATATACGAGCAACTGCCCATAATGACTTATACAAACCAATGTCTCCGAACTAATAAATACAAGAATTACATAATTTATACAAGAGAAATAACAAAATGCATATAAATTTGAGCCGCAAGATCGCGCAGCTCCTCTTGACAAATACAGTCGTGCATCCCTGGTGATTGTACTCTGCTTCTCATCAAGTCTAAAAATGCATATCATTTAGGCCACCTGGTCTACCTGTACGGTTATATATTTGATGGATGAGTGGCTAGCTCAGTATAAATTCTCCTCAAGATTACATACTACCGCCTTGGACAAGTATAGCATGAAAGCAACAAGACATACAAAATATAACAAAATGCAGTCTTATTATATGCATGGATTGAAAAGGCCTATAAATTATATAATGACCCAAATTAAGTATGCAATCAATATGACCTATCTTATGGTCAATCTAGGGTCATTCATACTTAACGGTGAAGACTGAAGATTGAAACATCATTCGCTTTAGTTGATAGATTATCTTGAAGTACTTTGAAGCTTGTCATCTTGAAGTACTCTTAAGTTGAGCATGTATTCATAAGTAATACACACTGTCTTGACATAGTTGAAACTTGAAAACTTGAAGTAGTACTTGATGTTCTACTTGAATCTCTTATTCTTGTACTTGAACTTCTTGAACTTGAATTTGAAATGCTTAATCTTGAATTTGAACTTTTTGAATGTATGCAAAGATGATATAAAGTTGAGCTACATAAGATACAAATTCCAAGAGGTTTTGGCACTACAAAATTTGACAAATCTAATATAACATTTACAATCTCTTTCTTTGTCAACTTTGTGACAAAACCAAATAAGTAATATGATGCATAATACACATAGTAAAGAATCATATATGCACAACAAAGAATCATGCACCGGTTACAACCTAGTTAAACCAATACTTAAAGAATCATAATCATGCACCAATACTCCCCCTCAATACATTACTCCACAAAATCCAAGAGGAGATGAGAAATTAGCTACCTAACCACTTTTCTTCTCCATAATTTTAACAAACATCTACTTTATAGAATCCAATATCATAATGAAATAGGCATATCAACACAAATTCTCCCCCCTTTTGTCACAATATGATAAAGGAAAGAACGTAAAAATGATGATGGAAACAAGATAGCAAAGAGAAACAATAGAAAGAAGTTAGGTCAAGATAACATAAATATTGCAAGATAATCATTCAAACAAGTCCACAATAAGAATAAAGCATTTCCAAGCATACAAGGTTAAGAGAAATCCATGAATAATAGTTATTACAGATTAGAAAACAAAACCAATCTGAACAAAAAAAAGGAGCAGTTATGGAATGATCGATTTGATGTAGTCTCTTGTTAATGCGCCTCAGATATTTGTGCATGTATTTAAATTGATTCTCTTGGGACACATGCATACCTTCTACCTTTTCCTCAAGAGAACGCAAATGTTCATCAAAATCAGACAGTTGAAAATCAGGGTCCGCTCCAGAGTCGGATTCAATCTCATCAAAGATGTCATCCATATTGACATCATCTAGAAGCAAAGCACCCTCCTCTTCATTTACTTCAGCTGTTCCACTAGCACCCTCATAAACTTGGCCTGGGGCCAACTTCAAATTCATCTTATTAATATTAGAGTTGTTGAAGGGTACATGGTGAATTGGAGCTTCTCCAATAGGCTTAACCACTAGACTATGGGTGGTTAATAGATTCATAAAATAAGCAAAAGATATATCACTATGACCTAGATGGAGACGGAACTAAATCATGATATAACAAATAAATGAAGGGAGACACACAGAGACTCCAGTAATAATAGAATGAAGAATATGAACCATCAATGTAGTAAGCTCGGTTTTGTTACCAGATCTAGGGTAGACATTTGAAATAAAAATTCTGTGAAGAACCCTGTATCTGGGTTACATAAACTTGGAAGCGAGCGCATTCCCAGTACTCCATTTCGCATCCATATTATATAAAACTCTAGTGAGCATTTGCTTCTCAGATTCAGAAGGTTTTGCTACAAGAGTGCTAATGGGAACACCGTCATCATTAACTGGAAGGTCCATTAATCCAAAAATGAGGTGACAGTCCACATCAATTGGATCTTCTCTAATAGAAATTATAAACGTAAGATTCTCAGTTGAGAAGTCAGTAATACAAGCATACATGGCTTGCGCAATAGAGTGAAATGCCGGACCGCCCTAATGTAAAATGTTATCCCATCCTACAGATTGAAGGAGTGGAAGGATACCAAAAGGAGCCAAATGATCAATGTTAACTATCCGTTCTACTATCACATTGCATAAGCGAATATCCCGCACATATTCAAGATCTTCCTTGGGTGACCGAAGGTGGCGCACCATGATAAGAGCGGAACGAGAAGAAGAGGGACTACGGGATCCTTTCTTCTTGTTTCTACCTTCCATTGCAACAAAGAAATCAAGGAATACAAAGATTGCAAAAGAGGTAAGAAGGGTTTCAAGTAAAAATGATTTATACCTAAAAAACCTACTAAACAATCATAAACCTTGAAATAAACAAGGAAATGGAATATCAAAGAACTCAAATCTACAAGGAAATTGAAAATAATGCACTAACCATGGAGGAATCGAAGATGGGTTCGATTGGTCGTGGTAGGGCTTGTTGGAGAAGAAGAACCAAGTGAAGAAAATGGTATTTTTTCCCAAATAAAAGGTAAAACCCAAGTTTCACAACTGGTCGTGTACATACTCGACCAGTCGAGCTACAACTGGTCGAGTATGTACTCGACTGGTCGTGCAACACTGAAAATTTATAATTTTTCATTACTTTCATAATAATAAATATATACATTATGATACAGGAAGGCACAAATTATCAGTTCATATTGCATATACCAAGATCAAATTTTAATTTTGCTAACCTGTTTTTGTCAAGCGATTTTGTAAATATGTCTGCAAGTTGATTCTCGGTCGGAATATATTCCAATGAAATTATCTTATCTTCCACCAGTTCACGAATATAATGATATCTAATGTCAATATGCTTGGTTCGTGAATGCTAAATTGGATTTTTAAAGATATTTATTGCGCTTGAATTATCATAATATAAGACCTGGATTCTTGCGCAATTTCATAATCGCTTAGCATTCTCTTCATCCACACAAGCTGAGTGCATGCATTACCAGCAGCAATATATTCAACCTCAGTGGTGGAGAGCGATACGGAACTTTTTTCTTACTTAGCCAAGAAACTAAGTAGTTCCTGACATAGAAACAACCATCACTGGTCGATTTACGATCATCAATGTTACCAGCCCAATCAACATCCGTATAACTAGCTAATTGCACATTAGTATCATGTGGATACCAGGAACCAAGATTAGCTAAACTAGAGACATCGTAAAGCACGCTTAACAGTAATCAGGTGTGACTCTTTAGGGTCTGACTAATATCTAGCACAAATTCCTACGCTAAAAGCAATATCAGGTCGGCTCGCAGTTAAATAAAGTAAACTACCTATCATACTGTGATATAACTTAGGATCCACACTTACCTATTGAATCCTTAGAGAGTTTTAGAGTAGTATTCATTAAAATATCAAAATTTTTCACACACTTAAATCCGAACTTTTTAACTAAGTTTAAAGCATATTTGGTTTGAGAGATAAAGAAACCATCAGGGAGTTGTTTGACATGCAACCCTAGGAAATAGCTTAGTTCTCCAACCATGCTCATTTCAAATTTAGATTTCATAAGATATGTAAACTTAGCAGTCATGTTAGCACAGGTAGATCCATAAATAATGTCATCAACATAGATTTGCACTATAAGTATGTGATCATTATGTTTCTTTACAAACAATGTCTTATCAACACTTTCCATTATAAAGTTATGACTTAGTAGAAACTTAGTCAACTTTTCGTACTATGCCCTGGGAGCTTGTTTTAAATCTTAGAGTGACTTTTTCAGGCACTAGACATGATTAGCATGCTTAGGGTCTTCAAAACCCGTTGGTTGTTTAACATACACTTTTTCATGCAAATCGCCGTTTAAGAACGCACTCTTTACATCCATTTGATATATTTTGAATTTTCTAAAGCACGCAATGGATATAAACAGTCTGATTGATTTAAGACGAGCTACTGGGGAAAAGGTCTCATCATAATCAATGCCTTCTATTTGAGTGTACCCTTGTACAACTAGCTTAGCCTTGTTTTTAATAATATTACCATGTTCATCAGACTTATTTTTAAAAATTCATTTTATTCCGATAATGTGTTTATCTTTAAGTCTTAGAATTAAGTACCAAACATCATTTCTAACAAACTGATTGAGCTCTTCTTGCATTGTTACAATCCAGTTTTCACCAGTAAGAGCTTCTTTTACGTTAGCTGGTTCTATCTGAGATGTAAAGCACACGTAGTTACACATATCTTCAAGTTGTTTACGAGTGCGTACACTAGTGAGAGGGTTTCCAAGGATTTGATTAGATGAATGGTCTTTAACTGTCCTCAGTTCAATGTTATTTTGACTAGATGAAAAGTCTGATTTTTTAAATAAAAGGACTTCATCATTTTCTGAACTTGAGACAGGTGTATTCAAGTGATCATCTATAACCATATTAATGGACTCTTGAATTACACCAGTCCTCTTGTTAAGAACTTGATACGCTCGACTATTCAGAGCATACCCTAAAAATATCCCTTCATCACTTTTGGTGTTAAATTTACCCAGATTTTCTCGGTCACGTAAGATGTAGCACTTTCTACCAAAAATTCGAAAGTATTTGACAGTAGGCTTCTTATCAAACCACATTTCATAATTTGTTTTACTATTTGATTTTCTAGTATAAACGCAGTTAATCATATAACAAGTAATATTTATGGCTTCAGCCCAAAGATTTTTAGGAAGCTTCATACTATTTAGCATTACATTTGCCATTTCTTAAAGCACTCTATTTTTTCTTTCCACTACACCATTTTATTGTGATGTTTTGGGCGTAGAATATTCATTTGATATTCCCTGATTACTGCAAAATTTCTCAAAATTGCTATTTTCAAACTCAGAACCATGATTACTACAGATCTTAGTGATTTGTGATTCTTTTTTAGTTTGGATACGTTTAAGTACCATTTTTATTTTATCGAGAGTTTTTGATTTCTCTCTTAAGAAAACTACCCAAGTATACTTGGTCAAGTCATCTACAATCACCAGAATATACTTCTTGCCACCTCGACTCTCCGTTCTAATTGGTCCAATAAGATCCATGTAGAGGAGCTCGAGTGGTTTAGATGTGGTATTAGAGTTCACCTTTTTGTGAGCACTCCTGGTTTGTTTACCAATCTGGCACTCACCATATATTTTATCCACTTTCTTTACTTTGGGTAGACCTCTTACCAATTCTCTTTTACTCAATCTATACAAGTTGCAGTAGTGTACATGTCCTAGGCACTTATGCCATAAATCAGTCTCATCAATTTGGACTATCTAACACCATAGCTTAGATGAGCTTGAATGACAAACAATGTAGCAGTTCTCATAAGTTTTGCAACCAGTTAATATTACAGAACCATTCTTATTTAAAATTTCACACCCTTGGTTGGTAAACTTTACACTATGATTATTATCGCATATTTAAGAAATACTTAATAAATTATGTTTTAAACCTTCTACATATAAAACATTCTCAAATAGAGGGAGGTTTAAGAGTTGAACCGTACCTTAGCCAACAATTCTGCAGTTGCTACCATCACCAAATGTGACTGAACCATCAGTCATGTCTTTAAGATTGGTGAACAGACCTTTGTCACCTATCATATAACTGGAGCAACCACTGTCTAGGTACCACTTTAAATGGCTCAAAGGTTTGAAAGCAGTGTAGGCAACCAAACAAGTAACCTTAGGGACCCATTTCATTACAGTTTTGGGTTCAAGAGTATAGTTGGTCTTTTTATGTTTATAGTTGTTATAAGTCCTACCCACTGAGTTATATTTTAAGAGCTCCTTAAGTAAGTCAACTATTTTCTCAGCTAAAGGATAACGATTCTAATTTTTAAAGTTAATATGGTTGCTTCTAGGTTTTGAAGTCTAAAAAGTTTTAGTATTTTTAGAATTATTTTGATTCAAACTTTTTTCTTTTAAGTTAAAAGACTCCCCTTTAACAAATTTAGGAGGAATATTCTTATGTTTGGGGGAAATACTTTTATCGTAGCCCAATCCAAATCGATCGTCACATTTTCTGGATCCGGATAAAAGTTTTTCTAATTTAGGATCACCTTAGGCATACCTTCATGTGTCATTCAAACTCAAAAGCGAAGAGAATTTTAGTTTTAGCTTTTCATTTTCAGATTTTAAGTTTTTAACTTGGGACGTTTTGAAATCTAAGTCGCACTTACTTTTTTCAAAGCAATCTGAAAAGTGTGATTTTTCTAAGACTAGATTATTAAAATTCTCTTTTAGTTTTGAAAACTTTTCTTTTTGAAGTTTTAACTTTACAACTATTTTGCAACTTTCCTTGTATAGGGCATTATAAGCATCTTGAAGGTCTTCTTCATTTTCATATTCACTATTCAGATTTTCTTCACTAGTTAAATCATCGTTATCTGAGAAAGTGAACTTGGCTAGAGTCATTAGGGATTTAACATCATTAGCCAACTCGGTTTCAGAATCTTCTGACTCAGAAGAGACTTCAGAGCAGGAAGATTCGTCCCATGTAGCCAACATACCTTTCTTTTTAGACTTGTCCTTCTTAGGACATTTGTTTGCTAGATGCTCATATTCATGGCAGTTGTAGCATTGGCTGTCTTTTAAAGATTTCTAAGTTTTAGATTTAGGTCTTTTCTTTTCAATAGGTTTTTGCAAATCAACCCTCTTTTTACATTTGAAAATCTTGTAAGACTTTTTGGCTAAAAGAGTCATATCATCTTCAGAAGCTTCTAAATCAGAATTATTAGTATTTTCATGAGAAATAATTTTAGAAGACTTGAGTGCGATAGACTTACCTTCAAGAGCTTTAAAGTTTAACTTGTAGGTTTGTAAAGAACCAACCAGTTCTTCTACCCTCATATTATCCGTATCACGAAGTTCCTGGATCGCGGTCACCTTTGAATTAAACCGTTCAGGCAATGAGCGCAGTATCTATGCACAGACTTTACTTTTTGAGATCCTATCACCAAGACCCCACATAAAGTTGACAATGTCATTCAATCTTGTATAGAAGTCCATGAACATTTCACTTTCTTCCATACGTATTTTCTCAAATTTAGTTGTGAGGATTTGAACTTTAGATTTCTTGACAATTGTTGTACCTTCGTGTATCATTTCCAAAATATCTTAGGCTTGCTTTACAGTATCATAGGATATAATTCTCTTGAATTCATCCGGTGATAGTGCGTAAGTAATTGCATTTAAAGCCTTTGCATTGGCACTACTCTCACTTTTCTGAAGAGTGGTCCAAAAAAAGTAAGGTGAGACTTTTACAGTTTTAGATCCATCAGTACTAATCACTTCAGTGGTAGGAGGGGTCCAATTGGTCACTGTGGCTTGCCACATGCTCTCATCCATGGATTTAAATCCACATTCTGGCTTTCCAATAGGCATTGGCTTTCCAATAGGCATAATTGGAGCCATCAAAAGGCGGAGGCCTAGTGACTGAAAGGCTATCAAAATTTGACATCTTAAAAAGCTCAGATCGATTAGCTCAGAAAATTAATCCAAAAATTAAAACAAGCTATTAAGCTTTGATATCACTTGAAAATGCCTATAAAATTATATAATGACTCAAATTAAGTATGCAATCAATATCACCTATCCTATGGTCAATCTAGGGTCATTCATACCTTAGCGGTGAAGATTGAACATTGAAACATTATTTGCTTCGGTTGATAGATTATCATGAAGTACTTGAAGCTTGTCATCTTGAAGTACTTTGAAGCTTGTCATCTTGAAGTACTTTTAAGCTTGTCATCTTGAAGTACTCTTAAGTTAAGCATGTATTCTTAAGTAATATACATTTCTTGACATAGTTGAAACTTGAAAACTTGAAGCTTGAAAACTTGAAGTAGTACTTAATGTTCTACATGAATCTCTTATTCTTATACTTGAACTTCTTGAACTTGAATTTGAGATACTTGATCTTAAATTTGAACTTCTTGAATGAAAGCAAGGATGATATAAAGTTGAGCTACACAAGATACAGATTCTAAGAGGTTTTGGCATTATAAAATTTGACAAAGCTAAGATAGCATTTACATGGATGAGTGAATGCATTATCGACCTGAGGATGCTCATCCAGTGGGTAGTTGGGCTCGTCACCCATGCAAAGGCTGGCCATTAGCGAAGCACATCACGTGCGTACATCACGTACCGCATAATGACTGTCCATCGTACATCACGTACGTAAATCAATAGTCGATGGTCTGGCAGCTAGCAAAATGATACCTCCAATAACCTGGAGGGCATGTGCTAAAGCATCCAGAAATATCCACCCGTCATTGTCAATATGTCATGTATGCATGATTATCCAGACCATTATTAATTCAATTACAATCAGCCGGTTTAATAAAGCTCAAGATCACTATAGAGGTTCGTCACCCAGCGTAGGCCGACGGCTCGGGCATAGTGTCTCATTTCCACCATCCTCGGCCCATGAGTCTACCGCCTTAGGATGTTGATAGAACCCATCAGCATGTGACTAATCAACTCTCAATGTATGTGAAGCTACCATCGTATGTTGAGTGAGAATGAATGTCAAAGATACTGAATACAATGATTAAAAGGAATCGGTATGCATGCCTTAAATACGAATAAGCAACAACGATAAAAATTGTCAAATGGTTCATCCCACAGTCAAATAGGTGGAATCACCCCATAGATGGTAAGTCCCATGAATAATTTTGTTACTAATATAACCTCCATGTTGAGGGTCTATTCTTAGCACAATCAATCTCATTACACCCTAAGTACGGATTCTCTTTCATAGATAGAGGTTCACCTCTCAGACTAGAGAGATTTCGATTCATATGTGTCTTGCAAACAGTACAATAGTATATCCAAATAGCATAGAGATCAAGTATCGAACTAGGATACTATTCTAATAAAGTACAACTTAAGTATAAGTGTAAATACAATTCAAGAACTATTGAATGAATCAAGGTCTAGCATATGCATTTGATATTCATGATCAATTCTTAAACATATATCTAAGTAAGCTAATCATATAATTAATTAAGCTATAAGGCATCCTTCATAATCAATTTAAAAGCTATCCTTGATCTAATTTAGAGATGGAAAGCTTAAGGGGAAGAAATCATCACCTTATACTTTGAATCGCCTTCTAGTATCGCAAAGTGCTTGCGCCTTTATAATTGAATCCTACCACAAATCATGAACTTATACAATTAGATCTAAGTTCTACGCACTACCTAGGTTTAAGATCATGGTCTGGGGTTTGAATTATTTATCTTAGGGTTTTTAATGTAAAATTAGGATTTTCATCCTAAGATTTAGTTGTAAACTTAGATTCTAGGATTTGAACTCTAGTTGGTGTATTACTTGCAATTTAATCTTAATAATCACAAGATAACTATTAGCGTTAGTGTTATAATTTATATTAGCTAACATATTAATAATAATGATTCGCAAGTTCATATTTAAATATACTGACATTATCTATTATTCTTAAAATGACTAATAAACTCTTAAATAAAGCAATTAATAATAATAATAATTTTACAGACAATGATAACATAAGGACTAATACTAATAATCATATTAACAAGAATTATACTAATCTTGTAAGGAAAATGATAATAATTATAACTATCAATAATGAATCTAGTCATGATAATAGATACTATTACAATGTACCATTTTAGAACATGGATTCCCTAGTTTTATTGTAGTTGTTGGATAAGTAGTTCTACATTTTGTGGTGTTCTAGGAAATCCAATTTGAGCCAGTCCACCATCTGTTAGTTCAATTTATGGGGCTTATTAACTAAGTTCATGGGCTCACTAAAAAGCTATATAAATGCTTTCTTTTGGTCTTATGTTCAAATATTCTTTAATTGGTATTTTCTTTACTTATGGCAAGCTAAATTATGGTTGGATTTAGGGTCTACGGATCATGAAATTTGACAGATTTGCATGAAATAGAAATATTGAATTGGGGTGAGTTAAGAACAGAGCCTGCTGGATTTAAGGGGTTCGACTTTGCAAATTGAACTTATTAGGTTTCATCATCATGGAGAAGTTCAGTTTGCTCCATTGTTTGTTTCATAACTTCAGTTTCCAAACAGGTGGAACTTAGTTCTTTCTAAATAAATAATTGACAAAGCTATGTGTATAGGGATTGGATTTGCATATTAAGCCTTGGTCCACTGAGTTGCCTCAAACCGAGCCATCCTTCAACTAACTCGGTGGGTTCGAGTCTGGATTGGCTCGAGTGACCAATGGCTGCAGGTAGAGTGGAGCTCAGCCACAGAATCCGTTCAATGACACAAGGGTCCCAAACCAGCTTCCACATGGGCGAGTCAAATTAGCCTAGCTCAGCAACCATGAGCGAGTGAGGGCCTAACTCGGTAGACACAGTCTGGTGCGAAACTAAACAATCCCATCTCCTCAAATCCACGTTTGTACCTGGCTGGAGTTCCGGAGGAACTTTGTTGGATTCCTGGGCGAACCTCAATGCCTGCTGAGTTGACTCAACGACTCGTACGGTTGCTGCAATGGGACCCGTCAGTGATGCTGGTCGTTGGATCAGCAGCAGCTGTAGCAGAAATAACAATCTTAAGTTTGCTGTAGCTGCACCTGCAGCTACAACCGATGTATGAGTCCTGGCGCTCTCCTCGGCCGGTTCTCCGTGAAACAGGCAAAACAACAGCCACCACCTCTGCAACAGCATCAGTAGCAGAAGGAGCTCCAATAGGTCTTACACCCAACTCTCCTTCATCTCTCTTTTTTTTTTCTATTTTTCTTCTTCCTCTTCTTTTCTTCTTCGTACTTTCCTGCTAGGCCAAACGGGGCCCGAACTCAGCCCTGACTCGTCCAGCTTAGACCGGACTCGGTTGGGTCAGTATGGTGCGGGACCCACTACTAACGGCGTGGTGCACGCTGTCTTGATTGGAGTTTCATCACAACAGCCATGGGATGATCATGTTGGGTTTATAACCCAACTTCTTCCTGATGTGTGGCTGTAGCCATTGTAGAGAAAACTGAAACTTGAAGAAGAAGAGAACTTTGAAGAGAGAACTGCTGTTGTATTTCTTATTGAATAAAATCGCATTATACTGCTGCCTTTTATAGGCTTTCTTATTATGTAAAATGACTAATCTATCCCTGTCTAGATACATCCTAGGGGTAGCTAAAGAAAGAAAAAAAAATCCACAAAATATCTACTGTATATCTTCACCAGCTAGCAAACTAAACTTAGAAGAAATCTCACAGCTAGCATGCACAGCTAGCTCAAAAGAAACGTATATGGTTTTGGATTTGCAAAAAATCCTCTACCGTATCCAAAACTCCCCTTCAAACCAAAACCTGCTTCATTCCAAGCATTGATCTAAGTCTCCTGAATGTGTCAGTTGGCAATGCTTTGGTGAAAATATCCGTCACTTGCTCAGTGGTGTGACAGTATTCCAGTTTTACCAATTTCTGTTTTACTTGATCTCTAAGAAAGTGATATCTTGTGTCGATGTCCTTGCTCCTCCATGCTGAACTGGATTTTTGGCAAGTTCGATTGCCGACTTGTTGTCCACATATATAACAGTGGATTCCTCCTGTAGATGTTTCAGCTCCTTTAGTAGATTCCTTAGCCAGATCGCCTCACATACAGTGGATGAAGCTGCTATGTACTCAGCTTCACATGTGGACAGGGCGAACACACTCTGCTTCTTTGAATTCCATGTGAATGCTGTCATTCTGAGATAGAATACATAGCCAGTGGTGCTCTTTCTCTCATCTTGGTCACCTCCCCAATCACTGTCTGAATATCCATACAGCATTGCTTCATCATCGTATGGATAAAAGAGACCGAATTCAATAGTCCCTTTGATATACCTCAGTACTCGTTTTGCAGCTAGCCAGTGTGACTCTTTTGGGGCTTCCATATACCGGCTTAGAAGCCCAACACTGTAGACTATATCTGGCCTAGTGATTGTGAGGTACCTTAAGCTTCTGATTAGGCTCTTAAATAGGGTTGAGTCGACGTTTCTTTCCTCTCCATCTCTTGTGAGCTTCAGGCCTGTTGTTACAGGTGTATTTACGGCTTTGCAGTCGACCATCTGAAACTTCTCAAGAAGTTCCTTTGTGTACTTCTTCTGAGATACGTAAATGCCGCTGACTTGTTGCTTTACTTCAATGCCCAAGAAGAAAGACATCAATCCACCATCAGTCATTTCGAACTCTTTGAATATAGCCTGCTTGAATTCTTCAAGCATCGCCTGGCTGTTCCCAGTGAACAGCAGATCATCAATACATAAACAAGCGATAAGCATATCACCATGGGCATTCTTCTTTGTGTAGACGGCATGCTCATACAGACATTTGACGAAACCATTCTATTGAAGATAACCGTCGATCCGTGTATTCCAAGCACGGGGAGCTTGCTTCAACCCATACAGGGCTTTCTTTAGCCGATACACCTTGTGTTCCTCCCCTTGCATGACAAAGCCTTCAGGCTGGTCAGCGTATACTTCTTCTTCGAGTACCCCATTTAGGAATGCAGATTTTACATCCAGTTGGTAAATTATCCAACTGTGATGAGCTGCAAGGGAGATAATCATTCTTACAGTATCAAGGCGAGCAACTAGGGTGAAAATTTCTTCATAGTCTACCCCATATTTCTATTTATAACTTTTAGCTACGAGCCTTGCTTTATATCGTTCGATCTTACCATTGGCATTCTGCTTGATTTTGTACACCCATTTGAGACCAATGGTCTTCTGACTTTTGGGGAGAGAGGTCAACTCCCATGTTCGATTCTTCTCGATGGCATGAATCTCTTCTTCCATAGTGTTTCTCCAACATTCTTCATTCACAGCCTCCTTGAATGTGAGAGGCTCATGGTCCGCATACAGGCAGAGTAAATTCACTTCCTCAGTTTCTGCATAGATGTCGTTGAGGCTTTTCATTTTAATCGGAGCCAAGGGTGAAGGAGAATCGGATAAAGATGTGCTGGATGAATTCTGATTTGATGAAGTACTTCCAGGAGAGATGGAGCATAGTCCTGGACTTCTGCGATCCAAAGGGGGTGATGTGGGTGTCTGCTCTTACTTCTCATGTCTCTCTTCTTCGTATTCTTCGACCTCGACCTGCTTTTCTTTGGCTGAGTTTTCCTCGTTCCATTTCCATGCTTCTTCCTCACAAAATACCACATCTCTACTCACCACCAGCTTATTGGTTAGTGGGTTATAGAGCTTGTATGCCTTTGACTCTTCGCTGTAGCCGATGAAGATGCACTTCTCGCCACGATCATCAAGCTTTTTCCTTCTCGCTTCTGGAAATAGAGTGTAGGCAACACACCCAAAGATCTTAAGGTGCGCCACGCTCTGCTTGTATCCACTCCATTCTTCCTGCGATGTCTGGAATCTAACACTTTTGGTCGGACACCTATTGAGCAGATAGGCAGTACATGCAACTACCTCTGCCCAGAAATTCTTTGGCAGACTTTTCTGCTTCAGCATGCTCCTTGTCATATCGAGGATGGTGCGGTTCTTCTATTCCACAATTTCATTTTGTTGTGGCGTATATGCTGCAGTGTGTTGTTGCTTAAAGTCAGGTTCCCTGTAATATTCTCGAAAAACATTTGAGGTGTACTCCCCACCTCTGTCAGATCGGAGGGTTTTGAGTTTAAGACCACTCTCTTTTTCAACAAGGGCCTTAAAATTTTTAAAACTAGTAAAAGCAGCAAACTTCTCTTTGATTACATACACCCACAACTTTCTACTGAAATCGTCAATGAAGGTAATAAAGTATTTATTACCTCCAAGAGAGATTGGCTCTAATGGTTCACAGATGTCAGTGTGAACCAACTGCAACGGTTCTCTTGCTCTTCGGGATACTCCACTCGGAAAGGAGTTCCTTTGTTGTTTTCCAAGTGTGCACGCCTCACACACATGTTCTGGAGCTTCAATAACAGGTAAGCCATGCACCATGCTTGATGAGGACAGAAGTTTCAGGCCACTGAAATTTAGATGGCCAAAGCGAAGATGCCACATCCAGGAATCATTCTTTGCTTTTCCATAAAAACACTTTTCAAGCATTGTGTTTATATGGAGAGGAAACATACGATTCTTCGCCATCTGGACTTTTACAATCAAACGTCCATGCATATCTCTTATGGAAAGAGAAGAGTTCTCCATATGTATGACATACCCTTTTTCGAGGAGTTGTCCGAGACTCAGTATGTTACTTTTCATGTTGAGCACGTAGTATACATTGGAGATATAGTTTGGAACACCATTCTTCTGAAAGATTTTGATTTTACCTTTACCTTTCACTGACGTTTTTGATGAGTCTCCAATGTTATATCGCCATGAACTCCTTCTGTGAGTTCCACAAAGAGTTTCTTGTCGCCGCACATGTGATTACTTGCACCCGTGTCGAGATACCATACATCCTGCTGATCACTACCTTTCTCTTGTGCAAGGAGAAGTGTGGAGCTTTCTTATTCATGGCCTGATGCTTCATCATAGTTGGATAGCTCGTCTTGAGTCACCGGCTTGCTCCAGCAATCAAATGCATAGTGGTCAAGCTTGTTGCAATTATAGCATTGGATGTTCTTTGTACTTCCTTGTCCACGCATAGATCTACCTCTACCATTTCCTCTTCCATAGAAATTGGTATTTTTCTGCCGGTTTTGGCCATGACTTTGTTGGTATTCGCGCCCTCTGCCTCTTGCGCGATTATTAGCAAAACGTCCACCACGTTATGAACTTCCACGTCCACCATTGTTATTATTTAGAGTCAATCTTGACTCTAAAGTTTGTTCCATTGGTATGGAACTGGCATTCTTCTGCATTCGTTGCTCATGAACTTGCAACGATCCCATCAACTCCTCAATGGAGAGTTTCTCAATATCTTTTGATTCTTCGATCGACACAACCACATGCTCAAACTTGGTTGTGAGGGATCGAAGTATCTTTTTAATAACTCGGACATCTTCAATCTTTTCACTATTTCTTTTCAAATTATTGACAATTACAAGCAAACGCGAAAAATAATCAGTAATATTCTCACCTTCCTTCATGTGAGTCGCTTTGAACTCGGCTCTTAATGTTTGAAGGCGAACCCGCTTCACTTGATCTACACACTTGAAGATGGTGCTAAGGGTATCCCATGCTTGCTTGCTTGATATTGCTTCGGCAATCTTTTCGAAGGTGGATTCATCCAACCCTTGATAGAGGAGAAACAAAGCCTTATTGTCTCTCTTCCTTTGATTTTTTAGAGTGATCTTTTCTTCATTGGTGAAGGCGACTTCTTCTTCCATAGTGGGTTCTTCATACCCATTGGTGACGATCTCCCATAGTTATTGCGACCCGAACAATGCCTTCATTTGGATGCACCATTTTTCATAGTTGTCCTTTGACAACTTAGGAACCTGTGGTTGGATGGTGCTAGCCATCTTTTCTATTTTTTAAAGGAATGGCTGATTTTTTTTGAAAAGTGAAGGGAGATGGATGAAATAAAAAAATCTGAATATTTTTTAAAACAGATTTTTTTGGGCTGAAATCTGATTTTTTTTTTGCTGTAATCTGAATTTTTTAAACAGATATGTGTTTGCTACAACGGATTTTTTTGAAAACAGATTTTTTTTGTTTGCTGCAATCGGATTTTTTTCAAAACAGATTTTTTTTGCAATCTGATTTTTGAAAACAGATTATTTTTTTACAATCGGATTTTTTTGAAACAGCCTTTTTTTTTGCTGTAATTTGATTTTTGAAAACAGATTTTTTTTGAAGAAACAAGGAGTGCAGGACCTCCTTCTCATGACAAATTTGTCTTGGGTATTGCAGACCCAAAGCAGGTAGTGTAGAACCTCCTTCTTATGGCTGATTTATCTTGGGTATTGTAGACCCAAAACAGGTGGTGCAGGACCTCCTTCTCACGGTAGATTTGTCTTGGGTATTGCAGACCCAAAACAGGTAGTGTAGAACCTCCTTATGGCTGATTTGTCTTGGGTATTGCAGACCCAAAACAGGTGGTGCAGGACCTCCTTCTCACGGCTGATGAGGCCCAAGGATCAGTAGCTCTGATACCGCTTTGTTGGGTTTATAACCCAACTTCTTCCTGATGTGTGGCTGCAGCCATAGTAGAGAAAACTGAAACTTGAAGAAGAAGAGAACTTTGAAGAGAGAACTGCTGCTGTATTTCTTATTGAATAAAATCGTATTACACTGCTGTCTTTTATAGGCTTTCTTATTATGTAAAATGACTAATCTATCCCTGTCTAGATACATCCTAGGGGTAGCTAAAGAAAGAAAAAAATCTAGAAAATATCTACTGTATATCTTCACCAGCTAGCAAACTAAACTTGAAGAAATCTCACAGCCAGCATGCACAGCTAGCTCAAAAGATACGTATACGGTTTTGGATTTGCAAAAAATCCTCCACCGTATCCAACAGATCAGTTGTGATCGAATGAGATTCAGAAGGCCCACCTGATGGAAATTTAGTGGCCACACAACTCAGTGGCGGTTGCTTCTTGACGAGGAAGGAGACCCGCCATTAATGGCGAATGTTAAACGGAAGTTTCCTCTTCTAATCTGCCTCTTGCAGACTATTCGTGGGGACCCTTGGAAGCTTGTAGACAAGCTCCATCGAAGCTTGGAGAAGATTAAGCCGGTGGGTTCGATGGAGAAAGCTTACGACTGTTTTTTTTTTTCTAGGTTTCTTTGCAATGGACGAGAAAGAGGCATTTATACTTCCTTCTTACAGAAAAACCTAACTCTCCTAGGCTGTTGGATTGAATCCAAACTGTTAGGATCTGATCTGCTAAAACCACTTCGGAATATGATCGGTATTTGCAAAACCGGCCGTTGTGTTCTCTTGGCTATGGGAGAGAGCCTTAAACCACGGATTGGGTGGCTGAGATCTCGCCGAATGGGTGTTCACGCGGATTGCCAAGCTCGCAAATAGAAGAAACAATGTTTAATTCTTTCCGTTTTTGGAAGAAAATCAACTACACACGCTGCTGTTGTGATGGGGTTTGTGTGCACAGTCGAGCGTAATATCCGGTGCAACAGCTATGGTTTTGGGTCGTCACTTTCCATCCAAAAAGATGGACGGTTCGGATCATCCATGGGGATGATCATGGTGGCCCAAGACTGAAAGTCAGGCGGGTTGGTGGTCAACCCTAACCCAACCCAAGGTTCCTATACCTCAACCCTAACCCAACCCAACCCAACCTCGGGTTGAGAATTCTCAACCCAAGCGGGCTCGGCCGGGTTGATCGGGTGTATACGTGCTAATATTTTCTTTATTACATTAGTTTATTGTATTTCAATATAGGACAACTACTCCTTTAAAAGTCATCTAGCATAGCATGCAATCTATTTAGAAAAGAGAAATCTAGCATATCTTATTCGCTTGAGTCATTGGAAATGACGTGGACAAATGAGACCCAACATTACTAGTGTGCCTTTGACACAAATGAACCACACTCAATTATAATTTATAAGTAACTTATATATTGATCGGGTTCGGGTTGGGTTGGGCAACTCGAGACCTCAATCCAAGCCCGACCCAAGTTTTATCGGGTTGGTGTTTGTATAGCCCAAGCTTGAGATCGGACCTGATACATCCTACCCGAGCCCAACCTAATGTCGGGTCAGTCACGGGTCGGTCGAGTTGAACCCGCCCAACTTTCAGCCCTATGGTGGCCTACGGATCAATCAAACGAGAAGGAAGAAAAACAACTGTGTCTTTCTTTTCGAACGGCTGCGGGCGGGAATTCTTCCGTTTTTAGAAATGTCGGGTCAATGCCAGTTGACCGAGCTTCTCAGCTTGGTGCACATCAAGTGCACACGCTGGTGTATACACGAGTGACTAGGTGGGTCCACAGGAATTGTTTGGATGAAATCCACTCCATTCATTAGATTCCATGGGTCCAAGTAGGACCCCTGACCATAGATCAGGCAGGGTGAAAGCCCAAGTAGGCCGTACATTTAGATTTATATCCTTTATGTGTAGTCTCGCCTTGATCTTATGGCCATATCACATTCAATCTAATCATCAGCGGCTACAAGGACCCTAGGGTCTACCTATATGAAATCAAGATGTTGGATTAATGGACTAATCACCTAAATGTGGCACTCAGGTGATAAACCATTAAATTGGATTTGTGGATCCGATGAATGGTGGATTTGCTGAGTTGGGTCCCGAAATTAACGATGTATGGTTCAATTGTTTTAATAGAGTAGTAAGTGAAATTTCATCGCGATCAAATTCCCATAACTAGGCCTTTTGAAGTTTGGCATCGATTTCATGTAGGTGTGATGGTCCATCTTTAAAACTAACGGGCAAATCATTTTTCTTTAAGGATGGAGATCTCTTCTAATGGTCCTAAGGGTCATAAGGTTTGTCTAGATGAAGAGCCCTGGTTGAATTGACTAATCTTTAGTTATTAATAGCCCTAGGAACCCTAAGAAGCAATTTGGTATGATCTGGTAGTCAAATCTAAAGGATGGATAATCCAAGAACGATGGACCTTGTGACTTTGATCCCTAATTTACTTTATGTGATTTAATTGTACTAAATAGGTGTATTCTGAAATATCATCATGATCCAGATTCTAATGGTCGGATTATTTATTTTTTTATTTATTTAAGCACAAGGTCAATTTAATCATGTTGTGGTGGTTAAAGGGACAGATCAATCTCAAACTTACGATTGTGTTGTGAGTGGTCTTAGTCAAACATTAGATGGTTGAAAGGTCATCAGGGATTTAGGGCTAATTGAACTAAACTCTTAAAGGTCTTGTCATCATAGTCAACATCAAATGGTTAAGATGGATAGATTGAGGGTGACTGTTCAAGTAAGCTAGGTTAGCGTTCATACTAAGTTGGGTGACACGATAACTGTTGATGATTCCTAGGGTTTTTAGCCTAGTTTAAGATATCATTTAATTTAATTAGATTACACGGTAACACCTGAGTATTGAGAAGTACGGGGCGTTACATATCCCAAAATCATATGTGGTACGTCAAGTAACTCATTCTGGTTTAGGAGATATACTTGTTAAATGAATAAAGAAATAAACGAATAAAAAAAGAGAAAATATTTTTTATATGCTTATATATACATATTTATATAAATATGTATTAGAGAAAAATGTAAGGGGAAAAAAGTTCTCCATGTAAAAAAAATAATTAAAAAAATTGCACGCCGTGGTGAATTTTTATTTACCCCACTGCTTTTGTGGGTCCCATCATGAGGTATGTGTTATATCCAAACCGTCCATCTATTTGGCAAGCTCGTATTAAGGCTTGAGATGAAAAATAAGACAAATCTAACAATCAAGTGGACCACGCTATAAAAGGCAGTGGGGGATTGGACGTCTACCATTGAAACCCTTTTAGGGGTCACAGAAGTTTTGGATCATTATGAAATTTGTTTTTCCTCTTCATCCAGGTCTTTGTGACCTTATGAATAGATTGGATGGAAAATAAATGTTATGGTGAGCCCTACAAAATTTTAACAATGAAAATCAATTTTCCCGCTGTTATTTGTGGTGTGGCCCAGTTGATCTTTGGATATGATTCTTTTTTTTATTTATTTTTTATTATGCTCCAAAATGATCTCGAAATATGGATGAATGTTGTGGATATAATAAATACATAACTATGGGGCCCATGTAACTTTGATCTCTTTTGAACCGTTCGTACAACTCGGAGTTCGAGGAGCATCGCACACCAGCCAATTCGCTTTCAGAAGGAATGGCGGGGGTATTTTGGTCCAGTGAAAAGTTGCCCGTACACCAGGGGCGTATTTTGGTATAGTAAGTTTGGACGGGCGTGATAAGGTTGCTGGCTTAAAGGTGAGGCTTACAGTAGGAAAAAGCTCAAAAAAAATCTGAATAGTTCATGTGATGCTGACTCTATGAAAATCAGGTGCCCAACTTTTACTTCGATCCAAAATTCTGGTGGGCCATAGTAAAGAGAGAGGAGAAATTAAAGAAACTATTTTCTTTTTGTCATGACCATTAGAGTTTTGAATCAAGGTGAAAGTTGACCCCCGGGGTTTAATGGGTTGCCGCATCATATGAATGGTTTAGATTTTGTGTTCATATCACATGAGTTTTTAAAAAGTTCTCACAATGACAAAAAACACACACGCTCTGTGATCAACTATTTTTTAACCG
The DNA here is from genome assembly GCF_029962835.1 of Magnolia sinica. Classification (NCBI taxonomy): domain Eukaryota; kingdom Viridiplantae; phylum Streptophyta; class Magnoliopsida; order Magnoliales; family Magnoliaceae; genus Magnolia; species Magnolia sinica. Next base: position 93,632,045 of record NC_080575.1, read on the forward strand.
TTGATTTACATGGCCAATGTTTAAACTGCTCAAATCATTGTATTAACGTTTGTTCTGTTCCACTCTCGTTGTGTTTTCAAATTATTCAAGGAAAAAGGAGCAACGGTCCAAACTAAACGGAAACGGAATGGCTACTCCCCCTGCCACCAGCCAATGGCTGGTGGTCGGTTTTCTGTGGGCCCCATGATGATGTATGTGTTTCATCCATGCCGTCCATCTGTTTTTCTAGATCACTTCATAGTATTACCAAAAAAATGAAATATATCCCAATCTCAAGTGGACCACATTACAGGAAACAGTGTTGATTGAACATTGACCATTAAAACTTTTTTGGGGGCCATAAAAGTATTGGATCAAGCTGATCTTTATTTTTTTCCCTTCATCTGGGTCTTTATGACCTAATCAACAGATTGGATGTCAAATAAACAGTACAGTGGGCCTTAAGAGGATTTAAATGATGGATATCCAATCACTATTGTTTTCCTGTGGTGTGTTCCACCTGAGATTTACATCCCTTTCATTTTTTGTATAAAACCCTAAAATGATCTTTAAAAATGGATGAACGGAGTGGGGAAAATACATACATCATGGTGGGCCCAAAGAGCACCGACCACCAGCCAGGGGCTGGTGTCAGGGGGAGTAGCCAATCCGTTTCCAAACTAAACAGTCAAAGAAAGGACGAAAAGGATCCATCAACTAAGAAAGCTTTGGGGTCACCCTTTATCCATGACAGGGGAGATCATATCAACGGTCCAGATCACCTGAGCACAGCCCAACTGGTGCAAAATGGATGCATCAGGGCACTGTTCAGGTTGTGATGCGAGAGACCCTCCATTTCCTCTTCCGCTCACATGGACCATCCACCCTTCAATAACGTAGCCATCACATGGACCATGTGGCAGAAATAGACGAGTGAAAAATACGGACCGAAGGCCCCGTTTCAATGTACACGAGTGCCGTCAGATGAATGAACCAGCCTATCTTTTGTCCAGCGCATCAACATTAATTGCGTGTCCTTCACTTGATCAGCGGCTAGGACCTTGCACACGTGTGCAACGTGTTGGTACTTTACCAGGCCACTGCTTGTCGTTTACTGTCATACCTTGTTTTTTACCATTACCGAAATAGTCAACCAGAAACGAACACGGGTAGCATGCGGCGGATTTTCTGAGGGAACTCAGGAGTGAAGAATCGAAAAAGAACCATGGAGTGAAGGAAACAGAATTTGACTGAGAATCTAAGGAAGAAAGTAAGAAATGCGGACGTAAGCTCCAAAGTGGAAAGCTGCCGAGTAGAAGAGAACCTGCCAAAGACGAAGGATAATCCAGTAGTGATAATGCTTAATAATAGTACCAGTTATTAGTTGTAGTTCAAGTTTATACTTATACGTTGAATGATTGCATTTTTATGGTCTACTTTTTAGGAATAGCTTTACCTTTTGATTATCATCTGATTATTACAAATTTCTATTAGTTGGTTAAATTATGATAATATGTATTTATATTAGACTTATCTGGTTATTTCAATGCTTGGGGTCAAAATTAATCAATTTAAATCAAGCCATTATAATGATTCTAACACGTATGCATACACCACACGAGATGGAAAACAAGCTGAATACCAACATTCACGGCTGTAACTGAATATTCTTCTAGTTGGTCCTATGCTACAGTATGGGCTGGTTGGTGATTTGGGGCCCACCATGATGTATGTGTTTCATCCACTTGAGATTTGTATCTACTTTTTTTTTTTTCCTTGCACATGCACACACCCCCACACACTCACGCCATAGTGGGATTTCACCACCTATGAATGCTCGAACTCTTGACTGGGTGTAGAAACTCCTGAGAGTCTACCACTCGAGCAAGAGTAAGGATCCAGATTTGTTTCTACCTATTATTTAGTTCATGTCTTGAATTAACTGATAAATTGATGGACACTCACTAACAGCTTAGCTAATGATAAGTTGAGTAGGGAGATTGGCCTGAAGTGATGTCATCAAATTCTATGGACCCCACCATGATATATATTCTCTGTATACACCGTTCATCAATTTGGAGAGATGATTTCAGAACATGATCCAAAGAAAGAGGCAGATTCAAAACTGCAGTGACCCACCACAGAAAACAGTGGGGAGAGTGACCCCACCATTGAAACCTTTCTAAGGTCCCCCGTGATGTTTATTTGAGATCCAACCTGTTCATAACTTCACACAGACATTAACGAAGGGAAAACACAAATATTAGCTTGATCGAAAACTTTTGTGGGCCGAAGAACTTTTGTAATGGTGGACGTCACTCTCTCCACTATTTTCTGTTGTGGATCTTCTTGAGCTTTGGATATGACTCATTCTTTGGCTCATGCCCTAAAATGATCTCTCGAAATGGATAGACGGTGTTGAAACAGAACATACATCATGGTGGGACCCACAGAACTAGGTGGCGTCACTTCAGTAGCTAGTCTCACTGCTCAACCTGTGCTAGCGACCTCCATTGGCAGAGTTAATATGCAATCCGCCTCGGGATGGGGTAAGCCGGAGAATTATAAAACCACTTTTCATAGACACGTGGCATGGCGAGTTATCATTTGGACCGTCCATCTAATTGCCCCTATCTTGGATGGCAAACGGCTCAAAATACACACGATCAAACATCTAATCGGCAGCTTTCAAAGCAAGCGGTGGAAAACAAAAATAAGCTGACGGTCAAGTTCAGTGTCGAGATGATACGCTGGAGTCGGAAGAACCAGAATATGCACACCCCTGTGGATATCTACAGCACACATGGCACGTTGATCTGCAAATCGGGTCTGACCATATTCAGCTCCTTATCATGGGTTGTTTATCTAAAAAAAAATTACAACTTTTAAATAATTCTATTCATCTGATCTTATGTGGTCATTGAAGTGACTGTGGAAAAAAAAAAAAAAAAAAAACAGTTGACCATCATAAATGCCTTGAAGTAACTAGTTGGGAATTGCATAATTTCTGTCCAACTAGCTATGCATTTAATCAGAAAAGCCCCTCTCGTAAATGTAATGCCTGTAACGAAATAGTTCAACATGTGTGTCTTATTCACGTAGAATGAGAACACGTGTGACGTTCATCAAGTAAGACTTGCCGAGGACATGTTATCTGCTAAAAATTTATTAAATGAAGCTGTTTGTCACATTTTTCAGTTTGAATGCTTTTGTCACGTGTGAAATATGCAGCCACGTCAGAACTGAATATGTGGCTCGATTCCAACTAAAGAGTTTGGCTACAAGTGCCAGTATAGGCAGATACGATAAGTGAGATGCGACTATATATGATTGAGATGTGAGACGATCAGTCACCTATTCAACCACTCGCTAATTATTTTATAGAGCGATCAGGTGATATTTGGAGGTCCGAGTTCTTCCTTTAAAAATGAGTTCCACTTTGCCTTTCGTACAAAAGCTTTTTTCTGATACTTGTTACCGTGAAACAAAAAGGAAGTACTTAACAGTTGGTCGAGGCACAATTGTAGGGTGCCTTTGTATATCAATAATTACTTATATTGAGATAAAAGTCTAGCACATGAGCATAGTCGAGATTACAGCTAATCGATTCTAACAACTCATATGAAATAGATAAGCTATGATAAAGAAAGATAAATTGCAGGATAATTGAATGATAATTTGATTGGTTTGTTTAATTGGTATGAGATGACTTATTCTCTTGATTTCTTTTTTTATTTATAAGCTTCTCTGCTATGCAGATACTTTATATTTGTTTATGTTCTTTACTTCAACAATTACGGTAGCTGAATCGTTGACACGTGAGAATTCTAGATCCTTCTGCCACTTTATATTTTTCTAATCGTTCTTCTGTTCACCACTTTTTGTCCTTTGAGCTTCTCGGTCGTACATTGTTATCAGATGATATGTATTGGTAACTCAGCACTCGTTGTACTTCCATAAAAAGCGATCCAAATATCTTTAAAGATATTTTGCATGTTATTTCTTTCTCGTGCGACGACATGTGTCCTTTCCTCATTGGTTATTAGGAACAATAATAAATAGAATACAACACAAGTAAGACTTACTAAATATTAAGTAATGTCATTGGTTGAAAATTATTAAATCATAGTCAAATGCTGGAATAAATATCTATTTTTGACCATACGCACAATAATATTAAAATCAAAATGCTTAGATTTTTCGCAATTCTCTTTCAGTACATCTAAGGATTCATGTCAATCTATTATGCTTAAAAGCAAAAAATAAATAAATAAATAATTAATTAACGATTCTCAATACAATGATAACTCTCTCTCTCTCTCTCTCTCCCCGACGACATCATATAAATTACTCTAAGCCAACTAAGGTTTACATAAGACTCCATATGAAATTATGAAATTGAACTTCATAAGAAACTATGAAATTGGCCTATGGACTAGGGGCATACCCCCATACCCCAAGCAAAAGAGCGCCACCCCCTGCGACCTGGCCCAGAGAGTTTAGTGTGAAGCTTGACCTACGAATATATTGATTGGATGAACAATACATCTTTGATGATCGTGCTCCCTAAATCCTAACATCAAACATACATATTCAACTGTTGGATGAATTTTATAACAGCTTTCATTTTACATAAACTATCTTAAAGCTACTAATTATATTTTTATGACATGGATACATTGTATCCTAACTAATGAACGGATCATCTCTCCTGTAAATGTATTACATTGCCTGAATCTATGGTACATGCATGGCTACCCACTTAAATGAAGAGATGGAGAGAGAGAAATATGAGCTTATTTTTTAATGATGCTGGCAGGAGGGTCTCACCAGGTCACACGGTGGCATTTCATTGGCCTGCTGGATACCTTATTTAAGAAATCGTAACTGAGTATGCTCTTATTGTACTAAGTAAATTCAGTTTGGCCCACCTTGAATGTACGTAGTCTATCCATGCTGTCCATCCGCTTTTCCATCTAATTTAAGGGGTTCATCCCAAAATTGAAGCATATCCAAAGATCAAGTGGATCATGCCACATGAAAGAGTGGGGATAATGATTTTCACCCTTGAAACCTTGCTAGGCCCCACAATGATGTTTATTTGTCATCCAACCTGTTCATAAGATCATACAGACATGGATGAATGGAAAACATTAATATAAGCTTGATCCAAAACTTCTGTGACCCCCAAGAAATTTTTAACGGTAGAAGTTCAATTCAACTGTTTACTATGGTGTAGTCCATTTGAACATTTTATATGCTTCATTTTTGGGCTCAAGTTCTAAAATTATCTGGGAAAATGGATGGACGGAGCGGATAAAATACGTATATCATGGTGGACCTCACAGAGTGTACTCAGTACGCCAATCCGCTTCCCTTGACCCGTCAATCTTTTAAAAGTTAATAGCCCCCTCTCTGATCAGCCTGTGGAATGACGTCACGTGATCACAGTCGACGGAACTTGTGTTATTGGGCAGACCAAATCCACTCCCAAAAAAGATTGGCTTGCTTGGTTCTTCTCTCTCTCTCTCTCTCGCACATGGCAAGATACTCTCACCCATTCAAAGTTCACGTGGTCAGCAGCAAGAGGGGGATCGACATCAAGATCTTTGTGAAAAATTCACCTCATTTATTAGTTAGACTCATGTTAGAACATGATTCTAAAAATGAAGTAGATCCAAAACTCAAGTAGACCATGCAATAGGAAACAGTGGGGATGGAAGCTCATCATCAAAACCTTTATGAGGCCACAAAAGTTTTGGATCAAGTTAATATTCGTGCTTTCAGTTCATCCTAAGTTAGACCGACCCTATGAATGGTTTGGATGACATATAAATATCATGGTTGGCCCATAAATCAAGGACATTTTGGTGGCCCACCTAGCTTCCGACCATGGGAGTAGCCTAACCTGCATGAAATCTACGGCTCTTCTGCCACCTAAAAAATTTATACGTAAAACATCTAAATTCATATGGGGAAAGTGGGACACCTAAAAAATTATACCTAAAACCTCTAAATTCATGTAGGATCATGTTCAACAGTAAATATTCAATCCCGTTGCTTTCTATGGTGGGGTCCACTTGAGCTTTAGATTTAACTGATTTTTTGGCCCATGCTCTAAAATAATCCCCAAAAATGGGTGGACGGTGTGGATATATTCCACACATCATGGTGGGACCTACACAACTTGCTAACATTGAGTGAAATTGGCACGGGACCCAATAGAATTCCATCTAATCTAACTCCAAGCTTTTCCATTCTTCCCAAACATAAAGGGGAATTGGCACATGACCAGATGAATCCCATCCCACCTAATCCCACAGCCCAAACACGCCCTTGGGGTTTTAACGGTAGGTGTTCCATCTCCACTATTTCATAAGGTGCGGTCCACCTGAGTTCTGGATTTTGCTCATTTTCATAATTATGAGCCAGAGAAACTGCTGGATAGGGTGATTTTCTCAAGGACATTTTGGTGGCCCACCTAGCTTCCGACCATGGGAGTAGCCTAACCTGCATGAAATATACGGCTCTTCTGCCACCTAAAAAATTTACACGTAAAACATCTAAATTCATATGGGGAAAGTGGGCCAACGAAAAAATTATACCTAAAACCTCTAAATTCACGTGGGATCATGGCCAACAAAAAATTGAAATAGTGAGAATTTAAGGTAATTCAATTTCATCCTGACGAGGCACATCATGTGAAAGGATTCGATAGCATATAAACCCAGTAAATGCTTACACAAAATTAATGGGGGTATTCCATCTCAACTTTTTCATATGTTGTGTTGTATCGGGCTCTTGGACATGATATTTGGATTCAACGGTTAATAAAAGGCAGTATACCTGATGGGTGGGGTGGATCTCATGAAAGTTACACATAGGCACGTAACTCTCGGTTTGGAAAGCAATGGAGATGAATGCGGAATGATAAAGGCTCATTTGGATACCACCAAATAAGTTACTTTAAAAACAAGACAAAACAAAAACTCATGTAAACTAATAAATTATTTTTCTTAATTAACTTAAATAATTAATTTATAATAAAAAGTAACTTATTTTGATTAGTCTTTTTTATTTTGCATTATATGTTAATTAAACTATGCTAACAAATAAAACATATAATCAGAAATTGTCTAATGCTGTCACTTCATCTTCAGATAAGTATGACCATATTTCAGGTGGGTCGTGTTCAGGTACGGTAGATTATTCTAGTTATTGTGCCACATTATCTGCTAATGGCTTGTTTGTACGGTTTTTTCATCAATAAAAATGTAAGCCGGCCAGGCTTAGTGAAATAACCCAGCATGGTTCATAACCATAACAATTAAAATAATACAAAAATGTATGTATAATGATATGGTATGAATGCATCAGATGGGATGATCGTCCATCTGCTTGGGTTGGAGGTCATCAACCCGCATCCACCCGTTGAGTAGGCTTACACCTTTCGGTAGGCACATCTAATAACGCTCTACCAGGATCGACGTTCCTTCTAAGGAGGGCCCCTAGGATCGACCATGCATTATGCAAATGTAATGAATAATGAATTATATGTAAATGCATATTTTTCATATTTAACATAGTTGTCTCGATCATAATATTCACATATGAATTTAGCGTACAATTATCATATCAAAATACTCAAATTAGTAAATCAATCAAACAATCACAATGATTTATTTTAATTTTAATAAATTATGAGACAAGTTGTGTTACTCACCTGAGTCTGGTAGTGTAAACTCCTCAATGTAATTAAGTTGGATTGAATTCCGAGGTCCTATCAATTATATCAACGATATTATTATTCATCTATTTTTATTACATGGTGGGGCCCACCTTTGATTAACATCCTAAGTGGGCAGATCCAAAATAATCAAGTAATTAAAATTTCTATTTAATATTTCCTTTTTAAGATTATAAAATCATTGGAAATTATTTGATCGGGGTAGCCTATCGGATGATCAGATCATTAAGATTCTTGAGGTGATGTTATGTTTTGCCTTTACACATTGAATGAACGGTGTGAATCTGACCAAACATACACCAATGACCCATTTCGACCTTCTACGCTAAGTGATACCCACGCTTGCACAAAAATCTAAGATTTCCTTATTAAACACTTCTAGATCTAACTAATGTGGCCCATCTGATGGTCAGATTGATCTGAAATTTAAGGCTCTTGTATATTTTGGCCTTAGGGATCATATGATTTATACAGATCTAATCTAATTTGATCAGATGCACACCAATTATAATTACATAATTTTAGACTCCTCTCACATTTACATTGTATCTACCCATAATTCAATACAATAAACGTGTGGCCGATCCATACCGTTCATTGCATACATCGAATCAAATTACATTAAATATATAAAAAATACTAAAAGGAAGACGATATACATACCTGATCTAAGCAATCCAAAACTCTCTTTCTCCCTTTCTCTGTTGTCGTAGGTAGCCTTTTTGTTAATATCTAATTTCGATTAGAACTTTTTTTTACATTTGGGTGTTTGAATCTTGAGAGATGCGAAGAGGGTTAGAAGTATATTTAAAGTATACGGGTTAATGATATAAATAGAATAGGAGATAAGATAGATTTAAAATAAATATAAAATAAAGATAAGATAAAAAATTCTTTTATTATTATTATTATTAGTAAATTTTCACGGCCTTTACAGCATTGAACACCTAATGTCGAAACCATGCACACCTATTGTCGTATAGCCCATCATGATGTTTTTGAAAAATTCACTACATCTATCAATTTTTTCAGCTCACTTTAATTGATGTATCCAAATATAATGAAGATCTAAAACTCAAGTGGACCACTAAGCTTGAAAAAACATCATTAAACCTCATATTAGAATAGAGAAGCCAAAAAAATTGAAGTGTCCCACCTTAATATTTTTAAGAAATCTACCTTGTCCATCATTTTTCTTAGCCCATTGTACTCATTAGGCCCAAATATGAGGCAAATCCAATACTAAATGAGCCACACTACTTGAAACAGTGGTATTGAACCTCCACCATTGAAATAATCATGAGACCCACATTTAATTTTTTGAAATATCCACTTGTTTCTTCATATGATCTTATGGGGTAAGAATGACCTTTTGACCAGTTTGGATGGCATATAATAATCACAGTAGGCTTCACAAAATTTTCAATGGTGGTCATTCAATCTCCATTGTTTCCGTCTATATGGCCCACTTAACCATTGCATTGCCCTCATTTTTTGGCCCACCTCCTAATATAATATGGTAAAATGGATGGACCGGGTGGATTTCTAGGAAATATCATGGTGGCCCTAGGCATGCAGAGTTGGGTTCATTTAGCAAGCGTAACAACATTTTCAGTCAAGCGGCGATGGTGAACTCACTTTGATGTATGTGTTGTATATCTATAATGTCCATCCATTTTGCTAGCTCGTTTTAGGGCATGAGCCCAAAAATGAAGCAAATCCAAATCTCAGGTGGACCACACCATAGGAAGCATGATGATTGAATAACTGCTATTAAAAACTTCTTGGGGCCACAAAAGTTTTGGATCAAGTTACTAGTTGTATTTTCCTTTAATCCAGATTATTAATAGGCTAGATGGCAAATAAACATTACAATAGGCCTTAGGAAGTTTTTAATCATGAGCGTTCAATGACCACTATTTCCTATGGTGTGGTCGGCCTGAGATTTGGATCTGACTCATTTTTGGGAAAATGCCTTAAAATGAAATTTTTTTTAAAAAAATGGATGAATGAAATAAGTATATAACACATATGTTAAGGTGGGCCCCACTGTCATGGCATTGTTGGATTGGGTGTTTCCTAACCAAACGGGATTTTTGGACTATGTGTTTTAAAAAACACAACATGCTTATCTACTTATTAAGTTGAAACCAAGATAAACTATTTAAAGCATAAGTAACTTATTTTAAGTAACTTATCATCCAAACGCACCCTACGTGACTAGGAGGAAGGTATTCCACTGCCCTATGTGAGAGACATGCAAGCACTCACCCAAAGTGACTAGGTGGTAGATATTCCACTGCCCTATGTGAGAGACATGCAAGCACTGATCATTACTGCATGGGACAAACATACATCAGATCCACTGCATCCAGCAGGTGAGCCATCTAGATGTCCCGGCTCGCACATGGGAATGAGATCTGGCTGTCCTTCTACTAGTACATGTAAATCACATTGCCAAAAGTCAAGATGGTATATAATTTAGAATCTTAGAAAATCATGCTTAAAGTTTCTTCATACCTAAATTCTTCTGTGAATTGTATCTCATATAATTTACAAAGTAATTTGATTTTTCTGACCCAGAATCAAAGTAATGGGACTAAGTAAATAGATGGCTTAGATCTCAAACTTGTTTGCATGGTTCCCCATTTGACGCCCTATAAATGAAATGCCCAATAATCTTGTTTCACCCTTGAATAATGGATTTGAATACGAGTACATAATCACAAGAAGTATGATTCTTGGGATGGCTTGCATAGGATAGAATGCAGATCATGAACGGTTCAGATCATCGTTTTAGATGGATTCGGTGGAGAGGAAAAGAGAGCAAAACTCTATATAGAAATAGCAAAGAGCAAATGAGAAACGCATGGAGATTACATTTTCAAGAGAGAATAATGAAAATGAGAGAAAGGGATTGATATTTGTAAGTCCGAGTCATATTTCTAACCATGCACATGATAGCATCAAATGATGTCAGTCTTAGATGAAAATCTACAATGGCCTAGAACACCTTTGCCAACCATTCTTTATTTCGGTAGCATTTAGGGTAAATTCATACATTTCATCTAAAGGGTGATTTTAGTAAATAATCAATGGGTAAGATGTTGTTCAAAACCATAGTGGCCCCATTGTTCAAACCTTGGTTGTACTGGATACCTACGAGTATCTCTCTCCCACTCTGGGGGGTAGTTTTGTTTTAAGGACACATTAGGCGACTTATTGTCGATCCAAATGATTCATTCATTCATGCAACTAGGAGTAAGTCATGGTGCAAAAATATAAGTGATCCTTAACTTCTATCAATAGCACGAAAAAGAATGGTCAAGATTAACCGGAGAAACAAAATGGTCCAATCATTATCTTGAACCGTCTATTAGATAGATCTTATTTTGTATTTCTTATTATTCTAAAATAACACTTTGATTTAGTGGTACATATTATCCCTATTCAAAGGATTAGATCACCCGAGTGTCAAATTTTTTACATAATGACTTACTCTTTGGGCATGTTTGTTTTCCTATTTAACATTATAAATGGTGGAAAATAGGTAATTATAATCTTAACCTATTTCTATTGTTTGGAAGAGATGAAATACAAAGGGTATACTTTTGGAAAAAATGGATGAGAATGACTGAGTGAAATTTGTGGATCTCACCATGATGTATGTGATCGATCCACGCCGTCTATCTATTTTATCAGATCATTTCAGAGTTTGTGCCAAAAAATTAGGTAGATTATAAGCTCAAGTGGATCACACCGTAGCAAACAAGGAGATATTAACATCCATCATTGAAATATGAAGCCATTCGTGGGTCCCACACTGATTTTGTTCTGTGATCCAACCCGTTCATATGATCACATAAACACAGATGAAGGGAAAACACAAATAGTAGCTCGATACAAAACACCTATGGCCCGCAAGAGGTTTTCAATGGTGTGGGTTTAATCCTTGTGTTTCTTGTGCTGTGGTCACTTGAACTTTGGATTTGCCTCAATTTTCAGGTTATGCCCTAAAACGAGCCGTTACAATGAATGGACGGCTTGGATCAGACACATAAATCATGGTCGGCCCTGTAAAATTTTGAAAATTTTCCTTGATATTAGTGTCAAGTCAAATCAAATGTCATCGTGTATGGGTGGCTACAGTGTATTTCTGATGTGAAATAATAATTGTTTATTTACTTTTATTTCCAACTGTAAATAAGAAAACAAGCACCCCCTTGGTTGCACCCATGAATGAATAGTTTGGATGACAATAGGTTACCTTGTGTAACCTTTAAAAGGTCTGGAGACTCTAAGGGGACATAATTAAAATTAATGCAGGGGCATTTTCACACTGCGTTGCGTTCAAGTGTGACGGGCAAAAGTACACTCGGGGAAGATGTCTCGTGAGAAGCGGATGGCTCATATGAGGTGGGTCTCATCCGTGTGAGACGGGTGGCTCGTATGAGATGGAATCTATGTAATATGGGACCCAAGAAGGGAGTTCAGTGTAGGTCCATGTAATTGACTCGGTCATAGTTCGGGTCCATGTAATGGCTCAGCCGTGCCTCGATTTGCACTATACTCATGCAAACTTGTTTGAAAACTCATCATACATGATGTGACTCGAAAATCTGAACGGTCCAAGTGAAGCAGCACCTCATGAAACCTCCTGGGCCTAACTTTTACTTCGATCCAAAACTTCTGTGGGCCATGAAAAGTGAAAACAGTTTGCTCCCTTGATTTGCATTTCTCTTTGCTATGGCCCATTATAATTTTAGATCAAGGTGAAAATTTGTCCGAAGATTATGCATCACATGGACCGTTCGGATTAGAATCCCATGACACGTGTTGTAACACCCCGGGTTTTCAGGGACCGTGTGGGAACTCGGCCTCCAAATTCCCGAGTGTCACTTATATCCTAAGTATGGTGATTTGTACATAAATCAGTTTAAATGAGCAATAAAGGAATTGGCTGGAATATAAACTACAACCACAACTAATCTACTGAAATAAATGCGACTAAGAAATACAAGTCTATAAGAATATCAAACGGGTCGCACAAGGCGTCGCCCGATAAAATTTATATAAGAAATGCTTAAAGGAAATGGTGTGTTAGATCCCTACTTAACAACCCATAAACAACCTGTACAGTTTACGGTGATTCGCCCATAAGCTGGACGTAGGAAAGCTCCTCTTCCCTATCCATGCTCATCTCGTTCGGCTCGTCGAGCGCTGCCTCACCTGCATCTAGTAAAGGGTTTGGTTGATGTTTTAAAACACTGTCCCAGAGTGGGAGTGGGTAACTAACTCAGTGATCACTATTAGCCTTAAGTTACAACAAGCATCAATTATATGATGAATTTAATGAAAGGAATACATTCACAAATTCCTAAATAGTCTTGTTAATGCATATGCATGTATTATGATATGATGCATGACCTTACAACAATACTCCCTCGAGCGACTTTGTCTACTGATCGCGCATGACCAACACTCCCTCAATGTGATCTCAACTGCCGAATTGTCAACCTAACTAGTGCGATGCGATCGTGATCGTGTTAGCCGAGTTTTTAATTCATTCCGTTCATCCAGCAGATTGAGAAAACTGGTACACCCCACGTATCATTGTCCTCAACTAGTTGCGAGGCCAAGGCCCTTCAACGTGCGAGGCCAGGACCCCGCGATCCTTGATCTCATTGGGTTACTCATCCTCGATTTCAAGTACATGGAGAGTGCTGAGAAGAAGGATCGCTCGCGGTCACTACGGGGAGAATCGTCACCCCAGCGTAGGCCGACAGCTCGGACACAATGTCCCATTCCACTATGCCCGGCTCTTGAGTCAGTGAATCGGTTTCAGATAGTTATCGATAGGCTTCAGTGGTTGAAGGGTATTTTAGGTTCCATACAGGCGTAAGCAGACATGGTTAACAAACATGGTTGGTCAGTAAGTGAACTAGATTGTGCAAGTTCAGGTGAATACGTGACGGGCGACATCGAGTATAAGCGACTCATGTAGTCCAACTACTGTCGCCCATTCGCATCTACCCAAACCTGCTGGTTTAGCCGCAGGATGGTCCTACCAATGGGACCACCTTCTCCCACTTCAGTTCCCTAACCAACCCAGGGGTTTATGACATTCAATAATATTCCAACAATTCCGAATTTGCCTTCTCACACTAGTAAAGTCATGCACTCATACATCAAGCATAAAAATTCAGATTTTCTACAATGCAACTACTAACAAAACAATACGAAATTAATGTGTGTGTGTGTTGAGTGGGGTTACCAAAGAGATCAAGAGCTATACATCATTCATAGTACAAATATACAACAAGATCAATGCTAGCACAAACATACAACAAGGATTTTATGCAATCATACATGCCACAAGGAAGGTTATACTAGAATCACATATGAGATGAACATGCCACTCTAAATCAAGCCCAATCATGTTGAAGAACAAATAACCAACACTTAATAATTTCATGGGATTTAGGGGGACCTATTATGTGGGGTCTTAGCTAGGTTTTCTCAAGATTACTCAAGCACATCATCCTAATATTTATAATCATTAAACTTATAGTAGAATTGGTGCTAGGCCACTTAAGGATAATAGTCCGCACATTGTGACGAACCGCTCGATTCAGGGCGCCCGTAGGGTTATGGTGTTATGAAATCATCGTTGAAATACATAAATAAGCGTACAAGCTTGTAAGAATTGAAAGAAATTAAACACAAGACCTAAACGTACAAACATAATTCAATACTTACTTTCAATCGTCGCTAAATCGACACCAATGAAGGACAATATTGCTATAGAGGAGATGAGAGGGTGAAGGTGCATAAACTCTCATGCTTCCAAGCTCTTCCTCTCTCTTCCTCCTCTTTTCTCCTCTTTCTCTTCTCCCTTTCTCCATTTCTTTCTTCTAGGCTAAATTCGTATGGGGAGAGGGGTGCCCAAATGAAACCCTTATAGAGTGTCAGATTTGGTGTGAATGGCCCCAAGGGCTAGGTTTTTACTATACTGGCCCTATGAGAGGGTCTTCTAACCTTTAGAGCCCACTATGGGGTGTACATATTGATATACACCATATGATAGTTAGCCCCAATGATGATCTACGTATGGATATGATCGGCCCGCCATTTGGACGCGCCGATTGACAGATATAATTAGAAGTCTGTTCAACAGTCACCGATGGTCGATCGGGGCCGCAGCTATACGGATATGAGTAGGGAAATATCCTTACTCCAAGTAAGAAGTTTGGTCGTAAACCGACGGTCCAAAATCCTCAACTTTGCATAAGAGTGGACGACCCAATTCACTTAAGTTTCAGCTTCTTCCTTTAAGATATTTGCACTTCTCATGCACTCGCCCTTTGGCTCAAGTTGAGCGGTTATGAACAGTACTCAGGTCCGACTCCCGCGATGGACATCAAGCCTAGTAAGACGGACATTATTCTATAGTTTTGGAACTAATGGCCCACAAACAAGCAGTGTAAAGCTTGTTCAAAAAATCGGAGCATTTCTGGAATGAATTAGGTATTGAGATTTCTCGTGGGCAATGATTAGGATTTAAATTAACTATGTTCATAGTATGGCTTATTTATAGCAAATGAAAGTGGAGATTTAGTCATAATTACTCTAAACCGTCGGTTTTAGGCTAAAAGAGTAACGGGGTTGATTTAGTCAATTAGTTAAGATCCAAGCCTTATAAGACTCAGCTTCGGTTAGATCTTTAATTTAGTTATGATTGTCTTGATTAGTTAGCAATAGGTCGGTTAGATTTGGGCCCTATGTGAGTAATTCATGGGGCTAAACTTGATGTTCAAGTAATCGGGCGAATTTGTTGGCTTCCTACGATTGATTAATCGGACTTGTGCAGTTCTTTACTGGTTTTACCTGTATATAAACTAACATTGAGTGCTAATGGTCAGTAAGTGATATTATAAGTTAATTACAAAAAAAAATTAAAAATTTTTAGAAATCCAAAACAGTGAAAATTTAGGACGTTACAATCTACCCTCCTTAAAAACAATTTCGTCACCGAAATTGCTTAAGGGTAATATGTAAAGATTTTATTATTTCATTTGTCTAAGTTTTATTGATTTCAAGTTTATATGCGTGGTAGGGTATATACTATTTATACTAGTCTGACTCATTTTAGCCTACCCCCTTAAAACTTTTTCACCCTAATGGTTTACTACAATTTATTTAATTATCTATTTATTTTTAAAGATTTGGATTCATGACCACGATTTTCCTCTATTTAGAGTAAAATTATTTGTTTTCAATATTCGACCAACACGGAGAGACAATTGTAGTGGGCTTGAACTCGATACGTCGATCATCTACCTGACCAGGGTAGAAGGCTCATTGTATCCCTTCTTCATCCTGGTGGATCCTTGTCTTCTGCTCGGTCAAAGCAATGAGTCCATTGGTAGTCGCCCAGGATTGACAATTGGGTCAAGCCACGAATGCTTTGCAGGTGTATACTTTCGTAATTCTGTAATCTAATTATTCTAAACATTGGGGAATATCAAAATTTATTAAGAAGTTCAAGTTTCACATTTTTAAGATTTTTTATTGGGTATTTTCATTGTAAGTTCTTATTTAATTTATGTTTAACTTAGTGGGTAATGAGTCCCCCATGGTGCCTATGATCAAACGATTATCGTACAAAGGTTTCTGATGGCCTAAAGTTTTATATGTATATTATCATCCGATCTTATAACCAATGGGTTATGAGAAATCGGGTTTTGGTTTCAATAATTTCGAGGGGCAATGGAGAATTGAAAGTTCTAAGATATTTCAGAAGTTTAGAGGGATGACGACGTAAGAAGGGCGTGAAAAGGAAAGAGGAAGAACATCGTCTCCTTTACGTGCTATAAACCTTGAATCCATAAGAGAATAAGAACCCATAATATTTTAGTGAAGTCCGTTTCGAATACGAACTTAAAGAGTCTTAAACAATCAAACTCAACTCTACTCAAGAGTCGTAGTTCAACCGTACCAGAAAATACTTGAAATAAAAAATACACTAAAAATAATTTAATTTAATCATACAAGACAATTTCTGACATGGTTAGAAGCAATTTCTAAAAAGAATCCAAATACTAAAACTCTAATAAAAGATACATCTGGTTCATCGGCAGATCGAGGTTGCAAAAATTTTTGGTTTCACATGTCTATTGTTCGTAACATCCTTGCCACTTTTAGCTACTAAATTTTATATATATATATATATATATATTTATTTTTATAGTGATTCATTACTAATTTAAATTTTATTCTACAAAATTTTATTTTATTTCAAGCTTCATAAAAATTATGAAAATTCCAGAAGTACCAGTCATCCAATATCAATGATTTTCTGTTTGTTTCTAAAATACCTTTATTTCTTATAACGTCTTTCATACTTACAGAACTAAATTAGTTTCTAAATTTTTTTATAGTAAGTTATGAGTAAGATTACTCACATATTACAAAATTTCATCTCATTTTGATTCAGAGAAAAATTATTAAAACCCTAGAAGTGACATTTGTTTGAAACTAACGATTTTTTTGTATAATTAAAAAATGTCTCTATTTCTTATAAGGTTTCTTATACTTTTGGTAACTTAATTAATTTTAAAATTTTTATAATGTTTTATAATTAAGTTTAAAGTTATCCCACAAATTTTCATATCATTTGGAGTTGTAAATAAAATATTAAAATTCTAGGAGCAACAATTGTCCGAAATTAATAAATTTTAGATAGTTGGAAAGATGTCTTAATTTTAACTATAGTATAATTTTTATTTTATTTTTTCTTATTTTTATATAAAACTAGACTCATCAAGCTTCAATCTGGCTTTTAAATCACCTAAATCGGAGTTGTAATGAAGGAGATATGAAATTTTAAAGTTGACCCAAAATTGTAGAAAATTCTGGCAGGACAACGCCGAAACTGGCTCCCCGGGCGGGGGCCACGCCGGTTGGCCGGGGTCCCATGGACGCGCTAGATGCCCGGGCGGGGTCGCGTGGACGGGCGAGGTCCTGCTGGCTCACTGTTTCCCGGGTGGGGTCCACTTAAATTGTGGTTTCCCGAGCGCGGGTAAGGCCCCCTGGGAGGTGCCATATATGAATTTGGGGTAAGAAAAGCCGATCTACGCAGTGGGCCTAGTTATTTTGCAAGATTCCTCCCAGTTAGTGGTCAAAATTCAATTTATCCACATTTTCACTATTTTCAGTAAATTTTTGTTCATCCGTAAATTTCTATCCCCAAACGGGTCGGAACTATCAAGTTTGGCCCGGTGTTCGCTCATTTGGTCTAGGACGATAGTTTCGACCGTCTAATCGTTCAGTTTTAGGCTCGTTTCTCTCAATGGGTAGAGGTACTGTGAGGCTCTCGGACCCATTTCCTAGCGTCACTACCCTCTTTCACTCCCCAATCCTAACTCCTTGGAAGTCTTACCTTTCGTCTAAGATGGCCGGTTCAGGGCCTGGGGTGGTTCTTAGCATTTATATATCTATATTGCATTTTCTCTCAAGTCAGCGGACGCATTAGTGAGTTCATGATCCACGGCGCAGTTTGAGTCTTTCTATTCGTAAACCCTAATGTTTTAGTCTTCGGACTTGCCAAATGGTATGATCCTGGGATCCTATAAATGTCTATAAGTTCGATCGCTCCCTCCTACGTCAGCGAATGTGACAAGGCGAGTACATAATCCACAGCCCAATTTACTCCAAACCATTGCTCTGATATCATCTGTAACACCCCAGGTTTTCAGGGGCCGTGTGGGAACTTGGCCTCCAAATTGCCGGTTGTCGCTTATATCCTAATTATGGTGATTTGTACATAAATCAGTTTAAATGAGCAATAAAGGAATCGACTATAATATAAACCACAACCACAACTAATATACTGAAATAAATGCGACTAAAAAATACAAGTCTATAGGAATATCGAATGGGTCGCACAAGGCGTCACTTGACAAAATTTATATAAGAAATGTTCAAAGGAAATGGTGCACTAGATCCCTAGTTAACAACCCATAAACAACCCACACAGTCTATGGTGATCCGCCCATAAGCTAGACGTAGGAAAGCTCCTCTTCCCTATTCATGCTTACCTCGTTCGGCTCGTTGAGATCCGCCTCACCTGCATCTAGTAAAGGGTTTGGTTGGTATTTTAAAACATCGTTCCAGAGTGGGAGTGGGTAGCTAACTCAGTGATTACTATTAGCCTTAAGTTACAACAAGCATCAATTATATGATAAATTTAATGAAAGACATACATTCACAGATCCCTAAATAGTCTTGTTAATGCATATGCATGTATTGTAATATGATGCATGACCTTACAACAACACTCCCTAGAACGACTTCATCTAACGATCGCGCATGACCAACACTCCCTCAATGCGACCTCAACTCTGAGTCGTCAACCTAACTAGTGCGATGCGATCGTGATCATGTTAGTCGAGTTTTTAATTAATTTCGTGCATCCAGCAGACTGGAGAAACTAGTACACCCCACGTATCATTGCCCTCAACTGGTTATGAGGCCAAGACCCTTCAACGTGCGAGGCCAGGACCCCATGATCCTTGATCCCATCAGGTTCCTCATCCCTGATTTCAAGCACATGGGGAGTGCTGAGAAGAGGGATTGCTCGCGGTCACTACGGGGAGGCTCATCACCACAGCGTAGGCCGACAGCTCGGACACAGTTTCCCATTCCAACATGCCCAGCTCTCGAGTCAGTGGATTGGTTTCAGATGGTTATCGATAGACTTCAGTGGTTGAAGGGTGTTCTAGGTTCCATACATGCGTGAGCAGACATGGTTAACGAACATGGTTGGTTAGTAAGTGAATTAGACCGTGCGAGTTTGGGCGAGTACGTGACGGGTGACATCGAGTACAAGCGACCCATGTAGCCCAACTACTGTCGTCCATTCGCATCCGCCCAAACTCGCTAGTTTAGCCACATGATGGTCCTACCAACGGGACCACCTTCTTCCACTTCAATTCCCTGACTAACCCAGGGGTTTATGACATTCAATAATATCCAACAATTCTGAATTTGCCTTCTAACACTAGTAAAGTCATGCACTCATACATCAAACATAAAAATTTAGATTTTTTATAATGCAACTACTAACAAAAAAATACGAAATTAATGTGTGTGCGTGTTGAGTGGGGTTACCGAAGAGATCAAGAGCTATACATCATTCATCGTACAAACATACAACAAGGATTAATACTAACACAAACATACAATAAGGATTTTATACAATCATATATGCCACAAGGAAGGTTATACTAGAATCACATATGAGATGAACATGCCACTCCAAATCAAGCCCAATCATATTGAAGAACAAATAACCAACACTTAACAATTTCATGGGATTTAGGGGAACCTATCATGTGGGGTTTTGGTTAGGTTCTCTCTAAATTACTGAAGCATATCATTCTAACATTTATAATCATTAAACTCATAGTAGAATTGGTGCTAGGCCACCTAAGGATAATAGTCCGCACCTTGTGACGAACTGCTCGATTCACGGTGCCCGTAGGGTTATGGTGTTAGGAAATCATTGTTGAAATGTCTAAATAAGCATACAAGCTTATAAGAATTGAAAGGAATTAAACAGAAGACCTAAACCTACAAACATAACTCAATACTTACCTTTAATAGTTGCCGAATCAACACCAATGAAGGACAATGTTGCTTTAGAGGAGATGAGGGGGTGAAGGTGCACAAACCCTCATGCTTCCAAGCTCTCCCTCTCTCTTCCTCCTCTTTTCTCCTCTTTCTCTTCTCCCTTTCTCCCTTTCTTTCTTCTAGGGTAAATTCGTATGGGGAGAGGGGTGCCCAAATGAAACCTTATATAGTGTCAGATTTGGTGTAAATGGTCCCAAGGACTAGGTTTTTACTATACTAGCCCTATGGGAGGGTCTTTCTAACCTTTAGGGCCAACTATGGGGCATACATATTGATATACATCGTAGGATATTTAGCCTCAATGATGATTTACGTATGGATATGATCGGTCCGCCATTTGGACGTGTCGATCGACAGATATGATTAGAAGTCTATTCAACGGTCACCGATGGTCGATCGGGGCCGCGCCTATACGGATATGAGTGAGAAAATATCCTTACTCCAAGTGAGAAATTTAACTTTGCATAAGAGTGGACGACTCAATTCACTTAAGTTTCAGCTTCTTCCTTTAGAGTATTTGCACTTCTCATGCACCCATCCTTTGGCTCAAGTTGAGCAGTTTTAAACAGTACCCAGGTCCGACTCCCGAGATTGACGTTAAGCCAAGTAAGACGGACATTATTCTATAGTTTTGGAATTAGTAGCCCACTAACAGCGGTCTAGAGCTTGTTCAGAAAATCGGAGCATTTCTGAAATGAATTAGGTATTGAGATTTCTCGTTGGCAATGATTAGGGTTTGGATTAACTATATTCATAGTGTGGCCTATTTATAGCTAGTGAAAGTGGAGATTTGGTCGTAATTACTCTAAAATGTCGGTTTTAGGCTAAAAGAGTAACGGGGTTGATTTGGTCTATTAGTCAAGATTCGGGCCTTATTTGACTCGACTTCGGTTAGATCTTTAATTTAGTTATGCTTGTCTTGATTAGTTAGCAATGGATCGGTTAGATTTGGGCCCTATGTGAGTAATTCATGGGGCTAAACTTGATGTTCACGTGATCGAGCGGATTCGTTGGCTTCCTACGGTTGATTAATCGAACTTGTGCGGTTCTTTACTGGTTTCACCCGTGTATAAACTTACATTGAGTACTAATGGTCAGTAAGTGATATTATAAGTTAATTACAAAAAAAAATAAAAATTCAAGGATTTTTGAAAATCCAAAACAGTGAAAATCAAGGACGTTACATGTGTACAAAGGTGCACACGTGAGTAGGTGCGTAAGTGATCATGACTCATTTGCATGACTCAAAGAAATGAGGTTTTTTGAGCCAACCACGAGTCAAAGAATTTGTTTGCGTGGCATGTACATTTCAAAGTGGTATACCTATGAGATTTAATCTATCCATCAGTGGGCCTAATTCTTTAAATGCTTTTATTTGTCCATAACCTTGAAACCTTGATCTAAAGTCCTGATAGGTATCCAATTGCGACCCAAAAACCAATCGGATCTGGTCCGGGTCTTCTAGACGGGAGTGGATTAGGTGCTACCAAGTAACACCTCAGTGGGTGTTATCCTTACCTTGCGGCCAGTCTCGATGATTTTTCTTATATCCACACTGTGCATCCTTTTTTTCGGCCCATTTTAGTACATGATCCCAAAAACTAAGAAGATCCAAATCTCATATGGATCACATTAGAGGAAACAGTGGTGATTGAATGCCCACCATTAAAAACTTTCTAGTGCCCACCATAGTTATTTTCCATCCAACCCGTAGATAATATATAAAGAGAGAGAGAGAGAAATGCTCACACACGACTAGTTGGACCATTGAAATTTGTCCAACTTGCTGTACATTAAATTACATAAATATCTCTTTTTAGCTATATGTAATGCATAATGCTTAACTATGAACGGCCACGTGACATCAAATGGTACATGGGTATGTTGGGAATACGTGTCAAAGATCTAGCTCGTTTATCAAACATGGCCCACTAATTAAATTTTATTTGCCAAAAATTTATAAATGTACTTTATAGCTGAATCCACACATGTAAGTTGAAACTAAATTATTGGAATGGATTTTAACAGCCACTTTTCTTGTATAAAAATATTATGTACTATTGATAAGAAATAAATATTTTTTTATACCTTTCATATACGTACAATGAACTCTATTTGATTAACGGATTGGATTTCTTACCCATCTGATACATTATCTAAACTCATCACACGTGCACACCTTACATGGTTATCTTGCCTTTTTTTTTTTTTTTGGAAACAAACCCGTTCCTCCTTCTTCTCTCCACATTTAATGTTCTCTCTCCCTCTATGCCGCTGGCAGATGTAAATTGCCTCTTAACCTTCCGCCACTTCTGTCATAGGAAGCTAGTGGGCCTACTATGATATCTGTGATAAATCTATTCCGTCCATCAGTTTTTCTAGATCGTGTTAGGACTTGGGTCCAAAAATAAGACAAATCCAAAACTCTAGCAGCCACACAATAGGAAAAACTGCATATTGAATTGAAAATACAAAAATATTATCATGATCCAAAACTTTTGTGGCCCGTCCTACCATGATCCGGTATAACATTTGATTGTCTCCGGTGCATCGGTACTCTTCCAGAGTGTTTTCAAAGGGGGGTGGATTAGATATTACCTTGACTATGGGCCCACCTTGATGAACGTGTTATACATCCACCTTGTCCATCAATTTTTATTGATCATTTTAGGACTTGTTCTCATTATTTAATGCTCACCATAAAAAACTTCTTAGGTACCACCTATGGCCCACTGCAATGTTTATTTTCCATCTAACCTTTTAATAAGGTCAGATAGACCCGGATGAAGGAAAAATACAAAGATCAACTTAATCTAAAACTTTACAGCCCACAATAAGCTTTTAATAGTGAATCACCATTGTTTCTAGTGGTGTAGTCCACTTTAGGTTTGGATCTTCTTAAGTTTCGGCATCAAGGCATAAAATGCAATGAAAGAATGGATGGACAGCATGGATATACAATACATTCATCAAGGTGGGCCCCATACGGTTAGGGTAACACCCACTCACATATTACCCGGTGATACCTAATTCACTCTCATTTGGAAACACTACAAGAAAGTGGGCCATTGCCGACACTTTTTTTCCCGATGACCAGCACGAACTGCCAGCAAATATAAGAATCATTAATTGCCGATGACGATCCAATGGTGTTACGGGAAATCTTTGCAGCGCTAATTAAAAGCAACCTCTAGCAAAGGGTGCGGAAAATGCTTTTTTTTTTTTTTTTAAACGAAACCCTCGTTCTTATATTCTCTCTCCTCTGTCACTCTCTCTCTCCCAGTGCCCTCCACCCCCATTCCCTCTCTCTCTCCTAGCGCCCTCCGCCACCCTTCTCTCTCTCTCTCTCTCTCTCTCACTCCCAGCGCACTGTTCCCCTATTCCCATTCCCTCTCTCTCTCTCTACAACTTGGAGCAGATCTAGTTTGGATTTCCTTTTGCCTTTCCCATTTCACTAGTTTTTAGGGAGCTCTCTTCTTTTGCGATTTTCCAGTGCGTAAACGAGGATTTCAAATCCCTAATCTCTCTTCTTCTGCGATTTTTCGTGCGTAAACAGGGATTTCAAATCCCTTTTATTTATTTTTCCAAACCCTATATAGGAGTTAGACAATACCTGTTTGCGATCAAGGGCGACTGCCTTGAGCATGAACTCCTCACCATCGTCAAAGGTGATATTTCTCCAGTAGCTGGTTCGGGCTCTCATTGCCATCCACTTTTTCGCCGATTGGAACGACAGATCAGTGTCGTCATTTGGCGAAAGGGGGGGTTCTTGAAACCCTAGCATGGTAGGAAGTGTGGAAGCAGCGTATGCTCGATGGAGCAGGGGTGGAAGTCGAGACTGGGAGCAACCGTAGAAGATGGTGGCCGAAGGTCTGGATTGAGGCCAGATTTGAATAAGCCACGTCATAGGATGACGGATTTAATGGCTGCCTGAGGCGCATGGGTCGCTGATTTCTGAGGGTTGCCGAATTTAATGGAGGATCGAAGACGGAAGCCAATGAAGAAGAAGGTCCTGTGATTTTGCGATCTGCGACAGTGGTGGACTGACAATTGGAGCAGAGCTCTGCTCTTTGTTATTGTAGGTGTGGGTGAAGGCCCTGTTCTTGCACCAACTCAGGAAGACTTGTTGAGTTGACTCGATGCGGTCCATTTGCTAGCTGTGACAACAGTAAGTCTTTTGATTGTGAAGCTTGCCTTTCCTATTATCTAAACATGCTTGTTCTGTTTATCTCGTTGCTGAAAATAAAACAATTCCTCCATTTGCACTGATCCATTCTTATGTGTGGGGAGGGTCTGCTGTCGGATTTTACTCTATTCAGTTAGATGTTTCATTTCATTTATCAATGGTTTTACTAAGTTTATATGGAAATATCTGATGAGCAGCATAAATGAAGTCCCATAAAGAATGGAGATATGTAATTCTCAAAATTCTTGTTACTGATGGATGCAAAGCTGAATATGTACTGCAACAGTGCCATTGGCACTCTCCTGAACTGAATATGTACGGCAACAGTGCCACTGGCACTCTCCTCAGAGGACACCATCAATGGGAAGAGGTATGGTGCTACCTATCTCTAGAAGGAAATAGATAATATCTTCATTTCTGGATGTCCTGATTTCGTAGCATAGTTAGGACTTATTTTTGTGTCTTGGGTGAAAAACTGCCAACATTGAGGTCTCTCGCAAGGTTATTATTGAAGGCCATTTAAGAACAGTATGGCTTCAGTGAATTATAGCTGTGGGTATGTAACACATGCGTACAATGAGTTTTGGAGTATTGCCTCTAGGCTAAACTTTTTTTTTTTTTGCCCATGTTGGATGAGAAACAAATGTTATTACCATGGTATGTATGGCTGTGGGCATAGCTGAGCTCCTTCTTTTGGGAAATTATTCCCTTTTATCTATATCTGTTGACTGTTGTGTTTGACACCTTAACAGACAAGCAAGTGGAGGCCTTTGGCTCTGTCCGGAAATGGATCGCAAACCTCCCAGAAATTCCTTTTGCCTGCAGGAAAAAGGAAACCAAAACTATCGAGAAGAGGAATTGTACAATACTCTGACAGATTCAACATCCACACATCCACAGTGCTGAGCAGGGCATAATTGCAGTTTGGGGGCTACTTCCTCATACAAATACAAATGGAGGTTGTTGCAATTTGATTACCTCACTATTGAAATCCAATTTAGTTGTGTGTGCAACCACATCTTAGGTTCTTGAATGTTCTTTCATTAAATAGTTATTATTTGAAGATGTTGGTTGGCTTCTCCTTCTATTTACACTTGTTTTTATGATAAATAGATGGCATGAATTTCAACTTTGACATACAATGTTCATCTACTACAGAAGCTCAACCTGGTGAACAGTGTGCTATTTACTGGTAGATGGGCTAAAACTGGTTTATACTATGAGACTTTGCAGGAGATTTTCAAGGTGTTTAACTGTTTTGGTGATTTATGCTATTTTTATTTTTTGACCTGATATCCACATTAGTTTTTTTTTTTTTAAAGAAAGAAAGAAAGAAAGAAAGTGCCTTTTGTGAATTATGATTATTAGGAGCTACACATGACACACATGGACTATGGAAATCAATCCAGATTGTCCCAGTCATGGGCCCTTTTAAGATGGAGCATAGCAAAAGAAACCACACTAATTGGATTACTAGACCATTTGTTTTTCTTTTTCTCCATGAATTTCAGTTCCTCCTAAATCTAGGGTCCTAGACTAATGTCCCAAGGAATTCTTGAAAAAGATCAGCAGGTACACCTA
The DNA here is from genome assembly GCF_029962835.1 of Magnolia sinica. Classification (NCBI taxonomy): domain Eukaryota; kingdom Viridiplantae; phylum Streptophyta; class Magnoliopsida; order Magnoliales; family Magnoliaceae; genus Magnolia; species Magnolia sinica. The sequence continues at coordinate 93,658,231 of NC_080575.1, forward strand.
AAGTTTTCATTAATTTAATGTGTGATTACTCATTATATCTGTCAAATCGAGGTTTTGTCAGGTCGACTTCGCTGTCAAATCAAGGTTTTCATTAGTTTAATGTGCGATTACTCATTATATCCTACAACTTTGCATGTCTTACATCTGTGTATGTTTATTCCTTCTCTTTCACCTCTGTACATTGCTTGTTCTTTCTTTCCTATTCTGGATCATTGCTGAAAAATGACTTATGGTTATCATACACATTTAGCAGTTACTTCCTCTCACTCAGTTTATCATACTCAGTTAAATGGAGTACTATTTCGTTTATAAATTATATATGAATTGTCTTGTAGGTAAATTATACATGGAAATAATTTTATATACAGAGGTAATTATTTTAAAGAGACAATCCATTGTTCATGTATCACTATAAGATAAGGCAACTCCTAGTTGAATGAAGAGACATGGATTATCCAATCAATAGATCTGGATTGTCCATTAGGTTCAGCCACACTTCATGGGCCACCATGCAAAATACACTGATTGGATTATTGTAACTGTCCAAAAGTTGAACTTTCATTTGCTGACATTCTGTTTTCCAAAACATGGATGTGTTGGTTAGAGTCATCTGGGCAAGGTGGTTGTTTGGAATCATTAACAAATGTGCCCCACCAAATGGGTGGTTAATATGTTAATTGGACCTTTTTCGTAGCAATCTCGACTCTCCATTTTATGGTTCTATTAATTGGATGGCTTGATTCGTGTCCCAATGAAGGGTGGGTTGGGTCAAAGGGACTGTCAAAATCGTTTGATTGGTCTGTCTAGGTAGCCCTATGCAATTGGGAGCACATAATTTGTAGAGCTACGGGAGCACTGGATCATTTCTCTAATTAAATTTCAGTTTACTTAGTTCATAATTTCTGTGGCCAGATATCCCAAATACCAAAAGCATTAGTTGATGCATACAAGTAAGTAACAAGAACGTAGGAGGTAAAAGTGCACAAAAGATGTTCCAATGTCGCACAAGAAAAAAAATTGCAAGTTATTCTTACCATGCCTCAAGAACATTCCAAAAGTATGCAAAGCAAGCACATGAAATTCCTGGAAACTATTCTTTAGTGCATCAACATGGTGATTGGCACTGGCCTTATAGTTTGACTTTGTTAATGCTTATGTTGGAATGAAGTACCCTGAAATTTCATTTTTCTTTGGTTAGACGGTTCACCACAATGCTTACCACGAAGATCCTTATGCAAAGGAGTTTGGCATCAAAATCAGTGAGAAACTTGCTTCGGTTGAAGCACGCATTTTACCTGCACCTTGGGTAAGTAAATTGGTATTTTTTAACAAATGTGGGATTTGGTTCATTGACTAGCTAATTTAACCACAGGAATTCCCTCCTGTGAGTGCTTTATAATTTTTCATCATTGCTTCTGGTTGGTTTTGCAGCTTAAATACCATGACACTGGTAGAGAAAAGGATTGCTTGCCCCAAGTTGGTCAATGGAATATGATGAACAAGGTATACTCCCTCAGAAGTTGAAACTCTCATTTTAACTGTGAATTAAATATGCATGTTGGTTCTAATCGATGGCTCCAAATTCTTAGGCTCCCTAATCTTGTTGCTGCGATTAGAAAAAAAAAAAAAAACTATAGCCCTGTCCTAGTTTCTGTTCATGTCTGAAATCGATAGAATAAAATCAAATGATAAAAGAAAGATGTTATTCCTATAGATAAAAAAGAGAAACTATTATGAGGGAAAGGAAATTAAAGGATTCAGTGTTTGACCTACTATTATGTTTAATTTTTTTTTTTTTTTAAAGCAAATCTGTTCATGGCTTTTAGTAAGGATGGGTTTTTCATTCCTGATATTGAAATATGTTTTTCTATGGCATATTGGGACATGGTTATTGTATTGCTTCTACAATTTCGATCCTCACATGAATTCTCTCTCGATTATTTCGTTTCAGCCTGTGCAGATCTAGATTAGACTTCTTGAGGTTAAATTTCTTATTAGTAATTGGTTTTCATGTTACGTAGGATGCCTTGAAATGTTGTTACTGGAGCTTGATACTGATAGCATCTGCGACAGATAATTTGTCAAGGCAATTTAGGGAACTGTTTACCGCATTTACATTTTCTATTCCATGATAAATCTGCATGTAACTTGTTGCAAATTACCTTGTTGTTTTTCTTCTTCTTCTTTTTCTTAGGTCTGGTGTTACTGGGATTATTTATTTCAAGTTTTGTGGAACTAATCATTATTGTTTAAAGTCAATGCATAAAATCGTGGTTGGTACAGCATATAAATCTGCATATAACTTGCTGCAAATTGCCTTGTTTATTTGTTTTCTTCTTTATTTCTTTTGTCTGGTGTTACTGGGATTTATTTATTTCAAGTTTTGCGGAACTAATCATTCTTGTTTATGAAATCAAGGTTAGGTGGTTACTAACTTCGTTGTCAAATCGAGGTTAGGAATTTCAACTGTCTGTAACTCAGCGACACTGCCATTTCCTATTTTTCTTAGAAAGCGTTGACCTTTTACATGGCATATGAACCTGAGGAAACCTTGGGATCGTGTCTTGTGCCCTTTCTTCCAGCCACGCAATTATTTATTTTATTTTAATTTTCCCTTTGTATTTACAGATTTCCCAACTGAAGTTCGGAAGTAGTGAAACTTTTTTCTGAAAACAATTTCCCGACAACATTTGCAGGTTTGTTTTCCGGGCCAATTGCAACTATTCAAGTTCCAACTATCAACATTTGCAAGTTTGTTTTTTGGGTCAAGAACATTGCTCCAGGATGCTTCTACAAAATTTTTAAATCCAGTACACTTCTTTTTTCTTTTATTTTTTTTCTTTATTTTAGAAGGATCTTCTAGACATTGGTTAAATCCAATACACGGATTGTTACAGGTAACAAGCCATATATGTGAACATGGCACACGTACAAGATCCAAGCTGATCATCAGATGAGACCCACGATCTTGTTAATATGAAAATGGGGAGAGGGATAACCTCTCCAACCAGCAAAGAGACAAAACCCTGCTCCAAGACTGAAGGAAAGCACACAATCCCATAGCTAGAGTTTTCTTAATATTTCTGACATGGGTTTCTCTTATCTTCTGATTTTTCTACAGTTGATTCAGAATTTCTTTCATTGCACGGATTCCCCAAGGAGCGGCATATTGGCCATAATTAGGGAGATTTTCAATGAACTGAGATTTTCAATTATGGTTCCATTTCATTGTCTTGCGATTGGATTGTGTACGAGCGGGCTGATATTTGGTTTGATGATCCAGACCTTTGATCTGAAGTGAAGTGAACCACTTCAATCCCAATGTTGGGACAATCCTAACCCTTGAAATTAGGGTCCTGTAAATTGATGGTATGAGGGAAATAGGCCAAAGTTTTGAGTAATAGTCTCCTTTATTTGGAAGACAATTGGAGCATGGTCCATCCATTGGGATGATCTCAGCGTTTAGATTCGTTAGCCCAAAAAATCAGGCCTGTCTCGTAGTCAGATGGGCCATTGGACAGAGCATTTCCATATATACATTATATAATTTGGCATATCTATGCATCAATCTCTCTTTCATAACAATGTTCACTGACATGTGCTGCAGAAGATGTTCTCACGTTATGGGACCTAGACACAAATGTTCTTGTAGCTGTAATTGGAGATACTCTTACAGTGATTGTCTGAATATCATTATCTAATTGTGTTGTGTGTGTAAAGTAGACATTTGACGTGGATCATTGCTGAAACATGATTGATGGTTATCATACACATTAATTTGACATGGAAGCTTACCGAAAGAGATTCAATAGCATTCTTGAGTTATTTATTATCACCATTATGTTAGCTCAACTTGCTTGCTTTTCTACCTCAACGATCACTACGGCCATCACAATTGCAGAGATTCTGAAGAAAGAGGGCTGGCTATTAGAAGAGTAAGTACAACTTGGGTTGTTGCCTATCATGCTCCCTAGTCGACGCTTGTGAATTAATAATAATAATCTATTTTTCCATCATGAGCAGGGATTTTGATGTCTACAATTGACATGAAGGATGAATCCAAGGGCTCTCTCATTCCAAAAGCTAAGGTGGGAACTGTTAATGCTAGTTTTTAATATTTGTCATGTCAGATTAATCATCCTTCCAACCTTCTTTTTTTTCTTTTCTTTCTTTTTTCTCATTGAAAGTGATCAATTTTCTTTATTCTCTTATTTGAAGTGATCAAAATCAAATTCCCATGCTTTTTTAACCAGCATGGTTGATTATTTCTGCGATTTTATCAAACTGCCTCTGTTTATTTCAGAAAGACACAAGCATATGCAATTCTTTTTTTTTTTTTTGGCTACACTAGTTACATGATCTTTGAATCCAGACTCCCATTTACCTGTTATTTTTGGGAGGTATACATATGCTTTTTTACTGTTTGTGTAGTACGTGGAAATCTCATTTTCTTCTTACAATACTCACCTTGTTTCTAGCGTCAAGAATCTAAGTTATGGAAAAGCAGAGTCCAATCCATCCTGTTTTGTGCTATCCAAACAACAAAAATCATCACATCAAAGGAAAACCCTCCAATCCATCTTGTTTTGTGCAGCTTAGGAATTGTGAGATTGGCCAAGATGATGCTATCAATGCCATCTCTCCCGCATTGGGCTGAAGGACCGTGATAGACCCATTGCAGCAATGCTATTCTGTGGCCCAACTGGAGTTTGGAAGACTGAAGGACCCAGGTTGTTTTTAATACAATATATGCTTGTAGGATTACCTTGATGCTGAAGATTTTCACTTCCTGTTTCCATTTCAACCAAACCTCACTAACCAAACTTGGGTTTCCAATTTCCAAGCATGCCATGAGAACTTGTGTACTCCCAATGCATTAGAATTTAAAATGGTACTTGGCATCCTGATGTACCCATTTCATACACGGGGGGCTCATTATCGTTGATCCACAATATTGATCATGTGGGATCCATTGCAGATTGAGGATGAGGCAGGCTCTTCCAGATTGAGAGACTGTAACCATTTTTGGGCATGTTCCATGGACAGTGAGTAAAATTGTCTTGTGATCTTCATTTTGTGGCCTATGAAATATATGCTGAACCTAGTAGATCTTTAACAACATAGGGAAGACAAAAACCTTTAAACTAATGGAGTTTCAGTGGTCCCATAGTCTCTCTAAATCAACAGTCTTATATGTAGAGATAAAGCCAGGCTTTTAGTTTGAAACCAAACACCCCATGTCACAACAGAACCAAACACCACTTCATTGAGAACATCAACAATATGCAGAAATCTTCTCAAATGACAGAGACTTGCTAATTAGATTAACCCTCAATGTTGGCTTTCCATTAAACCATCATCAAGATTCAGGCACCATTCTCAAAAGTTCTACTTTGATATCATTCTCATTGCCTTCATTATCTTGATTGTTGATTGCCAGATTGAGCTTGCAAAAATGTTGTTGGCGGAGGGACAAAGTCATCTTTTGGTACATTGGCCTGAACAAGGTGTTGATGATGAAGAAAAGAAAAGTTTCTTTGATCAGGTTCATTTTTCATGGCACTTTTTTTTTGTTGTTATTATTATTTTGGTTCTTACGAGTACAAGAACCTTGTATTCCATGCATTCTCAGTATATTTTTACAACTCAGCTGCTGTATCCTGGAAATATTAAATGGTCTCTGTTGATTTCCAAGTCCAAGCAGCAAAAGTTTAACATCGGTTTCAACTTTTAACCTTCCATTTTCCTCACTCAAACATTTATTTTTCTTATTATTATGATTATTTTGAAATTTATCTTTGGAAGCCTTGCTGACCACAAATTTCTGGTAGAAGACCAAACTGATTTTGATGGGTTTCTGGAAACCTACGTTGCTTTGTACCTGTCAGCAAGATTGTTAATACTCTTCAAATATCTGCTTATTGATGTCAAGTAGCTCTTTTCTATAGGTAACTCGGCTTAATTCAAGCTATCTAGGTGGTTTGGCATCATATATTCGAAATGCTAGGAATCTATTAGCAAATTCAAAAGCAGGGAAAAATCCATTTAATGGCTTTACTCCTTCGGTAAGTGAATCCATTAAATTTGTTTTGCAATATGTTTTTCTTGTACATTTCTGCCAGAAATTTGTCTTCAATTTCATTTCTTTTTTTTTAATGAGAAAGATCTCTCGGGCTACGGTCGCACTGTGGGTACTCATCTTCAGCTACGGATTTTATCCGTAGCTTTTGTCCACTTTTATGGTCGTGTAGCAAAAGCTTACGATTTAGCGGCGTCCAGCACAACTGTCAGTAAAGGTCCTGGCCGTCGGTAAAGCCTTTACCGACTGAGGCATTACCGGCTGTTAACTAACCGCAGGCAAAGGATTCTCCGGCGGTTTTCTTTGTCTTTGCCGGCGGTTTTGACCGCCGGTAAAGGATAGTTTTCTTGCAGTGAAAGAAGCGTAAAAGAAGGTGCGGATTGAGTATTACCTCATCGGACTTATCCAAGTCGAGTGGTCATGTCAGAGGCTCTCCGGCCCTACGTGTTCTATATTTTATCAACAACTTTTATCTATTTTCACGTATCTTTATATCACGTGAACCAGAAGAAGTAGAAGAAAAAACAAAAAAGTAAATTGGATGCTCAATTGGACCACGTCACATGAAGTAGTGGGGATTGATCTCTAACCGTTGAAAACTTCCTAAGACCCACCACCATGTTTATTTGCCGTCCAACTAGTTCTTAAGGTCACATAGACTTGTAAGAAGGGAAAACATAAATATCAGCTTGATCTAAAATTTTTGTGGCCCCCAACAGGTTCTCAATGGTAGGCTATAAATCTCTACTACTCATGTGGTGTGGTCCACTATATCCTTTGATGTCCTTATTTTCAAGCCCATGTCCTAACATAATCTAGAAAAACTGATGGATGGCACAGATTTATCACAAAAGTCATAGTGGGCTCCACCTAGCTACCTATAGTATAGGGGTAGAGATGGCATTAACGGAGGAGATAACATTAAATGAAGATAGATGGAGAGGAGGAAGAGTCTTTTTCCGGTAGAAAGTAGGATGAGAAGACAAGCATTACATGTGTGATGTATTTGATTAATGCGCCACGTGTGTAAAACATTAGTCCGTTAATTAGGTAAGGTTCTTTGTAAGCATGTAAATGATATAAAATATTATTTCTGTAATCAATAGTATGATATATTTATACTAGAAAAATAAGTTGCTAAAAATCCATTCTAACAATTCAAATTTAATTTTCATATATGTATTCAATGATGAGGTTTAGTTACTAATTTTTTGTAAATAAAATTTAATTAGTATATCATATTTGATGAACGGTGTTGATCTTCATCACATATTTTTGTTGTACTTATATGAGACTTGATGTTACATACTCTATCATGAGTGGACATTATATGTAAATAAAGAACAATATTTATGCAATTTAAAGTCAAGCTAGTTACCAATTTGGCTAGTTGTGTGGGAGCATCTCTCTCTGTATATAAAAGGGAAGTGGATTGTGTAATGAGTAACTCAAAACCCTTAGCGTACTTAGTAAACTGTGTGGGGTCCACTGTTATTTATTTATTTTATCCACTTTGTTAATCCATGTTAAAAGATAATTTTAGTACTATATCCCAAAAATGAAGCAAATTAAAATCTCAAGTGGACCACACTACAGGAAACAGTTTGATTGAACCTCTGCCATTGAAAATTTTTTGGAGGCCAAAGAAGTTTTGGATCAAGCTGATGTTTGTGGTTTCTCTTCATATATGTCTTTGTGATCTTATGAACAGGTTGGATGACAAATAAAAATTAATTTGGACCCTAGGAAGGTTTCAGCGGTGGAAATCATTATTCCACACTGTTTCCTGTATACTGGTCCACTTGAGCTTTTGGATTCACTTCAATTTTGATATCAACCCCTAAATTTATCAGTAAAAATGGATAGACAGCGTGGATAAACCACATACATTAACAGTGGGCCCAATTGAGTTTACTCAGTACGATAAAAGCGTACTGAGTTACACATTACGCAATTTCATGACAAAAGGAAGATAGAAAGATTAGCTTGATGTAAAACTGTTGTAGCCCACAAAAAGTTTTTAATGGTCATTCAGTACTATTTCCAATGGTGTGGTCCACCAGATATTTGAATCTACTTAAGATTTAGGATCACGTCTAGCTGAAAATGTGGACGGAAGGTGTAGTTATCCTTAGCACTTGTTTGTTAAATATGAAATCTGAAGGTGTATCTAAAATTTGAATTTAAAGATTGAGTATGAAGTCAAAAAAATTAGTAATGAATCTAGAACAATCGGTTTATTAACTATCAGTTGAATGTTGGAAACGGTTATGATTGAATCCCTACTATTAAAAGCTTTAACTGAAATGTTTTTTAGCCATCCAACCTTTTGATAAGGTCACAAATAGCTAAATGAAGATATGGCACAAACATCATCTTGATCCAAAGCTTTCATGGTTCATGAGAAATTTTAAACGGTCAATCACCACTATTTCCTATACGATGGTCAATCTAGGATATAGAGTTACTTTATTTTTTGGATCATGCCCCGAAAATGAGCTTTCAGTACAGATGGATGGTGTGGATGTAGTCATATATATCATAGTAAGCCCCACAAGCAGGGTCACACCCACCTCCGTGGATCCGGGGTCGCACCTAACATACTCCCCCCGTATCTAGCAGACGCGGATTTACCGCGGAAACCATTCCTAGGTTCCTGCGCTGGAAACTTTGGGGGGGGGGGGGGGGGGTGGTATTGTTAGAAATCCAACCTGTTCATCCGTTTTGTGATATCATTTTCGAGCATATAGTAAAAAATGAGCCATATTAAATATTCAAATGAGCTGAAAACGTGAGGATTAAATGTCCATAATTGAAATATTCATGGACCCACATAAAATTTGAATATAGCTAATAGTTGTGACTTCAGTTGGTCTCAATAGTATAAACTGTATTGATGGCATGTAAGCATCGCTGTCGACCCTAAGGGAGGTTTCAATGGTAGAAATTTCTCTACCCACTCTTTCCTTAGTGTGGCCCACTTAATCTTTGTATCCTGCTCATTTTTTGTCTAAACTCGTAAAATGAGCTCAAAACATGGATGGACAAATTAAATTTATGACAAACATAACAGTGGGCCTAACATAGGATTGGATACTATCATAACATTTTATAAATTAAGACAAAATTAAGAAAGATGTAAGGATTAAGTGGGCCACACTATGAGAAACAGTGTGAATTATGTACCTACCATTGAAAACTTCCTGGGACCATAGAAGGCTATGATCAAATTGATTTTTGTTTTTTCCCTTCTTCCATGTCCGTGTGACCTTACGAATAAGTTACATGGCAAATGAACTTAACGGTGGATCTTAGGAAGATTTTAATGATAATCATTTCTTTCTCACTAATTTCTATGGTGTGGTTGACATGAGCTTTGAATGTGCCTATTTTTTTTGAATCATACTTTAAAATGATATAAAAAATTTGATGGACGGTATTGATCGAACACATAAATTATGGTAGGTCCGAAGAAGTTCCACATATTAAAAGTTATGTATTATTTAAAGGATAAAAATTTCGTCACACACGCCGCGTTAAGTAAAAAATCAGGCCCTTAACTTTACTTAGACCCGGCTCCAGAGTGGGTCGGGTCGATTTGAACCGAAAATTGCCGGTCTCAGATTCGGATCCACGCTGACGATAGCAGATATAAGGTGGGATCACACTTTCACATGGTCTGGCGAGTCACCTACCCGTTAACTTATAGGAAATGGCGGGAATGCTGGTAAACTACCACAGCTTCTATCTCCTGCAGATAGAGACAAAAACAGAGTGTGTGGGCGCGAGAGAGGGAAATGAAAGTGGAACGGAAGCCGGCAGCAGATAATTACCAAAACTACCCCTCGCGAATCTTTCCCATATCCCCTTGCTTCCTTCCTCTTCCCATACTACATCTCACGTAAAATTACCAAAACGCCATTGCTTTGAGAGCTCCCGTGACTCTTAAAATATTACAAAAAACCCCTGCAATCTCCTTGTTTTTTATCTAAGGTTCTCGGATTCCATTCCCCCAAATTTACCAAAATGCCACTCACCTGACAATCCGAAATTGATAAGTAGCGCACGACCTTACTCCCTCTCCACAGCGTTCTGTTTTCTTATAGCTCTCCATTTCCAAGATTCCTTAAAATTACCAAAATGCCATCCTTCTTCTAAGTACCAAACTGCCACTCATTAGAGCTCCTGCAAAACCCTGCAGAAATTCTTTAATTTGGTTGTTTTTTCTGTTTCAGGAGCTTTAAATTCCCTTAAATTACCAAAATGCCATTCGTCTAACCTTTTTAAAACTCTCTCATTCTACTGTTTTTTTTTTATTCTTAGGATTTGATAGATGATGAAGATTATCAGAACCTTCTCTCTGGTGATTTTTCTAGGGTTTATTACTGTAGTGGCGGTTGATGGGATAAATCTCTGGCCGATGCCAAAGTCGGTGAGCTATGGATCGTTGTCGTTGTATCTGAGCAAGGAATTCGAGCTTCGAACTGACTATAAAGATGCTTCCGGGATATTGAAGGAAGGATTCTCGAGGTTTCTTGATGTTATCGAATCTGCGCATGTTGTTGATGGGACAGTGACTGGTCAGGCAGCTGCTCTTGAAGGATTGCATGTGGTCGTTTCATCGTCAGATGATGGGGTATATAGGAAACTGAATTCTCTCTCTGGATTACCTGTTTTTGTTCTTGTGAAATTGTTAATGTTCTGGTTTTGAATTTTGGTGAAATTTTGTATGTTGTTGATAGGATTTTGAAAAGCAAAATCATTTTTAAAATTTTGGAATTTGCGGAGAACCCCGTTTTTGTGACAAAATTGAGGGTTTATGCCTGATTTTATACTGGATTGGATTTCTGGTAAGAGAACTGATCACATGCAGCCTGAAGTATGTTATCTTGTTGTGCAGTTAAATCATTCTGGTCAACATTTCACTTGTGTAGAAAATCCAAATATGTGAACGGTTGGCCCCTGCCATGAAGATTACCTAGCAGAAAAGAATCAAGCTGGTCCTCTCATCAGGAAGATCATAAAGAGATTGAGAAACGTAGATGATTGAGAAGGAAATAAAGGCCACACAATGATGGCTTTTCCATGATCAATATTTAAGGATTTCAAATATAACAGCTTGTCTAAACTAACTGCTATATTTAAGGAAACAGAAAGATCCTCCTAAATACAATGAAACAGAATTCAAATAACAAATACAAAGTCAAAAACAAAACTTATTGAAAACAATATCAGATAAGATACGATGGCTCTATTATGCCCCCTCAAGATGGAACTCGAGAAGAGAGTCCAATCTTGGTCTTGAGAGTAAGAAATTGTGTCCTAGAAAGGGGCTTTGTTAGAGCATCAGCAAGTTGGTCTTTACTGGAAACATGAGCACAAGGCGTACTGTAGTTGGCTTGACCACAAGGCTAAAAGTATCATGATAGTCAACACCAGGACGTTGATGAAACCCTTGAGCTACTAGGCGGGCCTTATACCTGTCAATGGAACCATCAGAGTGTCGTTTAATTCGAAAAATCCACTTACAACCAACTATATTGTGACTGGAAGCAGGAGGCACAAGCTCCCACGTTCCATTTCGAACAAGAGCGTCATATTCTTGAGACATGGCCCGACGCCATTTTTGATCCTTGAGGGCTTGGGTGGCAGTGGTGGGTTCTGTGTCCGGTGGTGGAAAAAGTTGAGTGGAAAGATTGAGCTTTTGAATAGGTTTGCGAATGTTATTTTTGGCTCTTGTGATCATTGTGTGGGTGGGAGTTGGTTGATGGGTAGAGGGAATGGAAGTGGTGATAGGGAGAGGAGGTGGGTCGGATGAGGATGCAATGATGGTGGAATTAGGTGGCAAAGATTGGCTGTTTGTGACTAAGGGTAAGGATCCACTAGAATGTGTTGGTCCCACACACAAGGGCTGCCTAATAGGTTGCACGGCAAATGGGGTGACATCTGATGGCGAAGTTGCTGGTGAAGAAGCAGCTGCTGGCAAGGGCACATGAAGAGGTTGAGGAATCCAGGTAGACACCAGATCTGGTTGTGTAGGAGATGAAGGAGTGGATGCTTTTGAAAATGGAAACACTGACTCAACAAACTTAACATGCCTAGAGACATATGTTCTAGAGGTGGGTGGATGGAAACAAAGATAAGCACTTTGTGTTAGAGAGTAACCTAAAAAGACACATGGTTTGGAGCGAGCATCAAGTTTGTGTGAGGAATAGGGGCGAAGCCATGGGTAGCATAAACATCCAAAAATTCGAAGTTTTGAATAGTTTGGAGAAGTGCCAAAAATTTTTGCAAAAGGAGATGAAAGATCAAGTGTTGGGGTGGGCATTCTATTAATTAAATAAGTTGCAGTAGCAAACGCTTGAGGCCAAAAGGTTAAAGGTATGGAAGCATGGGTAAGAAGAGATAAGCCTGTTTCAACAATATGCCTATGTCTTCTCTCAGAATATCCATTATGTTCAGGAGTGTGTGGTGGGGTAGTGAGATGAGAGATGCCATTGATAGCAAGAAAGTTAGCTAAAGCTAAATATTCACCACCATTGTCTGAATAAAGTGTGCAAATTTTGAGTGTGAAGTGGTTTTCCACTATAGCTTTAAATCGGATAAAAACATCTTTAACCTCAGATTTATGCGTTAGTGGATAAAACCAGATGTATTTAGTGAAGTGATCTACAAAGATGACATAATATTTAAAACCATGATCTGATAAAACAGGGGAAGTCCATACATCTGAGAAGATGATTTGAAGAGGCCGAGAAGACACAATAGAAGAATTAGAAAAAGAAAGTTTGTGACTTTTATTGCACTGACATGCGTTACATAGAAAATCAGAAGTCAATGATGTGGAGGAGTTGATTTGACAATGAGAGAGAATGTGCTTTAAAATAGGAGAGGCTGGGTGACCTAGTCTATGATGCCACTGAGAAGAGGTTGTCTTGACACTGGAAAAAGCCAACAGAGGAGAGTGAATTGGAGTAGAGGATGGCCATTCATACACCCCATCTTTCGTTTTGCCCTTCAAGAGAGTTGCCCCCGTGCGAAGTTCCTTCACAATAAAAGAAGAAGATGAGAATTCAATGGACACATTATTGGAGAGACAAAATTGTGAGATGGAGATTAAATTTTTCTTCATTGTAGGAACACAGAGAACATTGTTTAATTGAAAAGAGGTGTTGGGAGTGTGAAGAGAGATTGAACCCGTGTGAGTGATGGGGAGGCCAGTGCCATCGCCGATCATGATATCATCTGAGCCTGTGTAAGGTGCATGAAGGGAGAGATTGGACAAGTCTGCTGTGACATGATGAGAAGCACCCATGTCCAGTAACCATGTTGGATTGTTGGACGAAGTATTTGCAGCAAAATGGGCTCGAGGCTGCCATGGTGTTGGAGAATTTGTCGTTGGAGCACTTGCTATGGTGGATGGTGAATTAGGAACAAGGTGATAGGATGGGCACTTCTTGGCTGTATGTCCCTGAATTCCACAAATTTGGCAGTGACCAAGATAGGGACGAGGAGGCCGAGTGTTTCTACTGGAGTTTGGTCCATTGTTGTATGCAGGGGTGTTATTGGTGTAGTTTGGCGACGGGCGCCAGCCCGTGTTGATGTTTCTGTTGTTGGATAGGTTGGAAGGACGCCAGCCATTGTTGGATCGATGTGCAGGATTTGCCGAAGCCGGAAAGTATGCAGGTGCAGACTTGGTTCCGGGTAAAGCTGCTTCATAATTCAGAAGTTTTTCATGAAGCTCGACAAAGGTGATCGGAGTGTCTCGAGCTTGGACGGCACGAACAAGTTCTTTATACTCATCCCCAAGCCCATCTAGGATTTTCTCCATGAGATCATCTTCCTCCATTGGCGCTCCAAGAATTGCAAGCTCATCAGCACGAGCTTTCACTGTTTGCAGAAAATCTGTAACAGTTTGAGAGCCTTTGGTTAGATTTTTCAGATGAGTTTTTACCTGCTTAATGCGTCCTCGTGACGGCTTAGCATACGTGTCTGCCAAAATCGTCCAAGCTGCTTTAGATGTTTGGGCGCTAGCAATGAAAGGAATGATAGTGGGAGAAAGAGATCCAACAAGAGCATTTAGGATTAATTGATCTTGTCGAACCCATAAGATGTGAGCAGGATTTGGTGTAGTGGTGGCGTTGGACATAACAGTGGCTGCTGGACATGGTTTTGAACCATCTATGTATCCTAGGAGATCATATCCGATGAAGAGGGTTTGAAATTGAAGCTTCCAGGAAATGTAGTTGTTATTGGTGAGTTTTAGTGGGGCTTGAGCTGAGATATTGATGGTGATCAAGGTTTGATTTGGTTCGTTGGTGTTGTGAATTGGAGGTTGGGATGAATTTGTAGTCATGACGGGGGTGGCTTAGAGAGGAATAGAAAAAATAAACTGCTCTGATACCATAAAGAGATTGAGAAACGTAGATGATTGAGAAGGAAATAAAGGCCACACAATGATGGCTTTTCCATGATCAATATTTAAGGATTTCAAATATAACAGCTTGTCTAAACTAATTGCTATATTTAAGGAAACAGAAAGATCCTCCTAAATACAATGAAACAGAATTCAAATAACAAATACAAAGTCAAAAACAAAACTTATTGAAAACAATATCAGATAAGATACGATGGCTCTATTAGATCACACTGTTGAAATCAATGGACCTCCACGGTCTGCTAACATGTAAATGTGGCCCACCTGATGAGAGGAGCATCCTGATTTGTGTGCCAGGTGATCTTCATGGTTGGGCTCGCCTTTTGCATTGTGCAGGTTTCCTACACAAGTGGCATGTTGGCAGAAAGTATGTGGCCGCACAGCAAGTTAGTGCACTTCCTGTTGTATGTGATGTTATCGGTTCTCTTTTGGGATTTGTTTGATTCCATGTTGTTTGGATGCAAGGAATTGACTACTCAGCACTTATGAAAATGTTTTCAGTTGAAACCACTTCATCTTTTGTTTATGCACACTTTTGCATTCCCTGCAAAGACTAAGGGAGCACATTCGAGGGAAAATGAATCCTCCCAGTGACGGGTTTCGGGGTGCTTTTAAAATCCCTTCCAGTCCCACTTCTCTCCAATGCATACCCCTCTTTCTCCGATGGCTCTCTCCTCTGCCACTCTTTCCCAAGCGCTGCGATTCACCTCTTCAATTTTTACTTGTGTGAATGCCTATTGTTTTGGCAAGAGTCATGTAAACTTATGTTCCATGCATGAACTCATCTTTCCATGGAAAATCCAAATTTATCACTAGACACGGGGTCATTCAACTTCTGGGAATCCAGCCATTGGGAAATGGATTCCATTAGCAAGAGGCTGAATTTGTGTTTGTCTTGGGAAAAGTAGGGAAATGAATTCCATGGGAATCCAGTTCTCAGAATTTGTCCCTTTTATGATTCTCAACTTTAAGATGGCTTGTAAAAATTTGGGAAATGGATTCCCATCCAACAATCATACTCTCTCCTCTCCTAACAACTCTTTGTAAGTATCCAAATACAAAAACTGTATTCCGGCGAATGGCTTTCCCGGTACCCAATCACCATATACATGATCTCTTTCACTAGGAATCTGTTTCCTAGAAATAGAATCATGATCCCTTTTCACATTCTAGGGTCCCTGGATAATATCTTATCAGGATTTTCTTTCTAACAAAGCTTTCTTTTGAGGGAACTTTTCTAAGACATGTTTTGTTGATGCAGTGTTGTATAAGAATTTCAAAACTGAAGATACTTTTTATTGTGAAAATTGGCAAAATAACCAAAATTTTGAAATAAAAACTGAGGCTTTGTGTTTATTTTGTGCTGGATTAGTTTTCTTCTTCTTCTTTTTTGAAGTAAAAATTGAGGCTTTTTGTTCATTTTGTGTTGGATCAGTTTTCTTCTTCTTCTTTTTTGAAATAAAATCTGAGGCTTTTTGTTCATTTTGTTTTGGATTAGTTTTCTTCTTCTTGTGTGTGTGTGTATGTGTTTTTTTTTTTTTTTTTTTTGGGGGGGGGTGGGGTGCGAGATATCTAATCATATGAAAAATGATGTTTGTTTGTTGGTTTGCAGTTACAGTTTGGTATTGATGAGTCCTACAAGTTATCTATACCTGCAACCAGAAGTCCTATATATGCTCATCTTGAGGTGGGTGGGAGACAGTTTTCTGACCATTATTTTAATCTCTCTCTCTCTCTCTTTTCTTTTTTTTCCTGTACCATGGAACTCTCTGTTGAAGTACTAGTAAATTGCTATGGAGCAGTTTCATTTTTCTATTCATTGTTTTGAAGAACTATGAAGTGCTCTCATGATTAATTTGAAATTTTGAATAGCTAACTAGAAACCAGATGAATTGTTGAAATCCCTAGTTGTACCAACTGTAAGACTATATGCGGAATGAAGGATTGATCTATGCATCAATTATGGAGATCATAAAACTGAATCTGAATCTGAATTGCATACCTGATTGGAAGCCATTCCTACTTTGCATTGATAGGGATGTTTTTTGATAAACTTAGCCTTTTGCGCCTTACACCTTTCTGAAAACCCTTTTGAATAGGACTTAAGTTTTCTGTATATGTGGGTGTGGGGACCAAGACATGTATTTATAGAAGAGAGGCCTGGAGTAGTTCTTCCCATCACAATTACTCCTCCATCAAGAGTCTCCATACTAGATAAGAGTCCATGTCCAATTGAAGTACTGTGGATACATAACATCGTCCAAGTGCACCATCCCATTATGTATCTGAATCTATCACAACTGATGTGGGGTCCACCAGTATGCTCAACTAAATATCCAATGATCAAATCATCCAAATCATTGATCATGTGGGGCCCACTTAATAGAAGTCTTACATTCTCCCACTTGAGCCACACTGATCAATCAAGAAAAAAATTTAAACAGTTTACAAAACACATTAGCTTGAAACTTCTCAATGGGTACCCGCTATATTTATATAAAAAAAAAACCCTCTAACATTGGATTGCATCAACAATGCTTCTTAGATTTGGACCTTGGTCCGTCAAGACCGATGATATTGGATCATGGTACTCATCGCAACATTTAGTTAGTTCGAAGTGAGACAAATCATGATTACAAATACCAATAACCTTAATAACATAGATGGTAGACATGGAGTGTGGTATAACAAAATATATATGCTGAAGGAGAAGCAAAAAATAAATTGTCTAAGAAAATTGTTAAGATAAATGATATCTCTAAATGTTTGTACGTGAATCGGATTAAGCTAAAGCTCCCACTCGTCCAATACTTCCTTGGGGTCAACAACTTCCATAGAAGACATGACTCATAAGTAGTGTGAGAGAACGACCTTTAGGGAGTATATCCACCACATCTGTTTCGTGCTGATGAGTTTTACAGATATTTAACAATTCTGCATTGAGTAAAACTTGAAGCCATATCACCTAATGTGTGGGCTCAAGAGAAGCTATGTATTTTGCTTTCACAGTAGGTGAAGCCATACTATTTCACGCTTTTCATGATACAATTCCTTTACGAAAACGTAGCTAGAGGTGGACTTCTAATTATTAAGGCAACTAACAAGGTCTACACCTATATATCCAATCAATTCTAAGTGTTACTTGCCTTAGGACCCATTTGGATGTGCCGACTAAGACTAAAGATGCATTTCGTGGAAACACCATTTGTCTTGTATTTGCAAGGTCAGAGAAATGCCTCATTTCCTAAAAAGTGGATCCATCTTTTTTTTTTTTTTGGGAGGGGAGTTGAGTAGAGCTGGGCACGGGACGACTCAACTCATCTGACTCGTTCAGACCCGACTCGACCTGAACCGAGAGGGTGAGTCGATCTGAACCGAGTAGACTTCGTCCAATCCAAACTCAAATCGAGTTGAGTTCGAGTCACCCAGTAGCTCAACTTGACCCGAAAACCGACTCAGTACTGACTCGACTCAATTAGAAACCCGACTCAAACATAATAAAAAACCCCAGATTTGATGTTTCAGATTTGAGATGCCGTGTAGCAGATGGAGAGGCTGCAATTATGGTAGGTGCACTTAGGTTCTAAGCTGTGATTTCAGCCCATGGATACCCGCCGCACCGACCCGGCTCGATGCTGACTCGACCCGACTCGGTACCTGTGACTGGGTCAGACTCGATTCGAGTTAGTCCAGGCCCGGACTCGGATTGGGTAAGGCATACTGGACTCGGTACCGAGTCGGGTTGAGTTCGGGTCAGGTCTATTTCAAAACTAGGTCGAGTCAGGTCAACCCTAACTCGATCCGACTCAACTCAGTGCCCAACTCTAGAGCTAAGCCCATTAGAGGTTAAAATCTCCATGTGCCACCATCCTACATGTGCTACATGTGCCATGGTCCCACATGTGCCAAATATGCCACAACGCCACCATACAACTCCCAAGTGTTTCACATGTGCTTTAAGATTCCCAAATGCCTCACATGTGCCACATGTTTCACCATCCATCTTCAAGTGCCCTACATGTGGCACGTGTTAAAGTGTCATGTGTGCCACCATAACTTCGTGTCCCACATGCGCAACTGTTCAACTTCAAGTGCTCTGCAAGCCATATGTGTCACTATCCATCTTCAAGTAGGGATGCAATGGGCCAAGCGGCCCGGCACTATAGGGCTAAGGCCTAGGCCCCTCAACTTGGCCTAAGGACCAGGCTTGAGCTTGAAATCCAAGCTCGGTTCCCAGGCCAAGATGGGTCAATATGTCAATGATGAATAACCTGGCTTGGCTCATTAGCCCTAAAGCTCTTTTTTTATTACTTTTTTTTTAAAATTTTTTATTTTATTTTTTGTAAATTAGGATGGATTGTTCAATGTGACCCTTTACCCATGGGTTATTCCCAGGCAAGCCCATCGGATGGTAGCACTTAAATTGATGATTAATGATCCATCTTATTCATGCCAACATGCCACCTGTGTGGGATCAGTACCATTCAAATGGTAGGCTCCACCATGAAGATCACTGAGCACCAAAACCAGGCCGGCTTGCTTGCTAGGGCCAACCCTAACTCGGCCCTAGCCCAGCCCATTGCCACACTTATCTTCAAGCACCGAACAAGTGCTTCATAGAATTTCAAGGTTCTAACATGTGCCACCATCCATTTTCAAGCACCCCACATGTGCCAAGGTAGCACATGCGTCTAGGTGCGCATGTGCCACCATACAACTTTAAGCATCCAAGACATGCCATTCATTTACTGTGGAACTTGTGTTTCTATTTCTTTGAAATCTTTCTAATGTCAAAATGAAAATGACGTGCTACATCATGGATGCCTAGTTTTTCAAAGGGAAATGGAAATGCCCCTAAACTTATTTTTTCCATTTCCATCTCAATGTATTTCGTTTCAATCGTATTTTCAGAAAGCCAAACCATTCCATGAAAACTTTTCAAAGTATCCAAACGGGCTCTTTGGTACAAATGTATGTTTAAAACTTGAAATCCACTAGGAAATCCGTCAGCTGATTTATGAGAACGGCTGTGTGTCTTTGTGTGCACTTGTGAGTGTGCATATCCCAATTGGGCCCTTTGGCACAAATGGATGTTTAAAACTTGAAATCCATTAGGAAATGTGTTTGCTATATTTATGAGTTCTTCTCTGCATGTGTGCGTGCATGCCTGTGCGTGTCTAGCTTGGTGAGTTGAAAAGCAAAAGTAGGTAAAGAAAAGATGAAAATGAAGAATATGTCAAAACTACTTCAATGGCATAAAAGAACAATGAAGAATAGAAGAAATATAAACAAAATTTCTGAAAACCTGCGTTTGGTTACTTTCGTGTTTAGATGTGGGGGGTTGATGATGAAGAAACTGTGACAACAACTGGCAAAAAAGAACTATGAAGAATAGGACAAATAAACGAAAATTTCTGAGGACCTGCGTGGGGTTACTAAAACGTTTAAGTAGGTGAATTAGTTTAATTTTTGCAAGGGAGCTAAGAGCGATGAACTGAGAAGGTGAAAGAAAAGAGTAAAGTTTGTCTTTTGGTATTTTGGGTAGGCAAAGCTGGTTTGAGTGGATGGTGGTAAGGGGTTTCAAAAAAAGCTTCTAAAATTACTAGAAAAGCCCATCAAAACATTAGTAAGACGGTGATCACCAACATGGCTGATTCTTGAATATTTAACGTTGATTAGCTCAGCTGACATTTCTTTTCGTTTTCTCAAAACATGTAAATTATCAGTGAATTTCTTTGACTTTGCACATCGCCCAAGCCAAACCAGTTAACTTGAGTACCAGCATATGAATGGACATCCATATAAACTAAAATGGTGTTAACTATGAGCAAAATAGTTCAATTGAGCTTGGGATGATGAGACTGAATCCATTCTCACTTTCAATTTTGTGACTGCTATGGTTATGGTCACTGTCCCAGTAACCAGTGTCAGCAGTGAATTAGTTTTTCCAGCTTCTTACAATTTTATACTCTCTAATTAACTTGATTGATTGGGAGCTGATGCAGGCACAGACAGTATACGGGGCTCTTCATGGATTGCAGGTAACTCAAATCCACATGGTTACTGAATTTTGTCACACCTATAATCATTGAAAATGGAAGATATACGATACAAGTTTTCTGGAAATGGGTTTTATGAATAGTGTTCCAATTCTCACCATGATTGTATGGCATGAATTTTGCAGACTTTTAGCCAATTGTGCCATTTCAACTTCACAACCAGGATAATAGAAGTTCACCGGGCACCATGGGTCATCATAGATCAGCCAAGGTTCTCTTATCGTGGGCTTTTAATTGGTGAGAAGCCCTTTAGCTGGAAGTTATGCCTGCTCTTCATGTCCATTGATATGTTAATTGACTGCTTAGGTAGCCTCTTCTGCATGTGGCACCAGATGTCTTATTATTGAGGTGTAGATTGGATTTGGCAATAACCCCTCTCATAGACCAGGACCACACAAGGGTCTACATGACTGCTCTTGTTTGTAGAAACCTTGTCGAAGATATGCCACTTGATTTGGCATCCTGCTTGCAAAGAAATTGCAAAACCATGGTTTGTTTTAAGGTTCAAGAGAAAACCCCCAAATGACCAATGGAGAATAAGATAAGAGCAAAATCCCTATTTTAAAGGCATTAATAGACACTGCTACCTTCAAAACATAAAACAAAATCAAATAAGAAAGAAAGAAAATAACTGAACTGCAGCCCTCTGTTTTCACTACAACTGAACTACAATCCTACCACTCGGTCATACAGTTCACTACTTCAATCATGCAATTCAGCTGTGAATTGTACGCTTTGATGATAAACATTCTGAATGGTTGATGGAAAATCGTTTTTATCCACCAGTGGATTCAAATCGTATATGGAATTGTAAATTGTCAGATTTTGACAACAGCAGATCTGGTTATCATAGAATAGAGTAACATCCACATTAGAGCATTCCACCACAACAGACAGGTGAGGAGTGGGTGCTTCCTGCTAGTTTTTTTATATTCTCATATTTATGTTGGGGCCAGATTATTTTGGCTGTCTTCTCACTTGTAGAAGTTTGGATTGCGAATCCATATTGCTTATCGGAAGAGGATTTTGGATTCTGAATCCATATTGCTTGTCAGAAAATCATCTTGAAGTCGTATCATTTCTTTATTTTCTTGAAATATTATACATTCCACTTGCTATATTTTGTAATACTATCATACCTGTGTCTTGAGGTTTCTGCCTACGCAACCTAGACCTAGATGACCACCTATTGTCAAGAGAAATAACTACTTCAAAAGAAATAAAAATGATTCTATTGTAGATAGGAGGAGAACTTGATGTCAGGTAGGCAGCTGTTTTGGGATTTTCGAAACGCAATGGAAAATAAAAGTTTCGAAAAATATAGATTTTAATTTATAGCCCCATGGATACTTGTTCAGACATTCTTATGGCTATGATTTACCTAAATGGTGTCGCCGATGAACCGTCGATTTTGTTGGTGTTAAGCCTTCAACTAGAAGATCTCTCGCCAATCTATCCCAGATGAAAGAGAGGATGAGAGTCACGCGCCAGCCCTTGGAGTAGGGCCAAGGGAAACGCAAGAGCCATCGACACAGTGGACCCTACATGTGGAACATGTGATGTATGGAGGAAGGTGAGATGAGAAATATCCTCTCTCTCTCTCTCTCTCTCTATATATATATATATATATATATATTTGCACTCTCTACAAGTGACGCCCAAGGGGGAGATGTCTAAAGCTCTCTTTCTCTAGGGAATATGACGCAGGACGTGAATTTAAATATGATATGCAAGATTTCAGGCTTAGACACTACCACCCTATAGTCTTCTATATGCCCCACTACATTGGAAGTTTGTGATCCTGCCTTATCCCATATGCCAAATTGATCCAACCCTTCCACTGTCATGGCCATCCACCATTGACTTAATACTTATGCAGATCAAGTGGTGGGCCAGACCAAATCTAAACCATCATATCATAATCATCAAATGGGATCAAAACCATTTTAAGGGGTCGTTTGGTTGATTGTAAACAGTGGTGATCGGCAGTAAATGGATGCACATGGACACAAAGGGTTGTTTGGTTGATGGTAAAAATGGTAATTGTAATCAATGTTTTAAATATCAACGATATCGGCCGATATATCCCACGATATATCTTGTATCCCACCTTTCCGATATGAAACGCACAAGTAGTGCGATATATCCCACATGTTCGATCTGGTGAGCATTTTCGTATTTCAATCATTTTATTTTCTATGTTAAATTAGTGTCAAATTGTTACAAATCCATGATTTTTCATGTTTTGCATGAAAAATCATGGATTGAGAGCTTCAATTTCGAGATTTGGAGGGAATTTTTCTCAAATCATTTGCAATCTTTGTGTCCAAACATCAAATCAAACATGAAACCTAATCTAGTGATTCTTCTTTTGCTTTTGAATGTATCACTTGTGTTTCCACGCGTCTTCTTACATTGATAAATTAGATGAATAGACATTGAATATACTTGCATCAATTCAGTTAGACAACGCATGGATTAGCACCCCACATAAAGAAAACCTATTATGTGTACTTGTTTTTTGTAATGTTTTGATTTATAAGTGTGTATTGATGTCTTATTTAACAATCATTGAAGTTTCATTGAAAAATTTAACCAATTTCCCAATGTTTCCCCATGTTTCCAACAACAGTGATACATTACACGATACAACCGATATATCCCATGCAATAATCGATATGTATCCGTATCCCAAGAATGCGATACGTAATGCGATACCGATATTTCGAACACTGATTGTAATAAATATGAAATGAAATGCAACAAAATCATGTGAATTGGATTACTCTCAAAAAGCTGAGAATCAGATGTAAATGCCCAAAATGATTGGATTTTCGAAATTGGGCCCACTTTTATGGCCCATTCGAAGCTTTGAATTTCCTTATTTTTGGCCGAAGTATATATTACGTTGGGCTTATTATAATTATTATGTCAAATGTCTTTAGGAGGAAGAGATTAAGTGGCGTCAAAGATCGAGGGCTTTGTGGCTTAAAGAATGTGATAAGAATACAAACTTCTTTCATGCGATTGCTAGTGCTAGAGCCCGCATGAATAAGATCAAAGTTCTTCACAAGGATGGTGTGAAGTTAGAGGGGAAAGAAAAAATTTGTGGTGCCATAGAGGAGTTCTATAAGGATCTATTGTCTAAAGACACTTTGCGTCGACCCCCGTTAGATGATTTATGCTTCGATGGTCTTTTGGCTGAGGTGGCAGATTCTTTGGAGAGTCCTTTCTTACAGGAAGAAGTTAAGAAAGCAATGGCAAATTTGAGAGGCAATAAAGCCCTGGGTCCAGACAATTTCCCTATAGCGTTCTATCAGAAATTTTGGGAGGTGGTAAGGGGAGATGTGCTTTGTTTTATGGATGAATTCTTTGATAAATGTTTCATTGCGGTAGAATTAGGAGCCATGTTTATAGCCTTGGCTCTCAAAAAGGAAGGTGTTGAAAGTCTTAAAGACTTTCACTCTATCAGTTTGATTGGTGGTCCATACAAGATTTTGGCTAAGGTGTTGGCTTCCAGATTCTGGATGGTGTTGGGAGATGTTATTTCGGCGGCTCAAGGAGCATGTGTGGAGGGTAGACAGATGGTTGATGGGTCCTTGCTAGCGAATGAATGTATTGATTCTTGTAAGAGAAGGGGGGATCGATGAGTAGTTTGCAAACTTGACATCGAAAAAGCATACAATCATGTGGATTGGGATTTTCTAGATTATATGCTGGGGAGGTTGGGTTGTGGGGTAAAATGGCGAGGTTGGATCCAATCGTGTGTCAGATCAACTAAATCCTCTATTCTGGTTAATGGCTCGCCAAATGGCTTCTTCCCTGCTTTAAGAGGACTCTGTTAAGGCAACCCATTGTCTCCTTACCTTTTTGTCTCGGTGATGGAAGCCCTTAGCAAAATGATGGCGAGAGGAGAAGAGTTAGGGTTGGTGGAAGGCTTTGGGGTGGACATGTCAAAATTTGCAGGTTTTACACTTGCAATATGCAGATGAGTTCAAAGTGCAAAACCTTCAGTCGATTATAGTATCATTTGAGGCGGTTTCCGATCTGAGGGTGAACATCAGTAAAAGCGAGATTCTCGGAGTTCGGCTCTCTACAGAAGAAACCCAAAATTGTGCGTCGATATTTGATTGTAGCAAGGGGTCCTTCCTGTGTTCATATCTTGGCCTCCCATTATGCTTAAGTAAACCGGCCAGACACATGTGGGGCATAGTGATTAGAGCCGCACACGAGCAGCCTAAGCTCCGTAACTAGCTCAACTTGGCTCGAAAAAGCTCGACTTGACTCGGATCAAAACGCTGTTCGAACCAAGTCGAGCCATATTTTGGGCGCTCGGAACATTTCGAGTCAAGTTCGAGCTAGACGTAGCTCGACTCGGTATTAAACTCTACTCGACTCGACTCTAAGTTATATATAAAGTTTTTTTTTAAAACCCTACCCAGTCGCCCGACCTACCCGTACGCCCAAACCAGAAAGCCCTACCCGTTCTCCCTCCCTTTCGCCCGAATTGCCCCATTTCTCCTTCCAAATCGCCCAAATCGGCCATCTGTCCGGCTACATTTCGTTCGTCCAGCGTCTGTCCGGTGGCATTTCGTTCGTCCAACGTCTGTCCGGCGGCATTTCTTTCGAAAGTGAGTCCTATCCTCCGACCTCCACTCTCTCCATTTTTTTAGGTCATCCGAGTAACGTAACCCATCTGACTAGCGACCACTGGCTGGACAAACCCATCCGACCAGCGACCACTGGCTCGAAGACTCGAACTCGAACTCGACTTGAAAACTCGGCTCGAGAGCTGTTGTTCTGAGCTCAAAGGCCAAGTCGGGCCGAGCACGAGCTGAGACTTTGAGCAGTTCGAGTTGAGCACGAGCTGGGCAAAGCTTGGCTCGGCTCGACTCGTGTACACCTCTAATAGTGATCGAGAGATGTGAGAGGAAGATGTTTAAATGCAAATCGAAATATTTATCTACAGGCGGAAGATTGACTTGGATCCAAACGTCTATGTCTAACCTTCCAGTTTGTTTCATGTCTCTTTTTAAATGTCTTAAGGAAATCTTTAAAAAATTGGAAAAACTAAGGAGGGATTTCTTTTGGAAAGGATCAGAAGTGTCTCATAAGTTTTACCTTATGAGATGGGAAGATGTGTGCAAACCGTGGAACTAAGGAGGAGCGGGTATGAGAAAGTTAGAAGAGATGAATCTAGCATTGCTAGGGAAATGGGTATGGAGGTTTGGGGTGGAGAGGGGAGTTAGGTGGAGGAGATTGCTAGAAAAGAAATGTTGGATTGACGAATCTGGGTGGTGGACCAAATCTTCTTCGTTGTATCGTGGTTCTTACTTATGGAAGTCGGTGGCATCT
The DNA here is from genome assembly GCF_029962835.1 of Magnolia sinica. NCBI lineage: Eukaryota > Viridiplantae > Streptophyta > Magnoliopsida > Magnoliales > Magnoliaceae > Magnolia > Magnolia sinica. The sequence goes on from NC_080575.1 coordinate 93,684,161, forward strand.
TTAAAGCAAAAAAGTTCGAGAAGGGAAAGGCTTCGAATTGGGGAAAGGGGAAAATATTCATTTTTGGGAAGACAGATGTCTAGGTGACTATATTTTGAGAGATTCCTTTCCTAGATTAGCGGGGATAGCTAAGGAAGCAAACATGAAGGTCGTAGTTGTTTCTCGTGGAGGGGTTAAGAAGCAATTTGGGGTTCGTAGAAGGAATTTGGGTGAAGAAGAAATTCAAGAATTCACTTTTCTTATCCTTTATTTGGAGAAGGCTTCTCTGGTTGCTTGAAGAACGGATTCTCTAAGATGGTTAAAAGACAAGTCCGGAAATTTTTCGGTTAAATCTTTGTATCAATTTATAACTGAAGATGGGGATAATGAAGGGCTTGCGTCGACAACATTTGTTTGGCAGTATGGTGCTCCGTTGAAGGTAGCAGTTTTTGGGTGGTTAGTCAGTTTGAACAAGGTGCTTACTATTGATAATCTTTCAAAGAGGATTATGATTCTTCCAAATGCTTGCTCGCTTTGTTTGCGAGATGCGGAATCAGTAAATCATATGTTTCTTCATTGTTCTTTCGCTAGAGAGGTGTGGGATTCCTTATTCCATCTCTTTAGGGTTATATGGGTGATTCCGGGCCCAATTGATGGGGAGAGTTGGGAAATCAGAGAAGAAGATCTGGAGACTTAGTGGGCTAGCAGTTTTGTGGGCACTTTAGTTACAAAAATAGTCAAGTGTTCAAGAACAAGAGCGGCTCAGGTGAAATTTTTTTTAGGCGGGTTAAATCTCTAGTTGTAGGATGGGCTTTTGGCTTCAGCTTTCTCTTCTTCTTTCCCATTGGGCTGGTAGTAATTTGCCTTTTTGGCTTCTTTTTTTTTTTTTTTTTTTTTTTTTAATTTTATATATATTGGCTTTGGCCTTTTAATAAAATCATCATCTTAAAAAAAAAATGTCACATATACCAATTTGGGGTATTAAAACTGAACTACTTATGCATTCCAATTAGAGGCATCCAAACACAATTTTTTATTCTAGTGTATTCTAATTAGGGTTATCCAAACACAATAGAGGACTCCAATTTGCATCGATTCCATTTTACCATGTCATTTGGATTCCAGTGTATTCCAATTACAAGCATCCATATGAGTCCTAACGGTTAAAACAAAAGTTTAACGGTTGAAAACATTTGGAAAACCTTTTTGAGTGATGGGCCTAGCAGAGAAGAAGATCTGGAGGCTTAGTGGGCTAGCAGTTTTGTGGGCACTTTGGTTAGAAAGAAATAGTCGAGTGTTCAAGAACAAGAGCGGCTCAGTGAAAAATGTTTTTAGGAGGGTTAAATCTCTAGTTGTAGAATGGGCTTTTGGCTTCAGCTTGCTCTTCTTCTTTCCCATTGGGCTGGTAGTAATTGGCCTTTTTGGCTTCTTTTTTTTTTCCCCTTTTATATATATTGGCTTTGGCCTTTTAATAAAATTATCATCTTTAAAAAAAAATGTCACATATACCAATTTGGGGTATTAAAACTGAGCTACTTATGCATTCCAATTAGAGGCTTCCAAACACAATTTTTTATTCTAGTGTATTCTAATTAGGGTTATCTAAACACAATAGAGGACTCCAATTTGCATCAATTCCATTTTACCATGTCATTTGGATTCTGGTGTATTCCAATTACAAGCATCCATATGAGTCCTAAGTTTAACGGTTGAAAACATTTGGCAAACCTTTTTGAGTGATGGGCCTAGCAGGAAAACCACTTGATGAACATCTAATCCCCAAGATGTAAGCTATCAGAAAGTTCCTAGGAAACTAATGGACCCCTTGTTGGCCCATGTGAGTCTCAACGGACCATGTGATGACCTCGTAAACGAGCCAAAGCACCTATAATCAAGACCTTGATTCCTCACTCATCCTCAGGTATAAGGATTAATCAATGACAGTACATCCTCTAGTCGCGGCTAGTCCATGCATGATGGTTCTCTTGGTCAAGAGACTTGACCTTGATCCATTAATGCATGTGCCCAACAAAGCCAAACTAGGAGCCTATATCCATGGTACACTCACACTCCTATGGGGGGTAAGGCAAAGGCACACCGACTTGTCATCATGCCCAATGGTTGAAACTTTTCATCTAGACTCATCATTAGTCCCCTAAGGCCCTAACATAGGATGACCACATGCAAATTAATAACCACAAGTTTATCCTATAACCTACTAGGTGGCCATTGTATAACCAGCTACTGAGATTCATGGCCCTTGGTTTATGACCATCGTATCCACTATCAAGTTTCCAAGGACAACCAAAGGACTCCCTCTCTTTTAACCCATGTTTATGTATGTTCATGATAATCCCACATATTAACTATGGCATAATCACATGTCCATCTAAGACCATGGTCATCATGATCTATATTCAAGATCATCAATATCACTAGATACCAACCACGTCATCAATGGATAAGATTCGCATTGGTTTTCCAGGGCATAACCCCAACAGGCAAACCTTTTCCAATCAATCACAAGACTTCCTGCTTCGAATATAGTGAAATAGGATTCATAAAGTTGACCCCTAATAAGACATGGATACGATGGTGGTGGTGGTGGTGGTGATGATCATAGGAGGAGAATTCACTTTTAACTATGCTTGGTACCAATGCATCATCTACTCTACAAGCCCCGATAAAGAAGGGGGTTGGCCACTGATGTCATCAAACTTAAGGCAAACAATCATGAGAATCAACCAACAACTAAAATCTGGAACAAACTATGATCACAGTACGAGTAGCATCGTTTTATATTGCAATTGAGCTTGAATCGCCATATACAGTCATGATCAGAGCTAGGGTTGGCCATTACATGTTATCCTTTATATTCTGACTTTTTTGAGCTCATTTAATTATCTAAGATAACTCATGGCAAGGCAGATGCACTTTTGATCAACATGCTAACCTAATATAGTTTATAAAGTGATTTTTTAGATGTATGTTATTATGGAGGGAGAATATCTAGTGTTTCCTGTTTGATTGGTTTAAGCATTGCTGCTTTGTCTACTCTAGTATTTATTTCGAGTCTCAACACATCCTTTAAACACTGCTTCTTCATTCCTATATTGAAATATAGGGATGGCACCATTAAGAGTTAAAAGTTAGTGTAGTAACAAATTTAGATACATGAAAGAAACTTACAAAGCCCAACATTTCAATTGATATTCATGTTAACACCATCTCTTTCTTTTCAGTACATCATGTTGGGTGTTTGAACCGGAGCTGCATCACTGCCATTATCCCAAGGAATTGATTCACTGAGTGATGGACCTAAGGTAGAAGTGTCAATTGGGCTGAAACAATGAAATCTAATCCTCCTTTTATTGTGACCTCCAGATATCCACTCACCTCATTGGCTTAGATGCCAAAATTTATCAAAGTAGGGCATCTCTCCTGATTTTCAGAAAAACTCTTTAGAAGTGATATCTTTATACATTCACAAATTGCTTTTGCATTTGACAGAATTCCAAGATAGTCTCAAGTCTGTAAGGACTGGTTTCTGTTTTCGTCCCCCTGCCCCCCCTAATTAATCATTATGGTTGTAACTGGCTTTGCGCTTTGCTTGTCTTTGCTTTCGCACGGTATTGGGTGGCCAGTTTTTTTCAGAAATGTAAATGTTGTCCTCTTTATCCTTTAATCATCCGATGTTATTTATGCCTCAACATTGCAATTTGTTTTGCCAATATTCATGCTAGTGTTCTGACAGTATTGTCTTTGGGGGAGAGGGATGCGTTTATTTCAAGGTTTTCAGTGGCTTTTCAGCCTATCTTTTCTCTTTCCTATGAAGACCATTCCTTGAATTATTGGGGCTCTTTTAGGCCCTGTTAAGACTAATGTGTTTTCCTAAGTATGTCACTAGGCAGCAGGCGCCTGCACAATTCATACACGAGATGGAAGTAGGTTGGAGATAATTTCATCCAATCTATGAATTGGTGGAAAACATAGGCAGAATAATAGGTCAGACACCTGTGTTTCTGTGTTTAACCAAACACTCGTCTTTCACTAGGGGTGGAACGGAGCCACTAAGAAGTAAGCTTGGGGAGTTACAAAGGAAGCTTCGGGTACATATTGGTGATGCAGGAGATGAAATTTAAATATGATATGCAAGATTTCAGGCTTAGATCATACTAATTCAGAACAATCACATAATAATTCCACATCCCACACAAAAAGCTCAAACATTCAAGTAAAGGGGAATCTGCACCGGTCCAGGCCTACACAGGCTAGGACTGGATCAATAAAATTATGGACCAAACGATGCTCAAAGGGAAATAGAAATCAGCCACACATGCATAGTAATCAGTCCATAATCAAATGGATTCCCCAATTTCAATTCAAGGAACTCTAGGGTAAGAAAAGGGGTAAATAAATTAGGGATAATGCAATCTAGGGCTAGGGTTTATGAAAACTGGTATAAAAGAGAGAAATTAAGAAGGAAAACTTGAATTAGCAAACGTCCACGCATGCGGACAGTGGCAGGGCCTGGCGCACGAGCCTGGCCGCACGTGCGAACAGGGCCCGTTTCCAAAAACAGACTCCTTGGCATTGGTCAACCAGGGGAGCTTTCCAAACCCTCCAAGTTTTATGGCGATCCAACGTACGGTCGAAACGCAGTACTCCGTCGAAGTTTCGGCCCTCTTGCAGGGCCAGTTCTGGAAACTGGTTGTAGAGAGGCGAACAACTGCAAAACAAGCAGATTTGAAGTGAGGATTGTCGTGGAATGGATGAAATAAGATGGAGGGGCGGATTGGGATAAACGTGGCTTCGCACCACGGTAGTTAGCCCTTCGAAAAGGGAGGGCTTCACACCCACCTGAATTTAGCCCTTCGAAAAGAGAGGATTTCGCACCCACTTGAATTTAGCCCTTCGAAAAGGGAGGGCTTCGCACCCACTTGAATTTTTCCACAACTCAGAAACTCAGAGAGCACAAAAACATGCAGGAATTTTATTTAACTTCAATGAAAAAAAGAACTACGAGGGGTGCCTATTTATAGGAAAACCCTATACCTCACAACTCGCGCCATGTGCGCAACCTATTACTTGGCGATGAAGTAAACTAAAATGAAAACCAATCAAAGAAATCTAAAGCATTCATGATGTTCTAAATAATATAAATAAGCAAAACCTAAAATATGAACTTAATCCGACTAGTGGGCCACGATCATGAGATCCCATGATGGGTTTTTCTTGATTATCGGGCCCACTCTTTTGAATCAAACTTCGTTCTTCTAACTAGGAGGCCTTCCCTGGACGTCATCATCGAGCCAAATCGACGGTGGGGCCCTCCTTCGTACGTACGTGCGTAGGGAGGGTGGCGTGCGTGCGCGTGTGTGCATGATGTCCCCATCAATTGGTCATGGGTTCAAAGCAGGAGTTGAACTCTACAATGGAATCTCCCACTGTTCCTTTGTAGCTCAGTCATAGAGAAATTTTTTTTTAACGGACTGGCTATAGGTTCAAATCCTACTTGGGGATGGATTCCTGAAATAAGATGATGGGGCAACATATGGATTGAGTCACAGCCAAACAAGCTCTTCCCATTTGATTCACTATCTATAGTTTAAAACATTTTTCGAGAGTTCAAATTTTACTAGGAAATGAATTTGTGAGTGCATGGTAAATTCATCAACGCTATGCAGTACTTCAATAAAATTTATTAACCCTTCTCATTCAAGCATATCTCTATCTTTATGCATTTGAACTTTTGATGTCTGCCTCATTATTAATATGCTAGGATAGACCTAACCTAGCTCACTGCCATAATGTAAAGAAAGTGATCTTTTTCATCTGATAAAATTGAGACTAGAGAGCAGATGATTGTGGCTCTCACAAAGCATGGAATACAGCTTGAGAAATCTTCCAAAACTGTCCCTTTTCTTGGCTCTGCATTTGCTCTTGCCAATAAAGAACCAAATAGCATCTTAATGCATGTTAAAGTTTTATATTTGTTACTTACAAATGACTGCAATGCAGATACTTCTCGACATTATCAGCCTTTGCCGATGATAAAGAATGTCATTGATGCTATGGCCTATACAAAGTTGGTATGTAATGCTTCTCCATGATGAGTGGTCTGACCTGATTTTTGCATCAAGTGTGTTCTACATTTTCCAATCCAATCACACATGCACTTTTGGATCAGATTTGCAGTTCTACATTGTTTTCTATGATGTGGGCCACATGGTGAGTGGACTGCCCAGATTTTTGCATCTTGCTCTTCATTGTGGGACTAGTCTTTTGGACCAGTTGGATTTCACACACACATGTCATGTAGCTGATTTTGTGTTAGTTGGTTGATAGTCTTACAGTCCAACTAGCACCGAAACGTCAACGTGTCAAGTGTGTACAAAATCCAACTTGTCCAAAAATTTGGCCTAACATGAAGAGCATCAAGTGCAAAAATCAGGCCAATCTGCTCATCAATTGGGCCACACCATAGAAAGAATAGAAAACAATTGAGCTGCCCAAAGTACATGTGGCTCTCCTGATGAGTAAATGGTGTTATTTTGTGGTTGGTGATCTTCATGGTGGGGCTAACCTGTTTGTTGGGTTGTATGTCATACTCACATAATATGTAGGCATATATGTGCTAGTAGGACAATAAAACCTTGTCCAACTAGTGTGTGAGATCTCCTCTGTATGTGTGTGCGTGGGTGGTAACTTCTCTAATGGGCCTGTTTGATTGGCCATAATTACAGGTAGTCAAATGTAAAAAAGTAATAATTATTTACTTCTGCATTTTCTGGAAATGTACGACATCTGAAACAAGTCTGATGCTGGGTACCGTGCGACATGTCTAGAAATGTCCAACCATGATGTATATGTTTCATCCACGCTTTCCATTCATCTTGTCAGATCATTTTAGGGCATGAACCCAAAAATGGGGCAGATCCAAAGCTTAAGTGGCCTACAATGGGAATAATGACATCCTCCGTTAAATCCACCGTTTTTTGTGGTGTGGTCCACTTGAGCTTTGGATCTACCTCATTTTTGGACTTCATCCACTAAAATGATTTGAAAAATGAATGAGTGTTGTGGATATAACATATACATCATGGTGGGGCCCACAAATTTTTGGATTGGAAGGATGTTGAAATTTGTCTGATTTTCGAGGTGGAAATTCCGCCTCTTCCAACACCCAGCAAAAGTTATCATTGTGCTTTTTCCACCAATTACCTTTATTTACTAACTATCAAACATGCCCTAATATCATTGCTAATTTTAATGAAATTCCAAAGATAATTAAGAAAATGCTTGTTCATATGATTTTATCTGCAGAAACTTGCATTTAATCAATCAATGTACTTGTGCAAGCAGAAGAGATGCCAAGAAAAATGCCAATTTTGCAGAAATATAGGGAAACCGTGACACTTCCTCTAATTCATTTAACAGTTCACATGCAATCAAACAATGTTTAGGAAATCACAAGTAATGATTTTTATCCACAGAAAACTGCTTGGATTGGTAAATATATTGATTTTCAATTGCTTCTGCAGGAGTTATTCCTATGAAATTATCAAACAAGCAAACCAGAAATGTAAACTTTCACTAAGATTTCTCTAATAAGTTCAGAAACTCCACGTGGAATTATATGATAAATAAGGAAATGCGTCTTCCAGAAATTATGTCAATGCAACATTGCATTACCAGTAAACCGATTTTCACGCAGTGCAGATAATTCCTTTGGAGTTGAAGTTTAAACTTAACACCAAGGTTTCTCTAAAATTTTCACAATTTCACATGAAATTCCAATTATAGCTAAGAAAACGGTCTTCTAATGGCTCTATTCACAGAAAATTCCAGCACTAATGTGTGTCCACGACTGATATTCCTCATAATTGAACCATGGTCTTGAATTTCGAGCACCAAATCATAAGAATTTGAAGTTCTTTCTCCATTGGCCAGTCATGATTCATGAATGCTTGACATCTGCATTGTGAAAAGTCTGTTTGTTTATAGTGATTTCCCAGTTCCTCTCAATACTAGCCTCATTTGTTTTCCTTTTTCAGTGGTAAAATTTTAGCAATATTGACATGAATGCATATATCTTGTTCAATACCATACAGAATGTTCTACATTGGCATATCGTAGATACAGAGTCTTTTCCATTGGAGATACCCTCATATCCAAAACTGTGGAATGGTGCTTATTCTGTTTCAGAACGCTATACAACTGCTGATGCAGTTGAAATTGTACAGTAAGATCTTTGTGCCTTTGGCTTAAAATTGCATTTTGTCCCTTATTGGTGCACCCTGGTAAGATGCTTGATCATGAATTTTGCAGGTATGCACAGAAACGAGGGATTAATGTATTGGCCGAGATTGATGTACCAGGGCATGCTCTCTCATGGTAGTTTTTATCTAAGCATCATTCTACTGTTTATTGTGCAAGGAAAGTAGAATAATTAGGCAAGCAGCCTAGGACGATCAATCAAAATTTTCAAGTCGTTAACAAATCATCAAATCTCTGTTAAAGTTGTTTATGTTAGGAGTCTAGATGTTACAACGAGGACTCCTTTTCACATTTTTCTGTTGTACATTATACGGCCGATTACCCTGATCATTATCAGTCACCATTTTACATAGGAAGATTCATCATCATCTAAGCCTTCTCCCAACTAATTGGGATAGGCTACATGAATCCAGTTACGCTTCATGCTGGCTACCAACCTGACACAACCCTCTTTTATCCAGGCTTAGGACCGGCAATGAGAGCACAAAACTTCCACAAGAGCCATGTAATAGTCTATTATATTGTTCTAATAGAAGATTATGAATCTTATTATTGTTTTTAATACCCCAAACCAGTTCCCCTTCTTCATGGTGATGGGAATCACTCAACAAAGGCAACCATTAAACCTTTCCCTGCTTCGTCGGTTAAGTGAAATGTAATACATCCGTCTTAACAAGTTGGACTCATCAGAAAGTTATTGTAGTTGAAAGCAATGGAGATAATTTTGACTACGTAACAAAATTGCTTTGTAGTTGTGACTTTCAATTCTTTAAAGAGGAGCAGTTGAACTCTGACAATCATTGATTGCATGAAACTAATGAAATTATTATTATTATTATTATTTTGTAGGGGTATTGGCTATCCTTCTCTATGGCCATCCTTGGATTGTCAGCAGCCACTTGATGTCAGTAATGAGTTTACGTTCAAAGTAATAGATGGAATTCTTTCAGGTGATATTCTATTTCCAACTGGATTTTTGTTCCAGTTATATGATTCTAAAGTGTTATCGAATGTGAATGGGCTGTTATATAGCTCATTCTTAGGCCCATTTAGGTTTAGCATATAGTGGGTATTTTTGCTTTTGTTATTAATGGTATTCTTATAAATATTGAAAATTATGTTAATAGACTGAGAGTTGTGGGGACATGTGATGTGGGACACATGATTTAATGCTAGCATGCAACGTGGAGATTATGAAAGAGTCCATAAAGTAATTCAATTAACATAAGATGCCAACCTACTAGTTAATTAAGAGTAAACAATAGGAAATAAAATCTTATTTAACCTAAATCACATGCCCGCATGCTAAGAAATCACATAAATCAATTAAAACTAAGACCAATAAAAGGATAGAACTTCCAATTTAGCATAGGCACGTTCCACACTCAATAGACAGATTTGTAGGTTTTACGATTAAGGTTAGGAAAGGGGAAAATCTGAAATTAGGAAAATTAGAGTTCATGGGAATTGGGGATTTTGGACTAGGGTTTTTAAAAATTGGGAAAAATAAGAAATTGAAGATCTAGGGTTTATAAGGTTGTAATGGGAGACAAGAGAATAAGAAGAATACATTTCGAAGAAGAGAGAGGAAAGATGTAAGAAGAAGAATACCTTTCGAAGAAGAGGAAGAGGAAGGATGTACCTTGGGGAATCCACCACAAAAAAAGTTTGCACCCTTCCACAATTCAATTGGAAGTGAGGTTTTTTTTTTTTTTTTCAAAAAACCCTAGAAAACAATGAGGAAAATTCTTTCACACAAGAGAGCTTCTCTCTCACTCTCTTTTTTTAGTTTTTTCTTCTCAAATCTCCACTAGGGTTGGAACTCCACCCTCCCTATGCTTTTATAATTAAAAATTCGAAATTAAAATACAACATAATTACAACCATGCCACTCACTTAAGTAAAGTGGCCCATCATCCAAAATAAGAAAATTAAAACATATATTATCAACTTAACTATCAAATAACTATAAAAAATAACACAAAACAAAAAGAAAGCAAGATCAGAGTCCAAGGGGCCTAGATGTAATAGATATGGTAGCCTGATCGACAAGATCCAATGGTCGGATCGACAAGAAATAGAAATTATATGACTAAAATGATCTCCTAAGTAGCCCACATGCATTATCCCAAGGTGGGGTCTTCCTGATGCAATCCAATGCATGTGGGGTCTTCAAAATGGCCCGACGGGCCCCATCTGGAACTCGGTACCTATCCACAAAGAAAGTTGCGCTGATGTGAGTGGTCGTCTCCGTCTCTGGTACATCCGAGTAGGTCCTCTGATGTCCCCATCAAATATTCTGATGCAAATTGGGGCCAGTTATCCATCCGATAGGCAATTGATATATGTACGTGGTGATCTTTTTACATGGAAGAGTAAGAAGCAAAGTGATGCACATGTTCAAGTGCTAAGGCAAAATGCAAAGCACTGGCTCATGCAACATATGAGCTTATTTGGCTAAAAACATTGATGGGTGAACTTGGATTTATAGTTGAGATTCGTATGAAGTTGGACTGTAATAATCAAGCAGCCTCTCATATTACCAGCAACCCTGTCTATTATGAAAGGACCAAGCACATTGAAGTTGATCGCCGCTTCATCCGGGAGGAGGTTGTAGTTGAGGAAATTGGCGTGCAACTTGTCGTCCCAAGAGCCTGATTGTTATATTTATGAAAACTCTGTCTCGTACTCAATTGGATTGTCTCTTTATCAAGTTGGGCATTTATGACTTGAGGGGGAGTATTATCGAATATGAATGAGGGCTGTTATATGGCTCATTGTTAGGCCCATCTAGGTTTAGGATGTAATGAGTAATTTTTCTTTTGTTATTGATGGCATTCTTGTAAATATTGAAAATTATGTTAATAGACTTAAGAGAAGTGGGGACGTGTGAACCCTAATCCTCATTCTCTTTCTCTCATTCTCTCTCCTTTCTTCTCTTTTTCTTCATTTTTTTTCTTCTCTTTCCTGCTTTCTCAATCTGTCCACATGAAGCATGATTATATAGAGAACGTTTTGATTGTTAATTACTAATGGTCATTATATTTCCTTAAACTTTTCATGTTCAGATTTCAGCAAGGTATTCAAGTTCAGATTTGTTCACTTGGGAGGTGATGAGGTTGACACAAGTAAGTCCGAAGCATGCAATTATGCATTTACCTTTAGTTGTGATTCTTCTTACTAAAATAATTATTAACTATATATGCAATCCTCTCTTCCTGTAGTTGTTTCTGTTTTTGTCATTTATATATCATTTGTGTTGAAAATATTTATTCACACAATGGCGTTCATGTTCACCTGGTCAAATTATCCAAAGAAATGCCATAGTTATGTACGTGATATACTATCTTCATGATGATGCTTCGAGAAGAATGGGCATTATGCATGTTACAATCTGTAAATAAAATGCTTTGTGTTAGTTTTTTTTTTTCTTGCACATCTAAAATGCAATTCGGATGAGATAAATGGTTTTAATAATAGAGATGTGGGGAATTTTTTCTCGAGGCACCATGGCATGCTTTTAGATGTTGGTTGCAAGTCTAGTTTCAAGATCTATCTTGACACGACTATCATGATATTATACCTTTCTTCTTTTATTTTATCGTCAGTGTTTTTCCCCCGTCTTAGCCTTTATTGCAACACCAACTGCCCAAACAATGCTTACAACCAGGCCTTTTCAAATATAAAGGGAAGCTTATGGATCCGGATGATGGTACATTTAAAAATGGAAATGGACCTTAGGAGAATTGTTCACTACACGAGAAAATGGAATTACTTTCTTGTACTTAACCATTTTCTGGGACGGTCAATCTGCAATTGCTTATTGACCTCTCAGAAGTCAATCTACCATAAAAGGGATACCTTGACATTTACATGTGATACTAGTATGATGTGATATTACATGTGCAATAAAAATAGTTAATTGTGAATTTAAGAAACAAGTGCTTATAGACCAGAGGTCAGGACGATTAGATCAATCTGAATGTTTAACAATAAGCTATCTAAAGTGTGTCTAACGACCTGGACAGTTTGATTGTGTTAATGCAGTCCACGTGTTAAATTTCCAAGTGTCAGAGTATCAAATATAACATTCTACCGAAGTATTGAACTCCTTAGTGATGACATATGGAATACATAATTTTGGAGAATTCTCCTTTTAGTTTTATTTTATTTTATTTATTTTATTTGTAGCCCCAAAAGGTCTTATTTATAGAGATATACAACCTATTAATCTCACTATACATGGAAGAAAAGTAAATCAAAATATTACAATATGGCTCTACATGGAAACCACGATATTACAATCTATCTATAATAGCTGAGTAGGAGGCACTCTTAACTCGGCTTGTTGACAGACCTGCAAAGAATCAGGAGATAAACTTACCACAGGTGGTATATCAGGAAAGTGGGTTAATCCTTTAGAATCAATAGAAGAGGTAGCCGAAGTGGGTGAGATTGGAGTATGAAAGGGAATATTTTCCAAGAAAATAACATTCCTTGACACATGAACACAACAAGCAATAGGATCATAGCAATGGTAACCTTTCCAAGTCTCTTCAATTCCAAGAAACACGCAACGAACAGATTTTGGAGAAAGTTTATTACGTGCTTGTGAAGAAAGATGAACGTAGCAAACACAACTAAAGATATGAAACAAAGAGTAAAAAGAAAGGGAACTAAATAAAACAAAATACGGAAAGACATTATGAACGTAGGGCCTTAATCTTTTTCTCAAATTGGGTTGCAACCATCATGTAGAACCGTTTAAAGGTTGCGAAAACTTATGACTTGGAGTTCAAGAAATATATCCATGTATATCTTAAGAAGTCATTGATAAATATCACATAATGTCTCAAGCCAGACATTGATAGAATTGGAGAAGGTCCCCAAACATTAGAGTGCACAAGCTCGAAAGGAGCTTTGGATCGAGGAGTACGAAGAGAAAAATGCAAATTTTTACTTTTAAATAAAAAACATGAAGGGCAAGAGAAATCAATAGAAGTTTTATTAACTTTCAATTGTTCTAAAATACTAGAAGTAAGTATGATAACCCAGATGAATGCGGATGCCCAAGATGACAATGCCAGAGTTTCCACATTTTATTAGCATTACTAATCTCAGTAGAAGAAGGAGAAAGAAACAAGAAAACGGAGTAACTGAGCTGTCAAGATCAAGCAAGAAGAGCCGTCCTTCTCTCCTACTCGTCCCAACTACTTTCCATGTTGCCAGATCCTGCACAAAACAACAATCGAGAAGAAAGATTACTAAGCAATGGTTTTGTACAAGCTAAACCACAGGGATAAGATTAACAGACAAACGGAGGACATGAAAGACATCAGTCAGAGTAAATATATGATGTGGAGAAGGAGAAAATGATAACGACCCAACAAAAGAAATATGTAACTTTGCTCCATTAGCAGTAGAGATGGCTCAATTATCTTTGTATGGTTGAACATTGTGAAGATAGGAGACAGTACCTGTCATGTGGTTGGATGCACTAGAATCAAATTACCAAGAAGGCCTATAAGCCTTACCTGACAGTCCAGCAACAGACAATGCTTGTATGATCTGCTAGATCATCTCTTGAGAGAGAGGTCCACCAGTAGGGGGAGTAGACAAAGCAGTAGCAGACGAGTCCTCATATGCAGTTAAATAAGATTTTCCTCTATCCTTATTTTGATTTTTTTTTTTTTTTAAAAAAAAAAAAACGTGTTTCAGGGATTGGAATATCTTATGTTCTAAAATAATGAGGAAATTTAGATGAAAGAATACTCATGATCAATCATTTCATTAATATGGATTCTTATTACATTCCTTACACTGCCCTTGATTGTAAAACAAATTACAGTCAATTGTAAAACTTTAAATAATAATTGAAAACAGCAATTCCAGCAGCATTTCAGCCTTGTAAAGTGCCCATCGAAATGACAAAAGAGTTGCACGGGTTTAAAACCCGTGTTTCACGCTGATACACAAACTAAAAGTCTTGAATTGAAAACCCATAGGCTTGCTTGTGCGGCTATCATGAACAAATTGCGCACAACAACTGTTGCGTGGTCACATAACAGGCTCATTCTCTATTCTCTTCCTTCCACCTGCGGGCTTCTCGATACCTGACTTCTGTGATTCTTCTACTCTGGGAACTCTCAAATGCCCCAAGTCTCCAAATGAGAAGGGTAATGGGGTATTTATAGGAAGCCGCACGCAGGAATCACCAAATGTACATAACACAACCTTGTTGTGTGGGTGCACAACACTTCTCTATTTTGTAGTCGCACAATTCATACATGTTACGCGAGATGCATATTGCGCGGTCGCGCCACTAATCTTCCCATCTTGTCCTGCTTCCTTACCCCATAGCAACATAACCCTTTTTCATGTCTTTTTTTATTCAATTACGCGGTCGTGCAACATATTCCCGTTGCACGGCTGCCCAACACATACTTATTGCGCGGGCGCGCAATTGATTTTTTGTGCCTCAACAATCCTTGTGCTTCTTCTTTTGACATTCATGGATACTATGGCCATGAATCTTGCAATATGTACAAAAAGGAATATCTTTGCAGGTCGTTGTGAGATGACCGAACTTCTTACACCAATTGCATTAGACGCGAGACATGTCCTATTTTCCTGGTGTAAAGGAATATGCCAAAAGGATTGTATCTGAGGTGCCAGCAAGCTGGGGCGGGCTCGAAAGTGCTATGAGATGTTGCTCTTCTGCCAACCAATTAGATATCATAACACTAAGTGTAGGAAGTAGACTTAGATTGAGTAACGCGGCTCGACAATGCTCAAACTCAGGGCCTAGTTTCATAAGAAATTGACGAACACGGGTGCCTTCATCGACATCTCGGTCCAAATGGCCACGATAGCATTATAGAATTCTTGAACGGTCTGATCACCTTGGGTGATTTGAGCCAATTCTTGCATTAGCCTATATAACCGAGCATCATTACTCTACTGATAGATCATTTTTAAATGATCCCACATTGCCTTCGCAGTTCGATGAGGAGTTGGGCCCACAACAATTGTCTTATCAACTGAATCTAATATCCATGTGACTATCTTTCCGTTCTTCATTTTCCAATTAGCCATTACCTTTAGCTGGTTCGTTGTAGGAATAGGATTTGTACCATCAACTATACCCCACAATCCACACCCTTGAAGAAAGTTCTTAATGTGAATGGACCAAAGTCCATAATTTTTGCCATCAAAGGTACAACGAAACAAAAACTCTCGATCGATGATATAAGTCAATAAATACAAATAACACCAAACAATCGAGGAAAATGGAAAGATATGTGCTTGACGTACCCGAGCAGCAGACAGATATGCGTGTAGCTTGCTGACAGAGAGCAATCAGATAGGTCAGATGCATTCACCTGGATGCAATTTTAGGGGCCCGAAATAGACGGTTGCAATTATCAACCTAGTAAGACAGTATGTGGGTGGCACTAATATGCTCCAAACGCACACTGTAATCTGCAATGGACAACGAATCTTCAAAGGTGGGTCACGATCTGCAACCAGGTCTGTTTTAATCAACAGAGATCTAATCTAATATGAATGACAACAGTAGGTCGATAAATCTCAAACGACGGCAGTTGTTTGGGGTTGAATGGCACTGGTGTTGTTGATGGCGTTGATGTTGTTGATGGCAGCAACAAATCTTCAACGAATCATGAACACAGAGGGGTTACAAGAAAGATCTGAAATGGAAGGGTTACGACAACCTGTGGTAACAATTGGCGATCGACGGTAGCAATGGCAAACGTAGAGACGAGCAACAATGGCAGCAACAGCGTTGATAGTAATGGCAAAGGCGTTCTTGACAAAACCGTACCAGCAATGGCGTCCATAGCAGAGATGAGCAACGATAGTGCCAGTGATGCTAGTCAACAATGGCAAAGGTCGAGGATGCAGCCACGAGAAGGAAGCATCCGAAGATATACCAGAAGCAGTCGGAGATGATGATAACAGAGACGAATCGAGTCTTTGGTCGACAATGGGCCGGATTTCTAGAATGGGGAAGACAGATGGGGTTTGGATGGGTGTTGATGACGAGCACGCTAACAGAGCCATGATAGAGGAGATGGCAGGAATCAATTTGGGGCAGATAGTTACAGAGGTTTGGGATCTGAGGAAGATCGGTAGAGATGGCAGCGGCGAGAGGAGATTAGTGGAGATAGCAGGAGGTTGGGTTACACTCGATTGGGCGTAGGGGTTGGGTTTGCGACAACTATAATCGGGAACTTGAAGATGGGGTTTGTAGAGGTGTGTGCGACAGGTGGTAGGGTTTTGACGTTGCTATGACAAGACAGGAGCAATGCGGGCACAACCATGAGCGATAATTGGATTAGTGACTACGATGAGGACCACAATGGTAGAGGATTGAAGGATCGATGGCTCAAATGTGTTGCTTTGATACCACGATAACATATGAAATACAAAATTTTGGAGAATTCTCCTTTTAGTTTTTGGTTGTATTGATCTAGCCCCAAAAGGTCTTATTTATAGAGATATGCAACCTATGAATCTCATTATACATGGAAGAAAAGTAAATTAAAATATTACAATATGGCTATACATAGAAACCACAACCTCTCTACCCTTCTCCTACATCTTGCAAACCATTCCCTCTCTTTCCACATGCATTGCAAGTGCCATATCCAATAGTGTTGTTAATCTTTGTCAGAACACCTTATTGTGATGTGATTAGGTGGACTTCAAACTATGGCTCGTCCATTCCATGGAGATGTCCTTTTCTTTGTCATGATCAATGAGATTATTGATTATTTTTATTTATTTATTTATTTTTGGAGGATTTGGATGTCTCATTATGTCATTTTTTTAGGGAAGCCAAAAGTGATTGGTGATTAGAGTTGTACACGAGTCGAACCGAGTCTAGCTTGGCACGGCTCGGCTCAACTCGACCAGTAACTAGGTTTGGTCAATAGCTCGGGCCAGTTTGAGCCAAATTCGAGTCGAGTTCAAGCCTATGCAACCTTTTCTCAAACACATATAGTGCACCTTCAATTTTTCACAGAATGCAAAACAGTAACAGCAATATACAGGTATTTCATCAAACACTGTACGGGCAACATCAAAATCATGATTTGAGGTCACTTTTATAATGTGAAGTTGTTTTTTTCTAGTGATTTGTTTTGTATCCATTCCTCCCTCGCCACTAGCCGATCTCACCGAGAATGTATGCACCCGAAATAGCACTTCATTGAGTCATTTCATCAAACACTTGGCGAGCAACATGAATATCAAAATAACCGAGTCACCAAGCAGATTCAATACGAGTCAATTCGAGTTAAGGGTCGATCTGAGTTGAGTCAAGCTCGGGCAAGCTCGAACTCGGCTCGAAATTTTTTCGAGCTCAAAAAATCAGCTCGACTCGGCTCGAACTCAATTTCAAACCGAGTTGAATCAAGCTTTTTCGAGTCGAGTTGAGCAAGTTAACTGAGCTAACTCGGTTCGTGTACAACTCTATTGGTGACATTTTGGCTTAAGGGGAATTCGGCTTTGTTTGTTGGGAGTTTCTTCCATGTTAGTAATTAGCATGGCTGGTGCAACCTGGTTATCGAGTAAATGAGATCTTGACATGAAAGAAATGGATAAGAGTACATCCTTAACAATATTTGAGTAGAGAGGGAGAGAACTTCATTGATATCAAACTTCTCTAACAACACTTGAGAAAAAGTCACACTTAAATATTAGAATGCCTACCTTCTCTTCTCATTCTTCCTTCTTTGAGCTCCTCTTGATCTTGAGTATGGTTAAAAAGACAATAGTCTACCTTCTTGGTAGTGCAAATCAACGATAGACACTATTCTGGTATTAGGACCAGATACAGACTCAATGAGGGTATGGACTTAGTTGAATCCCAGGAACAATATGCAAGCGCTCTTTTGCACCATTGGAGTTGTAAACTGTCTTTAAGAAGTGGCATTGTAGTACGCATCTGAGCTGAAATTCTTCAAATGGGCCATCCACTTGACAACAAATCTAACAGGGAAAACTTCAAAGCTATTGACTTAACCTTTCAATTTTCTACAATTTCCTTGTATTCGAACACCTTTTCTGCCTTGCTTAGCCAATTGATGAAGTCGTTAACAAGCAACTAACCATGGAATTGCATAATTTTTACCTTAATTTTGGGCTCTTTGTTATGTTACAACAATCGAAGGATTTGATCATTGGTGTCTTCACAAACCAGGGTCACCCATTGTTGATTAGGAATTTGATGGAGACCTTTCACTATATGTCCACGTGCTCCAACTTGGGTCTCTAGATTTCCTCCATGCTGGAGTTCTCCCTTGTAATTAGTGAGATTTCCTGTTGTATGCATGGTTGATCTACTCACCTTTTTAGTACGCGGATCAATTTGGTTACCTGTGCAAACTCTTCCTATTTCATCCCTTTCGAAGCCATTAGGAGATGATGTAAAGTAAAATGGTGCAACTTGGTTATCAATGAGATCTTGACACCTAGATCACAAAGAAATGGACAAGAGTACACCCACAACAATATTTGAGTGGAGAGGGAGAGAACTTTATTAATCTTCGTATGTTGTATTGTTTATTTCAATAAACAGGTTCACCAAACGTGCTTCTCTGTTAGCTTCTTTTATGATCAATGAGTATTATGTTTTGAGTGATAGTGCTGAACTCATGATTCAACAAGAGAATTTGCTAGACTGTTTAAACTGTTTTCCTTCTGCCTGGAATACTTTTTGGGTAGGAATGACTAAAGCTGTATAATCAAAATTTGCCAATACTTAATCATTCAAGTTATGGATTTCAGGTTGCTGGATGGTAACTCCTCATGTAAAGAAATGGTAAAAATCTCTGTGACCCATGCCTTTGACACTCTTAAATTTTCAGAAATATCATATCTACAAGTGTGAAATTATTCATCTGCTACTTTTCTAGGTTGTTAAAAACAACAGTAGAACACCTAAGTGATTTTTTGAACACCTAAGTGATTAAACATGTTTGAAATGTTTGAGTGGATGAACCTGACGTACATCAAAGTTACATATGGGTACATATATCAAGTACAGCAAGGATGAAACACGTCAGATCCTCTAAATAAAAAATCTCAAGATATGGGTGCAACAAGGATTGGTTACAACTAACAATTACAATTGTGTTTAAACATTTCCTTAACAATATTGCACGTTGGATTACAGCCCAATGGCATGATTCACTTCTTCGACTTAGCTGTTCTCCTAGCAATTTGAGTGGGGTTGTCTAGTGTCCACAGATACTGGACCTGATCTAGGAAAATCTGGAACCTAACATTGGGGATGTTTAGAAATTGGGTTGGGTTGGTTACCAAATCAGGTCCTGTTGTGTGTGTGTGTGTGTTTTGGTGTGTGTGTGTGTGGTGTGTGGGAAATGGTACTATGGGGTTGACCTCATGGGAGCTTCCCATGAGGTCGAGCTGTGGGCCCCACCATGATATGTGATGGACATCCATCTCATTAATCAGATGCACCCTTCTGTGGTGAGACAAGGGCCAAAAAATCAGGCCAATCCATGACTTAGGTGGGCCACACCACAAACAATAGTCGAGAGTGGATGCCCACCCATTGAAACCTTCCTGATTGTATATAGGATCCAGTGAGATGCAGTTTAGACATCCAGCCCACCCGTTGTGTGTCCCACTTGGATAAACTCAGGTTGTCTAACTGGTTGGACCGCAGTTTACAGTTCACCCACTAGATTAATTCCAACCTGTTAAGTGCTTGTGGCGTCCAATCCTCCTAATAGGTTGGCCCCACCACGAAGATCACCTAATGCAAAAATCAGCCCTATCCAATCATGACGTGAGTGAACCACACCATAGAAAACAGTGTATAACCATTGATAAATAGCAAAATGCAAGTGTGGTCCACATGAGCAGTAGCTGGGGCTGATTTTTGCATGAAGTGTTCCTCATGGTGGGGCCAATCTATTGAATGGGTTGGATTTAGTAAGTTAGAAGTTATTCACTGGGTGGACCATAACCTATGGTCCAACTGGTTGGACTTGAGACCTTCTCATGTGTGTGTGTGTGTGTGTGTGTGTGTGTGTGAGAGAGAGAGAGAGAGAGAGAGAGAGATGCTCATCTCCAACTGACTGGATGATAAGTTATCGTCCAACCAGTGGATAAGTTCCTGTGTGTAACATTCACTTGTCCAATGGGTTGGTCCCACCATGGGGCTCTCTCTCACACAATCTTTCTCCAAGACCCGATGTGAATAGATTCCAGTCAGACTGAACTAAACACTGGCACTCCCCCACCCATCCCAATGGGTCCCCAACTGGCACCCAAGACTGATTGGGCTCAGATCCAGTAACCCAAATATGGTATCCAGACCCAAGCTTGACGGGATCCAAACATAGGCCCCTTAGCTGGGTTCAGATACAGGTATGGTAATACCTGACCCAAACATGCCCTGTTGATGGCCCTAAATTTGGGTTGGCTTTTAAATGGTAGATTTTTCAGAAGTTTTAAATTGGTTTTCCACCAACCTTCGTCTTTTACCTAGGTTCTTGCAACCAGCCATGGTAGAGTCTACACCATTCACGTCCTACATGGTCCCACCTAGTATCGACTCCCCATCCCAATATTGCTTGCATGCCCCAAAGGACGAGCGAGCAAGGCAGAGTCATCAAGGGGCAGTTTGACTGGTGAATGTTGCACACAAATGTACCGCCACTGGATCAAAAGTGGAAAGGACATGCTTTAATAATCCATTCATGCGCATCACTAATTAGATGACAAGGCTTAAGAGAATCATAGATACTCCCTTTGCTTGCCCCACTTTGTACATTTATTTTTTTAAATTTTTTTTTATTGTTAGCTTGTTAGTACACCCACTGTCAGATCACACTTCACTATTAGCCACCCCCACTAGGGAATCGATGCCAAGACCTCAGTGTTGAAACGAGGTATCTTTCACTCAGTCTACCACTTCAGCTATGGATCTGGGTGTCCCCGCTTTGTACATATTTAGTAGGTATTGAGTTGAAAACCACAGTAGATCCAAGTATGAGGGAAGAGGCATCTCTTATCTTAACCTGAGTACTCAAGAGTTTTAAACTTTGATACTATGTTTTTTTCAAGGATCTGGTTATCATAGGTTACCAGAAGTAGCAGGAAGCAGGGGTAGTTATCTCATTTTGTCCATGCGTGTCTATAAATATTTTAGTCTTGTTGTATCTTCACCATCTTTTCTTGTCTAGCATCTTTTCCTTTCGATAGGCCATGCTCTCTAGGTGTCTCAATTTGTCCATTCTGTATCTCTCTCTTTATTCACATTTAGTTTTATTAAATTTTTAATCCTTAGAGACTAAACGACTTTCTAATGTGCAGGTTAAATAAACAAGGACTGAACGGATCTCAAGCTTATGAATACTTTGTCTTGAGAGCACAGAAAATAGCATTGTCCCATGGGTATGAAATTGTCAACTGGTATGTGCCCTCGCTCGCCCTAATGCATGTTTTGCTTCAGTACTATCCTTCTTTCTTCTTCTTTTTTTCAGATATCACTCATGTATATGCTTTGTGAGGTGAACAGGGAGGAGACATTCAACAACTTCGGCAGCAAATTAAGCCCAAAAACAGTGGTGCACAACTGGTACTTCCTCTGACATGCTCAATGAGATGTCTATTCATATGTGCCTTTTCTTCTTTTAGCCTTTGTGCGTGTATGCATGCATGCTGCAGTTAAAAGGTATATAGCATTCAATCAGAGAACACAAGCTACTGAAATGCAAAAGGTCATTCCATTCCTTTGGTAATTAACCAAGCAAATTTTGGGTTTAGTTATCTATGGCAAAACATCTTCAACAAGATAAGAAAATGAAGAATAGTGAAACATAAATTGAAAAGGAACAAAATGTTATCAAGCCATAGAGATATTAACAGATTTTTAGTCCATTTACTCAATATGGACTAAAATACATAAAGCCCTTGATGACTGTTGACTGATCTCCTACAGTGGTGGAGTTGCTTATGAAAACCGTTGAAATAAAGATACAATAGATGAGTTGTTTATTATATCTCTGTTTAATTCTCTTTCTTTCAATGATCAGTCTTTGGGCTGCAGATTGATCTTTACTAGACCGATTTTGATGATAGGCTCGGTGGAGGTGTTGCTCAGAAAGTGGTTGCTGCAGGGCTGAGGTGCATTGTCAGCAACCAGGACAAGTGGTATTTGCACTACTTGGATACCTCATGGCAGCAATTTTACATGAACGAGCCACTCACAAACATCACAAACCCGAAACAGCAGAAACTAGTCATTGGGGGTGAGGTATGCATGTGGGGCGAGCACATTGATGGATCAGATATTGAGCAAACCATTTGGCCACGTGCTGCAGCAGCTGCAGGTAATAATTATTTCTTTTTTCTTTTTTCTTTTTTCTTTTTAATGAGGGTTGGCCGAGCGAGCCAACACTATTTGGGTCCCAGTAATTATGCCGGCCATATGTCTTGATAGCCATACAGCACTCACCATCCATTTCATTTTTATTTATCATTAATTTGTGCATGTATATGGAACTCTTAGGAAAATTTCCGTAATTTGTCTGGTAAAATAACTGAGATATTCTCGTTTCCAGAAGCACACTAAATTCTTCAGAAAAAGCAGTTAAACAACTCTTGTGGCATACTGCAACTATTTGAAATCTCAGCAACCTGCTGAATCAACATTTGGTATTTGAAACTTGTCCAAAACCAGTGGAGTTCATTGTGGTTTTGAAAAACTTCAACTTACCCTTGCAATAATTGGGTACCTTTGTCGAGCTTCAATCCTTTTCCCCTTCATTTTCTTGTTCTTCTTGAGAAAAGTTGTCTCTTGTGCATAGTGACAGGTTTTGCAAAATCTCTGCTAGGTGGCATACTTGATTACTCTGATATTAATTCTCTTTTTATCTTTGAGAAAAACATTTATTAAGGTCAACTAAAACCGGCAATTGTTTTGGAGTTTCTTTGAGTGGAAAGATCGGTAGTCTTCTGAACATTTGGGCTGCAATCTTGTATTCCAACCCTGAAAATGATGGGACATCTATGATTTGAGTCAGCCCGTAGCTGTTTCAGCCAATAGTATAGACTTACTACTAACCATGGTCTCTTTTCTTTAGCCGGAACTAGGGCTGGAACTTGGATTTGGGTCAATCCAAACCTGACTGACCCAACCTGAGTTCAGGTCAGGTTGTCGGGGTCCTTGGCTTGGAATAGGGTTGGAAAACTCCAACCCAAATTGAAATCAGGTTGGGTTCAGGTTGAGCAAATTTGGGCCAGGTTAGGTTCGGTACTTCCATTGGGAACAATCACATGTATATGGGTCAGGTTGGATCAGTTAGGTTTAGAGTTCAGTATAGAGGACTTCAGGTTGGGAACTGCATGTTGGAATTTGGTCCAGGTTGGGTTGTGGGTTGCATCCTCTTGAGGTCAGGTCGGGCTCAGGTTGACCCTCAACCCGACCCAACCCACCCAAGTTGCATCCCTAGCTGAAACCACCATTACTCAATGGAATTCATGAATCACTTTTACCATGTTTATTTTTGGAAGAACCTTTTTCCTTCTTTCTCAATGTGATTCTTGAGAGAGAGATGAATTTCTTAAAATCCAACTGTATGCTAGCTAACTAAAATGAATGACTGCACTCGATTCTTGAGTAATATGAACCTGCAACAATTGCTTTGATGTATTAGCTTTCAACAAAGCCTAATCTGCCCCCCAAAAAAAAAAACTATATTAAGTTGTTAATCCGTGTGCCTCATTGCCCATTTCCATAAGGTTTTCGACAGATTACACCAGCGTCTGAGTTGAAAATCATTTGGCGAATTTCCAGTAGTGGAGTGGGTCTGGTAAAAACGCATATAGCATTCGTTTGTAGTCTGTTGACTGTCCCCTGCACTGAGCATTCATTTACTGTATGCATGTGCTTCTGTGTCTTCTCTTTGGCTACAAAGAACGTTTGTGGACGCCCTTTGAGAAGCTGGCTAAGGATCCAAAGAAGGTTACAGGAAGGTTGGCTCACTTCAGGTGTCTGCTGAATCAAAGAGGTGTTGCTGCTGCCCCATTGGCCGGACCTGGTCGAGTCGCCCCTGACGAACCAGGCTCTTGCTATAGGCAGTAGTCTGCTCCAATCCATTGGCCAGAAAGTTGCCAAGTTTGTGTAACATTCTACAGGTTGTGATGCGCATGATTCTGACCTGCGGATTCGACCAATCGATTCCTCGGAAGAAAGGATTGCCTCATCGATGTCTGAAATTCAGGTAGGATTTTTATTGTTATTTTTATTTTTTGAAATAAAGCATTTTGCCCCCTCAGCATAAATTGGGCAGTGTCGTGGGTTAATTTGCCTTGTATTATGTGAAACAGTTTTTCTTGATCAATGCACTCATTGCTTAGCTGCAGTGATAGTTACAGCCATTTTTCAAGTAGTGCATGTCCACTGTACATATAGCATACATTTGCTGCAATCAGGGCCATTCAAATTGAATCCCACCGTGGATGGAGCTTAGCCCAAACTTCAGGAGTAATAAAAATAAGCCCACCCAACTGATTTTGCTTAGTGAATTTGGACTGCTGACCCCATTTTATTTATAATCGTCCATTTGATCAATCCCGATTGGTTGGTTAGGAACTCGATTAGTGGAGTTTTGGGTTATGCTCCATCTGCAATGGACCACACAAATATCAAACATCTCTATTGCCAGGTACACTAGTCCAGTTAAATTTTAGCAAGACAATAGGGCAGGGCATGCACATGGTGGGGTCCACCTTGTGGATATCTTGGATCTTGCACGTGTGCCACTTCACAACAGTACTAACATACGTGTGGCGTTTGTGCTCAACTTTTTATAAGTACCACTGGCGAGCAGGAAAATTAAAGGGATGATAAAATAGCATGGTGGAGGTTTATACACCCGCACTTGAGTTTTCTAGAAAAGATCAATGACTTGTAATACTAAATCCAGGATGGTCCATTCATCAGGCGGGTTACAACGTTGTAATTAATCTATAGCTGTATGTACATGGCCCACCTGACCAGTGGGTTGTTTCAATTTTTGCTCAATCTAATCTTCATGTGTGGTCCACCCTTTTAACGGCTCAGATGTTCTACTGAAGTGATGACTGAGTGTACATGTTGAGTGGGGCATTTGTCATCCGACAATATTAAAAGGCAATTGATATCTAGGCGCCTCACACGGTGGTAGTACAACACTGTACTGAAGTATTACCTATCAGGTGAACAAACCATCCACCAAATGCAATGGGGACATGCATGACTCTAAGGCCCCATTAAATCTGAAGTCTAAAGACCGAATCTTAAATCTGAAGCCTGTATCTAAAATCTGAAGTAAAAAAAACTTGCTTGATAATTAAGGCCAAAGTCTAAAAATTAAGTATTGAATTTGAAACAAACTGTTTGTTAACAAGCATCTTAAACATTTGAAATATGTTAATTTGACACATTTGCCCCTATCTTCTGTTTGGGAATGTTTTACATTATAAAGAAATTATTTTTTATTAAATGAAAATAAAATTATTCTATTTAATTTAAATAAACTATAAAGTACTTAACAGAAAATTAAAATATCCACTGTTGAAACCTTTCTAGGCCCCACAGTGATATTTATTTGTCATCCAACCTGTTCATTATATCATAAGGACATGGATGAAAGGAAAACAAAAATATAGGCTTGCTCCAAAACTTCTTTGGCCCACAAGAAAATTTTCAACTGTAGATATTCAATTCAACTGTTTCTTGTGGGTGTGGTCCATTCAAACGTCCTATATACTTCATTTTCTGGCCTAATGTTCTAAAATGAGTTCACAAAATGGATAGACAAGGTAGATTTCTCACAAAAGTTAGGGTAGGTCCCATATAGGTTTCCCATGGAATCCGCATCCATGGGCTGGTATACCACACCGAAAAAATGAGCTTTGTCCATTGAAAAACTTCTGGGGCCATAAAAGTTTTGAATCAAACTGATTTTTGTTTTTTCATTTTATCTGGGCATGTATGACCTATAGCCTTAAGACGAGCTAGCCAAATGAATGAATAGTTTGGATATAACATACCACGTGATCACACCCACGGAACTTGCTGATGTCAATACAGCCGCCATATGGCTGGTGTGAGGTACGCCCGCCAATCCGCTTCCGTGGGACGGGGGTTCCCTACGAAAGTTCCTGCGCTGGGAGCTTAGGTGGGTCCGAAGTGATATTTTTTAAAAATTCACTCCATTCATCCGTTTTGTGATCTCACTTTAGGACATAAGGCCAAAAATGATCCGTATCCAATACTCAGGTGGGCCAAAAAAGTAAGTATTGAACATCAACGGTTGAAATATTTGTGTGGCCACAGAAGCTTTGAATCTGGATAATATTTGTTTTATCATTTCATCCCAATATAAATGACGTTATAAACGGTATAGATGGCAAATAAACATCACTTTCAACACCAGGAATGTTTCAACGGCAGGAATTTCCATACACACATTTTCCCTTTAGTGCGGCCCACTTGAGTCTTGGATCCTATTCAATTTTGGTCTCAAGTTCTAAAATGATCTCAAAAAACGGATGGACCGGGTGGATTTCTCACAAACATCACGATAGGCCCCACCTAAGTTTAGGAACTTCCCGCGACGTGCCCGCTTCCGCGGCGGGGAACGGATTGGCTACTCCCTCTGCCACAAGCCAGGTGGCTAGTGGTCGGTGCTCTGTGGGCCCCACCATGATGTATGTGTTTCATCCATTCCGTTCATCCATGTTTAAAGATCATTTGAAGGCTTGATCCCAAAAACTAGAGGAATATAAATCTCAGTTGGCCACACCACAGGAAAATAATAGTGATTGGATATCCACCATTAAAATCCTCCTAACGCCCACTGTACTGTTTATTTGACATCCAATATTTAGATTAGGTCATACAGACCCAAATGAAGGGAATAAACAAAGATCAGCTTGATCCAAAACTTTTATAGCCCCCAAAAGGTTTTTAATGGTCTACGCTCATTCAACACTGTTTCCTGTGATGTGGTCCACTTGAGATTGGGATATACCTCATTTTTAGTATCATATTATAAAATGATCTGGAAAAATAGATGGACAACATGGATGAAACACAAACATCATGGTGGGGGCCACAGAGCACCGACCATCAGCCATAGGCGGGTGGCAGGGGAAACGGATGGGCTACTCCCTGCCATCAGCCCGGTGGCTGGTGGTGGGTACTCTGTGGGCCCCACCATGATGTATGTGTTTCATCCATTCCGTTCATCCATGTTTAAAGATCATTTTAGGGCTTGACCTTAAAAACTAGAGGAATATAAATCTCAGTTGGACTACGCCACGGGAAAAATAGATGGACGGCATGGATGAAACACATACATCATGGTGGGGCCTACAGAGCACCGACCAGTGGCAGGGGGAGTAGCCAATCCGTTCCCCATGGAGAGTAGCCCATCCGTCTCCGTACCACACACTAGATATATAGCTAGTGTAGATAAGTGTGGTGCGAAGACGAGCGCCGACGCCAGGTCCGAGTTGCACGAATGGTTCAAAGGAGATCAAAGTTACAAGAGCCCTACAATAATGTATTTATTATATCCACATCATTCATCAAAATTTTGAGATCATTTTAGAGCATTATCCAAAAAATGAATCATATCCAAAACTCAAATGGACCACACCAAAAATAGCAACGGGATAATGATTTTCACTATTAAAAAATTCGCAGGGCCCACTATAACGTTTATTTTCCATCTAATCTATTCATAAGGTCAAAAATATCTGTATGAAGAGGGAAAAAAATCATATCGATCCGAAACTTTTGTAACCCCAAAAGGATTTCAATGGTAGACGTTCAATCCCCCCACTGCTTTTTGCAGTGTGGTCCAGTTTATCTTTAGATCTGTCTTATTTTTCAGCTCAAGCCTTAAGACGAGCTTGCAAAAAGGATTGACAGTTTGGATATAACAAATACATCATGATGGGACCCACAAAACTTGCTGTCGTCAGTACACCAGCCAATCCACTTCCCAATCCCATCCCCACCATCCGCTTCGAACCTCCTACCGTCTAGGCAAGGCTCTGTGGAGCTCACCATGATGTAAGTGTTTTATCTAAGCCATTCATCATTTTTCTCATATTATTTTAATTTCTAATTCTGAAGATGAAGCAGGTGCACAGCTCCAGTGAACCACACCAAAGGATGCTGCAGTGATAATGACATCCACCATTGAAATCTTTCTAAGGGCCACTGTGATGTTTTTTTTACCATCCAACCTATTCATTAGGTCATGTAGACGTGGATGAAGTGAAAACACAAATATCAGCTTGATCCGAAACTTCTCCAGCTCCCAGGAAGTTTTTAATGGTGGATGTTCAATCCCTACCTTGTGGTCCAATTAATCCTTGGACCTGCCTCTTTTTTTTGGCTCACACCTTAAATGATTTGAAAAAGTTGATGGACGGTGTGGATCAAACACATAAATCATGGTGGGGCATAAAGAAATTTAAAGAGAAATTTTTTTTTGTGGGTGCAATCACCATTAAGCAACGCATGAACAAACACCACTAAACACAGAATATTTTCCCAATTCAACAAACAGCCCTTAGTTGAGCCACACCAAAGGAAACAATGGGGGACATTGGCGAGGGTCCACCATGTAGTGTTATGTCATCTGAACCATTCATCAAGCGTGCCCCAGTGAGACTGAGAAGGCATTGAGATTCAGAACATTCTAAAATATTGGTGGGCCATGCCAAGATAATATATAAATTATAGGCATAAATGTACATTGCTCCTTCTGTGGTGTGATTTACTTGCGCTTCAGATTCATTTTTAAGTTTATGCCATAAAATGAATTGGAAAAAATAGATGCACAGCGTGGATGTAAAACAAATACATCGTGTTGGCCCCACAGCACTCAACACATGGAGGCGGATTAGCTACTGACAGGTTGAGTAGTGAGATTCGCTACTGAAGTGGATTAGCTACTCGGTATGTTTTGTATCCACACCGTCCATCCATTTGGAGATATTATTTTAGGACATGATCGAAGAATGATTTAGATACAAAGCTCTAGTGGACCCCACCACAGAAAACAGTGGGAGAGTGACTCCCACCGTTGAAAACTTCTAAGGGCCACAAAAGTTTTCGATCAAGCTGATATTTATGTTTTCCCTTCTTTCATGTCTATGTTAACTTATGAACACGTTGGATCTCAAGTAAACATCATGGTGGACCTTAGGAAGGTTAAAACAATGGGCGTCACTCTCCCCACTGTTTTCTATGGTGGGGTCCACTCAAACCTTGGATCTGCCTCATTCTTTAGCTCATGCCTTAAAATAATCTCTCCGAATGGATGAACGGCATGGATGCAACAAATACATCATGGTGGGGCTCACAGAACTTGGTGACGTCAATTCAGTAGCGAGTCTGGCTACTCAACCCATCAGTAGCTAATCCTCGTCCTCAACGCATCAACGCACCGCCGCACCACCGCTGGGAGTGGTGTCGTTTTAGATGTGGAGCTAGGGCTGAAAGTTGGGCTGGTTCAACTCGACCGACCTGACATTGGGTTGAGCTCGAGCAGGATATGTCAAGTCTGATCTCAAGCTTAGGCTATACAAGCACCAACCTGATTGTAATACCCGGTTCAACCAGAACAATGTTCTGAGGCGTCCACGTGAGATTTGTAGTAGGACCACTCGATTAAACCGCTCATGTGAGGGGTACCACCAACAAATTAACCTAGGTTATCCCATTAAGGTGGACAAGTCTGGTTATGTTCGGACCAAGGGCGGGCCGTTAAGCCAGATAGCCTGTTTGTACTTGGCAACAGCTTGTGCGGGCCGTGCAACGGCCAAGGAGGGTCAGAAAAATCTAAAAATTGGGAAAAGCGTAGACCTCACTGGGCTTGTGGTCTATTATGGACCGCAGACTCAACAGACGCCTAGAAATTAATTATCCGCACCTTCCTAACAGCACTTGTCAAGCGCAACTCACCCCAGCCTTGGCTCAAAGGCTAGAATTTAAATCACTGGCTCTTTTAATGAAACTGAGATATTAGGCATTTCAGCCGTCGGATCTCTTCTAAATTTACGGTGAAGGCCGAAAACATTTTTCTACACACGTCCACAAAATCTGAACCCCGATCGTGGAACGGTGACCGTTGATCGCAAATTGGACCCGTACGATAAAACCCCGCATCCGTTTGCCCTCAAATTTTGCACGGCCCTTCATCGGGCCATGGAGCACCTATCCTATAAATTTCATGGCCAGGGGACCATCAGAGCCACCCCAAATGCCAGAATGGGACCCACAAGGCCATTTAAATATCGGAACCGTACGATAAAACCCCGCGTCCGTTTACCTTCAAATTTTGCACAGCCCCTCATCGGGCCATGAGACACCTACACTTCAAATTTGGTGGCCAGAGGGGTGACAGGGCAGCCCCAAAGCCAAAAGGGGGCCCTAGAGGGCCATTGTAGGGAGATTATTAGAACTTAAGGCCATTTGGCCCAAATCCAGGAAATAAAACCCTTTTGACTCTCTCTCTCACTCACTCCCACAAAAATTTCAGCAACAAGAAGAGAGGAGAGAGTGAAGAGAGAAAGGAGAGAGAAGAAGGGAGAGAAAGGTGGGCCCAAGGGAGGTAGAATCTTGTAACCTCTCTTCCCTTTTCTCAAGAAACCCCATATCCATAACTACAAGCACGATTTTCAATTGATTGGGTAAGTAACCACTCTTCTTCTTTAGAAACCTATTGTGTTAAGCTAGGCCTTGCATGTATTCTAGCATGCAAGTTCATTTGACTCAGGATCTCTACGAATCGACCCGCGAGTTTGCAACCCTAGATTGATTCCACAAGCTCTTGACGATCCGTAGGTGCGGACTATTATTCTTAGGTAGCCTAGCACCAATTTTAGTATAAATTTAATGATTATGAATGTTAGGGTGATGTGCTTGAGTAATCTAGAGAGAACTTAGCCAAGACCCTACATGATAGGTCCTCCCAAATTACATACAATTATTAAGTGTGGTTTATTTATTCTTCAATATGATTGGGCTTGAATTTAGTATGGCATGTTCATCTCATATATGATTCTAGTATAACCTTCCTTGTAGCATGCATGATTGCATTAATCCTTGTTGTATGTTGTCCTATGAATGATGTATGGTTCTTAATCTCTTCAGTAAACCAGCATAACACACATACACATTAATTTTATATTATTGAGAGTAGTTGCAATTATATAAAAAAAAATCTGAATTTTTATGCTTGACATATTGTGTGCATCACTTCACTTGTGTTAGAAGATGAATCCTGAATTGTTGGAATGTTATTGAATACCATCGAATCCCTATGTTGGTCAGGGAACTGAGGTGGGAGAAGGTGGTCCCATTGGTAGGGCCAACCTATGGCTAGACCAACGGGTTTGGGCGGATGCGAATGGGCGACAGTAGTTGGACTACATGGGTCGCTTATACCCGATGTCGTCCGTCAAGTACTCGCGTGAACTCGCACGGTCTAGTCCACTTACTGACCAGCCATGTTTATTAACCATGTCTACTCATGCCTGTATGGAACCTAAGATACCCTTTGCTCACTGAGGCCCATTGATAACCATTTGAAACTGATTCACTGTCTCGAGAGCCGGGAATGGTGGAATGGAACACTGTGTCCGAGCTGTCGGCCTACGCTGGGGTGACGAGCCTCCCCGCAGTGATTGCGAGCGATCCCACTTCCCAACACTCCCCATGTGCTTGAAATCGGGAATGACGAACTCGATGGGATCAAGGATCGTGAGGTCATGGCCTCGCACGTTGAGGGACCTTAGCCTTGCAACTAGTTGAGGGCATTGATACCATGGGGTATACCAGTTTCTCCAATTTGCTAGATGAACGAAATTAATTAAAAACTTGGTTAACACAATCACGATCGCATCACAGTAGTTAGGTTGACGACTCGGTAGTTGAGGTCGCAATGAAGGAGTGTTGTTCATGCTCGATCGTTAGACGAAGTCGCTCGAGGGAGTATTGTTGCGAGGTCATACATCATATCACCATACATGCATATGCATTAACAAGACTAGTTATGGATCTGTGAATGTATACCTTCATTTAAATTCATCATAGAATTAATATTTGTTGTAACCTAAGGCTAATAGTACCCACTGAGTTGATCACTCACTTTCACTCTGGGACTGTTTTAAGACACCAACCAGACTCTTCAATAGCTACAGGAGATGCTGAGTTCGATGAACCGTGTGGCGCGAGCATTGATGAGGAGGACGAACTGTCCTACTTCCAGCTGATGGGTGGCTCGTCGTAGATTTCGCGGGCGGACTTAGATTGTTGAGTAGTAGACTCAGTGAACTATTCTTTTAGACATATCATTTTTTTGTATTTTTGCTGGGCAACGCCTTGTGCGACCCATTGTTATATTTTGTAGACTTGTATACATTAGCCGCTTCCATTTCAGGAGACTAGATGTGATTGTGACTCATGTTCCAAGTAATTTCGTACTTCTCATTAAACTAGATTAAACACAAAACAGTAAAATTGGTTATGAGTGATACTCGGAAATTTGGGAGTCAAGTGTATGCACGACCCCGAATTTTCAGGGCATTACAAGTTGGTATCAGAGCAGTGGTTTGGAATTAATTAAACCGTGGACCATGAACTCACTAGTGCGTCCGCTGACTTGAGAGGGAACACAATAGAGATACCGAACTGTTAGGAACCCCCCAAGCACCTGGATCGAAAAATCTTAGACAGAAGGTAAGACTTTCAAAGAGTTAAGATTGGGGAGCGAGAGAGTGTAGTGACGCTAGGAAATGGATCCGAGAGTCTTGCAGTGCCTCAGCCCATTGATAGGAATGAGCCTGAAACTGAATGATTGGACGGCCGAAACCATTGTCCTAGACTGAATGAGCCAACGCCGGGCCAAACTTGATACTTCTAACCCATTTGGGGATGAAGATCTATGGACGAACTAAAATTTACCGTAAATAGTGGAAAAATAAAAAATTAAAATTTTGACCACTAACCGAAAAGAATCTTGTGAAATAACTAGGCTCATTGGATAGACCGGATTCTCCTACCCCAAAATCATATATGGCATGTCCTGGGGGGTATTACTCGCTCCCGAGAAACCAAGGATCAAGCGGCCCCTGCCCAGCCCGCGTGGCCCCCGCCCGTCTGCGTGGCCCCCGCTGGGGCCAATGATGAGTGGCCCATTTTGCTAGTTTAACCACGTGCGGGGCCCACTTTTCTTGTAATTAAAAGGCCAATAGCCACATTTCCTCCCCTCTCACTTCACTTCAACCTTCCAAACCCCTAAAGAACCCCTCTTCCTCTCAAAATTCCAAACTCGTCTTCCAAATCCTCACATTCCACAACCCATTCTCAAGACTCACCTCTCCAATAAACTCCCATCCTCCCCTCCTTCACAACCCTCTTTTCTCTATCCATGTCACACCATCATTCACAAAACCCACTCTAAAACCCTTCCTCAAATCCACTCATAAAACCCAGTCTCAAACTTTTCCTAAACCCATTCCTAAAACCCAACATCAAACCCCATTCTCAAAACCCATGCTCAAATCCATTCCCAAACCCTTTCCAACATACATTTGCAAAACCTATTCCTAAAACCCAACATCAAACCCCATTCTAAAGACCCATTCTCTAAAGGCTCATTCTCAAACCCTTCCAAAAAAGAAAATTCCTCACATCCAATCCACATTTAGCCAAGGGAGATGGCCTTCCTTGCAACTATTGCCTCATTCTTTTCCATTTCGGTGGTCCTCTCCCTTATGGGGAAGAAACGACCGGCTCCCGAGGATGCAGGGCCGAGCCGAGAAAGACGAAGCAAGAAGGCGGCCGATCCAAAAGGGAAACCAAGCTCGGAAGTTCGATCCAAGAGACGAAACGATGCCCAAAGGGAGCTTTTAATGCAAGACGACGAAACGCCCATTGAAAATTTGAGAAATTTCCGCGTGCGCTAGGTCACCTTTGAGGCCTCCGTGGAGGAACATTTGTTAGGTAATTACTTGCTACTCAATCAACTTATGGAGAAGGGATGGGTTCCCATGTTTTATGGAGGTTCGCGGGCCGATGAGGGGCAAGCCAGAGCATTTTACACTCGAAATAGGAACCCTCAATTAATGTCATTGGGATTCGATATTATAGTACGTGGCAAGAACATCCACTTTGGAGTTGAGGATTTTTCTAAAATACTGGGAGTGCCATTAGGGGGAGTGCAAATTGACGAAAGGAATTTAGAATCGGGTCGAGGCCGCGATGAACGAACTTGCTTCTTGTGCGGCCAAGCGACGCAATGGACATGGGATGTCGGCTTGTACGCGACAAGCTTGGCCCCCTGAATATCGGTTACTTCACCACATTGCTACCTATAATCTATACCCGAGGTTGAAGAACAGCACTGAGTGCACCCGCTATATGGTGGAATTCTTTTATCAGGTGAGTCAGGAGCAGATGTGTGCTCCCCCAGCATAGTACTCCACCAAATCGTGAAGGCCGCTAAGGCAACATGGAAGGACATAGTCCTTCCATTTGGCCGCCTAGTCTGCCATATGGCCTGACAGTATGGGATAGGCGGATCAAATGGGAACCCTGTACCGACAGAAATCTTAGGTGATAAGATGTTAAACCTTATAGGAATGGGACCCAAACAACAACATGCACACATTGAGGAATTTAGGGATGCTGATGAGGAAGAAGAAGAAGGCGATAAAAGTGATGAGGGTGAGGAAGAAGCTGAAGATACTTAAGGGGCTGAAAAGGCAAAGGAGATCGACGAAGGGGCGCTTACCGTTCCAGACATATGCGAGCGCTTGGATACGCTCGACGAAGATAGCTAAGATCGAGGAGAACTAAGCAAGGCACCAAGCAAAGCAGGAGAAATGGAACAAGAAAATATATCAGGCCATGAAAACCTTGATTTGCTGCAGCAAAGGGGAGGAAGCACCCTCGTCCTCGTCCGACCCAGAAGATTGATAGCTTAACTTACTGATAATTAGTAGTTTGTTTTGAATCAATTAGAATTACTTCCATGTATTGAAGGATAGTTGGAACTTTTTGCTTTAATTAGGCTGCATTTTCTTTATGTTTGGAGTAGCTAGTGACACATGTAATCCATGCCGTAGGAGGTAGTTGGCCATGCTGATGACATTTTGAATTTAATATGAATGTATGGATTGCCTTGAAATTTTCTCGTTGCCTTGTGAATGCTTTGTATGTATAGTTGCCTATACTCACAAATGGAACCTATAGGCCTTGTATATTGCGTATGACCTTTGCATGGGCGATGTCCTAGTGTTTAACCCTCTAAGGAATGTCTTTCCAGGAAATGAGCTCTCGACGTGAGGATCGTTTTGTCCGCCTACCTCATGGCGGCCTGGTTGAGAGGGATCACTTAACTCTAGATGATCAACAAGGTCACCAAGGGGCGGCCGGTTCCCATAATACGGGTAGTACTACCCAAGAAGTGGTACCGGAAGTGTCGCCAACTCAAGCCACGGCATCCGCGCCTCTGACAACCCCGGCTATGGACCAAATGGGTCAGATCTTGCTTCTTATGTAACAACAATAATAGATGTTAGCTACTATGATGGGAACCATGGCCCACAACATGGGTATGCAACAACCGGAGCAACCTGGCATGGCCATGCCTGCAACCAACACAAGCAACCTATGTAACTTTGATCTCCTTTGAACCGTTCGTACAACTCGGAGCTCGAGGAGCATCCGTGCTCCTCTTCGCGCGACACGTACCTACAGCTAGAGCTGGGCAACGAACCGAGTCAGATCGGATTGGGTCCAACTCGAATCGGTCCGAAACCCGATCCGGGACCAAGTCTGGGACATCTGACCCGACCCGATCTGATGTAGGGTTGGCCTGACTCGAACCGAGTCCGACTCGGTCAAGAAAACTGAGTCAGATCGGGTTGGGTATGGTTCGGATCGGTTGGGTCTGTGGGTCATTTTTTTTTTCAAATGCTCTAAAATGATCGTGAAAAGTGGATAAACAGTATGGATATGATAAATACGTCGTGTGGGCCATGTAATTTTGATCTCATTTAGGCTGTTCGTACAACTCGGAGCTTGAGGCGAGTCTCCGCTTGTCTTTGCACGGCACGTATCTACACACAGCTATAGCCTGTAATGATGCGGATTTGTTCCTGTGCAAGGATGCTAGGTGGGGCCCACCGAAATGTTTTTGAGAAATCCATCCCATCCATCCGTTTTATAAGATCAGTTTAGGATGTCGACCAAAAATGAGGTATATCCAACAGTCACGTGGCCCATACAAGAGGAAAAAGTGGGCATTCAGTGAGCATCGTTGAAGCGTTTTTATTGCCGTGAAAGTTTTGTGTCGGGCTATAATTTTGGTGTTTTCACTTCATCCCATTGGGAAAAACCTTGTAAAAGGTTTGGATATCATATAAACATCAAGGTGGAGCCCAGTACGGTTTCTGTAAGACCCGTATCCTAGCTCGTACCGTTCCGTATGCCTCTGTGGTCCTCCCGGTCGAATTTTGGTGACCCGCGACCTGTAGATTTCATTTGCGCTTGACTGTGAGTCACACC
This sequence comes from Magnolia sinica, assembly GCF_029962835.1. Taxonomy (NCBI): domain Eukaryota; kingdom Viridiplantae; phylum Streptophyta; class Magnoliopsida; order Magnoliales; family Magnoliaceae; genus Magnolia; species Magnolia sinica. The sequence continues at coordinate 93,721,062 of NC_080575.1, forward strand.
CTATTCACTTGAGTCGGTTCGACCCGCGACCTATGTCATTGCGACCATGTCGTCGCTACGATTCCGATGCCGCGTCTCGTGTGTCAATCCGACGTCTAGATCTCAAGATATGACCCGTGTACGATCATAGCGGTGGACCACACGTTGCGGGCCATGGTGTACACATTTTTCCATAATCATAATGAGGATGATGTCATCCTAGGGATGACATCACCCTATTCTACAACCTAACCTACCCCCCTTACCTAGCCTACCCCATAAATGCTCTCCTTTTTTTTCAAAACTCATTATTACACCTCTTACAACCCATCCTTTCACTCTCTCTATCCTCTCACTTTCTCTCTCTTCTTCTTCACTCCCATTGCTAGCCATGGACGTCCTAAGCAAGCTCCATTTCCAACCCTCTTACATCTAGATCCTTCCTAATCTAACCCTTAGAAGCCCATCTCCACCATTAGAAGGAGTCCTGGAAGGCTTATGAACCCATGGGAAGAAGAAGAATGAGAAGATCAAGTGGGTGTTTCTCTCTTTCTCTCTCTCTCTCTCTCTCTCTCTCTCTCTCTCCCTCTCTTGTTCATTTGTTTTGTCTATGAAGATGTGATTGTGTGGCCCACTTAATGAGTTGTGAATGTTCAAACGGCTCATCAAATGGACCTCACTTTGATGTGTGTATTACCCACATCATTCAACTATTTGAGTGACCCATCTGGACAACATGTCCATAGGTGGGGCCCACCTTAAAATGCATATCTTAAACAACGGTCCAGCGTCCAGGGACGCTGGACGTTGCCACTGTAAAGTATGAGGACAGTGGGTGTACAATCGTCCAGAGAAAGAAAAAAAAAAGGGGCTTTTGGGATGGGCTGTTGATGCAGGCCCCACCTTGGTGTATGTATAAAATCCACGCCGTCCATTTCGTTTCTCGGCCCATTTTAGACGTTGAGCCAAAAGATGAGGCTGATCTGACAATCAACTGGGCCATACTATAGGAAATAGTAGTGGTTACCGTTAAAGAAACCATCTTGATGTTTTTATTTGCCAAATATGCTGCATATTGGTGTTGTTTGGCTTGTCTTGATCCGTAGAAGTTAATGGACGGGACGGATTTCCCTGATGTTGGCCCTACCATGGAAAATCTTTAGAAAAACTATTCTCTTAAAAAAAAACAAGACAAGAGGAAGCATCGCTGACGCTGCTGCTGTCACTGCCAGCGGACGAGCTGGGCCTCACGGCTCCAGCTGTGGGCCACACCGTGATGTGTGTCGACCATCAACACCGTGCATTTGACGGGTCCATACAAACCAAGTGTCCATCCCAAAAATCAGCCTTATACGGGACTCAGGCGGGCCACACCATCTAAAATCATGTGAAAACATGCCTAAACATATAAAATCATTTGGTGGGGCCTACCTGAGTTTTGGATGTGATTGAAACTTGGTTTGGACCTCTAATTTTATGGGACACATATAATGGACGGAGTAGATCTGGTTAATGTGGGTCCCACCTAGGATAAAAGAAAAAAAATAAATAAATATGCATGCATGTACCTTGACGTCCAGACTCTCGGGACGTCCAACGTAATGGGACCCCAATTGTGGACCCTACCATGATGTATGTTTTACATCCATGCCATTCATTTAATAGGTCCCCTTTTTTGATACGTTGGTTCCAAAAATCAGTCATAAAAAGTTCTCATATGGCCCACACCATCACCTTTTATGCGGTGGTATGTCAAGCCACATGGAATCAATTGCTGGGGTCCACATGCAACTTGGATCCACCTGAAACTCGGTTTGGACCCTTAAATTGGTGGGACACACACAATGAATGGGTTGGATTTGTGAACTACATCATGGTGGACCCCAGGATCACATAACCGTACCAAAAGTTTGGTGGACAAATAAACATTACAGTGGCTCAGTCCACGTGACCTTATAAAGAGGTTGTATGGCAAGTAAACATTGCAGTGGGCCCCTGGCCCATGTGACTTTATCAACAGATTGGATGCAAGTAAATGTTATAGTGGGTCTCAATGTCGTGTGACCCTATCAACAGGTTAAAATAATAATAATAATAATAATAATAATAAATAAATAAATATTGTAGTGGGCCCCAGGTCTATATGACCTTATCAACAGGTTGGATGCAAATAAATATTACAGTGGCCCAGGTTGGATGCAAATAAATATTATAGCGGGCCCTAGGCCCATGTGACCCTATCACCAGACTAGTTTGGATGGAAAATAAACATCATGTTGGCCCCAGTTTGGATGGACAGTATGTTGGGCCCTAGGATGGGTGGAAAATAAACATTTTGGTGGGTCTTACTTAAGACCCATTTATGTATGTGTTGTGTCCACAATTGTGGACCTCCATAACGGGATATGTGACTTATCTATGCCTTCCATCCCTATGGGACTCACCACGATGCATGTGTTTCATCCAACCGTCCAACCATTTTTGGAAAAATGATTTTAAGGTTTAGGATGAAAATAATATAGATTTATTTATCAAGTGGACCATAGTGCACGGTGAGGATTGAACGACTATCTTTGAAATCTTGAGACCTTATGATTAGATTAGATGGGAAATAAATGTTATGGCGGGCCTTGAAAATTTTAGTAGTGGAAATCATTATCACCACTTATATTTGAGTATGGCCCATTTAATATACATGAGGCCCATTGGTGTGGCCCATTTGATGTATGTATGACCATGTTATGAGGCCTACTTTGATGTATGTTGTGGCCCATTTGTCAGGCCCACTTTGATGTATTTTTATCCACGCCATCCAGGGTAGGCACCCCATTATGATATATATCAGGGCTCATGGGTCGAGGCCCATTAATGCTGCCTATTTGATACAACCCACTTGATGTGTACGAGGCCATTAGTGCGGCCCATTGATGCAAGGCCTATTGTGACATGTATTGGGCCCATGACGCATGACCCATTTGATGCGTATAAGACCCATGGGTAGGGCCCACATATTATGTATTTGAAGCCCATGAGCAGGGCCCACCTGAGGTTTATATATGGGCCCCATTAATGTGCCCACTTGTATTTGAGGCCCACGGGTAGCGGCCCATGGGTCGTGGCCCATTGTGATATATACTCGGCCCATACGTCGTGGCCCATTGAGATGTGTTTCCGACCCATTTAGTGAGGCCATTGTGAAATATTCCTACTCATGTGATGAGGCCCATCGAGATGTATTTCTGGCTCATTGATGCGGCCCATTTGTTGGATTGACGCCCATTGATGCGACCCACCGTGATGTGTGCGGCCCAATATATCGACCCACAGTGATGCGTAGGCCCATGGCTGCGTGTGTAAGGCCCACTTGTGATGACTATTTGAGGCCACCTGTCGGATATTTGGGCCCACCTTATGTTTGACTCTACATGGGCCACTACTTGGGAGCAATGTTGGTTAAATGTCCACTTTGATGGGCGATGATGGTTGAATGTTCATATTGTGACCTTCCCATAGGCCATGTTCGACCAATCAACGAGGCTGATTATTGACCGATTCTAATTGACGTGACTGATTTGCCGATTCTGATTATCGACTACCGATTATGATTGTTGTGGTCGATTGGCTGATTATCGATCAAGGCCAATCATCGTGGTCGATTATGGATTCCGATTGTGATGTATATTCTGCCCGTAGGTTGAGGCCCACTATGATGTATAAAGGCCCATGTATATGTAGCCCATGTGATGCGTATTAGCCCCATGTGACGCGGCCCATTATGATTGTACGAAGCCCATTGTGGTGTGTTTGAGGGCTAGGCTATGGAGCCATTGTGATGTATGTTAAGCCCATGTGAAAGGCCCATCGTGATATGTATTAAGCTCTTGAGTAAGGCCCATGGTGTTCTATATTTAGCCCTTGTGTGAGGTCATGGGTCCACTATATGTTAGGATCCATGAGGGCCATTCCTTGGGGGGCAATGTTGGTTAAATGTCCACATTGTCGGGGTCGATTGTCGATGCCGGTTGCTGATACCGATTATGAGTATGTGACAGCATAGCATCATGATACATGCCCATACGCATCATCTGCATGTTTGTTATGAGATGTGGTTGATCATTGCATATGTCATTGAGCATGTTGTTATGAGACTCCCTGATAGGCGAAGGTTATCTCACTTGAGCACGCAGTATGCACAGGATTGATGCATGACTGGATTGTATGACTCATGCATCTCGCATTATGATTACTGTACGCCCTAGCGACACCAGGGTCGTAGCCTCCACAGGCGTATCGTGGATGGCCAAATGGGACACCGGAAATATTTTGTTCTAGCATACGGGCGCCATAGATGTCCCTGGGTGAAAATTCCTAAACCTTCGTGGCCAGGAGACGCCCCAACGTCGAGACCGAGTGGATACATGAGCGCCCGAGTGCCGAATACCAGGAGGTCGCGTCTCCCACTGTGTCGTGGTCGGTTGGGAGGGGGTGTGGCCTTACCCGCCCGAGGGTAGGGGACAATACTAGGCTGAGTTTGACCAGCTCGTGAATGGGTCCGCTATCGACATGCCGGATAGGTAATGGCAGACTATTGGTCAGGCGGATAGTGAGGTTTCTTACGCTCACTTGGACTGTGCGACTGGGAGAGCGGCAGTGCCATTTGGAGTGTACTAAACCCCGGTGATGATCCCAGAGATGAACCGTACTGATATGTGGATTTAGTGAGCAGGAGTTGCATACTCATTCATGCATTCATTCATTCACTATCTACTCGGGTTGGTGATATGCAACTAGTTGTTACGTGTGCCTTCGCAATGGCCAGGATTTCGGTTGGGGTGCGCGACTTACCTGAGATCAAGAGTTTACCATATTGAGTCTGACTATCCAAATTTAGGTATGGGACTGGTTTGGATAGAAGTCCCTTGTGATGGACCCCATAGCTTGCGATACTACGTACTACCATCCCAACTTCACACTCCAGCATGGTCATTTCATTCGCACCGCATATTGCATTACATCCGCGGCATACGACATCTTGGGTTACTGTGCTTCTGCATTTATATGGTCTAGATATGGTTGACGTATTTGTGAACACATAAGAATTATATACCCCATTGCATTCTCGGCATTTGATATTTGGCTCTTTATGACTCCTCGTTTGCGTAGCTGTTATATATTGCGTATTCTGATATTGATTGGCTCATGGACTTGTTCGTATTTGCGCTTACTCTGTTATCGTATGATCTATGATCTTGTGAGTATTTCTGTTTACTCTGATAATTCTTGCTCTTGTCAGTATTTCTGCTTATTCAGATAATTCATGATCTTGCTAGTATCTTTGTTTATTCCGATATTGTACGATTTATGGATTACCAGTACTTCCAGTTTGTATGATAATGACATTGTATTGAATACTTGACACTTACCTTGTGCACATACTTACACCACCCCCTAAGCTTTCTATAAGCTTATGCACGACAGATGCGTATAGGTGTTATTAGGTTGCAGCAGCGTTGAGCTTAGAGCGTGCAGTTGTATTCTGGAGCTTTGATTTCGATATATGTACTTTCCCTTTCAGCATTGTACTCAAATGATTATATTAGTGGATATGTGATGATGATGTTGCCTTTGTCAATTGGGTAATCTTGTGGTTATGCTTATTATAAGTTAAATGTACAAAAAAAAAAAATTTTAAAAATCCTCCTTGTAGGATCCCAGGATCGGAATCTGGCGTATGGACGCTAGGACCCGAGAATGGGGTACTACGGAGGCTGTCGGCACCAGATTCGGTGATCGGGATTCCTGCGAATCCGATTTCTGGGTTTGGGGCGTGACAGTTTCAACGGTAGAAATTTCTTTCCCCAATTTTCCCTCTCGTGTGACCTACTTGGAAGTTGTATCCACCTCATTTTTGGTAGAATGTATTAAAACGAGCTCTAAAAATGGATGGATGGAATGGATTTATAACGTACATTGCAATGGGCCCCACCCAGCATCCTTGCACAAGAACTTTGAAATCCGCATCCGGCCTGTAAGCTGCTGTATTGACATGCCTTGCACGGCACGAAATTTGAATTCAGATTGCGAATGAGTTAGTCAGTACGCTCTTATCGTATTGACTAAACTCAGTTGGGCCCGCCATGAATGTATGTGGTCTATCCACACCGTCCATCCGTGTTTACACCTCATTTAAGGGGTTGGGCCCAAAATTGAAGCATATAAAAGGCTCCAGTGTATCACACCATGAGAAACAGTGGGAATAATGATTTCCACCATTGAAACCCTGCTAGCCCCATAGTGATGTTTATTTGTGATCTAACCTGTTCATAAGATCATACCGACATGGATGAAGGGAAAATAAAAATATAAGCTTGATCCAAAACTTTTGTGGCTTCAAGAATTTTTCAAAGGTAGACTTTTGATTCACTTTGTTTCCCACGGTGTGGTTCATTTGAGATTTGGATATGCTTCAATTTTAAGCTTAAGCCCTAAAATTATCTTATAAAATGGATGGAAGGAGTGGATAAAATATATAAATCACGGTGGACCCCACAAAGTTTACTCAGTACGCTTAGCGTAGTGAGTTATTCAGTACGCAATCCGCTTCCCACGATTAAATTGCACTGCGGGCTCAGATCGTACCAAGTAAACTATGTTGGGGCCTACCATGAACGCGTATGGATTATCCATGCCATCCATTCATTTTTCCAAATCATTTTAGTAGTTGAACATGCATATCCAAAGCTCAATTGGGCCATACCACAGAAAAAAGTAGAAGTATTGATTCCACCATTGAATCACCCCAGATCGGATTGGATCGGTCAGAATCGGATCCATTTGGTTTGGATCGGTTCGGAGTAACTGTCATTCGAACTTGATCAGATGAACGATCGGATCTGACTGATCCAACTCAAACTGCACCGATCCAGGCTTTCGGTTCGGTGCGGATCGGGTCGGATCCGCCGGATCAGATAAAAAATGCCCAGCTCTACCTACAACAGCTATATATCTGGTGCGTGGTACACTAGCCAATCTGCTTCCGTTGATGGTTAGCCCAAAGACGGGTGCGGATTGGGTACTGACAAGGTAAGTAGCCAAATCGCTACTGAAGTGACGTTACCAAGCTCTATGGACCCCACCATGATGCATGTGTTGTATCCATACCATCCAAACATTTTTAGAGATCATTTTATGGCATTAAAAAGAGAATGAGATAGATTTAAATTTCAAACGGACCCCACCATAGAAAATAGTGGGGACAGTGACATCCACTGTAATAACCCATTTTTTTAAGGAACCAACCCCACCGTTCGCTTGTGTGTGGCCCACCTAAGTTTTGGATCAACCTCATTTTTTACCTTATATCCTCTCATGGCTAGGCCGAGATGATGGACGGAGTAGATTTATATCATTGTTAGTGGGACCCACTATATCTAAAAAATAATTTAAAAAAATAAAAATAAAAATTTTATCTTCCGCACGTCTCCGCCGCCTAACTCACCTTTTCCATTCTTCCTTCCTTTTCGTATGGTAATGGGCACCGAACCCTCCTACGAAACAAAACTACCCACATTCCCCATTCTTCCGCCTCGTTCCTCACATCCATTAAAAAGGAAGGAAAAATATAAACAAAGATTCAATCATATCGAAAAGGGAGAGAGAAAACCCGGTAGATCAAGAGAGAGAGAGAGAGAGAGAGAGAGAGAGAGAGAGAGAGAGAGAGAGAGAGAGAGAGAGATTAAAGCAGGGCTGGATCATCAGACTTTTAAGGTAGGTGATCTTATCTTGAGGTTTATCATTTTCAGTTAATTATTATGCTTATTTAATCCAAAATTTTGATAGGAATATTATTGTCAGTTGATTATTATGTAGGGAATCCTACTCATTTATGAATTTCTATTTTATATATTTTTGATATTTAATGTTGAAATAATTTATATATATATATATTTATATATAAATAAAATAAAATAAATTTACAGAATAAAATAAACAACTTATCTAAGTTTATATTTTAATTTAGAAATTCTATATATAAAAAATTATTTGTTAATATTAAAATTAAAATGAGTTATTCCTAAATTTTAAAATTCATTTATATAAAAGTAAATTATTAAAAATAGAATATGTTCAATTAAACTATGAATTTTTTAGTCAGATGTAATATAATATATGCAGATAGATTTTATTATTTTATATCAGAATTGTTGAATTTAACTCAGAATTATTTTTAGTAAAAAAATAGAATTAATAACTTAAATTAATTTGTAAATTTTAAGCCTTGTTTAATATATGTATTTAATTTCATAAGTAATAATTAATTTAATTAAATTAATATAGATCGAGTGAAATTTTAAATATTAAAATGATTTATTAGTTTAATTTAAAGTAAAGTGGTTACAATTAAATTGTTAACAAGCAGTTAAATGAAAATTTTAATTTTTAGAGTTTGAGAATTAATATTAATTATACTAATTGAAAATTAAAAATTATTATTATTATTATTATTATTATTATTATTATTATTATTGTTGTTGTTGTAAGAATTAAATTAATGTAAATTTAAATTTAAGGTGACTTTGAAGGATTTAAAAATAATTAATTATAATTCAAATTTTTAGTTATTTGGTAAGTATTATGAATTCTGACTTGTATGATTTCTTAAATTAATTAAGTCAAAATTTAATATGATATTAATTCAAACTTCTAATTGTTATTCTAATTTAAACTCTAGTTTAAGTTATAAAAATAAAATAATAATACTAATAATAATAATTTAAATATAAGGTATAACTAAACTTTTATAAATTAATAAATATAAATTTAAATTATTTACATTGCAAATAAGTAAAAAAATTCAAATTTCAAATTTTGACACAAAATTGGTATTTCAGCATTTTCAGGAGTTCTTGTAAATTTTCCAGCACTATTATAGAAATCAACTTGATATTTTAACAATTTCAGAAACTAAATTTTAATAACATCGAATTTATGCACCTCGTATAGAACCTGCATTATAGTGTAGAAATTTGATTTATTAAATTATTATTTATTTATTTTAGAATTGTTCATGTTATTCATGCTTCTCTATTGATTATTTAATTATGAGAAAAAAATACATAGTTGTATCAGCAAGTAAGGCGATTGTGTACATTGGGTAAGAGACCCTAAAGCCAGTAAGTAGGGCAATCGTGTCCCTTAGGTGAAAGACCCTACAACCCACTGGATCCTTTAGAGTCTCATTTGTGTACGGCGTATGAGTACAATTGTGTGCGCGGACATACGTCAGAGGTACAACTGGAGCAGTAGTCTGACCAACTAACGTATAATGGGTCCATCACCATGAGGTACCAATGCATGGGCATTAATGCAACGTGACCATCCACTTGGGTATGGTGTTGTAAGAAATGATATAAATGTTATGAGTATTCATGGAAAATATCACATGCATCGCATTTTCACAATTCTGTTGCTTAAATTCATTATCTGTATTCTATTTTCCTCCATTGTTATAAAAATTTGATTTTATCTGAACATGTTAAATTTTGAGGAAGAAATGACCCTACTGGGCTGTTATGCTCACCCTACTATAAAAGAATGCAAAGGCGTAGCGCTGGGGCGAGCCTCTACTATTAGTTTTATTTTCTAGAAAATTAGATTTAGTTTTAATTCAATTCATTTTTTTTTGTTATTTAGGTTTAGTTTATGTTCAAATTTCGATGTAGAAAGGGAAAACTATCAAGAGAGTTGAATTTAATAAACATTTCAGATGTATTTTCTTTTAGATGACATTGAATATTTATTAAATTTGATTGAATCATGTGGATTGTAATAAATATCATTATATTATAACTCGTGAACCTTGGGATTCGGGTTCTAAAGACCTTATTCGGATACTCGAATTTCGGGGCGTGACATCCATCGTTCAAAACTCCTTAAGGGTCACAGTAGTTTCCAATCAAGCTGATATTTTTATTTTCACTTCATCTATCTCTATGTTAACTTATGAATAGGTTGAATCTAAAAAATACATCACGGTGGGCCCTATAAATGTTTCAACGGTGGGAGTGACTGCTGCCACAGTTTTTTGTGGTGGGTCCACTTGAAATTTAAATCTATCTCATTCTCTTTGTAATGCCATAAAACAATTTCTAAAAATGTTTGAACGGTATGGATACAACACATGCATCATGGTGGGGTCTACAGAGCTTGGTGACGTCACTTCAGTAGCGATTTGGGCCTTTTGGCTACTGACCTTGTCAGTATCCAATCCGCGACCGCCCAAAGACAACCCAACGTCGACAGGAGTCTACCGAGGCTTCAACCCGACGTACTGAATGTTCAGCCCTAACACAGTTCAGGTTGGGCCGGGTTAGATGAATGTGGATCTTATTTATTTTACATCCACACTGTCTATTTTTTTGCCAGCTCATTTTAGGGCACGATCCCATAAATGAAACAGATCCATATCTCAGGTGGGCCACACCAGACCAAAGAGTGGTGATTGAATGGAGACCACTAAAAACTTCCTAAGGTCCACCGTACTGTTTATTTTCCATCCAAACTGTTGATAACTTCACACAGTCCAGGATGAAAGGAAAAAAACAAATATCAGTTTGATTCAAAACTGTTGTGGCCCAATAAGTTTTTAATGATAAGTGTTCAATCATCACTGCTCCCTGTAGTGTGGTTCATCTGAGATTTCGATATGCTTCATTTCCTGTCCTAATGCCCTAAAATGAACTGTAAGAATGTATGGACGGCGTGGATATAAAAAATATACATCACGGTGGGCCCCACAATCAGGGATTCATCCTCATCATGTCCCTGATCCACGCTACCCTGGACCGCTGTCCAGTGTTCCCCAGTGCGGATGGAAAATATTTCAAAATAAGTAGATGGGTTGATCGTAGCCATCTGTTCAGGCCTTTAAAACAACAGCAGGAAACATACTGTAAATCTAGCGAATGTTTAGCTCTTCTCATTGGTGTATTTTTCTCATGACACCCAAAACACCGTATAATCCAGTAGATGGACGGTCCCGATTGATTCATTACCTTTTCCACCTGTACAGCGGAGAGATGGGTCTACCACATTCCAATTCAACCGGTTTTACCGTATCAACTGGCTCTACACGAGAAAATGATCACTGTAGACAAAACTTTTTACCCAGCGGTTTTTATGAAGGACTACAAACTTAAGTGACCAACTTAGACTAGCACGTGCGGACAGGGACTTTGAAGACGAAACTACCCCTCCTTTTAACTGCGAAGACGAGCGCTGACGCTCCTCCAACTGAGAGTTCTACGAACGGCTTAAAAGAGATCAAAGTTAAATGGCCCACAGCTATGTATTTATTATATCCACAATGTTCATCCATATTTCGATATCATTTCGGAGCATTATCAACAATAATAAAATCAAATCCAAAGATCAACTGGGCCACACCACACAGAGCAGCGGAAAATTGATTTTCATCGTTGAAACTTTTGTAGGGCCCACCATAACATTTATTTTCCATCCAATCTATTCATAAGGTCACAAAGACCTAGATGAAGAGGAAAAACAAATTTCATAATGATCCAAAACTTGTGTGGCCCCTAAAAGGGTTTCAACGGTAGACAGAGTTCAAGCAGAATAGTAATGGCATATGAACAGGGATACGGATATAGCTACGGTTATAATCCGTAGCCATAACAGTAGCTTGGCAATCAATCGTGGATCCTGTGATTCCACCGCAAGTTGCTGTCCCTATCGGCGATTAATCGCAGAATTGGCGATTCCACCCCCGATTTATGGCTACGGATTATAACCGTAGCTAAAACCATATCCCTATGCACTTTCTTTTTTCTTTTCTTTTCTTCTCTCTCTTTTTTTTTTTTTTTTACATGGAGAATTTTATTCGACCTACATTTTTTTCTAACACATATTTATATAAATATGTAAATATAAGCATATAAAAAAAAATTCTCTTTTTTTTTCATTTCTTTCTTTATTCATATAAAAAGAATATTTTCTAAACCAAAATTAGTTACTTGACGTACCATATATAATTTTAGGGTTGAAAGTTGGGTGGGCTCAACCCGACCAACCTGTGACCAACCCGACATTGGGTTGGGCTTGGTTAGGATTTATCGGGTTTGGTCTTGAGGTTGGGCCATACAAATAGCAACTCGATAAAACTTGAGTTGGGCTTGGGTTGAGGTCTCGAGAATTGTCAGGAAATGCATGGAAATGACCGTGAAATGCATGAAAATGACCGTGAAATGAAGGAAAATGACCATGAAATGTATGGAAGTGACCATGAAATGCATGGAAATGACCGTGAAATGAAATAGAATCACCGGGATTGACCGTGAAATGCATGGAAATGACCGTGAAGTGAAAGGAAATGATTGTGAAATGCATGGAAATGACCGTGAAATGAAACGAAATCACCGGGATTGACCGTGAAATGCATGGAAATGATCGTGAAATGAAATGGAATCGCCGAGATTGCCCGTGAATGCATGGAAATGACCGTGAAGTGAAAGGAAATGACTGTGAAATGCATGGAAATGACCGTGAAATGAAACGGAATCGTCGGGATTGACCGTGAAATGCATGGAAATGACTGTGAAATGAAACGGAATCGCCGAGATTGCCCGTGAAATGCATGGAAATGACCGTGAAGTGAAGGGAATTGACCGTGAAGTGCATGGAAATGACCATGAAATGAAATGGAATCACGGGGATTGACCGTGAAATGCATGAAAATGACCGTGAAGTGAAAGGAAATGACCGTGAAATGCATGGAAATGACCGTGAAATGAAACGAAATCACCGGGATTGACCGTGAAATGCATGGAAATGACCGTAAAATGAAACGGAATCGCCAGGATTGCTCGTGAAATGCATGGAAATGACCGTGAAGTGAAGGGAATTGACCGTAAAATGCATGGAAATGACTGTAATCAAAACAGAATCGTCGGGATTGACCGTAAAATGCATGGAAATGACTGTGAAGTGAAGCAAATTGATCGTGAGCGAGGGAAGCTAGAAATTGAGCGAGGCAACGTACAAATTAAACAAGACAACCTAGGAAATAGCGAAGAAACCCGGTAGACCCCGCAAATGGCATTCACACCCCAAACATTTGAGATCGTTTTTTGTTCCTCTAATAATTGAAACAAGGAGAAACAAGTTTTTAAAATAAGGCAAAAACCAACTTTGGTATATGTGAAATCTTTTCGTATTTCAATTTTTGACTCAAGGTCAAGGGCTATTGATAAACATAAACTGGAAATTGAGGGGGCCAAACCGGAAAATGAGCAAGACATACTAGAATTTGAGCGGGCCAAACTGAAAATTTGAGTGGGCCAAATTGGAAATTGAGCGGGATAAACTGGAAATTGAGCGGGCCAAACTGGAAATTGAGCGGGACAAACTAGAAATTGAGCGAGCCAAACTGGAAAATGAGCGAGACAAACTGGAAATTGAGCGGGCCAAACTGGAAATTGAGCGAGCCAAACTGGAAATTGAGCAGGATAAACTGGAAATTGAGCGGGACAAACAGGAAATTGAGCGGGCAAACATGGAAATGAGCAGGACAAACTAGAATTTCAGCGGGACAAACTGGAAATTGAGTGAGCAAACATGAAAATGAGCGGGACAAACTAGAATTTCAGTAGGCCAAACTGAAAATTAAGCGAGCAAACATGGAAATGAGCGGGAAGAACTAGAATTTCAGCGAGTCAAACTGAAAATTGAGCGGGCAAACATGAAAATGAGTGGGACAAACAGAAAATTGAGCGGGACAAACTGGAAATTGAGTGGGCCAAACTGGAAATTGAGTGGTACAAACTGGAAAATGAGCAGGCCATCCACCTCTAGAGCCATGAACAAACCTGAACAAGGAGAGAAGGGCTAGCTTCGCCAACTTCAACTGCTCTTGGGAGTAGTTAATAAACTCTAAAAGATTGAAAATCCATTGTCCTTACAAAAATGTGCAAGTCTTGAAACATGGCAAATATCAGACTGGTCATAGCATTTTTTTAGGTACGTTAGAACTATGCTTTGACATAATGAATACCCTGGGAAATAAGCCACTTTCAAAATACCCACTAATATAGCTTCTCCAATTTTACCAATTATAAAGGTAAGTCTTTAGAATTTTAAGAAACAAAACTATGTGAGATTACTTCAGGATCATTTGAATTGGGGGCATCTAGATGCATTGGATATTTCAATTACCAGGCATTGCAATGCCTGGATGGCGTAACTGCTGGCAATTGAACATAAAACAATGAAAAGATGAAAAGCTGCAAACATAACATAAAACAATGGCTCTTCGATATAAACCCATAAAACTTGTAGTAGAAGACATAGAACATTGTGGGGATGTTCTATGCATAATGAAGCCAAAATGTGAACTATTTAGACCACCTAAGGTGGATCCCACATTTATAGGGGTAGGGTATATCCAAGATTCTTCATCAGTTATAGGGGATGCGCCTAATATAAGTTTCCAACAACCCAGGGTATATCTACTAGATTACTCAATTTTTATGAAAATGTTCCTCAAATGAACATCCTAGCTTATCCTCTTGAGGCTGCATGCCTCTAGAATGCCAAGAATATCTCTCAATCTGGTGTTGGATGTCTTGGAGGTACCAAACATCCAACCTTTTCTGATTCAAATCCTTTTGGATGAAAAATCAGAATAATATTGGGATACTCCATTATAAACCAACCCTATTGGTTCATCGATAAATTCGTGACCACTTCTTTGTTAATTATGTAGTGAATTGGTTGTAGCATCACCCGTGAAGGATTATGTTATATACATTGATGATCTCCCATATCCTAATAAGACTCCTCAGCTCATTTGCCAGTGTTGTTTCCACCCTTTTCTTAGGATTATACATCATATGTTGTAGGAAGAATTTCAATCCTTCTATGAATAAATTCCATCCTTGTTGGGAGTATTTGAAATTTTATTAGGGTGAGAAGTTGGGGTTCTCCATCTTTGAATTGGTTGTGTGAATAATAGTAGAATACCTTGTTTGCTTTTAGTGCTTGTATGTAACGGTTATGGGTTATCTACAAATGTGATGTGAAGAGTTGATCCAAATTACTTGTCTTCCTTTTTTAGCAACTAGCCAAGGAAAACGTACCTAAATAAGACTTTAATTTCACTACTAAACTATGGAGGTGTCCCAAAAGAATACTTTATGGATCTTCTGAGGAATGCTTTGAATGATGCTCAATTTCCAGTTTGGCCCGCTCAATTTCCAGTTAGGCCCGCTCAATTTCCAGTTTGTCCTGCTCAATTTCCAGTTTGGCCCGCTGAAATTCTAGTTTGGCCCGCTCAATTTCCAGTTTGTCCTGCTCAATTTCCAGTTTGTCCTGCTCAATTTCCAGTTTGGCCCGCTCAATTTCTACTTTCCGAAATTCCTCCATGCTACAAGTTCTCCAGATGCAAATAACTGAAAAATCATGAAAACATGTCCCTCATAATGTTTTTCTATTTTCTCTGCCACCCCACCGAATCCGTTTTCCATGCAACCCGAGACCTCAACCCGAGCCCTACCCAAGTTTTATCGGGTTGGTGTTTGTATGGCCCAACCGCAAGACCAACTCCCATAACATCCTGTCCAAGCCCAACCTAATGTCGGGTCGATCACATTTTGGTCGGGTTGAACCCGCCCAACCTTCAACCATCAAATCATATATGATACGTCAAGTAACTAATTTAGGTTTGAGAAATTTAGGACTGTGGACCCCACCTTTTATCCAGCTGTGTTTTATGAAAGAAGACAAACTTTGTTTTGCAACTTAGACCTCCACGTGTGGATTACGAATTTCAGGATGAAAATACCCCTTCTTTCATGGAAACAGATTGGGTACTCCCCCTGCCACCAGCCAATGGTGGATGGTCGGTGGTCTGTGCGCCCCACCAAGATGTATTCTTTTCATCCATGCCGTCCATATATTTTTCCACATCATTTTATGATATGAGACCAAAAATAAGGTATATCCAAATCTCAAGTGTACCACATTACAGGAAAAAGTGTTGAATGAGTGTCAACCATTAAAAACTTTTTGGGGGCCCACTGTGATGTCTGTGAGAAATCCTCCCCATCTAAGTTCGTTTATAGGGTCACAAAGACCTGGGTGAAGAAGAAAAACAAATTTCATAATGATCCAAAACTTCGATAACCCCTAAAAGGGTTTCAATGGTAGACGTTCAATTCCCCAATGCCTTTTACAGTGTAGTCTACTTGATAGTTAGATCTATCGTATTTTTTGTCCCAAGCCTTAATATGAGGTCGCCAAATATATGGACGGTTTGGATATAACACAGACCTCATGATGGGACCCACAAAAGGCGGTGGGGATTACAGTAGCAAAAAAAAAAAAAAAAAACTGGGAACCTGTAGCTACGGTTTTCTATAAATACGGATTACAACCGTAGTTATAGACATAGCTCCGCGATCAATGGCAGCTCCCGCAATTCCACCACAAGTCGTTGTCCCAATCGGCGATCAATCGTGGATCCCGCGATTCCACTCCTGATCTATGGCTACAGATTATAACCGTATCCGTATCCTTTATTTCATTCTCTGTTTTTTTATTTTTTTTATTTTATTTTTATTTTTTTTACATGGAGAATTTTATTCTACCTACATTTTTCTCTAATGCATATTTATATAAATATGTATATATAAGCATATAAAATTTTTTTTATCTCTTTTTTTCATTTCTTTCTTTATTCATATAACAAGAATATCTTCTAAACCAAAATTAGTTACTTGACGTACCGTATATGATTTTAGGGCTAGAAGTTGGGCGGGCTCAACCCGACCAACCTGTGGCCGACCCAACATTGGGTTGGGCTTGGGCAGGATGTATCGAGTTTGGTCTTGGGGTTGGGCCATACAAACACCAACCTAATAAAACTTGGGTTGAGCTCGGATTGAGGTCTTGGGTTGCCTGACCCAACACGAACCCGATTAATATATAAGTTTCTTATAAATTAATTATAATTGAGTGCAGATCATCTATGTTGAAGGCAAAGGAAATTCCAATGCCTCCCCTCAAGCTAACAAGATATGCTGGATTTCCCTCTCCCAAATAAATTGCTTGATACAAAATACGACTTGTAATGGAGTAGTCCTATACTTTAGTTTGTTTGTTTAGAAAAAAATGCATGGAAATGATGGTGAAGTGAAGGGAATTGACCGTGAAATGAAACGGAATCACTGGAATTGACCGTGAAATGCATGGAAATGACCGTGAAGTGAAGGGAAATGACCGTGAAGTGCATGGAAATGACCGTGAATCAACACAGAATCGCCGGGATTGACCGTGAAATGCATGGAAATGACCCGTTGCTGAGCAAAAGGAAAGCAGAGGTCCAAGGAGAGCATCCATTTAGAGGACAAAGCAAGTAGGCTGTAACACCAAGCTGGAAAAAGAATGGTTTTTTAAGAAATGCAAGAATTTGCTCAACAACATAACTAGAAGGAAAGATCAGCACATTTACAGAGAGGTGAATATTGAAGCAGATATTTTGTCTGCATGTGCTTAATTGCTTCTGTTAATAATTAATGCCTTGAAGAAGAAGAAGAAAAGATATTCCTTCAACATGGTTCTCTCGAGCTTCTAGTATATAATTGTTCACCTGTGTCAATAGGGTGTATAGTCAGTTCACTGGGAGAATCACCCTCCCAACTCAAAAAGTATTTTTTGGTTGGAAGAAATCGATTTCCATGGATATGTATTCAACTATTTCTATTACATAAAGTATCTGTTGAAATTGATTGTCTTTTTCTCGAAAAACAATTGAATTGAATAAAATGATTATTGTTTTCAAAAATAAAAAAATAAAAAATGAATTGATGTCTCCCAAACAAGATACTCCGTGGGCATTTCCTCTCTTCGTTGGAAACACCAACCAACCATTAAGAGTTCTTTTTGGTTTTTCACACTAAAAAGAGCATCAATCCAAACAATGGCAAAAGTAAAAATAAATAAATTTCCGTGGAAATTTTAGTTGCAAAACAAATTGCAGACTGTGGATTCCTTCCATGATTTTCACATTTTTAGTTTTCCATAGAGGTTTCCAATATGCACATTTTGGATTCTTCCTATCCAAATAGGCCTGACTATGAAAACTCTTGATGTTCTGGATCAATGCTATCCTTGATGACCAGAGAGGTGTTGGCCGGTGGATATCAAGGTGTCCAATGGCTTAAATCCTTAGTTGCACAAACCTTCTACCTAGGTGTCACTCCCACTATAAATCTCACTCCCCTCCCATTTCCAAGCTGTTCACATTTGCTAACATTTTGAACAAACGCTTCCCCACTCCCATACCCAAACCTATTTCTGCTTCCCCCTTACCCTTTGTGCAGCTGTACTCCAAAACATAACACTTCAAGAAACAATGCTACTTCAATCCACCACACAAGAATATCTCAACAGTTGACTTTAACAAAACAAAGCTATGATGATATGCAGTGGCCATAGAAACAAGATATGACTTTTGTTGAAATAACTCGACAGCAAGAGGACTTCCTTCTTAGATAGAAGAACAAGAACACGAGAGGAATCTCAGTAAGTGGACCTGAGATTTTTCTAGGGTGCTTAATCCATCAAAAGTATGAAATAAGCTTTAAAATGATATATCCAAGCCCATGCGATTGTACATAGAAGAAGTAGCTGAGTGGGTTTTTGGAGTCATTAAGTTGGGACCTCTTATTAAATTTTCTTTCCTTCATGATGGATGGATTAAGTCGAGATCGACTCGAGTCGAGGTAGGCCAAGCTCGGCTTGACTCGTCCATGCTGAGTCAAGTCGAGTTGCAATACACCATGGTCGAACTCGGCTTGAACTCAACTTTACTCGCCTCGAGTTGGCCTTTCAATCTGAGCTGTCTTAGGGTTGATGTAAATTTTGTAGGAGCTGTATATTGTTGTGAATGATGTCTTTAATTCACGGTCATTACCATGCATTTCACGGTCAATTCCGGCGATTTCGTTTCATTTCACGGTAATTTTCATGCGTTGTTCAGGTCTGTTCATGGCTCTGGAGGTGGATGGCCCGCTCATTTTCCAGTTTGTCCCTCTCAATTTCCTGTTTGGCCCGCTTAATTTTCAGTTTGTCCTGCTCAATTTCCAGTTAGGTCCGCTCAATTTTCAGTTTGGCCCGCTCAATTTCCAATTTGGCCAGCTGAAATTCTAGTTTGGCTCGTTCAATTTTCAGTTTGTCCCGCTCATTTCCATGTTTGCCCCCTCAATTTTCAGTTTGGCCCGCTGAAATTCTAGTTTGTCCCGCTCATTTCCATGTTTGCCCGCTCAATTTCCAGTTTGGCCCGCTGAAATTCTAGTTTGTCCCGCTCATTTCCATGTTTGCCCGTCTCAATTTCCAGTTTGTCCCACTCAAATTTCAGTTTGGCCCGCTCAATTTCTAGTTTGTCCCGCTCATTTTCCAGTTTGGCCCGCTCAATTTTCAGTTTGTCCCGCTCATTTTTCAGTTTGGCCCACTCAAATTCCAGTTTGTCCCGCTCAATTTCCAGTTTGGCTCGCTCATTTTCCAGTTTGTCCCGCTCAATTTCTAGTTTGTCTCGCTCTTGCCCGCTCAATTTCTAGTTTGGCCCGCTCAATGTCTAGTTTGGTCCGCTCAATTTTCAGTTTGTCCTGCTCAATTTCCAGTTTGGCCCGCTCAATTTCTAGTTTGTCCTACTTAATTTTCATTGTCCCTCTCAATTTTCGGTCAATTTGCTTTACTTCACAGTCATTTTCATGCATTTCACGGTCATTCCCAGCGATTCTGTGTTGATTCACCATCATTTCCATGCATTTCATGGTCAACTCCCTTCACTTCACAGTCATTTCCACGCATTTCACAGTCAATTCGCTCCACTTCACGGTCATTTCCATGCATTTCACGGTCAATCCCGGCGATTCCCTTCACTTCATGGTCATTTCCATGCATTTCACGTTCAATTCCGGTGATTCTGTTTCATTTCACGGTCAATTCCCTTCACTTCACCATCATTTCCATGCATTTTTTTCTAAACAAACAAGCTAAAATATAGGACAACTACTCCATTACAAGTCGTATTTTGTATCAAGCAATTTATTTGGGAGAGGGAAATCCGGCATATCTTGTTAGCTTGAGGGGAGGCATTGGAATTTCCTTTGCCTTCAACACATGATCTGCACTCAATTATAATTAATTTATAAGGAACTTATATATTAATCGGGTTCGTGTTGGGTCAGGCAACCCGAGCCCAACCTAAGTTTTATCGGGTTGGTGTTTGTATGGCCCAACCCCAAGACCAAACTCGATACATCCTGCTCAAGCCCAACCCAATGTCAGGTCGATCACAGGTTGGTCGGTTTGAGCCCACCCAACTTTTAGCCCTAAAATCATATATGGTACGTCAAGTAACTAATTTTGGTTTAGAAGATATTCTTATTATATGAATAAAGAAAGAAATGAAAAAAAGTGATAATTTTTTATTTTATATGCTTATATATACATATTTATATAAATGTGTTGAAGAAAAATGTAGGTAGAATAAAATTCTCCATGTAAAAAAAAAAAGGATACAGATACGGTTATAGCTACGGTTATAATCCTTAGCCATAGATCGGGGGTGGAATCGCCGAATCCACGATTGATCGCCGATTGGGACAGCGACTTGCGGTGGAATCGCAGGAGCTGCGATGGATCGCCGGTCTACGGATATGGCTACGGTTATTCCAATATTGATGCCTAACAGATACTTTACAACCAATGACACAGCCCAATATTGACATTTGTGGGCGAGAACAATGTTTGAGATGTACATGAACGAGCCCAAGAACTACCTTTTTCTTTTTCCTTTTTAACCAACCATTTCTTTTTCTTTTGTTATTTTTTTTCCCTGTAATTGACACAGCTTCTGTTAATGAAAACTAAGGGACTCGAAATGCAATATCAAGGTAAAGGTAACATGCATTCCTTTGTTGGTGTGTCAGTGACCACACTAGCTTCCCTCGAAACATGATAAAAATATCAGCACATACCTTCTACCAACTTTTTTAGTTTTGCTAACAACGAAATTTGATCTGCATTTTCTACATCTCTTTCCACTATAACCAGCCTAGAAAATAAATGAGACTCACCTGCCTTGTTGGAGTCTCACCGGTCTGAAACACCATATTGTTTCTCCCTAGTCACTTCTCATAACACCAACTAAATTTTTTGGTCCGTGTTGTCGCTGTTCAAGCTCTTTCCATACAGATGCCAAAGTGACACAGAACCCATTTTCACTAAATTCAACCAACTGATAAAAAATTCTTGATCATGTCTCTCACTCACTTCCAATGATACTCTGCTTTCAAAGAATTTCTTATTCCTTTCCTTCTAGATCCACCAGATTATGTCAAATGAAAGCATCCTCAAAATTCTCCCTACTTAATTAAACAACAATTTCATCCTCCCACCTACGACTAAGGCCACTTTTTTGGAGAACCTAACAAATTAAAAAGCGTTTGAAGAAGTTCCATATCCCTAGGCATTATACGAACAAGATATAGGTGATTGAATGATTATTCTATTTCTCTACACAAGTGGCACATTTCTTGCTTGCTGAGGTCATATCATCTTTGCTGAAATCTCATATTCTGGAAGATCCTAGCCTTTTTTTGCTGTTGTGGCCTGAAAATATCTTTGGAGGCTTCTTGTCTCTTCATGACACCCAACAATGTAATAATGACATTAAGTAAACATGACAATTAGAAAACACTGTTTGATGAGAGTAATTCAGCCTCCAGACAAATTGAATGTTTTTTTTTAAAAGACAAATTCATTACCAAAAGGTCTTTACATTCAAATACGCACATTCATTTGTTGCCTGCTGGTCACATGTAGGACTGTCAATGAGCCAGGCCCAGGCCAAGCGAAAACAAATTTGATCAGTGTGATTTTGCATGTTACTCCACAAAATGTGTTCTGGACTTAATAGACAGGTAAGATCCTGAATGAGTGACCATACTGTCCAAAGGACCGATGCAAGTAGGAGTACTACGACTTATAGTTCTCTGAGAACACTGGAGCATTTCTCAAAGATAAAATAACAGAATAAAGAGGTAATATCTACACTACAACTTGCTAGATAAAATGAATGAACTTTCCTATGGTTCCTCCAATAAGAACAGGCTTTTTAACATTTTCTATAAGAAACGAAAGCCAAGAAGACCCATAATATCCCAATATGATGTAAAGGTAACAAAAGGGGAGAAAATGAAAACTATTCATTCATTAAGAGATCTATTTAACCTATATGCAATCATGAGGATAAAAGATAAAATAAACGAACAGAACTACATAGCAAAATAAAATGCCTAAACAGAACCATACAGAAAAATATCGCTAAAAAGAGAATAACAGAATGCCCTCGCAACAAATGATAAATCCAAGAACACAAGTTGAAAATATCCCAATTTCAACAAGACATGGAAATACAAACTCAATAATAAGAACAAGAGTTAGCTAAATTTTCATGGAAAACTTAGTACATAACGTACCTTCACAGGTCCGAATGTTTGGAAGACTTGCTTTAAATTCTCTCGTGAAACTATTTCTTCAGCAACACCAGTTTCTTCTTCACTCTCTTGGTTGGCAGCTTCGTCACTCTCTTGGGCGGCATCTACTGCAGTTTTTTCTTCAGTCCCTTCAGTAGCATCTAATGTAGCTTTTTCTTCATCCTGTTCCATGATATTTTTAGCAACCTTTTCTTCTTTCTCCCTTTTTTTATTTCATCAAAACGCTCCTCTTCATGGAGACATGGAGAATTTTATTCCACCTACATATAGTTATAATCAATATGTATATATAAGCATATAAACAAAAATTTATCTCTTTTTTCTTCATTTCTTTCTTTAATCATATAACAAGAATATCTTCTAAACCAAAATTAGTTACTTGATGTATCATATAGGATTTTATGGCTGAAAGTTGGGCGGGACAAACTAGAAATTGAGCGGGCCAAACTGAAATTTGAGCGGGACAAACTAGAAAATGAGCGGGCCAAACTGGAAAATGAGCAGGACAAACTGGAAATTAAGCTAGCCAAACTGAAAATTGAACGGGATAAATTGAAAATTGAGCTGGACAAACTGAAAATTGAGCGAGCAAACATGGAAATGAGCGGGCCAAACTGGAAAATGAGCAAGCCAAACTGGAAATTGAGCGGGATAAACTGGAAATTGAGCGGGACAAACTGAAAATTGAGCGGGCAAACATGGAAATGAGCCGGACAAACTGGAAATTGAGTGGGCCAAACTAGAATTTCAGCGGGCCAAACTGGAAATTGAGCGGGCCAAACAGGAAATTGAGCGGGACAAACTGGAAAATGAGCGGGCCATCTACCTCCAAAGCAATGAACAGACCTGAACAATGCATGGAAATTACCGTGAAATGAAACGAAATCTCCGGAATTGACCGTGAAATGCATGGTAATGACCGTGAACTAAAGACATCATTCACAACAATTTACAGCTCCTACAAAATTTACATCAAACCTAAGACAGATCGGATTGAAAGGCCAACTCGAGGCGAGTAAAGTTGAGTTCAAGCCGAGTTCGACCATGGTATATTGCAACTTGACTCGACTCGAACTCGACTTGACTCAGCATGGACGAGTCAAGCTGAGCTTGGCCCACCTCGACTCGAGTCAAACTCGACTTAATCCATCCATCATGAAGGAAAGAAAATTTAATAAGAGGTCCCAACTTAATGACTCCAAAAACCCACTCAGCTACTTCTTTTATGTACAACCGCATGGGCTTGGATATATGTACGGCTATATGAAACCCTTTCATACTCTATGGTTTTTTGCATAAACCCAACAATAAGGCTACCAGTTCTGGATATGTGGGACCAAGTCTAATCAATGGAATTTGATTGGATATGTGAGCCTCAAATTGGACCTTAAATCATGTCCTGAGTCTACCACTAGCCAGCCATGGGACCAAGTCCTTCATTAGATAGACAACATTCCAATGGCTCTGTTGTTGAAACTGCCTAGTAGGAAATCTTCATCCTTCCCTATTGTCATTTCAGGGCTTTATCCTAAAAATAAGAGGGATATAAATCTTAGATGTACCACAATACAGGAAAACAATAGTGATTGGATATCCATCATTTAAATCCTCCTGAGGCCGACTGTACTATTTATCTGAAATCCAATCTGTTTATTACGTCATAAAGACCCAGATGAAGGCTAAAAACAAAGATCAGCTTGATCCAATAGGTTTATGGCCACCAAAAAGTTTTTAATGGTCGATTTTCATTAAACATTATTTCCTATAATGTGGTCCAATTGAGATCAGGATTGTAACAACCCGTCCAGTCGGTACAGTGTCCTGGGGCGTCCACGTCGGACTTTTCGCAGGACCGAGCATTTAAAAACATTCGTGGTGGGGGTGCCATGAGAAAATTAATCTAGGATTAGCCCACTTGAATATGCCGGACAGGACATGGCAAGACCAAGTGCAGGCCGCCAAGCCGGATGGCCATTTACACTGAGCTACAGCCCGTGCGGGCTGTACCGCGACGCCGGAAGGTCAGAAAAATCTAGAAATTCAGGGGATTATAGGACTCACTGGGCTTGTGGACCATCGCGGACCGCGGGCCCAGCAGGCACTCAGAAGTGGGATCTGGCACTGACTTAGTGCACCCCACCCTCGCAAGGGCCAGAATCTGGCGCTTGCGAATGAAATCGAGATTCCAGGCTATCCAACCATTGAATCTCTCCCATATTTATGGTGGAGGTCTAGTGGATTTTTCTACGTGCGTCCACCAACTCTAGGACCCGATTGTGGGCCGGTCACTGTCGATCACAAATCGGACCCGTGCGATCAAACCCCTGGTCCGATCGTCCCCAAATTTTGCATGGCCCCTCATCGGGCCATGAAGCATCCAACCTAGAAATTTCATGGCCAAGTGACCACTAAAATCTCTTCAATCACTAGAATGGGCCCCACAGAGCCGTTTAAAGATCAGGACCTTTGACTCAGACCCCACTTTCGTCTGTCCATTTATTCCCAAATTTTACACGGGCCCTAATCGGGCCATAAGGCACCTCCCCACCAAATTTGGTGACCAAAGGAGCATTAGGGCCACACCAACCCCAAAAATGCCCCCTAGGAGGCTAAATTGAGAAATTGAGGGAACTTAAGGCCAAGAGGGCCAAGTCTAGGGAATAAACCCTATCCCTCATAAATCCCTCTCCCATTTGCTACAACCACCAAGAGAGAAGGAGAGTAAAGGGGAGAAAGAGGGAAGAAAGAGATTTGTGGGACCCTAGATCAAGGTGGGGTCCCAAGAAAAGCCAACCCTTCCAACTCGTTGCCTCTCTTGCAAGGAGAAGCTCCTCTCCTTACCTTCAACAACCGTTCGCAGGTTGCCTAGGTGAGATTTTCACCCATCCTTCTTGAAGATCCATGTAGTAAGGTGGGTTTAGTTTGGAATTCTAACATGCAATACCTTGATTTAGGAATTCCGACCGATCGACCCGAAAGCCCTCTTTCCTAGGGCGTTTCCGAATCTCCAACGAACCATAGGTGCGGACTATTACTCCTAGGTGGTCTAGCACCAATTTCAATATGAGATTAATGATTTTGATTGCTTGGTGGTGTGTTTAGAGAATATAGAGAAAGACTTAGGATTTCATGCTTATTGGAGTGCTATGGAATTATATGTTTTTAATTGGTTTCCTCACATGATGTTTGTACTTGCTTCTTACATGACTTGGTGTAAATTTGTTGATTACTTGTTGATGTTTTGTTGGATTGCACTTATGATGTTGCCCTATAGCATGCATGCTTTAATTGTTTCCTATGCAAAATTTGTTTTCCCATAAGTTGTGGGAAGTGAGCAACTTCCTCACTAACATACACACTATACATGCACCATTACTCATAAATCATGATGTTCTGCTTAGTAGATAAATTTGAATTGTATGTGGATGTATGAGATTGTGATGATGATTTTGCCAGTTGATAATCCTATCCGTTGACTTGTTGTGGACCACCATCCAAACCCTAGGGATTGGTCAAGAAAGCATGGAGAGTCGAGGTGGTCCCGTTGGTAGGACCGCCTTAAGGTTAAACCCGCGGATTTGGGCGAGTGCGGGAGGGCGACAGTAGTTGGACTACATGGGTTGCTTGCACCCGATGTCGCACCGCCATGTATTCGCCTGGACTCGTGCGGTTTAGCCTACCGTTGACCAACCATGATTGTTAACCCTGTTTGCTCACATCTGTATGGAACCTGTGACACCCTACAACCGAGGTAGCCCATCAATAATCCACCTAGAAATGGTCCACAGCCTCGTGAGCCGGGCATGGTGGAATGGGACACTGTGTTCGAGCTGTCGGCCTACGCTGGGGTGACGCGCCTCCCCGTAGTGACCGCGAGCGACCCCATGTTCAGCACCCCCATGTGCTTGAAGTCGGGGATGGGGGAAACCTGACGGGGTCAAGGACCGCGGGGTCTCGACCTCACGCATTGGGGGGCCTTGGCCTCGCAACCAGTTCAGGGCATATGAAATGTGAGGTGTGACAGATTTTCGAACCTGCTGGATGAAAGGACTTAATTAAGAACTCGGCTAACATGATTGCATCGCATCGCACTAGGTAGGGTAGCGACTCGGCAGTCGAGGTCGCATTGAGGGAGTGTTGGCATTGGCGATCGTTAGATATTGTCGCATGAGGGAGCGTTGTTGTGAGGGCATGCATCATATCATGCCGCATACATGCGCATTAATAAGACTACTTAAATGTTGGTGATTATATGCTTTTCATTAAGACCGTATTAAAATTGTTGCATATGATAATTTGAGATTAATAGCACCCACTGAGTTGATCACTCACTCCCACTCTGGGACGGTGTTTTAAAACACCAACCAGACCCTCTTATAGATGCAGGTGACCCGGGACTGGAGGAGCCTGGCGAGACGAGCTGGGACGAGGAGGACGAGCTATCGTACTTCCAGCTGATGGAGGGTTCTCCGCCGGCTTGATTGGCGGAATTGGGATGGCCGGGCGTTGGGCTTGGCCTCATTCTTTTGGACCATAGTATTTTTTTTGTAGTTGGATTGGGCAACGCCTTGTGCGACCCATTTTATTTTGTTTGGACATGTGTACGTGTATATATATATATATATATATATATATATATATATATCTCTATATATCTATATATGATGACTTTAAAGAGGAGGGGAAATGCATTGAAGCTGCCAAGTATCTGTTAATTAGCCTTTGAGACATAAATGTTATAACACACGTTAATGGCAACCTGATAATAGTGACTCCCAGAAACTCAGGAGTTGAGCGGATGCGCGACCCCCGATTTTCAGGGCGTTACAAGGATATACCTCATTTTTTTGTATAATATCATAAAACGATATATAAAAAAAGATGGACAGCATGGTTGAAACACATACATCATGATGGGGCCCACAGAACACCGTACACCAGCTATTAGCTGGTGGCAGGGGGAGTAGTCAATCTGTTTCATGTAGTATATCAACGTCGTCGATCTGTTTTTCTATCTAATTAAGGGGTTGAGCCCCAAATTGAAGCATATCAAAATATCAAGTGGATCATACCACAGGAAACAGTGGGCATAATGATTTTCTAGTATGCCCCACTCGATTTCATGTTTCCCTGCTCAATTTCGATTTGTCCAGCTCATTTTACGCCCTAAGCCCTCTTAATTTCCAGTTTGGCCCACTCAATTTTTAGTTTGTCCCGCTCAATTTCTGGTTTGGCCCACTCAATTTCCAATTTGTCCCGCTCAATTTCCAGTTTAGCCTCCTCAATTTCCAGTTTGTCCCGCTCAATTTTCAGTTTGGCCCGCCTAATTTTCAGTGTCCCGCTCAATTTCTGGTTTGGCCTACTCAATTTCTTGTTTGTCTCACTCAATTTCCAGTTTGGCCGGCTCAATTTCAAGTTTGGCCCGCTCAATTTTCAGTTTGTCCCACTCAATTTTCGGTTTGGCCCGCTCAATTTCCAGTTTGGCCCGTAGTATATCCACGCCGTCCATCCATTTTTCCATCTAATTTAAGCGGTTTAGCCACAACTTGAAGCATGTCAAAAGATCAAGTGGATCATACCATGGGAAACAGTGGGCATAATGATTTCCATCGTTGAAACCATAGTTGGAAGGTTTCACCTTTCAAAATTCCCTAATAGCTGGTACTTTTGGAGAGATGCAGTTGATTATATCATACAGAAATGCTGATTTATTGTGGGCCCTATTGTCGATGGAGCATAAATATAAAATCATACTGATTGATCAATCTTTGTTATCCAATCAATCTTCTTCTTTGTTGTCTATGATTTTTCTAAGATTATGTTTTCTACAAAAGTTTTCGTTTCAGTTGATTGTGGCCTTTTTTGAGGTCTTTTCTTATTTTTATATTTTTAGAGATTCAATTGTGTTTTTAATAGCTATTGGTTGAGCTAATCTAGTATGCTTCTCTCTCTTGTGGATCTTTAGCCAGACATGGGGCTGACTTAATATGAGATAATATGACAAATATTAATATGATATAGTGATTTAGCTATATGGGATTGAATTCTATTTTTGGGGTTTTTTGTTTTCTTTTTCTTTTTTTCCTTGTAAAGGATTGGAATTTATTTTTTTTGGTTATCTTGAAATGCATAACATTTTTTGGAGTTTGAATACCGTGTTCTTAATATCTTGCATTACTGTAACTGTTATGGGCTTTGTTTGGTTTCTATAGATTATAATTGAGTTGTGAAGAATATGTTTTTTTTTCCTTTCTCAATTTTGATTTGTGGAAACGTTGCTAATGTGATCTTTGGCTTGTTTGGGTTGATTCCCATGTTTTGATGTCTGAAAAATGTCATTTTTATTTTATTTTTGCATCTTTGGCTTGTTTGTGTTGATACCCTTTTTTTTTTACTTCTGAAAAATGTATATGTTCTCATAATATTTAGCTTGTTTGTGTTGATTCCCACCTTTTGATTTTTGAAGAAAGTGTGTGTGCATGTGTTTACATCTTTGGCTTATTTTTGTTCATGTCCATGTTTTGATTTTTGAAGAATGTGTAGTGTTGGGTATATTTGGTTGTTTGGCATGTTCTGTTATGCCATGTTCTGGTTTTTAAAGTGTTTGTTAAAGCTTGTACAACATACCATTCAGGTTTTAAGGAGTTCCACATGTGGGGGCCATTGTTCAGTTATCCAAACTGCTAATGGTTGCTTTTAGGACCCACAAAAGAGCTTAAGATTCCTTAATTACGGCCCTTCTATTTGTTGACCACCCACAGAAATGTTTGGAATTTAAAGCTTGTACAACATACATTTCGGGTTGTAAAGCTTGTACAACATACCATTCAGGTTTGTACAACATACCATTCCTTAATATTTGTACAAAATACCATTCAGGTTTTAAAGCTTGTACAACATACCATTCCTTAACATACCAGTTCGTGGGATTTCACGTAACCGTAGCCAAGATGAAAAATGGCAAATGTAGATTAATGATATCTAGATGGATATCTAGATGCTTCACAGATATTTCCGTCAGGAAAATGAGAAGAAAACCCTTCGTACTTCAGTTCTTCGTTCCAAGAGAGTGTAGGGCTGGAAGCACCTGTTTTTTCGTTAAGGGGAGTGAAAGCAACGCTGAAAGCAATGCAGTGAAAAGAGTATGTGAAAAGGAGGGGTATTTTCTTGAGAAATTTAGGACTGTGGACCCCACCTTTTATCCAGTTGTTTTTATGAAACAATACAAACTTTGTTTTGCAACTTAGACCTGCATGTGCGGAGATTGAATTTCAGGACGAAAATACCCCTCCTTTTTCAGTTTGTCCTGCTCAATTTTCTGTTTGGCCAGCTCATTTTCCTGTTTGGCCCGCTCAATTTCTAGTTTGTCCCACTCAATTTTCAGTTTGGCCCGCTCATTTTCCAGTTTGTCCCGCTCAATTTTCAGTTTATCCCACTCAATTTCTAGTTTGTCCCGCTCATTTTTCAGTTTGGCCCGCTCATTTTCCAGTTTGGCCTACTCAATTTTCATTTTGTCCCGCTCAATTTTTGGTCAATTCACTTCACTTCACGGTCATTTCCATGCATTTCACAGTCATTCCCAGCGATTCCGTGTTGATTCACGGTCATTTCCATGCATTTCATGGTCAATTCCTTTCACTTCACGGTCATTTCCATGCATTTCACAGTCAATCCCGGCGATTCCATTTCATTTCACGGTCATTTCCATGCATTTCACGATCATTTCCCTTCATTTCACGGTCATTTCCATACATTTCACAGTCATTTCTATGCATTTCACGGTCATTTCCATGCATTTCATGGTCATTTTCCTTCATTTCACGGTCATTTCCATGCATTTCTTGGCAATTCCCGAGACCTCAACCTAAGCCCAACCCAAGTTTTATCGAGTTGCTATTTGTATGGCCCAACCCCAAGACCAAACTCGATACATCCTGACCAAGCTCAACCCAATATCGGGTCGGTCACAGGTTGGTCAGGTTGAGCCCGCCCAACTTTCAACCCTAAAATTATATATGGTACGTCAAGTAACTAATTTTGGTTTAGAAAACATTCTTGTTATATGAATAAAGAAAGAAATGAAAAAAAAAAGAGAAATTTTTTTTATATGCTTATATTTACATATTTATATAAATATGTGTTAGAAAAAAATGCAAGTAGAATAAAATTTTCCATGTACAAAAAAAAAAAGAAAAAAGAAAAAAAAGAAAAAGAAAGTGCATAGGGATACGGTTATAGCTACGGTTATAATCCGTAGCCATAGATCGGGGGTGGAATCGCCAATTTCGTGATTAATCGCCGATAGGGACAGCGACTCACGGTGGAATCACGTGATCCACGATTGATCGCCGAGCTGCTGTTATGGCTACGGATTATAACCGTAGCTATATCCGTATCCCTGTCCGTACACCATTACCATTCTGCTTAAACGTCTACCGTTGAAACCCTTTTAGGGGCCACACAAGTTTTGGATCATTATGAAATTTGTTTTTTCTCTTCATCTAGGTCTTTGTGACCTTATGAATAGATTGGATGGAAAATAAATGTTATGGTGGGCCCTACAAAAGTTTCAACGATGAAAATCAATTTTCCGCTGCTCTGTGTGGTGTGGCCCAGTTGATCTTTGGATATGATTTTCCTTTTTTTGATAATGCTCCGAAATGATCTCGAAATATGGATGAACGTTGTGGATATAATAAATACATAGCTGTGGGGCCATGTAACTTTGATCTCTTTTAAGCCGTTCGTACAACTCTCGGTTGGAGGAGCGTCAGCGCTCGTCCTCGCAGTGAAAAGGAGGGGTAATTTCGTCCTCAAAGTCGCTGTCCGCACGTGCTAGTCTAAGTCGGTAACTTAAGTTTGTATTCCTTCATAAAAACCGCTGGGTAAAAGGTTTTGTCTACAGTGGTCATTTTCTCGCTCTACACGCACAGAGGAATTATATAATGCGTGGTCCGCATCTTTGTGTAGTAGGTAGGCGCTTTTGATTTAGGAAAGTGGGGCCCATATCTTATAATCCATACCATTAGTTTGTTGGATCCACAGTCTTTTGACTGTTAAATAATGATAAAAACCTTTGTATTCGTGGAATTAAAATAGACGGTCAGGAAGAGAAATACAGCAGTGGTCCATATTCAATTGAAATTGACCGTTGAGACTTTTAAGTCTAGAAAATTTAGGGCATTCTCCATTCCAAATTTTGAGTCAACAGACCAACAGTACGGATTACCGAAACATGGGCCACACCTATCAGAATTGAGAAGTCGTGTGTAAACTTTCCACGCATTATACAAATCCTCCCGGAAGCGAATTGCGTGGTGTAGCACACACCACCGAACTTGGTAGTGTGTTGACGCCACCGAGTTCTGTCGGGCCCACCATTATATATGTATTATATCCACACCGTCCATTAGATTTTTTTAAATCATTTTAGATAATGATCTCAAAAATGAGGCAGATCCAAGTGGAATACACCTTAGAAGGAAGCCGGACAATGATACCCACCGTTGAAACCTTCTTAGGTCCACCATGATTTTTATTTTCCATCCAACCTATCCATAAAGTTAAAAATACGTCGATTAATGGAAAAAAATCAACTTGATCCAAAACTACAGTGGCCCTTTAAAAGTTTTCAATAGTATGCGTTTAATCTCCACTACCTTTTGTGGTGTAGTCCACTTGAGCCTTTGATCCACGTTTTATTTTTCAATATAACCTAAAATAATCTTTAAAAACGGATGGACGGTATGGATATAACATATACATGATGGTTGGACCTACATATCTCGATGACGTCAACACACGAGCGAGGTTGGTGGTGTTTTGGCAAACAACGCAATCCGTTTCCAAGCCTCCCACGCCCCCTCCTGGAAAGCGAGGAACGAAAAGGCAAGAGCCCTTTCAGGAGAAAATGACCACTGTAGACAAAACCTTTTACCCAGCGGTTTTTATGAAGGAACACAAACTTAAGTTACCAACTTAGACTAGCACGTGCTGACAGCGACGTTGAAGACGAAACTACCCCTCCTTTCACTTTCACCGCGAAGACGAGCGCTGACGCTCCTCCATTTGAGAGTTGTACGAGCGGCTTAAAAGAGATCAAAGTTACATGGCCCCACAGCTATGTATTTTATTATATCCACAACGTTCATCCATATTTCTAGATCATTTCGGAGCATTATCAAAAAAAGGAAAATCATATCCAAAGATCAACTGGGCCACACCACAGAGCAGCGGAAATTTGATTTTCATCATTGAAACTTTTGTAGGGCCCACCATAACATTTATTTTCCATCCAATATATTCATAAGGTCACAAAGACCTGGATGAAGAGGAAAAACAAATTTCATAATGATCCAAAACTTGTGTGGCCCCTAAAAGGGTTTCAACGGTAGACGTTCAAGCAGAATGGTAATGGTAATGCACAGGGATATGGATATAGCTACGGTTATAATCCGTAGCCATAGCAGTAGCTTGGCGATCAATCCTACATCCCGCGATTCCACCGCAAGTCGCTGTCCCTATTGACGATTAATCGCGGATCTCACGATTCCACCCCCGATCTATGGCTACGGATTATAATCGTAGCTATAACCGTATCCCTATGTACTTTCTTTTTTCTTATTTATTTATTTTTATTTTTTTTATTTTTTACATGGAGAATTTTATTCTACCTACATTTTTTTCTAACACATATTTATATAAATATGTAAATATAAGCATATAAAAAAAATTTTCTCTTTTTTTCATTTATTTCTTTATTCATATAACAAGATTATTTTCTAAACCAAAATTAGTTACTTAACGTACCATATATAATTTTAGGGCTGAAAGTTGGGCGGGCTAAACCCGACCAACCTGTGACCAACCCAACATTGGGTTGGGCTTGGTCAGGATGTATCGGGTTTGGTCTTAGGGTTGGGCCATACAAACAGCAACTCGATAAAACTTGGGTTAGGCTTGGGTTGAGGTCTTGGGAATTGCTAGGAAATGCATGGAAATGACCGTGAAATGAAGGGAAATAACCGTGAAATGAAGGGAAATGACCATAAAATGCATGGAAATGACCATGAAATGTATGGAAATGATCATGAAATGAAGGGAAATGACCGTGAAATGCATGGAAATGACCGTGAAATGAAATGGAATTG
Source organism: Magnolia sinica (assembly GCF_029962835.1). Lineage (NCBI taxonomy): Eukaryota > Viridiplantae > Streptophyta > Magnoliopsida > Magnoliales > Magnoliaceae > Magnolia > Magnolia sinica. The sequence goes on from NC_080575.1 coordinate 93,754,768, forward strand.
CCGGGATTGACCGTGAAATACATGGAAATGACCATGAAGTGAAGGGAAATGACCGTGAAATGCATGGAAATAATCTTCTAAATAGCATTAATTGCTAGTATTTATCATAAAAGCTAACTTTTTACAAATTTCTAAGAAGAGTTCGATGGAAGACTGAGAAAACTACAAATTTCTAGTCTTTTAATAACTACAAAAATAAAAAACTAATCAGTAGTAAAAATTATAACCATTCTTATTCTTGCTTGGATTATCAGAGAACAAAATCAAACCACCTCTTCAGGATGAGTTCTTTCGGTTGGTGTAGTACATTTCCACTAATTTATAGCTTTCCTTTTCTTCATTTTAGTATTCATGGACCAGCACAACACAAAAGTATTCATGGACCAGCACATGCAATATTAAACAGATGTGAGCGCTGGATCCCTTTTTCAAGGGCTAACCTATGGGTCAACTGCTTTGACAACTTCGTTTGGTAGAGGTTTGAAACCAAGCATCCAACCTTCGAACAATACGACCTAAAAAACCGCAACACAATCAAAATATTGAACATTGATCATCGTATATACCATACACAGAATCAAAAGGTTATTTTGGGTGTTCTTGAGTGCACTCCTAAATTCACGGTTGGCAGGGCTTCTATGGCAGATGTGTAAGTGTTGGGTGGGGCGGCAGAGAAAACAGAACAACATTATGAGGGACATGTTTTCATGATTTTTCAGTTATTTGCATCTGGAGAACTTGTAGCATGGAGGAATTTCGGAAAGTAAAATTGAGCGGGCCAAACTGGAAAATGAGCGAGACAAACTGGAAATTGAGCGGGCCAAACTAAAAATTGAGCAGGCCAAACTGGAAATTGAGCGGGCCAAACTAGAATTTCAGCGGGCCAAACTGGAAATTGAGCGGGCCAAACTGGAAATTGAGTGGGTCTAACTAGAATTTGAGCGGGACAAACTGGAAATTGAGAGGGCCTAACTGGAAATTGAGCGGGACAAACTGGAAATTGAGCGGGTCAAACTGAAAATTGGAAAATTGAGTGGGACAAACTGAAAATTGAGCATCATTCAAAGCATTCCTCAGAAGATCCATAAAATATTCTTTTGGGACACCTCCATAGTTACCTCCATAGTTTAGTAGTGAAATTAAAGTCTTATTTAGGTACGTTTTCCTTGGCTGGTTGCTAAAAAATGAAGATAAGTAATTTGGATCAACTCTTCACATCACATTTGTAGATAACCCATAACCGTTACATATGAGCACTAAAAGCAAACAAGGTATTGTACTATTATTTACACAACCAATTTGAAGATGGAGAACCCCAACTTCTCACCCTAATAAAATTTCAAATACTCCCAACAAGGATGGAATTTATTCATAGAAGGATTGAAATTCTTCCTACAACATATGATGTATAATCCTGAGAAAAGGTAGGAAACAACACTGGCAAATGAGCTGAGGAGTCTTATTAGGACATGGGAGATCGTCAATGTATATAAAATAATCCTCTACGGGTGATGCTACAACCAATTTACTATACAATTAACAAAGAAGTGATCACGGATTTATCGATGAACCAATAGGGTTGGTTCATAATGGAGTATCCCAATATTATTCTAATTTTCCATCTGAAAGGATTTGAATCAAAAAAGGTTGGATGTTTGGTCCCTCCAAGACATCCAACACCAAACTTAGAGACCATTCAGAACTGGTTTCTCAGCAATCAGGAGATATTTTTGGCATTCTGGAGGCATGCAGCCCCAAGAGGATAAGCTAGGATGTTCGCTTTATGAACATTTTCATAAAAATTGAGTAATCTGGTAGATATACCTTGGGTTGTTGAAAATTTATATTAGGCGCATCCCCTATAACTGATGAAGAATCTTGGATATACCCTGGCCCTATAAATGTGGGATCCACCTTAGGTGGTCTAAATAGTTCACATTTTGGCTTCATTGTGCGTAGAACATCCCCACAAAGTTCTATGTCTTCTACTACAAGTTTTACGTGTTTATATCGAAGAGCCATTGTTTTTTGTTATGTTTGCAGCTTTTCAGCTTTTCATTGTTTTATGTTCAATTGCCAGTAGTTACACCATCCAGGCATTGCAATGCCTGGTAATTGAAATATCCAATGCATCTAGATGCCCCCAATTCAAATGATCCTGAAGTAATCTCACATAGTTTTGTTTCTTAAAATTCTAAAGACTTACCATTTATAATTGGTAAAATTGGAGAAGTTATATTAGTGGATATTTTGAAAGTGGCTTATTTCCCAAGGTATTCATTATGTCAAAGCACCGTTCTAACGTACCTAAAAAAATGCTATGACCAGTTTGATATTTGTCATGTTTCAGGACTTGCACATTTGTGTAAGGACAATGAATTTTCAATCTTTTAGAGTTTATTAACTACTCCCAAGAGCAGTTGAAGTTGGCAAAGCTAGCCCTTCTCTCCTTGTTCAGGTCTATTCATGGCTCTGGAGGTGGCATTTTTCAGTTTGTCCCGCTCAATTTCCAGTTTGGCCCGCTCAATTTCCAGTTTGTCCCGCTCAATTTTTAGTTTGTCCCGCTCATTTCCATGTTTGCCCACTCAATTTCCAGTTTGGCCCGCAGAAATTCTAGTTTGTCCTGCTCATTTCCATGTTTGCCCGCTCAATTTTCAGTTTGTCCTGCTCAATTTCCCATTTGGTTCGCTCATTTTCCAGTTTGGCCGGCTCATTTTCCAGTTTGTCCAGCTCAATTTTCAGTTTGGCCGGCTCAATTTTCAGTTTGTCCCGCTCAATTTTTAGTTTGTCCCGCTCATTTCCATGTTTGCCCGCTTAATTTTCAGTTTGGCCCGCTGAAATTCTAGTTTGTCCCGCTCATTTTCATGTTTGCCGCTCAATTTTCAGTTTGTCCCGCTCAATTTTCAGTTTATCCCATTCAATTTCCAGTTTGGCCCGCTCAATTTCCAGTTTGGCCTGCTCATTTTCCATAAATTTTAATCAAGGGAGTAAGATTTGATTGACAGAGCTAACCTTGGCCTCAGAATAGAGGGTTTGTATGGTTCTTGTTGCCTTCTAAAGCTCTTTGACCTGTGGAAATTTACAACAGTAGGAGGTATGCATTAATTTGCTTGTTTGAAATGAATAAATCATCACTAACCAGCAAAAGCTAAAGAGCATCTTACCATTTTCTTAAGTTGCAAAGCAGATCAGCCAGCTACTTTCTAGTTTCATGGAGTAGAGATAATACTTTACCATAGAGCCACAACACTATTTCCGTTTGGTAACAATACCTCTATTCACATAATCACAGGAGAAACAGAGAAATCAACATATTACGTACAAAAGGGGAAACTGTCCCAGGAGTCAAAAGTGGCATCTTTAGTTGGCATTTGTTAAAGATGGATGGCATGGTCATGAATGCCTAATAAGAGTGATCCGTTGGAATCATATGTAGGGGTTAAAGATGAACAGTCTACATCAATGGATTGGACTAGGTATTCCAAAGCAACTACATGCACTATAACTTACATTACTCTGAAAGCAATGGAGCATCTCTCCATCTCCTCCACTTTCTCTTCTTTCTTAGCCTCAACAGCTCCACCACCGGCACTTACAGCCACAGCAAAGCCACCACCACTGAACCATTAGGCACTGAAGCAAACTTCTCCCTACATAATGATAATACAAATTAACAAGATCTCACTACCAACTTCAGTCCAATTCCTTGGAAAAACTTCCCCTTCATTTAATGGCACATTTATTCATAATAATCGAAATACATCAAGAAAGGGGCAGCGATTGTTCAATAAAAATAAAGATCTAGGAACATTTTGGTAATGAATTTGTCTTTTTAAAAAAACATTCAATTTGCCTAGAGGCTGAATTACTCTCATCAAACCAGTGTTTTCTAATTGCCATGTTTACTTAATGTCATTATTCCATTGTTGGGTGCCATGAAGAGATAGGAAGCCTCCAAAGATATTTTCAGGCTACGACAGCAAAAAAAGGCTAGGATCTTCCAGCCTGGGAGATTTTAGCAAAGATGATATAACTTCAGCAAGCAACATATGAAATGCAAATAACTGAATTTTGAAAGGCATATAACTGAATTTTGAAAGGCATATAACTGAATGGGGACCCCGAGCCCGTGAAATTCATCAACGAAACTACGATCAACCATATGAACATTAGCCCGAAACTCAAGATGTCGAGGCTCGGAAAAAATGGGGATGAGATCGAAGAGGAAGAAGAAGAGGAGAGCGATGAAGAAGAAGAAGAAAGTGATGGGGAAGAGGATTCCGAAAAGGAAAGGGCAAACGAGACACCTCTTGCCTTACAGGAAATACGAGAGCTCTACCAATCGCTTGATGCAAGGATGGAGAGACAAGATAAGCTCGGCAAGAAGCTTTATCGCGCAGTAAAAGTGGTCCTGTGCTGTGTACAGAAAGAGGGAGCACCCCCTCTTTCGCCTGACTCTGAGGAGCAGTAGGCCCTCATGCCGTCCCTTTTTGTGGCCCCATCCCTAGCATGGTGTCATCTTCTCCCTATGGGGAGTTCACGATATGTATTGCCTAAGTTTAGTTTCCTGTTTTGGAGTACAGCTGCACAAAGGGTAAGGGAGAAGCAGAAATAGGTATGGGTATGGGAGTGGTGAAGCGTTCGTTCAAAATGTGACCAAATGTGAACAGCTTGGAAATGGGAGGGGAGTGAGATTTATAGTGGGAGTGGCACCTAGGTAGAAGGTTTGTGCAATTAAGGATTTAAGGCATTGGACACCTTGATCTCCACCGGCCAACACCTCTCTGGTCATTAAGGATATCATTGATCTAGAACATCAAGTCAAAAGTAGTTGCAGAAAAGGTGAACTGCAGTTTTTCTGACAAGTTTACTTCCACTCATCGGTTAATTTCCCCCCCGTTCATTTCCAGTGTTAAAGGGAGAGTGAATGAGTGAATGAAAGTGAAAACATGATCCATGTATATTATATACCAGGGGAAAAGTAGAGATAGATGAAGTTAATTTCACTATTCATCCATTTATTGTTTATTGTTTAGGAGCAGCATAGCTGTTAACTTCACTTTTTTGTTTATTTCTCATATATTAGCTCTCCTAATAATGAATTGAAGTTACATTTATGATTCCTCTTTGCTTACCATGATGTTTCTATTTTTTACATTACCTATGTGATCCCATCTCCCTTTTAGCCTTTTGAATTAAATTGATTTTCTTTGTGATTCTATATATCATTTGAATTCCTAGCATGGAAACATGTTAGTGCATTTTCAATTTGATTTTTTATTGGTTATTGTGGTTTAGTAGTTTTTCAGATCTTTTTGCTGCTATATCATTTCATGTTAGGGTGATCCATTTTAATTCCATGGCAGTCCATATCTAGTGGAAAGTCATTTGCAGAAATTTTGTTTGGTGATATCAAAGAGCTTTCTTCCAGTTCAAAGGAACTGATTCTTAGAGGGTCTTCATTGCACAAAGTATGCGACTAATAAAAAAAAATCCATGCAAAGAGGGTGAAAGTAATGAGGGAAAGGTTAAGGCAAAGAGGATTGATTCCATGTTTTTTTTAAAAAAATAACATAGGAATAAAGATATAGCTACGGTTATAATCCGTAGCCATAGATCGGCGGTGGAATCGCGGGATCTACGATTGATCCCCGAATGGGACAGCGAGTTGGGGCGGAATCGCGGGATTTGCGATTGATCGTTGAATTACTGTTATCTATGGCTACGGATTATAACCGTAGCTATAGTCGTATTCCTGTTTTGACATGTAAAATTTTATTCTACCTACATTTTTCTCTAACACATATTTTATATAAATATGTGTATATATATAAGCATATAAAAAAAATTCTCTTTTTTTATTTCTCATTTCTTTCTTTATTCATATAACAAGAATACCTTTTAAACCAAAATTAGTTACTTGACATATCATATATGATTTTAGGGCTGAAGTGAATCAAATTGACCGTGAAATGCGTAGAAATGACCATGAATCAACACGGACTCACTGGAATGACCGTGAAATGCATGGAAATGACCATGAAGTGAAGTGAATTGACCGTGAAATGCATGGAAATGACCATGAAGTGAAGTGAATTGACCGTGAAATGCATGGAAATGACCATGAAGTGCATGGAAATTGACCGTGAAATGCATGGAAATGTGGGTTAGCTTGCTAGTAAACACCCATGTCAGAACACACCCTCCATGTTAGCCACCCACACTAGGGATCGATACCAGGACCTCAATTGTTGAAACGAGGTATCTCCACTCAGTCTGTCGTTTGGGCTATGGAGTTGGGTGTAAGCATCTTTTGTTTAATGTATTGTATGTGTTGGATTCAGTCTCGATACATTTCAGTAGGTGCATTTGTCCACCCAGAGAGTTCAAAATTTTCTTCTACATGAGGATAGAACGCCTGTATCGCATTCCCAAAAACAGTACATTAACAAGACTCACGGTTATTGTACTATCATATTCAAGTTTCAGGCCTAAAGCAGGCTACAAAATGCTTGGCGCGGCGGGCAGGAGATAGTGTTAAAATCAATGCAAAAAGCATCCTAATTTCCTAATGATATCACAGAGAATAAAAATATGAAGAAAACAAATATGAAAGGGTTCAGGGCCTTGTGCTTGCTGCTCTTACTTGGACTCTTAAGGAGATGGCAAGTTTCATTTAACTTAGAAGTGAGTCTGGACACTGGAAGGTGAAGTCATTACAGTAAGAATGTCTGTAACAGAAGCCATGGCACTAAGGGCTGCTTTCAGTACATCTTGTGAACAACCTGGTTTCACAATGCACTTCACCTGAAAAGAAAAATGAGCATTAAAGATGGGAAAAGAAAACAGAATGGAATACAATCAAGAAAATACTAGACATGCGTGTCTTTCATTTTAAATATAGGCCACCGGGTATTGAACAGATTCCTGCCAGTTCTCATCCCGACCCATAAAAGAATGGCTTAAATGGGTATTGGGCAAATTGTTGCGTGTGGGGAGAGAGTTGTAAAGAAGAAAAAAGGCTGCCTTAAATGACTTCGCCAGTAATTTATTGCACCCATGAACAGTGACAAATATAGCAGATTTTGAAAAACTCATGATAATATCACAAAAAATACACTAAATACTACTATTGCAAGATTTTCAAAATACCAGAAAATTTTAATATATTGCATTTTTTTGTCGTGATATTAGCTTGCAAATTGCAAAATAGTATAAACCTCAAGGAATTTGCCATGTGTGTGTGGAAAAGGTACTATGAGGTTGAGCTCTATGGTCCCCAACGTGATGTGTGATGGACACCCACCCCATCAATCAGATGCCTCCTTCCATGGTGGGCCACGGGCCTAGAAATCAGAGCAATCCATGACTTAGGTGGGCCACACCATAGACAACAATTGAGAGTGGATATCCACCCATTGAAATCTTCATGATCATTTACATGGCCCACTGAGATGTGATTTAGAAATCCAACCCATCCATCATGTGTCCCACTTGGATGAGGGGTCACACCAAGTTTCAGCTGTATCCAAAACTCAGCTGGTCCCAACAAGTGCTTTTAGATGTTTTAGGCATGATTTCACTGTTTCAGATGGTGTCCCACTTGAGTTCTGGATACCGCTGATTTTTGGGATATCCTGTAACCAAGAGACACCAAATGCACGGTGTGGATGTTCGATGCACATCATGGTGGAGCCCACATAGCTTGACCTCATGGGAAGTTACATTTCACACACACACGTGCAGACAGATATATATATATATATATATATATATATATATATATATATATATATATATATATATATATATATATATATATATATATATATATATATATATATATATATATATATATCATTTTTGGGATCAAGCCTTAAAATGACCAAAAAAAACCTCACATTTTTTTAAATCTCCCCAGAAATTTCCAGGCTGAGAAAGAACAAGATTTTTATCACTATGCACACAAACACAGGGTGAGGGAGTGTCCTCGTCAATGAGAAATGGAAATAATATAAATTAATCTACCAGCAATTTATTTAGGCCTGGCAATGGGGTGGTCCTCGGGCATGGATTCTGAACTGGCAGAGATGGGTTTTATTCGGTTGGGCCTACTCAAAATATTGATTTTGCCTGGCCCAGTGCCAGCCTTATATTTATTACAGCCATCAGCTGCGAATGTGCGCATGTGCACACACAGAGTAAACACACATGCGCACGTGCACACGCAGATCAAAATATCCTTATACATGATGGTATCTGCTTCAACCATAAGTACACACCACACACATACACACACGGATCAAAATATCCTTATACTGTTATACATGATGGTACTGACTTCAACCATGAGTATTAGTGTGGCCGGCCAATGAAACCATCAGGTATCAGCCGTTTTCATATAGATTATAATGAATATGGATGCAGCACTCAGAAGGGCTATGAGATGAAAAAATGAAAAGTTATAAAACAAAAGCAACACAGTTGGGAAGGGAACCTTGTCAAGGTACTCCTGGAGCTTCTTGATCCGTCCCATGTAGTCCTGATCTTCGACACACAGGGTCAGGGGCTTAGCATCTAAGCCTGGGCCATCAAACTGAAGAGGCCCTGGGTTTCGGTAGAAGTCATCCATTAAAAAGTTTGCAGCGTTTTGTCTCAGCATCCTGTACCAAAACCCCAATCAGCTCAAGGCAGCAAGGATTATGTACAATAGCTAAGATCTGCACATCTTTCTATTGGTCAGAAAGGAATGAAGACTAATCGAGCAAAAACAATGTGTTTTACTATTAGAATATCATTAAGAAGACAACATGTTGCTTTGCTGCAGATAACATTTGAGGAAAGAGCTCTTAAGCTACACTATCTTTTATGATCATTCATTTCCCTTAGGCATCAATACTCATAGACTGCAGTTAGGACTTAAGAGTCCTACCTTGACTAATGAGAAGCCTTTCTGACATCACAGTGGTCTGACATCCAATTAGTGTGATTTTCAGCTTTAGTCCATTCAGAATGGAGGTCATGATTTGGACTGGTCTAAATTGGCTTACACATATGCCACATATATCGATGGGTAAATGGTGATGGCATTATGCACACCCATGGTTCTGAATGTCAGTATCAGTTGGTGTATCGGGCATGGTCATAGTCAAACTTCGATGGTAAAGAACCCCGGGCCTGATAGCCAAAGAAGTGGCAGATAGCAGTGAATTTCTTTCCTTTGTAAGTACCTTCTTTCTGAACAGATCCACTAATATGTCAGTCTACCAGAATATTAAGGATAAAGATAATGAGCCTACAGCATTGAAGTTTACCAATCTCTTGTTCATCTCATTCTCTACCAACTGCACTAGGAGTTTCTCCGTCTCAATCTGAACAAAAAGCGCAAAGCACAAAATCATGGCACCTTGTAACAAGGACTTGAAATAAGCAAGTTAACCATGTCAATAGACTCAGCATCTATGATTTTCTTTTTCTTTTTTGTTCCCAAATAATTTCATTGTTTTTTCTTGGTTTTCTAGCTTTGCTATCTCTATTTTAATGTATTACCAATTCTCCATTAATAAGATGGATAGATAAAGCCTGCATCTGTGATGACGTTATCACCTACTACTCAAGTCTCCTCTCAGAAGAGAAGTGGATGCAGCCGAGCGCAGACAACCAAATGTTCGATAGGATCTTGGAGGTGGAAGCTGAGGCCCTTAGCATGCCACGCCCCATTGTCGGACGGCCTGGATAGAATACATACCTCAAGTGGGTCCCACTGGACGACTTGTAATGTAGTAGTCCTATACTTTAGTTTGTTTGTTTAGAAAAAAATGACCGTGAAATGATGGTGAAGTGAAGGGAATTGACCGTGAAATGAAACGGAATCACTGGAATTGACCGTGAAATGCATGGAAATGACCGTGAAGTGCATGGAAATGACCGTGAATCAATACGGAATTAGTGGGATTGACCATGAAATGCATGGAAATGATCAGTGACCACACTAGCTTCCCTCGAAGCATGATAAAAATATCAGCACATACCTTATACCAACTTTTTTAGTTTTGCTAACAATGAAATTTGATCTGCATTTTCTACATATCTTTCCACTTTAACCAGCCTAGAAAATAAATGAGAATCACCTGCCTTGTTGGAGTCTCACCGGTCTGAAACACCATATTGTTTCTCCCTAGTCACTTCTCATAACACCAACTAAATTTTTTTGTCCGTGTTGTCGCTGTTCAAGCTCTTTCCATATAGATGCCAAAGTGACACAAAACCCATTTTCACTAATTTCAACCAACTGATAAAAAATTCTTGATCATGTCTCTCACTCACTTCTAATGATACTCTATTTTCAAAGAATTTCTTATTCCTTTCCTTCTAGATCCACCAGATTATGTCAAATGAAAGCATCCTCAAAATTTGCCCTACTTGATTAAACAACAATTTCATCCACCCACCTATGACCAAGGCCACTTTTTTGGAGAACCCAACAAATTAAAAAGCGTTTGAAGAAGTTCCATATCCCTAGGCATTCTACAAACAAGATATAGGTAATAGAATGATTTTTCTATTTCTCTACACAAGTGGCACATTTCTTGCTTGCTGAGGTCATATCATCTTTGCTGAAATCTCAGACTCTTGAAGATCCTAGCCTTTTTTTGCTGTTGTGGCCTAAAAATATCTTTGGAGGCTTCCTGTCTCTTCATGGCACCCAACAATGTAATAATGACATTAAGTAAACATGGCAATTAGAAAACACTGGTTTGATGAGAGTAATTCAGCCTCTAGACAAACTGAACGTTTTTTTTTTAAAAAGACAAATTCAATACCAAAAGGTCTTTCCATTCAAATACGCACATTCATTTGTTGTCTGCTAGTCACATGTAGGACTGTCTCAATTTCTAGTTTGGCCCGCTCATTTTCCAGTTTGTCCCGCTCATTTTCCAGTTAGGCTAGTTTGTCCCGCTCATTTTCCAATTAAGCCAGTTTGGCCCGCTCATTTTCCAGTTAAGCCAGTTTGGAAAATGTACCTAAATAAGACTTTAACTTCACTACTAATCTTATTACAATCATTCATTCAATAACTCAGAGAAAAACTATAAGCAACTGTTTTTCCTACAGGGACTAGCAAATCTAACAAAGGTACATTTTCTGCCCTTTAATCCCATCGACAAGCCTTGCACTGTACTGATTTTTTGAAGCATGCATAGTGATTTATGTCAAATGAAACTGGAAATTGAGTGGGACAAACTGGAAACAGTGTTGAATGAGCGTCGACCATTAAAAACTTTTTGGGGGTCCACTGTGATGTTTGTGAGAAATCCTACCCGTCTAAGTTCATTCATAGGGTCACAAAGACCTGGATGAGGAAGAAAAATAAATTTCAGAATGATCCAAATCTTCTATAACCCCAAAAAGGGTTTCAATGGTAGACGTTCAATTCCCCATTGCCTTTTACAGTGTGGTCTACTCGATAGTTAGATCTATCTTATTTTTCGTCTCAAGCCTTAATATAAGCTCGTCAAATAGATGGACGGTTTGGATATAACACAGACCTCATGATTGGACCCACAAAAGGATGTGGGGATTACAACAGCAAAAAAAAAAAGAATGGAAAAAAAATGAAAGAGGAAAGAATCTATGGCTACGGTTTTCTATGGCTACGGATTATAACCGTAGCCATAGACCGGCGATCCATCGTAGCTCCCGCGATTCCACCGCAAGTCGCTGTCCCAATCGGCGATCAATCGTGGATGCGGCGATTCCACCCCCGATCTATGGCTACGGATTATAACCGTAGCTATAACTGTATCCGTATCCAGTCTTTTGTTTTTTTACATGGAGAATTTTATTTTACTTACATTTTTCTCTAACACATATTTATATAAATATGTATATATAAGCATATGCCAAAAAAAAATATCGCTTTTTTTTTTCATTTCTTTCTTTATTCATATAACAAGAATATCTTCTAAACCAAAGTTAGTTACTTGACGTACCGTATATGATTTTAGGGCTAGAAGTTGGGCAGGCTCAACCCGACGAACTTGTGGCCGACCCAACATTGGGTTGGGCTTGGGCAGGATGTATCGAGTTTGGTCATGGGGTTGGGCCATACAAACACCAACCTGATAAAACTTGGGTTGAGCTCGGATTGAGGTCTTGGGTTGCCTGACCCAACACGAACCCGATTAATATATAAGTTTCTTATAAATTAATTATACTTGAGTGCAGATCATCTGTGTTGAAGGCAAAGGAAATTCCAATGCCTCCCCTCAAGCTAACAAGATATGCTGGATTTCCCTCCCAAATAAATTGCTTGATACAAAATACGACTTATAATGGAGTAGTCCTATACTTTAGTTAGTTTGTTTAGAAAAAAATGCATGGAAATGATGGTGAAGTGAAGGGAATTGACCGTGAAATGAAACGGAATCACTAGAATTGACCGTGAAATGCATGGAAATGACCGTGAAGTGAAGGGAAATGACCGTGAAGTGCATGGAATTCACCGTCAAATGCATGGAAATGATCATGAATCAACGCGGAATCGCCGGGATTGACCGTGAAATGCATGGAAATGACTATGAAGTGGAGCGAATTGACCTTGAAATGCATGGAAATGATCGTGAATCAACACGGAATTGCCGGGAATGACCATGAAGTGAAGGGAATTTAGCGGGAATTGAGCAGGCCAAACTGGAAAATGAGCGGGCCAAACTAGAAATTCAGCAAGCCAAACTGGAAATTAAGCGGGCCAAACTGGCCAAACTGGAAAATGAGCGGGCCAAACTAGAAAATGAGCGGGATAAACTGGAAAATGAGCGGGACAAACTGGAAAATGAGCAGGACAAACTGGAAAATGAGCGAGCCAAACTGGAAATTAAGCGGCCCAAACTGGCCTAACTGGAAAATGAGCAGGACAAACTAGAAAATGAGCGGGCCAAACTGAAAATTGAGCGGGATAAACTGAAAATTGAGCGGGCCAAACTAGGAAATGAGCGGGCCAAACTAGAAATTGAGCGAGCCAAACTGGAAATTAAGCGGGCCAAACGGGACAAACTGAAAAATGAGCGGGACAAACTGGAAATTGAGCAGGGGAAACATGAAATCAGCGGGGCAATTTCCACATGTGACTAGCAGGCAATTTCATGCATTTAAAAACATTATAATCATTCATTCATTTAATTACCACCTACATAATTATATATACATTCAATGATAATCATTCATTCAATAATGAATCAATTACAATCCTTCATTCAGACTAAAACTTACAATTATAATCATTCATTTAATAATGAATCAATTACAATCCGTCATTCAATCAATTACAATAATGATGAAAATACAAATCTTGGTGAGTCTGTGTGCACTCGCATATGGCCAGGTGCATCCTTCATCCACCCTAGATTGAAAATGGATGCAAGTATCAGTGGTCCACTTGCACATCCGACAACTATACCGATAACTTCTCTTGTGTGTCTTCTGTAATTTTTCAAGGGCGAACCACCGCTAGAAGACTCTACAACATAAAAACAAAGAATCAGTCAATTGAAAAAGGATGAAAACTAAATGCAAGGAAAACATAGAATTCCTTTTATGTAAACTGAATTAATGCTCCAAACAGTGTTCCCACAAATAAATTTTTTGAAAGGACATTTATCCAAACATGCTATGAAATAAATTTTCAGACTAAATATTTGTTTTCGCTTGGCCTGGGCCTGGTTCATTGACAGTCCTACATGTGACCAGCAGGCAATAAATGAATGTGCGTATTTGGATGGAAAGACCTTTTGGTATTGAATTTGTCTTTTAAAAAAATATTCAATTTGTTTGGAAGCTGAATTACTCTCATCAAACTAGTGTTTTCTAATTGCCATGTTTACTTCATGTACATTGTTGGGTGCCATGAAGAGACAGGAAGCCTCCAAAGATATTTTCAGGCCACAACAGCAAAAAAAGGCTAGAATCTTCCAGAGTATGAGATTTCAGCAAAGATGATATGACCTCAGCAAGCAAGAAATGTGCCACTTGTGTAGAGAAATAGAATAATCATTCAATCACCTATATCTTGTTTGTAGAATGCCTAGGGATATGGAACTTCTTCAAACGCCTTTTAATTTGTTGGGTTCTCCGAAAAAGTGGCCTTGGTCGTAGGTGGGAGGATGAAATTGTTGTTTAATCAAGTAGGGCGAATTTTCAGGATGCTTTCAGTTGACATAATCTGGTGGATCTAGAAGGAAAGGAATAAGAAATACTTTGAAAATAGAGTATCATTAGAAGTGAGTGAGAGTCATGATCAAGAATTTTTTATCAGTTGGTTGAAATTAGTGAAAATGGGTTTTGTGTCACTTTGGCATCTGTATGGAAAGAGCTTGAACAGCGACAACGCGGACAAAAAAATTTAGTTGGTGTTATGAGAGGTGACTAGGGAGAAACAATATGATGTTTCAGACCGGTGAGACTCCAACAAGGCAGGTGAGTCTCATTTATTTTCTAGGCTGGTTATAGTGGAAAGAGATGTAGAAAATGCAGATCAAATTTCGTTGTTAGCAAAACTAAAAAAGTTGGTATAAGGTAGGTGCTGATATTTTTATCATGTTTCGAGGGAAGCTAGTGTGGTCACTGACACACCAACAAAGGAATGCATGTTACCTTTACCTTGATATTGCATTTCGAGTCCCTTAGTTTTCATTAACAGAAGTTGTGTCAATTACAGGAAAATAAACAATAAAAGAAAAGGAAACGGTTGGTTAAAAAAGAAAAAGAAAAAGGTAGTTCTTGGGCTCGTCCATGTACATCTCAAACATTGTTCTTGCCCACAAATGTCAATATTGGGCTGTGTCATTGGCTGTTACAACTTAAACCATACAAGATTCAGTTTATTTAACTTTCTGTAATCCAGTAAGATTGAACGGGATCCCACAACATTAATAAAGATGATTTCAGAGCCCAAATGAGAGTGAAATGGTAAATTAGTCACTGTAGAGAGAGATTTCTGATCAGTCATTTCTTCAAGTTTGCATTTTGCAATGGCTTGCTAGTTATACCAGGAGATAGATACATGTAGAGCCAACTCCCAGATTGCCTGCTGATTTGCATGACCATTCCTTCAAAACTGAGAATTGCCTTTGAAAACTACCAAACCTCACCAAGATTATATGACCACGATGCAACCAACAGTTTAGATAAACCAGATGCAACTGATAACTATTATAGTTTCATTCCTACAACCTAGATCACACAATGTTCCTAAAATCGAAGCTCCATTCCAAATAAAATCTTTGAAACAATCAGTGTAATGAAAAAAAGAATAAACAAAATTTATAATACAAGCAAAAGAAATAAGCACTACTAAATGATAGAGCAAAGGTTAGTGCATCATCAAACTGATTCAGTCTATGAGATTCTTCTCCTCCTCATATATACTAGCCTGAACAAAGAAAACAAGCCCACAAACATGAATGAATTAGTCTCATGACTTGAACTCATTTAACCTAGAGAGCATCCAAGAACCAAGGCCCACAAGTACATATCAAGTTCAATATTGTGCTAAAAGTGAAATCGATCAATTTCTGGACAAAACTAATAGGAACCAAAAAAAAAAGGGAGATTTAATATTGTTGCAGCATTTTCTTAATGATCTATATGCAGCTAGCACATCCGTGGCTGGCTCAGATCAATAGCCTAGCTCACCAAACCATGGACTGCTCTTGCATCTTTTTACTGACCAACTGTTTTCTTAACTGATGGGTTGCAAACAGACGATTAAGAAAAAGCTGAAACAAAAATTAAAATTTGATAGAAAAAAGACAAAGATTGGACCTATTTACAATAGTCACTTGCCCATCAGTTGGGTCAGCTTAGCATCAAATTCCTTCTCCAATTCCACCTCTTCTTCCAAATACTTCTTTTCTGTGTCTTGCTCTTAAAAATCGTTAAATCCTAAGCCCTCAAAGAAGAGAGATCTCCCCTGATAAAAAATGAGACGGATCTCTCTTCTATATTATATCTATGAGAAAAGATATAAAGATCTTCTCTGTTTTATCTATTCCTTTATCTATGAGAGGATAGATAGTCTCTCAAAATAAAGTCGTTCTCATCTTTGTTGATGATTTACCCAGCACTCAATCTATTGGTTGCCTTGCTAAATTTATACGTTGCATCGCTAAATTTATAGGTTCCTTCGCTCAATTTCTAGCTTCCCTCGCTCAATTCTTAGGTTGCCTCGCTGAATTTTCACATTCCCTCACTCAATTTCTAGGTTGCCTCGCTCAATTTTTAGGTTGCCTCGCTCAATTTCTAGCTTCCCTCGCTCAATTCCTAGGTTGCCTCGTTCAATTTATAGGTTCCCTCTCTCAATTTCTAGCCTCCGTCGCTTAATTTCTAGCTTCTTCTAGCTTCCCTAGCTCAATTCCTAGGTTTCCTCGCTAAATTTTCTTGTTGCCTCGTTCAATTCTTAGGTTGCCTCACTCAATTTCTAGCCTCCCTCTCTAAATTTCTAGCCTCCTTCGCTTAATTTCTATCTTCCTCTACTGCCCTAGCTCAATTCTTAGGTTTCCTCGCTGAATTTTCACGTTGCATAGCTCAATTCCTAAGTTACCTCGCTCGATTTATAGGTTGCCTCACTGAATTTCTAGGTTCCCTCGCTCAAATTCTAGCTTCTCTTGCTCAATTTCTAATTTCCCTCACTGAATTCCTAGGTTGCCTCGATCAAATCCTAGGTTTCCTCGCTGAATTTCTAGGTTCCGTCGCTCAATTTCTAGGTTCCTTCGCTCAATTCCTAGGTTGCCTCGCTCCAATTTTTACGTTGCCTCGCTCAATTCCTAGGTTATCTCGCTCAATTCCTAGGTTGCCTCGCTTAATTTCTAGGTTCCCTTGCTTAATTCGTAGCTTTCCTCGTCAATTCCTAGGTTCCCTCGGTTGCCTTGCTCAAATCCTACGTTGCCTCGCTGAATTCTTATGTTGCCTTGCTCAATTCCTAGGATTCCTCGTTGAATTTCTACGTTTCCTCGCTCAATTCCTAGTTTCCCTCGCTTAATCCCTACATTGCATCGCTCAATTTCTAGGTTGTCTCGCTCAAATCCTAGGTTCCCTCGCTCAATTTCTAGCTTCCCTCGCTCAATTCTTAGGATTCCTAGCTGAATTTCTACATTGCCTCACTCAATTTGTAGGTTCCCTCGCTCAATCCCTATGTTGCCTTGCTAAATTCCTAGGTTACCTCGTTCAAAGCTTAGGTTCCCTCGCTCAATTTGTAGCTTCCCTCGCTCAAATCTTAGGTTGTCTCACTGAATTTCTAGGTTCCCTCACTAAATTTCTACGTTGCCTCACTCAATTCGTAGGTTCCCTCGCTAAATTCCTAGGTTGCCTCGCTCAATTTCTAGTTTCCCTCGCTCAATTTCTAGCTTTCCTCGCTCAAATCCTAGGTTGCCTCGCTCAATTCCTACGTTGCCTCGCTCAATTTTTAGGTTCTCTCGCTCAATTCCTAGGTTACCTCGCTGAATTCCTACATTGATTCGCTCAATTCCTACGTTGCCTCGCTCAATTACTATGTTCCCTTGTTTAATTTCTAGCTTCCCTCGCTCAATTCCTAGCTTCCCTCGCTCAATTGATAGGTTGCCTCGCTCATTTTCTAGCTTCCTTTGTTCAATTTCTAACTTCCCTCGCTCAATTCCTAGGTTACCTCGCTGAATTCCTTCGTTGCCTCGCTCAATTCCTACCTTGCCTCGGTCAATTCCTAGGTTCCCTCGCTCAATTTCTACCTTCCTTCACTCAATTCCTAGGTTATCTCGCTGGATTCCTACATTGCCTCGCTAAATTCCTACATTGCCTTGCTCAATTTCTACCTTTCCTCGCTCAATTTCTAGCTTCCCTCGCTCAAATGCTACGTTGCCTCGCTCAACTCTTAGGTTGCCTCGCTCAATTTCTAGCTTCCCTCGCTCAATTTCTACCTTCCCTCTTTTAATTCCTAGGTTACCTCGTTGAATTCCTACGTTCCCTCACTCAATTTCTAGCTTCCCTCGCTCAATTTCTACCTTCCTTCGCTGAATTCTTACGTTGCCTTGCTCAATTCGTAGGTTCCTTCTACCTTCCCTCACTCAATTCCTAGGTTACCTCGCTGAATTCCTACGTTGCCTCGCTCAATTTCCTAAGTTGCCTCGCTCAATTTCTAGGTTCCTTCGTTCAATTCCTAGGTTACCTCGCTGAATTCCTACATTGCCTCGCTCAATTTATAGGTTGTCTCGCTCAATTTCTAGGTTCCCTCGCTCAAATCCTAGGTTGCCTCGCTGAATTTCTAGCTTCCCTCGCTTAATTTTTACCTTCCCTCATTGAATTCTTACATTGGCTCGCTCAATTACTACGTTGCCTCGCTCAATTTCTAGGATCCTTCTACCTTCTCTCTCTTAGTTCCTAGGTTCCCTTGCTCAATTTCTAGCTTCCCTCGCTCAATTCCTACGTTGCCTCGCTCAATTCCTAGATTCCCTCGCTCAATTTCTAACTCCCCTCGCTTAATTCCTAGGTTGCCTCGCTTAATTGATAGGTAGCCGCGCTCAAATTCTAAGTTCCCTCACTCATTGTCTCGGTTCCGTCACTGAATTTCTTAGTTGCCTCACTTAATTTCTAGGTTTTCCGCTCAATTTCACCTTGCCTCGCTCAATTTTTTAGGTTGCCTAGCTCAGTTTCATCTTGCCTCGCTAAATTTAATGTTTACCTTGTTGAATTTCAAGTTTCCCTCACTCATTTTGTAATTTGTCTCGCTCAATTTTTAGTTTGCTTCGCTCGATTTCAACTATGTTTAATTTTTTACATTATGATTCTTTAAGTAGTGAAATTTGCTATTAATATATTTTCAATTACATGTTTGTAGGTGACGATTCTTGTTCTCAATTCCCAAACCCATCCTCTAAGTGTTCATTGAGATGGTGGTTCGACACGGTGAAGGGTGGATTAGAGAAGCATGATACTCGGCTAAGCCTATTCAAGCAATCTCCATTTTCCTTCTTGTTGCACCTCTCATCCTTTCGATTTATAGGGGCTCTATTTCACCTTCTTCTTGTAAGATATAAAGGGGATCTTATATTTGAGATACCGGGGACACGGTTGCAATTCACGGAGATGGACTTCGCCCTCATAACAGGGCTTAAGACTGGGGAGCTTACAATACCAGAAAAGTGTCCCATCAGTAGTACATTAATGGACAAATACTTCAGAGAATATCCAGTTATTAAGAAGCATTTATTAGATGCGTTTAATAAATTAGTTGATACCAATAAGCACGAGGATGTAGTGAAGGTTGCTCTACTTATGTGTGTAGAGTATTTTGTTAGGGGAGCCGAATCAAAAACTGTGTAACATGGATTATATGTACCTAGTAGACTCCATAAAGGATTTCTATAGCTATCCTTGGGGTAGTTTGGCCTACAATACAATGTCGCAAGGGGTCGCAGCTGCTGTGATGGCATCAGGTGCGGTTCGCTACAATGTATATGGTTGTGTCTTTCCTTTGCAGGTAAGAACTCTTTATTTATTCTACATGATTATATTTAATTGTGGATTTTTATCCTCATGCAATTTCTTTAAAACAGATATGGGCTGTAGAGAGATTACCGGCCCTACAAGAGTGTGTTATTTCATTTGTTCCCTCGCAAATTCCATGCTTCATTCAATATCGAGGTTGGAAGGGTTGGAGGTACAACAAAATATATGCAATTTTTGAGAGTGAAGCTGTAAGTATATGTATTTCTCGGCTGTTCACTTTGCTTGATTTGACACTTACACTCCGTATATTAACATCAATCTGGGTTCTTTTGCAGACTATCTTAATAAAGAACTTGGAACCCACCCTATGAGAATGGGAAATGGACGCCGTTCGCTTGCTCCGTGATAGTTTTCAGGTGAGATATCATGAGCGTTTAATTAAAATGAAATGTTGTTTAATTCACCGTTAAAAGTTTTTCGACTCTTATATGTGCATTGATACATTTTGAAGGTCATCGAAACTCAGGAATTGAGCGATGAGGGTAACGAGAATGATGACGAGGGTGAGGGGGGATCAGCGGAAAGTGATGAAAAAGGCGTACAGGGAGAGGGATCAGGGGGGAATATCGTGAAACCATCTCTTTTAATGGATGAATTTAGGGTTGGGATAGATGAGTTGAAGAAGGAGAGAGAGGAGTTGAAGAAGGAGAGGGATGAGCTAAGGAAAGAGAAGGAAGAGTTGAGAAAGAGAGAAGAGAGGCTTGATGAGAGGGAAGCGTTGTTGAAAGAGAAAGAATTGTTAAAGATGGAGAGAGTAGATCTAAACAAGAGAGTGCAGTTGAAGAAAGAGAAGGAATTATTTTTCATCATGAACGAGGAGTTGAATAGGCGGACGTGTGAGTTATTGAGAGAAACTGAAAACTTAGCGAAAGAGAGGGAGGCCTTAAAGAAGGAGAAGGAATATTTCTATATACAGAGAGGACAGTTTATGAGGGATGAGGACGAGGAGTTGAAGAAGAAAGTCAAAGTTGAGGATATGGAAGAAAAAGAACAGGGAAATGTGGAGTTGGAGGTGCAATCGTATGGTATGGCGAAGCGTAATCTATTGGATGAAGCACCCGTTTCTCCTCCTGTTTATGTAAAGAGAACTAAAAGGGTACTTAAGCCATCTTATTATATGGTTTCTCCATTCTTGTCCCTGTCTTCGATCAATACAACCCCGAACGTGGTGAGGCGACTTGAGGAAGCCGTAAACTATCCTACATCACCGATACCATTTCATCTACAGATGGATCCATTCAGGATGCTATCGACGGATGAACTCAAAGAGGTAGAAAAATACTATGAAGCAAATAAGGAGACGGGAGAGGCTTCATGGTTCAAGTCTATATGGGTAGATGATGCGTGGGTTGATAGCATGGTAAGCATTCGTATGAGAGTGTCTATATACATTGACTTTCATATAGTTATATCTTTTAATCGATTATTGCTGAATCATATTATCTTGTGGAGTAGGCTATCGACAAATATGTTGACTTCCTAGAGGAAAGGCAGTCTGATTGTGCAATTGCATATCCCTAAGATTGCAAGTTTTGTCCCACTTATTTTATGGTAAATATTTAGTTCGGAGTAAAACTAACCTATTTTTTCAATTAATTCATGTTTTTCTATTTGTATTGATCTTTGATTTTTGTTATAGCCATGCCTTCAAACTAGTATGCCGACTCTAAGGGCGTATCGGGACTCGAAGTCTGCTTCGGAACGTGCAAAGTTGGTAGGCATGATGAACAATGTCATCGCAATTGCCAAGCAGCGGGGTAAATCACACGCTAAGGAGATTTGGTATAGTGAACGGGTAATTAATTCATCACATAACATCAAAAAAGGTCGTAATGTGTTCTTTGATCATGTTTTTTAACTGATAGCCTACTTTTTAAACATGGACAGGTTTATGTACCCGTCAACCATGATAACTCTCATTGGCTCTTGATGGTCCTATATCCAAGACAATGGGAGATCATTATTATCGATAGCTTAGTGTCAAATGCTCTCCTAAAGTATAAGAAGATGATCAATTTGATGACGGAGGCGCTCCCGATTCTCTTCCAGGCCACCGGAGACGTCACCGCGCATGAAGGGAAGACTTGGACTGCCAAATCCATGAAATTTGTGCCAAAGCAATGCAATGGTTTTGACTGTGGCATATTTGTAATGAAATTCATCGATATACTGTGCAACGGTCGTACCTTGGAGGGAACAGACATGCAAAAATTCACTATACATTGGAGGAAGTCGATAGCGTATGATTGTTTGTCTGTAACCTGTAAATGATACTTGTTGTAGGCATGAGATGAAAAGGATAATTTTGAGGAATATTGTATTATATATAGTGTTGTATGTACCCCGCACAATTTGTACTTCAGAAAATTTACAATGAATTAAATTTCATAACGTGTAAATGTTTCTGTCACTCAACTTTCATGCTTGTTTTATTCAACTTCTAGTTTACCCTG
Source organism: Magnolia sinica (assembly GCF_029962835.1). Lineage (NCBI taxonomy): Eukaryota > Viridiplantae > Streptophyta > Magnoliopsida > Magnoliales > Magnoliaceae > Magnolia > Magnolia sinica. The sequence continues at coordinate 93,776,757 of NC_080575.1, forward strand.
CCTAATTTCAAGTTTTCCTATCTCACCTTATACTTACCCTCGCTCAATTCTTATGTTGTCTTGCTCAATTTCTATGTTGCCTCGCTCAATTTGTAGGTTGCCTCGCTCAATTGCTAGGTTCCTTCACTCAATTTCTAGGTTCCCTCGCTTAATTCCTACGTTGCCTCGCTCAATTCATAGGTTGCCTCGCTGAATTTGTACGTTGCCTCGCTCAATTGCTAGGTTCCCTCACTCAATTTTTAGCTTCCCTCGCCTAATTCCTACGTTGTCTTACTCAATTCATAAGTTGCCTCGCTGAATTTCTAGGTTGACTCGCTCAATTTATAGGTTGCTTCACTCGTTTTCTACGTTTGCTTTAGGAACGGTAACTATTAATTGCAAATCAAAATATTGCGATAAATCCCCACATCCGTTTGAGTTTAAACATTGGACAGTCCCTTATCTGATCATGGGGCACCCATTTCATAACTCAGATGGGCCAGGGGCCATCAGGGCAGCCCGATTTACCATATATGGGCCCAAAGGGCCATCTCAGCTAATAAGTGGCACCTGGGGCCAACTGAACTAAGCTGCAGGGTATATATAAACCTTTAAACCCTCTCTCCCTAACTCCCACAGCAAATTTATAATAGCTGAGAGAGAGAAAATAGAGAAGGATGGGTTTGAAAGAGAGAGAGGATTGGGGAAAGGGTGTGAGTGCTTGGGGAGCAGGAAATTGGAATTTCCACACTCCTACATCCGTCATTCGCTGGAGACTGCGGCCCTACCACCGTAAATGCGAATTGTGGCTAATAAAAGGTAACAAATTTGAGCTCTCTTCCATTTTTCTTAGCTATGGCCGCATGCATGTGTCCTGACATGCGATTCCTTAGGCACAGGGCCCTTGCAAAAAGAACCCTAGGACAAAGAGGTGAGATCCGACCCTTGACCCAAACCCTAGGCTAGTCGGGTTTTCTCTTTCCAAATATCCTTATAAACTTCATATGTTAGATAGGTTCAAACGACCTAAAAACCAAACCATATGTTAATCGGGTTTTCTCTTTCATAATTCCTTTATAAATGCTATACATATGTTAAATTTGATGATTATATAAATGCGCAAACCCACCGATGTGTTTTATGTTCGACGAAATCCCTGTGTGGGCCCGACAATAACATTATGCTAGTATCGCAGCGGTTATCAAGCCATGGAGACACATAATTTTCAAAAATTTCATGGGAATCTCAACTAACCACCTGAATTAAGGAGCGGCCTAATCCGAGCTGGCCACAATTGGCTTGTTCGATCCACTTTAGTTGAACTTGATTGACTTATTTAACTCCATTTCTAGATAAGAAAAAGAGGAGTACCAGGTGGCATAAGAAGCCTGGAATAAGAAAAGAATCCTCGGTAAGTCTTAATCCATACTCATTTGTTTGACCTCACTCACATCATGCATAAGCCACCAATAAAATGAGAACTTAAATCTTCCAGTTCTGACACAGTTGCATCTCGAAGAGGCACACATGTGAAAGCAAAAAATCAACATGCTAATTTGTAGCAGTGTAAATAATATAAAAAAGAATTAATTTTCTTGAGGTTTTAGGCAAGTGAAACACAAAACTCATACTACTAACCCATTCACTAGGGCTACCTACAGGATTTCTTAACTCAACGATGACATTCAACAACCCTTGCTCCTAAATCCCAGGATCAAGCTATCCTTTTCTTATCAGTTGTAGCAGCCACAAGCCACTTCAAGCATAATTCCTCGTAAATCATTCAAAACGTCAAAACTCCCAACATTTATGCTTATCAATAGCCCTTGACCTTGAGTCAAAAATTGAAATACGAAAAGATTTCACATACACCAAAGTTAGTTTTTGCATTATTTTAAAAACTTGTTTCTCCAGTTTCAATTATTAGAGGAATAAAAAATGATCTCGAATGTTTGGGGTGTGAATGCCATTTGCGGAGTCGACCGGGTTTCCTCGCTCATTTCCTAGGTTACGTCGCTTAATTTGTAAGTTGTCTTGCTCAATTTCTAGCTTCCCTCGCTTAATTCCTAGGTTCCCTCGCTCAATTCCTATGTTCTCTTGCTCTATTTCTAGGTTGCCCCGCACAATTCCTAGCTTCCCTCGCTCAATTCGTGGTTCCCTCGCTCAATTCCTAACTTCCCTCGCTCAATTCTTAGGTTGCCTTGCTCAATTCGTAGGTTCCCTCGCTCAATTTCTAACTTCCCTCGCTCAATTCCTAACTTCCCTCGCTCAATTCGTAGGTTGCCTCGCTCAATCCGTAAGTTCCCTCGCTGAATTTCTAGCTTCCCTTGGTCAAATCCTATGTTCCCTTGCTCATTTCCTAGGTTTCCTCGTTGAATTTCTAGCTTCCCTCGCTCAATTCGTAGGTTACCTTGCTCAATTTCTAGCTTCCTTCGCTCAATTCCTAGGTTGCCTCGCTTAATTTTTAGGTTGTCGCGCTGAATTTCTAGCTTCCCTCGCTTAAATCCTATGTTCCCTCGCTCAATTCATAGGTTGCCTCGCTCAATTTCTAACTTTCCTCGCTTAATTCGTAGGTTGCCTCGCTCAATTTTAGGTTGCCTCGCTCAATTCCTAGCTTCCCTCGCTTAATTCCTAGGTTTCCTTGCTCAATTTTTAGGTTGCCTTGCTGAATATCTAGTTTTCCTTGCTCAAATCCTATGTTCCCTCGCTCAATTCGTAGGTTGCCTCGCTTAATTTCTAGGGTTCCTTGCTCAATTCATACGTTGCGTCACTCAATTTTTAGGTTGCCTCGCTGAATTTCTAGCTTCCCTCACTCACGGTCAATTCGCTTCACTTCACGGTCATTTTCATGCATTTAACGATCAATCCTGGCGATTCCGTTTTCATTCACGGTCATTTCCATGCATTTCACGGTCAATTTCCTTCACTTCACGGTCATTTCCATGCATTTCACGGTCAATCCTGGTGATTCCGTTTTGATTCACGATCATTTCCATGCATTTCACGGTCAATTTCCTTCACTTCACGATCATTTCCATGCATGTCACGGGCAATCTCGGCAATTCCGTTTCATTTCACGGTCATTTCCATGCATTTCACGGTCAATCCCGTGATTTCGTTTCATTTCACGGTCATTTCCATGCATTTCACGATCAATCCCGGCGATTCCATTTCATTTTACGGTCATTTTCATGCATTTCACGGTCATTTCCTTTCACTTCATGGTCATTTCCATGCATTTCACGGTCAATCCTAGCGATTTCATTTCATTTCACGGTCATTTCCATACATTTCATGGTCATTTACATGCATTTCATGGTCATTTTCCTTCATTTCACGGTCATTTTCATGCATTTCCTAGCAATTCCCAAGACTTCAACCCAAGCCCAACCCAAGTTTTATTGAGTTGTTGTTTGTATGGCCCAACCCCAAGACCAAACTCGATACATCTTGACCAAGCCCAACCCAATGTCGGGTCGGTCACAGGTTGGTCGGGTTGAGCCCGCCCAACTTTCAGCCCTAAAAATATATATGGTACATTAGTAACTAATTTTGGTTTAGAAAATATTCTTATTATATGAATAAATAAAGAAATGAAAAAAAAAGAGATTTTTTTTATATGCTTATATTTACATATTTATATAAATATGTGTTAGAAAAAAATGTAGGTAGAATAAAATTCTCCATGTAAAAAAAAAAAAAAAAAAAAAAGAAAGAAAGAAAGAAAGAAAGAAAGAAAGAAAGAAAGTGTGTTGGGATACGGCTATAGCTACGGTTATAATCCGTAGCCATAGATCGGGGGGTGGAATCGCGAGGTTTACGGTTAATCGCCAATAGGGACAGCAACTTGCGGTGGAATCATGGAATCTACGATTGATCGCCGACTTACTGTTATAGCTACGGATTATAACCGTAGCTATATCCGTATCCCTGTCCACACGCCATTACCATTCTACTTGAATGTCTACTGTTGAAACCCTTTTAGGGGCCACACAAATTTTGGATCATTACGAAAATCATTTTTCCTCTTCATCCAGGTCTTTGTGGCCTTATGAATAGATTGGATGGAAAATAAATGTTATGGTGGGCCCTACAAAAGTTTTTACGATGAAAATCAATTTTCCGCTGCTCTGTGTGGTGTGGCCCAGTTGATCATTGGATATGATTTTCTTTTTTTGGATAATGCTCCGAAATGATCTCGAAATATGGATGAACGTTGTGGATATAATAAATACATAGCTGTGGGGCCATGTAACTTTGATCTCTTTTAAGCCGTTCGTACAACTGTCAGTTGGAGGAGCGTCAGCGCTCGTCTTCGCAGTGAAAAGGAGGGGTAGTTTCGTCCTCAAAGTCGCTGTCCGCACGTGCTAGTCTAAGTTGGTCACTTAAGTTTGTATTCTTTCATAAAAACCGCTGGGTAAAAGGTTTTGTCTACAGTGGTCATTTTCTCCCCTTTTAGGGAGTGATTTTATACTCTGGCAGACTATGATGGTTAATATGCAGGCACTCATAAACTGTACATGTCGCATACATTAAATCAAATAAAACTTTATGTAAGCTACATTCGCAATATTTGATTGTTTAAATAATTCCAGCCTTTGATTCGTAATTGATTTTTTTTTTTTTTTGAAATACGACAATTGGATTGTTTCATTTTTAATTGTCCATTAAATGTCCACCAATCTCATAATCAAATAACATTAATTAACAGTAGATTTTTGTTCATAATACATCTAAACCTAAACAATAATTTGGACAGTTTAATAAGAAATAACTTTATTTTATATATGCGATTTCTAATTAATTTCTAAGTGACTGCATATCATCCATCTTACACTGTCGGAGTATCAAAGTTTTTTCTTAAACCTTTTTATTCGGAGAAATTTATGACTGCGGACCCACCTTTTATCCAGCGGTTTTATTCGAGCAATACAAACTTAGAATATGCACTTGGACCTCTTCGTACGGCCACCGAATTTGAGGACGAAAATACCCCTGCCTTCCTCTGGCTGGCGTGCAGAGACGAGCGCTGACGGACGGTCTGGGCGATGGGAACTCAGGTGGGGCCCACTGTGATGTTTGTGAGAAATCCTCCCCGTCTAAGTTCATTCATAGGGTCACAAAGACATGGATGAAGAGGAAAAACAAATTTCATAATGATCCCAAACTTCTGTAACCCCTAAATGGGTTTCAATGGTAGACGTTCAATTACCCACTGCCATTTACAGTGTGGTCCACTTGATAGCTAGATTTGTCTTATTTTTCATCTCAAGCATTAATACGAGTTCTCCAAATAGATGGACGGTTTGGATATAACACATACCTTATAATGGGACCCACAAAAATCAATGAGGATTAAAACAGGGAAGAAAGAATAAAAAAAAAAAAAAAAAGGAACCAGTGAGTTGGGGTCGACCGGGTTGGGACCCGGTCGACCGGGTCAGAGCTGGGCTATGGCTACGGATTATAACCGTAGCCATAACTGTAATGCTATGCACCTTTTTCTCTTATTTATTTATTTATTTATTTATTTATTATTTTTTACATGAAGAACTTTTTCTCCCTTACATTTTTCTCTAATACATAATTATGTAAATATGTATATATAAGTATATAAAAATATTTTTCTATCTTTTAATTCATTTCTTTGTCTATTTATTTAACAAGCATATTTCCTAAACTAGAATGTTTTTTTTTCTTTTTTTTTTTTACAGATGCACACACACACCCATACACTCACACTAGTGGAATTTCACCACGTATGGATACTCGAATGCTTGACCGGGTGTTGAAACTCATAAGAGTCTACCACCCGAGCAAGAGTAAGAATCCTAAACTAGAATGATTTACTTACAGGGAAAATTTTGGGAAAAATTTAATTCATGGTGCGACCCATTAGACGACTGGCCTGGATCACCAAACCATGCATCACAGTTGAATAAACTCAAGACCCGAGAGTACTATTCATATTATCTTGTCAACGATCATATCATTCCTCTCCAAGTTTTACTGTTGGCTTTAATTTTAATGTTTATTTGAATAGGTAGGAAACCATTATGAACTCACAATCATGCGGTTAATTAAAAATGTGAAAGCAATGAAGAAAATTAAAGAACACAATTATTTATGTAGTTTGTCATGAAAGTGATTATGAGATTATCAAGTAGAGTTAACCATATGAAGATTACGAGTAAAAGCTGTGAACGCGTCATTTTTTGTGTTCTCAAACCCTATTTCAATTGGGAGCAGAGAGAAAGATTCAGACCCCAAAAACTCCAAAACAAAAGTTTCATCCAAACAAGGAAACTATGTAGTTTATACATGACGAAATCACCCATGAAAATTAGCAGGGCAAGCATGAAAATGAGCAGGGCAAACTGAAATATGAGCGGGGTAAACTAGAAAAACAGCGGGACAAACTAGAAAAACAGTGGGGCAAACTAAAGTATGAGCGGGGCAAACTAGAAAAACAGCAGGGCAAACTGAAATATGAGCGGGGCAAACTAGAAAAACAGCGGGGCAAACTGAAATATGAGCGGGGCAAACTAGAAAATTAGCGGGGAAAAATGAAAATGAGTGGGGGAAACAAGAAAATCAGTGGGGGAAACATGAAAATGAGCGGGGCAAGCATGAAAATGAGCGGGGCAAACTAGAAAATCAGCGGGGCAAACTGAAATATGAGCGGGGCAAACTAGAAAATCAGCGGGGCAAACATGAAAATCAGCGGGACAAGCATGAAAATGAGTGGGTCAAGCATGAAAATGAGCGGGTCAAGCATATGAATCGTCATTTTTGCAAACACAATTTTGCTATTTGCCTGTGTCATATATAATTGCTACACCTACATATGAATCGTCATGCTGACAGTGTGTAACAATAAAGCCCATTTTCTCTTCTTTTTTAGTGCAATACTGACTAAAATACGAAAATCTCACGATTTGTTATTGGACACTTTTGGTGTCTTGCTCAAAGCTATTAAAAGTGGTTCAATGCCATCGACGAACCGTCGATGACATCAAAGTCCCATTGAGAAAATCTGAAAAATACATGTTTAGTCGCTAGAACATTTTGGTTAATTCGATAACATCGAAGATGTTCGATGCCATCGAAGTGTCATCGAATGTTTCATCGAACGATCGTGCAGGATTTATTTCCTATTTCGATTGTGATTCACCTAGATGCCATGCATATATATATGGGTGTAATCAAGAATATGGGGTATCAAGAGCTTTCTAATTCGTTCGTAGGGTTTCAAGCTTATAGCTTAGGTGATTCAAGACTTGTTCGAATCGGGTAATCTCTATCTCCTGTAATTTTATTCTTTTATAGTAAATATATGTTGCTTTGTGCCTTGATACATCTTCAGTGGAAGTCAACCGACCAATGAATTGTTCTGCATCACCCAAAAATGTCTCCCACTTGTGAAAATTAAAAACTATGCATTCTGTACAAAGATGTGGACCATTGTAATCAAACCATTGTACAAGGACACCAACAAAGTAGATAGTCAAACACTATAGTTTGTACTCTTTTCACTACAGTACAACTCATACACATGATAAGGACACTACCTATTTCACGTGTATACCAACATCTAATATGTAAGGAAAGGACTACATCTCGAACACATGCATCATGAATTTCTCTATCTTCTCTTGTTCTAAGGCCATCCATACATTGTCACCTCCACCTCTCCTCACCCCAATATCATCAGAGAGCAACAGCACAAACTCATCCATTCCACTCACAACTGGGCCACCATAGGTGGGCCTCCCATACCCAAAACCCAACTCATGGAAGGGCAGCTTCCACTAAGCTGACACATAAAAATTCTCATCTAAAATGGAAGGGACCCCTCTACAAACCTCTAACCAATCCACTACTGATTTCACATACTCATCTGTCACCATCTCTATTGCTTCTTTCACCTTCTCAACACAAAATTCTAAAGACTCCTTATTCAAATCCACCACATTTGCACTTACACAAGCTGTTACAACAACATTCCCAACAAACCCCGCTCATATTTCAGTTTGCCCCACTATTTTTCTAGTTTGCACTGCTCATAATTCAGTTTGCCCCGTTGTTTCTCTAATTTGCCCTGCTGTTTTTCTAGTTTGATGTATAACATACTTTGTAATTTTGGTGGACAGCATACTTTGAAAATTGTTTGCATATTCGTCGGAATTGTAAGTTATGATGTATAACATACTTTGTAATTTTTGTGGATGATGAAATGAACTTTATACTTTGTCCCACTATATTTTCCGTTTGCCTCGCTATGCTCGTCGATCAAATTCAATGTACATGGAACTCAATGCTTAAGATTGGCCTGCTGATTTTCTAGTTTGCCCCGCTGTTTTATATTTATACTTTTACAATTCAAACCGAGTATAGTGGTAGCCATCTCACAAACGAACCCCTCGATTTCTTGACACCCAGCACATGTCCCCATCAAAATCACTGTTCGTCATCTCATCTGCCAATGATTGCGGCCCTTTAGTTGGAAAGAAAATAACATATTAAGAATTTCCAATGACATTCTCTAGATATATATGATTCATACCTAGTTACATGTCCCCATCAAAATCACTGTTTGCTTTGCTAATTTTCTAGTTTGCCCCACTGATTTTCTAGTTTGCCCCGATGATTTTCCAGTTTCCCCCGCTGATTTTGTAGTTTGCCCCACTGATTTTCTAGTATCCCCCGCTGATATTCTAGTTTACCCCGCTGATTTTCTAGTTTGCCCCGCTGATTTTTCAGTTTCCCCCGCTGATTTTCTAGTTTGCCCCGCTGATTTTCTAGAATCCCCCGCTGATTTTCTAGTTTGCCCCGCTGATTTTCATGTTTCCCCCGCTGATTTTCTAGTTTGCCCCGCTGATTTTCATGCTTGCCCCACTGATTTTCTAGTTTGCCCCGCTGATTTTCTAGTTTGCCCCGCTGATTTTCTAGTTTGCCCCGCTGATTTTCATGTTTCCCCCGCTGATTTTCTGGTTTGCCCCGCTGATTTTCATGTTTGCCCCGTTATGATATAAGACAAAAAATGAGACAAATCTAAAAAAATGAATTGACTACTCTCATTATGATATAAGACAAAAAATGAGACAAATCTAAAAAAACAAGTGGGGCGATGGTCGAAATATAAAAAAATAAATGAGCCAACCAGCTTAGTTATTTTCTAAGATTCCATCGGGTTGGAGTTACTACTTTCTTGGGACTCAGCACATGCAATATGACAATGGAGAACACGTGCAAGAAATCCAGACCGTCATTAATCAGACAAGCCCCAATGCATATCTCATGACCCAATGATCAGCCCAAACCAGTCCTCAGGTGGACCACATATATGTCAAATTTGGACCACTAGATTGTCCATTTCGAGTAGATGTCTAGCCTACATGAGGATCATACTGGCCTGATTTTTGGGTCACAAGACCATATATGGTGGGGCTTACCTGATGGAAAACACTGATCTCAAACACACACCCATCCCTGATGAAGGCGGATGGAAAGAAGATTGGATAGAAACCAATTCCTAGTGAAGTTGTGGCCACGAGAGAGAGAGAGAGAGATGAACAAGCTGAGGACACAAGCTCTCCTTTCAAACTACTACTAGCTACAAAATCAAGCCTGATCCAGAATCAAATGAATTCCCTTCCAACATCATGATGAAAATCACCGATTTGGTTTTTCTCCTTCTCAAAAGAAGACGGGATTGAATCCATGACTTCAGTGTTGGCCTCTTAGCAGCCTGCGTGGCATATCTTGAAACATCCGGCATCTTAGAATACTTCCACAACATGCAACTATATCAGCTCATCTTCATGCCGGTGTTCAGAAACTTGATAGAACACTAGATACTGTCTGAGTCGACTCACCTCATTGAGTCTCGGGTTGAGCTAAACTGGTAGAATGGTTTTAAATACCAGAAAGGAACTTGATGGAGTAATGTAGACTGATAAAGCAACTACATTGAGCATTACCAAGATACGTGTTCAAATAAAAATTGATGAAAATATTCATCTATCAATTAGACTAAGAAGTTATCCCACGATTGTTTCTGATCTCATTATAAAGGACAAAAATTGGAATATCCCTACCATTCAATCTATCTGGAATCAATCAACAATGCAGAAAATCATGACCATCTAGATAAGGAAAACATTGAAGATTTAATCAGGAAATTCTCAACGAACAGGGAATTCACTGTGATGAAAACTGAATATTTAACCACGAAGGTTTCAACTTAAGGCCTGTTTGGATGCAACTTTCAAAAGAAGTTTTCCCACAAAAGCAAGCCAATGAGTTTTTGGCAAGTGGGCTTTTTTTGGCGTCGATTTCGACAAGTGGCAGGATAAAATCGGGTTTGCAAAAGTGCATCTAAATGCACATCACGAGAAGAGGTTTGGCTCAAAACGTCAGCTAGGCGTCAAAAGCCCCTTTTGAGATTGTATCAAAACAGAGCCTGACAAGGTCCGAAGTCTTCTTCAATTTCAATGTTCTGAATATCCAATTTCATCACCAGTCTTTGACAGATAAGAAGACCCATGGCCTCTGCCACCACAATTATAGAGACACTAAGGTGCTTCCTAAATGCTGCAATACAGGCTTCCAAGCTATTTGTGACTAAATCTCCCATTCTGTAATGATTGTTTGAGACATTGACTGAGCCGTCAAAATTCAATTTGAATCAACCCGTATTTGGGGGTTGCCATATCACTAGGGCCAAACATTGCCTAAGGGAAATTGACCACAAACTAAATGAAATGGATTTTCGACCATCGACCCGATGGAATCTTGGAAAATAACTAGGTTGGTTGGCTAAATTAGCTACTCCTACCCCCAAAATCTTATGTGGTAAGTTAAGTAAATCATTCTAATTTAGGAGATATGCTTGTTAAATAAATAGACAAAGAAATGAATTAAAAGATAGAAAAATATTTTTATATACTTATATATACATATTTTGTCACGCCCCAAACTCAGAAACCGGCTCACAAAATTTTCGATCGCTGAATCCGGTGCTGACAGCCTCCGTAGTACCCCATTCTCGGCTCCCAGCGTATATACGCCAGATTCCGATCCTGGGATCCTACAAGGAGGATTTTTTTTCCAACGTACATTTATCTCATAATGAGCATAACCACAAGATTACCCAAATCACAAAGGCAACATCATCATCACATATCCACTAATAATCGTTTGAGTACAATACTGAAAGGGAAATACATATATAAAATAAATCAAAGCTCCAGACGACCGCTGCAAGCTCCAGGCTCAATGCTGCTGCAACCTAACATCACCTGCACGCATCTATCGTGCATAAGCTTATAGAAAGCTTAGTGGGTGGCGGAAGTATGTGCATAAGGTAGGTGCCAAGTAAGCAATATCAGAGTAATCAGAGTAAGCGGAAATACTGATAAACCCATAATCATACAATATCAGAAACACTAGAAAGATCATAAATCATACGAAATCAGAGTAATACGAAAACATACTGATAGACCCATAAATACCATCAGTCTTATCCAGGCTATGCGACGCAGAAATATAATAAAAACAATATCATATACTGATGAAGCAATGTAGATCAACTATGCAATGCAGAGACAACAAACCAAATATCAGATGTCGCTGATGCAATACAATATACAAATCCTGATGAGTCCACGAATACCGTCAGTTGTATCTAGGTCATATAAATGCATAAACATAGTAACCCGAAATGCCATATGCGGCGGATGTAATGCAATATGTGGTGCGAATGGAATGACCATGCTGGAGTGTGAAGTCGGGATGATAGTACATAGTATCGCAGGCTATGGGGTCCATCACAAGGGACTTCTATCCAAATCAGTCCCATACCTAAATTTGGATAGTCAGACGCAATGTGGTAAACTCCTGATCTCAGGTTAGTCGCGCGCCCCAACCGAAATCCTGGCCATTGCGAAGGCACACGTAACAAATAGTTGCGCACCACCAACCCGAGTGGATAGTGAATGAATGAATGCATGAATGAGTGTGCAACTCCTGCTCACTAAATCCACATATCAGTACAGTTCATCTCTGGGATCATCACCGGGGTTTAGTACACTCCAAATGGCACTGCCCCAGGCACGCACAGTCCAAGTGAGCGTAAGAAACCTCACTATCCGCCTGGCCAATAGTCTGTCAATACCTATCCGGCATGTCGATAGCGGACCCATTCACGAGCTGGTCAAACTCAGCCTAGTATTGCCCCCTACCCTCGGGCGGGTAAGGCCACACCCCCTCCCAACCGACCACGACACAGTGGGAGACGCGGCCTCCTGGTATTCGGCACTCGGGCGCTCATGTATCCACTCGGTCTCGACGTCGGGGCGTCTCCTGGCCACGGAGGTTTAGGGATTTTCACCCAGGGACATCTATGGCGCCCGTATGCTAGAACAAAACATTTCCGGTGTCCCATCTGACCATCCACGATATGCCTGTGGAGGCTATGGCCCTGATGTCGCTAGGGCACACAATGCAAGATGCATGAGTCATACAATCTAGTCATGCGTCAATCGTGCACATACTGTGCACTCATATGAGATAACCTCCGCCTATTAGGGAGTCTCATAACAACCTGCCAATGACATATGCAATGGTCAACCACATCTCATAACAAACATGCAGATGATGTGTATGGGCATGTATGATGATGCTATGCTATCACATACTCACAATCGGTGTCAATAACTGGCCTCAACAGTCGGAATCGACACTCGAAATCGGCCTCGACAATCGGAATCGGCCTATACGATCGGCCTTCACAAATCAGAATCGGCCTCGACAAATCAGAATCGATCGATAATCAGAATCAACAAATCGGTCACGTCAATTGGAATCGGCAATCGGTCACAATAATCGGAATCAGCAAACGGTCACGACAATCGGAATCGATCGATAATCAAAATCGACAAATTGGTCACGTCAATCGAAATCAGCAATCGGTCACGACAATCGGAGTCGATCAATAATCAAAATTAACAAATCGGTCACGTCAATCGAAATTGACAATCGGTCACGATAATCAGAATCGATCGATAATCAGAATCGACAAATCGGTCACGTCAATCGGAATCAGCAATCGGTCACAACAATCGGAAATGGCAATCGGTCACGACAATCGGAATCGATCGATATTCAGAATCGACAAATCAGTCACGTCAATCGAAATCAGCAATCGGTCACGAAAATCAAAATCGATCGATGATCAGAATCGATAAATCGGTCACGTCAATCGGAATCGGCAATCGGTCACGACAATCGGAATCGATCGATATTCAAAATCGATAAATCGGTCACGCTAATCGAAATCGGTAATCGGTCACAACAATCGAAAACGGCAATCGGTCACGACAATCGGAATCGACGATATTCAGAATCGACAAATCAGTCACGTCAATCGAAATCGGCAATCGGTCACGAAAATCAGAATCGATCGATGATCAGAATCGACAAATCGGTCACGTCAATTGAAATCGACAATCGGTCATAACAATCGGAATGGACAATCGGTCATGACAATCGGAATTGATCGATATTCAGAATCGACAGATCGGTCACGTTAACCGAAATCGACAATCGGTCACGATGTGAGCGTTTAACCATCATTACCCATCAATGTGGACAATCAACCAACATTGCTCCCAAGCAACGGTCCTTATAGAGTCAAACATAAGGTGGGCCCAAATATCCAACAAGTGGGCCTCAAATAGTCATCACATGTGGGCCTTACACATTACAGTGGGTTGATACATTGGGCCGCACCATTTGGCCTCATATACAACAAGGGGGCAGCATCAATGGGCCACACTAATGTGCCTTACCAAATGGCCACAAATACATAACAAGTGGGCCTGCACATGACCCTCAAATATATCGTGTTGAAAGATCATCTGGACCATACCACGGCTGGATTGCACGGTGTGACCCACCATGATATATTTTGAGATCCAACCTATACATAAAGTAACATAGAGATATATGAAGTGAAAACAAATATCAGCTTAATTGGAAACTACCGTGGCCCCATAGAAAATTCCAACGGTGGATGTCACTATCCACTATTTCAATGGTGGGGCCCACTTGAACTTTAGTTCTGACTCATTCTCCACCTCATACCATAACATGATATCTCAAAATGGTTGGATGGTATGGATACAACACGGGCATCATGATGGGACTCACCGTCCAAACAGTGGACGTGTAGATAAAACATATACATCACTGGGGCCTTATAGAACTTGCTAGCGGCAACTCACCAGCCATGTAGCTGATATGAGGTACCCCAGCCAATCGGTTCCCTGCTGGTGGGTCCCACCGTCCCACCCTAATGGACGGTGGTTACAATGCATGGTGGGGGCCCACGTCCTTCACTGGATGTACATAACAGCCACGTAGCTGCTGAACGCTGCAGCTACAGCTGTGTCAACATGGTAGAGCAAGTGGGTCCCAAGTAGGGCCCACCGTAACATATTTATATTTATGTTACATGACATATATATATATATATATATATATATATATATATATATATATAAAACATTTCTCTTTTTCTTTTCTTTCCTTCTTTATCTTATTTTATTTTATTTTATTTTAAAGGTATACTAGTACGCCTTACCTGCCAGTTTCACTTCACTGCGTAAACACGTCCAGCGTCCCTGGACGCTGAACGGTATAGATGTACATGTGGGTCCCACGTGTGGGATGGGTTCCCACCGTCCAAGCAAATGGACGGTGAGGATATGAGACATATGCATCATGCGTGGGCTCCACATGGATGAACGGCCTAGATAAGGATGAACGGCCTAGATAAATAGATCATGCCCTTAATCAGGGACATACACCAGCCAATCCATCTCAACATACCTGGGTCCCATGTGGGGTCCACCATAACGTTTAATTCCCAACCAATCTACTCATAAGATCACAAGGCCTGAATTAAGATTTTTTTTTATAAAAAAAACAAAAGGAAAGAAGAAAAAAAAAAAAACAAATTTCAGATTGATCCAAAGCTTTTGTGACCCAAATAAGATTTCAATGGTAGACGGTCAATCTTCTACTGCTTTGATGGTGTGGGCCACCTGAGTTCCACGTACTGCTGATTTTTGGATGCTCTCCATACAAAAAGGGAACCCATCAAATGCACAGTGTAGATGGCCAACATACATCATGGTGTGGTCTTACATGGCACCGTACAGAAATGGACGGTGTGGACATAAAACATCAAGGTGGGTTTCACAGGGCAGCCCCCAACATGGTGGCGTGGTGAGTACAACATATACGTCATGGTGGGCCTTGCACATTATAAATGGGCCCCACCAGCTGAGCAAGAAAAAAAATGTAACGTGTGCATCAGCATGGTTAGCTGTCATGCCCAGCTGGGTGTCCAATTGGATGGACGGTCTAAATAGAACACTTACATCAAGTGGGCCTCACCTGAAGACGGTCCACCAGAGGGTGGGCCCAGTCCAGGTGGGCCACCAAGTGAATAGAGGGAGTGGATAAAACAAATACATTATGGCAGGCCCTGCTGGACGCAGTTGGGTCTACCTGAATCTGGACCGGCCCCAAGGCCAAGGTGTCTATGATACACATAATACAGTGGGTCTGACCAGGGCGTGGGCCACCCAGGAGGTAAGCCGGCCCCACACTCCTACTCAAATCAGGTGACTGGCTAGATTTAAAACACATCCAACACAATGGCTAGACTGTCTGCTGGACGGTCAGATTCACTAGTTGTTGGCCCGTCATGGTCCAGGCCCAATAAAAATGATCTGGAAAAACTGGATGGATGGTGTGGATGGTACGTATACACCATGGTGGGACCAGCAGTAGCCCCACTCACATCACCCAAGCAACACAGCAGTGCTAGCTGCTGGCGCTAGCAACAGTAGCAGCTCTAACGCTGCGTCAATGCTGGTATCTCTCTCTCTCTCATTATTATTATTTTATTTTTTTATATATTATATATGTATATATTTTAAGATAGGTGGATGGCCAACTCACGGTAGCCCCCAAGAAGCTTTTTTTGTGTTTTCCTCTACACCAACGCCTGCTGCTGGACAGCAGCAGGTCCAGCTGATTTACGGCCCATCTAGCCATGCTCCGGGCGAATAGGTGATGGACGGTGAGGATATAAAATGCATACATCAAGTGGGCCATATATCATCAACACCAAAGAGAGAGAAAAGAAAGACAAAGAGGGAGAGATAGAAACACCCACTTCAAGGCTCTAGATCTCCTTCTTCTTCCACCTTCAGTCTTCTCAGCTTCAAGGGAGGGGTTTTAACGGTGGAGATGGGGTTTGGGGGGTTAGATTAGGAGGGCTAAAGGTTGAAGTTACTGGATTTGGAAGCTTCCATGGACGGTTGGAGATTGCAAGAAAATGGAAAATGGAGAAGGAGAGAGAGAGGTAAGAGAGAGAGATATGTAATGATGGCTTTGTAAGGCCATCATTAATTGCAAAGAGGCATGCCATAATGAGATGTAAGACAATAAATGCTTTGATTAAAAAGCAATGATGACTTTGGGTGATGTCACCCTAGTTGGGAATGGTGCCATGTGATAAGTGGGTCCCGCAACATGCGGTCCACAACCTTTATAGTGCGCGGGCCACAACTTATGATTTAGATGTCGAAATGGCACACGAGACGTGGCGTCGGAACCGCGGCGATAACACAGTCGCAATGGCGCAGGTCTCGGGCTGAATCGCTTTGGGTTTACAGGATGGAACTCAAGGTTGCGCGCAAATAAAATTTAAGGGTTTCAAGTCGCCGAAATTTGACCGGAAGGACAGCGAGATCCTACGGCACGAGATGGACACTAGCTTACGGGCTTGACATATTTATATAATTATGTATTATAGAAAAATGTAAGGGGGAAAATGTTCTCCATGTAAAAAATAAAAATAAATAAAAATAAAAATAAAAAAGAGAAAAAAGTATATCGCACGATAGTTATGGCTACGGTTATAATCCGTAGCCATAGGCCAAGCTTTGACCCGGTCGACCGGGTCCCAACCCGGTCGACCCCAACTCACTGGTTTTGTTTTTAAGTAAGGCAGCCTATGGCTACGGATTTAGCGGCCTCTATGGGTACGGATTATAACCGTAGCCATAGGTACCGCGAATCCGTAGCCATAGGTACCGGGTCACCCATTACACAACGACCATTATAGCCAGATGGGGTCGACCGGGTCTACCCGGTCAACCAGGTCAGGTCACAAAGTGAGTTGGGGTCGACCGGGTCAATGGCCATTACAGCCAGATGGGGTCGACCGGGTTTACCCGGTCGACCGGGTTAGGTTACAATAGTTGTGTTTTTAGTTTTTTTCCTTCACAATAATCCTGATGGCGTTTTTCTTTTTTGTCAACCTCACTTGGGAAAACCAAGTTTGAACTCATTTTGTCAACCATACTTAGCAAGTAATGTTATTATCAGGCCCACACAAGCATTTCGTCGAACACAATACACATCAG
Organism: Magnolia sinica; assembly: GCF_029962835.1. NCBI lineage: Eukaryota > Viridiplantae > Streptophyta > Magnoliopsida > Magnoliales > Magnoliaceae > Magnolia > Magnolia sinica. The sequence goes on from NC_080575.1 coordinate 93,794,243, forward strand.
TGGGTTTGAATATTTATATAATCCTCAAATATAACATATGTATAACATTTTTACGGATATTTGGAAAGAGAAAACCCGATTAAATGCTTCAACCTAGGGTTTGGGTTAAGGGTCGTCAGAACCTATCCAACACAAGAAGTTTATAAGGATAGTTGGAAAGAGAAAATCCAATTAACCTAGGATTTGGGTCAAGGGTCGGATCTCACCTCTTGGTTGATTCTAGCGAACAACAAAGGTATGTGTCCCAAAATAAGACTTGTATTCAACAAGCATATCTCCTTATGGATCTTCTAAGGAATGCTTTGGATCATGCTCGAAAAGTTCATTCCAATAAGCACATTGCATTGATAGGTATGTGTCCCAAAATAAGACTTATTATATGTTATAGCTTCAACTGAATCACCAAACCATGTGTCACAGTTGAATAAACTGAAGACCTCAGAGTGCTATTCATATTATCTTTTCAACGATCATATCATTCAAATCAGCGGGGCAAGCATGAAAATCATCACAGAAGGCCGCGGCACCACCACCGGTTGAACCCGCCCAACTTTCAGGCAACCTGAGAGTTGATTAGCTTCATACAATCCACACTCAATTATAATTTATAAGTAACTAATATATTGATTGGGTGGCATGGATGAAAAATATATAATGATTTGGAAAAATATATGGACGGCATGGATGAAAATCATACATCATGATGAGGCCCACAGACCAGCGACGATCCGCCATTGGCGGGTGGCAGGAGGAGTACCCAATCCGTTTCTGTGAAAAGGAGGGGTATTTCCGTGAAAAACAGCGAAGCAAACTAGAAAAATGGCGGGGCAAACAGAAATATGAGTGGGGCAAGCTAGAAAAATAGCAAGGCAAACTGAAGTATGAGCGGGGCAAACTAGAAAAGTAGCGGGGGAAACATGAAAAATAGCGGGGCAAACTAGAAAAACAGCGGGGGAAACATAAAAAACAACGGGGAAAACAAGAAAAACAGCGGGGGAAACATGAAAAACAGTGGGAAAAATATGAAAAACATGAAAAATAAGAAAAACAACGGGGGAAATATGAAAAACAGCGGGAGAAACTAGAAAAACAGTAGGGAAAACATGAAAAACAGAAGGGGAAACATGAAAAACTCTATGGGCCCATCATGATAGATGTGTTTTATCCATGCTAGGTGGCTGTCCATTTTACCAGCTCATTTTAGAGTATGAGCACGAAAGTGATGCAGGTCTAAACAAGTGCAGTTCAACATTTTTGGGGGCCTTAGGCAAGTCATCAAAATAAGGCTTAGAATTTAATTTTTTGATAACTTAATTAGCAATAAAGTAGGTAGTTGTGGTCCTAGGTTTTAGGAGAAGAATTTATTAAGAATGATGTCATTATTTTGAAAAGAGACGATAGAGTTGGACTATTATTATTGATAGTGCTAGTTTCTAGGATTTGTTTTTACCAGGAGTTGGAAACATGAGCTCCGCTGTTTTTCATGTTTCCCCCGTTGTTTTTCATGTTTCTCCCACTATTTTTCATGTTTTTCATGTTTTCCCCGCTGCTTTTTATGTTTCCCCCACTGTTTTTCTAGTTTGCCCCGTTGTTTTTCATTTTTTCCCCACTGTTTTTCATGTTTCCCTCATTGTTTTTCATGTTTCCCCCGCTGTTTTTCTAGTTTGCCCCGCTGTTTTTTTAGTTTGCCCCGCTCATACTTCAGTTTGCTCCGCTGTTTTTCTAGTTTGCCCCGCTCATATTTCATGCTTACCTTGCTCGTTTTTATGTTTGCCTCGCTCTTTTTCATGCTTGCCCCGCTCTTAGGATCGATACCAAGACCTCAAGTGTTGAAACGAGGTATTTCCACTCAGTCTGCCAGTTGAGCTATGGATCTAGGTGATAGCTAGATCTGTCTAATTTTTCGTCTCTAGGTGGGTGGCCTGTGTAAGGCAGGTGGCTCGCGTGAGGCAATACCCATGAGATGCATGCTTTTAGAGCAAGTGGTTAATGGTAGAAAAATTGATACTCCGACAATTCGGAGTTAATACACTTTGAACTCAAAAAGCTGGGAATGTGTCTGTATGTTATATGAGAGTTCTTTGCCTGCCTCTCAAATCGTAATCCACTTTACAATTTGGTTATGATTTCTTTCTAGTCATTTTTTTAAAATTATTTGATAATATTGTACATATTATAGGCCAGAGGAATGCGGTTTTACTGCATTATGGTGGATGTGTTTTCCACCTGACTGAAATAACCAATTGATCTCTGCATGCCTGTATTCATCTGAACTTCCTGCGTTTCAGAATGAAGCAAACGACCGGGAGCTCTCTGCTCTCAAGGCCGTCGTCAAGTGCATTGAAGAACATAAGCTTGAGGAACAGTAGCCTGTAGACCCACTTCAGAAGCGGATTCTCCAGCTGGAGAAGGCCAAGGCCGACAAGAAAAGGGCAGCCGAAGCTGCAAAGCCACAATCCAAGAGGCCCCGCGCCAACGGAGGCAGTTACGGGCCCCGCATCATCACTAACATCCCCGACAAGAGCTTCTACAGAGTGCCCGAAAGATACCCATACATGTAAGACAGGCCGTACATGTATGCCCCCGAAAACCATGGTTCGCCGCTGCTGGCTCCAGCAGCTCCCTACAACATCTCACCCAGCCATGGAAGCTATTACGGAAATGGGTATCAGTATGCAGCCCCATACATACACTAGTGGTGGAAGAGGCGGCAATGGCGGAGTTTGGGATTGTTTACTTGTTAGTAACAGGTAGGTTTTTAACCCCCTTTGGATGTTGTTAGTGCACTTGAACGTGTTTGAACAGACTGAGTATTTCAGAGCTGGGAAGCTTTTGTTGTTTATGATGTAAGTGTTTGTGGGATTGTGTGAGTTGGGAAGCAAATGCTGCTGATCTTCTCTAACAAACAGCTTATATCTATCTTTTCTAATGTCTACTCGTCACCTCTCCTAATTCTTCTTCTTCCTCTTGTTTTTTTTTTTTTGTTGAATGTTGTGCGAGGTGTTCTTGGGTCATCCATTGTAGGATTTCCCTTTTTCTTTTCGGAAGGTTGAGATGTTTGATTGGAAATTGGATTGATGGTTCTGATTGGTTCTCGACATGTCTACGGATTCCAATTGGTGGGTCCTACTATGGATGTCCCATGTTACAAAACCATTTTGATTGAATATTCTAGCATCTAATCAAGGGTGCGTTTGGTTGAACCAAATATCATGAAATTTCATTATATTTCAGTCTTTTTTTTGTGCAAACTTATGATTTCTCATGGAATTTGGTGCAACCAAACACCCCTAGTAAACTGGGACCATCAGTTTTTTTTTTTTTTGACATTCATCTTCGACCATGGTTAGTGGTGGGCCCACGTGGACGGTTCATGTTCACCAGCCATACAAGCACATGAACGGTGAGATTGGCTTGCTAGAGCTGGAAAAACCTGAACTAGGTAGAGCCTTGTCTCTATCGTACATGTGGCAATATTATGCATAAATCAGGACTGTTCATGGCAAAGTTTTGTGGGTCCCACCTAGAGCTGGGCATGAACCGACTCAACTCGTTCGGGACTTGATCCAAACTGAATGGGTGAGTTGGTCCGAACCGCGTAGGCTTCTCCCAATCCAAATTCAAATCGAGTTGAGTTCGAGTTACCTAGTAATTCAACCCGACTTGACCCGAAACTCGATCTGCCAGACACAACTCGGATAGACAGGTAGAGCACATAGAATGGGTGTACATGTTAAATCTCTATGAGAAATGTGGGGGTGTACATATCAAGTGCATGATCAGTCAGCTAATCTTGCCATGCTGTATAGATTCCATAGGATCAAATTCAGTCTGGCCGATTAATCTTTTTAATCACATGCTTGCATATGTTTCAATGGTTGACCCTTTTGACATCCAACATGTTTTTCACATGAGTGGACCACCGTACAAGAAGCTGAGCTGGGTCATTAGTCTATACCATTACGCCTAGCTTTTGAACGATCCAGATCTCTCAATTGGGAACTTGTGGCTGCAAGTACACTTGCAAAGTGCAGTTTTTAGAGAGAGAGAGATAGTAATAGGTGCCGGATAGGGTGGAAGGGCTACGGTCACGTAGGACGGCAGGGGTGGGGGACACAATGCCATTGTACGAGGAGATAGTGGCCGTACAAAAGAGTGGGTGACACCATGCGATTGTGTGAGGAGATGGCCGTACAAAAGAATGGGTCCGGGTCAGAAGAGAGAAGCACAGGTTTTACAAAAAGGACTCATGATGCGCATGGGAAGAAGCTTTCCATCCACATGACTGCATTTCAACACGTTGGCAATCACATCACATGTCTGGACCGTCCATTATGGCTAGTCTACTTATCATATCACCCTTTAAAAAAAATCATAACCTCCTGATAAATCAAACCATCTATTGAAGAGCATGTAAGAATAATGTAACAGCAAATATAGTTCCAGCCACAAATATTTAGAACCATCCAATTACAGTGAATTTTACATACAAGTAAAAAAAAACAGTGGCCTGGACCTAACGAACGGTCTAGATACGTTATGTGAACTTCAAATGAGTCCAAATACAACTATGTACATCTAAAGGCTTTCATGCACTTACCTCACTAGTTGAGGTTGGCAACAATTTGGTTGAAGTTCGGAGAATATCGATGCAAAGGATTAGCCATTGAGAATGAGAAATGTAGAAAGCATTAAATGGTCCTTCTAATCCATATGTTTGTGAAGGAGGAGCCATCTATCCTTCCGGGAATCAGACAAGGAAGACCATTATCTCAAAATTAATACAGATCAGACAACCTTATCCGGGAAGCCGTTTGTGGCCTCTCTCCGCTTTGACGGAATCAGTCCATGCTGTGGCCATGTGGGGGCCACCATATGATGTATGTGTTTTATCCGTGCCGTTCATTCATTTTTTAAAAAAATCATTTTATGAATGAGCCCAAAAACGAGGCAGGTCTAAGGCTTAAGTGGGCCACACTAGGAATTGAACGCCCACCATTAAAAACTTCTTGGGGCAATAGAAGTTTTGGATCAAGCTAACATATGCATTTTCCCTTAATCCAGATCTATGTGATCCTATTAACAAGTTGGATGGGAAATAAACATCACGGTGGGTGGGCCATATGAAGGTTTCAACGGTGAGTGTCATTATCACTGTTTCTTCTTATGGTGTGGTCCACTTGATCCTTGGATCTGCCTCATATTTCGGCTCATAATCTAAAATTATCTGAAAAAATAGATAAACGGCGTGGATAAAACCTCATACATCACGATGGGTCACACAGAGCCCCTGCCTGGACGCAATCCGATTCCCCTTATCCGTCGCTTCTCCAGTGTTGGAATGAATGTTGGCCTCTCTTCTTTTTATTTTCCACCGGATCAGATGGCAAGGATCATCCTACTAAAAATTTCCCTTGAAGCAGGGGCAACTAGATGGACGGCTTGGAATGAATCATCATTCAGACTAGGCCCTTGCGTATTCTGGCTCACTGTGCTCCAGCTAATCATCATCTCTTTTATCTATATATATATATATATATATATATATATATATATAAAACCGTTGGTTGGCAGTCCAACGATTGGGTGGTTGTGGCAGCTTCTGGGTCGGCAGCTGCACGCCAAAGCTCGGTGCTTGTGAGACACGTGGAAAGGCTAGGGTCTCCATCCGGTGCGTAGACGGACAGTGCTTAGATAGTCCGCATACAACAAACAACAATGCTGGAACCGGCGACGGCTGGGATTGTCTGAAATTGATTTACGATTGATATAATATGGTCCATCTATGATGGGTCCACATCGATCGATTCAGATACTCACGTGATTATGACTGCTAACCGCATCCAGCTTTCTTCTTTTGGTTTATACACTAAATACAAATTTGTAGAAATCTATATTTAAAAATGAAGAAGATGCGTGTATATGTATGAATTGAGTCTGTTAAAAAAATAAACGGATGTCATTTGTGGGTCCCACTGTCCGCACAAATAGGCAACTCTTTCTGCGGTCTGATCCTTTTTATTTTTAAATACCGGAACATGACCAACTTGAGAGTGGATTAGGTGCAATCCTAGCTAAGTTTTACCCAAGTTTGGTTTGGCTTATTTATATAATACCCCATGTTTGAGCTTTGCGTCTATCCTTAGTATTTGAGCTTGGTTTGTTTTAGATCATATGAGCTTGAATGTTGTTTAATTTGGTCCAAATATTTAAGGTAAGTCGAGTTGACCTGAGCCAAGTTCGAATAGAGATTAGCACATTGTTTTTTTAAAATTATTATTATTATTATTATTTTAATATACATAATATAATTATTATTTTTTAAATGTAAAGATAACACTACAAGCATACAATGTACTAGCTGAATCAAATCGAGTTGAATTAAGTCGAGCTTTGAGCCCAGCTAATATTATAAACCTTTGCTTGAGCTTGGTTTGTTTTTTTTTTTTTTTTTAAACAAGCTGGATTTGAGATTCAATTTAGTTTGAACTTCTATTTGAATCAATCCAAGCTAAAAATTTTCAAACGAGTAGAACTTTTGGGATGGCTTGATTTGTGTCGAGCTCTAATTAGATGTTACATGGGTAACACCTTAGTGGGTGTTACCCTTACTATGTGAACTACTTTGATGATGTGTTGAATGTCCATAGAGGTGTACATGAGTTGATCCAAGTCGAGCTTGGTACAACTCGACTCGGCTCGGCCAGTTGCTAACCTCAGCTCGAACTTGGCTTGACTCGATCCTCGAGCCTGACTGACCGTCTCAGCTTGGTTCGGTTAGCAGCTCGGGCCAGTTCGAGCTGAGTTCGAGCCAAGATCGAGCCGAGTTTTTTGTGTAGCATTTTCATAAACTCACTAACTACACTTTCAAAATCTTGTTGTACGTAAAACAACAGCAATGGATTTACAGGTATTTCATCAAACACCTTGTAAACAACATAAAAATCAAGAAAAAAATGGTATTTGTTTCATATACATACCTTCCTCACCACCGGTCATACTTCATTGAGTCATTTCATTAAACACTTGGTAAGCAATGGTAATATCAAAGTAACCGAGTCACCGAACTGAATCGATTCGAGTCGAGTCAAGATCGGGCAAACTTGAACTCAGGTTCGAAATTTTTTCGAGCTCAAAAACTCAGCTTGACTTGGCTCGAACTCAGTTTCAAACTGAGCCGAATCGAACTTTTTCAAGTCGAGTCGAGTGAGTTACCGAGCTACCTCAGCTCGTGTACAACCCTATATATCCACTCTATCCATCCATTTCTCCTAGTTCCAAAAATAAGTAAATTCAAATCTCGGGTGGACCATACCACAAGAAAAAGTGTTGATTAAGTGCCTCACTATTAAAAATTCTAAAAGACCCGTCACAAGTTTTCGTAATGTATATTTCCCACCCAACCGATTGATAATGTCAAGAAGACCGGGATGAAAGGAAAATAAAAAGATCAGCTTGATCCAAAACATTTGTGGCCCATTTCTAATGGTATTGTCCACTTGAGATTAAGATCTTCTTAAGGTTTGGGATCGCACGCTAAAATGAGATTAAAAAAATAGATTAACGGCATGGATATACAAAAAATACATCAAGGTGAGGCCCACATAGTTGGGGTAACACTTGGGTAACACCCACTAAAGTGTTACCCGGTAAGAGCTAATCCGCTCCCGACCAACTTGACCCATGAGATCAATGGTTCTGATTGCTTATTGGTGAAGAGTTTTTTTTGCTTGGATTTTTAATTGCGGTTGTTGTGAAAGTACTTTGTGAGGTCATGTGGTCATACTCATACCTTTAATTACCAATGATCATGGGTCGGTGTGTCTTTCAAGGATCGCACACTGCCTATCACTTTCAACTGTGTGATCAGCGATTGACGGTACTTGCATGATTGAAACCACAAATTAAAAAACATGGATGGGACTTTTTCATTTATTTTCTTTTTTAGATGACTAAACTGAATGAGATAACGGTCTTAATCATCTCAATCATCCAATTTTTATTTTTATTTTTATTTTATATTTTTTTTAATTTTAATTTTAAAGATGGTAATAATATCTGTCAGTGATACAGTCACATGCAAATCACGTGCATAAAGTAAAACATGAAAAAAATAAATTCAAATTAAACTCTTGAATGTTAAGAGCAAACTTAGAATCGGTTCATTGAACATGGGCAAGCTCGTTTTCATGTTAGAAAAAATGTGTTGGAAATACTAAAAAATAAAAATAAAATAAAATAAATTATTTTCATAGCCCATCCCATTTACATGCAAACCAAGCGTCCAAATATCCGAAGCTCCGAGTAAGAATATTACATAAACATCCACGTATAAACCACAATTTTTTTTTCTTTTCATTTCCAATGTGAGACAAAAGCATACACTGCAATTTGGAATTTTCAAAAAAACAAATTTTCAAATATTTTGATTTTTCAAAAACCACATATTTCTGCATTTAATCATTGGGTTGATGATGGCGTACATGAGTGATGCTTTCAAATGTATCTTGATCCGTGATCATCCAGTCGTTGATTTTTTTGTTTCATTTTTTATATTCCTGTACACAACGCTGGTAAAAATCATTCATTCAATGTCAGCTTCTTACTATAATCAATGTGGACTCGGATTGTGTAGTGCAGAACGTAGCAAAGTGGTGCCAAAAAGGGTCCATGGCCCCACTGTAATGTATATGTTTTATCCATGCCGTCCATTCATTTTTCCAGATCATTTTAGAGGCTGATCCCAAAATTGTGGTAGATCCAAATTTCAAGTTGACTCCACTATAGGAAACCGTGTTGAATGGATGCTCACCGTTAAAAACTTGCTGGGCTACAGAAGTTTTGCATCATGCAAAGATATGAGTTTTTACCTCATGAAGTTCTGTGTGACTTAAATCAACAGGTTGGATGGTAAATAGAATACAGTAGGCCTTGGAAAGTTTTTAGTGGTGGATGTTCAATCACTAATCTTTCCTGTGGTATGGTCAGCCTGAGATTTGGATTTATCTCATTTTTGAGCTGATGCTCTAGCATATTCTGACAAAATGGATGATAGGTGTGGATAAAACACATACACCATGTTGGGACCCACAGAGCTTTTTCCAGCATGCACACAACACCTGCTACACTACCAATCCGAGTCTAGTCAATACAGAGTAGCATCCATGAAATGGACGGCTCAGATCACCGGACCAACTATCCATGTGCCCAGGGACATGCTTAGTCGATTCCAATCCAGTTTCTTAACCGATCTTTACTCTTGTTCGGGTGGTAAAACTCCCGATCAAGGGTTCTAGAATCCATAGACGATGAAATTCCACTAGCATGAGTGTGTGGGGGTCTGTGTGCGCGTCTAAAAAAAGAAAAAAAAATAGAGGTTTATCACCATCTTTTAAAAAATCGGTGTTTCTTTCTCACATGCGGCCCCCCTCTTCACAAAAGACCACACCGTCCATCCGTTTTTAAAGATCATTATAGGGTATGACCCAAAAAGTAACCATATTCAAATCTCAGGTGGACCACACTATAGAAAACAGTGGTCATTAAACGTTCACCATAAAAATTCTTATAGCCCATCATGATATTTTAGTAATGTATCTATCCAACCTGTTGATAAGGTTAAAAAACCTTGATGAAAGGAAAAAATAGAAATAAAAGCAAATATCAGCTTCATCCAAACCTTTTCTAGCCCTTAAGAGGTTTTTAATGGTCAATCACCACTGTTTTCAATGGTATGGTCCACATAAGATTTGTATACGGTTTAATTTTCTTCTCATGTCTTAAAATGACCTATCAAAACATATGTACGGCTGGATATAAAATAAATTCATCTAGGTGGGCCCCATGGTAAGGGCCGTAACGTCTTGGGTGAGGTCAGGTAGCACCTAATCCCCTCCCCATCACATGTAGTGCGCCAGATGATCATGCGATACATGATGATTTAAGTGGATTGTTAGTGATGCTTTTAGCTGCAAAAGTAACAAAACAATAAATTATATTTGCTTCCACGCAGTAGTACCTGTGTATATAATATTTTGCGGTCCACATTTATGGAGGCCTTCAAGTCCGGTAGGACTGGGGCCATCCCTCATCCAATATGTGGCCCATCATATAGATGGTCTGGATTTTAAAGTTATCAATTTTTATTTGAGTTAAATTGACAAATTTTGGAATTATATATTTATATAATAGCTGGTTAGGGTACGTTTGGGAGCTTGGATTTTAAATACCTAAATATCAGATCAAGGTGATTTGGAAGTATCCTTCCTATGTGTGGCAGCTTGTATTAGGAATCTCTATAATTCAAAAATAGCCGTACATTAAAATTAAGTGGAGTTCAAATTTAATTACTAATATCTCTATGTCTGATACAATGATTATGAGAAGCCCATTGATTTGTGCGGGTCATGCTCTCCGGTACACCTTTTTACATGTGTAGTCGTGTTTTGCACATTTTTTTTTAATTTTTTTTTAAAATGAGATTTTTCCTGCTGTCCGACTCACTTATGAGCCACGCACCTTACGAAGCCCTCCCATACTTAGTTTCCAAGAATACTACCTGCTGTACGAACGCATATTTGAAATTGCGGTAATGACCGCTTTACTTGAAGTGGAAATATGCCAATATTTTATGGTTATTTAAAATCCTATCAATCTAATCCTGAATAAATGTACATGCATCGGGATTTCTTCAGAGTAACTCTAATGACTTCCAAGCCAAATAGCGGATCCAATTATAAAACTAATTGAAAGATAAATAAGATGCAAATCATAGTTTATGATGGATGTGGCTGTGTGTGAGGTGTGATCTCAGATAATCAAATATGAAAGCATGTAAGGAAATCACTTAAGTATTGGAAGACAAATATCAATCTCAAATACTGTCATTTTTATAGTGGTTCGACTACTTGTCTACTCCACTTCCAGCGGACGCACCTAACCCTTGAGTGTATTGGATCTCATTAAAGGAGGTTTCACAACAGGTTCACCTCAAACCGGTGGTTTTAAATTAGGTTCACCTCTAACTAGTACAACCTACACTTAGGCTGATACAATGTGTCTACACGACACAGTTTACGCTCTCATGAGCAAGGGTCAACACATAGCACCCGACTTTTAGGCCCCACTGGCCAAGGATCCACACAAGGAACCTAACGGAGGTTTCACAACAAGTTCACCTCTAACTAGTTTATGCTCTCCATAGAGCAAGGGTCAACACAAAATACCCCAACGTACACTCCCGCCGGAGGCCTCTTATGAGGACTTGCAAGGGGTGAGAAACACCTTAGACTCAATCCGACAGAATGAATGATCACAAGGGTCCTCTTGACTCTAATGACTTACAGATAAGTAGATGAGTCCCGTTTAGCGTGTTGATGAAGATCTCCTCCTTTGACGACGAAGAATCTTCAGCTTCCTTGAATCGCAACTCAGAAGATGTACCAATACATGGTGACAGGTTAAGTCGAGTTATGATGGAATCCTACTCTATTAAATATTTTCCTATAAGGGAGATAAAGCGATTCCAATCACCTATGCATTCAAGGCATCCCAGTGTAATGATTTGTCATTAAGGTGGTAGCTGCAGGATCCTTAAATGCAGAAGTTCATTCCCCAATCCACTCTATTGAATGTCAATGATGAGGGTGGATTGGAGGATGAACTCCCATGAGAGAAAAGGCTTAGGGTATATGATCTAGGGTTAAACACACAAAAACACTTTCTATTTTTCTTTATCCAACAACTAAGCGCAAGCTCTCATTAAATAGGCAAAAAGGTTCCAACGGATATAAAACGGTCACATTTTTTATAGAGTTCGATATCATCGAGTGTATACTCTCGATAGCATCAACTGGCCGCTCGATGACACGAACTCAAATGTCAAACGCTTTTGAAACCTTTTGCCAATTGGTCGAGGAAATCGAACGTGCGTTGATGTCATCGAATTTCGAACTCCGATTTCATCGACGCAAGGTTTGATTTCTTGACATTTGGAAATGTGAGAGACTTGCCTTTGAAGAACTTCAGGTCAAAGATATGATCGAGCATCACTCGATATCATCAGAATTTGAATATCGATGATATCGAGGGCAGTGTCGATTCATCGATAATTCCAAGGAATTTTCCTATAGGCTTGCTGGACAGATTCTATCTTCATTCGATGATATCGACCATGCCTTGATACAATCGATATTTGAATATCGATTTTATCGAGTGATCCTCGATCCGGGAAAAAAACAACCTGAAAAACTTGCTGGATAGATTTGTGTCCCAGATTGATATCATCGAAGGGCTTTCGATATCATCGAGATTTGAATTCCGATGATATCAAGAGGCTATTCGATATATTGAAGATTACATATTTTGCCTTAACAGAACTTGGACACAACAGACCTGATGTCGATTTTATCGAGTTTATTCGATGGACTCGAGATTCAAATTTCGATGATATCGAACCCTCTATCGATATATCGATAATTCTGTCAAGAGATTTTGTGGTTGCTGGACATCTTATGTCCTTATTTCGATAATATCGAGTGAACTTCGAGGACATCGACAAAAACGTTTGATTTCATCAAACTACTTGTCGATAAATCGACAAAGGTAGAAAACTTAGATATTTTTCTGAGTTTGAAAAAAAATTCTAACCATAAGCCCTTAAGGTGTTCTATCCAATTTTAAGGGTTTTAATTATCTAGTGTTTTGGGACATGGGATGTGAGGCTAAGATTTACCTGTGACAAGTTCGGCCACACATTCAGTTGAGGCAGGCGCTCGATCAATCTTCCTATAGGGCTCCTCTATCTAGCTAACTCAATGCTCACGCTAATTGACAAACTAGGGCACTTTCAATATTTACTGGACTGAAATGCCTCTGCTTTATCAAAAATGTGATTTGGGGTTCCCTGTGGCTACGAATTATAATTGTAGTAATAATCGTAGCCATTGAAAATGCTCCTGCTTTATCAGAAATGTGATTTTTGAAAGGTGGGGTTTCCTATGGCTGCGGATTATAACCGTAGCCATAACCATAGCCATTGAAATTGACCACGAAGTGAATGGAATTGACCACAAAGTGAATGGAATTGGCCGCAAAGTGAAGGAAATTGACCGCGAAGTGAATGGAATTGATGGCGAAGTGAATGGAATTGACCGCGAAGTGAAGAAAATTCACAGCGAAGTAAACGAAGTGAATGGAATTGACCACGAAGTGAAGGAAATTGACCGCAAAGTCAAGAAAATTCACCGCAAAGTGAATGGAATTGACCGTGAAGTGAAGGAAATTCACCGCGAATTGAAGGGAATTGATCGCGAAGTAAAGTAAATTCACCACGAAGTGAAGGAATTTGATCGCAAAGTGAATGAAGTTAACGTAATTGACCGCGAAGTAGATGAATTGAATGAAATTCACCGCGAAATGAGTGAAATTTACTGTGAAGTAGGGCTGTACATGTGAGACCCGACCCGAGTTCGCATGTGTGCATGTGTGTGTGTGAGTATGCATTCTGTCCATCTTGATCCCGCGGTCCTACCGGTCGAATCCCGGCGACACGTGACCCTTGGATAGTATTTGTGGTCATTGGTGAGCCCAGTCATGAAGACCCGACTCGGATCGAGTTGAGACCTATACCATTGTGACCGCATTGTCGCCGCGGTTCCAACGGCGCGTCTTGTGCATCCATCCGATGTGTAGATCGTAAGTTGGGTGCATTTCATTTTCTAAGCCCTTGATCATGATCATGCGGCCCACCTAGGGGTGGTATGCATAAATTTCTAGGTAGGTCCCATCTCTTGAAACTATTTCCAACACACACTACACACACACACTACCTAGGCCCTATCCCTACACCACCCATCTCTAAAACACCACCCACTAACCTAAAAAGTCTACTAACCCTACAACATTATTTCTAACTCCCTATTACCATGATTTCTCTTCTCTATCCTAGGTAAGAAACTCATGATTACTTAGCTTAAAAGAGATTTTTCTCTCTTTCCCTCTCATTTCTCTCTCTCTTCTCTTCTTCCCTAGCAACATTCCTCCAAAAATTTCCAAATTCTCCAGCCCCTTCTCCTCCTTTTTCCTCTTAATCCATCCATTAAAAACCCATCTCATCCATCTATCTTGGTTCCTTGGAGCATTTGGAGCTTGGTGATCCAAGTTTTGGTGAAGATATTTAGGTGGGTGCTTCTTTATTCCATGCAATATCCCTTCCATAGTGTAGATCTTTTTCTTCTTTCATTCGGAAAGTGTAGGACCCACCAATCAATGGTGGAGATCCTACACAATTCCTTGGATGTGGCCAAATGGTCCATCTTATGCATGCATGTCCCATGCATGGGGTTTCCTCTTGATGGACCCCATCATGGAGGGTTCTCCACATTCCATAACTTGATAAGTCATCTAGACCCTTGCATCATGGTTGAGATGGTATCTCATCCATTCATCTCAAGTGTAGATCATGCATGATGAAGATCCATGGTGAAATATAGATGGAAATGCAATGTATGAGTGTGATTGTGTTGAGGAAGGCTCAATAGTGACGGAGCCTTCTCCCAATGGCCGGAATATTTTTATTTCTCTTCTTCTACCTTTCCTATGATTGCTGATGATATGTGTGGTCCACTTGGTGGGCCTGGACAGTCCAGAAAAGTCCAGCTAGGGTGGGACATCCATACCCACCTACACTATGGTTGGGTGTCCCATTTGCTGACCTTTATTGATGCATGCAAGTGTGATAACCTTGGGATTTATTTTGGACATTTGTGGGGCCCACTAGGGAGGGCCATAGCACCTAGTTCTTGGAGTATTCCCCTTTTTATTTAGCTTATATAATTAATTTTATCCAAGTACATGTTGCTGTCCAGAATTTTCTGGACAGTTTATGGTTGATTTTGGACCAGATTTTGGGATCGTTTGGGGGACTATTCATAACCACCAAATATACTTTTCTAAAAGGTGGCGATCTCATTTTGATGTCTTCTAAATTTCAACCCAATCTGACATTCATAGGAGTCCCAAAGGTGTGGTCCAAGTGAGGTGGACAGTCTGAATTTTCTGCACTGTTCCAGCAGCAATCCACCCTGGACAGGTTGGAATTCCAAAATTTATTAAAATATTTTATTTTTGGGTGTACAAAAATTATAAAAACTTACATAAAGGTGGAGCACCCATGGTAGGACCCACCTACAAAATTTTGAGGCCAATGGACACCTGTACACACCATAGTGATGGCTGGACCGGCCCATTATAACATGGCGTCCAGATCAGTCTGATTTTCAGGACAGATGGATTTCTTTAAATGAATTCAAATATTTATAGATGTCCAAAAATTTTGAAATTTTGTAGGGGTGTTTCCCACCTATGGTAGTGTCACTCTGTAAAATTTCATCTCCAACGGACCTCATTTGGGTGTCCAAAAGAATGGGCAAAGATAGTTGGACTGCCAGATTTTCTGCTGTACAGTCCAGCAATATGCCTTAATAAAACCATAATTCAAAAATATTTTCTCTGATGGTGGGCCACCTTTTTGGGTTACCTCTCATTGTATGCATGATGAGGGACCTTGACCCTCAATTTCCAGAGTTTTAGAGGCCCTGGACCCACTCCAATGGAGTGCCCAAATTTAAGACAGTAACATGTTATAATTATACTTGGCCTTTGGGCTGAAATTTTGAGGAGTGAGGCCCACCACATTGTGAAGATCTTAGAGGGAATAATTTATACCTTTGGTTCCTTAAATGTTGGGCTTAATAAATGTACTTTTGAGGCCCACCACAGTTGAATTTTAATTTGGGTCCGTGAATGTAGCTAGTTGTTGAACTCTTTAGACCCAATTGGGCTGTGACTTTTCAAATAGGCCCATTGAACTCATGGACCATTTTTACCATAATATTGTGTTGGGTTAGTGGGCCGGATTACACAAGTAGATGGGCCCTTGGTTGCCCACCAAATCAACTTTAATACTTGGGCCGGGTTGTAGGCCCAACTTACTTGACTAAGATTATGACATTTGCCCATGTGGTTTGAGCAATGGGTTGCCCACTAGGCCACCACAATATATGGGATTAGTGGCCTTTATGTTGGGCCCTAACCTTTTCCCTATGGGCCCATAGCGGTATATATGGGTTGGGCTATGTGTATTTCCCTTGGACCCATGTTGTAGATAGGCCTTGGGCCGCCTTTCTGAAGCCCAGCATGAGTATTTGCGATATGATCATGGCTGCCTGTTTCTTATTTCTGATGTTGCGTGGGCCTTGGGCCTTGATCCATAATCAATTAGAGATGGGCTAACTCTTGGGGACCAATTGTGGTTGGATGTCCACATTGGTGGCCCTAAGGTTAGCCCATGGGCTTCTATAGGTGGTTAAAGGCCCACTATAGAACCGTGCTACGCCCGTTTCATCTATTTAGGCCTATACCATTAGTCTTGTGGTCCTTAGTATAGGTCCTTAGTCTCGTGGGCTACCCCAGGTATATGGGCCCCCACTAGAGGTTGTATTCCTTATGAGGAATTGGTTAAGTACCTAGACCCTTCATTGTTAAGTAGAGAGTTCATCTTCACCTCATCGGCACCCCTATTCATCTTCATGGCCCACTCCCATATGCCTCATATGCATGATTGGTTGAGGTATGATTGGCCATGGCTGTGTCATTGTGTAGGACATGTTGTTATCTCCTCAAGAGATGGATACTTGGAATTGATGCATGTGTGATTGTGTGATTCATGCATCTGGCATTTGCATATCTTGTGGATATCCGCCCTTACTTCATCAGGGCCTTGCCTCCACAGGGGTATTCGTGGATGGCCGTATGTGTGGACACCGAAAATATTAGTTGAGCATACCGGGTGCATAGGATGCCCATGGGTGAAATTCCCAAAACTTCCATGGTACCAAGGATGTGCTCCAATGCCGTGACCGGGTGGAATACATGAGCGCACGAGGGCCTTATACCGTTAGGCCGCGACTCCCACTGTCGTGTAGTCGGTTGGATAGAGGTGTGGCCTTACCTGCCTGGTGTGAGGAGGCATTGCTAGGCTGAGTCTGACCAGCTCGTAAATGGGTCCGCTACCTTCAGGCCTTGTTGGTGATTGGTTGTCCACAGGCGAGTAGCGAGGTCTCTTACGCTCGTTTGACTATGTGGGGTCTGCAGAGCGGCGGTCATTCAGCAGTGTAATGGACCCCGGTGATTTCCTTATGATTGAAAATGTACTTGACTTATGGTTTGGATATGAGCACTGACATTACTTGCATCGCATTAGCATTGGCTGTACAAGCCCCCCTTCATACATTGCCTTGGTATGGCACCCATTACTTATTGCATCGCATTCGTGTGAAGCCTTGGTAAGACTAGTGATATGTTCATTGATCATGCTTCTCTCCTTATACCTCCCGCTATTCTTCTGTGCACCATTGTCACACACTTACACCACCCTCTAAGCTTCTACAAGCTTATGCACGATTGATGCGTGCAGGAGACTCTAGGTAGGTGCCGTAGCAGCAGAGCGTGGAGTAGAGTTGAGCAGTGAGGACTCCAGTGTTGCTGATTTCTCTCTCTTTTCCTTTTATTCTCATGTATGTCCTTTTGGACCTTTTGGATGATTGTAAAAGCTCAAATTTTTAGTGGATTTTGTGATGTGTGCCTTTGCTATTCTTAGATGTACTTGCTGTGATCTTGGGTATGCTCGCATTGGAAGTGATTATACTACTATGAAAATACTCCTTGTAGGATCCCAGGATCGGAGCCTACCTCAGGAGCCGAGAATGGGGTACTACGGAGGCTGTTGCGACCAGAACCGGCCATCGGGTTCCTTGTGAGTCCGGTTACCGAGTCTGGGGTGTGACAGTACATGAGCCAAGCTAGCTCGAAAAGCTCGCTCGACTTGGCTCGATCTAGCTCGACTTGACTCGACTCGAACAACGATTCGAGGTGAGCCAAGCTTCATAAAATGACCTAGCTCGTTTTGAAAACCAGCCAAGTTCGAACATAGTAGAGCTTGATTCGACTCGACTCGAACCCAATTCGGCTCGAAGCTTAAGCTCGGCTTGACTCGAATATATAATATTATATATTAGTATATTTAATTTTTTTTTTTTAAAAAAAAACTCAAACCATACCCTACCCATCCATCTATTTTTTACCATTTCCTTTCCTTTCCTTACCTTTATTTTCCATCCAATCTATTCATAAGGTCACAAAGACCTGGATGAAGAGGAAAAACAAATTCCATATTGATCCAAATTTCAATCCCCCACTGCCTTTTACAGTGTGGTCCACTTGATAGTTAGATTTGTCTTATTTTTCGTCTCAAGCCTTAATATGAGCTCGCCGAATAGATGGAAGGTTTGGATATAACACATACCTCATTATGGGACCCACAAAAGTAGTGGGGGATTACACCATAAAAAAAAAAAATTAGCACAGACTGCCACAACACTACCGAGTGCTGCGGCAGTCTGTGCAATTATTATTATTATTATTTTTACAGGGAGAACTTTATTCTCCCCACATTTTTCTCTATTACATATTTATATAAATATGTATATATAAGCATATAAATTTTTTTCTCTTTTTATTCATTTCTTTCTTTATTTATTTAACAAGAATATCTCCTAAACTAGAATGAGTTACTGACGTACCGTATATGATTTTGGGGTAGGAGAAGCTACTTTAGCCAACCAACTTGGTTATTTCCCAAGATTCTATCAGGTCGATGGTCAAAAATCCATTTTATTCACTTCGCAGTCAATTTCAATCAGTTCGCGATCAATTTCATTCACTTCGCGGTCAATTTCAATCAATTCGCGGTCAATTTCAATCAATTCGCGGTCAATTTCAATCAGTTCACGGTGAATTTCATTCACTTCGTAGTTAATTTCACTCACTTCGCGGTCAATTCCGTTCACTTCGCGGTCAATTTCATTCACTTCGCAGTCAATTTCATTAGTTCGTGGTGATTTTAATTACTTCATTCAGTTCGCGGTCAATTTCAATCAGTTCGCGGTCAATTTCATTCAGTTTGCGGTTAATTTATTTACTTTATTCACTTTGCGGTCAATTTCAATCAGTTCGCAGTGAATTTCTTTCACTTCGTGGTTAATTTCATTTACTTTGCGGTCAATTACAATTAGTTCGCAGTGAATTTCATTCACTTCACGGTCAATTTCATTCACTTCGTGGTCAATTTCCATCAATTCGCGGTGAATTTCATTCACTTCGCGGTCAATTTCATTCACTTCACGGTGAACTTTACTCACTTCGCGGTCAATTTTATTCACTTCGCGGTCAATTTCAATCAATTCGCGATCAATTTCGTTCACTTCGCGGTCAATTTCCCTCACTTTGTGGTCAATTTCACTCACTTCGCTTCGAGTGCGGGTTGGGTCGGGTTAAGAGCAGACTCAACTCTACTCGGGGTAAGTTCGCCTTGACTCGATCCACTAGCTCACCTCGAGCTCGACTCGAAAGGTTTATCAAACAAGCTAAGCTCCAATGGTAAGCTCGAGGCCGAGCTCTAGCTTGAACTCGAGGAGAGTACGGACAAGCCAAGCCAAGCTTGACCCACCTCGACTCAACTCGACTCGATGTACAGCCCTACTGTGAAGTGAAGGAAATTCACCGCGAATTGAATGAAGTGAATGTAATTGACCATGAAGTGAATGGAATTGACTATGAAGTGAATGAAATTCACCACGAAGTAGATGAATTAAATGGAATTCACCGCGAAGTGAAGGAAATTCACTGCAAATTGAATGTAATAGACCGCGAAGTAAAGAAAATTCACCGTGAAGTAAATGAAGTGAACGGAATTCACTACAAAGTGAACGAAATTGACCGCGAAGTGAGTGAAATTGACCGTGAAGTTTATTAGCCATCCAACATGTTGATAGGGTCACACAGACAAGGATGAAGGCAAAGCACAACTGTCAGCTTGGCCTAAAACTTTTGTGGCCCATAAAAAGTTTTTAATGGCCATTGATCATTGTTTCCTGTGGTGTGGTCCACCTAGAATTTCATTCACTTCGTAATGACGTTCACTCACTTCGTGATGAATTTTATTCACTTCGCAATGAAGTTCACTCACTTCACGGTCAATTTCAGTCACTTCGTAGGAATGTTGATGGACCTTAATGAGTTACATGATTGACTAGGAGGAATGTTGATATTTCGTAGCCAGAATCCTTTCCCTTACGTTTGTGTAATCTATCCCACCTTGATAAGTCCGATGAAGGCTAATGATGAAAACCACCACCCTGCAGTGGAACTCATCGCCAATTTCGACCCTGGGCACGCTTCTGAAGATTGGCTTGCCAATGTTCACACACTTGTTCGCTTCCTTGAGAAGCTTACTAGCAGTTAGGTTGATTCGCCTAATGGCCTTCCCTTGTCCACTCTTTACTTCCCTTGTCAATTGAATGAAATTCACCGCGAAGTGAGTGAAATTCACCACGAAGTGAATGAAATTGACCATGAAGTGAACGCAATTCACCGCGAAGTGAACGAAATTGACCGCGAAGTGAGTGAAATTGACTGTGAAGTGAATGAAATTGATCGTGAACTGATTGAAATTGACCACGACGTGAATGAAATTGACCGCGAAGTGAATGAAGGGAATGAAATTCACCGCGAACTGATTGAAATTGACCGCGAAGTGAATGAAATTGACCGCGAAGTGAATGAAATTCGCCGCGAACTGATTAAAATTGATCGCAAAGTAAATGAAATTAATCGCGAAGTGAATGAAATTCACCGCGAACATATTGAAATTAACCGCGAAGTGAATGAAATTCACCGCGAACTGATTGAAATTGACCACAAAGTGAATGAAATTAACCGCGAAGTGAATGAAATTCACTGCGAACTAATTAAAATTGACTGCGAAGTGAATGAAATTAATCGCGAAGTGAATGAAGTAAATAAAATTCACTGCGAACTGATTGAAATAGACCGCAAAGTGAATGAAATTGACCGCGAAGTAAATGAAATTCACCGTGAACTAATTGAAATTGATCGTGAAGTGAATGAAATTGACCGCAAAGTGAACGAAATTCACCGCGAAGTGAACAAAATTGACCACGAAGTGAGTGAAATTGACCGCGAATTGAATGAAATTCACCGCGAACTGATTGAAATTTACCGCTAATTGAATAAAATTGACTGCGAAGTGAATGAAATTCACCACGAACTGATTGAAATTGACCGGGAAGTGAATGAAATGAGTAAAATTGACCGCGAACTGATTGAAATTGACCGCGAAGTGAATGAAATAAATTTTTGACCATCGACCTCATGGAATCTTGGAAAATAACTAAGTTGGTTGGATAAAGTAGTTTCTCATACCCTATAACGTCTCGTGTTTTCAGGACCCAAGTATATGACTTGTTTCCCAAAAACTCAAGTGTTAACCTTTAAAGAGCCAAATTCCATATATATATATATATATATATATATCTTTCAGAGTAGAATGGACAAAGCAACATAAAGAAAAATTTGCATTTACACTTAGAATATACGAGCAACTGCCCATAATGACTTATACAAACCAATGTCTCCGAACTAATAAATACAAAAATTACATAATTTATACAAGAGAAATAACAAAATGCATATAAATTTGAGCCGCAAGATCGCGCAGCTCCTCTTGACAAATACAGTCGTGCATCCCTGGTGATTGTACTCTGCTTCTCATCAAGTCTAAACATGCATATCATTTAGGCCACCTGGTCTACCTGTGCGGTTATATATTTGATGGATGAGTGGCTAGCTCAGTATAAATTCTCCTCAAGATTACATACCACCGCCTTGGACAAGTATAGCATGAAAGCAACAAGGCATACAAAACATAACAAAATGCAGTCTTATTATATGCATGGATTGAAAAGGCCTATAAATTATATAATGACCCAAATTAAGTATGCAATCAATATGACATATCCTATGGTCAATCTAGGGTCATTCATACTTAACGGTGAAGACTGAAGATTGAAACATCATTCGCTTTGGTTGATAGATTATCATGAAGTACTTGAAGTTTGTCATCTTGAAGTACTTTGAAGCTTGTCATCTTGAAGTACTCTTAAGTTGAGCATGTATTCATAAGTAATACACACTGTCTTGACATAGTTGAAACTTGAAAACTTAAATTAGTACTTGATGTTCTACTTGAATCTCTTATTCTTGTACTTGAACTTCTTGAACTTGAATTTGAAATGCTTAATCTTGAATTTGATCTTTTTGAATGTATGCAAGGATGATATAAAGTTGAGCTACATAAGATACAAATTCCAAGAGGTTTTGGCACTACAAAATTTGACAAATCTAATATAACATTTACAATCTCTTCCTTTATCAACTTTGTGACAAAACCAAATAAGTAATATGATGCATAATACACATAGTAAAGAATCATATATGCACAACAAAGAATCATGCACCAGTTAGAACCTAGTTAAACCAATACTTAAAGAATCATAATCATGCACCAATACTCCCCCTCAATACATTACTCCACAAAATCCAAGAGGAGAGGAGAAATTAGCTACCTAACCACTTCTCTTCTCCATAATTTTAACAAATATCTACTTTATAGAATCCAATATCATAATGTAATAGGCATATTAACACAAATTCTCTCCCTTTTTGTCACAATATGATAAAGGAAAGAACGTAAAAATGATGATGGAAACAAGATAACAAAGAGACAATAGAAAAAAGTTAGGTCAAGATAACATAAATATTGCAAGATAATCATTCAAACAAGTCCACAATAAGAATAAAGCATTTCCAAGCATACAAGGTTAAGAGAAATCCATGAATAAAAGTTATTACAAATTAGAAAACAAAACTAATCTGAACCAAAAAAAGGAGCAGTTATGGAATGATCGATTTGATGTAGTCCCTTGTTAATGCGCCTCAGATATTTGTTCATGTATTTAAATTGATTCTCTTGGGACACATGCATACCTTCTACCTTTTCCTCAAGAGAACGCAAATGTTCATCAAAATCAGACGGTTGAAAATCAGGATCCGCTCCAGAGTCGGATTCAATCTCATCAAAGATGTCATCCATATTGACATCATCTAGAGGCAAAGCACCCTCCTCTTCATTTACTTCAGCTGTTCCACTAGCACCCTCATCAACTTGGCCTGGGGCCAACTTCAAATTCATCTTATTAATATTAGAGTTGTTGAAGGGTACATGGTGAATTGGAGCTTCTCCAATAGGCTTAACCACTAGACTATGGGTGGCTAATAGATTCATAAAATAAGCAAAAGATATATCACTATGACCTAGATGGAGACGGAACTAAATCATGATATAACAAATAAATGAAGGGAGACACACAGAGACTCCAGTAATAATAGAATGAAGAATACGAACCATCAATGTAGTAAGCTCGGTTTTGTTACCAGATCTAGGGTAGACATTTGAAATGAAAATCGTATGAAGAACCCTGTATCTGGGTAACATAAACTTAAAAGTGAGTGCATTCCTAGTACTCCATTTCACATCCATATTACATAAAACTCTAGTGAGCATTCACTTCTCAGATTTAGAAGGTTTTGCTATAAGAGAACTAATGGGAACACCGTCATCATTAACCGGAAGGTCCATTAATCCAGAAATGAGGTGACGGTCCACATCAATTGGACATTCTCTAGTAGAAATTGTAAACGTAAGATTCTCAGTAGAGAAGTCAGTAATACAAGCATACATGGCTTGCGCAATGGAGCGGAATGCCGAATCACCCCAATATAAAATGTTATCCCATCCTATAGATTGAAGAAGTGGAAGGATACCAAAAGGAGCCAAATGATCAATGTTAATTGTCCGTTCTACTATCACGTTGCGTAATCAAATATCTCGCACATATTCAAAATCTTCCTTGGGTGACCGAAGGTGGCGCACCATGATAGGAGTGGAACGAGAAGAAGAGGGACTACGGGATCCTTTCTTCTTGTTTCTACCTTCCATTGCAACAAAGAAATCAAGGGATACAAGGATTGCAAAAGAGGTAAGAAGGGTTTCAAGTAAAAATGATTTATACCTAAAAAACCTACTAAACAATCATAAACCTTGAAATAAACAAAGAAATGGAATATCAAAGAACTCAAATCTACAAGGAAATTGAAAATAATGCACTAACCATGGAGGAATCGAAGATGGGTTCGACCAGTCGTGGTAGGGCTTGTTGGAGAAGAAGAACCAAGTGAAGAAAAAAGTATTTTTTCCCAAATAAAAGGTAAAACCCGAGTTTCACGACTGGTCGTGTACATACTCGACCGGTCGAGCTACAACTGGTCGAGTATGTACTCGACTGGTCGTGCAACACTGAAAATTTATAATTTTTCATTACTTTCAAAATAATAAATATATACATTATGATACAGAAAGGCACAAATTATCAGTTCATATTGCATATACCAAGATCAAATTTTAATTTTTCTAACCTGTTTTTGTCGAGCGATTTTGTAAATATGTCTGCAAGTTGATTCTCGGTCGGAATATATTCCAATGAAATTATCTTGTCTTCTACCAGTTCACGAATATAATGATATCTAATGTCAATATGCTTGGTTCGTGAATGCTAAATTGGATTTTTAAAGATATTTATTGCGCTTGAATTATCATAATATAAGACCTGGATTCTTGCACAATTTCATAATCGCTTAGCATTCTCTTCATCCACACAAGCTGAGTGCATGCATTACCAGCAGCAATATATTCAACCTCAGTGGTGGAGAGCGATACGGAACTTTTTTTCTTACTTAGCCAAGAAACTAAGTAGTTCCTGACATAGAAACAACCATCATTGATCGATTTACGATCATCAATGTTACCAGCCCAATCAACATCCGTATAACCAGCTAATTGCACATTAGTATCATGTGGATACCAGAAACCAAGATTAGCTAAACTAGAGACATATCGCAAAGCACGCTTAACAGCAATCAGGTGTGACTCTTTAGGGTCTGACTAATATCTAGCACAAATTCCTACGCTAAAAGTAATATCAGGTCAGCTCGCAGTTAAATAAAGTAAACTACCTATCATACTGTGATATAACTTAGGATCTACACTTACCTATTGAATCCTTAGAGAGTTTTAGAGTAGTACTCATTAAAATATCAAAATTTTTCACACACTTAAATCTGAACTTTCTAACTAAGTTCAAAGCATATTTGGTTTGAGAGATAAAGAAACCATCAGGGAGTTGTTTGACTTGCAACCCTAGGAAATAGTTTAGTTCTCCAACCATGCTCATTTCAAATTTAGATTTCATAAGATATGCAAACTCAGCAGTCATGTTAGCACAAGTAGATCCATAAATAATGTCATCAACATAGATTTGCACTATAAGTATGTGATCATTATGTTTCTTTACAAACAATGTCTTATCAACACTTTCCATTATAAAGTTATGACTTAGTAGAAACTTAATCAACTTTTCGTATTATGCTCTGGGAGCTTGTTTCAAATCATAGAGTGACTTTTTCAGGCGCTAGACATGATTAGCATGCTTAGGGTCTTCAAAACCCGTTGGTTGTTTAACATACACTTTTTCAAGCAAATCGCCGTTTAAGAACGCACTCTTTACATCCATTTGATATATTTTTAATTTTCTAAAGTACGCAATGGATATAAATAGTCTGATTGATTTAAGACGAGCTACTGGGGCAAAGGTCTCATCATAATCAATGCCTTTTATTTGAGTGTACCCTTGTACAACCAGCTTAGCCTTGTTTCTAATAATATTACCAAGTTCATCAGACTTATTTTTAAAAATTCATTTTGTTCCGATAATGTGTTTATCTTTAGGTCTTGGAATTAAGTACCAAACATCATTTTTAACAAACTGATTGAGCTCTTCTTGTATTGTTACAATCCAGTTTTCGCCAGTAAGAGCTTCTTTTACGTTAGCCAGTTCTATCTAAGATGTAAAGCACACGTAATTACACATATCTTCAAGTTGTTTACGAGTGCGTACACCAGTGAGAGGGTTTCCAAGGATTTGATTAGATGGATGGTCTTTAACTACCCTCAGTTCAATGTTATTTTGACTAGATGAAAAGTCTGGTTTTTTAAATAAAAGGACTTCATCATTTTCTGAACTTGAGACAGGTGTATTCAAGTGATCATCTATAACCACATTAATGGACTCTTGAATTACACCAGTCCTCTTGTTAAGAACTCGATACGCTCGACTATTCAGAGCATACCCTAAAAATATTCCTTCATCACTTTTGGTGTTAAATTTACCCAGATTTTCTCAGTCACGTAAGATGTAGCACTTTCTACCAAAAACTCGAAAGTATTTGACAGTAGGCTTCTTATCAAACCACATTTCATAATTTGTTTTACTATTTGATTTTCTAGTATAAACGCAGTTAATCATATAACAAGCAATATTTACGGCTTCAGCCCAAAGATTTTTAGGAAGCTTCATACTATTTAGCATTACATTTGCCATTTCTTAAAGCATTCTATTTTTTCTTTCCACTACACCATTTTATTGTGATGTTTTGGGCGTAAAATATTCATGTGATATTCCCTGATTACTGCAAAATTTCTCAAAATTGCTATTTTCAAACTCAGAACCATGATTACTACGGATCTTAGTGATTTGTGATTCTTTTTTAGTTTGGATACGTTTAAGTATCATTTTTACTTCATCGAGAGTTTTTGATTTCTCTCTTAAGAAAACTACCCAAGTATACTTGGTCAAGTCATCTACAATCACCAGAATATACTTCTTGCCACCTCGACTCTCCGTTCTAGTTGGTCCAATAAGATCCATGTAGAGGAGCTCGAGTGGTTTAGATGTGGTATTAGAGTTCACCTTTTTGTGAGCACTCCTGGTTCATTTACCAATCTAGCACTCGCCATATATTTTATCCACTTTCTTTACTTTTGGTAGACCTCTTACCAATTCTCTTTTGCTCAATCTATACAAGTTGCAGTAGTGTACATGTCCTAGGCACTTATGCCATAAATCAGTCTTATCAATTTGGACTATGTAACACCATAGCTTAGATGAGCTTGAATGACAAACAATGTAGCAATTCTCATAAGTTTTGCAACCAGTTAATATTACAGAACCATTCTTATTTAAAATTTCACACCCTTGGTTGGTAAACTTTACACTATGATTATTATCACATATTTAAGAAATACTTAATAAATTATGTTTTAAACCTTCTACATATAAAACATTCTCAAATAGAGGGAGGTTTAAGAGTTGAACCGTACCTTAGCCAACAATTCTGCAGTTGCTACCATCACCAAATGTGACTGAACCATCAGTCATGTCTTTAAGATTGGTGAACAGACCTTTGTCACCTGTCATATAACTGGAGCAACCACTGTCTAGGTACCACTTTGAATGGCTCAAAGGTTTGAAAGCAGTGTAGGCAACCAAACAAGTAACCTTAGGGACCCATTTCATTACAGTTTTGGGTTCAGGAGTATAGTTGGTCTTTTTATATTTATAGTTGTTATAAGTCCTACCCACTGAGTTATATTTTAAGAGCTCCTTAAGTAAGTCAACTATTTTCTCAGCTAAAGGATAACGATTCTAATTTTTAAAGTTAATATGGTTGCTTCTAGGTTTTGAAGTCTAAAAAGTTTTAGTATTTTTAGAATTATTTTGATTCAGACTTTTTCCTTTTAAGTTAAAAGACTCCCCTTTAACAAATTTAGGAGGAATATTCTTATGTTTGGGGGGAATACTTTTATCGTAGCCCAATCCAAATCGATCGTCACATTTTCTGGATCCGGATAAAAGTTTTTCTAATTTAGGATCACCTTAGGCATACCTCCATGTGTCATTCAAACTCAAAAGCGAAAATAATTTTAGTTTTAGCTTTTCATTTTCAGATTTTAAGTTTTCAACTTGGGACGTTTTGAAATCTAAGTCGCACTTACTTTTTTCAAAGCAATCTGAAAAGTGTGATTTTTCTAAGACTAGATTATCAAAATTCTCTTTTAGTTTTGAAAACTTTTCTTTTTGAAGTTTTAACTTTACAACTATTTTGCAACTTTCCTTGTATAGGGCATCATAAGCATCTTGAAGGTCTTCTTCATTTTCATGGTCACTATTCAGATTTTCTTCACTAGTTAAATCATCGTTATCTGAGAAAGTGAACTTAGCTAGAGTCATTAGGGATTTAACATCATTAGCCAACTCGGTTTCAGAATCTTCTGACTCAGAAGAGACTTCAAAGCAGGAAGATTCGTCCCATGTAGCCAACATACCTTTCTTTTTAGACTTGTCCTTCTTAGGACATTTGTTTGCTAGATGCTCATATTCATGGCAGTTGTAGCATTGGCTGTCTTTTAAAGATTTCTAAGTTTTAGATCTAGGTCTTTTCTTTTCAATAGGTTTTTGCAAATCAACCCTCTTTTTACATTTGAAAATCTTGTAAAACTTTTTAGCTAAAAGAGCCATATCATCTTCAGAAGTTTCTAAATCAGAATTATTAGCATTTTCATGAGAAATAATTTTAGAAGACTTGAGGGGGATAGACTTACCTTCAACTTGTAGGTTTGTAAAGAACCAACCAGTTCTTCTACCCTCATATTATCCGTATCACGAAGTTCCTGGATCGCGGTCACCTTTGAATTAAACCGTTCAGGCAATGAGCGCAGTATCTATGCACAGACTTTACTTTTTGAGATCCTATCACCAAGACCCCACATAAAGTTGACAATGTCATTCAATCTTGTATAGAAGTTCACGAATGTTTCACTTTCTTCCATACGTATTTTCTCAAATTTAGTTGTGAGGATTTGAACTTTAGATTTCTTGACAATTATTGTACCTTCGTGTGTCATTTCCAAAATATCTTAGGCTTGCTTTACAGTATCATAGGATATAATTCTCTTGAATTCATCCAGTGATAGTGCGTAGGTAATTGCATTTAAAGCCTTTGCATTGGCACTACTCTCACTTTTCTGAAGAGTAGTCCAAGAAAAGTAAGGTGAGACTTTTACAGTTTTAGATCCATCAGTACTAGTCACTTCAGTGGCAGGAGGGGTCCAATTGGTCACTGTGGCTTGCCACATGCTCTCATCCATGGATTTAAATCCTCATTCTGGCTTTCCAATAGGCATTGGCTTTCCAATAGGCATAATTGGAGCCATCAAAAGGTGGAGGCCTAGTGACTGAAAGGCTATCAAAATTTGACATCTTAAAAAGCTCAGATCGATTAGCTCAGAAAATTAATCCAAAAATTAAAACAAGCTATTAAGCTTTGATATCACTTGAAAATGCCTATAAAATTATATAATGACTCAAATTAAGTATGTAATCAATATCACCTATCCTATGGTCAATCTAGGGTCATTCATACCTTAGCGGTGAAGATTGAACATTGAAACATTATTCGCTTCGGTTGATAGATTATCATGAAGTACTTGAAGCTTGTCATCTTGAAGTACTTTTAAGCTTGTCATCTTGAAGTACTCTTAAGTTAAGCATGTATTCTTAAGTAATACACATTGTCTTGACATAGTTGAAACTTGAAAACTTGAAGCTTGAAAACTTGAAGTAGTACTTAATGTTCTACATGAATCTCTTATTCTTATACTTGAACTTCTTGAACTTGAATTTGAGATACTTGATCTTAAATTTGAACTTCTTGAATGTAGGCAATGATGATATAAAGTTGAGCTACACAAGATATAGATTCTAAGAGGTTTTGGCACTATAAAATTTAACAAAGGTAAGATAGCATTTACATAGATGAGTGAATGCATCATCGACCTGAGGATGCTCATCCAGTCGGTAGTTGGGCTCGTCACCCATGCAAAGGCTGGCCATTAGCGAAGCACATCATGTGCATACATCACGTACCGCATAATGACTGCCCATCGTACATCACATACGTAAATCGATAGTCGATGGTCTGGCAGCTATCAAAATGATACCTCCAATAACCCGGAGGGCACATGCTACAGCATCTAGAAATATCCACCCATCCTCGTCAATATGTCATGTATGCATGATTATCCAGACCATTATTAATTCAATTACAATCAGCCAGTTTAATAAAGCTCAAGATCACTACAGAGGTTCTTCACCCAGCGTAGGCCGACGGCTCGGGCATAGTGTCTCATTTCCACCATCCTCGGCCCATGAGTCTACCGCCTTAGGATGTTGATAGAACCCATCAGCATGTGGCCAATTAAATCACAATGCATGGGAAGCTACCATCATATGTTGAGTGAGAATGAATGTCAAAGATACTGAATACAATGATTAAAAGGAATCGGTATGCATGCCTTAAATACGAATAAGCAACAACGATAAAAATCGTCAAATGGTTCATCCCACGATCAAATAGGTGGAATCACCCCATAGATGGTAAGTCCCATGAATAATTTTGTCACTAACATAACCTCCATGTTGAGGGTCTATTCTTAGCACAATCAATCTCATTACACCCTAAGTACGGATTCTCTTTCATAGATAGAGGTTCACCTCTCAGACTAGAGAGATTTCGATTCATATGTGTCTTGCAAACAGTACAATAGTATATCCAAATAGCATAGAGATCAAGTATCGAACTAGGATACTATTCTAATAAAGTACAACTTAAGTATAAGTATAAATACAATTCAAGAACTATTGAATGAATCAAGGTCTAGCATATGCATTTGATATTCATGATCAATTCTTAAACATATATCCAAGTAAGCTAATCATATAATTAATCAAGCTATAAGGCATCCTTCATAATCAATTTAAAAGCTATCCCTGATCTAATTTAGAGATGGAAAGCTTAAGGGGAA
Organism: Magnolia sinica; assembly: GCF_029962835.1. Lineage (NCBI taxonomy): Eukaryota > Viridiplantae > Streptophyta > Magnoliopsida > Magnoliales > Magnoliaceae > Magnolia > Magnolia sinica. The sequence continues at coordinate 93,825,039 of NC_080575.1, forward strand.
GAAATCATCACCTTATACTTTGAATCGCCTTCTAGTATCGCAAAGTGCTTGCTCCTTTATAATTGAATCCTACCACAAATCATGAACTTATACAATTAGATCTAAGTTCTACGCACTACCTAGGTTTAAGATCATAGTCTGGGGTTTGAATTATTTATCTTAGAGTTTTTAATGTAAAATTAGGATTTTCATCGTAGGATTTAGTCGTAAACTTAGATTCTAGGATTTGAACTCTAGTTGGTGTATTACTTGCAATTTAATCTTAATAATGACAAGATAACTATTAGCGTTAGTGTTATAATTTATATTAGCTAACATATTAATAATAATGATTCACAAGTTCATATTTAAATATACTGACATTATCTATTATTCTTAAAATGACTAATAAACTCTTAAATAAAGAAATTAATAATAATAATAATTTTACTGACAATGATAAAATAAGGACTAATACTAATAATCATATTAACAATAATTATACTAATCTTGTAAGGAAAATGATAATAATTATAACTATCAATAATGAATCTAGTCATGATAATAGATACTATTACAATGTACCATTTTAGAACATGGATTCCCTAGTTTTATTGTAGTTATTGGATAAGTAGTTCTACATTTTGTGGTGTTCTAGGAAATCCAATTTGAGCCAGTCCATCATCTGTTAGTTCAATTTATGGGGCTTATTAACTAAGTTCATGGGCTCACTAAAAAGCTATATAAATGCTTTCTTTTGGTCTTCTATTCAAATCTTCTTTAATTGGTATTTTCTTTACTTATGGCAAGCTGAATTATGGTTGGATTTAGGGTCTACGGATCATGAAATTTGACAGATTTGCATGAAATAGAAATATTGAATTGGGGTGAGTTAAGAACAGAGCCTGCTGGATTTAAGGGGTTCGACTTTGCAAATTGAACTTATTAGGTTCCATCATCATGGAGAAGTTCAGTTTGCTCCATTGTTTGTTTCATAACTTCAGTTTCCAAACAGGTGGAACTTAGTTCTTTCTAAATAAATAATTGACAAAGCTATGTGTATAGGGATTGGATTTGCATATTAAACCTTGGTCCACTGAGTTGCCTCAAACCAAGCCATCCTTCAACTAACTCGGTGGGTTCGAGTCTGGATTGGCTCGAGTGACCAATGGCTGCAGGTAGAGTGGAGCTCAGCCACGGAATCCGTTCAATGACACAAGGGTCCCAAACCACCTTCCACATGGGCGAGTCAAATCAGCCTAGCTCAGCAACCATGAGCGAGTGAGGGCTTAACTCGGTAGACACGGTCTGGTGCGAAACTAAACGATCCCATCTCCTCAAATCCACGTCCGTACCTGGCTGGAGTTCCGGAGGAACTTTGTTGGATTCCTGGGCAGACCTCAATGCCTGCTGAGTTGACTCAACGACTCGTACGGTTGCTGCAATGGGACCCGTCAGTGATGCTGGTCGTTGGATCAGCAGCAGCTGTAGCAGAAATAACAATCTTAAGTTTGCTGTAGCTGCACCTGCAGCTACAACCGATGTATGAGTCCTGGTGCTCTCCTCCGCCGGTTCTCCGTGAAACAGGCAAAACAACAGCCACCACCTCTGCAATAGCATCAGTAGCAGAAGGAGCTCCAGTAGGTCTTACACCCAACTCTCCTTCATCTCTCTTTTTTTTTTCTATTTTTCTTCTTCCTCTTCTTTTCTTCTTCTTACTTTCCTGCTAGGCCAAACGGGGCCCGAACTCGGCCCTGACTCGTCCAGCTTAGACCGGACTCGGTTGGGTCAATATGGTGCGGCACCCACTACTAACGGCGTGGTGCACGCTGTCTTGATTGGAGTTTCATCACAACAGCCATGGGATGATCATGTTGGGTTTATAACCCAACTTCTTCCTGATGTGTGGCTGTTGCCACTGTAGAGAAAACTGAAACTTGAAGAAGAAGAGAACTTTGAAGAGAGAACTGCTGCTGTATTTCTTATTGAATAAAATCGTATTATACTGCCGCCTTTTATAGGCTTTCTTATTATGTAAAATGACTAATCTATCCCTGTCTAGATACATCCTAGGGGTAGCTAAAGAAAGAAAAAAAATCAGAAAATATCTACCGTATATCTTCACCAGCTAGCAAACTAAACTTAGAAGAAATCTCACAGCTAGCATGCACAGCTAGCTCAAAAGAAACGTATACGGTTTTGGATTTTGCAAAAAATCCTCCACCGTATCCAAAACTCCCCTTCAAACCAAAACCTGCTTCATTCCAAGCATTGGTCTAAGTCTCCTGAATGTGTCAGTTGGCAATGCTTTGGTGAAGATATCTGTCACTTGCTCAGTGGTGTGACAGTATTCCAGCTTTACCAAATTCTGTTTTACTTGATCTCTAAGAAAGTGATATCTTGTGTTGATGTGCTTGCTCCTCCATGCTGAACTGGATTTTTGGCAAGTTCGATTACCGACTTGTTGTCCACATATATAACAGTGGATTCCTCCTGTAGATGCTTCAGCTCCTTTAGTAGATTCCTTAGCCAGATCGCCTCACATACAGTGGATAAAGCTGCTATGTACTCAGCTTCACATGTGGACAGGGTGACCACACTCTGCTTCTTTGAATTCCATGTGAATGCTGTCATTCCGAGATAGAATACATAGCCAGTGGTGCTCTTTCTCTCATCTTAGTCACTTCCCCAATCACTGTCTGAATATCCATACAGCATTGCTTCATCATCGTATGGATAAAAGAGACCGAATTCAATAGTCCCTTTGATATACCTCAGTACTCGTTTTGCAGCTAGCCAGTGTGACTCTTTTGGAGCTTCCATATACCGGCTTAGAAGCCCAACACTGTAGACTATATCTGGCCTAGTGATTGTGAGGTACCTTAAGCTTCTGATTAGGCTCTTAAATAGGGTTGAGTCGACATTTCTTTCTTCTCCATCTCTTGTGAGCTTCAGGCCTATTGTTACAGGCGTATTTACGGCTTTACAGTCGACCATCTGAAACTTCTCAAGAAGTTCCTTTGTGTACTTCTTCTGAGATACGTAAATGCCGCTGACTTGTTGCTTCACTTCAATGCTTAAGAAGAAAGACATCAATCCACCATCAGTCATTTCGAACTCTTTGAACATAGCCTGCTTGAATTCTTCAAGCATCGCCTGGCTGTTCCCAGTGAATAGGAGATCATCAACACATAAACAAGCGATAAGCATATCAGCATGGGCATTCTTCTTTGTGTAGACGGCATGCTCATATAGACATTTGATGAAACCATTCTATTGAAGATAACCGTTGATCCGTGCATTCCAAGTACGGGGAGCTTGCTTCAACCCATACAGGGTTTTCTTTAGCCGATACACCTTGTGTTCCTCCCCTTGCATGACAAAGCCTTCAGGCTAGTTAACGTATACTTCTTCTTCAAGTACCCCATTTAGGAATGCAGATTTTACATCCAGTTGGTAAATCATCCAACTATGATGAGCTGCAAGGGAGATAATCATTCTTACAGTGTCAAGGCGAGCAACTGGGGCAAAAACTTCTTCATAGTCTACCCCATATTTCTGTTTATAACTTTTAGCTACGAGCCTTGCTTTATATCATTCGATCTTACCATCGGCATTCTGCTTGATTTTGTACACCCATTTGAGACCAATGGTCTTCTGACTTTTGGGGAGTGAGGTCAACTCCCATGTTCGATTCTTCTCAATGGCATGAATCTCTTCTTCCATAGCGTTTCTCCAACATTCTTCATTCACAGCCTCCTCGAATGTGAGAGGCTCATGGTCCGCATACAGGCAAAGTAAATTCACTTCCTCATTTTCTGCATAGATGTCGTTGAGGCTTTTCATTTTAATAGGAGCCAAGGGTGAAGGAGAATCGGATAAAGATGTGCTGGATGAATTCTGATTTGATGAAGTACTTCCAGGAGAGATGGAGCATACTCCTGGACTTGTGCGATCCAAAGGGGATGATGTGGGTGTCTGCTCTTACTTCTCATGTCTCTCTTCTTCGTATTCTTCGACCTCGACCTGCTTTTCTTTAGCTGAGTTTTCCTCGTTCCATTTCCATGCTTCTTCCTCACAAAATACCACATCTCTACTCACCACCAGCTTATTGGTTAGTGGGTTGTAGAGCTTGTATGCCTTTGACTCTTCGCTGTATCCGATGAAGATGCACTTCTCGCCACGATCATCAAGCTTTTTCCTTCTCGCTTCTGGAACTTGAGTGTAGGCAACACACCCAAAGATCTTAAGGTGCGCCACGCTCGGCTTGTATCCACTCCATGCTTCCTGCGGTGTCTGGAATCTAACATTCTTGGTCGGACACCTATTGAGCAGATAGGCAGTACATGCAACTACCTCTGCCCAGAAATTCTTTGGCAGACTTTTCTCCTTCAGCATGGTCCTTGTCATATCGAGGATGGTGCGGTTCTTCCGTTCCGCAATTCCATTTTGTTGTGGCGTGTATGCTGCAGTGTGTTGTTGCTTAATGTCAGGTTCCCTGTAATATTCTCGAAAAACATTTGAGGTGTACTCCCCACCTCTGTCAGATCGGAGGGTTTTGATTTTAAGACCACTGTCTTTTTCAACAAGGGCCTTAAAATTTTTAAAACTAGTAAAAGCAGCAAACTTCTCTTTGATTACATACACCCACAACTTTCTACTGAAATCGTCAATGAAGGTAATAAAGTATTTATTACCTCTAAGAGAAATTGGCTCTAATGGTTCACAGATGTCAGTGTGAACCAACTGCAACGGTTCTCTTGCTCTTCGGGATACTCCACTCGGAAAGGAGTTCCTTTGTTGTTTTCCAAGTGTGCACGCCTCACACACATGTTCTGGAGCTTCAATAACAGGTAAGCCATGCACCATGCTTGATGAGGACAGAAGTTTCAGGCCACTGAAATTTAGATGGCCAAAGCGAAGATGCCACATCCAGGAATCATTCTTTGCTTTTCCATAAAAACACTTTTCAAGTATTGTGTTTATATGGAGAGGAAACATACGATTCTTCGCCATCTGGACTTTTACAATCAAACGTCCATGCATCTCTTATGAAAAGAGAAGAGTTCTCCATATGTATGACATACCCTTTTTTGAGGAGTTGTCCGAGACTCAGTATGTTACTTTTCATGTTGAGCACGTAGTACACATTAGAGATATAGTTTGGAACACCATTCTTCTGAAAGATTTTGATTTTACCTTTACCTTTCACTGGCGTTTTTGATGAGTCTCCAAATGTTACATCGCCATGAACTCCTTTTGTGAGTTCCACAAAGAGTTTCTTGTCGCCGTACATGTGATTACTTGCACCCGTGTCGAGATACCATACATCCTGCTGATTACTACCTTTCTCTTGTGCAAGGAGAAGTGTGGAGCTTTCTTGTTCATGGCCTGATGCTTCAGCATAGTTGGATAGCTCGTCTTGAGTCACCGGCTTGCTCCAGCAATCAGATGCATAGTGGTCAAGCTTGTTGCAGTTATAGCATTGGATGTTCTTTGTACTTCCTCGTCCACGCATAGATCTACCTCTACCATTTCCTCTTCCATAGAAATTGGTATTTTTCTGCCGGTTTTGGCCATGACTTTGTTGGTATTCACGCCCTCTGCCTCTTGCACGATTGTTAGCAAAACGTCCACCATGTTATGAACTTCCACGTCCACCATTGTTATTATTTAGAGTCAATCTTGACTCTAAAGCTTGTTCCATTGGTATAGAACTGGCATTCTTCTGCATTCGTTGCTCATGAACTTGCAACGATCCCATCAACTCTTCAATGGAGAGTTTCTCAATATCTTTTGATTCTTCGATCGCCACAACCACATGCTCAAACTTGGTTGTGAGGGATCGAAGTATCTTTTTAATAACTCGGACATCTTCAATCTTTTCACTATTTTTTTTCAAATTATTGACAATTACAAGCAAACGCGAAAAATAATCAGTAATATTCTCACATTCCTTTATGTGAGTCGCTTCGAACTCGGCTCTTAATGTTTAAAGGCGAACCCGCTTCACTCGATCTACACGCTTGAAGATGGTGCTAAGGGTATCCCATGCTTGCTTGCTTGATATTGCTTCAGCAATCTTTTCGAAGGTGGATTCATCCAACCCTTGATAGAGGAGAAACAAAGCCTTATTGTCTCTCTTCCTTTGATTTTTTAGAGTGATCTTTTCTTCATTGGTGAAGGCGACTTCTTCTTCCATAGTGGGTTCTTCATACCCATCGGTGACGATCTCCCATAGTTCTTGCGACCCGAATAATGCATTCATTTGGATTTACCATTTTTCATAGTTGTCCTTTGACAACTTAGGAACCTGCGGCTGGATTGTATTAGCCATCTTTTCTATTTTTTTAAAAAAGGAATGGCTGAATTTGTTTTTTTGAAAAATGAAGGGAGATGGATGAAATAGAAATCTGAATTTTTTTTTTTTGAAAACAGATTTTTTTTTGGCTAAAATCTAATTTTTTTAGCTGAAATATGATTTTTTTGAAACCGGATTTTTTTTTTTGTTGCAATCTGAATTTTTTAAACAGATGTGTGTTTGCTACAACGGATTTTTTTGAAAACAGATTTTTTTTGCAATCTGATTTTTGAAAACAGATTATTTTTTTTCAATCGGATTTTTTTGAAACAGCCTTTTTTTTTTGCTGTAATTTGATTTTTGAAAACAGATTTTTTTTTAAGAAACAAGGAGTGCAGGACCTCCTTCTCACGACAAATTTGTCTTGGGTATTGCATACCCAAAGCAGGTAGTGTAGAACCTCCTTCTTATGGCTAATTTATCTTGGGTATTGCAGACCCAAAACAGGTGGTGCAGGACCTCCTTCTCACGGTAGATTTGTCTTGGGTATTGCAGACCCAAAACAGGTAGTGTAGAACCTCCTTATGGCTGATTTGTCTTGGGTATTGCAGACCCAAAACAGGTGGTGCAGGACCTCCTTCTCACGGCTGATGAGGCCCAAGGATCAGTAGCTCTGATACCGCTTTGTTGGGTTTATAACCCAACTTCTTCCTGATGTGTGGCTGTAGCCACAGTAGAGAAAACTGAAACTTGAAGAAGAAGAGAACTTTGAAGAGAGAACTACTGCTGTATTTCTTATTGAATAAAATCGTATTACACTGCTGTCTTTTATAGGCTTTCTTATTATGTAAAATGACTAATCTATCCCTGTTTAGATACATCCTAGGGGTAGCTAAAGAAAGAAAAAAATCTAGAAAATATCTACTGTATATCTTCACCAGCTAGCAAACTAAACTTGAAGAAATCTCACAGCCAGCATGCACAGCTAGCTCAAAAGATACGTATACGGTTTTGGATTTGCAAAAAATCCTCCACCGTATCCAACAGATCAGTTGTGATCTGATGGAAATTTAGTGGCCACACAACTCAGTGGCGGCTGCTTCTTAACGAGGAAGGAGACCCGCCATTAATGGCGAATGTTAAACGGAAGTTTCCTCTTCTAATCTGCCTCTTGCAGACTATTCGTGGGGACCCTTGGAAGCTTGTAGACAAGCTCCATCGAAGCTTGGAGAAGATTAAGCCGGTGGGTTCGCTGGAGAAAGCTTACGGCTGTTTTTTTTTCTAGGTTTCTTTGCAATGGACGAGAAAGAGGCATTTATACTTCCTTCTTACAGAAAAACCTAACTCTCCTAGGCTGTTGGATTGAATCCAAACTGTTAGGATCTGATCTGCTAAAACCACTTCGGAATATGATCGGTATTTGCAAAACCGGCCGTTGTTTTCTCTTGGCTATGGGAGAGAGCCTTAAACCGCGGATTGGGTGGCTGAGATCTCGCCGAATGGGTGTTCACGCGGATTGCCAAGCTCACAAATAGAAGAAACAATGTTTAATTCTTTCCATTTTTGGAAGAAAATCAACTACACACGCTGCTGTTGTGATGGGGTTTGTGTGCACAGTCGAGCGTAATATCCGGTGCAACAGTGGTTTTGGGTCGTCACTTTCCATCCAAAAAGATGGACGGTTCGGATCATCCATGGGGATGATCATGGTGGCCCAAGGCTGAAAGTCAGGCGGGTTGGGTCGGGTTGGTGTTCAACCCTAACCCAACCCAAGGTTCCTATACCTCAACCCTAACCCAACCCAACCCAACCTCGGGTTGAGAATTCTCAACCCAAGCCCAACCCAAGCGGGCTCGGTCGGGTTGATCGGGTGTATACGTGCTAATATTTTCTTTATTACATTAGTTTATTGTATTTCAATATAGGACAACTACTCCTTTAAAAGTCATCTAGCATAGCATGCAATCTATTTAGAAAAGAGAAATCTGGCATATCTTATTCGCTTGAGTCATTGGAAATGACGTGGACAAATGAGACCCAACATTACTAGTGTGCCTTTGACACAAATGAACCACACACAATTATAATTTATAAGTAACTTATATATTGATCGGGTTCGGGTTGGGTTGGGCAACTCGAGACCTCAATCCAAGCCCGACCCAAGTTTTATCGGGTTGGTGTTTGTATAGCCCAAGCTTGAGATCGGACCTGATACATCCTACCCGAGCCCAACCCAATGTCGGGTCAGTCACGGGTCGGTCGAGTTGAACCCGCCCAACTTTCAGCCCTATGGTGGCCTACGGATCAATCAAACGAGAAGGAAGAAAAACAACTGTCTTTCTTTTCGAACGGCTGCGGGCGGGAATTCTTCCGTTTTTAGAAATGTCGGGTCAATGCCAGTTGACCGAGCTTCTCAGCTCGGTGCACATCAGGTGCACATGCTGGTGTACACACTAGTGACTAGGTGGGGTCCACAAGAATTGTTTGGATGAAAGCCACTCCGTTCATTAGATCCCATGGGTCCAAGTAAGACCCCTGACCATAGATCAGGCAGGGTGAAAGCCCAAGTGGGCCGTACATTTAGATTTATATCCTTTATGTGTAGTCTCGCCTTGATCCTATGGCCATATCACGTTCAATCTAATCATCAGCGGCTACAAGGACCCTAGGGTCTACCTATATGAAATCAAGATGTTGGATTAATGGACTAATCACCTAAATGTGGCACTCAGGTGATAAACCATTAAATTGGATTTGTGGATCCGATGAATGGTGGATTTGCTGAGTTGGGTCCCGAAATTAACGATGTATGGTTCAATTGTTTTAATAGAGTAGTAAGTGAAATTTCATCGCGATCAAATTCCCATAACTAGGCCTTTTGAAGTTTGGCATCGATTTCATGTAGGTGTGATGGTCCATCTTTAAAACTAACGGGCAAATCATTTTTCTTTAAGGATGGAGATCTCTTCTAATGGTCTTAAGGGTCATAAGGTTTGTCTAGATGAAGATACTTGGTTGAATTGACTAATCTTTAGTTATTAATAGCCCTATGAACCCTAAGAAGCAATTTGGTGGATCTGGTAGTCAAATCTAAAGGATGGATAATCCAAGAACGATGGACCTTGTGACTTTGATCCCTAATTTACTTTATGTGATTTAATTGTACTAAATAGGTGTATTCTGAAATATCATCATGATCCAGATTCTAATGGTCGGATTATTTATTTATTTATTTATTTAAGCACAAGGTCAATTTAATCATGTTGTGGTGGTTAAAGGGACAGATCGATCTCAAATCTTACGATTGTGTTGTGAGTAGTCTTAGTCCAACATCAGATGGTTGAAAGGTCATCAGGAATCTAAGGCTGATTGAACTAAACTCTTAAAGGTCTTGTCGTCATAGTCAACATCAAATGGTTAAGATGGATAGATTGAGGGTGACTGTTCAAGTAAGCTAGGTTAGCGTTCATACTAAGTTGGGTAACACGATAACTGTTGATGATTCCTAGGTTTTTTAGCCTAGTTTAAGATATCATTCAATTTAGTTAAATTACATGGTCACACCCGAGTGTTGAGAAGTATGAGGCATTACATACCCCAAAATCATATGTGGTACGTCAAGTAACTCATTCTGGTTTAGGAGATATACTTGTTAAATGAATAAAGAAATAAACGAATAAAAAAAGAGAAAATATTTTTTATATGCTTATATATACATATTTATATAAATATGTATTAGAGAAAAATGTAAGGGGGAAAAAAGTTCTCCACAAAAATTTTAAAAAATAAAATTGCACAGACTGCCGTAGCGGCAGATTGTGCCAAATTTATTTACCCCACTGCTTTTGTGGGTCCCATCATGAGGTATGTGTTATATCCAAACCGTCCATCTATTTGGCAAGCTCGTATTAAGGCTTGAGATGAAAAATAAGACAAATCTAACAATCAAGTGGACCACGCTATAAAAGGCAGTGGGGGATTGGACGTCTACCATTGAAACCCTTTTAGGGGTCACAGAAGTTTTGGATCATTATGAAATTTGTTTTTCCTCTTCATCCAGGTCTTTGTGACCTTATGAATAGATTGGATGGAAAATAAATGTTATGGTGAGCCCTACAAAATTTCAACGGTGAAAATCAATTTTCCCGTTGTTATTTGTGGTGTGGCCCAGTTGATCTTTGGATATGATTCTTTTTTTATTTATTTTTTATTATGCTCCAAAATGATCTCGAAATATGGATGAATGTTGTGGATATAATAAATACATAACTATGGGGCCCATGAAACTTTGATCTCTTTTGAACCTTTCGTACAACACGGAGTTTGAGGAGCATCAACACTCGTCTTCGCACACCAGCCAATCCACTTTCGAAAGGAATGGCGGGGGTATTTTGGTCCGATGAAAAGTTGCCCAAACATTAGGGGCATATTTTGGTATAATAAGTTTGGACTGCATTATAAGGTTGTTGGCTTAAAGGTGAGGCATACAGTAAGAAAAAGCTCAAAAAAAATCAGAATGGTTCATTTGATGCTACACCCTATGAAATTCCAGTGCCCAACTTTCACTTTGATCCAAAACTCAGGAGAAATTAAAGAAACTATTTTCTTTTTGCCATAGCCATTAGAGTTTTGAATTAGGGTGAAAGTTGGCCCCTGGGGTTTAATGGGTTGCCACATCATATGAATGGTTTAGATTTTGTGTTCATATCACATGAGTTTTTAAAAAGTTCTCACAATGATAAAAAACACACACACTCGGTGATCAAGTTTTTTTTAACCGTTGATTTATATGGCTAATGTTTAAACTGCTCAAATCATTGTATTAATGTCCGCCACTCTCAGTGTGTTTTCAAATTATTCAAGGAAAAAGGAGAAACGGTCCAAACTGAACGGAAACGGATTAGCTACTCCCCCTGCCACCAGCCAATGGCCGGTGGTCAGTGTTCTGTGGGCCCCATGATAATATATGTGTTTCATCCATGCCGTCCATCTGTTTTTCTAGATCACTTCATAGTATTACCAAAAAAATGAAATATATCCCAATCTCAAGTGGACCACATTACAGGAAACAATGTTGAATGAACATTGACCATTAAAACTTTTAGGAGCCACAAAAGTATCAGATCAAGTTGATCTCTGTTTTTTCCCTTAATCTGGGTCTTTATGACCTAATCAACAGATTGTATGTCAAATAAATAGTACAGCGTGCCTTAAGAGGATTTAAATGATGAATATCCAATCACTATTGTTTTCCTGGGGTGTGGTCCACCTGAGATTTATATCCCTCTCGTTTTTGGACAAAGCCCTAAAATGATCTTTAAAAATGGATGAACGGAATGGATGAAATACATACATCATGGTGGGCCCAAAAGCACCGACCATCAGCCACGGGGCTGGTGTCAGGGGGAGTAGCCAATCCGTTTCCAAACTAAACAGTCAAAGAAAGGACGAAAAGGATCCGTCAGCTAAGAAAGGATTGGGGTCACCCTTTATCCATGACAGGGGAGATCATATCAACGGTCCAGATCACCTGAGCACAGCCCAACTGGTGCAAAATGGATGCATCAGGGCACTGTTCAGGTTGTGATGCGAGAGACCCTCCATTTCCTCTTCCGCTCACATGGACCATCCACCCTTCAATAACGTAGCCATCACATGGACCATGTGGCAGAAATAGACGAGTGAAAAATACGGACCGAAGGCCCCGTTTCAATGTACACGAGTGCCGTCAGATGAATGAACCAGCCTATCTTTTGTCCAGCGCATCAACATTAATTGCGTGTCCTTCACTTGATCAGCGGCTAGGACCTTGCACACGTGTGCAACGTGTTGGTACTTTACCAGGCCACTGCTTGTCGTTTACTGTCATACCTTGTTTTTTACCATTACCGAAATAGTCAACCAGAAACGAACACTGGTAGCATGCGGCGGATTTTCTGAGGAAACTCAGGAGTGCGACCAAGAATCGAAAAAGAACTATGGAGTGAAAGAAACAGAACATGGCTGAGAATCTAAGGAAGAAAATAAGAAATGCGGACGTAAGCTCAAAAGTGGAAAGCTGCCGAGTAGAAGAGAAACTGCCAAAGACGAAGGACAATCCAGTAGCGATGATGCTTAATAATAGTAACAGTTATTAGTTGTAATCGAAGTTTATACTTATACGCTGGATGATTGCATTTTTATAATCTACTTTTTAGGAATAGCTTTACTTTTTGATTATCATCTGATTATTACAAATTTCTATAAGTAGTTGGTTAAATTATGATAATATATATTTATATTGGACTTATCTACTTATTTCAATGCTTAGGGTCAAAATTAATCAATTTAAATCAAGCCCTTAGAATGATTCTAACACGTATGCATACACCACACGTGATGGAAAACAAGCTGAATACCAACATTCACTACTGTAACTGAATATTCTTCTAGTTGGTCCCATGCTACAGTATGGGCTGGTTGGTGATTTGGGGCCCACCATGATGTATGTGTTTCATCCACTTGAGATTTGTATCTACTTTTTTTTTTTTTCTTACACATGCAAACACACCCCCACACACTCACGCCATAGTGGGATTTCACCACCTATGAATGCCCGGACCCTTGACTGGGTGTTGAAACTCCTGAGAGTCTACCACTCGAGCAAGGGTAAGGATCCAGATTTGTATCTACCTATTATTTAGTTCATGTCTTGAAATAACTGATAAATTGATGGATAAAAAACACACATCATGTTGGGCCACCGAGCACCCACTAATAGCTTAGCCAATGATATGTTGAGTAGGGAGATTGGCCTGAAGTGATGTCATCAAATTCTATGGACCCCACCAAGATAAATATTCAATGTATACACCGTTCATCAATTTGGAGAGATGATTTCGGAACATGATCCAAAGAAAGAGGCAGATTCAAAACTGCAGTGACCCACCACAGAAAACAGGGGGAGAGTGACCCCACCATTGAAACCTTTCTAAGGTCCCCCGTGATGTTTATTTGAGATCCAACCTGTTCATAACTTCACACAGACATTAACGAAGGGAAAACACAAATATTAGCTTGATCGAAAACTTTTGTGGGCCGAAGAACTTTTGTAATGGTGGACGTCACTCTCTCCACTATTTTCTGTTGTGGATCTTCTTGAGCTTTGGATATGACTCATTCTTTGGCTCATGCCCTAAAATGATCTCTCGAAATGGATAGACGGTGTTGAAACAGAACATACATCATGGTGGGACCCACAGAACTAGGTGGCGTCACTTCAGTAGCTAGTCTCACTGCTCAACCTGTGCTAGCGACCTCCATTGGCAGAGTTAATATGCAATCCGCCTCGGGATGGGGTAAGCCGGAGAATTATAAAACCACTTTTCATAGACACGTGGCATGGCGAGTTATCATTTGGACCGTCCATCTAATTGCCCCTATCTTGGATGGCAAACGGCTCAAAATACACACGATCAAACATCTAATCGGCAGCTTTCAAAGCAAGCGGTGGAAAACAAAAATAAGCTGACGGTCAAGTTCAGTGTCGAGATGATACGCTGGAGTCGGAAGAACCAGAATATGCACACCCCTGTGGATATCTACAGCACACATGGCACGTTGATCTGCAAATCGGGTCTGACCATATTCAGCTCCTTATCATGGGTTGTTTATCTAAAAAAAATTACAACTTTTAAATAATTCTATTCATCTGATCTTATGTGGTCATTGAAGTGACTGTGGAAAAAAAAAAAAAAAAAACAGTTGACCATCATAAATGCCTTGAAGTAACTAGTTGGGAATTGCATAATTTCTGTCCAACTAGCTATGCATTTAATCAGAAAAGCCCCTCTCGTAAATGTAATGCCTGTAATGAAATAGCTCAACATGTGTGTCTTATTCACGTAGAATGAGAACACGTGTGACGTTCATCAAGTAAGACTTAATGAGGACATGTTATCTGCTAAAAATTTATTAAATGAAGCTGTTTGTCACATTTTTCAGTTTGAATGCTTGTCACGTGTGACATATGCAGCCATGTCAGAACTGAATATGTGGCTCGATTCCAACTAAACAATTTGACCACAAGTACCAGTATAGGCAGATACGATGAGTGCAATACGATTATTTATGACTGAGATGTGAGAAGATCAGTCACCTATTCAACCACTCGCTAATTATTTTATAGAGCAATTAAGTGATATTTGGAGGTCCAAATTCTTTCTTCAAAAATGGGTTCCACTTTGCCTTTTGTACAAAAGCTTTTTTCTGATACTTGTTACCGTGAAACAAAAAGGAAATACTTAACAGTTGGTCGAGGCACAATTGTAAGGTGCCTTTGTATATCAATAATTACTTATATTGAGATAAAAGTCTAGCACATGAGCATAGATCGAGATTACAGCTAATCGACTCTAACTACTCATATGAAATAGATAAGCTATGATAAGAAAAGATAAATTGCAGGATAATTGAATGATAATTTGATTGGTTTGTTTAATTGGTATGAGATGACTTATTCTCTTGATATTTTTTTTAATTTATAAGCTTCTCTACTATGCAGATACTTTGTATCTGTTTATGTTCTTTACTTCAACGATTACGGTAGCTGAATCTTTGACACGTGAGAGTTCCAGATCCTTCTGCCTCTTTATATTTTTCTAATCGTTCTTCTGTTGACCACTTTTTGTCCTTTGAGTTTCTCGGTCGTACATTGTTATCAGATGACATGTATTGGTAACTCAGCA
Organism: Magnolia sinica; assembly: GCF_029962835.1. Lineage (NCBI taxonomy): Eukaryota > Viridiplantae > Streptophyta > Magnoliopsida > Magnoliales > Magnoliaceae > Magnolia > Magnolia sinica. The sequence continues at coordinate 93,840,045 of NC_080575.1, forward strand.
TCCGCTGTACTTCCATAAAAAGCGATTCAAATATCTTTAAAGATATTTTGCATGCTATTTCTTTCTCGTGCAACGACATGTGTCCTTTCCTCATTGGTTATTAAAAATAATAATAATTAGGATACAACACAAGTAAGACTTACTAAATATTAAGTAATGTCATCTGTTGAAAATTATTAAATTATAATCAAATGCTGGAATAAATATCTATTTTTGACCACATGCACAATAATATTAAAATCAAAATGCTTAGATTTTTCGCAATTCCCTTTCAGTACATCTAAGGATTCATGTTAATCTATTATACTTAAAAATAAAAAATAAATAATTAACGACTCTCAATACAATGATAACTCTCTCTCTCTCTCTCTCTCTCTCTCTCTCTCTCTCTGACAACATCATATAAATTACTCCAAGCCAACTAAGGTTTACATAAGACTCCATATGAAATTATGAAATTGGCTTATGGACTAGGGGCATACCCCCATACCCCAAGCAAAGGAGCGCCACCCCCTGCAACCTAGCCCAGAGAGCTTAGTGCGAAGCTTGACCTACGAAAATATTGATTGGATGAACAATACATATTTGCTGAACGTGCTTCCTAAATCCTAACATCAAACATACATATTCAACTGTTGGATGAATTTTATATCAGCTTCCATTTTACATAAACTACCTTAAAGCTACTAATTATATTTTTATGACATGGATACATTGTATCCCAACTAATGAACGGATCATCTCTCCTGTAAATGTATTACATTGCCTGAATCTATGGTACATGCATGGCTACCCACTTAAATGAAGAGATGGAGAGAGAGAAATATGAGCTCATTTTTTAATGATGCTGTCAGAAGGGTCTCACCAGGTCAGACGGTGGCATTTCATTGGCCTGCTGGATACCTTATTTAAGAAATCGTAACTGGGTATGCTCTTATGGTACTAAGTAAATTCAGTTTGGCCCACCTTGAATGTACTTAGTCTATCCATGCCGTCCATCCGCTTTTCCATCTAATTTAAGGGTTTGATCCCAAAATTGAAGCATATCCAAAGATCAAGTGGATCATGCCACATGAAACAGTGGGGATAATGATTTCCACCGTTGAAACCTTTCTAGGCCCCACAATGATGTTTATTTGTCATCCAACCTGTTCATAAGATCATACATACATGGATGAATGGAAAACATTAATATAAGCTTGATCCAAAACTTCTGTGACCCCCAAGAAATTTCAACGGCAGAAGTTCAATTCAACTGTTTACTATGGTGTAGTCCATTTGAGCATTTTATATGCTTCATTTTTGGGCTCAAGTCCTAAAATTATCTGGGAAAATGGATGGACGGAGCGGATAAAATACATATATCATGGTGGACCTCATAGAGTGTACTCTGTACGCCAATCGGCTACCCTTGACCCGTCAATCTTTTAAAAGTTAATAGCCCCTCTCTGATCAGCCTGTGGAATGACGTCACATGATCACAGTCGACGGAACTTGTGTCATTGGGCAGACCAAATCCACTCCCAAAAAAGATTGGCTTGCTTGGTTCTTCTCTCTCTCTCGCACATGGCAAGTTACTCTCACCCATTCAAAGTTCACGTGGTCAGCAGGAAGAGGGGGATCCACATCAAGATGTTTGTGAGAAATTCACCTCATTTATCAGTTTTTCCGACTCATGTTAGAACATGATTCTGAAAATGAAGTACATCCAAAACTCAAGTAGACCACGCAACAGGAAACAGTTGGGATGGAAGCTCATCATCGAAACCTTTATGAGGCCACAAAAGTTTTGGATCAAGTTAATATTCGTGCTTTCAGTTCATCCAAGTTAGACCGACCCTATGAATGGTTTGGATGACATATAAATATCATGGTTGGTCCATTAAGGTTTTAACGGTAGGTGTTCCATCTCCACTATTTCTTATGGTGCGGTCCACTTAAGTTCTGGATTTCGCTCATTTTCATAATTATGAGCCAGAGAAACTGCTGGATAGGGTGATTTTCTCAAGGACATTTTGGTGGCCCACCTAGATTCCGACCATAGCCTAACCTGCATGAAATCTACAGCTCTTCTGCCACCTAAAAAATTTATACGTAAAACATCTAAATTCATATGGGGAAAGTGGGACGCCTAAAAAATTATACCTAAAACCTCTAAATTCATGTGGGATCATGGCCAACAAAAAATTGAAATAGTGAGAATTTAAGGTAATTCTTTCATCCTGACGAGGCACATCATGTGAAAGGATTCGATGGCGTATAAACCCAGTGATAGCTTACACAAAATTAATGGCGGGTATTCCATCTCAACTTTTTCATATGTTGTGTTGTATCCGGCTCTTGGACATGATATTTGGATTTAACGGTTAATAAAAGGCAGTATACCTGATGGGTGGGGTGGATCTCATGAAAGTTACACATAGGCACGTAACTCTCGGTTTGGAAAGCAATGGAGATGAATGCGGAATGATAAAGGCTCGTTTGGATACCACCGAATAACTAAAAAAACAAAAACCCTCATGTAAACTAATAAATTATTTTTCTTAATTAACTTAAATAATTAATTTATAACAAAAAGTAACTTATTTTGATTAGTCTTTTTATTTTGCTTTTCAACTTAAGAAAATTAACTTATTCCTAATTATTGTGAGCAAACTTGTGCCCTGGAGCTTGATGAATGGATATGTCATGTTGGAAAATATTTTCAATGATGTTTTTGAGAAATCTACCCCATTGATTATTTTATTCATGTCATTTTAGAAGGTGGGTGCCCTAAATATGATGTAGATCCAATACTCAAGTGGGCCACACAACTTGTAATAATGGCATTTGTCATGCCCCAAAATTCGGGTACAGAGTGTGCACCCTCAGACCCGAGTTTCAGTTCGTAACTCATACACAAAGTGTACTAACTTAATTCCTTAATCAATTTAATCAGATGTGATTATTACATTAAGTATAAGTTCCACAATAATCTCAATCACACATACATAACACTTAGCACCAATTAACCATGCATAGATAAATCTTGACGACCCTTAAAATAAAATAAACCTTAAAAATCATTCATTTATTATACTATCATACTATGATTATGTTTATTTCATGCTAACATTGTTTCAATGAAATAAATCTAAATAATCTCTTAAAATCTCAAAACCAATACTGATATGCATTATATGTTAATTAAACTATGCTAACAAATAAAACATATAATCAGAAATTGTCTAATGCCGTCACTTCATCTTCAGATAAGTATGACCATATTTCAGGTGGGTCGTGTTAAGGTATGGTAGATCATTCCAGTTCTTGCGCCACATCATCTGCTAATAACTCCTCTGTACGGTTTTTTCATCAATAAAAATGTAAGCTAGTCAGGCTTAGTGAAATAATTCAGCATGGTTCATAACCATAACAATTAAAATAATACAAAAATGTATGTACAATGATATGGTATGAATGCATCAGATGGGATGATCATCCATCTGATTGGGTTGGAGGTCGTCAACCCGCATCCACCCGTTGGGTAGGCTTCCACCGTTCAGTAGGCTTAGGCATAGACCGCATCTGGTAACGCTCTACCAGGATCGACATTTCTTCAAAGGAGGGCCCCTAAGATCGATCATGCATTATGCAAATGCAATGAATGATAGATGAAATGTAAATGCATATTTTTCATATTTGGCATAGTTGTCTCGATCAGAATATTCACATATAAATTTAGTGTACAATTATCATATCAAAATACTTAAATTAGTAAATCAATCAAACAATCACAATGATTTATTTTAATTTTAATAAATTATGAGACAAGTTGGGTTACTCACCTAAGTCTGGCAGTATAAACTCCGCAATGTAATTAGGTTGGATTGAATTCCGAGGTCCTATCAATTATATCAATAATATTATTATTCATCTATTTTTATTACATGGTGGGGCCCACCTTTGATTAACATCCTAGGTGGTCAGATCCAAAATAATCAAATAATTAAAATTTTTATTTTATATTTCTATTTTTTTATTTCCTTTTTAAGATTATAAAATTGATTGGAAATTATTTGATCGAGGTGGCCTATCGGATGATCAGATCATTCAGATTCTTGAGGTCTTGTTATGTTTTGCCTCTACACATTAGATAAATGGCGTAGATCTAACCACACATACACCAATGCCCCATCTCGACCTTCTACGCCAAGTGATACCCACACTTGCACAAAAATCTAAGATTTCTTTATTAAACACTTCTAGATCTAACTAATGTGACCCATCTTGTGGTCAGATTGATCTGAAATTTAAGGCTCTTATATATTTTGGCCTTAGTGATCATATGATCCATACAGATCTATTCTAATTTGATCAGATGCACACTGGTTATAATTACATAATTTTAGACTCCCTCACCTTTACATTGAATCTACCCGTAATTCAATACAATGAACGTGTGGCCGATCCACACCGTTCATTGCATACATCGAATCAAATTACATTAAATATATAAAAAATACTAAAATGAGGACGATATACATACCTGATCTAAGCAATCCAAAACTCTCTCTCCCTTTCTTTCTTATTGTAGGTAGCCTTTTTGTTAATATCTAATTTCGATTAGAACTCTTTTTACATTTGGGTGTTTGAATCTTGAGAAATGCGGGGAGGGTTAGAGGTATATTTAAAGTATACGGGTTAATGATATAGATAGAATAAGAGATAAGATAGATTTAAAATAAATATAAAATAAAGATAAGATTTAAAAAAAATCTTTTATTATTATTATTATTATTATTAAATTTTCACGGCCTTTACAGCATTGAACACCTAATGTCGAAACCATGCACGCCTATTGTCGTGTAGCCCATCATGATGTTTTTGAAAAATTCACTACATCTATCAATTTTTTCAGTTCACTTTAATTGATGTATCCAAATATATTGAAGATCTAAAACTCAAGTGGACCACTAAGCTTGAAAAAACATTATTAAACCTCTTATTAGAATAGAGGAGCCAAAAAAATTGAAGTGTCCCACCTTAATATTTTTAAGAAATCTACCTTGTACACCATTTTTCTTAGCCCACTCATTAGGCCCAAATATGAGGCAAATCCAATACTTAAATGAGTCACACTACTTGAAACAGTGGTATTGAACCTCCACCGTTGAAATAATCATGAGACCCACATTTAATTTTTTGAAATATCCACGTGTTTCTTCATATGATCTTATGGGGTAAAAATGACCTTATGACCAGTTTGGATGGCATATAATAATCACAGTAGGCTTCACAAAATTTTCAATGGTGGTCATTCAATCTCCATTGTTTCCTTCTATATGGCCCACTTAACCATTGCATCTCCCTCATTTTTTAGCCCACCTCCTAACATAATATGGTAAAATGGATGGACCGGGTGGATTTCTAGGAAATATCATGGTGGCCCTAGGCACGAGTTGGGTTCATTTAGCAAGCGTAACAACATTTTCAGTCAAGTGGTGATGGTGAACTCACTTTGATGTATGTGTTGTATATCTATAATGTCCATCCATTTTGCTAGCTCATTTAAGGGCATGAGCCCAAAAATAAAGCAAATCCAAATCTCAGGTGGACCACACCATCACCGCTTGACTGAAAATGTTGTTACGCTTGCTAAATGAACCCAACTTCTTGGGGCCACAAAAGTTTTGGATCAATTTAATAGTTGTATTTTCCTTTAATCCAGATTATTAACAGGCTAGATGGCAAATAAACATTACAAGGGGAGATTTTCATCCAATTGTTGCATTTAATGGGAACCTAATGGATGGTCAAGATCATCCGCCATAGCTAGCTTTTGTCATATTTCTCATACATGATGGGCCACACCATAAGAACATTTTGGATCACCCAAAGGTGGATGCCACATGGACAGTTTGTTTGGACAAGTGAACTGCTCGGACAAAAATTTGTATTTCTAGGAAGTTTTTAATCATGAGCGTTCAATGACCACTATTTCCTATGGTGTGGTCCGCCTGAGATTTGGAGCTGACTCATTTTTGGGAAAATGCCTTAAAATGAATTTTTTTAAAAAAATGGATGAATGAAATAAATATATAACACATATGTTAAGGTGGGGCCCACTGTCATGGCATTGCTGGATTGGGTGTTTCCTAACCAAACGTGATTTTTGGACTATTTGCTTTAAAAAACACAACATGCTTATCTACTTATTAAGTTGAAACAAAGATAAACTATTTAAAGCATAAGTAACTTGTCATCCAAACGCACCCTAGGTGACTAGGAGGAAGATATTCCACTGCCCTATGTGAGAGACATGCAAGCACTCACCCAAAGTGACTAGGTGGTAGATATTCCACTGCCCTATGTGAGAGACATGCAAGCACTCATTACTGCATGGGACAAACATACATCAGATCCACTGCATCCAGCAGGTGAGCCATCTAGATGTCCCGGCTCGCACATGGGAATGAGATCTGGCTGTCCTTCTACTGGTACATGTAAATCACATTGCCAAAAGTCAAGATGGTATACTCCTTCAAGTGGGCCACAATTTTAGAATCTTAGAAAATCATGCTTAAAGTTTCTTCATCCCTAAATTCTTTTGTGAATTGTATCTCATATAATTTACAAAGTAATTTGATTTTTCTGACCCAGAATCAAAGTAATGGGACTAAGTAAATAGATGGCTTAGATCTCATACTTGTGTGCACGGTTCCCCATTTGACGCCCTATAAATGAAATGCCCAATAATCATGTTTCACCTTTGAATAATGGATTTGAATACGAGTACATTATCACACTCGACGTATGTTTCTTGGGATGGCTTGCATAGGATAGAATGCAGATCATGAACGGTTCAGATCATCGTTTTAGATGGATTCGGTGGAGAGGGAAAGAGAGCAAAACGCTATATAGAAATAGCAAAGAGCAAATGAGAAACGCATGGAGATTACATTTTCAAGAGAGAATAATGAAAATGAGAGAAAGGGATTGATATTTGTGAGTCCGAGTCATATTTCTAACTATGCACATGATAGCATCAAATGATATAAGTCTTAGATGAAAATCTACAATGGACTAGAACACCTTTGCCAACCATTCTTTATTTCGGCAGCATTTAGGGTAAATTCATACATTTCATCTAAAGGGTGATTTTAGTAAATAATCAATGGGTAAGATGTTGTTCAAAACCATAGTGGCCCCATTGTTCAAACCTTGGTTGTACTGGATATTTACGAGCATCTCTCTCCCACTCTGGGGGGTAGTTTTGTTTTAAGGGACGCATTAGGCGGCTTATTATCGATCCAAATGATTCATTCATTCATGCAACTAGGAGTAAGTCATGGTGCAAAAATATAAGTGATCCTTAACTTCTGATTAATAGGACGAAAAAGAATGGTCAAGATTAACCGGAGAAACAAAATGGTCCAATCATTATCTTGAACCGTCTATAAGATAGATCTTATTTTGTATTTCTTATTATTCTAAAATAATACTTTGATGTAGTGGAACATATTATCCCTATTCAAAGGATTAGATCACCCGACTTACTCTTCAGGCATGTTTGTTTTCCTATTTAACATTGTAAATGGTGGTAAATAGGTAATTATAACCTTAACCTATTTCTATTGTTTGGAAGAGATGAAATACAAAGGGTATACTTTTTGAAAAAATGGGTGAGAATGACTGAGTGAAATTTGTGGATCTCACCATGATGTATGTGATCGATCCACGCTGTCTAACTATTTTATCAAATCATTTCACGGTTTATGCCAAAAAATTAGGTAGATTATAAGCTCAAGTGGACCACACTGCAGCAAACAAGGAGATATTGACATCCATCATTGAAATGTGAAGCCATTCGTGGGTCCCACACTGATTTTTTTATGTGATCCAACCCGTTCATATGATCACATAGACACAGATGAAGGGAAAACACAAATAGTAGCTGGATACAAAACACCTATGGCCCACAAGAAGTTTTCAATGGTGTGGGTTTAATCCCTGTGTTTCTTGTGCTGTGGTCACTTGAACTTTGGATTTGCCTCAATTTTCAGTTTATGCCCTAAAACGAGCCGTTACAATGAATGGACGGCTTGGATCAGACACATAAATCATGGTGGGCCCTGTAAAATTTTGAAAATTTTCCTTAATATTAGTGTCAAGTCAAATCAAATGTCATCGTGTATGGGCGGCTACAGTGTATTTCTGATGGGAAGTAATAATTGTTTATTTACCTTTATTTCCAACTTTAAATAAGAAAACAAGCACCCCCTTGGTTGCACCCATGAATGAATAGTTTGGATGACAATAGGTTATCTTGTGTAAGCTTTAAAAGGTTCGGAGACTCTAAGGGGACATAATTAAAATTGATGCAGGGGCATTTTCACACTGCGCTGCGTTCAAGTGTGACGGACAAAAGTACGCTGTAAGACCCGTGTCCTAGTCCGTACTGTTCCGTTAGCTTTCGCGGTCCTTCCGGTCAAATTCCGGCAACCTTCGCACCGTATTCGGTGTCTGCGCACAATCCTAAGCCAGGTCCCGCGCACCGACGTCAGCTTGATCTGAAAGTTGTATCATAGCGACCGCGTCGTCGCCGCGGTTCCAACGCTGTGACTTGCGCACCGAACCGATACCCAGGCAAGAAGATGCCGATCAGCGTTTATTCCGAAGAAACACCGCGCGTTGCGAATTTCAAGGGAATCTCTACAATTAGTCTCATCAATCAACCATTAAAGCATCCCATACCTCAAGTACAACAACCCATCTCCACCTTTTTCAAAAGTCTACCCTCTTTCCACCTCACCACTCCTCTTTTTCCCATTTTCAACATCAACCATACCCCTTTTACAATTTTTCAACCCAAACCATCCCCCATCACACCTCACCCATCCATATCACCCCTCTCTCTCTCATTTCTCATATCTCTCCAAGCAACCCAAGCCTCTCACATCCAACACTTCTCTCCCAAACCACAAGTGTGGTCTACCTTCCATCTTCTATCTACACCCTCTCATCTCTCATCCCCACCATCAAAAGTCCATCAACCTCCATCAAAGTTGAAGCTAAGGAGCATTGGAGTCTAAGGGACCAAGAAGAAGGAAGATAAGGTGGGTGATTTGTCATTATTTTAAATTTTAGGGCCCACTTGTTGATGGGACCCATTTGGATGTATGTGATTTAATCAAGAGGGCCCATAGTGGCGGGGTTCCTCTATCTCACCGTACATCTCTCTCTATCTCTCTCTTTCTCTCTTTCTTTGTAATGGTGTGGATCCCACCAATATGTGCTACATCTACCCCGTCCATCTACATCAGACGGTGTGGCCCACTCTATTGCAGGTGATGATCCACACCATCCATTGTTTGGATGGACCCAATGTATTTATATATATAAATATATGTATATATGTTATATTTTATATAATATATATAATATAATATGTATTATATATATAATATAATATATATATTGTATGCATATATGTTGGTGGGCCACATCTACGTGGGACCCACCACAGCAATGTGTTTATGCATGTCGTCCAGCGTCCCTGGACGCTGGACGTTGGCAAACTGAGAAGTGTAAAATGGCATGGGAGGTACTAACGAGTTAGTCAAATGGTGGGCCACTCATGCAGGCCCCACCTTGATGTATATATATAATCTAAGCCGTTTATTCCGTTACCCAGTTCATTTCAGCCGTTGAACCAAAAATTTGGACTAATCTGATAGCCAAGCGGGCCATACCAAGGGAAATAGCGGTATTACCATTAAAATACCTCCCTGATGCTCCTGTATGTCTGAAATATTCCAATATTGGACTCTATGGGATTGTATCAACCTACAGGGACCAGTGGCAGGATCGGATCGATCTGATAAGGGCCCTACCCCAGGGAAACCATGGAAAAATTGGTTTTCAAAAAAAAAAAAAAAAAACAACACTTACAGCAGCTGCTGTTGCTCGGGTGACGGACGGGTGACCGGGCTGGGGCTCACGGCCCCAGCTGTGGGCCCCACCTTGATGCTTTCAACCATCAACACCGTGCAATTGATGGGTCCCCTCAGTCCACACGTCCACTCCGAAAATCAGCCTTATACGGAACTCAGGTGGGCCATACCATTTAAAATCATGTGAAGACATGCCAAAACATGTAAAATCACTTGGTGGGGCCTACCAGAGTTTTGGATGTCACTGAAATTTGGTCTGGACCGTTAGTCCAGTGGGACACACAAAATGGGTGGGCTGGATCGTGGGCCACATCACGGTGGGCCCTAGATTTGGGGGCTCTTCAATAGTTGGAATGGCAAATAAACATAACCGTGGGCCAGGTCCACGTGAACTCCCACGGCAACAAAAAATAATAATAATAATAATAATAATAATAATAATAAGTAGTATGGTGGGCCCCCTGGTCCGCGTGGCCTATCAACAGGTTGGGTGAAAAATAAATATAACTGTGGGCCCATTTTGGACAGAAAATAAATATAGCATTGGGCCCATTTTGTATGGAAAATAAATACTACAGTGGGCCCTATTCAGGCCCACGTGACCTTATGAATAGATTGGATGATAATAAATATTTTAGTGGGCCCTACCCTGGTCCACATGATCTTATGAACAGATGGGTGGAAAATAAACATTATAATGGGCCCTAAGTTGGGTGGAAAATAAACATTATATTGGGCCCTAGGTTGGGTGGAGAACAAGCATTATGGTGAGTCCTACCTAGGACCCGCCTATGTATGTATTGTAAATCACGCCCTCTATTAGTGTGGGCTCCATCATGATGTATGCGTTTCATCCAACTGTCTAACTGTGTTGGAGATAATTTAAAGCCCATTGTGGAGGCCCATCTTCATGTATTAGTGGTCCTTGTTGAGGCCCGCCTTGATTTGTATTAGGCCCGTATTATGAGGCCCATTTGATGTACTGGAGGCCCACGGGTCAAGGCCCAATAGGATGAACATAATGTCCCTTATAGTGTGACTCCACCATAGCATATGTATTGACACTTATAACGGGCCACGCCTTAGGAGCAATGCTGATTTGACGTTCACATTGATAATGTTGGTTAAATGTCCGCATTATAGCTCTCCCTAAGGCCCACTGATAGGCCCAAACTTGTGGTAAGTAGGTCGTCTAGGCCCATCTCCATTATACCTAGAACCCATCTCTTATTACATGTTTAGTATAGATGCATGATTCATAATTATTCGCACCATATGTATGCCTGATGTGAGGAATGACCGATCATAGCATATACCTTTGGATAGACTATTTATGGGCTCCCTGATAGGCGGAGTTGCCTCATATAAGTGCATGGTATATACAGGGCTGTTGCATGACTGATAGTGTGATTCATGCACTTCATTTGTGTGATTGTAGTTACTGTATGCCCTAGCCACATCAGGGCCATAGCCTCCACAGACACATCGTGGATGGCAGGATTGGAAACCGAAAATTTTTGGTTCAAGCATACGGGCGCCATAGATGTCCCTAGGTGAAAATCTCTAAATCCGATAGTATCAGAGGATGACCCCAACGTCGAGACAGAGTAGATATATGAGCGCACGAGGGCCGAATACCAGGAGGCCGCGTCTTCCACTGTGTCGTAGTCGGTTGGAAAGGGGTGTGGCCTTACTCACCCCAGGGTAGGGGACAATACTAGGTTGAGTTTGACCAGCTCGTGAATGGGTCCGCTATCGACGTGCCGGATAGGTATTGGCAAACTATTAGTCAGGCAGATAGTGAGGTTTCTTACGCTCACTTGTACTGTGCAAGTAGGAGAGCGGCAGTGCCATTTGGAGTATACTAAACCCCGGTGATTATCTAGAATTAGAACTATACTGATATATGATGAGGATTGGCATGCTTAAGTTGCATCTCGTATCGTATGGCCATGTTATGGCCGATAGCATTCATATTGTGCACCGCATAGCCTTGGTACGGCTGATTGCATCCATGTGCTCATCACCATGATTCCGCATTACTCTGACCTTGCATTTTGAGCACGCTTATATTGCGCACATACTTACACCACCCTCTAAGCTTTCTATAAGCTTATGCACGATTGATGCGTGCAGGTGACGCCAGGACGCAGTCGCAGCCATAGTCTCGCCATAGTTGGAGCGTGCAGCCGAGCTTCTGGAGTTTTGTTTCTTTTGTTGCATTGTATTTTCCCTTTCTGCTGCATTGTACTCAAAAGTTTTTTATCATAGTGAATTTTATGGTGGTGTTCTTGTGGTTATTGTTTATGGGTTATGCTTTTGTTATGCTCATTATGAATCAGACTGATGACTTGAAATCCTCCTTGTAGTATCCCAGGATCGAAACCTGGTGAATGGGTGCCGGGATCCGAAAATGGGGTTCTACGGAGGCTGTCGGCGCCGGATTCGGCGATCGGGAATTTTGTGAGCCCAGTTTCCGAGTTCGGGGCGTGACATACACTCGGGGAAGATGTCTCGTGAGAAGCGGATGGCTCATATGAGGTGGGTCTCATCCGTGTGAGACGGGTGGCTCGTATGAGATGGAATCTATGTAATATGGGACCCACGAGGGGAGTTCAGTGTAGGTCCATGTAATTGACTCGGTCATAGTTCGGGTCCATGTAATGGCTCAGCCGTGGCCCCGATTTGCACTGTACTCATGCAAACTTTTTTGAGAACTCATCATACGTGATGTGACTCGAAAATCTGAACGGTCCAAGTGAAGCAGCACCTCATGAAACCTCCTGGGCCTAACTTTTACTTCGATCCAAAACTTTTGTGGGCCATGAAAAGTGAAAAAAGTTTGCTCCCTGATTTCATTTCTCTTTGCTATGGCCCACTATAATTTTAGATCAGGGTGAAAATTTGTCCGGGGATTATGCATCACATGGACCGTTCGGATTAGAATCCCATGACACATGTTGTAACACCCCCGATTTTCAGGGGCCGCATGGGAACTCGGCCTCCAAATTCCCGGGTGTCGCTTATATCCTAATTATGGTAATTTGTACATAAATCAGTTTAAATGAGCAATAAAAGAATCGGCTGGAATATAAACCACAACCACAACTAATCTACTGAAATAAATGCGACTAAGAAATACAAGTCTATAGGAATATCAAACGAGTCGCACAAGGCGTCGCCCGACAAAATTTATATAAGAAATGCTCAAAGGAAATGGTGCACTAGATCCCTACTCAACAACCCATAAACAACCCGCACAGTCTACGATGATCCGCCCATAAGCTAGATGTGGGAAAGCTCCTCTTCCCTATCTATGCTCACGTCGTTCGACTCATCAAGATCCGCCTCACCTGCATCTAGTAAAGGGTCTGGTTGGTGTTTTAAAACACCGTCCCAAAGTGGGAGTGGGTAGCTAACTCAGTGATTACTATTAGCCTTAAGTTATAACAAGCATCAATTATATGATGAATTTAATGAAAGGCATACATTCACAGATCCCTAAATAGTCTTGTTAATGCATATGCATGTACTATGATATGATGCATGAACTCACAACAACACTCCCTCGAGCGACTTTGTCTAACAATCGCACATGACCAACACTCCCTTAATGCGACCTCAACTGCCGAGTCGCCAACCTAACTAGTGCGATGCGATCATGATCGTGTTAGCCGAGTTTTTAATTAATTTCGTTCATCCAGTAGATTGGAAAAAACTGGTACACCCCACGTATCATTGCCCTCAACTGGTTACGAGGCCAAGACCCCTCAACGTGCGAGGCCAATACCCCGCGATCCTTAATCCCATTGGGTTCCCCATCCTCAATTTCAAGCACATGGGGAGTGCTGAGAAGAAGGATCGCTCGCGGTCACTATAGGGAGGCTCGTCACCCCAGCGTAGGCCGATAGCTCGGACACAGTGTCTCATTCCACCATGTCCGGCTCTTGAGTCAGTGGATCGGTTTCAAATGGTTATCGATAGGCTTCATTGGTTGAAGGGTGTTCCAGGTTCCATACAAGCGTGAGAAAACATGGTTAACGAACATGGTTGGTCAGTAAGTGAACTAGACCATGCGAGTTCGGGCGAGTACGTGACGGGCGACATCGAGTACAAGTGACCCATGTAGTCTAACTACTATCGCTCATTCGCATCCGCCCAAACCCGCTGGTTTAGCCGCAAGATGGTCCCACCAATGGGACCACCTTCTCTCACTTCAGTTCCCTAACCAACTCAGGGGTTTATGACATTCAATAATATTCCAACAATTCTGAATTTGCCTTCTAACACTAGTAAAGTCATGCACTCATACATCAAACATAAAAATTTAGATTTTCTACAATGCAACTACTAACAAAAAAATACAAAATTAATGTGTGTGCGTGTTGAGTGGGGTTACCGAAGAGATCAAGAGCTATACATCATTCATAGTACAAACATATAACAAGGATTAATGCTAGAACAAACATACAATAAGGATTTTATGCAATCATGCATGCCACAAGGAAGGTTATACTAGAATTACATATGAGATGAACATGCCACTCTAAATCAAGCTCAATCATGTTGAAGAACAAATAACCAACACTTAACAATTTCGTGGGATTTAGGGGGACCTATCATGTGGGGTCTTGGCTAGGTTCTCTCTAAATTACTCAAGCACATCATCCTAACATTTATAATCATTAAACTCAGTAGAATTGGTACTAAGCCACCTAAGGATAATAGTCCGCACCTTGTGACGAACCGCTCGATTTACGGCGCCCGTAGGGTTATGGTGTTAGGTAATCATCGTTGAAATGCCTAAATAAGCATACAAGCTTATAACAATTAGAAGGAATTAAACACAAGACCTAAACCTACAAACATAACTCAATACTTACCTTCAATCGTCGCCGAATCGACACCAATGAAGGACAATATTACTATAGAGGAGATGAGAGGGTAAAGGTGCACAAACCCTCATGCTTCCAAGCTCTCCCTCTCTCTTCCTCCTCTTTTCTCCTCTTTCTCTTCTCCCTTTCTCCATTTCTTTCTTCTATGGTAAATTCGTATGGGGAGAGGAGTGCTCAAATGAAACCCTTATATAGTGCCAGATTTGGTGTAAATGGCCCCAAGGGCTAGGTTTTTACTATACTAGCCCTATAAGGGGGTCATTTTAACCTCTAGGGCCTACTATGGGGCGTACATATTAATATACACCGTAGGATAGTTAGCCCTAATGATGATCTACTTATGGATATGATCGGCCCGCCATTTGGATGCGTCGATCAACAGATATGATTAGAAGTCTGTTCAACGGTCACCGATGGTCGATCGGGGCCGCGGCTATACGGATATGAGCAGGAAAATATCCTTACTCCAAGTGAGAAGTTTGGTCGTAAACCGACGGTCCGAAATCTTCAACTTTGCATAAGAGTGGACGACCCAATTCACTTAAGTTTCAGCTTCTTCCTTTAAGGTATTTGTACTTCTCATGCACTCGTCCTTTAGTTCAAGTTGAGCGGTTCTACACAGTACCCAGGTCTGACTCTCGCGATGGACGTCAAGCCCAGTAAGACGGACATTATTCTATAGTTTTGGAACTAGTGGCAATCGACAAGCGGTCTAAAGCTTGTTCAGAAAATTGGGACATTTTTGGAATGAATTAGGTTTGAAATTTCTCGTGAGCAATGATTAGGATTTGGATTAATTATGTTCATAGTGTGACCTATTTATAGCTAGTGAAAGTGGAGATTTGGTCAAATTACTCTAAACCGTCGATTTTAGGCTAAAAGAGTAACGGGGTTGATTTGGTCTATTAGTCAAGATTCGGGCCTTATCTGACTCGACTTCGGTTAAATCTTTATTTTAGTTATGCTTGTCTTGATTAGTTAGCGATGGTTCAGTTAGATTTGGACCCTATGTGAGTAATTCCTAGGGCTAAACTTGATGTTCAAGTGATCGGGCGAATTCGTTGGCTTCCTACAGTTGATTAATCGGACTTGTGCGGTTCTTTACTGGTTCCACCTGTGTATAAACTAACATTAAATACTAATGGTCAGTAAGTGATATTATAAGTTAATTACAAAAAAAAAAAATCAAGGATTTTTGAAAATCCAAAACAGTGAAAATCCAGGACATTACAATCTACCCCCTTAAAAACAATTTCATCCCTGAAATTGCCTAAGGGTAATAAGTAAAAATTTTATTATTTCGTTTACCTATGTTTTATTGATTTCAAGTTTATATGCATGGTAGGGTGTATACTATCTATACTAGTCTAGCTCATTTTAGTCTACTCCCCTTAAAACTTTTTCACCCTGATGGTTTACTACAATTTATTTAATTATCTATTTATTTTTAAATATTTGGATTCATGACGACGATTTTCCTCTATCTAAAGTAAAAATATTTGTTTTCAATGTTCGACCAACACGGAGAGACGGTTGTAGTGGGCTTAAACCCAATACGTCGATCATCTACCTGACCAGGGTAGAAGGCTCATTGTATCCCTTCTTCATCCTGGTGGATCCTGGTCTTCTACTCGGTCAAAGCAGTGAGTCCATTGGTAGTCGCCCAGGATTGAGAATTGGATCAAGCCGCGAATGCTTCGCAGGTGTATACTTCTGTAATTTCGTAATCCAATTATTCTAGACATTGGGGAATATCAGAATTTATTAAGAAGTTCAAGTTTCACATTTATAAGATTTTTTATTGAGTATTTTCATTGTAAGTTCTTATTTAATTTATGTTTAACTTAGTGGGTAATGAGTCTCCCATGGTGCCTATGATCAAACGATTATTCTACAAAGGTTTCTGATGGCCTAAAGTTTTATATGTATATTATCGTCCGATCTTATAACCAATGGGTTATGAGAAATCGTGCTTTAGTTTCAATAATTTCAAGGGGCAATGAAGAATTGGAAGTTCCAAGATATTTCAGAAGTTTAGAGGAATGACGACGGTAAGAAGGGCGTGAAAAGAAAAGAGGAAGAACATCGTTTCCTTTACGTGCTATAAACCTTGAATCCATAAGAGAATAAGAACCCATAATATTTTAGTGAAGTCCGTTTCGAATACGAACTTAAAGAGTCTTAAACAATCAAACTCAACTCTACTCAAGAGCCGTAGTTCAACCGAACAAGAAAATACTTGAAATAAAAAATACACTAAAAATAATTTAATTTAATCATACAAGACAATTTCTGACATGGTTAGAAGAAATTTCTAAAAAGAATACAAATACTAAAACTCTAATAAAAGATACATCTGCTTCATCAGCAGATCGAGGTTGCAAAAATTTTTAGTTTCACATGTCTATTGTTCGTAACATCCTTGCCACTTTTAGCTACTAAATTATATATATATATATATATATATATATATATATATATATATATATATATATATATATATATATATATATATGTGATTGTTTTTGATTGACCCACAAAACAAAAATAAATTTATATGGAAGATAAAATGTAACCCACCTACAAAGAACTCCACCATCTTACAAATTGCATGATTATCTTGAAATAATCATGTGCTATTGGTTGAGATCTTTTCGATCCTATATTAGTTTCTAAATTTTTTTTATAGTAAGTTATCAATAAGTTTACTCACATATTACAAAATTTCATCTTATTTTGAGTTATACAAAAATTATTAAAATTCTAGAAGTGACATTTGTTTGAAACTAACGATTTTTATTTTTTATTTTTGTATGATTACAAAATGTCTCTATTTCTTATAAGTTTTCTTATACTTTTGGTAATTTAATTAATTTTAAAATTTTTATAATGTTTCATAATTAATTTTAAAGTTATCCTATAAAATTTCATATCATTTGGAATTCTAAATAAATTATTAAAATTATAGGAGCAATAACTGTCCGAAATTAATAATTTTTGGATAGTTGGAAAAAAATCTTAATTTTAAGTATATTATAATTTTTATTTTATTTTTTCTTATTTTTATATAAAATTAGACTCATCAAGCTTCAATCTGACTTTTGAATCACCTAAATCGGATTTGTAACAAAGGAGATATGAATTTTTGAAGTTGACCCAAAATTCCAGAAAATTCCAATGGGGGCAACGCTGAAACTGGCTCCCCGGGCGGGGGCCACGCTGGCTGGGCGGGGTCCCGCAGACGCCCTGGACAGTTGGATGGGGTCCCGCGGACGCGCTGGACGCCCAGGTGGGGTCGCGTGGATGGGCGAGGTCTTTCCCGGGCACGGGTAAGGCCCCCGGGGAGGTGCCGTATATGAATTTAGGGTAGGAGAAGCCGATCTACGCAATAGGCCTAGTTTTTTTATGAGATTACTCCCGGTTAGTGGTCAAAATGAATTTATCTACATTTTCACTATTTTCAGTAAATTTTTGTTCATCCGTAAATCTCTATCCCCGAACGGGTTGGAACTATCAAGTTTGGCCCAGTGTTCATTCATTTGGTCTAGGACGATGGTTTCGATTGTTTAATCGTTCAGTTTCAGGCTCGTTCCTCTTAATGGGTTGAGATACTGTAACACTCTCAAACCCATTTCCCAGCGTCACTACCTTCTCTCACTCCTCAATCCTAACTCCTTAGAAGTCTTACCTTCCGTCTAAGATGGTCGGTTCTGGGCCTGAGGTGGTTCCTAGCATTTTTGTATCTCTATTACGTTTTCTCTCAAGTCAGCGGACGCGTTAGTGAGTTCATGGTCCACGGCGCAGTCTAAGTCTTTATATTCATAAACTCTAACGTTTTAGTCTTCGGACTTGCCAAATGGTATGATCCCAGGATCCTATAAATGTCTCTAATTTCGATCGCTCCCTCCTATGTCAGTGAATGCGTCATAGCGAGTTCATAATCCACAACCCAATTTAATCCAAACCATTGCTTTGACACCATCTGTAACACCCCGGGGTTTTTATGGGCCGTGTGGGAACTCGGCCTCCAAATTCCCGGGTGTCGCTTATATCGTAATTATGGTGATTTGTACATAAATCAGTTTAAATGAGCAATAAAGGAATCCGCTGGAATATAAACCACAACCACAACTAATTTACTGAAATAAACGCGACTAAAAAATACAAGTCTATATGAATATCAAACGGGTCGCACAAAGCGTCGCCCGACAAAATTTATATAAGAAATGCTCAAAAGAAATGGTGCGCTAGATCCCTACTCAACAACCCATAAATAACCCGTACAGTTTACGGTGATCCGCCCATAAGCTAGATATAGGAAAGCTCCTCTTCCCTATCCATGCTCACCTCGCTCGGCTCTTCGAGCTCCGCCTCATCTGCATCTAGTAAAGGGTGGGGTTGGTGTTTTAAAATACCGTCCCAGAGTGAGAGTGGGTAGCTAACTCAATTATTACTATTAGCCTTAAGTTACAATAAGCATCAATTATATGATGAATTTAATGAAAGGCATACATTCACAGATCCCTAAATAGTCTTGTTAATGCATATGTATGTACTATGATATGATGTATGACCTCACAACAACATTCCCTCGAGTGACTTCGTCTAACGATCGCGCATGACCAACACTCCCTCAATGCGACCTCAACTGCCGAGTTGCCAACCTAACTAGTGCGATGCAATCGTGATCGTGTTAGCCGAGTTTTTAATTAATTTCGTTCATCCAGCAGATTAGGAAAACTAGTACACCCCACGTATCATTGTCCTCAACTGGTTGCAAGGCCAGGACCTTGCGATCCTTAATCCCATTGGGTTCCACATCCCCGATTTCAACACATGGGGAGTGCTGAGAAGAGGAATAGCCCGCGGTTACTACGGGGAGGCTCGTCACTCCAGCGTAGGCCGACAGCTCGGACACAGTGTCCCATTCCACCATGTTTGGCTCTCGAGTCAGTGGATCGGTTTCAGATGGTTATCGATAGGCTTCAGTGGTTGAAGGGTGTTTCAGGTTCCATACAGGCGTGAGCAGACATGGTTAACGAACATGGTTGGTCAGTAAGTGAACTAGACCGTGTGAGTTCGGGCGAGTACGTGACGGGCGACATCGAGTACAAGCGACCCATGTAGTCTAAATACTGTCGCCCATTCGCATCCGCCCAAACCCGCTGGTTTAGCCACAAGATGGTCCTACCAACAGGACCACCTTCTCCCACTTCAGTTCCCTGACTAACTCAAGGGTTTATGACATTCAATAATATTCCAACAATTCTAGATTTGCCTTCTAACACTAGTAAAGTCATGCGCTCATACATCAAACATAAAAATTAAGATTTTCTATAATGCAACTACTAACAAAAAAATACGAAATTAGTGTGTGTGTGTGTTGAGTGGGGTTACTGAAGAGATTAAGAGCTATACATCATTCATAGTACAAACATACAATAAGGATTAATGCTAGCACAAACATACAACAAGGATTTTATGCAATCATACATGCCACAAGGAAGGTTATACTAGAATCACATATGAGATAAACATGCCACTCTAAATCATGCTCGATCATGTTGAAGAACAAATAACCAACACTTAACAATTTCATGGGATTTAGGGGGACCTATCATGTGGGGTCTTAGCTAGGTTCTCTCTATATTACTCAAGCACATCATCCTAACATTTATAATCATTAAACTCATAATAGAATTGGTGCTAGGCTACCTAAGGATAATAATCCGCACCTTGTGACGAACCGCTCGATTCACGACACCGTAGGGTTATGGTGTTAGGAAATCATCGTTGAAATGTCTAAATAAGCATACAAGCTTGTAAGCATGGGAAGGAATTAAACACAAGACCTAAACCTATAAACATAACTCAATACTTACCTTCAATCGTCGTTGAATCGACACCAATGAAGAACAATGTTGCTATAGAGAAGATGAGAGGGTGAAGGTGCATAAACCCTCATGCTTCCAAGCTCTCCCTCTCTCTTCCTCCTCTTTTCTCCTCTTTCTCCTCCCTTTCTCCATTTCTTTCTTCTAGGGTAAATTCGTATGGGGAGAGGAGTGCCCAAATGAAACCCTTATATAGTGCCAGATTTGGTATAAATGGCCCCAAGGGCTAGGTTTTTACTATACTAGCCCTATGGGAGGGTCTTTCTAACCTCTAGAGCCCACTATGGGGTGTACATATTGATATACACCGTAGGATAGTTAGCCCCAATGGTGATTTATGTATGGATATGATCGGCCCGCCATTTGGACGTGCTGATCGACAGATATGATTGAAGTCTGTTCAATGGTCACCGATAGTCGATCGGGGCCGCAGCTATACGGATATGAGAAGGAAAATATCCTTACTCTAAGTGAGAAGTTTGGTCGTAAACCGACGATCCGAAATCCTCAACTTTGCATAAGAGTGGACGACCCAATTCACTTAAGTTTCAGCTTCTTCCTTTAGGGTATTTGCACTTCTCATGCACTCGTCCTTTGGCTCAAGTTGAGCAGTTCTGGACAGTACCCAGGTCTGACTCCTGTGATGGACATCAAGCCCAGTAAGACGGACATTATTTTATAGTTTTGGAACTAGTGGCCCACCAACGAGCGGTCTAAAGCTTGTTCGGAAAATCGGCGTATTTCTATAATGAATTAGGTATTGAGATTTTTCGTGGGCAATGATTAGTGTTTGGATTAACTATGTTCATAGTGTGGCCTATTTATAGTTAATGAAAGTGGAGATTTGGTCATAATTACTCTAAACTGTCGGTTTTAGGCTAAAAGAGTAACGGGGTTGATTTGGTCTATTAGTCAAGATCCGGGCCTTATCTGACTCGGCTTCGGTTAGATCTTTAATTTAGTTATGTCTGTCTTGATTAGTTAGCGATGGGTTGGTTAGATTTGTGCCCTATGTGAGTAATTCATGAGGGCTAAACTTGATGTTCAAGTGATTGGGCGGATTCGTTGGCTTCCTATTGTTGATTAATCAGACTTGTGCAGTTCTTTACTAGTTCTACCCATGTATAAACTAACATTGAGTGCTAATGGTCAGTAAGTGATATTATAAGTTAATTACAAAAAATAAAAATAAAAAATCAAGGATTTTTAGAAATCCAAAACAGTGAAAATTCAGGACGTTACATGTGTACAAAGGTGCACACGTGAGTAGGTGCGCAGGTGATCATGACTCATTTGCATGACCCAAAGAAATGAGGTTTTCTGAGCCAACCACGAGTCAGAGAACTCGTTTGCGTGGCATGTGCATTTCAAAGTGGTATACCTGTGAGATTTAATCTATCCATCAGTGGGGCCTAATTCTTTAAATGCTTTTATTTGTCCATACCCTTGAAACCTTGATCCGAATACCTGATAGGTATCCCATTTCGACCAAAAAATCGATTGGATCTGGTCCGGATCTTCCACATGGGAGTGGATTAGGTGCTACCAGGTAACACCTCAGTGGGTGTTATCCTTACCTTGCGGCCAGTCTTGATGATTTTCATATATCCACACTGTCCATCCATTTCTTTAGCCCATTTTAGCGCATGATCCCAAAAATTAAGAAGATCCAAATCTCATGTGGATCATATTAGAGGAAACAGTGGTGATTGAATATCCACCATTAAAAGCTTCCTAGTTCCCACTATAGTTATTTTCCATCCAACCCCTTGATATATATATATATAGAGAGAGAGAGATATGCTCACACACAACTAGTTGGACCATTCAAATTGGTCCAACTAGCTGTGCATTAAATTACATAAATATCTCTTTTTAGCTATATGTAAAGCTTAACTATGAACGGCCACGTGGCATCAAGTGTTACGTGAGTATGTTGGGAATGCATGTCAAAGATCTAGCTCGTTTATCAAACATGGTCTACTAATTAAATTTTATTGGTTAAAATTTATAAATAGACTTTATAGCTGAATCCACACATGTAAGTTGAAACTAAATTATTGGAATGGGTTTTAACAGCCGCTTTTCTTGTATAAAAATGTTATGTACTATTGATAACAAATATATATTTTTTATACCTTTCATATATGTACAATGAACTCTATTTGATTAACGGATTGGATTTCTTACCCATCTGATACATTATCTAAACCTATCACACGTGCACACCTTACATGGTTATCTTACCTTTTTTTAAAAAAAAAAAAAAAAAAACAAGCCTGTTCCTCCTTCCTCTCTCCACATTTAATGCTCTCTCTCCCTCTGTGCCGCTGGCAGATGGAAATTGCCTCTTAATCTTCCGCCACTTCTGCCATAGGAAGCTAGTGGGCCCACTATGATATCTGTGATAAATCTATTCCGTCCGTCAGTTTTTCTAGATTGTGTTAGGACTTGGGTCCAAAAATAAGACAAATCCAAAGCTCTAGCAGCCACACAATAGGAAAAACTGCATATTGAATTGAAAATACAAAAATATTAGCATGATCCAAAACTTTTGTGGCCCGTCCTACCATGATCCGGTAGAACATTTGATAGTCTCCGGTGCATCGGTACTCTTCCAGAGTGTTTTCAAAGGGGGGTGGATTAGATATTACCTTGACCATGGGGCCCACCTTGATGAACGTGTTATACATCCACCTTGTCCATCAATTTTTATTGATCATTTTAGGATTTGTTCTCATTATTTAATGCACACCATAAAAAACTACATAGGTACCACCTATGGCCCACTGCAATGTTTATTTTCCATCTAACCTTTTAATAAGGTCAGATAGACCCGGATGAAGGAAAAATACAAAGATCTACTTAATCTAAAACTTTACAGCCCACAATAAGTTTTTAATAGCGAATCACCATTGTTTCTAGTGGTGTAGTCCACTTTAGGTTTGGATCTTCTTAAGTTTCGGCATCAAGGCATAAAATGCAACGAAAGAATGAATGGACAGCATGAATATACAATACATTCATCAAGGTGGGCCCCATACGCTTAGGGTAACACCCACTCACATGTTACCCGGTGATACGTAATTCACTCTCATTTGGAAAGAAGCGTAAAAGAAGGTGCGGATTGAGTATTACCTCATCGGACTTATCCAAGTCGAATGGTCATGTCAGAGGCTCTCCGGCCCTACGTGTTCTATATTTTATCAACACCTTTCATCTATTTTGACGTATCTTTATATCACGTGAACCAAAATAAGTAGAAGAAAAAACAAAAAAGTAAATTGGATGCTCAATTAGACCACGTCACATGAAGTAGTGGGGATTGAACTCTAACCGTTGAAAACTTACTAGGACCCACCACCATGTTTATTTGTCGTCCAACCTGTTCTTAAGGTCACATAGACTTGTAAGAAGGGAAAACATAAATATCAGCTTGAGCTAAAATTTTTGTGGCCCCCAATGGGTTCTCAACGGTAGGCTATAAATCTCTACTACTCATGTGGTGTGGTCCACTAGATCCTTTGATATGCCTCATTTTCGAGCCCATGTCCTAACATAATCTAGAAAAACTGATGGATGGCACAGATTTATCACAAAAGTCATAACGGGCTCCACCTAGCTTCCTATAGTATAGGGGCAGAGATAATATTAATTGAGAAGAGATAACATTAAATGAAGAGGGATGGAGAGGAGGAAGAGTCTTTTTCCGGTAGAAAGTAGGATGAGGAGACAAGCATTACATGTGTGATGTATTTGATTAATGCACCACGTGTGTAAAACATCTAGTCCCTTAATTAGGTAAGGTTCTTTGTAAGCATGTAAATGACATAAAATATTATTTCTGTAATCAATAGTATGATATATTTATACTAGAAAAGTATGTTGCTAAAAATTCATTCTAACAGTTCAAATTTAATTTTCATATATGCATTCAATGATGAGGTTTATTTATTAATTTTTTGTAAATAAAATTTAATTAGTATATCATATTTGATGAACGATGTTGATCTTCAGCACATATTTTTGTTGTACCTATATAAGACTTGATGTTACATACTCTATCATGAGTGGACATTATATGTAAATAAAGAAAAATATTTATGCAATTTAATGTCAAGCTAGTTACCAATTTGAATACTTGTGTGGGAGCATCTCTCTCTCTCTCTCTCTCTCTCTCTCTCTCTCTCTCTCTCTCTCTCTCTATATATATATATATATATATATATATATCAAAGGGAAGCGGTTTGTGTACTGAGTAACTCAGTACCCTTAGCATACTGAGTAAACTGTGTGGGGTCCACTGTTATTTATTTATTTTATCCACTCTGTTAATCCATGTTAAAAAATAATTTTAGGACTATATCCCAAAAATGAAGCAAATTAAAATCTCAAGTGAACCACACTACAGGAAACAGTTTGATTGAACCTCTACCATTGAAAATTTTTTGGAGGCCAAAGAAGTTTTGGATCAAGCTGATGTTTGTGGTTTCTCTTCATATATGTCTTTGTGATCTTATGAACAGGTTGGATGACAAATAAAAATTAATTTGGACCCTAGGAAGGTTTCAACGATGGTAATCATTATTCCACACTGTTTCCTGTGTAATGGTCCACTTGAGTTTTGGATTCACTTCAATTTTGGTATTAACCTTTAAAATTTTAAAAATGGATAGACAGTGTGGATAAATCACATACATTAACAGTAGGCCCAACTGAGTTTACTCAGTACGATAAAAGCGTACTGAGTAACGCATTAGGCAATTTCATGACAAAGGGAAGATAGAAAGATTAGGTTGATCTAAAACTGTTGTAGCCCACAAAAAGTTTTTAATGGTCATTCACTACTATTTCCAATGGTGTGGTCCACCAGAGATTTGAATCTACTTAAGATTTATGATTACGTCAAGCTGAAAATGTGGACGGAAGGTGTAGTTATCCTTAGCACTTGTTTGTTAAATCTGAAATCTAAAGGTGTATCTAAAATTTGAATTTAAAGATTTGAGTATGAAGTCGAAAAATTAGTAATGAATCTAGAACAACCGGTCTATTAACTAACATTTGAATGTTTGAAACGGTCATGATTGAATCCCTACTATTAAAAGCTTTAACTGAAATGTTTTTTAGCCATCCAACCTTTTGATAAGGTCACAAATAGCTAAATGAGGATATGACACAAACATCATCTTGATCTAAAGCTTTCGTGGTTCATGAGAAATTTTAAATGGTCAATCACCACTATTTCCTATAGGATGGTCCATCTAGGATATAGAGTTACTTTACTTTTTGGATCATGCCCCGAAAATGAGCTTTCAGTACGGATGGATGGTGTGGATGTAGTCATATATATCATAGAAGCCCCACAAGCAGGGTCACACCCACCTCGGTGGATCCGGGTCGCACCTTACATACTCCCCCCATATCTAGCAGACGCGGATTTACCGCGGAAACCATTCCTAGGTTCCTGCGCTGGAAACTTAGATGGGGGTATGCTATGATGTTTGTTAGAAATCCAACCCGTTCATCCGTTTTGTGATATCATTTTCGAACATATAGTAAAAAATGAGCCATATTAAATATTCAAATGAGCTGAAAACATGAAGATTAAATGTCCATAATTGAAATATTCACGTTGAAATATTCATGGGCCCACATAAGATTTGAATATAGCTAATATTTGTGACTTCAGTTGGTCTCAATAGTATAAACCATATTGATGGCATGTAAGCATCACTGTCAACCCTAAGGCAGGTTTCAGTGGTAGAAATTTCCCTACCCACGTTTTCCTTAGTGTGGCCCACTTAATCTTTGTATCCTGCTCATTTTTTATCTAAACTCGTAAAATGAGCTCAAAACATGGAAGGACAAATTAAATTTATGACAAACATAACAGTGGGCTTAACATAGGATTGGATACTATCCTAACATTTTATAAATTAAGACAAAAAATTAAGAAAGATGTAAGGATTAAGTGGGCCACACTATGAGAAACAGTGTGAATTATGTACCTACCATTGAAAACTTCCTGGGACCATAGAAGGCTATGATCAAATTGATTTTTGTTTTTTCCCTTCTTCCAGGTCCGTGTGACCTTACGAATAAGTTACATGGCAAATAAACTTAACGGTGGATCTTAGGAAGATTTTAATGATAATCGTTTCATTCTCACTAATTTCTATGGTGTGGTTGACATGAGCTTTGAATGTGCCTATTTTTTTTGAATCATATTTAAAATGATATAAAAAATTTGATGGACGGTATTGATCGAACACATAAATTATGGCAGGTCCAAAGAAGTTCCACATATTAAAAGTTATGTATTATTTAAAGGATAAAAATTTCGTCACACACGCCGCGTTAAGTAAAAAATCAGGCTAAAAAATCAGGCCCTTAACTTTACTTAAATCCGGCTCCAAAGTGGGTCGGGTCGATTTGAACCGAAAATTGCCGGTCCCAGATTCGGATCCACGCTGACGATAGTAGATATAAGGTGGGATCACAATTTCACATGGTCTGGCGAGTCACCTACCCGTTAACTTATAGGAAATGGCGGGAATGCTGGCAAACTACCACAGCTTCTATCTCCTGCAGATGGAGACAAAAACAGAGAGTGTCGGCGCGAGAGAGCGAAATGAAAGTGGAACGGAAGCCGGTAGCAGATATTTACCAAAACTACCCCTCGCGAATCTTTCCCATATCCCCTTGCTTCCTTCCTCTTCCCAAACTACATCTCACGTAAAATTACCAAAATGCCATTGCTTTGAGAGCTCCCGTGACTCTTAAAATATTACAAAAAACCCCTGCAATTTCCTTGTTTATTATCTAAGGTTCTCAGATTCCATTCCCCCAAATTTACCAAAATGCCACTCACCTGACAATCCGAAATTGATAAGTAGCGCACGACCCTACTCCCTCTCCACAGCGTTCTGTTTTCTTATAGCTCTCCATTTCCAAGATTCCTTAAAATTACCAAAATGCCATCCTTCTTCTAATTACCAAACTGCCACTCATTAGAGCTCCTGCAAAACCCTGCAGAAATTCTTTAATTTGTTTGTTTTTTTCTGTTTCAGGAGCTTTAAATTCCCTTAAATTACCAAAATGCCATTCGTCTAACCTTTTTAAAACCCTCTCATTCTTCTGTTTTTTTATTCTTAGGATTTGATAGATGGAGAAGATTATCAGAACCTTCTCTCTTGTGATTTTTCTAGGGTTTATTACTGTAGTGGCGGTTGATGGGATAAATCTCTGGCCAATGCCAAAGTCGGTGAGCTATGGATCGTTGTCGTTGTATCTGAGCAAGGAATTCGAGCTTCGAACTGATTATAAAGATGCTTCCGGGATATTGAAGGAAGGATTCTCGAGGTTTCTTGATGTTATCGAATCGGCGCATGTTGTTGATGGGACAGTGACTGGTCAGGCAGCTGCTCTTGAAGGATTGCATGTGGTCGTTTCATCGTCAGATGATGGGGTATATAGGAAACTGAATTCTCTCTCTGGATTACCTGTTTTTGTTCTTGTGAAATTGTTAATGTTCTGGTTTTGAATTTTGGTGAAATTTTGTATTTTGTTGATATAATGTTGATAGGATTTTGAAAGGCAAAATCATTTTTAAAATTTTGGAATTTGCGGAGAAGCCCGTTTTCGGGACAAAATTGAGGGTTTATGCCTGATTTTATACTGGATTGGATTTCTGGTAAGAGAACTAATCACATGCAGCCTGAAGTATGCTATCTTGTTGTGCAGTTAAATCATTCTGGTCAACATTTCACTTGTGTAGAAAATCCAAATATGTGAACGGTTGGCCCCTGCCATGAAGATTACCTAGCAGAAAAGAATCAAGCTGGTCCTCTCATCAGGAAGATCACACTGTTGAAATCAATGGACCACCACGGTCTGCTAACATGTAAATGTGGCCCACCTGATAAGAGGAGCATCCTGATTTGTGTGCCAGGTGATCTTCATGGTTGGGCTTGCCTTTTGCATTGTGCAGGTTTCCTACACAAGTGGCATGTTGGCAGAAAGTTGTGGCTGCACAGCAAGTTAGTGTACTTCCTGTTGTATGTGATGTTATCGGTTCTCTTTTGGGAATTGTTTGATTCCATGTTGTTTGGATACAAGGAATTGACTACTCAGCACTTATGAAAATGTTTTCAGTCGAAATCACTTCATCTTTTGTTTATGCACACTTTTGCATTCCCTGCAAAGACTAAGGGAGCACATTCGAGGGAAAATGAATCCTCCCAATGACAGGTTTCTGGGTGCTTTTAAAATCCCTTCTAGTCCCACTTCTCTCCAATGCATACCCTTCTTTCTCCTATGGCTCTCCTCTGCCACTCTTTCCTTTCTCACGTGTGCCCACCTGATGGATGCCTCATGTCCTGTACTTGTTTGTCATGTTGTTCCAAGCGCTGCGATTCACCTCTTCAATTTTTACTTGTGTGAATGCCTATTGTTTTGGCAAGAGTCATGTAAACTTACGTTCCATACATGAACATATCTTTCCATGGAAAATCCAAATTTCTCACTAGACACAGGGTCATTCAACTTCTGGGAATCCAGCCATTGGGAAATGGATTCCATTAGCAAGAGGCTGAATTTGTGTTTGTCTTGGGAAAAGTAGGGAAATGAATTCCATGGGAATCCAGTTCTCAGAATTTGTCCCTTTTATGATTCTCAACTTTAAGATAGCTTGTAAAAATTTTGGAAATGGATTCCCATCCAACAATCATACTCTCTCCTCTCCTAACAACTCTTTGTAAGTATCCAAATACAAAAACTGTATTCCGGCGAATGGCTTTCCCGGTACCCAATCACCATATACATGATCTCTTTCACTAGGAATCTGTTTCCTAGAAATAGAATCATGATCCCTTTTCACATTCTAGGGTGCCAATTGACCCCTGGATAATATCTTATCAGGGATTTTCTTTCTAACAAAGCTTTCTTTTGAGGGAAGAACACCTGTTTGTTGTTTCTTTGAGTTTATATTGGATAAGATGTTTGAAAATAAGGTATTTTATATTTGTAATGTTGTTATTGAAAACCTTCTCTTTTCTAAGACATGTTTTGTTGATGCAGTGTTGTATAAGAATTTCAAAACTGAAGATACTTTTTATTATGAAAATTGGCAAAATAACCAAAATTTTGAAATAAAAACCGAGGCTTTGTGTTTATTTTGTGCTGGATTAGTTTTCTTCTTCTTCTTTTTTGAGTAAAAATCGAGGCTTTTTGTTCATTTTGTGTTGGATCAGTTTTCTTCTTCTTCTTTTTTGAAATAAAATCTGAGGCTTTTTGTTCATTTTGTGTTGGATTAGTTTTCTTCTTCTTGTGTGTGTGTGTGTTTTTGTGGGTGGGGGGGTGGGGGGGTTGCATGGCCAAGACTGCTGCCTCTTAAATCTTCCTGTAGAGATATCTAATCATATGAAAATTGATGTTTGTTTGTTGGTTTGCAGTTACAGTTTGGTATTGATGAGTCCTACAAGTTATCTATACCTGCAACCGGAAGTCCTATATATGCTCATCTTGAGGTGGGTGGGAGACAGTTTTCTGACCATTATTTTAATCTCTCTCTCTCTCTCTCTCTCTCTCTCTCTCTCTCTCTCTCTCTCTCTCTCTCTCTCTCTCTCTCTCTCTCTCTCTCTCTCTCTCTCTCTCTCTCTCTCTCTCTCTCTCTCTCTCTCTCTCTCTCTCTCTCTCTCTCTGTCTCTTTTCTGTAATATGGAACTCTCTATTGAAGTACTAGTAAATTGCTATGGAGCAGTTTCTTTTTTCTATTCATTGTTTTGAAGAACTATGAAGTGCTCTCATGATTAATTTGAAAATTTGAATAGCTAACTAGAAACCAGATGAATTGTTGAAATCCCTAGTTGTACCAACTGTAAGACTATATGCGGAATGAAGGATCGATTTATGCATCAATTATGGAGATCATAAAACTGAATCTGAATCTAAATTGCATACCTGATTGGAAGCCATTCACACTTTGCATTGATAGGGATGTTTTTTGATAAACTTAGCCTTTTGCGCCTTACACCTTTCTAAAAACCCTTTTGAATAGGACTTAAGTTTTCTGTGTATGTGGGTGTGGGGATCAAGACATGTATTTATAGAAGAGAGGCCTGGAGTAGTTCTTCCCATCACAATTACTCCTCCATCAAGAGTCTCCATACTAGATAAGAGTCCATGTCCAATTGAAGTACTGTGGATACATAACATAGTCCAAGTGCACCATCCCATTATGTATCTGAATCGGTCACAATTGATGTGGGGTCCACCAGTATGCTCAACTAAATATCCAATGATCAAATCATCCAAATCATTGATCATGTGGGGCCCACTTAATAGAAGTCTTACATTCTCCCACTTGAGCTACACTGATCAATCAAGAAAAAAATTTAAACAGTTTACAAAACACATTAGCTTGAAACTTCTCATTGGGTACCCGCTATATTTATAAAAAAAAAAAAAAAAACCCACTAACATTGGATTACATCAACAATGCTTCTTAGATTTGGACCTTGGTCCATCAAGACCAGTGATATTGGATCATGGTAGTCATCACAACATTTAGTTAGTTCGAAGTGAGACGAATCACGATTATGAATACCAATAACCTTAATAACATAGATGGTAGACATGGAGTGTGGTATGACAAAGTGTGTATGCTGAAGGAGAAGCAAAAAATAAATTGTATAAGAAAATTGTTAAGATAAATGATATCTCTAAATGTTTGTACGTGAATCGGATTAAGCTAAAGCTCCCACTAGTCCAATACTTCCTTGGGGTCAACAACTTCCATAGAAGACATGACTCATAAGTAGTGTGAGAGAACGACCTTTAGGGAGTATATCCACCACATCTGTTTCGTGCTTATGAGTTTTACAGATATTTAAGAATTCTGCATTGAGTAAAACTTGAAGCCATATCACCTAATGTGTGGGCTCAAGAGAAGCTATGTATTTTGCTTTCACAGTAGGTGAAGCCATACTATTTCACACTTTTCATGATACAATTCCTTTACGAAAACGTAGCCAGAGGTGGACTTCTAATTATTAAGGCAACTAACAAGGTCTACACCTGTATATCCAATCAATTCTAAGTGTTACTTGCCTTAGGACCCATTTGGATGTGCCGACTAAGACTAAAGATGCATTTCGTGGAAACACCATTTGTCTTGTATTTGCAAGGTCAAAGAAATGCCTCATTTCCTAAAAAGTGGATCCATCTTATTTTTATTTTGGGAGGGGAGTTGAGTAGAGCTGGGCACGGGACGACTCGACTCATCTGAGTCGTTCAGACCCGACTCGACTAGAACCGAGAGGGTGAGTCGATTTGAACCAAGTAGACTTCGTCCAATCCGAACTCAAATCGAGTCGAGTTCGAGTCACCCAGTAACTCAACTCGACCCAAAAACTGACTCAGTACTAACTTGACTCGATTAGAAACCCGACTCATACATAATAAAAAAAATCCCAGATTTGATGTTTCAAATCTGAGATGCCATGTAGCTGATGGAGAGGCCGCAATTATGGCAGGTGCACTTAGGTTCTAAGCTGTGATTTCAGCCCATGGATACCCGCTGCGCCCGACCTGGCTCGATGCTGACTCGACCCGACTCGGTACCTGTGACCGGGTCCGACTCGGTCCGAGTTAGTCCTGGCCTGAACTCGGATCGGGTAAGGCATGCTGGACTCGGTACTGAGTCGGGTTGAGTTCGGGTCGAGTCTATTTCAAAACCAGGTCGAATCGGGTCAACCCTAACTCGATCCGACTCAACTCAATGCCCAACTCTAGAGCTAAGCCCATTAGAGGTTAAAATCTCCATGTGCCACATGTGCCACCATCCTACATGTGCTACATGTGCCACGGTCCCACATGTGCCAAATATGCCACAATGCCACCATACAACTCCCAAGTGTTTCACCTGTGCTTTAAGATTCCCAAATGCCTCACATGTGCTACATGTTTCACCATCCATCTTCAAGTGCCCTACATGTGGCACGTGTTAAAGTGTCACGTGTGCCACCATAACTTCAAGTGTCCCACATGTGCAACTGTTCAACTTCAAGTGCTCTGCAAGCCATATGTGTCACTATCCATCTTCAAGTAGGGATGCAATGGGCCAAGCGGCCTGGCACTATAGGGCCAAGGCCTAGGCCCCTCAGGCCTCAACTTGGTACAAGGACCAGGCTTGGGCTTGAAATCCAAGCTCGGTTCCCAGGCCAAGATGGGTCAATATGTCAATGATGAACAACCTAGCTTAGCTCATTAGCCCTAAAGCTCTTTTTTTTCTTTTCTTTTTTTTTGTAAATTAGGATGGATTGTTCAATGTGACCCTTTACCCATGGGTTATTCCTAGGCAAGCCCATCGAATGGAAGCACTTAAATTGATGATTAACGATCCATCTTATTCACGCCAACATGCCACCTGTGTGGGATCAGTACCATTCAAATGGTAGGCTCCACCATGAAGATCACTGGGCAGCAAAACTAGGCCAGCATGCTTGTTGGGGCCAACCCTGACTCGGCCCTAGCCCAGCCCATTGCCACACTTATCTTCTAGCACCGAACAAGTGCTTCATAGAATTTCAAGGTTTTAACATGTGCCACCATCCATTTTCAAGCACCCCACATGTGCCAAGGTAGCACATGCGTCTAGGTGCACATGTGCCACCATACAACTTTAAGCATCCAACACATGCCATTCATTTATTGTGGAACTTGTGTTTCTATTTCTGTGAAATCTTTCTAATGTCAAAATGAAAATGACGTGCTACATCATGGATGCCTAGTTTTTCAAAGGGAAATGGAAATGCCCCTAAACTTATTTTTTACATTTCCATCTCAATGTATTTCATTTCAATCGTATTTTCAGAAAGCCAAACCGTTCCATGAAAACTTTTCAAAGTATCCAAACAGTCTCTTTGGTACAAATGTATGTTTAAAACTTGAAATCCACTAGGAAATCCGTCAGCTGATTTATGAGAACGGCTGTGTGTCTGTGTGTGCACTTGTGAGTCTCCATATCCCAATTGGGCCCTTTGGCACAAATGGATGTTTAAAACTTGAAATCCATTAGGAAATGTGTTTGCTACATTTATGAGTTCTTCTCTGTGTGTGTGCGTGTCTAGCTTGGTGAGTTGAAAAGCAAAAGTAGGTAATGAAAAGATGAAAATGAAGAATATGTCAAAACTACTTCAATGGCATAAAAGAACAATGAAGAATAGGAGAAATATAAACAAAATTTCTGAAAACCTGCATTTGGTTACTTTCGTGTTTAGATGTGGGGGGTTGGACAACAACTGGCATAAAAGAACTATGAAGAATAGGACAAATAAACCAAAATTTCTGAGGACCTGCGTGGGGTTACTAAAACGTTTAAGTAGGTGAATTAGTTTAATTTTTGCAAGGGAGCTAAGAGCGATGAACTGAGAAGGTGAAAGAAAAGAGTAAAGTTGGTCTGTTGGTATTTTGGGTAGACAAAGCTGGTTTGAGTGGATGGTGGGAAGGGGTTTCAAAAAAAGCTTCTAAAATTACTAGAAAGCCCATCAAAATATTAGTAAGACGGTGATCACCAGCATGGCTGATTCTTGAATATTTAACGTTGATTAGCTCAGCTGACATTTCTTTTCGTTTTCTCAAAACATGTAAATTATTGAATTTCTTTGACTCTGCACATCGCCCAAGCCAAACCAGTTAACTCGAGTACCAGCATATGAATGGACATCCATATAAGCTAAAACAGTGTTAAATATGAGCAAAATAGTTCAATTGAGCTTGGGATGATGAGACTGAATCCATTCTCACTTTCAATTTTGTGACTGCTATGGTTATAGTCACTGTCCCAGTAACCAGTGTCAGCAGTGAATTAGTTTTTCCAGTTTCTTACAATTTTATACTCTCT
The DNA here is from genome assembly GCF_029962835.1 of Magnolia sinica. Taxonomy (NCBI): domain Eukaryota; kingdom Viridiplantae; phylum Streptophyta; class Magnoliopsida; order Magnoliales; family Magnoliaceae; genus Magnolia; species Magnolia sinica. The sequence goes on from NC_080575.1 coordinate 93,874,669, forward strand.
AATTAACTTGATTGATTGGGAGCTGATGCAGGCACAGACAGTATACGGGGCTCTTCATGGATTGCAGGTAACTCAAATCCACATGGTTAATGAATTTTGTCACACCTATAATCATTGAAAATGGAAGATATACGATACAAGTTTTCTGGAAATGCGTTTTATGAATAGTGTTCCAATTCTCACCATGATTGTATGGCATGAAATTTGCAGACTTTTAGCCAACTGTGCCATTTCAACTTCACAACCAGGATAATCGAAGTTCACCGGGCACCATGGGTCATCATAGATCGGCCAAGGTTCTCTTATCGTGGGCTTTTAATTGGTGAGAAGCCATTTAGCTGGAAGTTATGCCTGCTTTTCATGTCCGTTGATATGTTAATTAACTGCTTAGGTAGCCTCTTCTGCATGTGGCACCAGATGTCTTATTCTTGAGGTGTAGATTGGATTTGGCAATAACCCCTCTCGTAGACCAGGACCACACAAGGGTCTACATGACTTCTCTTGTTTGTAGAAACCTTGTCGAAGATATGCCACTTGATTTGGCATCCTGCTTGCAAAGAAATTGCAAAACCATGGTTTGTGTTAAGGTTCAAGAGAAAACCCCCAAATGACCAATGGAGAATAAGATAAGAGCAAAATGCCTATTTTAAAGGCATTAATAGACACTGCTACCTTCAAAACATAAAACAAAATCAAATAAGAAAGAAAGAAAATAACTGAAATGCAGCCCTCTGTTTTCACTACAGCTGAACTACTATCCTACTACTTGATTCTGATGGGTCATACAGTCACTACTTGAATCATGCAACTCAGCTGTGAATTGTACGCTTTGATGATAAACATTCTGAATGGTTGATGGAAAATCGTTTTTATCCACCTGTGGATTCAAATCGTATATGGAATTGTAAATTGTCAGATTTTGACAACAGCAGATCTGGTTATCATAGAATAGAGTAACATCCATATTAGAGCATTCCACCACAACAGACAGGTGAGGAGTGGTTTGCTTCCTGCTAGCTTTTTTATATTCTGGTCATATTTATGTTGGGGCCAGATTATTTTGGCTGGCTTCTCACTTGTAGAAGTTTGGATTGCGAATCCATATTGCTTATCGGAAGAGGATTTTGGATTCTGAATCCATATTGCTTATCAGAAAATCTTCTTGCAGTTGTATCATTTCTTTATTTTCTTGAAATAGTATACATTCCACTTGGTATATTTTGTAATACTATCATACCTGTGCCTTGAGGTTTCTGCCTACGCAACCTAGACCTAGATGACCACCTATTGTTAAGAGAAATAACTACTTGAAAAGAAATAAAAATGATTCTACTGTAGATAGGAGGAGAACTTGATGTCAGGTAGGCAGCTGTTTTGGGATTTTCGAAATGCAATGGAAAATAAAATTTTCAAAAAATATAGATTAATTTATAGCCCCATGGATACTTGTTCAGACATTCTTATGGCTATGATTTGTTAGACAGCTCACATACTACCTTGTATATCTTCTTACCTTGTATAGATGATTGTAATATCTTTCCTTTCCTGTTATAGATGAGTGTAATATCTATATATTCAACCCCATTGGGTTGTCTCAAATACATAGAAAAACCTTTTTGGATTCACTGTTTACATGGTATCAGAGCGATACTGATCCAAATCCGGCCACTCCCTGCTGCGTCCCTGCTGCGTCCGGCCTCCCTGCTGCGTCCGGCCACCCCCTGCTGCGTCCGGCGTCCCTGCTGCATCCGGTCACCCCCTGCTGCAAGATCCGGCCTCCCTGCTCCCTGCCCCCTGCTGCGTCAGGCCTCCCTGCTGCTCCAGCCTGCTCCAGATCCAGATCCGATCCACCCCCTGCTGCCCCTGCATGGTTTTCCGGCTCCAGCCTGCTCCAGCCTGCTCCAGATCCTGCGCCCCTGCTCCAGATCTAGCGCACCTGCTCCAGATCCAACGTCCCTGCTCGGTTTTCCTGTTCCAGATCAAGATCTGACGCCCCTGCTCCAGATTCGACGCACCTGCTTGTTTTTCATACTCCAGATCCAGATCCAGAGTTGCCTTTCCAGATCCCGATCAAGGTTGCTGATTGCTTTTCCAGATCCAGAGTTCCTTTGCCAGATCCAGAAACTGCAATTCCTTGGGTATCTCCTGCTGTACGGTACTTCTACGACCTTCTTCTGCTGCAACTTCTTGTCTGCTTTACATTACTTCAGATCAATGGACAAGAACTCATCACGTACAGAGGCCCCACGATGTAGTTTTGATGGTACCAACTACTCTCTGTGGGCCATCCATTTTCAGAACTTTCTCAAGGGTCGTGGTTTGTGGGGACTAATTGATGGATCCGTTCCTCTCCCCACTTCCACAGATGCCGACAAATTAGCTGATTGGGAAATGAACAAAGGAAAGATATTACAATCATCTATACAAGGTAAGAAGATATACAAGGTAGTATGTGAGCTGTCTAACATCCCCCCTCAAACTAATGCTGGTCATCGACAAGTAATAGTTTGCCAACAAGAAAAGAGTGACGTGCAGATGTGAGGGACTTGGTGAGAATGTCAGCAATCTGATCATGGGATACCACATGTGGAAGAGAAATGAGCCCAGACTGAAATTTCTCGCGGATAAAATGACAGTCAACTTCTATATGCTTCGTCCGTTCATGAAAAACCGGGTTAGAGGCAATCTGAATTGCACTGAGATTATCGACATGGAGTGGAGTAGGATTCTGTAGACGAATGCCCAAGTCTGAAAGAAGTCCACGTAACCAGACAGCTCACTACACGCACCGGTGACATCGCCGATACTCGCTTCGTACTTGATTTGGAAAAGGTGCATCGCTTCTTACACTTCGAGAGATGAGAGAAGTGCAGAGAAAAACACGCAGTGGTAGATCTTCGTGTGAGCGCAACCGGCCAATCAACATCCGAATAAGCACGAAGTTCCAGCCGTGGAGGAGAAGAACAGAGATTGATCTAGAGTTCCACGAAGGTACCGTAGGATGCGCAACACAACAGTCATATGAAGAGTCCGAGGGGCATAAGACAAACTGATCGACTTGGAGGCTGACAAAGCGTAAGGCAATAATCAATATCGGGCGAGTCAAGTTAAGTAAACCAGACTCCCAACCAAACGGCGGTATGAGCGGTGCAAGTAGATCACCATCGTCACGGCCATAGTGAGCGTTAAGTTCTAAGGGAGTCTGAACTGTTTCGATTCGTAAATGATGCCAAGGCGAGAAGATCCTTGGTATATTTACGCTGGCCGACCAGGATCCCAGTTGGAACGTGAAAATTCAAGTCCAAGAAAGTATGTGAGATGGCGGAGGTCTTTCGTCTTCAAGGATGATTGCAGAACTTCCTTTAAAGCCGAAATACCAGTAGCATCGCTACCAGTCAAGAGGAGGTCGTCAACATAGACCGAACAATGACAATTCCGCGAGCAATGGGTGCGCAAAAAATAAGGATGGGTCATAACCACTTTGAGTAAAGCCAACACTTGTCTATAACAACATCGTGAAAGCGTTGGAACCATGCCCGAGGTGCCTGTTTGAGGCCATACAGGGCTTTCTTTAGGCGACATACCTTATCGTCAGGGATTAAAGAGCCAGGAGGAGGTTTCAAATATACAGTTTCTTGGAGGTCTCCATGAAGAAATGCATTTTTCACATCCATCTGAGCGAGTGGCCATGAGCGAACAGAAGATATAGCCAGAAGAGTACGAACAGTTTTCATCTTGGCCACGGGAGCAAAAGTCTCATCATAATCAATTCCGTATTCCTGTTTGTATCCTTGAGCGACAAGCCGAGCCTTATATCGATCCAATGATCCATCAGACTTGAGCTTGACAGAATAAATCCATCTGCTACCAATCAGCTGTTGGTCAGCAGGTCGAGTGACAATGTCCCACGTATGATTATCATCCAATGCCGCAAGTTCGTCTGCCATAGCCTTCTTCCAACAATCAAGAGTGGCTGCCTGAGAGTATGAAGTTGGAATAGAAACAGTATCCAGAGTAGCATTCATGGCAGACATAGAGCATATCAAGCGATTATGCGCATGTACACGATCGGAACGTCGTATCGAGGTAGGTTCGGGATCCGCAACAGGTGTATAGTAGGTTCGGGTTGAGTAATAGGTGGTGGATCTCGTACGTGGTCGACGTGAGTAAACCTGCAACGGACGAGGAAGAGTTCTTGAGGCAAACTAAATTTCTGGAAAGGCGGTTAAACCAGGAGGGTTTGGAGTGTGCGGAGGAGGAGGAGATGAATGAAAAGCAATGTGTTCAAGAAAGACAACATTTCGTGAAACCCGAACACGACGAGAAACCGGATCATAACACCGAAAACCCTTCTGAGTTTCCCCAAATCCCAAGTACATACATTTGATTGATTTTGGAGATAGTTTGTTGTCATGTGAAGCCAGTGAACATAACAGATACAACCAAAAACACGAAATGTGGAATATGCAGGAGGTAAGCCGGTGAGAGCAAAGTAGGGAGATTTACTGTTCAGAACCTTGGTTGGCATCCGGTTAATCAAGTAGACAGAATGTAACATTGCTTCCGCCCAGAAAGAACGAGGAACACTCATAGCTGTCATCAGGGTGTTGGCAGTTTCAACAATATGACGATTTTTTCGTTCAGCCACCCCGTTCTGTTGTGGAGTATCAGAACAGGTGGTCTGATGAATAATCCCATGACCTTGAAGAAATGTACGAAAATCTGTTGAGAGATATTCCCCCCCTGAGTCAGAGCGGAGAGTTTGAACTGGAACCCGAAATTGAGTCTCCACCATAGAGTGAAATAACTTGAATTTTTCAAAAACCTGTGACTTCGATTGCAGAAAGTAAATCCAAGTGTAACGTGTGAAATCATCAATGAATATAACATAGTATCGTAACCCAGAGAGAGACATTATTGGTGAAGGTCCCCAGACATCCGTATGCACAAGCTCAAACATAGAAGATGATTTTGTAGTACTTAGGGAGAATGGAACACACTTACTTTTTGAAAGACAACATGAAGAACAAGAATAATCCAAATCATTGTTATTAAGAGAAATATTCCCTAACATGCCAGACGAAATTAACTGAAGTAACCGATCGGAATGTGGATGACCCAAGCGAAAGTGCCATAGTTTCCACAATTTATTTGCTGAAGAAATATCTGATGAAGAAGGAGAAAAGAAACAACGAGCCGGAGTGACAGATGGATCAAAATCCAGCACGTACAGACGACCATGCCGCCTACCCCTCCCAAGCACCTTCCCCGTTGCCAGATCCTGCACAAAACAACAATTGGGAAGAAAAATGACTAAGCAGTTATTGGATGTGAGTTGACCAACTGAAATTAAATTGGAGGAGAGGTTAGGGACATGAAACACATCACGAAGGGTGAACTGGCGATGAGCAGAAGGAGAGAAAGTCAATGATCCAACAGACTGAATAGGTAGTCTAGTGCCATCCGCAGTAGAAATAGCCTGATTGCCGGTGTAGGGACGAATGTTACGAAGATGGGATACAGCACTGGTCATATGATTGGAAGCATCCGAATCGAAGAACCATGTAGAAGATGGGGATATACCTGACAAACCGGCCGCAGAAAGGGCCTGAACGATTTGCTGGATCATCGCAGGAGTCAACGGAGATGAAAGACCTTCAGCGGAAGCAGTAGATGCAGAATCACTAACAGACGGCTCACAAGAAATAGTGGCAGCAGTAGCAGAAAGAGCACGACCACGGCCACGACCACGACTTCCACGTCCACGCCCGAACGAAGATGCATTGGCACGTGTACGGCAGTCCTGAATACCATGACCAGTCCGTCGACAATAAGCGCACCATTCCTTGCATTGAGCGACAACATGACCCACCTTGTTGCACCCGCGACAAGTCAAAGGAGAGGAACCAGAACCACGTGTTGGTGGAGTGGTGGACACAGCAAGCACCATATCAGATGAGCCCGGAGTTGAGGAAGGAAGAGAGAGAACTTTCAGACGTTGTTCCTCAGCCAATAAATCATTAATAACTGAATTCAGTGAAGGAGTAGGGCTACGGTTCAAGAGAGCAGCCCGACAATGCTCAAATTCCGGACGTAGCTTCATAAGGAATTGACGAACTTGCATACTCTCGCGCATAGATTGGAATATTTTAAAGTCATGAGGAAATGGTGGATCCATCATAGCCATCTCTGTCCAAATTGTGACAATTTTAGAGTAAAATAATTGAATACCCATTGGGTTGTCTCAAATACATAGAAAAACCTTTTTGGATTCACTGTTTACATGATTTACCTAAATGGTGTCGCCGATGAACCATCGATTTTGTTGGTGTTAAGCCTTCAGCTAGAAGATCTCTCACCAATCTATCCCAGATGAAAGAGAGGATGAGAGTCACGCGCCAGCCCTCGGAGTAGGGCCAAGGGAAACGCAAGAGCCATCAACACAGTGGACCCTACATGTGGAACATGTGATGTATGGAGGAAGGAGAGATGAGAAATATCCTCTCTCTCTCTCTCTCTCTCTCTCTCTCTCTCTCTCTATTTGCACTGTCTACAAGTGACGCCCAAGGGGGAGATGTCCAAAGCTCTCTCTTTCTCTAGTGCTTCTTTCCCTTTAGGATAGGGTCTGTATATAAGGAGGAACTAGGATTAACGGGAAATACCAACTATGGTACACTACCACCCTATAGTCTTCTATATGCCCCACTACATTGGAAGTTTGTGATCCTGCCTTATCCCATATGCCGAATTGATCCAACCCTTCCACTATCATGGTCATCCACCATTGACTTAATACTTATGCAGATCAAGTGGTGGGCCAGACCAAATCTAAACCATCATATCATCATCATCAAATGGGATCAAAACCATTTTAAGGGATCGTTTGGTTGATGGTAGACGGTGGTGATCAGCAGTAAATGGATGCACATGGACACAAAGGGTTGTTTGGTTGATGGTAAACAATGGTAATTGTAATCAATGTTTTAAATATCAACGATATCGGCCGATATATCCCACGATATATCTTGTATCCCACCATTGCAATATGAAACGCACAAGTAGTGCGATATATCCCACATGTTCGATCTGGTGAGCGTTTTTGTATTTCGATCATTTTATTTTCTATAAATCATGTTAAATTAGTGTCAACTTGTTACAAATCCATGATTTTTCATGTTTTGCATGAAAAATCATGGATTGAGACCTTTGATTTCAAGATTTGGAGATGGGCAGAGTTGCGGAAAATTGAAAAATAAAAAATAAAAATTCCCAATTTCTCGCAAATCATTTGCAATCTATGTCCAAATATCAAATCAAACATGAAACCTAATCTAGTGATTTTTCTTTTGCTTTTGAATGTATCACTTGTGTTTCCATGCATCTTCTTACATTAATAAATTATATGAATAGACATTGAATATAATTGCATCAATTCAGTTAGACAACGCATAGATTAGGACCCCACACAAAGAAAACCTATTATGTGTACTTGTTTTTTTTAATGTTTTGATTTTTAAGTGTGTATTGATGCTTTTTTAACAATCATCGAAGTTTCATTGAAAAATTTAACCAATTTCCCAATGTTTCCCCATGTTTCCAACAATAGCTATACATTACATGATACAACCGATATCTCCCATGCAATAACCGATGTGTATCCGTATCCCAAGAATGCGATATGTAATGCGATAGAGATATTTTGAACATTGATTGTAATAAATATGAAATGAAATGCAACAAAATCATGTGAATTGGATTACTCTCAAAAAGCTGAGAATCAGATGTAAATGCCCAAAATGATTGGATTTTCAAAATTGGGCCCACTTTTATGGCCCATCCGAAGCTCCGAATTTCCTTATTTTTGGCTGAAGTATATATTTCAATGGGCTTATTATAATTATTATGTCAAATGTCTTTAGGAGGAAGAGATTAAGTGGCGTCAAAGATCAAGGGCTTTGTGGCTTAAAGAATGTGATAAGAATACAAACTTCTTTCATGCAATTGCTAGTGCTAGAGCCCGCATGAATAAGATCAAAGTTCTTCACAAAGATGGTGTGAAGTTAGAGGGGAAAGAAAAAATTTGTGGTGCCATAGTGGAGTTCTATAAGGATCTATTGTCTAAAGACACTTTGCGTCGACCCCCGTTAGATGATTTATGCTTCTATAATCTTTTGGCTGAGGTGGCAGATTCTTTGGAGAGTCCTTTCTTAGAGGAAGAAGTTAAGAAAATAGTGGCAGATTTGAGAGGTGATAAAGCCTCGGGTCCCGACGATTTCCCTATAGCGTTCTATCAGAAATTCTGGGAGGTGGTAAGGGGAGATGTGCTTTGTTTTATGAATGAATTCTTTGATAAATGTTTCATTGCGCTAGAATTAGGAGCCACGTTTATAGCCTTGGCTCCCAAAAAGGAAGGTGTTGAAAGTCTTAAAGACTTTCACTCTATCAGTTTGATTGGTGGCCCATACAAGATTTTGGCTAAGGTGTTGGCTTCCAGATTCTGGATGGTGTTGGGAGATGTTATTTCAGCGGCTCAAGGAGCATTTGTGGAGGGTAGACAGATGGTTGATGGGTCCTTGCTAGCGGATGAATGTATTGATTCCTGTAAGAGAAGGGGGGATCAATGAGTAGTTTGCAAACTTGACATCGAAAAAGCATACAATCATGTAGATTGGGATTTTCTAGATTATATGCTGGGGAGGTTGGGTTGTGGGGTAAATGGCGAGGTTGGATCCAATCGTGTGTCAGATCGGCTAAATACTCCATTCTAGTTAATGGCTCGCCAAATGGCTTCTTCCCTGCTTCAAGAAGACTTTGTTAAGGCGACCCGTTGTCTCCTTACCTTTTTGTCTCGGTGATAGAAACCCTTAGCAAAATGATGGTGAGAGGAGAAGAGTTAGGGTTGGTGGAAGGCTTTGAGGTGGATAGGTCAAAATTTGCAGGTTTCACACTTGCAGTATGTAGATGAGTTCAAAGTGCAAAACCTTTGGTCGATTATAGTATCGTTTGAAGCGGTTTCCGATCTGAGGGTGAACATCAGTAAAAGCGAGATTCTCGGAGTTCGGCTCTCTATAGAAGAAACCCAAAATTGTGTGTCGATATTTGATTGTAGCGAGGGGTCCTTCCTGTGTTCATATCTTGGCCTCCCATTATGCTTAAGTAAACCGGCCAGACACATGTGGGGCATAGTGATTAGAGCTGTACACGAGCAGCCTAAGCTCGGTAACTCGCTCGACTCGACTCGGATTGAAACGCTGTTCGAACCGAATCGAGCCATATTTTGGGCGCTTGGAACATTTCCAGTCGAGTTCGAGTTGGACGTAGCTCAACTCAGCATTAAGCTCGACTCGGCTCGACTCTAAGTTATATATAAAGTTTTTTTAAAAAACCTTACCCAGTCGCCCGACCCTACCCGTACGCCCAAACCAGCAAGCCCTACCCGTTCTCCCTCCATTTCGCCCGAATCGCCCCAAATCACCCCATTTCTCCTTCCAAATCGCCCAAATCGACCTTCCGTCCGGCTACATTTCATTCGTCTGGCGTTTGTCTGGCGGCATCTCGTTCATCCAGCGTTTGTTCGACGGCATTTCGTTCGAAAGTGAGTCCTATCCTCTGACCTCCACTCTCTCCATTTTTTCTGACCATCAAAGTAGTGGAACCCATCCGACCAGCGACCACTGGCTGGACAGACCTGTTGAATGTATATTAAGTCCGACCAGTTCCGACTAACGACCACTAGCTCGAAGACTCGAACTCGAACTCGACTCGAAAACTCGGCTTGAACTCGGCCAAACCGAGCACAAGCTGTTGTTCCGAGCTCGAAGGCCGAGCCGAGCCGAGCCGAGCACGAGCTAAGACTTGAGCAATCCGAGTCGAGCACGAGCTGGGCAAAGCTCGACTCGGCTTGACTCGTGTACACCTCTAATAGTGATCGAGAGATGTGAGAGGAAGATGTTTAAATGCAAATCGAAATATTTATCTACAGGCAGAAGATTGACTTGGATCCAAGCGTCTATGTCTAACCTTCCAGTTTGTGTCATGTCTCTTTTTAAATGTCTTAAGGAAGTCTTTAAAAAGTTGAAAAAACTAAGGAGGGATTTCTTTTGGAAAGGATCAGAAGTGTATCACAAGTTTCACCTTATGAGATGGGAAGATGTGTGCAAACCATGGAACCAAGGAGGAGCAGGTATGAGAAAGTTAGAAGAGATGAATCTGGCATTGCTAGGGAAATGCGTATGGAGGTTTGGGGTGGAGAGGGGAGTTAGGTGGAGGAGATTGCTAGAAAAGAAATGCGGGATTGACGAATCCGGGTGGTGGACCAAATCTTCTTCGTTGTATCGTGCTTCTTACTTATGGAAGTCGGTGGCATCTTTAAAGCAAAAAAGTTTGGGAAGGGATAGGCTTCGAATTGGGGAATGGGGAAAATATTCGTTTTTGGGAAGACAGATGTCTAGGTGACAATATTTTGAGAGATTCCTTTCCTAGATTAGTGGGGATAGCTAAGGAAGCAAACATGAAGGTCATAGTTGTTTCTCGTGGAGGGGTCAAGAAGCAATTTGGGCTTCCTAGAAGGAATTTGGGTGAAGAAGAAATTCAAGAATTCACTTCTCTTATCCTTTATTTGGAGAAGGCTTCTCTGGTTGCTTCAAGAACGGATTCTCTAAGATGGTTAAAAGACAAGTCCGGAAATTTTTTGGTTAAATCTTTGTATCAGTTTATAACTGAAGATGGGGATATTGAAGGGCTTGCGTCGACAACATTTGTTTGGTAGTACGGTGCTCCGTTGAAGGTAGTAGTTTTTGGGTGGTTAGTCGGTTTGAACAAGGTGCTTACTATTGATAATATTTCAAAGAGGAATATGATTCTTCCAAATGCTTGCTCGCTTTGTTTGTGAGATGCGGAATCAGTAAATCATATGTTTCTTCATTGTTCTTTCGCTAGAGAGGTGTGGGATTCCTTATTCCATCTCTTCAGGGTTATACAGGTGATTCCGAGCTCAATTGATGGGGTGAGTCGGGAAATCAGAGAAGAAGATCTGGAGGCTTAGTGGGCTAGCAGTTTTGTGGGCACTTTGGTTAGAAAGAAATAGTCCAGTGTTCAAGAACAAGAGCGGCTCAGTGAAAAATGTTTTTAGGAGGGTTAAATCTCTAGTTGTAGAATGGACTTTTGGCTTTAGCTAGCTCTTCTTCTTTCCCATTGGGCTGGTAGTAATTGGCCTTTTTGGGTTTTTTTTTTTTCTTTTTTTTTCTTTTTTCTTTTATATATATTGGCTTTGGCCTTTTAATGAAATTATCATCTTAAAAAAAAAATGTCACATATACCAATTTGGGGTATTAAAATTGAGCTACTTATGCATTCCCATTAGAGGCATCCAAACACAATTTTTTATTCTAGTGTATTCTAATTAGGGTCATCCAAACACAATAGAGGTGATGCAGGACATGAAAATTAAATATGATATGTGAGATTTCAGGCTTAAGATCACGTTAGTTCAGAAACAATTACACAAATTCCATATCCCACATGAAAGTCTAAACATTCAATTAAGGGGAATCTATGCGGGTCTAGGCTTACACATGATAGGGCTGGATCAATAAAAATTATGAACCAAACAATACTCAAAGATAAGAAATAATCATCCACGCATACATAGTAATTAGTCCATAATCCAAGGGATTCAGAAAATTGGGTAAGAAAATTGGCAAATAACTTAGGGCAAACGTAATTTAGGGCTAGGATTCATGAAAAACGACTATGAGAGAATAAAAGAGGATAAAAACCTGAGCCAAAAGACGATCCCGCGTGTGGACAACAACAATGGCCAGACGGACGTGCGTGTGATCCCGACCGCAATTGTGTGGGGCCCACTATTCAGAAAAAGGCCACCTTGGCCCTAGTCGGCCATGGATGGTCTCCAAAACCTCCAAATCTCAGCTCGATCCAATGTACGGTTTGTGCATGGTGCTCCGCCGAAGTTTCAGCTCGCCTGCGGGCCGAAATCTGGAAACCTGCTGTAATGAAGAAATCTGATGCAACAAAAGAATGAATTCGAAGTACGGATGGTGGGGAAAGATAGAAAAAAAAATGATGGAGGATGGGGGTGAATCGGGATCGATGTTGCTTCGCACCACGTTAGTTAGCCCTTCGAAAAGGGAGGGCTTCACACCCACTTTTGAATTCTTCTACAACTCACGCAGAGAGTAGAAAAATAAAGCAGGAATTTTTTTATTAACTTCAATGACTCAAAAGAACTTTATAGGGAAAATCCTATACCCCAAAACTCGCACCATGTGCGCAACCTATTACTTGGTGATGAAGTAAACTAAATAAAAACCAAACAGAGAAATCTAAAGCGTTCACAATGTTCTAAATAATAACAATAAACAAAACCTAAAATATGAAATCAATCGGACTAGTGGGCCACGATCATGAGATCCCATGATGGGCTTTTCTTGACTATCGGGCCCACTTTTCTGAACCAAAACTTGTCTTCTAGCTAGGAGGTCCTCCCTGGACGTCGTCATCGAGCCAGATCGATGGTGGGGTCCTCCTTCTGCGTACGTACATGCGTAGGGGTGGTGGTGTGCGGGCATGCATGTGCACGATGTCCTCATCAAGAGGACTCCAATTTGCATCGATTCCATTTTACCATGTCATTTGGATTCCAGTGTATTCCAATTACAAGCATCCATATGAGCCCTAACGGTTAAAACAAAAGTTTAATGGTTGAAAACATTTGGAAAACCTTTTCGAGTGATGGGCCTAGCAGGAAAACTACTTGATGAACATCTAATCCCCAAGATGTAAGCTATCAGAAAGTTCCTAGGAAACTAATGGACCCCTTGTTGGCCCATGTGAGTCTCAATGGACCATGTGATGACCTCGTAAACGAGCCAAAGCACCTATAATCAAGACCTTGATTCCTCACTCATCCTCAGGTATAAGGATTAATCAATGACAGTACATCCTCTAGTTGATCCTAGTCCATGCATGATGGTTCTCTTGGTCAAGAGACTTGACCTCGATCCATTAATGCATGTGCCCAACAAATCCAAACTAGGAGCCTATATCCCTGGTACACTCACACTCCTATGGGGGGTAAGGCAAAGGCACACCGACTTGTCATCATGCCCGATGGTTGAAACTTTTCATCTGGACTCATCGTTAGTCCCCTAACGCCCTAACATAGGATGACCACATGCAAAGTAATAACCACAAGTTTATCCTATAACCTACTAGGTGGCCATTGTATAACCAGCTACTGAGATTCATGGCCCTTGGTTTATGACCATTGTATCCACTATCAAGTTTCCAAGGACAACCAAAGGACTCCCTTTCTTTTAACCCATGTTTATGTATGTTCATGATAATCCCACATATTAAATGGCATAATCACATGTCCATCTAGGACCATGGTCATCATGATCTACGGTCAAGATCATCAATATCACTAGATACCAGTCATGTCATCAATGGATAAGATTCGCATTGGTTTTTCAGGGCATAACTCCAACAACAGCTAGTTGGCAAACCTTTTCCAATCAATCACAAGACTTCCTGCTTCGAATATAGTGAAATAGGAATCATAAAGTTGACCCCTAATAAGACATGGATACGATGGTGGTGGTGGTGGTGATGATGATCATAAGAGGAGAATTCACTTTTAATTATGCTTGGTACCAATGCATCATCTACTCTACAAGCCCCGATAAAGATGGGGATTGGCCATTGATGTCATCAAACTTAAGGCAAACAATCATGGGAATCAACCAACAACTAAAATCTGGGACAAACTATGATCACAGCAGTGTTCGAAATATCGATACTATCGGCCGATATTATCGGTATCGCACCACTGCGAGACGATACACCCCCGATAACCACCGGAAGATACCAAAAAATTCAAAATCTCAATAACGGCCGATATGTCGTCGATATCGCACGATATATCGACGATATGGCGAGATTTCCTCTCCATTATCGTCGGAGACAAATGCACGGACAGAAAATTGGATCCGGCTTGTGGAAAATTTAAAAAAAAAATTGAATTAGAAAAAAAAAGAAGAAGAAATCGGAGCGTACCTGGCTGGAGGTGGGCCACTCGACAGGTAAGTAGGATTTTCTGCAAATTTTCTTCAACTTCCCCCTTTCTTGGAGATTCCGGCGAGGAATCAGGCCGTGGTCGACATTTCCGGGTCACAGGAGAGAAATCTATCAACGTCCGAAGAAATCCAAGCGAAATCCGGAGAAATCCTCTCCGAAATGTCGAGAAATCATCGTGAGATCTGAAATTTCCTGGATTTGGGCGAGATTTTAGGGTTCCGGAAGGCCGGAACTCTCTCTGCGTCGAAAAACAAGAGCGTCCGAGCGCTCTTTAAGTGATTTTGGGTTGGGTAGTGTACCGCACACCACCGAGTGTTGACGTCATCAAGTGTTGTGGGTCCCATTATAAGGCATGCGTTATATCCAAACCGTTCTTCCATTTCGCGAGCTCGTTGTAAGGCTTGAGACGAAAAATAAGACAGATCCAGATAACAAGTGGACCACACTGCAAACAACAGACAATAGTGGGAGATTGAACGTCTACCATTGAAACCCTTTTGAGGTCAGAGAAGTTTTGGATAAATATGATATTTATTTTTCCTCTTCATCCAGCTCTGTGTGACCTCGTCAACAGATTGAATGGAAAATAAAAGTCATGGTGGGCCCTACGAATGTTTTAACAGTGAGAATCACTGTCCAACTGCTATTTGTGGTGTGGTCCACTTGAGCTTTGGATATTAATTATTTTTTGGCTCATGATCTAAAATAATCTCTCCAAATGGTTGAACGGTGTGGATATAATAAATATATTATTGTGGGGCCATATAACATTAAATCTGGTCCAAAAGGAAGCGGATTGGCTGGTGTACCACACGAGGACGCGGATTGCATACTACCCCCGCCCGTCCCTAGCTCCGAATGGGCAGGTCTGTGGTCGGGCCCACCGTGATGTATCTGTACATCCAAACCGTCAATCCCTTTTCTCATATTATTTTAAGGTATGAGTACGAAAATGAGGCATATCCAACACTCAAGTGGACCACACCAAATAATAAGCTTGCATTAAAATGCACTAAGCATTAAATGTCAGTGGGATTAAATGCAAGAGTCATTTTGTAGGGCCCACCATAACGTTTATTTTCCATCCAATCTGTTCATAAAGTCACAAAGACATGAATTAAGAGGAAAAACAAATTTTATATTGATCCAAAATTTCCGTGAACCCCTAAAGGGTTTCAATGGCAGACATTTAATCCCCCCATTACTTTTTTCAGTGCGGTCCACTTGATCGTTAGATCTATCTTATTTTTCATCTCAAGTGGACTATACTCAAGGAAACAATGGTAGTTGAACACAGTACCATTAAAAACTTTTTAGGGTGCACCTTGATTTTCCCTATATTTTATTAGGCACTTAATTTATTGATAACTTCACATAAGTTTGAATGAAGATAAAAAACAATTATCAGCTTGATCTAACCTTTTGTGGCCCACTAATGGTCAATCATCATTGTTTCCTATGGTATGGTCCACTTGATTATTGGATCTGCTTCATTTTTTTTTGAATAATGTCCTAAAATGATATGAAAAAACGGATGGATGGGGTGGATACTGAATATAGTTGTCATAGTTCAATCGCACAGCGCATATCTTAGTACAATATACAAAGGAAACCTATTATGTCCATTTCTTTTTTGAGATTTTATGATTTAAAAGTGTGTATTAGGGTCTTTTTAAATAATCCCTGAAGTTTCATTGAAAAAATCAACAATTATCTTAATGTTTCCCCATGTTTCCCAAAAGTGCGATAAATTATGCGATACAAACGATATATCCCATGCGATAACCGATACGTATTTGTATCCCAAGGGTGCGATACATTGTGCGATACCGATATTTCGAACACTGGATCACAGTATGAGTAGCCATCGTTTTGTATTGCAATTGAGCTTGAATCGCCATATACAGTCATGATCAGAGCTAGGGTTGGCCATTACATGTTATCTTTTATATTCCGACTTTTTTTAGCTCATTTAATTGTCTAAGATAAGTCATGGCAAGGCAGATGCAATTTCGATCAACATCCTAACCTAATATAGTTTATTAAGTGATTTTTTAGATGTATGTTATTATGGGGGGAGAATATCTGGTGTTTCCTGTTTGATTGGTTTAAGCATTGCTGCTTTGTCTACTCTAGTATTTATTTCGAGTCTCAACACATCCTTTAAACATTGCTTCTTCATTCCTATATTGAAATATAGGGATGGCACCATTAAGAGTTAAAAGTTAGTGTAGTGACAAATTTAGATACATGAAAGAAACTTACAAAGCCCAACATTTCAATTGATATTCATGTTAACACCATCTCTTTCTTTTCGGTAAATCATGTTGAGTGTTTGAACCGGAGCTGCATCACTGCCATTATCCCAAGGAATTGATTCACTGAGTGATAGACCTAAGGTAGAAGTGTCAATTGGGCTGAAACAATGAAATCTAATCCTCCTTTTACTGTGACCTCCAGACATCCACTCACCTCATCCGCTTAGATGCCAAAATATATCGAAGTAGGGCATCTCTCCTGATTTTCAGATAAACTCTTTAGAAGTGATATCTTTATACATTCACAAATTGCTTTTGCTTTTGACAGAATTCCAAGATAGTCTCAAGTCTGTAAGGACTGGTTTCTATTTTCGTTCCCCCCCCCCAATTAATCATTATGGTTGTAACTGTTAGACAGGAAACATGCCTTGTATAGCTAATTTCCATGTATAGATAGATGATTCTGTTTTTATCATTTACCTTGTATAGATGATTGTAGATCTTTATATATTCAACCCTTTAAGGTTATCTCAAATACAAGAAACCAAAGGAGGTTTGTCTTCTCTTTGTTTATAGTAACTGGCTTTGCGCTTTGCTTGTCTTTGCTTTCGCATGGCATTGGGTGGCCAGTTTTTTTTGGAAATGTAAATGTTGTCCTCTTTATCCTTTAATCATCCGATGTTATTTATGCCTCAACATTGCAATTTGTTTTGCCAATATTCATGCTACTGTTCTGACAGTATTGTCTTTGGGGGAGAGGGATGCGTTTATTTCAAGGTTTTCAGTGGCCTTTCATCTTGTCTTTTCTCTTTCCTATAAAGACCATTCCTTGAATTATTGGGGCTCTTTTGGGCCCTGTTAAGACTAATGTGTTTTCCTAAGTATGTCACTAGGCAGCAGGCGCCTGCACAATTCATACACGAGATGGAAGTAGGTTGGAGATAATTTCATCCAATCTATGAATTGGTGGAAAACGCAGGCAGAATAATGGGTCAGACACCTGTGTTTCTGTGTCTAATCAAACACTCGTCTTTCACTAGGGGTGGAACAGAGCCACTAAGAAGTAAGCTTGGGGAGTTACGAAGGAAGCTTCGGGTACATATTGGTCATGGGTTCAAAGCAGGAGTTGAACTCTACAATGGAATCTCCCACTGTTCCTTTGTAGCTCAGTCATAGAGAAATTTTTTTTTTAACAGACTGGCTGTAGGTTCAAATCCTACTTGGGGATGGATTCCTGAAATAAGATGATGGGGCAGCATATGGATTGAGTCACAGCCAAACAAGCTCTTCACATTTGATTCACTATTTATAGTTTACAACATTTTTTGAGGGTTCAAATTTTACTAGGAAATGAATTTGTGAATGCATGGTAAATTCATCAACGCTATGCAGTACTTCAATAAAATTTATTAACCTTTCTCATTCAAGCATATCTCTATCTTTATGCATTTGAACTTTTGATGTCTGCCTCATTATTAATACGCTTAATATGCTAGGATAGACCTAACCTAGCTCACTGCCATAATGTAAAGAAAGTGATCTTTTTCATCTGATAAAATTGAGACTAGAGAGCAGATGATTGTGGCTCTCAGAAAGCATGGAATACTACTTGAGAAATCTTCCAAAACTGTCCCTTTTCATGGCTCTGCATTTGCTCTTGCCAATAAAGAACCAAATAGCATCTTAATGCATGTCAAAGTTTTATATTTGTTACTTACAAAGGACTGCAATGCAGATACTTCTCGACATTATCAGCCTTTGCCGATGATAAAGAATGTCATTGATGCTATGGCCTATACAAAGTTGGTATGTAATGCTTCTCCATGATGAGTGGTCTGACCTGATTTTTGCATCAAGTGTGTTCTACATTTTCCAATCCAGTCACACATGCACTTTTGGATCAGATTTGCAGTTCTACATTGTTTTCTATGATGTGGGCCACATGGTGAGTGGAGTGGCCAGATTTTTGCATCTTGCTCTTCATTGTGGGACTAGTCTTTTGGACCAGTTGGATTTCACACACACGTCATGTAGCTGATTTTGTGCTAGTTGGTTGATAGTCTTACAGTCCAACTAGCACCAAAACGTCAACGTGTCAAGTGTGTACAAAATCCAACTTGTCCAAAAATTTGGCCTAACATGAAGAAATCAAGTGCAAAAATCAGGCCAATCTGCTCATCAATTGGGCCGCACCATAGAAAGAATACAAAACAGTTGAGCTGGCCAAAGTACATGTGGCTCTCCTGATGAGTAAATGGTGTTATTTTGTGGTTGGTGATCTTCATGGTGGGGCTAACCTGTTTGTTGGGTTGTATGTCATACTCACATAATATGTAGGCATATAGGTGCTAGTCGGACAATAAAACCTTGTCTAACTAGTGTGTGAGATCTCCTCTGTATGTGTGTGCGTGGGTGGTAACTTCTCTAATGGGCCTGTTTGATTGGCCGTAATTACAGGTAGTCAAATGTAAAAAAGTAATAATTATTTACTTCTGCATTTTCTGGAAATGTACGACATCTGAAACAAGTCTGACGTTGGGTACCGTGCCACGTGGCCGAACTTTGTGGGCCCTACCATAATGTATATGTTTCATCCATGCCTTCCATTCATTTTTGTCAGATCATTTTAGGGCATGAGCCCAAAAATGGGGCAGATCCAAAGCTTAAGTGGCCTACAATGGGAATAATGACATCCTCCGTTAAGTCCACTGTTTTTTGTGGTGTGGTCCACTTGAGCTTTGGATCTACCTCAGTTTTGAACTCCATCCACTAAAATGATTTGAAAAATGAATGAGTGGTGTGGATATAACATATACATCATGGTGGGGCCCACAAATTTTTGGCTTGGAAGGATGTTGAAATTTGTCTGATTTTCGAGGTGGAAATTCCGCCTCTTCCAAACACCCAGCAAAAGTTATCATTGTGCTTTTTCCACCGATTACCTTTATTTACTGACTATCAAACATGCCCCGATATCATTGCTAATTTTAATGAAATTCCAAAGATAATTAAGAAAATGCTTGTTCATATGATTTTATCTGCAGAAACTTGCATTTAATCAATCAATGTACTTGTGCAAGCAGAACAGATGCCAAGAAAAATGCCAATTTTGCAGAAATATAGGGAAACCGTGACACTTCCTCTAATTCATTTAACAGTTCACATGCAATCAAACAATGTTTAGGAAATCACAAGTAATGATTTTTATCCACAGAAAACTGCTTGGATTGATAAATATATTGATTTTCAATTGCTTCTGCAGGAGTTATTCCTATGAAATTATCAAACAAGCAAACCAGAAATGTAAACTTTCGCCAAGATTTCTGTAATAAGTTCAAAAGCTCCATGTGAAATTATATGATAAATAAGGAAATGCATCTTCCAGAAATTATGTCAATGCAACATTGCATTACCAGTAAACCGATTTTCAGGCAGTGCAGATAATTCCTTTGGAGTTGAAGTTTAAACTTAACACCAAGGTTTCTCTAAAATTTTGACAATTTCACATGAAATTCCAATTATAGCTAAGAAAACGGTCTTCTAATGGCTCTATTCACAGAAATTCCAGAGCTAATGTGTATCTACGACTGATATTCCTCATAACTGGACCATGGTCTTGAATTTTGAGCACCAAATCATAAGAATTTGAAGTTCTTTCTCCGTTGGCCAGTCATGATTCATGAATGCTTGACATCTGCATTGTGCAAAGTCTGTTTATAGTGATTTCCCAGTTCCTGTCAATACTAGCCTCATTTGTTTTCCTTTTTCAGTGGTAAAATTTTAGCAATATTGACATGAATGCATATATCTTGTTCAATATCATACAGAATGTTCTACATTGGCATATCGTAGATACAGAGTCTTTTCCATTGGAGATACCCTCATATCCAAAACTGTGGAATGGTGCTTATTCTGTTTCAGAACGCTATACAACTGCAGATGCAATTGAAATTGTACAGTAAGATCTTTGTGCCTTTGGTTTAAATTTGCATTTTGTCCCTTATTGGTGCACCCTGGTAAGATGCTTGATCATGAATTTTGCAGGTATGCACAGAAACGAGGGATTAATGTACTGGCCGAGATTGATGTACCAGGGCATGCTCTCTCATGGTAGTTTTTATCTAAGCATCATTCTACTGTTTATTGTGCAAGGAAAGTAGAATAATTAGGCAAGCAGCCTAGGATGATCAATCAAAATTTTCAAGTCGTGAACAAATCATCAAATCTCCGTTAAAGTTGTTTATGTTAGGAGTCTAGACGTTACAACGAGGACTCCTTTTCACATTTTTCTGTTGTACATTATACGGCCGATTACCCTGATCATTATCAGTCACCATTTTACATAGGAAGATTCATCATCATCTAAGCCTTCTCCCAACTAATTGGGATCGGCTACATGAATCCAGTTACGCTTCATGCTGGCTGCCAACCTGACATAACCCTCTTTTATCCAGGCTTAGGACCGGCAACGAGAGCACAAAACTCCCACAAGAGGCATGTAATAGTCTATTATATTGGTCTAATAGAAGATTATGAATCTTATTATTGTTTTTAATACCCCAAACCAGTTCCCCTTCTTCATGGTGATGGGAATCACTCAACAAAGGCAACCATTAAATCTTTCCCTCTGCTTCGTTGGTCAAGTGAAATGTAATACATCCGTCTTAACAAGTTGGACTCATCAGAAAGTTATTGTAGTTGAAAGCAATGGAGATAATTTTGAATATGTAACAAAACTGCTTTGTAGTTGTGACTTTCAATTCTTTAAAGAGAAGCAGTTGAACTTTGACAATCATTGATTGCATGAAACTAATGAAATTATTATTATTATTATTATTATATTTTATTTTTTTTGTAGGGGTATTGGCTATCCTTCTCTGTGGCCATCCTTGGATTGTCAGCAGCCACTTGATGTCAGTAATGAGTTTACGTTCAAAGTAATAGATGGAATTCTTTCAGGTGATATTCTATTTCCAACTGGATGTTTGTTTCAGTTATATGACTCTGAAGTGTTATCAAATGTGAACGGGCTATTATATAGCTCATTCTTAGGCCCATTTAGGTTTGGCATATAGTGGGTATTTTTTGCTTTTGTTATTAATGGTATTCTTGTAAATACTGAAAATTATTTTAATAGACTGAGAGGTGTGGGGATGTGTGATGCAGGACACATGATTTAATGCTAGCATGCAACGTGGAGATTATGAAAGAGTCCATAAAGTAATTCAATTAACAAAAGATGCCAACCTACCAGTTTATTAAGAATAAACAATAGGAAATAAAATCTTATTTAACCTAAATCACATGCCCACATGCTAAGAAATCACATAAATCAATTAAAACTAAGACCGATAGAAGGATAGAACTTCCAATTTAGCATAGGCACGTTCCACACTCAATAGACAGATTTGTAGGTTTTACGATTAGGGTTAGGAAAGGGAAAAATCTGAAATTAGGAAAATTAGAGTTCATGGGAATTGGGGATTTTGGAACTAGGGTTTTTAAAAATCGGGAAAATTAAGAAATTGAAGATCTAGGGTTTATAAGGTTGTAATGGGAAGGAAAAGAGAAAGATAAGAGAATAAGAAGAATACATTTCAAAGAAGAAAGAGGAAAGATGTAAGAAGAAGAATACCTTTCGAAGAAGAGGAAGACGAAGGATGTACCTTGGGGAATCCACCATCAAAAAAGTTTGTACCCTTCCACAATTCAATTGGAAGTGAGGTTTTTTTTTTTTTTCAAAAAACTCTAGAAAACAATGAGGAAAATTCCTTCACACAAGAGCTTTTTTTTTTTTTCCTTCTCAAATCTCCACTAGGGTTGGAACTGCACCCTCCCTATGCTTTTATAATTAAACATTCAAAATTAAAATACAACAAAATTACAACCATGCCACTCACTTAAGTAAAGTGGCCTATCATCCAAAATAAGAAAACTAAAACATATATTATCAATCTTAACCATCAAATAACTACTAAAAATAACAAAAAATATAAAGAAAGCAAGATCAGAGTCCAAGGGGCCCAGATCTAAAAGATATGGTAGCCTAATGGCCTGATCGACAAGATCCAGCGGTCGGATTGACACGAAATAGAAATTACATGACTAAAATGATCTCCTAAGCAGCCCACATGCATTATCCCAAGGTGGGGTCTTCCTGATGCACGTCCAATGGATGTGGGGTCTTCAAAATGACCCAGCGGGCCCCATCTAGAACTCAGTACCTATCTACAAAGAAAGTTGCGCTGATGTGAGTGGTCGTCTCTGTCTCTGGTACATCCGAGTAGGTCCTCTGATGTCCCCATCAGATATTTTGATGCAAGTTGGGCCAGTTATCCATCCGATAGGCAATTTATATATGTACGTGGTAATCTTTTTACATGGAAGAGTAAGAAGCAAAGTGTTGCCACATGTTCAAGTGCTAAGGCAAAATGCAAAGCACTGGCTCATGCAACGTATGAGCTTATTTGGCTAAAAACATTGATGGGTGAACTTGGATTTATAGTTGAGATTCGCATGAAGCTGGACTGTAATCATCAAGCTGCCTCTCATATTACCAGCAACCCTGTCTATTATGAAAGGACCAAGCACATTGAAGTTGATTGCCACTTCATCTGGGAGGAGGTTGTAGTTGAGGAAATTGGCGTGCAACTTGTCGTCCCAAGAGCCTGATAGTTATATTTATGAAAACTCTGTCTCGTACTCAACTGGATTGTCTCTTTATCAAGTTGGGCATTTATGACTTGAGGGGGAGTATTATCGAATATGAATGAGGGCTGTTATATGGCTCATTGTTAGGCCCATCTAGGTTTAGGATGTAATGAGTAATTTTGCTTTTGTTATTGATGGCATTCTTGTAAATATTGAAAATTATGTTAATAGACTTAAGAGATGTGGGGACGTGTGAACCCTAATCCTCATTCTCTCTCTCATTCTCTCTCCTTTCTTCTCTTTTTCTTCATTTTTTTTTTCTTCTCTTTCCTACTTTCTCAATCTGTCCTCATGAAGCATGATTATATAGAGAACGTTTTGATTGTTAATTACTAATGGTCATTATATTTCCTTAAACTTTTCATGTTCAGATTTCAGCAAGGTATTCAAGTTCAGATTTGTCCACTTGGGAGGTGATGAGGTTGACACAAGTAAGTCCGAAGCATGCAATTATGCATTTACCTTTAGTTGCGATTCTTCTTACTAAAATAATTATTAACTATATATGCAATCCTCTCTTCCTGTAGATGTTTCTATTTTTGTCATTTATATATCATTTCGTTGAAAATATTTATTCACACAATGTCATTCATGTTCACCTGGTCAAATTATCCAAAGAACATGCCATTAGCTATGTACTCGATATACTATCTATGATGATGCTTTGAGAAGAATGGGCATTATGCATGTTACAATCTGTAAATAAAATGCTCTGTGTTATTAATTTTTTTCATGCACATCTAAAATGCAATTCGGATGAGTGAAATGGTTTTAATAATAGAGATGTGGGGAATTTTTTCTCGAGGCACCATGGCATGCTTTTAGATGTCGGTTGCAAGCCCAGTTTCAAGATCTATCTTGACACGACTGTCATGATATTATACCTTTCTTCTTTTATTTTATCGTCAGTGTTTTTCCCCCGTCTTAGCCTTTATTGCAACACCAACTGCCCAAACAATGCTTACAACCAGGCCTTTTCAAATATGAAGGGGAGCTTATGGATCCGGATGATGGTACATTGAAAAGTGGAAATGGACCTTAGGAGAATTGTTCACTACACGAGCAAATGGAATTACTTTCTTGTACTTACCACTTTCTGGGACAGTCAATCTGCAATTGCTTATTGACCTCTCAGAAGTCAATTTGCCATAAAAGGGATACCTTGACATTTACATGTGATACTAGTATGATGTGATATTACATGTGCAATAAAAATAGTTAATGGTGAATTTAAGAAACAAGTGCTTATAAACCAGAGGTCAGGACAATTAGATCAATCTGAATGTTTAACAATAAGCTATCTAAAATGTGTCTAACGACCTGGACAGTTTGATTGTGTTAATGCATTCCACAAGTTAAATTTCCAAGTGTCAAAGTATCAAATATAACATTCTGCCGAAGTATTGAACTCCTTAGTGATGACATATGGAATATATAATTTTGGAGAATTCTCCTTTTTTTTTGTAGCCCTAAAAGGTCTTATTTATAGAGATATACAACCTATTAATCTCACTATACATGGAAGAAAAGTAAATCAAAATATTACAATATGGCTCTACATGGAAACCACGATATTACAATCTATCTATAATAGCTGGAGGAGGAGGCACTCTTAACTTGGCTTGTTGACAGACCTGTAAAGAATCAGGAGATAAACTTACCACAGGTGGTATATCAGGAAAGTGGGTTAAGAGGTAGCCGAAGTGGGTGAGATTGGAGTATGAAAGGGAATATTGTAATGGGTGAGATTGGAGTATGAAAGGGAATATTTTCCAAGAAAACAACATTCCTTGACACATGAACACAACAAGCAATAGGTTCATAGCAATGGTAACCTTTCCAAGTCTCTTCGATTCCAAGAAACACGCAACGAACAGATTTTGGAGAAAGTTTATTACGTGCTTGTGAAGAAAGATGAACGTAACAAACACAACTAAAGACATGAAACAAAGAGTAAGAAGAAAGGGAATTGAATAAAACAAAATACGGAAAGACATTATGAACGTAGGGCCTTAATCTTTTTCTCAAATTGGGTTGTAACCATTATGTAGAACCGTTTAAAGGTTGTGAAAACTTATGACTTGGAGTTCAAGAAATATATCCACGTATATCTTAAGAAGTCATCGATAAATATCACATAATATCTCAAGCCAGATATTGATAGAATTGGAGGTCCCCAAACATCTGAGTGCACAAGCTCGAAAGGAGCTTTGGATCGAGAAGTATGAAGAGAAAAATGCAAACTTTTACTTTTAAATAAATAACATGAAGGGCAAGAGAAATCAATAGAAGTTTTATTAACTTTCAATTTTTCCAAAATACCAGAAGTAAATAAGTATGATAACCTATCTGAATGTGGATGCCCAAGACGACAATGCCAGAGTTTCCACATTTTATTAGCATTACTAATCTCAGTAGAAGAAGGAGAAAAGAAACAAGAAAACGGAGTAACTGAGCTGTCAAGATCAAGCAAGAAGAGTCGTCCTTCTCTCCTACTCGTCCCAACTACTTTCCATGTTGCCAGATCCTGCACAAAACAACAATCAAGAAGAAAGATTACTAAGCAATGGTTCTGTACAAGCTAAACCACAGGGATAAGATTAACAGACAAACGGAGGTCATTAAAGACATCAGTCAGAGTAAATATATGATGTGGAGAAGGAGAAAATTATAATGACCCAACAAAAGAAATATGTAACTTTGCTCCATTAGCAGTAGAGATGGCTTGATTATCTTTATATGGTTGAACATTGTGAAGATAGGAGACAGTACCTATCATGTGGTTGGATGCACTAGAATCAAATTACCAAGAAAGCCTATGAGCCTTACCTGACAGTCCAGCAACAGACAAAGCTTGTATGATCTGCTAGATCATCTCTTGAGAGAGAGGTCCACCAGTAGGGGGAGTAGACAAAGCAGTAGCAAATGAGTCCTCACATGCAGTTAAATAAGATTTTCCTCTATCCTTATTTTGATTTTAAAAATTAAATATAAATATAAATAAATTTTAAAAAATAAAAAATAATAATAATAATAATAAAACGTGTTTCAGGTATTGGAATATCTTATGTTCTAAAATAATGAGGAAATTTAGATGAAAGAACACTCATGATCAATCATTTCATTAATATGGATTATTATTACATTCCTTACACTACCCTTAATTCTAAAACAGAGTACAGTTAATTGTAAAACTTTGAATAATAATTGAAAATAGCAATTCCGGCAGCATTTCAGCCCTGTAAAGTGCCCATCAAAATGACAAAAGAGTTGTGCGGGTTTAAAACCCATGTTTCACGCTGATACACAAGCTAAAAGTCTTGAATTGAAAACCCATAGGCTTGATTGTGCGACGATCATGAACAAATTGAGCACGACTACTATTGCGTGGTCGCGCAACAGGCTCATTCTGTATTCTCTTCCTTCCACCCGCCGGCTTCTCGATACCTGACTTCCGCGATTCTTCTACTCTAGGAACTCTCAAATGTCCCAAGTCTCCAAATGAGAAGGGTAATGGGGTATTTATAGGAACCCACACACAGGAATTAACAAATGTACATAATGCAACCTTGTTGCGCGGGTGCACAACACTTCTCTATTTTGCAGTCGCACAATTCATACATGTTACGCGAGATGCATATTGCACGGTCGCGCCACTAATCTTCCAATCTTGTCCTACTTCCTTACCCCATAGCAACATAACCCTTTTTCATGTCTTATTTATTCAATTACACGGTCGTGCAATATATTCTCGTTGCACGGCCGCGCAACACATACTTGTTGCACAGGCGCGCAATTGATTTTTTGTGCCTCAACAATCTTTGTTCTTCTTCTTTCGACATTCATGGATACTATGGCCATGAATCTTGCAATATGTACAAAAAGGACTATCTTTGCAGGTCGTCACAAGATGACCGAACTTCTTACACCAATTGCATTGGATGTGAGACATGTCCTATTTTCCTGGTGTAGAGGAATATGCCAAAAGGATTGTATTTGAGGTGCCAGCAAGCTGGGGCGGGCTCGAAAGTGCTATGAGATGTTGCTCTTCTACCAACAAATCAGATATCATAACACTAATTGTAGGAAGTGGACTTAGATTGAGTAACGCGGCTCAACAATGCTCAAACTCAGGGCGTAGTTTCATAAGAAATTGACGAACACGGGTGCCTTCATTGACATCTCAGTCCAAATGGCCACGATAGCATTATAGAATTCCTGAACGGTCTGATCACCTTGGGTGATTTGAGCCAATTCTTGCATTAGCCTATATAACCGAGCATCATTACTCTATTGATAGATCATTTTTAAATGATCCCACATTGCCTTCTCAATTCGATGAGGAGTTGGGCCCACAACAATTGTCTTATCAACTGAATCTAATATCCATGTGGCTATCTTTCCGTTCTTCATTTTCCAACCAGCCATTTTAGTTGGTTCGTCATAGGAATAGGATCTGTACCATCAACTATACTCCACAATCCACACCCTTAAAGAAAGTTCTTAATGTGAATGGACCAAAGTCCATAATTTTTGCCATCAAAGGTGCAATGAAACGAAAACTCTCGATCCATGATATAAGTCAATAAATACAAATAACACCAAACAATCGAGGAAAATGGAAAGATATATGCTTGATGTACCCGAGCAGCAGATAGATATGCGCATAGCTTGCTGACAGAGAGCAATCAGATAGGTCAGATGTGTTCACCTGGATGCAATTTTAGGGGCCCGGAACAGACAGTTGCAATTATCAACCTAGTAAGACAGTATGTGGGTGGCACTAATATGCTCCAAACGCACACTGTAATCTGCAATGGACAACGGATCTTCAAAGGTGGGTCACGATATGCAACCAGGTCTATTTTAATCAACAGAGATCTAATCTAATATGAATGACAACAGTAGGTCGATAAATCTCAAACGGCGGCAGTTGTTTGGGGTTGAATGGCGCTGGTGCTGTTGATGGCGTTGATGTTGTTGATGGCAACAACAAATCTTCAATGAATCATGAACAGAGAGGGGTTACACGAAAGATCTGGAATGGAAAGGTTACGACAGCCTGTGGTAACAATCGGCGATCGACGGTAGCAATGGCAAATGTAGAGATGAGCAACAATGGTAGCAAAGGCATTGATAGTAATGGCAAAGGCGTCCTTGACAAAACCGTACCAGCAATGGCGTCCATAGCAGAGATGAGCAACAACAGTGCCAGTGATGCTAGTCGACAATGGTAGAGGCCAAGGATGCAGCCACAAGAAGGAAGCATCCGAAGATATACCAGAAGCAGCCGGAGATGATAATGGCAGAGACGAATCAAGTCTCTGGTCGACAATGGGCCTGATTTCTAGAACGGGGAAGACAGATGGGGTTTGAATGGGTGTTGACGATGAGCACGCTAACAGAGCCATGACAGAGGAGATGGTAGGAATCGATTTGGGGCAGATGGTTACAGAGGTTTGGGATCTGAGGAAGATCGGTAGAGATGGCAGCGGCGAGAGGAGATTAGTGGAGATAGTAGGAGGTTGGGTTATACTCGATTGGGCATAGGGGTTGGATTTGCAACAACTATAATCGGGAACCTGAAGATGGGGTTTGTAGAGGTGTGTGCGATAGGTGGTAGGGTTCTGACGTTGTTATGACAAGACAGGAGGAATGCGGGCACAACCACGAGTGATATTTGGATTAGTGACTATGATCAGGACCACGATGGTAGAGGACTGAAGGATCGATGGCTCAAATGTGTTGCTTTGATACCATGATAACATGTGAAATAGAAAATTTTGGAGAATTCTCCTTTTAGTTTTTGGTTGTATTGATCTAGCCCCAAAAGGTCTTATTTATAGAGATATGCAACCTATGAATCTCGTTATACATGGAAGAAAAATAAATTAAAATATTACAATCTACCTATACATGGAAACCACAATATTACAATCTGGTTATAATAGCTATCACTTGGAACCACCTCTCCACCCTTCTCCTACATCTTGCAAACCATTCCCTCTCTTTCCACATGCATTGCAAATGCCATATCCAATAGTGTTGTTAATCTTTGTCAAAACACCTTATTGTGATGTGATTAGGTGGACTTTAAACTATGGCTCGTCCATTCCATGGAGATGTCCTTTTCTATGTCATGATCAATGAGATTATTGATTATTTTTATTTATTTATTTATTTATTTTTGGAGGATTTGGATGTCTCATTATGTCATTTTTTTAGGGAAGCCAAAAGAGATTGATGATTAGAACTGTACACGAGTCGAACCGAGTCTATCTTGGCACGGCTCGACTCAACTCGGCCAGTAACTAACCCCAGCTCAAACTCGGCTCGGCTTGGTCCTCGAGACTGACTGGCCAGCTCAGCTTGGTTTGGTCAGCAGCTCGGGCCAGTTTGAGCCAAGTTCAAGCCTATGCAACATTTTCTCAAACACATGTAGTGCACCTTCAATTTTTCACAAAATGCAAAACAGTAACAACAATATACAGGTATTTCATCAAACACTGTACGAGCAACATCAAAATCATGATTTGAGGTCACTTTTATAATGTGAAGTTATTTTTTTCTAGTGATTTGTTTCATATCCATTCCTCCCTCGCCACTAGCCAATCTCACCGAGAATGTATGCACTCGAAATAGCACTTCATTAAGTCATTTCATCAAACACTTGGCGAGCAACATGAATATCAAAATAATCGAGTCACCGAGCAGATTCAATACGAGTTAATTCGAGTTGAGGTTCGATCTGAGTCAAGTCGAGCACGGGCAAGCTCGAACTCGGCTCGAAATTTTTTCGAGCTCAAAAAATCAGCTCGACTCGGCTCGAACTCAATTTCGAACTGAGTTGAATCAAGCTTTTTCGAGTCGAGTTGAGCGAGTTAACCGAGCTAACTCAGTTCATGTACAACTCTATTGGTGACATTTTGGCTTAAGGGGAATTCGTCTTTGTTTGTTGGGAGTTTCTTCCATGTTAGTAATTAGCATGGTTGGTGCAACCTAGTTATCGAGTAAATGAGATCTTGACATGAAAGAAATGGATAAGAGTACATCCTTAACAATATTTGAGTAGAGAGGGAGAGAACTTCATTGATATCAAACTTCTCTAACAATACTCGAGAAAAAGTAGAAAAAGTCACACTTAAATATTAGAATGCCTACCTTCTCTTCTCATTCTTCCTTCTTTGAGTTCCTCTTGATCTTGAGTATGGTTAAAAAGACGATAGTCTATCTTCTTGTTGCAAATCAACAATAGACACTATTCTGGTATTAGGACCAGATACAGACTCAGTGAGGGTATGGACTCAGTTGAATCCTAGGAACAATATGCAAGAGCTCTTTTGCACCATTGGAGGCGTAAACTGTCTTTAAGAAGTGGCATTGTAGTACGCATTTGAGCTGAAATTCTTCAAATGGGCCATCCACTTGACAACAAATCTAACAGGGAAAACTTCAAAGCTATTGACTCAACCTTTCAATTTTCTGCAATTTCCTTGTATTCGAACACCTTTTCTGCCTTGCTTAGCCAATCGATGAAGTCATTAACAAGCAACTAACCATGGAATTGCATAATTTTTACCTTAATTTTGGGCTCTTTGTTATGTTACAACAATCGAAGGATTTGATCATTGGTGTCTTCACAAACCAGGGTCACCCATTGTTGATTAGGAATTTGATGGAGACCTTTCACTATATGTCCACGTGCTCCAACTTGGGTCTCTAGATTTCCTCCATGCTGGAGTTCTCCCTCTTAATTAGTGAGATTTCCTGCCGTATGCATGGTTGATCTACTCACCTTTTTAGTAAGTGGATCAATTTGGTTACCTATGCAAACTCTTCCTATTTCATCCCTTTCGAAGCCATTAGGAGATGATGTAAAGTAAAATGGTGCAACTTGGTTATCAATGAGATCTTGACACCTAGATCGCAAAGAAATGGACAAGAGTACACCCACAACAATATTTGAGTGGAGAGGGAGAGAACTTTATTAATCTTCATGTGTTGTATTGTTTATTTCAATAAACAGGTTCACCAAACGTGTTTTTCCGTTAGCTTCTTTTATGATCAATGAGTATTATGTTTTGAGTGATAGTGCTGAACTCATGATTCAACAAGAGAATTTGCTAGTCTGTTTAAACTGTTTTCCTTCTGCTTAGAATACTTTTTGGGTAGGAATGACTAAAGCTGTATAATCAAAATTTGCCAATACTTAATCATTCAAGTTACGGATTTCAGGTTGCTGGACGGTAACTCCTCATGTAAAGAAATGGTAAAAATCTCTATGACCCATGCCTTTGACACTCTTAAATTTTCAAAAATATCATATCTGCAAGTGTGAAATTATTCCCTATACTGCATCTGCTACTTTTCTAGGTTGTTAAAAACAACAGTAGAACACCTAAGTGATTTTTTTATTTATTTTTTGAACGGCTAATGATGCAGGACATGAAATTTAAGTATGAGGTGCAAGAATTCAGGCTTAGATCATACCAATTCAGAAACAGTTACACAAATTCCACATCCCACATGATAGTCCAAATCATTCAATTAAAAGGGGAATTTATGCTGGTCCAGGATGACACAGGCTAGGACTGGACCAATAAAAAATTATAAACTAAATGATGTCAAAGGGAAATAGAAATCAACCACACATGCATAAAAATAAGTCCCTAATCCAAGGGATTCCCCAATTTCAATTCAAGGAACCCTAGGGTGATGAAAACGGTAAACAATTTAGGGAAAACGTAATCTAGGTTTAGGGTTTATGAAGAAAACATGTATGAGGAGGCAAAGAAGGATAAAACCTGAACCAAAGACGATTCCCGCGTGTGGACAACGGGCCTGGGGCGCTCGCACGTGCGCAGGTGCCTAGCCGTACGTGCGAGGGGGTGTCAGTTTCGAGAAAGCCTCCTTGGCACTAGTCGGCTGGGGGTAGGCTCCAAAACCCTGAAGTTTCGGGCTGATCCGAGTGATGGCTTGTGTGTAGTACTCCGTCGAAGTTTTTGACCTCTTGCAAGGCCAAAATTTGGAAATCTTTTATAATGAAGAAACTAATGCAACAAAGGACGAATTCGAAGCACGGATGGTGGTAGAAGATGGGAAAAAAGAGATGATGGAAGATGGGGGTGAATCAGGATCGATGTGGCTTCGCACCACGGTAGTTAGCCCTTTGAAAAGGGAGGGCTTCGCACCCACTTTTGAATTCTTCCACACCTCACAAAGAGAGCAGAAAAAAATAAAGCAGGAATTTTTATTAAACTTGAATGAATGAAAAGAAGTACAAGGGGTGCCTATTTATAAGAAAAACCCTATACCCCAAAAACTCGCACCATGTGCGCAACCTATTACTTGGCGATGAAGTAAACTAAAATAAAAACCAAACAAAGAAATCTAAAGCGTTCACGATGTTTTAAATAATAACAATAAGCAAAACCTAAAATATGAAATCAATCCGACGAGTGAGCCACGATCATGAGATCCCATGATAGGCTTTTCTTGACTATTAGGCCCACTTTTTTGAACCAAAACTTCGTCTTCTAGCTAGGAGGCCCTCCTTATACGTCGTTATCGATCCAGATCGACGGTGGGGCCCTCCTTCTGGCGTACGAGCGTAAGGGGGTTGGTGTGCGTGCACATGTGGACGGCGTGCACGGGATGTCCCCATCAATTCTCCTCGGCTGCGAAGATTTTGCCACTGGCGAAATAAAACTCCTGAACCGCTCTGAGATGTAATGATGAAATCTCTGAAGCTCCTACTCAGCGAGCCACGTATTGGTTGAAGCTGAACGTGACTTTAACTTGACCAAGAACTTCTGAAACCCGCCGTTCGACGTTGAAACTAGCCGATGGTCCATGATATCCTCTATTTCTTTTTTGGGTGTGTGAAGGTTAGGTATGGTAGGTAGAGGCTGGGAAAAACGGTCGGGACGAGTAGGTATGGGAGGTAGAGGCTGAGAAAATGGGTCGGGACGGGTAGGTATGAGACGTAGAGGCTGGGAAAATAGGTCGGGATGGGTAGGAATGGGATGTAGAGGCTGGGAAAATGGGTCTGGAAGAGTAGGTATGGGAGGTAGAGGCTGGGAAAATGGGTTGGGACGGGTAAGAGGCTAAAAAAATGGATCGATAAGGGTAGGTATGAGAGGTAGAGGCTGAAAAAATGGGTTGGGACAGGTAGGTATAGGACATAGCTAGGAAGATGGGTTGGGACTGGTAGATATGGGACATAAAGGCTGGAAAAATGGGTCGAGAAGGGTAGGTATGGGAGGTAGAGGCTAGGAAAATGGGTTGGGACAGGTAGGTATGGGACGTAGAGGCTGGGAAGATGGGTTGGGAGGGGGTCATGGATCAAGGGATAATTCTGGAGAATAAGGATGAAGGGCCGGACAAAGTATCAGTGGTCCCATGAAAAGTAACTAGATCCTTCACATTGAATCCGGAATTAATTCCTATGGAAGGTGGAAGATCTACCTCATACGCATTGAGACCGTTTCGTTTTATAATTTTGAAGGGTCCAGTGCTACGCGCGTGTAACTTACGAATGACCTTCAGAAGATACCACTTGGGCCTGATGCGGACCATCACAGAGTCCCCAATATTGAATTCTTTGAAACGTTCATGCTGGTCTGTAGAAAATATGTAAAGTTCATTACTAGTAGTGATCTCCTGCCTGATTTCTTAATGCCATGAATGAATGTGATGCGCAAAAGACTCTGCAGGCTCTGACGGCTTATGGGATAGTAACATAAGGACAAGATCAATAGGTTTTCCAGGTTTATAACTGGTAACGACTTCATAAGGACTGAGACCTGTGGACCTATCGACAGAACTATTAAACACAAACTCGGCTGTAAGTATAACGATGTCCCATGTTCTGGTGTGCTCTATATCCCTCCTAGGGGAAGACTCATCCGGTAGATCATCAAGAACGACATCACGAAACTCATCCACTACCGAAATGGCCTCAGTGGGTAACTCTACAGTAGCCTCTGGTGCACTCTCTAGCCACGAGGCCGCACATATTGTACCCCTCAAAATAATGGTCTTGATGTCCCTCATGGGGTGGGGGTATGGGTGCACTCCCATGACTGATTCCTTGGCTACCTTCATTCATTGGTCTATCCTACTGGCCACCTGCATGAGATTGGTCATCTTCCCTAATGGTGGGGTTTGTCTTGAGGGAGGCCTCTATTTGGTCAAGGCGTTGATCTATGCTTCGTTCCAAGCATTTACCCCAAGACTCGATCTACTGGGACAGCTTGTTTAGTAACTCTAGCAGTTGTTCCATGTTTAGTGTAGGGTGCTAGCCAAAATTCAGCAATATAGTTGTCAAAATATAAGGATTTTTTATTTTTTTATTTTTAAAAGAAACAACCTAGTTTCTAAAAACGAAAAAGGAAAGTTTTTGAAAACAAATTAGGAAAGTTTCTAAAAAAGCAACCTAGTTTCTAAAAACGAAAAAAGGAAAGTTTCTTTTAAAAAAAACAACAAATTAGGAAAGTTTCTTAAATTAAAAAAAAAGCAACCCAGTTTCTAAAAACGAAAAAGGAAAGTTTCTAAAAACAAATTAGGAAATTTTCTAAAAAAACAAATTAGGAAAGTTTCTAAAAAGCAACCTAGTTTCTAAAAAAAGAAAAAGGAAAGTTTCTAAAAATAGAAAGTAAGCTAATTTCTAAAAAGAAAAAGGAAAGTGAACTAGTTTCTAAGAAAGAAAAAGTAAAGGAAATTAGTTTCTAAAAATAGAAAAGGAAAGTTTCTAAAACTAGAAATAGAAAGCAAATTTAATTTCTAAAATAATTCAAATAAGGGGATAACAGAAAATTTCAGCAGCTTATGTCAGGGTTTATGGACCTCTAGACAGCCATATATGATGAGAATTGATGCATAATGGACATAAACAACTAAACCCTAAACATGTAATGCATTCCCCTATAAGAACCCTAAGCTCTGATACCAAATTTGATGCAGGACATGAAATTTAAGTATGAGATGCAAGAATTCAGGCTTTAGATCATACCAATTCAGAAACAGTTACACAAATTCCACATACCACATGACAGTCCAAATCATTCAATTAAAAGGGAAATATCTATGCGGGTCCAGGACGACACAGGCTAGGACTGGACCAATAAAAAATTATAAACTAAATGATGTCAAAGGGAAATAGAAATCAACCACACATGCATAAAAAATCAGTCCCTAATCCAAGGGATTCCCCAATTTCAATTCAAGGAACCCTAGGGCGATGAAAACGGCAAACAATTTAGGAAAAACATAATCTAAGTTTAGGGTTTATGAAGAAAACATGTATGAGGAGGCAAAGAGAGATAAAACTGAACCAAAGACGATTCCCGCGTGTGGACAGCGGGCCTGGGGTGCTCGCACGTGAGCAGGTGCCTGGCCGCACGTGCGAGGGGGGGTCAGTTTCGAGAAAGCCCTCCTTGGCACTAGTCGGTTGGGGGTAGGCTCCAAAACCCGAGGTTTCGGGTTGATCTGAGCGGCGGCTTGTGCGTAGTACTTCGTTGAAGTTTTTGACCTCTTGCAGGGCCGAAATCTGGAAATCTGCTGTAATGAAGAAACTAATGCAACAAAGGACGAATTCAAAGCACGGATGGTGGTAGAAGATGGGAAAAAAGAGATGATGGAAGATGGGGGTGAATCGGAATCGATGTGGCTTCGCACCACGGTAGTTAGCCCTTCAAAAAGGGAGGGCTTCGCACCTACTTTTGAATTCTTCCACAACTCACAAAGAGAGCAGAAAAAAATAAAGCAGGAATTTTTATTAAACTTGAATGAATGAAAAGAAGTACAAGGGGTGCCTATTTATAAGAAAAACCCTATACCCCAAAAACTCGCACCATGTGCGCAACCTATTACTTGGCGATGAAGTAAACTAAAATAAAAACCAAACAAAGAAATCTAAAGCGTTCACGATGTTCTGAATAATAACAATAAGCAAAACCTAAAATATGAAATCAATCCGACGAGTGGGCCACGATCATGAGATCCCATGATGGGCTTTTCTTGACTACCAGGCCCACCCTTTTAAACCAAAACTTCGTCTTCTAGCTAGGAGGCCCTCCCTTGACGTCGTTATCGATCTAGATCGATGGTGGGGCCCTCCTTTTGGCGTACGAGCTTAGGGGGGTGGTGTGCGTGCATGTCTGGACGGCGTGCACGGGATGTCCCCATCACCTAAGTGATTAAACATGTTTGAAATGTTTGAGTGGATGAACCTGACGTACATCAAAGTTACGTATGGGTACATATATGAAGTACAGCAAGGATGAAACATGTCAAATCCTCTAAATAAAAAATCTCAGGATATGGGTGCAACAAGGATTGGTTACAACTAATGATTACAATCATGATTAAACATTTCCTTAACAATGTCGCACGTTGGATTACAGCCCAATGGTATGATTCACTTCTTCAACTTAGCTGTTCTCCTAGCAATTTGAGTGGGGTTGTCTAGTGTCCACAGATACTGGACCTGATCTAAGAAAATCTGGAACCTAACATTGGGGATGTTTAGAAATTGGGTTGGGTTGGGTTACCAAATCAGGTCCTGTTGTGTGTGTGTGTGTGTGTGTTTAGAGGGGGGGTATTGTGGGGTCGACCTCATGGGAGCTTCCCATGAGGTCGAGCTGTGGGCCCAACCATGATATGTGATGGACATCCATCTCATTAATCAGATGCACCCTTCTATGGTGAGACATGGGCCAAAAAATCAGGCCAATCCATGACTTAGGTGGGCCACACCACAAACAATAGTCGAGAGTGGATGCCCACCCATTGAAACCTTCCTGATTGTATATAGGATCCAGTGAGATGCGGTTTAGACATCCAGCCCACCCATTGTGTGTCCCACTTGGATAAACCGTAGTTTACAGTCCACCCACTAGATTACTTTCAACCTGTTAAGTGCTTGTGGTGTCCAATCCTCCTAATAGGTTGGCCCCACCATGAAGATCACCTAATGCAAAAATCAACCCTATCCAATCATCAAGTGAGTGAACCACACCATAGAAAACAGTGTATAACCATTGATAAATAGCAAAATGCAAGTGTGGTCCACATGATCAGTAGATGGGGCTGATTTTTGCATGAAGTGTTCCTCATGGTGGGGCCAATCTATTGAATGGGTTGGATTTAGTAAGTTAGAAGTTATTCACTGGGTGGACCATAACCTATGGTCCAACTGGTTGGACTTGAGAACTTCTCGTGTGTGTGTGTGTGTGAGAGAGAGAGAGAGATGCTCATCTCCAACTGACTGGATGATAAGTTATCGTCCAACCAGTGGATAAGTTCCTGTGTGTAACATTCACTTGTCCAATGGGTTGGTCCCACAATGGGGCTCTCTCTCACATAATCTTTCTCCAAGACGTGATGTGAATAGATTCCAATTAGACTGAACTAAACACTGGCACTCCCCCGCCCATCCCAATGGGTCACCAACAAGCACCCAAGCCTGATCGGGCTCAGATCCAGTAACTCAAATATGGTATCCAGACCCAAGCTCGACGGGATCCAAACATAGGCCCCTTAGCTGGGTTCAGATACAGGTATGGTAATACCTGACCCAAACACGCCCTGTTGATCGCCCTAAATTTGGGTTGGCTTTTAAATGGTAGATTTTTCAGAAGTTTTACATTGGTTTTCCACCAACCTTCATCTTTTACCTAGGTTCTTGCAACCAGCCATGGTAGAGTCTACACCATTCACGTCCTACACGGTCCCACCTAGTATCAACTCCCCATCCCAATATTGCTTGCATGCCCCAGAGGACAAGCGAGCAAGGCAGAGTCATTGAGGGGCAGTTTGACTGGTGAATGTTGCACACAAATGTACTGCCACTGGATCAAAAGTGGAAAGGACATGCTTTAATAATCCATTCATGCGCATCACTAATTAGATGACAAGGCTTAAGAGAATCATAGATACTCCCTTTGCTTGCCCCGCTTTGTACATATTTAGTAGGTATTGAGTTGAAAACCACAGTAGATCCAAGTATGAGGGAAGGGGCATCTCTTATCTTAACCTTTTTTTTTTTTTACACACACACACACACACCCCACACACTCACGCTAGTGGAATTTCACCACCTATGGATACTCAAACCCTTGACTGGGTGTTGAAACTCCTAAGAGTCTACCACCCGAGCAAGAGTAAGGATACATCTCTTATCTTAACCTGAGTACTCGAGTTTTAAACTTTGATACTATGTTTTTTTGAAGGATCTGGTTATCATAGGTTACCAGAAGTAGCAGGAAGCAGGGGTAGTTATCTCATTTTGTCCATGTGTGTCTATAAATACTTTAGTCTTGTTGTATCTTCACCATATTTTCTTGTCTAGCATCTTTTCTTTTTGATAGGCCATGCTCTCTAGGTGTCTCAATTTGTCCATTCTGTATCTCTCTCTATATTCACATTTAGTTTTATTAAATTTTTAATCCTTAGAGACTAACCGACTTTCTAATGTGCAGGTTAACTAAACAAGGACTGAATGGATCTCAAGCTTATGAATACTTTGTCTTGAGAACACAGAAAATAGCATTGTCCCATGGGTATGAAATTGTCAACTGGTATGTGCCCTTGCTCGCTCTAATGCATGTTCTGCTTCAGTACTATCCTTCTTTCTTCTTCTTTTTTTCAGATATCACTCATGTATATGCTTTGTGAGGTGAACAGGGAGGAAACATTCAACAACTTCGGCAGCAAATTAAGCCCAAAAACAGTGGTGCATAACTGGTACTTCCTCTGGCATGCTCAATGAGATGTCTATTCATATGTGCCTTTTCTTCTTTTAGCCTTTGTGCATGTATGCATGCATGCTGCAGTTAAAAAGTATATAGTATTCAAAATTCAATCAA
Source organism: Magnolia sinica (assembly GCF_029962835.1). Classification (NCBI taxonomy): domain Eukaryota; kingdom Viridiplantae; phylum Streptophyta; class Magnoliopsida; order Magnoliales; family Magnoliaceae; genus Magnolia; species Magnolia sinica. The sequence goes on from NC_080575.1 coordinate 93,913,607, forward strand.
AGAACACAAGCTACTGAAATGCAAAAGGTCATTCCATTCCTTTGGTAATTAACCGAGCAAATTTTGGGTATAGTTATCTATAGCAATACATCTTCAACAAGATAAGAAAATGAAGAATAGTGAAACATAAATTGAAAAGGAACAAAATGTCATCAAGCCATAGAGATATTAACAGATTTTTAGTCCATTTACTCAATATGGACTAAAATACATAAAGCCCTTGATGACTGTTGACTGATCTCCTACAGTGGTGGAGTTGCTTATGAAAACCGTTGAAATAAAGATACAGTAGATCCGTTGCGGATGGACATTATATCTCTGTTTAATTCTCTTTCTTTCAATGATCAGTCTTTGGGCTGCAGATTGATCTTTACTAGACCAATTTTGATGATAGGCTCGGTGGAGGTGTTGCTCAGAAAGTGGTTGCTGCAGGGTTAAGGTGCATTGTCAGCAACCAGGACAAGTGGTATTTGGACCACTTGGATACCTCATGGCAGCAATTTTACATGAACGAGCCACTCACAAACATCACAAACCCGAAACAGCAGAAACTAGTCATTGGGGGTGAGGTATGCATGTGGGGCGAGCACATTGATGGATCAGATATTGAGCAAACCATTTGGCCACGTGCTGCAGCAGCTGCAGGTAATAATTATTTCTTTTTTCTTTTTTTCTTTTTAATGAGGGTCGGCCGAGCGAGCCAACACTATTTGGGTCCCACTAATTATGCTGGCCATATGTCTTGATAGCCATACAGCACTCACCATCCATTTCATTTTTATTTATCATTAATTTGTGCATGTACATGGAACTATTAGGAAAATTTCCGTAATTTATCTGGTAAAATAACTGAGATATTCTCGTTTCCAGAAGCACACTAAATTCTTCAGAAACAGCAGTTAAACAACTCTTGTGGCATACTGCAACTATTTGAAATCTCAGCAACCTGCTGAATCAACATTTGGTATTTGAAACTTGTCCAAAACCAGTGGAGTTCATTGTGGTTTTGAAAAACTTAAATTTACCCTTGCAATAATTGGGTACTTAAATTTACCCTTGCAATAATTGGGTACCTTTGTCAAGCTTCAATCTTTTTCCCCTTCATTTTCTTGTTCTTCATGAGAAAAGTTGTCTCTTGTGCATAGTGACAGGTTTTGCAAAATCTCTGCTAGGTGGTATACTTGATTACTCTGATCTTAATTCTCTTTTTATCTTTGAGAAAAACATTTATTAAGGTCAACTAAAACTGGCAATTGTTTTGGAGTTTCTTTGAGTGGAAAGATCGGTAGTCTTCTGAACATTTGGGCAGCAACCTTGTATTCCAACCCTGAAAATGATGGGACATGTATGATTTGAGTCAGCCCGTAGCTGTTTCAGCCAATAGTATAGACTTACCACTAACCATGTTCTCTTTTCTTTAGCCGGAACTAGGGCTGGAACTTGGATTTGGGTCAATCCAAACCTGACTGACCCAACCTGAGTTCAGGTCAGGTTGTTGGGGTCCCTCGGCTTGGAAAACTCCAACCCAAATTGAAATCGGCTTGGGTTCAGGTTGAGCAAATTTGGGCCAGGTTAGGTTCGGTACTTCCATTGGGAACAATCACATGTATATGGGTCAGGTTGGATCAGTATAGAGGGCTTCAGGTTGGGAACTGCATGTTGGAATTTGGTCCAAGTTGGGTTGTGGGTTGGGTCCTCTTGAGGTCAGGTTGGGCTCAGGTTGACCCTCAACCCGACCCAACCCACCCAAGTTGCATCCCTAGCTGAAACCACCATTACACAATGGAATTCATGAATCACTTTTACCATGTTTATTTTTGGAAGAACCTTTTACCTTCTTTCACAATGTGATTCTTGAGAGAGATGAATTTCTTAAAATCCAACTGTATGCTAGCTAACTAAAATGAATGACTGCACTCGATTCTTGAGTAATATGAACCTGCAACAATTGCTTCGATGTATTAGCTTTCAACAAAGCCTAATCCACCCCCAAAAAAAAAAAAAAAACTATATTAAGTTGTTAATCCATGTGCCTCATTGCCCATTTCCATAAGGTTTTCGACAGATTACACCAGCGTCTGAGTTGAAAATCATTTGGTGAATTTCCATTAGTAGAGTGGGTCTGGTAAAAATGCATATAGCATTCGTTTGTAGTCTGTTGACTGTCTCCTGCACTGAGCATTCATTTACTGTATGCATGTGCTTCTGTGTCTTCTCTTTGGCTACAAAGAACGTTTGTGGACGCCTTTTGAGAAGCTGGCTAAGGATCCAAAGAAGGTTACAGGAAGGTTGGCTCACTTCAGGTGTCTGCTGAATCAAAGAGGAGTTGCTGCTGCCCCATTGGCCGGACCTGGTCGAGTTGCCCCTGACGAACCAGGCTCTTGCTATAGGCAGTAGTCTGCTCCAATCCACTGGCCAGAAAGTTGCCAAGTTTGTGTAACATTCTACAGGTTGTGATGCGCGAGATTCTTACCTCCGGATTCGACCAATCTCGGAAGAAAGGATTGCCTCATTGGTGTCTGAAATTCAGGTAGGATTTTTATTTTTATTTTTATTTTTTGAAATAAAGCATTTTACCCCCTCAGCATAAATTGGGCAGTGTCATGGGTTAATTTGCCTTGTATTATGTGAACCAGTTTTTCTTGATCAATGCACTCATTGCTTAGCTGCAGTGATAGTTAACAGCCATTTTTTTAAGTAGTGCATGTCCACTGTACATATAGCATACATTTGCTGCAATCAGGGCCATTCAAATTGAATCCCACTGTGGATGGAGCTTAGCCCAAACTTCAGACTAACAAAAATAAGCCCACCCAACTGATTTTGCTTAGTGAATTTGGACTGCTGACCCCATTTTATTTACAATCGTCCATTTGATCTCTCCCGATTGGTTGGTTAGGAACTCGATTAGTGGTGTTTTGGGTTATGCTCCATCTGCAATGGACCACACAAATATCAAACATCTCTATTGCCAGGGACACTAGTCCAGTTAATTTTAGCAAGACTATAGGCCAGGGTATGCACATGATGGGGGCCACCTTGTGGATATCTTGGATCTTGCACGTGTGCCACTTCACAACAGTACTAACATACGTGTGGCGTTTGTGCCCAACTTTTTATAAATACCACTAGCGAGCAGGAAAATTAAAGGGATGATGAAATAGCATGGTGGAGGTTTATACACCCGCACTTGAGTTTTCTAGAAAAGATCGATGACTTATAATACTAAATCCAGGATGGTCCATTCATCAGGCGGGTTCCGACGTTGTAATTAATCTATAGCTGTATGTGCATGGCCCACCTTACCAGTGGGCTGTTTCAATTTTTGCTCAATCTAATCTTCATGTGTGGTCCACCCTTTTAACGGCTCAGATGTTCTACTGAAGTGATGACTGAGTGTATATGTTGAGTGGGGCATTTGTCATCCGACAATATTAAAAGGCAATTGATATCTAGGCGCCTCACACGGTGGTAGTAGAACATAGTACTGAGGTATTACCTATCAGGTGAACAAACCATCCACCAAATGCAATGGGGGAATGCATGACTCTTAAGGCCCCGTTTACTGAAGTCTAAAGTCTGAATCTGAAATCTGAAGTAAAGAAAAACTTGTTTGATAATTATGGCTGAAGTCTAAAAATTAAGTATTGAATATGAAATAAACTATTTGTTAAAAAACATCTTAAACGTTTTAAATATGTTAATTTGACATATTTGCCCCTATCTCCTGTTTGGAAATATTATACATTATAAAGAAATTATTTTTTATTAAATGAAAATAAAATTATTCTATTTAATTCAAATAAGTTATAAATTCAAATAAGCTATAAAGTATGTAATAGAAAATTAAAATATCATTATTCATAAAAACAAATAAAAAATTAATGATTTCCACCGTTGAAACCTTTCTAGGCCACATAGTGATATTTATTTGTCATCCAACCTGTCAATTATATCATAAGTACATGAACAAGGGGAAAACAAAAATATAGGCTCACTCCAAAACTTCTGTGGCCCCCAAGAAATTTTCAACTATAGAAGGTCAATTCAACTGTTTTTTGTATGTGCCGTCCATTCAAACATTCTATATACTTCATTTTCTGGCCTAATGTTCTAAAATAAGTTCACAAAACGGAAGGATGACATAGATTTCTCACAAAAGTCAGGGTAAGCCCATATAGGTTTCCAGCGCAGGAACTTCCTGCGAAAGGCTTTCCCACGGAATCGGCGTCCATGCGCTGGTGTACCACACGGAAACGGATTGGCTACTCCCGCTGCCACCGGCTGATGGTCGGTGCTCTGTGGGCCCCACCATGATGTGTGTATTTCATCCATGTTGTCCATATATTTTTCCAGATCATTTTATAGTATGAGACCAGAAATGAGGTATATCTCAATCTCAAGTGGACCACATTACATGAAACAGTGTTGAATGAGCTTTGTCCATTAAAAACCTTATGGGGCCATAAAAGTTTTGGATCAAACTGATTTTTGTTTTTTCTCTTCATCTGTGTCTGTATGACCTAATCAACATATTGGATGTCAAATAAACAGTACAGTGGGCCTTAGGAGGATTTTAATGGTGGATATCCAATCATTATTATTTTCCTGTGGTGTGGTCCACCTGAGATTTATATCCCTCTTACTTTTGGGATAGAGATATCAGATATGTAAAAATGGATGAAACACATACATCATGGGGCCACAAAGCACCGACCACCACCCACCGGACCGGTGCCAAGGGGAAGCGGATTGGCTGATGTACCACACACCAGCTATATCGCTGCTGTAGGTACTTGTCGTGCCAAGACGAGCACTTACCTCCTCGAGCTCCGAGTTGTACAAACGGTTCAAAGGAGATCAAAGTTACTTACATGGGCCACACGGTGATGTATTTATTATATCTACACCGTTCATCCATTTTTAGATATCATTTTATAGTATTATCCAAAAAATGAATCATATCCAAAGATCACCTGGACCACACCACAAATAGCAGCGTAGATAATGATTTTCACCGTTAAAAAATTCGTAGGCCCACCATAATGTTTATTTTCCATCCAATCTGTTCATAAGGTCACGAAAACATATGAATGAAGAGGAAAAATGATCCGTATCCAATACTCAAGTGGGCCCAAAAAGTAAGTATTGAACATCAACAGTTGAAATATTTGTGTGGCCATGGAAGCTTTGAATCCGGATAATATTTGTTTTTTCATTTCATCCTAATATGAATGAGTTATAAACGGTATAAATGGCAAATAAATATCACTTTCAATCGCAAGGAACGTTTCAACGGCAGGAATTTCCATACACACCCCTTAGTGCGGCCCACTTGAGTCTTGGATCCTACTCAATTTTGGTCTCAAGTTCTAAAATGATCTCAAAAAATGGATGGACGGGATGGATTTCTCACAAACATCACGACAGGTCCCACCTAAGTTCAGGAACTTCCTGAGCTTTTGCAGGAAATCCGCGTCCACCGGTAGGGAAACGGATTGGCTACTCCCCTTGCCACGAGCCCGGTAGCTGGTGGTCGGTGCTCTGTGGCCCCACCATGATCTTTGTGTTTCATCCATTCCGTTCATTTATGTTAAAGATCATTTTAGGGCTTGATCCCAAAAACTAGAGGAATATAAATCTCAGTTGGACTACACCACAGGAAAATAATAGTGATTGGATATCCACCATTAAAATCCTCCTAATGCCTACTGTACTGTTTATTTGACATCCAATTTGTTGATTAGGTCATATGGACCTAGATGAAGGGAATAAACAAAGATCAGCTTGATCCAAAACTTTTATGGCCCCCAAAAGGATTTTAATGGCTGACGCTCATTTAACACTATTTCCTGTAATGTGGTCCACTTGAGATTAGGATATACCTCATTTTTGGTATCATATTATAAAATGATCTGGAAAAATAGATGGACAACATGGATGAAACACATACATCATGGTGGGGCCCATGGAGCACTGACCGTCAGCCATTGGCCGGTGGCAGGGGCAAACGGATTGGCTACTCCCCTGCCACCAGCCCGGTGGCTGGTGGTTGGTGTTCCATGGGCCCCACCATGATGTATGTGTTTAATCCATTTTGTTCATCTATGTTTAAATATCATTTTAGGGCTTGATCCCAAAAACTAGAGGAATATAATTCTCAGTTGGACCACACCACAGGAAAAATAGATGGACGACATAGATGAAACACTTACATCATGGTGGGGCCCACGGAGCACCGACCACCAGCCATTGGCTGGTGGCAGGGGGAGTAGCCAATCAGTTCCCAAGGGAGTAACCCATCCGTTTCCGTACCACCTACCAGATATATATCTAGATACGTGTTGTGGGAAGACGAGTGCCGACGCTCTTCATGTTTGAGTTGTACGAACGGTTCAAATCAAGCATTATCCAAAAAATGAATCATATCCAAAACTCAGATGGACCATACCAAAAATAGTGAGATAATGATTTTCACTGTTAAAAAATTTGCAAGGCCCACTATAATGTTTATTTTCCATCTAATCTATTCATAAGGTTAGATATATCTGGATGAAGAGGAAAAAAAAAATCATATTGATCCAAAACTTTTGTGACCCCAAAAGGGTTTCAATGGTAGACGTTCAATCCCCCACCGCTTTTTGCAGTGTGGTCTAGTTTATCTTTAAATCTGTCTTATTTTTAAGCTCAAGCCTTACGATGAGCTCGCAAAAAGGATGGACGGTTTGGATATAACAAATACGTCATGATGGGACCTACAGAACTTGCTGACGTCAATACACCAGCCAATCCGCTTGCAAAGTCCTACCCTCGGAATAATTACCGTCCGGGCAAGGCTCTGTGGGGCCCACCGTGATGTAAGTATTTTATCTAAGTCGTTCATCGTTTTTCTCATATTATTTTAATATATAATCCTGAAGATGAGGCAGGTCCACAACTCCAGTAAACCACACTAAAGGATGCTGTAGTGATAATGACATCCACCGTTGAAATCTTTCTAAGGGCCACTGTGATTTTTTTTTTTTACCATCCAACCTATTCATCTGGTCATGTAGGCGTGGATGAAGTGGAAACACAAATATCAGCTTGATCCGAAACTTCTCTGCTTCCAAGAAGTTTTTAATGGTGGATGATCAATCCCTACCTTGTGGTCCAATTAATCCTTGGACCTGCCTCTTTTTTTGGCTCACACCTTAAATAATCTAAAAAAGTTGATAGACGGTGTAAATCAAACACATAAATCATGGTGGGGTATAAAGAACTCTTACATATCAAAAGTTGGGTTTTGTACTGCGCAGACATTTTTAAGTACACCACTAAACACTGAATATTTTCCCAATTCCTTATTAAGTGCAAAAAATTAGCTAACAAACAGGCCCTTAGTTGAGCCACACCAAAGGAAACAATGGGGGACATTGGCGAGGGTCCACCATGTAGTGTCATGTCATCTGAACCATTCATCAAGCGTGCCACAGTGAGACTGAGAAGGCATTGAGATTCAGAGCATTCTAAAATATTGGTGGGCCATGCCAAGATAATATATAAATTATAGGCATAAATGTACATTGCTCCTTCTGTGGTGTGAATTACTTGCGCTTCAGCTTCATTTTTAAGTTCATGCCATAAAATGAATTGAAAAAAAACAGATGCACGGCGTGGATGTAATACAAATGCATCGTGTTGGCCCCACAGCACTCAACACACAGAAGCGGATTAGCTACTGACAGGTTGAGTAGTGAGATTAGCTATGGAAGGGACGTACGTAACCAAGTTCTGTGGGCCCTAACATGATGTTTGTTTTGTATCGACACTGTCCATTCATTTGGAGATATCATTTTAGGACACGATCGAAGACTGATTCAGATACAAAGCTCTAGTGGACCTCACCACAGAAAACAGTGGGAGAGTGACTCCCACCGTTAAAAACTTCTAAAGGCCACAAAAGTTTCCGATCAAGCTGATATTTATGTTTTCCCTTCTTTCATGTCTTTGTTAACTTATGAACACATTGGATCTCAAATAACATCATGGTGGACCTTAGGAAGGTTCCAACGGTGGGCATCACTCTCTCCACTGTTTTCTGTGGTGGGGTCCACTCAAACCTTGGATCTACCTCATTCTTTGACTCATGGCTTAAAATAATCTCTCCGAATGGATGAAAGGCGTGGATGCAACAATTACATCATAGTGGGGCTCACAGAACGTGGTGACATCAATTCAGTGGCGAGTCTGGCTACTCAACCCGTCAGTAGCTAATCCTAGTCCTCAACGCATCAACGCACTTACGTATTATTATGAGAATCAATCCTACCTCTGGTTTCTGGGTTTCCACACCTGAAGAAAAAAACCTGAGACTTATTGCTCAAATCATTGTCGGGTACTGGGTGTAACTTTTCCCCAGGCAAAATGCCTAATATTTACAATGCTGTGTAACCTTTCCCCAGGCAAGATGCCTAATATTTACAATGCTATGGTAGTTAATGGTCGAGATACTGTTGGTCAGTAAATTAATGTGACTTGTGATGCACAACAATTATTAAGAAATGATCGAGTTAGAGCTATAGCTATGAGTGCTACAGATGGTCTGATGAGAGGAATGGAAGTGATTAACACGGTAGCTCCTCGTAAGTATTCCAGTCGGTGGAGCTACTCTCGGGCAAATTTTCAACCTTCCTGGCGAGCCTGTTGAAAACATTCATGATCTGTATATGAAATGAGTCGAATTACTTATCCCTCTGTCTATAAGTGAACTATTTCTTCAGAGATTGTGAAAGGTGTTCCACTAGAAAGATTCTTGTTATTGCTTCCACTTATATTTCTAAAAAAGTGAATCCCATTCTAATGGCTGCCAATAAATTAAGTACATGTATTAAGAAGGCTTCTTATTCGGCAACAAGGAAAGCACTATTTCATTCTTTCATATATTTGGAGAAGGCTTCTTATTCAGCAACAAAGAAAGCACTTTTTCATTCTTTCATATATTTGGAGAAGGTTTCTTATCCAGCAACAAAGAAAGCACTTTTTCATTCCTTCATATATCAGGGGATTTGGCACCACCGCTGGTAGTGGTGTCCGTTTTAGATGTGAAGCCAATACCAAATCCATCAACGCACTGCCGCACCACCGTGGAGCCCACCGTGATATATGATCTTTACATCCACGCCGTCCATCTGGTTTGAAAGGTCATTTTAGATTATGGTCCAAAAATTGAAGCAGATCAAAATCTCTTATGATCATACGCAGGAAACAATGGTGATTGAATACCCACCATTAGAAACTTCTTGGGACCCACCGGAATGTTTATTTGACATCCAACCTGTTGAGACCTAGACGAAGGGTCCATATAAATATCAGCTTAATCCAAAACTTTTGTTGTCCACAGTAAGTTTTGAATGGTCAATCAACACTGTTTACTTTGGTATGGTCCATCTGAGATGTGGATCTGCTTTAATTTTGGTATCATGTGAGCTGTTAAAACGGATGAACGGCGTGGATGTAAGGAATATACATCACAGTGGGCTCCACAGGTAGTGAATCCAGCCACCTCGGTAGCCGCGCACACCTAATCCGCGTCCGGTGTGTCGATGGTAAGCCCAAAGACAAGAGAAATATAAGACCATGGACCCCACCTTTTATCCATTGGATATTCATGTAGGAAAACAAACTTAACGTACGAACTTGGACCTGTTCGTACGGACAGCGAATTTGAGTACAAAAGCAGTGCAGCCCTCTGGTTCAGTTACGGATTATAACCGTAGCTATAGCTATAATGGCGATAGTGTCACTGTAGTCTGCGCAGTTTTGCACCCTGAATGGCTACGGATTATAACCGTAGCCGCTGTGGCCTCCCGCACCAGCACCACCATATCGGTAGTAGTACCGTGCTAGTCTTATTTCTTTTTTTTTTTCCCCTTAACATGGAGAACTTTATTCTACCTCATACATATTTATATAAATATGTATATATAAGCATATAAAAAAAAAATTCTCTCTTTTTATAATTTCTTTCTTTATTCATTTAACAAGAATATGTTCTAAACCAAAATTATTTACTTAACGTATCATATATGATTTTGGGGTAGGAGAAGCAACTTTAACCAACTAACCTGATTATTTTCCAAGATTTGATCAGGTCAATGGTCAAAAATCCATTTTATTCACTTCGCGGTTAATTTTAATCAGTTTGCGGTCAATTTCAATCAAATTTAGATGGCTTGGATTGTCACACAGCTATGCCGTGTATGGTGGAAGAATTCTCATCATTTTTTAGTCAATGTTGCATTAAAAAAGAAAAGAAAATGGATTTTATTGTAACACACTGTCAACATGGCGATTCATATGCAGGTGTAACAATTATATATGACACAGGCAAATAGGAAAATTGTGTTTGCAAAAATGACGATTCATATGCGGGGTAAACTAGAAATTGAGCTGGGCAAACTATAAATTAAGTGGGGCAAACATGAAATTCAGCGGGGGAAACTGGAAATTGAACGGGGCAGACATGAAATTCAGAGGGGGAAACTAGAAATTAAGCGAGGCGAATTGTTCACTCCCCAAGTGCAGGGTTGTGATGTAGTAATAAACTCGGTAAGACCGAGGTCGAATCCCAAGGGACTGAAACTTGTATGTTATCTGAAACTAGGTAGAATTAGAACTAGACTAAGATAAAATGTAAATCAAATATAAATTGATAAATAATGGTGAGAGATTAATGTAAAACTTAAGAGAAACAGAGATAAGAAACTAAGGATTCAGAGGATCCACTTGTAGAGATCAGGGAGATCTTATGCCTGCTTCAAAAATCATGGAAATTAAACTGAACTTCCTCTGATATAATTTTAAAGAAATGAAAAGTATATGAATTAGAATGGATTCCATCACCAAACCATATCCAGGAGATAAAGAAAACAACAGAATTAAACTAATTACCAACCAATCAACATGCTATGAAGGTTAGGAAGGGTACCGTCATCCAACCATGCCCAGGAGACGATGGCGAACAACAGGACTTCCTGACGTCATAATCACAATAAGGAAAAAGAAATACTCAAAGCCATCACAGACCCATTGTAATTTCAGTCACAACAGACCATTAAAAACTAAAAACATTCCCTTAATTATCAAACTAAAATCAAAGTCAGTTTATAAATTTAAATTAAATTACCAGCATAAAATGGAGTCTCCTATCTCGCTACAAGTTTCACCTCTTAGCCCTAACTAAGAGGTTTAGCTAACCACGGGCATGATTAACTAAATGTTAAAGAAAACAGGAAATAAAGAAATCAAAGAAAGAAAAAAAAATCTAAACTACTTCTCTCACTCTTTGGTATCCACGTTGAAGCCCAAAAACCGATCCTTCCCTTCTCTTTCTCTCTTCCCTTTATAGCTGCCAGGGTCGGTCAGTGCACAAGGAGGTCGGCTGGAGTCGAGATACACACTGCTTTGGACTCTGTTTACGCGGCCGAGCAGCGTGAAAGTCACACCGTGCGTAAGAAGAGGACCCTTCCTGCGTTGATACCTGGTGGGGCCCATATTCTATGATTGTTGAAGAATCAGATCTGTCCACTGGATTTCTGGTGTCGATTTAGGCTACCTATCCAAGATTGAAGTGGATTCGAGCTATGGGTGGACCACACCACTAATCGACGTGGTGGCTTTTCCTTACTGCTGCGTTCTCGAATGTCTGTACAGGTCCACATGCTTGACATGGGTTTGATCAGTTTTTTCACACAAACCCAATGAACCGACCAGATCATTTGTTCAAAGCAACCTTGATGGCCCACTACAACCCGTCCACAGCCCCTGTTCTTGCGCTTACGGCGGAAATTCATAGTGCGTAACCTGTGGGGCCCACACTCCCTATTTCTTGAGAAATCCAAGCCGTCCATTGAAATCTACTCGAAAAAACCATTCGGGTACAGTGGTTTTTGGATTGAATTCCGTGTGGCCCACAATATCTTCTACTCCGTCGTTTATCCTGCATTTAACGGTTAGGATTCTGCAACATCTTACATGGTCTCAAGAGGCCACCTTGGTGAGGTAAATACCCCACCAATGCACACAATGGACGGTCCCGATTGATAATTTGGATGGGGAGTGGGCCCCACTGAGAGGAACCGACGGACACTGGAGCGTCCACTGGAAGCTTATTCTTGATTTGAGAAGATGAGTCGGTCAGCACACGCTGACTGACTTAAGGTGAATTGGTATACGTCCGATGCACTTATGTACATGCACACGTACTGTACATGTAGGTCCCACGGAAATGTTTGTGATAAATCTGCTCCATCCATCCTCTTTATAACCTCATTTAAGGGGTTGAGACTAAAATTGAGACATATCCAAAGATCTGGTGGGCCCCAAATCATGATTTTAGTTGCTGATCTGTCCGTTGGGATACTCTTACAAGGATCCAACAGTCAAAATTCGACATGTACGGTTACTTTATGTTCTTCAGGCGATGTATGAAGTTTCGAGCCGAGAAGATGGTTAGAACCCTGTGATCTTGCATTCTGGCTGATTTTTGGGCTACTTGAGCTTCAGTTTCTCAGTTTTCTTGGATCTCTGGCATGTAAATCTATTAATCTTGGTCCTCTGGGGTCCATCCCTTGCCTTGGTGCATTCTGAGTGTCAATTCCATGCTTTTAGCATCTTTTTTCAGCCCAAGCTCCTAAAGTCACCTTGCAACACAAATACGATTAAAATAGTTTGTTAAATAGTATCATGTTCATAAATGCAGGCAATAACTGGGTCTAATATGCAATATTTGACCCTCAACACAATCCCCGACCAGCATTTTGCTAGTCCCGAGCAAAGCATGCGAAAAATAAGTTGAGAGTTATAGGACAATCTCTAAAAACTTGAGTGATTTTTTTTTTTTTAAACAATCAAGATACTAGAAGTCTAAGATTCATGAATGTTGGGCTTTACATTCCCTATACTCAAGCACTCTGTAGATTTCATAACCAAGATCAAAGTATTAATCCAACAATCAGAAAAATTCTAAACATTGAGTTCCATGGGTGTATCGTGTAATCTCGGCTTATCATTAAGGTTCACTTCTTAATTTCATGATATTATCGGTAACCAATAAGATAATTCATGATAACCAAAACTTTCCTCACAGATCATCTTTTCATTAATCGACCTTTGATATATTTTTTTCATTAAAATACCGCCAAGGGGAGGAATCAAATCTTCACCTATAGGGAGCAAACCTATGATGAAGACCATTGCCCACCCCTTTCCGACTGGCTACTTTGGGAAATTGAACCTTCACCTATAGGGAGCAAACCTATGGTGAAGATTATTCGCCCAATCCTTTTAATTTTCTCAGGCCGGTTCCTTTCATGCTTAGTGAGTACCAAGTTAATCCTTCAATATCAAACTGAAACCTTAATGTGAAAGCGAGATGTGACATGTGAGATCATAACTCAATCAATGTTTACAACTTCTAATTCTGGATTAACAATTCAAACTTAACTATGAAATCGAACAGATACTGAATCCAAGCGTCCTAAATTACCAACATCACGTATCTTGAAATTCTAAGTGCCCTAGATGGCCGTCAAAATCACTTCGAATTCACAAGAAAGTCCAGAAAAATTAAAAAATTTCACATTAAAAATTTTCACAATTTTTGCTCAAGACCAAGAAAACACTGATTAGGAAACCTAATCTCCCACCCCCAACCTAAAATCTATATTGTCCTCAATGTAAAAGATATGAGCATGCACTGCACATGGGACAACAAAAGTAAATGAAAAGTGATGGGAAGATAGTACCTAGAGGAAGAAATCAAGAGACTTTTCAACAAGGATCCTAGCATGTAAGCGAATTAGCAAGAGAGAAGCCAACAGAAGTAAAACAAAAATAGTAAAAATATAATCCTACTTACACCACTTTTGCAGGTGCTCTCGATTGCATTTAGCGTATGCAACAAGCCTTTAAACCCCTAGGTTACCCCTAGTGGACGAGTTGTAGTCTCGTAAGGGTTTGCAGCAATGTTACCCATAAACATTAAACTAAGAAAATAAAATGGAATGAAAAGCTAGGTTGCCTGCCAGGAGTGCTAAGTTTACCATCTATCCTAAAGCAATATAAAACAAACTACCCTAGTCCTATGAAAGTAAGGAAAAACTACTCGATCATGCCGCAAGATTCCTCTTCCGGCCAATATCTTGATAAGTTTCTCAGTTAGTTCCTCAACAGGATCATCCAAAAGCCCTTTTTGCAATAGGCTTGGGCGCCCTGGAGCATGACTTTCCAAAGAGACTTATGTACCTCATAAGAAATTTTCCATTGAATTACTTAAAGTATCCAGACTGTATATGATTCACCTATGATGGAAGAAGTTTCAACGTTAGTATCCCATGGTAAATCAGAGACTACACGTAAATAAAGTTCAGAAAACTCTTTAAGAAATGATGTAGTCCCAACACATTCCAAAGTATCGGACTTCGGTTCCATTGTCAGCTCTTCCTCCTTTAATGGTAGACGTTTAAGATCAAAGGAAGGGGCTTCAGAATAAGGGTTCTCTCGGTTAGTGATGAGTACCAGGATGTTGTCTTGCAAGGCATCCACTTTATCTCTTGATATGGGATCATTTGAATCTGCAAAGTGTGCCAAGCAATCCCATGAGTTGGGAAGTTCAACTGAGTGTGACTTATTTTTCACATTGGAGCTCGTGATGATTTGCCCAAGGAATCCATCATCCTTGAAAGTGGACGGATGTACGCTCTCTTGCTCCAGTCCTGTATAGACAGATTGAAAATCGATAGGGGAAGCATTGATGTGATCACTTTGTTCATTGAAACTACTCAATCGAGGCGTTGAATTGTCAAACGTGTACAGCTCAGATGGTGGCCTCAACTGAGTGGTTTCAAATTCCAGGGTCATAGCGAGCAACTCGTCCTTCTCCCGAATTACATCATCATTCAATTAAGGGGAGTGGTCCAAACATATCTCACAAGAGATATAGGGTCGGTTGTAAGGAGCTCCTCCACTTTTAGATCAGACATGTCAGGTGAGTGGAGTAGCTCATTATGACCGTTCTCTTCGTGTACTTCTCGATCATTGACCTGGACCAAACTTGAGATTGATTCTAGGGGAATTTGGGCTACTCGTTCATGATCATCATCCCAATACACATCCTCGTCTAATTCCGTGCAGTGCACACTTGAGATGGGATCACTTTCCTCACATTCTATACCTAAATTCAGTTGAGGTTCGAATAAACTAACCTCTACCTCATCATTGAGATCCTGTGTGTCATGTAAGGAATGTGTGTTATCATCATTGTATTTGAAAGAAACCCATGTCTCTTCACCATTCTTTTGAACAATCATCGAGATCGACTCATCAGGAAATTGAACCGTTTGCTCATTAATGGAATCCAACTCCTCATTCATAATTCCAGAGTTCTTCAAAGGCGAGTTAGGATCACTTTCCTCGCATTGTATTTCTGGACTGAATTGTGGCTGGGATGATCGAGCCTCCTCTATCTTTTCAAGGCGCGAAGTAAGCGCTTCAAATGATTTTCTAATTTCCATAAGACATGCCATGTTATGCTGAAATGAATCATCTTGGATCGTTTCTGGTTGGATCTCAAAGGTAGGGGATCCAAGAGAATAATCATTATAACATGTTGTTGGTTCATTTTTCCAATTTTGATGTTTCCACTGATTATAGTCATACAGATCACAGGTGGAAGAATCTGATGGTTGGTAATATATATTATCACCCATAATATAATCACACATTGTTTTCTTTTTATCGGATGGGTGATAATAATTCTCACTCCCATAGTTATGATAACCCCAACACTCACGTACTGTTTTGTTAATCCGTGGGGTGTAATTGTTCTCTTGCATATGATCACGTAAGGACTTCTTAACCGGTGGATCTTTATATTCCGATCAGTTCTCGATGATAGTTTCAGAAAAGTTTTGATGCATAGGTTGTTTTCTATCATAATCATCATCCCAATATATGTTATTCTTCTCAGCATACTGATGTTCCCACTCATGCATATACATGGTGAAACCCGAACTCTGAATCTAATACTAAGAAAAACAAAAGAAAAGATTCTACAGCAACATGGAAATTAAGAGGAGGAGAAATTAGAAAGAATGTACCAAATGAGAGGTTCCTATGTTAAGATCCTACAAAAGAAAACGACAAAAAAGAAGAAGATTAGTTTCTAAAATAGAAAGTCTAAAGTTAGAAAGTTCTTGCAATTGAAATAGAAAATTAGTTTCTAAATAGACGACCTAGAATTAGAAAGTTTCTAAAATAGAAAATCTAAGCCTAAAATTAAAAAGTTTCTAAAAATAAACTAATTCTTAAAAAAGAAAGTTTCTAAAAAATAAAATAAAGGAAAGATGAGTTAGTTTCTAAAATTAGAAAGAATTTCTAAAAAGGGAAATAACAAACCTAGTTTCTAAAAATAAAAGAGGAAAGTTTCTAAAAATAAACTAGTTCCTAAAAATAGAAAAATACTAGAAAATAGAAAATTTCTAAAATTAAAAGAAAGCCTAGAATAAGAAAATTTCTAAAACTCAAACCCTAATTCTAAAAATAGAAAAAGTAGAGGAATTAGAAAGGGATTACCAATTTAGAAGTTATTTCAGGATCCTACAAAACAGGAAAACAGGTTAGTTCCCAAAAATAAAATAAAATAAAAACCTTTAACTTAAGTTAGTAAAATCCTAATCTTAACCTAATTTCAAAATTAATTAATTTCAAAAAACGTAACCGTCAATCCCCGGCAACAGCGTCAAAAACTCGTTCACTCCCCAAGTGCAGGGTTGTGATGTAGTAATAAACTCGGTAAGACCGAGGTCGAATCCCAAGGGACTGAAACCTGTACGTTATCTGAAACTAGGTAGAATTAGAACTAGACTAAGATGAAATCTAAATCAAATATAAATTGATAAATAATGGTGAGAGATTAATGTAAAACTTAAGAGAAACAGAGATAAGAAACTAGGGATTCAGAGGATCCACTTGTAGAGATCAGGGAGATCTTATGCCTGCTTCAAAAATCATGAAAATTAAACTGAACTTCCTCTGATATAATTTTAAAGAGATGAAAAGTATATGAATTAGAATGGATTCCATCACCAAACCATGCCCAGGATACAAAGCAAACAACAGAATTAAATTAATTACCAACCAATCAACATGCTATGAAGGTTAGGAAGGGTACCGTCATCCAACCATGCCCAGGAGACGATGGCGAACAACAGGACTTCCTGACGTCATAATCACAATAAGGAAAAAGAAATACTCAAAGCCATCGTAGACCCATTGTAATTTCAGTCATAACAGACCATTAAAAACTAAAAACATTCCCTTAATTATCAAACTAAAATCAAAGTCAGTTTATAAATTTAAATTAAATTACCAGCATAAAATGGAGTCTCCCATCTCGCTACAAGCTTCACCTCTTAGCCCTAGCTAAGAGGTTTAGCTAACCACGGGCATGATTAACTAAATGTTAAAGAAAACAGGAAATAAAGAAATCAAAGAAAGAAAAAAATCTAAACTACTTCTCTCACTCTTTGGTATCCACGTTGAAGCCTAAAAACTGATCCTTCCCTTCTCTTTCTCTCTTCCCTTTATAGCTGCCAAGGTCGGTTAGTGCACAAGGAGGTCGGCTGGAGTCGAGATACACACTGCTTCGGACTCTGTTTACGCGGCTGAGCAGCGTGAAAGTCACACCATGCGAAAGAAGAGGACCCTTCCTACATTGATACCTGGTGGGGCCCATATTCTATGATTGTTGAAGAATCAGATCTGTCCACTGGATTTCTGGTGTCGATTTAGGCTACCTATCCAAGATTGAAGCGGATTCGAGCTCTGGGTGGACCACACCACTAATCGACGTGGTGGCTTTTCCTTACTGCTGTGTTCTCGAATGTCTGTACAGGTCCACATACTTGACATGGGTTTGATCAGTTTTATCACACGAACCCAATGAACCAACCGAATCATCTGTTCGAAGCGATCTTGATGGTCCACTACAACCCGTCCGCAGCCCCTGTTCTTGCGCTTGCAGCGGAAATTCATAAGTGCGTAACCTGTGGGGCCCACACTCCCTGTTTCTTGAGAAATCCAAGTCGTCCATTGAAATCTACTCGAAAAACCATCCGGGTATAGTGGTTTTTGGATTGATCCGTGTGGCCCACAATATCTTCTACTCCGTTGTTCATCCTGTATTTAACGGTTAGGATTCTACAACATCTTACATGGTCTCAAGAGGCCACCTTAGTGAGGTAAATACCCCACCTATGCACACAATGGACGGTCCCGATTGATAATTTGGATGAGGAGTGGGCCCCACTGAGAGGAACCGGCGGACGCTGGAGCGTCCACTGGAAGCTTATTCTTGATTTGAGAAGATGAGTCGGTCAGAACACGCTGACCAACTTAAGGTGAATTGGTGTACGTCCGGTGCACTTACGTACATGCACACGTACTGTACATGTAGGTCCCACGGAGATGTTTGTGATAAATCTGCTCCGTCCATCCTCTTTAGAACCTCATTTAAAGGGTTGAGGCTAAAATTGAGACATATCCAAAGATCTGGTGGGCCCCAAATCATGATTTTAGTGGCTAATCTGTCCGTTGGGATACTCTTACAAGGATCCAATGGCCAAAATTCGACATGTACGGTTACTTTATGTTCTTCAGGCCATGTATGAAGTTTCGAGCCGAGAAGATGGTTAGAACCCTGTGATCTTGTATTCTAGCTGATTTTTGGACTACATGAGCTTCAGTTTCTCAGTTTTCTCGGATCTCTGGCATGTAAATCCATTGATCTTGGTCCCCTGGGGTCCATCCCTTGCCTTGGTGCATTCTGAGCGTCAATTCCATGCTTTTAGAATCCTTTTTCAACCCAAGCTCCTAAAGTCACCTTGCAACACAAATACGATTAAAATAGTTTGTTAAATAATATCATGTTCATAAATGCAGGCAATAACTGGTTCTAATATGCAATATTTGACCCTCAACACGAACATCAAATTGGAAAGGCAAACTGAAAATTAAGCGGGGCAAACATGAAATTGAGTGGGGCAAACTAAAAATTGAGCGGGACAAACACGAAATTAAGCGGGGCAAACACGAAATTCAGCAGGGCAAACATGAAATTCAGCGTGGCAAACATGAAATTAAGTGGGGAAAACTGGAAATTGAGCGGGGCAAACATGAAATTCAGGGGGGCAAACTAGCAATTGAGCGGGGCAAACTAGAAATTGAGCGGGGCAAACATGAAATTGAGCGGGGAAAACTGGAAATTGAGCAGGGTAAACATGAAATTCAGTGGGGCAAATAAGAAATTCGGTAGGGCTAACATGAAATTGAGCAGGGCAAACTTGAATTTCAGCGGGACAAACATCGAAAGATCGTTCAATATTATCGAGCATTGCTCGATATATCGAGATTTGAACGTCGATATTATCGGGACATACTCGATATATCGAGAAATTATTGAAATTTCAGTGTTGGCTGCTCAACATTTCAAAGACTAAGTCGATATTATCGAGCAACGCTTGATATATCAAAGATTAAATCTCGATATTATCGAGATACTCTCGATATATGTAACATCCTGGATTTTTACTATTTTGGATTTTAAAAAAATTCTTAATTTTTTTTTAATGTAATCAACTTATATTATCACTTACTAACCATTGGCACTTAATGATAGTTTATACAGGCATGGTACTAGTAAAGAACCACACAAGTCCGATTAATCAGCCGTAGGAAGCCAATGAATCCACCCGATCACTTGAACATCAAGTGTAGACCCATGATTTACTCACATAGGACCCAAATCTAACCGACCCATCTCTAACTAATCAAGAAAATCAAACTAAATTAAAGATATAACCGAAGCTGAGTCAAATAAGGTCCGGATCTTAACTAATAGACCAAATCAACCCCGTTGCTCTTTTAGACTAAAACCTACGGTTTAAAGTAATCATGACCAAATCTCCACTTTCACTAGTTATAAATAGGCCACATTATGAACATAGCTAATCCAAAACCTATTCATTGCCCACGAGAAATCTCACTACTAAATTCATTCAAGAAATGCCCCGATTTTCTGAACAAGCTTTAGACCGCTCGTTGGTGGGCCACTAGTTCCAAAACTATAGAATAATGTTCGTCTTACTGGGCTTGACGTCCATCGCGAGAGTCGGACCTGTGTACTGTCCAGAACCGCTCAACTTGAGCTAAAGGACGAGTGCATGAGAAGTGCAAATACCCAAAAGGAAGAAGCTGAAACTTAAGTGATTTGGGTCATCCACTCTTATGCAAAGTTGAGAATTTCGGACCGTCGGTTTACGACCAAACTTCTCACGTGGAGTGAGGATATTTCCCTTCTCATATCCATGTAGCCGCGGCCCCGATCGACTATCGACGACCATTGAATATACTTCTAATCATATCTGTCGATCGGCGCATCCAAATGGCGGGCCGATCATATTCATACGTAGATTATCATTAGGGCCAACTATCTTACGGTGTATATCGACATGTACGCCCCATAGTGGGCCTTAGAGGTTAGAAAGACCCTCCTATAGGGTTAGTATGGTAAAAACCTAGCCATTGGGGCTATTTACACCAAATCTGGCATTATAAAAGGGCCTCATTTGGGGCACCCCTCTTCCTATACGATTTTCCATCTTCAAAGGGGAGAAAGAGAGAAAGAGTGAGAGAGTAAAGAGAGAAGAGAGAGAGCAAGGAGAGAAAGAGAGTGAAGGAGAGCAAGGGTAGACCATAGATCGAGGTGGGCCCAAGGGAACTCAATCTTGCAACTCCATATCCCTTCTCCAAAGGAAAACCCTACACCACAACCACAAGAATCGTTCCGTTGATCTTCTAAGTAAGATCCCTCATCTTTTTTTCTTAAAACTCCTGTGTTGAGAAGGGATTGGAATGGATTTCTAACATACAAATGTGTGCTCTAGGGATTCCAGCCGATCAACCCTAAATCCACCCTCCTAGGTCGTTTTCAAGTTCTTAACGATCCATAAGTGCGGACTATTATCCTTAGGTGGCTTAGCACCAATTGTAGTATGAGTCTAATGATTTTGATTGTTTGGATGATGTATTGGAGAATCTAGAGAAAACCTAGGAATTGTTGGGTTGTTTGAAATTGTATGGAATTATATGTCTCGTTGATTTTCTTATATGATGTTGTTTTTGCCTCGCACATGATTTGGTACAAATTAATGATCTCATGTTTATGTCTTGTTTGTTTTCTCATATGATGTTACCCTATAACATGTATGCCTTATTAATTCTTATGCAATTTGGCTCTATGAGATGTAGGAAGTGCTTAACTTCCTCACCAACCCACACAACACACATGCAACTTTATTCATGATATTGTTAGCTTCGCTTGCTAGAAGAATCTGAATTGCATGTTGAGGAGTATGAAAACATGATGATGATTATGCTAGTTGTTAACCCTGTTAGTTGGCATGTTATGGATCACCACCCAAACCCTTGGGTTGGTTAGGAATACGAGGAGAGAGAAGGCGGCCCCATTGGTAGGACCGTCTTGAGGTTAAATCCATGGATTTGGGTGAGTGCGTGTGGGCGACAGTAGTTAGACTACATGGGTCGCTCGTACCCGATGTCGTCCATCACGTACTTGCCTGAACTCATGCGGTCTAGCCTACTGGCTGACCAACCTTGTTTGTTAACCCTGTTTGCTCATACATGTATGGAACTTGAAACACCCTACAACCGTTGTAGTCCATCAATAACCACTTGAAGCTGATCCACCGCCTCGTGGCCGGACATGGAGGAATGAGACACTGTGTTCGAGCTGTCGGCTTATGCTAGGGTGACAAACCTCCCCGTAGTGACCGCGAGCGATCCCAGTTCTCAGCACTCCCCATGTGCTTGAAGTCGGGGATGGGGAACCCGACGGGATCAAGGATCGCGGTGCCCTGGCCTCACGCATTGAGGGGCCTTGGCATCGCAACTAGTTAAGGGCATTAATACATGGGGTGTATCAGTTTTTCTAACCTACTGGATGATTGAAATTAACTAAGAACTTGGCTAACATTATCATCGCATCGCACTAGCTAGGTTGACGACTCGGCAGTCGAGGTCGCTCTAAGGGAGTGTTGGTCATACGCGATCGTTAGACGGAATCGCTCGAGGGAGTTTTGTGGCGAGGGAATGCATCATATCATTTATCATGCATATGCATTAACAAGATTAGTTAGGTATTTCTAAATGATTGCCTTTTATTAAATTCATAATATAATTGATGTTTATTACGACTTAAGACTAATAGCACCCACTGAGTTGATCACTCACTCACACTTTGGGACGGTGTTTTAAAACACCAATCAAACTTGCCTGTAGATGTAGGTGATGCAGAATACGTGGAGCATAGTGATGCGAGCCTCGATGAGGAGGACGAGTTCTCCTACTTCAAGTTGATGAGCGGGACCTTATCGGATCAGTAGATGGGACGTTGGATCGTTAAGCAGTGGGCTCAGCTCTATTCTTTTTAGACATGCTATTCTTTTGTGATTTTGTTGGGTGATGCCTTGTGTGACCCATTTATATTCTTTTGGACCTGTGTATATTTGATCTCTTTCATTTCAGTAGACTTATGCGATTGTGCTTCATGTTTCAAGAAATTTCAAGCCGCGCATTTAAACCGGATTAAGCACATATTAATGAAAATCGGTGTTTGGGTGACCCCGGGAACTTGGGAGTTGAGTGTATGCACGACCCCTGATTTTCAGGGCGTTACAATATATGTCGATACTTGTATCTTAAACCGAGCTTACCGAGCTGAAGTGATTATGTAACTTTAAGTAAAAAAGTTAGTGGCAAGTAAACATCATTTCAAGCTAGCCTTTGAGAACAGTTCGCTTTGGTTGATGTGTTTTGAACAGTGGTTATTGTGTTTGTCAATCCAATCTCCAATATCTAATGAAAGACAACAATTTCATTAGATGTGAAAGAAGGGATACGCCAAGCCAAATGAAAAGAATTTACAGTATATAGAAATTGTTTCGTGGGTACCTTAGTGAGCATTCATGCTTTTATGATGCAACAAGGATCTATTGGGTCAGAGAGGATCAAATACTATCAATATATTCTAAGTAGCCTGAAATTGAGCAAGGAAAAATGAAAATTGAGCAAGCCTAGCATGAGAGGGAACAAGGAAAACTAAAATTAGAGCGAGCTTAAAATGAGAGTGAGCGAGGAAAACTGAAATTTGAGCGAACCTAGCATAAGATGGACTAGCAAGATAACCCAATATAGTTTTAATCAGCCCTTTTATAATCAACCCATCCCTCGAATCAACCCTCCCAAGGCTATCGTGATTAGAGAAAGAACTCAAATTGAAATGCACAAACTTGAAAATTTGCTGCACTCCAAGATTACTGTAAACCTCATACAATTTACTTGAATCAATGGTCTGTAAGTTGGACTGCGGGTACCAAATAAATAGAATACCATCTTCGCTAGCTTCCATAAACATTTTCCTCAGTTGTAGGTCATCTGGTATATAGAGCTTATCCTTCTCTACTAACCAAATTCCATCGCTAGAGGCAGTCTAGGAGAGCAGCCTGGTTATTTTCTCTTTGAGAATCTCTTCAATATTAGGGTTCCAATTTTCAAGTACATGAGTCCAAAAGGAGTAACACTTCGCCAAACTCACTTCATGCGACTAAGCAGCAAGAAAGAACCACAAAATTTAATAAATGGCAACTGCAGAATCAATCATATACTGAAGTATTGGAATTCAGCTCGATTGAAGTGCTAAATTTCACACCAATGGATTGCACATCATATACTGGTCATCCGAGTTGGGCGAAGGGGGGGGCGCTCCCTCCTTCTGAAGACAGCACAATATCGCTTTGATGTTGCGACTCATCTTCTTAAACTTCCTTTCCAAAACTGAAATTGAGCGGGGCAAACATGAACTTCAGCGGGGCAAGCTAGAAATTGAACGAGGCAAACTAGAAATGGAGCAAGGGAAGCATGAAAATTGAGCGAGGCAAACTATAAATTGAGCGAGGCAAACTTAAAATTGAGCAGGGCAAACATGAAATTCAGTGGGGCAAATATGAAATTGAGTGCGACAAACTGAATATTGAGTGGGGCAAACATGAAATTGAGTGGGGCAAACATGAACTTCAGCGGGGCAAACTGAATATTGAGTGGGGCAAGCATGAATTTCAGCAGGGTAAACATGAAATTGTGCGAGGCAAACTGGAAATTGAGCGAGGCAAATATGAAATTCAGCGAGTATGGTATTGTTATTGTTATTGTTATTTTATTATTATTTTTTCGTTATTGTTATTGTTATTATTATTATTATTATTATTTCTTGAAAATGAGTATGGTAACAGTTACAATGAAAAAAGAACGTAGCACATAATGATGATGATTAAAAAAGAACTACATGCCACTGTAACTTGGATGCAGATACATGTCCCAGATCCTGATTCAACTTAGTTTTAAATGTTAGACAAAACCAAGTTGGCTCAGTTTCTTTTTTGAATGAGCGATGTCAGTATCATCCTGAATTATATTGCATTGGTTACTTTCGGCTCAATTTCTTTTTTTAATGAGTAATGTCAGTATCATCCTGAATTGTATTGCATCGGTTGCTTTCTGCCCATTTCAAGCTTTGACCCATCTGAGATCAACTGAATTTCGATCTGAAATGGTTTGCAATTCGAAACCAGGTTTCGAAAACCATGTGTCTTAGGGTTGGAAATGGTCATGAAGGTCAAAAAATGGGGGACCTTGGAGAACTCAAGTGAAAGAAGGGAATATTTTGATTTCCAAAAGGTCTAAGTGGTATAGAAATGGTGTGCACAACTAGTAATACATTATAACTATATAAATACTGTTAAATACTAGAATAAATGATAACGTTTATTAAAATAGACGTGTCAATGTGTGTCCAACATGTCTCTACAAGCATCTGGTTATTCTCCATCTCTGCTAATACCATACCCACCCTTGTAATATCCATGTTACCTGATATCCGATCCCTCTCATATCCAATGGACGTGTCCCAAGGGGCTGGTGGAATGGATTACTATTTCTTCCTTCCTCCAAGTGATACTGTGTGAAAACAGGGATTGCACTTCGGAGGATACCATCTTCCCATCCTTTTCACCCTGAATCAAGATCTGGAACATTTAAAGACCTACTTAAAACATAAATCATGCCAATCTAGCACCCTTTCCTCCCCACCTTTCTGAGGGCACCTAATTTAGGTACCTTTTATGAGCAATTTCTATATAGGCATATTCTTTTTTTCCCATATGAAATGAGCAATTTCTATATAAATACTGCTCAATTTCTAGTTTGCCCTGCTGAATTTCTAGTTTGCCCCGCTCAATATCATGTTTGCCCCGCTGAATTTCTAGTTTGCCTCGCTGAATTTCATGTTTGCCCCCCTAAAATTCATGTTTGCCCCGCTTAATTTCATGTTTGCCCCGCTCAATTTCTAGTTTGCCTCGCTGAATTTCATGTTTGCCCCCCTGAAATTCATGTTTGCCCCGTTTAACTTCATGTTTGCCCCGCTCAATTTCTAGTTTGCCCCGCTCAATTTCTAATTTGCCCCGCTTAATTTCATGTTTACCCCGCTGAATTTCTAGTTTGCCCCACTCAATTTCATGCTTGCCCCACTAAAATTCATGTTTGCCCCGCTGAATTTCTAGTTTGCTCCGCTGAATTTTTTGTTTGCTCCGCTCAATTTAATGTTTGCCCCGCTCAATTTAATGTTTGCTTCGCTGAATTTTCTGTTTGACCCGCTAAATTTCTAGTTTGCCCCGCTCAATTTCATGTTTGCCCCGCTAAATTTTTTATTTGTCCCGCTTAATTTCATGTTTGTCCTGCTGAATTTCTAGTTTGCCCCGCTCAATTTCATGTTTGCTCCGCTGAATTTCCAGTTTGACCGCGAAGTGATTGAAATTGACCACGAACTGAATGAAATGGATTTTCGACCATTGACCCGATGAAATCTTGAAAAATAACTAAGTTGGTTGGCTAAATTAGCTTCTCCTACCTCAAAATCATATGTAGTATATTAAATCATTATAGTTTAGGAGATATATTTGTTAAATAAATAGATAGAGAAATGAATTAAAAGATAGAAAAATATTTTTATATACTTATATATACATATTTATATAATTATGTATTAGAGAAAAATGTAAGGGGGAAAAAGTTCTCCTTATATATATATATATATATATATATATAATAATAATAATAATAATCTGCCAGACTGGTGCGGCATTGCCACCGTACCGGCAGTAGTGCCACGTCAGTATTTTTTTTTTTGGGGGCTGTTACTTTTATGGGTCCCATCATGAGGTCTTTGTTACATCCAAACCGTCCATATATTTGGCAAGCTCATATTAAGGCTTGAGACAAAAAATAAGATAGATCTAACTATCAAGTGGACCACACTGTAAAAGGCAATGGAGAATTGAACGTCTACCATTGAAAACCTTTTAGGGGTTACAGAAGTTTTGGATCATTATGAAATTTGTTTTTCCTCTTCATCCAGGTCTTTGTGACTCTATGAACAAACTTAGACGGGGAAGATTTCTCACAAACATCACAGTGGGCTCCAACTTATACGGGGAGGATTTCTAATGGTTGATGCTCATTCAGACTGTTTCCTGTAATGTGGTACACTTGAGATTTGGATATACCTCATTTTTGGTCTCATACCATCAAATGATCTGGAAAAATATATGGACGGCATGGATGAAAAGCATACATCATGGTGGGGCCCACAGACCACTGACAATCCATCCGCCATTGCGGGTGGCAGGGGGAGTACCCAATCCGTTTATGTGAAGAGTAGGGGTATTTTCGTTCCGGAATTTGTCGTCCGTACAAGGAGATCTAAGTTCGGAAGTTAAGTTTGTATTGCTTCAAGAACATCCAATGGATAAAAGGTGGGGCCACAGTCGTAAATTGCTCCAAAGACAACCCAACGTCGATAGGAGTCTACTGAGGCTTCAACCCGACGTACTGAATGTTCAGCCCTAACACAGTCCAGGTTGGGCCAGGTTAGATGAATGTGGATCTTATTTATTTTACATCCACACGGTCTATTTTTTTGTCAGCTCATTTCAGAGCATGAACCCAAAAATGAAACAGATCCATATATCAGGTGGACCACACCAGACCAAAGAGTGGTGATTGAATGGACACCACTAAAAACTTCCTAAGGTCCACCGAACTGTTTATTTGCCATCCAAACTGTTGATAAGTTCACACAGTCCAGGATGAAAGGAAAATTCAAATATCAGTTTGACTCAAAACTGTTGTGACCCAATAAGTTTTTAATGATAGGCATTCAATCATCACTGCTCCCTGTAGTGTGGTTCATCTGAGATTTGGATATGCTTCATTTCTTGTCCTAATACCTTAAAATGAACTGTAAGAATGGATGGACGGCGTGGATATAAAAAATATATATCAAGGTGGGCCCCACAATCACTGATTCATCCACATCATGTCCCGATCCACCGAATCCGTGTTCAGGTTGGACAGTCCTGCACGCTACTCTGGACCGCTGTGCAGTGTTCCCTAGTGCGGATGGAAAATATTTCAAAATAAGTAGATGGGTTGATCGTAGCCATCTGTTCAGGCCTTTAAAACAACAGCAGGAAACATACTGTAAATCTAGCGAATGTTTAGCTCTTCTCATAGGTGTATTTTTCTCATGACAGCCAAAACACGGTAGGCTCCAGTAGATGGACGGTCCCGATTGATTCATTACCTTTTCCACCTGTACAGCGGAGAGATGGGTCTACCACATTCCAATTCAACCGGTTTTACCGTATCAACTGGCTCTACACGCACAGAGGAATTATATAATGCGTGGGCCGCACCTTTGTGTAGTAGGTAGGCGCTTTTGAGTTAGAAAAGTGGGGCCCATATCTTATAATCCATACCATTAGTTTGTTGGATCCACAGTCTTTTGACTGTTAAATAATGATAAAAACCTTTTTTATTCTTGGATTTAAAATAGACAGTCAGGAAGAGAAATACAGCAGTGGTCCCATATTCAATTGAAATTGACCGTTGAGAGTTTTAAGTCTAGAAAATTTAGGGCATTCTCCATTCCAAATTTTGAGTCAACAGACCAACAGTACGGATTACCGAAACATGGGCCACAACTATCAGAATTGAGAAGTCGTGTGTAAACTTCCCACGCATTATACAAATCCTCCCGGAAGCGAATTGCGTGGTATAGCACACACCACCGAACTTGGTAGTGTGTTGACGTCACCAAGTTCTGTCAGGCCCACCATTATATATGTATTATATCCACACCGTCCATTAGATTTTTTAGATCATTTTAGATCATGATCTCAAAAATGAGGCAGATCCAAGTGGAATACACCTCAGAAGGAAGCCGGACAATGATACCCACCGTTGAAACCTTCCTAGGGTCCACCGTGATTTTTATTTTCCATCCAACCTGTCCATAGAGTTAAAAAATACGTGGATTAATGGAAAAAAATCAACTTGATCCAAAACTGCTGTGGCCCTTTAAAAGTTTTCAATGGTATGCGTTTAATCTCCACTGCTTTTTGTGGTGTAGTCCACTTGAGCTTTTGATCCACGTATCTTTTTTAATAATAACCTAAAATAATCTTTAAAAACGGATGGACGGTATGGATATAACATATACATGATGGTTGGACCTACATAACTCGATGACGTCAACACACGAGCGACGTTGGTGGTGTTTTGGCAAACAACGCAATCCGTTTCCAATCCTCCCACGCCCCTCCTGGAAAGCGAAGAACGAAAAGGCAAGAGCCTTTTAGGGAGTGATTTTATACTCTGGCAGAGTATGATGGCTAATATGCAGGCACTCATGAACGGTAAATGTCGCATACATTAAATCAAATAAAACTTTATGTAAACTACCTTCACAACATTTGATTGTTTAAATAATTCCATCCTTTGATTCGTAATTGATTTTCTTTTTTTTTGGAAATACGACAATTGGATTGTTTCATTTTTAATCGTCCAATAAATGTCCACCAATCTCATAATCAAATAACATTAATTAACAGTACATTTTTGTTCATGATACATCTAAACCGAAACAATAATTTGGACAGTTTAATATGAAATAATTTTATTTTACATATGCGATTTCTAATTAATTTCTAAGTGACTGCATATCGTCCACCTTACACTGTCGCAGTATCAAAGTTTTTTCTTAGGTGGGATGGAATTGCATCTGGTCCTGTGCCAATTCCATTCCATGTTTGGGAAGAGTGGAAAAGCTTAGAAGTAGGCTAGATGGAATCGTATCGGGTCCTGTGCTAATATCACTCAATGTTAGCAAGTTGTGTAGGTCCCACCATGATGTGTGGGCTATATCCACACTGTCCACCCATTTTTTGAGATCATTTTAGAAAATGGGCCAAAAATCCAATTAGATTTAAAGCTCAAGTGGATCCCACCATAGAAAGCAATGGGGATTGAATACTTACTGTTGAAAACTTCTTTGGGGCCACATAAGTTTTGGATCTGTCTCATTTTTAGGCTCATATTATAAAACGAGGTTACAAAACAAATGAACGGTTTAGATATAACATATGTGTTATTGTCAATAGTTTCAAATGATGGTGGGTATATCCTTTCAATGTATCACTGTATTGCAAACCAAAAAGGGGATTAAGCTTATCCCACGGTAACAGGGAACAGTCCCTGCCATGCCATGGGTAATAATGATTTTTTTAAAATCCCATCCCACCTAATACCGTGGGATCGGTCCGGCCAAACAGGCCTAAGCCTTTTTATTCAAAGTGTAATATCAATGTTAGTTTCGCACCATTTAGAAAACACTGGTTGCTCTTCAAACGCAAACATGGAGTAGCCTTTCGGAAATCCAGAACGTCCAATCTCTGATCGAACTTTTTATGGAGCAGAATCTAAAAATTTCACAATGGAGTTGATATTAACATCTATTTTTCTTTAAAACATCCATTTAACTATGAAAATTGGATGGTTAGATTTATTAATTAATTCTATTTTAGAGATATTCCTCTTCCACGATAGGACACATAGTTTTAGTGGTCTGGATGTTGTAGATCAGGACCAAATGTGAGGAGGATGAGTCACCACCGTTTTTAAAGTGGTGTTAAACTAACATAGAAGTCGACTTGTATTCTTAAAAAATCCAACGCAAATGCCTCGTAAAAAAAAAAGAAAAGAAAAAGAAAAAAAAAAGGAAAGAAAGAGGAGAGGCCTTTCTCTGTCTACCGTATATATCTGTCTCTTGCTCTCTCTGTGTCTGTGAAAATTTCCAAAAGGAAATAGCAAAAAAGCTGAAGAGAAAATCGAAGAAGGAAAAAGGGTAGAAAAATCATGTCTATTCCATTGAGACTGTTGTTGCCTCTAAATACAGAGTCGTCAGATTGGGCTTCAAAAAGCCTCAACATCTTCTCCCAACAAAACCCAATTTCTTTCAAGCCTTCCTCCATTAGAAGATGTGGATTTGGGCTTCAAAAATCTCAATTCTCCTTCAAAACTCACACTTCTTCTTCTTCTCTCTCGGTATATACCTCTTTCTCCCTCTCTCATTTGATTATAAAAGAATTGTAGGACTCGTGTGTTTTACTTCCTTCGCCACACACGCACTCTCCCTCTCTCTCGTCTTTTTTTTTTTTTTTGTATTGTTTTGAAGTTTTGGAACTTGGGTTTTCTCAGTTGAAGTAGTTAGACTGATGGGTTGTTTTTGGGGGGTTTGTTTTTGTCCCCCTCTTCAAAGGAGTTGGATGAAGAAGATTTGGAACTTGGGTTTTTAATTCGTTTCTATATTATGTCATGGTGTTGTGGAACTTGGGTTTTTATTTTCATTTTGTAGCCAATAGATTGGTGAAATGCTGTAATTTTATTTGCAACATGGGTTTTGGTTCTAATTCGATTGCTTCTTTTCTCTTGTCTGTTACCCTTTCGTCTTGCATTATGAAGCTTTGGAACCCTCTCTCTCTATTGGGTTTTACTTTCTTCTCTCTCTCTCTCTCTCTCTCTCTCTCTCTCTCTTTGAAATTTACTGAGCAAAAAAGAAACTACAGCAAAGGGAAAGAATTCCTACACAGGGTGAAAGATGCTGCACGCCCTCTTTTGCTAAGGAGAATTAGCTGACTGCTATTTCGTAATGGGATTTTAGATCTTTATTTATTTATAAGTTGAAGCCGTAATATTGATAGAATGCTATATGAGAATCTCTTGTTTAATTTGCAACTACATGCCCTTTTAAATTGAAGCTATTGTGTTTATAGTCTGATTTGCTTTTTTTCATTGTGCTTTGTTACTTGAAAGAGCTCTACCATTTCTTTTTCTGTATGTATTGGTTTGCTTTTTAGAAGCCTAAGATATGTTTCATCAAGAGTTAAATTAAAAGCATAACGCTTTTCTTTGAATTTTGAGATTTTTTAGAGGAATGGTACAGTAACTCACATGATGAGTTGAATCACAGCACATATGCCAATGTGGTACACTTGTGTGAGATCCAGACTAATCATTAAGTGGGGGCCAATCAAGAACATGTTCTAGCACAAAAAAATCAGCCCAAATCTACTCATCAGGTCAGCCATACTTTGTATGAGCAAAGTGCCCAGTTAGAAAGAAATCGCCATCTATTATCCAGCATACGCATTTGGCCCACTTGATGAACAGACCAACCTGGCTTTTTGGATAACATGTTCATACAGAGCCCCCCTGGTATATGGCTTGATCTCACTGTATGTCAGGCCAAGCTACTCATCGGGTCAGCCAACCTCTTGTGCAAATTGGTTTTGCATTTCTCTCGCATTTATCTATGGATAAACATAGTGAGTCTTATTTAGCTTTAGATTAGTTGCAGAACTGTGGATTTTAGCAGTTGTAGATCCCACAAACACATCCGCAGCTGTTCCCTTTTCAGTATTTCTGTGTTCTTTTTCATTTACTTCTTCTGAAGTAGGGTTGTCAATGGGTTGGGTTTGGGTCTGTCCTATATTATCCTTACCCACGCTAACTTGGTTTGGGTCTTGCCAGGTCCAGCTCTCATTCTTCTATTTCTTTCTTTCTTTCTTTCTTTTCCTTTTTTTTTTTTTTTTTTTTTTGAGCAAATAATTATAACTGCATTAAGAGGAGAAAAGAAAAATAAAAATAAAAATCAATAACATAAAACATGAAAGGAAAATACAATGCCAACCCTTTGAAAAACACACCACCCCTAGGTTAAATGAACTATTTAGTTAGGGGGAAATCATCCCTTGCTCTATTCCTGTAAAATGGATCAGTTGCTTCCTATCTAATACGTATATTTGTTCGTGTCTCATTCTTGAAGGCCTGGACCAGGATTTGATTGGGTTCGGGTACCCATCGGTTAACCATCAGGTCTTTGTATCTGAGTTTTGAGTCAAGTAAGAGCATTTACATGGTTGGCCCACCCAGCGAATGGATTACAATTGCCTCTTTGACACATACATTGGTGTGTAGACAGGCTCTCTTACATGCCTGCGGCTTAGGAAACCGTATTCCTTTGCTAGAATAGTCAATATATTTAATATCTATATTGTTAATCTTAAAACTAACTAGAGCTGACCCAGGAACTGACTTGATCTGTCTCGGCCTGGTTTTAAGTTTTAACCAGGTCCAAGTCAATGAACCCTACCTTGATCCGGCTAGATCTGAATTTTAATGGGGTCCAAAAAGGTGAGACATGACCCATCCTGACCTGATTTTTTAACAGATCCAAAAATTGGACCAGGACCTGGTAAAATCTGATTGGGCCATCAGGTACCCAGGGATCCGGGTACCCATTAACAGCTCTAGTCTGAAGCTTTGAATTAATTTTTGTTGCAGAATTAAATAAAGGGTGTCTTGGAATTTATTACTTTAATCATAACATGTTATAACAGTCCCTTGAACCGTTCCACTCAAGGGTTATTTGGGCTTGTTAGTTGCAGAATTTAGATTGAAGGAACTGACTGGTTTATTTGTGTTTACTTGAAACGTTTTTGTTGTATACCTATGATGACATTAGAATCAATTCATTGTATTTTTGGTTTTTACTAATGATTTACTACCAGGGACTGTTTTTTATGTACTGGTATAGTGGCTTTGTGGATGTACAAGAAGAGACCTAGATACCGGTTGTTGGAGGGATGAAGGTGAGAACGGGGCTCAGATGTTTGGCTCTGATGATGAAATCACTACCCAAGTTCCCACACAAGTCCAGTCTGTTGTCGAAGGTCCTGGGACATTGCTGGTGACAGAGCCAAAACCAATCCCTGACCTCGACTATTTACAGGTATGCCATCTTCATATTTAGAGTAAGAAAGTTTTTGTGAAACATGACCATGTCACATTCATATTTGCCTTCTTGTATGCAATTTCTATAAAATGCAGTCTCTCTTTTAGGGCGAGTGCTGCAATCTTGCCTGTTGCCATCTTTCCTGTTCCACATGGCGTTCTTCATTCAAAGAACATTCCAACAAGTCAGATGGATGGATAATGTGAATAACTTGTTATCAATATATTCACTTTCTATGTTTGGAAACTGATCTTCTCCAAAACCTGTTGACGAAGCATGCTATTGGCCATTTGATGACATCTTATACTATAGAGGGAATAACACTCCTGGTAGAAATTGTACCATCTGGCTCCCAGCCTGAGCAAAGGGGGGCAGCCATTAGGTTGGAAGTCTGTAGTCAAACTTTGCCAACCGACCATGAGAATTCCAGCTTTGAATTTTTGTGGAAAAAGATTTGTAAAGATGATAGCTGGGATAAGGCTATTTGTGATGATAATAATGGTGGTTGTGATGATGATGGATGAAGAATTATTAAAAGATAAATAAATAAAAGGTTAAAATATAGGGATACACTCTCAAATTGCAAAGATTACCAGGCAAGTATGAATCCCTTCTCTAGCTAGAGACTTGGCTTCAGAGTTCCTAAGAATATCAAAGAAAGTGATGGATAACAAACCACATTTTCCTACATTTGTTCAATCCGATCTACCAACCTCCATAGATCATTTGAGAAAGACACCCATAGATGCTGCCACACCCTTGCGGGAACTGATTTCCAAAGTAGCTCCCATTGAAGTTTGGTGCAATCAGGTTCTCGAGTCAATGAGATCTTGACACCTGACTGATGCAGGCTCATCTGGGCCCACAACCCATGTCCTAGGCTTAGGCCCATTAAGCCGAAGCTCAATAGCCGACCCATCAATAAGGAGGCCCAAGCCTCCTATTTAGGTAATTAGCTAGCAAAATCAATTAGCTAGATGTGATTAATCCATATCCATTAGTCAAACATTTTTAATGCATTCTTATCTCTTTTATATCTTTTCTATATTTGTAATTGGTTTTCAATGACATTGTGTTTTCCTTATATGTACGTTTCAAAAGCTTATATAAGGGCTTGTGATGAGTAATATGAAGGCAGCTTTGAATTGAATAAAAAATTCTAGATTGTTTCTTTTTACCTTGTGTGATTCTTGTGCCTAGCTTGGAGGTGCCTACGCTTGGGCAGATCCTCCCCACATGCCAACTGTGCCACTAAATCGCAAAGAAATGGACAAGAGTGCACCCAAAAGAATATTTGACTAGAGAGGGAGAAATACTTTATTGATATCAAATTTCTTCTTACAATACTTAAGAAAAACTCATATTGACAAATTTTTAAAATGCCTACCTCTTACTCTCTCACCACAGCTCAAGCCTGCAAGCACCCGCAAAAGTCATTTAACCTTTTCCATGCGAACGAGATGAGCGGTGGCTACCTCTTATAGTACCTTCCCTTTTATAGACCCTAAATGAACCCAACTAAGAGATTGATCTCAAATTAGTTCAATCTATCCAAGATAGTAAAAGCCTAATAATGATAAAAGCAAATCTAGGATATAATCTTCCAAATCTTCAATCACATCTTCAAGTTAGCCCTTATATCTTTAATCACATCTATAAATCAACCCCCATATTCTCACAAATAATAAAATACAAATATTGATATTTATGTTCCAAATCTATGAATAAACAGTCCAAAATGAACACATGTTGGGCCTTACGATGGCTTGTGGGTGTGGGCTTGCATCAATTCTCCCCGGCTTTGAAAGAACTCTTCCTTGAGTTGGAAACTAATCTCGACCTTTGGATTTATACCATCTCTATGATGAATCTTCTTCTTCAAGGTGTTCCGTATCTGTTACGATACGTTTGTAAAGGCTGATACGTATAGGTAACGGCCATGACTGTTATGTGATAGGGGGTGAAATGCGGTAGTTGGTGCTTTGGGACTGTATCGGCCATTACGGTGGCCGTAAAGGCTGTTACGAGGCATAACGACCGTTACCCCCGTAACTGTCGAAAAACGACCACATTTTTCTATTTAAATCCTTCTTCTTCTTTTTTCCTCACTTTTTTCACTATAAAAATTCCTAGATCATTTTACAAAAGATTTTGACCACTCTTATTATAGTTTTTAAGATTAAAACCATAGATTGAAGTGATTTGAGTGAATAGAAGCCCCAAGGGCCATTTTTTCAAAAAGTTGAAAAAGTAGTATTTATGCATTTTTCTAATTTCTAGTTCTAGTGCATGATTGCGGTGTAAACATTAGAGACATATAATAACATTCACAAATTCACTAGATAACCCGATACAACACTCTCACCAAAGAGCGAATTGTTACACTGCCAAAAACATGTTCAAAACAAAAAATGAATACATATTTGTAATAGTTACATTATTCTTGATTTTCTAGATATTTTTTCAGAATTTTTTGGGCAAAAGAAAAATTCTGACCGTTACGAGGGTCATAATGGTCGTTATTCCCCCGTATTGGCCATTATGCCCAATACCCATGATGGTAATGGTGGTGACTGTTACGACCACCGTTACCGATATAAAATACCTTGTTCTTCTTCCTTGGTGGAAACTAGTGGTGTAACCCTAAGTGTTGGCTCGGCACAACCTTTGTTAGAGTCCACTGTAGATAATATCTCTTTTGCTTGCGCTTTTGTGGGTGTCAACTTGTTTGTTATAACTTTAAGGTTCTTGTTGGATTCTGAAACATTTGATTCGCTTTTCATGCTATAGTCATGTTTTGCAAAGGTGCTTCAATTTGTGTGTTGGGACCTATTTGTATGCCTATCAATGTGACCACTGCTATCAGTGGATCCATTGGTGAATTCAAGTGTAGGTCCAACGTTAATGCATTAATTACTTCAGATGTTAACTTTTCCTTTCACTTCGTAGATCTTTTCATCGTTTTTGAAACTTTTAGTTCAATTTTGAGTTTTCTGTCACGTTCCAACAATTGAAGGATTCGATCATTGATGTCTTTATAAGCCGGGGTTGCCCCATGTTGGTTAAGACCTTGGTGGGGACCTTCTGCTATGTATTACCTACTCTAAATTCTCTCCATGCTAGAGTTCCTCCACTTGATTCGTGAAATTGCTTTCCACATGTGTGAGTTGATCTATCCACTTTGTGAGTGTGTAGACCAATTGTATTACTTGAACAAACAAACTCTTCTTGTGTCACCTCTTTCGAAGCCATTAGGAGATGATGTAGAGTCGGCAGTTCCCTAATGATCACCGACTCTGATACCAAAATGGTGCAACCCAGTAATCGAGTCGATGAGATTTTGACACCCAAATTGCAAAAAAAAAAAAGAAGAAAAGGACAAGAGTATACCCACAAGAATATTTGAGTAGAGAGGGAGAAATTAAGCATTGATATTGTGGGCGGATTGAGGAAGGAGTGAAAAGAAGAAAGGAAAGAGAATGAGGATTAGGGTCCACACGTTCTCACCTCTCTCAAGTCTATTAATGTAGTTTCCAATATTTACAAGAATGCCATAGAAGCAAAAATACTGATTATGTCCTAAACCTAGATGGGCCATATAGCAACCCACATTCACATTCAATATCACTCCCTCTTGAGTTGGAGCATATATATCTCGAATGATCAGCTTGATAAAGGGACGATTTAGTTGAGTATGATGCAAAGCTTTTGTAAATATATATTCCAGTTGATCACAAGACTTGACGAATGACATGTAAATTTCCTTAGCTACAACTTTCTCCCGAATTAAGTGGCAATCAACTTTGATGTGCTTGGTCCTCTCATGATAGGCAAAGTTATTGGCAATATGAGAGGTTATTTGATTGCCACAATACGGCTTTGTAGGAACCTTTATAAACCCAAGTTCACCCATTAATGTTTGTAGCCAAATAAGTTCACATGTCACATGGGCTATTACTCTATATTATGCCGTAGGACTTGAACGGGCCACATCACTTTGCTTCTTACTCTTTCATGTAACAAGATTACCACCTACAAAAGTATAGTAGCCAGATGTAGATTGCATATTAGATGGAGAACTAACCTAATCTGCATAAGAAATATACTTCCACTCGAAGACAACCATTTTTCTTATAGAGGATATCATGACTAGGAGCTTCCTTTAAATACTTGAGGATATGAAGCATGGTTTTCTTAAACTGATTAACCACGTTGACAGGATATGTAATATCAGGCCAAATAATTTTATTACAAGTCAAACGATATTTTCTTGGATCTTCAATTAATCCACCCTGATCTACACTAAGTTTCTGATTTATATCCATAGGAGTTTTGGTAGGCTTGACTCCCAGAAGACCTATCTTATCTAGTAGGTCTATCACATATTTTCGTTGGGACTAGTTGATGCCCACCTTAGACTTGGCCACTTCAATGCCCAAGAAATATCAAAGACGACCCAAATCCTTTGTATAAAAATGCCAATGTAAGAATTTCATCAACTTGTTAAAGGAGTTTGGGAATCTGCGATAGCTTTTTTGATTTGTTTGAAGTAGCATGGGTCATGCCAGTCTCAATTGATAATCTCCTTCTAGCTTGGCATGGGGAGGTGTCGGTAAGATAAGAAAGAAAATTTGGAGAATTTCTTTGTTGGTTGTCATCTAATTTCTGTGGGAGAGAAATTCTCGATGTTTTAGGAATTGACATGGGCGCGCCTCCCAGGTGTTCATTAGGGCTAAATTGCATGTAGCGGTTTGAGCCTTAGCCTCTAAGATCTTAGGCGAGGTTTCGTTTTTACCTCTTTCTTCGTCTAATTTTTCTGTTGGCTTCGGCCATGCTTAATAAGATCATCATCTTTCAAAAAAAAAATTTTTTAAAAAAAACCTTCAACTTGTCAACTCTGTATTGTCACTACCTGTGATAATGATGTTGTCTACATATATAACTAACACAATAGTCCTTGTCTTACTTTGCCGAACAAAAATAAAATGGTTGGCCTGGCTACGTTTCATCTTGACCTTGAACACCACTTTATTAAACTTGTCAAACCAATCTCTTAGAGACCGTTTCAATCCATATATCGATTTCTTGGGATGTCATACTTTATTTGACTTCCCTTAAGCAACAAACCTAGGTGGGTGCTCCATGTAAACTTCTTCAACTAGATTTCCATGAGAAAAGAGCATTCCTCACATTAAGGTGATATAATGGCCAATCCAAATTTGCCACAATGGAAATAACTACTCGCACCAAGTGAAGCTTTGCCACTAGTGAGTTCATCTTTAAGTAGTCAACTCTAATGGTATGAGAGGATCCTTTGGCAACTAACAGAGCTTTGAAATGATCCACTAAGCCATCAGGGTTATATTTTATCATACACGCCCATCTGCACCTAATTGCCCACTTTCCAAGAGGTAATCCAATTAACGTCCGAGCAGTATTTTAAATAACGAATAGCTGTAGCGTAGTGTTCACCCCTCTGAAGCAAGAGGCTTAAGCTGCATAGTGTGTAGCATAAGCTGCACGCTACTTCTAGATTTTTAAACAAGGTTGCACTTGATTGCACCAATTTCATGATATTTTGCACTAAATTAGGCTGACTAATAATGAAATTTAACAAAATTTCATGATATCTGGTGCAGTAAAATGCAACCTAAATTAATAGGAAAGGGCAATGATTAAGTATAAAGGTGAAGAAAGAGCAACGAAACTGATTTAATATTGGTACTTATATTATTTTATTAAAAGCATTGAAAAGATTAACTAATTTTTATTGAAAATAGAAAAATGTAACAACTCATTGAAAACATTTATTGATTTTAATGTTGTAGTGAAAAATAACTTGTAATTAAAGCTAGTAGCGTATAGTGTAGTCTACTGTCTATGTAGCGTGTAGCGTATGCAAATTATCATGTAGCGTAGGCTACTTTTGACTTAAGTTATTTTCATGAGCTACACAGCGTCAAGGCTAAGCTATGCTATGTAGCGTAATCTACACACCACATAGCATAGCTGTTTAAAACACCACATCCAAGTTTGATTGTGATAGAGTGAAGTCATTTCTTCTTCTATAGCTAGTTTCCACCCATCACAACTTAGAGGGTCATAAAGGTTGTAACAACCGTAAATGCTATTTCAGCCTGCACTGTAAAGGTAACGGTGGTGGCCATTATGACCATCATTACCATTACAAATACATTGGTATCATATGCTCATGTGACAAAAGACATGGATGACAATGGTATTGATTGAGATAACACACTATGTTTATCGGTCATATGATCGGAAGCTCCTAAGACAATGATCTAAGGCACACTATCAGATGATGCAAGGAAAACGGTATCTGATCACGTGAGAGCAGTTGTGGATGATGATGCGTGGTGAAGCAATCCTTCAGAAGTCTAACATATTCTTCCTTGGACAGTGTAACCATATCACATGAAGTACTAGACTTAGAAGTGGAGGAGATTGGCTTGGAGACATAACCCTCGGTGCCATCATTAGAGGAATAAACCTGATTCGCCTAGGCAAGCTTACCAATAAGATCCCAAGATGTGTCCACTGTGTGGTTATTAGGACCGCAACGAGTGTACTGTCGATTGCCATGGCTATGGTGACCATCGAAATCTATGCCAAGGCTTCCTAAATTATTTCAGCCTCCAAAGCGACCTCCCCATGTATTTCTACCATCAAAACAACCACCACGATCATGGCCACCACGATGACTTTCCCATATCCTCTACCATATGCAGACATAAATATAGAGCGATCTGACAAAAATGAGCTCTATACACTGACGGCATGCTGAACACGAGCAAAAGCCTTGGTAGTAGATGGAATCTTGCTACCTCTAAGAATCTGAGCTCAGACAGACTCAAGACGAAGACTAGAGAAAAATTTAGCAACATGGAATTCCTCTCCTTGCCATCGCATAATCTCTCATAATCTGTTGGTGGTGGTTAGTATTATTCTCACAAGGTAGAATAATACTCTTGAACACTCTTTTATCTCCTTGTCAAAGAGTGAAAATATTTTGAAGTAACTCATATATCTAAGTTAAGTTGTTTTCTCCTGAATACATCTCGTTTTGATTATCTCAGACTTCCTTCTTTGTCTTGACAAAGATAACATTTTGCACTGATCAGAGGCTCCATACTATTTCATAACAAAGTCCTAATTTGGGCATCCTTTGCCACCCAGTATTCGTATTCTATTGAACTTACGTCAGGTTTTGGGGGGAGTAAAATATTAAAGACAAGAAAGGATAAAGAATGAGAGAGAGATTGAGGATCAGGGTTCATACGTCCCTTCCTCGTTCAAGTCTATTAGCATAGTTTCCAACTTTTGTAAGAATGCCACAAAAGCAAAAATACCCATTACGTCCTAAACCTAGATTGGCCTAAGAATGGGCCTATAACAGCCTGCATTCACATTCGATAACATATATTCTTATAATACCTTAGAAAAACTCACACTTAGAAAATTTTGGAATGCCTACCCACCCACACAAGACCCTAAATGAATCTTCAATGAGAATCCCCCTAACAAAGAGATTGATTTGAAATCAGTCATAATTAGTTTCAAATGAAATAAATTATAATTGATTTCAAATCAATCTAATCTACCTAAGATGGTTAAAGCCTAATAATAGTAATAGTGAAGCTTGGAAATAATCCTCCAAATCTTCAATCACACTTTAAATTAGCCCTTATATCGTCAATCGCATCTCCCCGCATCTTCAATCACACCTTTAAATCAGCCCTCATATTTTTCACAAGTAGTAAATTGCAAATCTTGATATTTAGGCCCCAAATCTATAAATAAACAGTCCGAAATCAGCACATGTTGGGTCCTATGCTGGGTTGTGGGCCTAGGTGGGCTGTTCGCCTGCATCAAAGTTCATTTTCACTCGGTGGCAGTTTCCAAATGGTGGCTACTACTACATTTTCGCAATCTGTCGTGTGGCGCACGACTAACAATTGCTGAACCATCTATTAAGGTAAAATATTAATTTACCATATTTTTTTATTCTAATTCATTGCTATAATATATTTCTATATATAATATTTTTATATTTTATCCTTTTTAAAACTGTTATTTGTAGTTAATCATCATCTATCATCATCCAAGCATTATCCAACTAATTGGGGTCTGCTACACGAATCCTGTTCCGCCATTCCACCCTTAAAGGACCATATCCTTAGTTAAACCATAGGTCATCAAGTCTTTTCTAGTTACCTTAATCCATGACCTTTTAGAGCCTTCAACGTGTACCAACTCACCCATTCTTACGGGCGCATGATTAAACCATCTAAGTCTACTTTCCCTCATCCTACTTATTGATGTTACTCTTGATTTCCCTTGAATTCGTTCATTTCTAACTCTATCTGTTCCTTGTCCTGCCACTCATCCTCCTCAACATCCTCATTTAAGCTATGCTCATACCAAGATCATCTATTATTTGTAATTTATAAAGTCATTAAATAATATCATTTAACCGTGATACTCTACAGACATTGATGGGCATTGGCTTCAGTTTCCATATTTGACACCTTGTATTGATGGCATGCAGCAATATATTTGTGCCTAAGTTTATGATGGGTGATTTATTCTCTTTAATTTTTGTAGGAGTTATTGGCCATTCAGCAGCAAGGACCTAGAGCAATTGGTTTCTTTGGGACACGGAACATGGGTTTCATGCATCAACAGCTTATTGAGGTTTTGAGCTATGCTATGATCATAACTGTATGATATTCTAACTTCCATTTTATATTTTTGTTCCCATTACCTTTTCTCACTTTGGTTTCTAATGCTTTAGATTCTTTTGTTTTTGTTTTTCCAGAAAAACCATATCTATACATCAGGAGCTTCAGGGACTAATGCAGCTGTTATTAGAGGCGCTTTAAGAGCTGAGAAACCAGAGTTGCTTACAGTTATATTGCCACAAAGTTTGAAGATGCAACCACCTGAGAGCCAAGAATTGCTATCTAAAGTATGATTTGGATGATTGCTTCTCCTTCACATAATTTCTTTTATGTTTGTGTTTCACCATTATTCCTTGGTTGCTTTATTTTCTCATAAAAAAACATAAGCTATCGTCTTTGCAGAAGACTTTGAAACCTGATGAATGGGGTGTATGACATGGAGGACTGTGATGTCAGATTTCGTCTCAATGAGCTGGGTGTAGGGTTGTGAAACCTGTTCTCCCACACATGCCAGTATAGCATGCATGTGTGAGACCTATGCTAGTTGTACCCATTTTCTCATAATCCTGCCAATTATTATTTGGGCCTTTGTCCAAATGCTGTGTAAAATCGTCCTGAATTTTAAGGAATGGGCTGTAAATTGTACCTATTGCTTATCCTGGCCTCCCTTTAAAGATTAGAAATGGGTATAAATGCATGGTTGCGAGTCTTGTCATTGAATACCACTTGGAGATTAGCTCGCTCGTGTAAAGGGGCAGTTGAACATTCTGAAGCTGCAAGTAATGCGGCATGGTGTGGACAGGATAGTCCAATTGATGGATGGTGATGACCTATTGGAATGGGGGAACCCTTAGGATCGGAAGAGTAAGAGATCTCTATTTTGCTCTAAATAGTGGAGTTCAATGTCTAGGAGCCAAAAAATTTCGTTTCACCTTCTCTATGCAAACTTTTTTCAGAATGGTGATGATGCCATTAAATCTACTTG
Source organism: Magnolia sinica (assembly GCF_029962835.1). Classification (NCBI taxonomy): domain Eukaryota; kingdom Viridiplantae; phylum Streptophyta; class Magnoliopsida; order Magnoliales; family Magnoliaceae; genus Magnolia; species Magnolia sinica. Next base: position 93,956,658 of record NC_080575.1, read on the forward strand.
CTTCATTATGAATTTTTATCTTATTATTATTATTTTTTTAATCTATTTTTTGAATAGGGAAGAGGGATAGTTAGAGTTCAGGTTTTGTTGGATTTTGGGTTTTAGGGATGGATTTTGAGATGGGAATGGGAGGGATAGGATTTTGATAAGTTTGGGGGCATGGGGATGGATATGGAGATGAGAACGGGAGGGATATGGTTTTGATGGGTTTTGGGTTTGAGGAAGGATATCGAGATGGGAATGGGAGGAATAGGGCTTTAATGGATTTGGGGTTTCTATATGAATTTTTGAGATGGGATTAGGATGGAAGATATAAAATAGATAAAGAAGGGAAGAGGTACAAGAGAAGGCAAAGGGAGATGCCTCAAAAGCCTAAGTTCCCAAGGAAGGAACTTCCTTTGGTACCACTTTGATGCAGCCAAGAAGCACCGGGATGCAGTTTGATGAAAGATTCATAGCAACACATGCAAAGATTCAAGAGGCAACACAGGCCACCATTACAAATACATGCAAAGAAACTTATCTCAATATTCAATCTCTAAGGAAGTTACACATCCCACAAAGGACTTATTTATAACCTAGCAATAGGTAAGACCTAATAAAATGAAAAGACTAAAATATCCCTACCTTAAGAGTCAGTCCTGTCTGCCCTTGTGCAATGGTAAGTTTAGACTTCTTTCATTTATTTTGAGGCGTAAAACAGAAAATAAAATAAATACATGCTCCTTATGGACCCCTAGTTGGGTTCACGTGTGACGGTGTGGGACCCATGTGCGATCTGGAGTATATATTTGGGACGGGTTCACGCGTGACGGTGTGGGACCCACACGTGTGATCCGGAGTATATATTTGGGACTGGAGATCTATTTGCATCAAAGATCAGGTGATTGGAAGAGGAGAGGGAGAGAGGGAAGAAGAAGAGAGTCTGATACCATGTGAAATGCTAGATAAAAAGTTGCATGGCTTGATCAAAAGAATGAATACAGAGAACTATTAATAGGCCTCTTAGGCCATATGTAGGAAGATTCTAGAACATCTAGGAGAGTTCTAGTACTCTCGAATGCTGAATAATTGCCAGTATGCCATTGTAGTACAATTACAAGAATGCCATCATAGCATATTGTTTAGCATCAGACATGCCAAAAAATCTTCAGAGATGATTAAAAAAAAAAAATCAGACATGTCAAGATAGAAAATGGAGTTTCCTTGTTACATACAGAGAAAGTGATTAATACTTTAATTCTCATGACTTTCTTTTCGTGCAAGTCGTCATGTTATGATTTCTCTTTTCCTATTTTCTGTTTTTCAGGTGAAGAATGTGATTGAGAAGCCCCATAATGATCATCTGCCCTTGATTGAAGCTAGCAGGTATGTTATCAATCGCTTTTCTATGTATGATTATCCGAGTAATATTGGGACCTACCACTTCTGACCCTATGCGGAAATTGATCTTTTTATTGGACACTTAAATTGGCTGACTCGATGAAGAATTCACGTCTGTGACTGTCTATTATCAGTTCACACTGTTATTTACAAGATCCATTATCCAATGCTCAATCCAAGAATATCCACAAGTTTCTTAGATTTTGAGTTTGTAATGAGTGCAGTGGGACCCATCTTTAAATGATCCAAAATGTTGATGTGATGCACTTTCAATGGCCAATGCACCATAAATCTCCCAGATGGGAAAATACTAACCCTTCAATTGGTAGCCAGCAAATAGACCTTTAAGAAAGAAAATACAATTAGATGTCCACATTCAACCAAGGCCAAGGCAGCTAATGTCATCCAGTCTGGGATATTTTAGGTGCATGGGCACCCACAGTTTGTCCCACTATATAAAATGGTTTAGATCACTGAACCGAGCCCCCCACTTGACAGACGAACCCTAACCAACTGTAGATATTCTTGAGTTGAGGATTGCCCATTACCTCATGAAGATTTGCATTCAATACTCAGAGCCTGTACAAACCAATCCATGTAGATACAGTCCTTGGTTGATCAATGATCTCTAGAACATCAAATCTGGGATTATAGAAAATTGTAACTCTTTAAGGGCCTATTTGGATTCGTGGAAAGCATAAGAAAGGAAATAATGTTTCTCAGGAAAGACTATTTCCAGGTAACTGTGGGAAAGGAAACATTGTTTTCCTTGTTTGTTTTCCAAAAAGATTTTCCCAGAAATAGATCAAATTTGTTTTTCTGCAAAAAACTAAAAAATAAAATAAAATCTTCGGAAAAATTTCTAGGTAGTCACTGGCGTGTACCATATTAGCACGTTGCACATGTGGGATGCTTGAAAATGGACAATGAACATGTGGCATATGTGGCATATGTGGGTGCAACTTTAAGTTGTACAATGCTGGCATGTATTAGCACATTTTGACACATGGGCGCTTGAAGTTAGATGGCATAACTTACGCACATTGGCACCATTGGTATATTTGGAGCGATTGAAGATGGGCAATGTCACATGTGGCACATTGGTATGTGTGGGGTGCTTTGCACATGTGTGGTGCCAAAGAAGATGAATGGTGGTACATTTGGATAGTGTTTTGAATAGTGCTCGTAACGTAGCACAACCAAATAGCGATGGTCTTGTGTTCGTGTGCTATTTGTAGCGTGGCATACGCTATGCAGCGTGTAGCAGATGTAGTGTATGCACCAGTTAAAGCCCCAAAATTTTATGATTTGGCTTTGTACATCTGCATTAGTTGAGCACCAGTTGGAAGATGGTGGTGACTCATCCTCACACGTAGCACTAAAGTACAGCTATCTTGACCATTAAAACTGTGAATCTTATCGTGGATAGGGTTTATTTCTAGATTCACATCTCTCTCTCAAAAAAAAAGAAAAAAGAATCATAAATCTCAGGCAATTGTTACTATCTCCATGAGTGTGACAAGTATACAGCTGAACAGTTACCAGCATATTTAAATGGTGTAAAACAAACACAAGCCAAACTTTTTATAAAAGGGAAGACATCCGATTGCAAAGTTCAACTTTTCAAGCCGTAAACTCTCTACCACAACTTCACCTATGGCTCCCAAAACCACACTTCGATTGTAGAAATCCACAAAGCTGTTGAAGAGGAGATTTTGACCTATCAATTGGGGCCCTACAATATATTCCCCTTGTAGTATTTTCAAGAGCATTGGGAGCCTAAATGAAGGACAAAGGTTTAAATTCCCCCCCTTTTCACATCCATATGGTTATGAAGCTCAAAAATTCATTTAAAAATAAATAAATAAATTATTTTGATTGTATCTCTTCTTGATCTTGATAGAGGTATGTTATTGCCATTTAATCTCTTAATGAGTTCTTTTTAATTTTGGATGAAGATTTATGGTTTCTTTTGGGATTTTTTTCTTTGATTTTTTCCCTTTTTGACCTGTTCCCATGCAATATTGTTGGTTAGGATTGTTTTACAACATTTTTCTGTGTGGGGCCTGCGGTAAGGTGTGTATGGCATGGCATGCAACCATTCAACCATCACATGGGCCACCATGCTTCAGTCGAGGTGTTTGGGTGGATGCGCATTGTTTTCTATGGCATGGCCCACATGATGGTTGGATCATAGTTCGTCATCGTTTTCTACAGTTTTGTCAATGATGTTTTATTTAAACCAACCTGATTTAAATGATTTTAAACTCGCAAGTATACGAATCAGATGTAAATATGGTACGTATTACGAGATCGTTCCCACGAGGACTGATCGTCACAATTCAAAATTAAAGACTCTTCTTAACTAATCCAACAAATATTTGCGATAGTAATTAAGTAAACTAAATAAAAATCAATAGAAAAATAACCGAGAATAATGAGAAAAATTCAATCAAGGAGAAGACTAGGACTTTCGAATCCACCCCTAATTATCATAAACCTTGTTCTGCCTGTTGATTCACCCTAATTCAGATTGATATCAAAAATAAATAAAGCGCACTCTATGTCCTTGGTCGGGCACACAGAATGTATAATTCCTTAAAGCATATGGATTACATCTTTCCATCCATGGTCAGGCATGAAGAGATGTTGATTCCTGTTTCTTCCTCTATAGGAACCTGTTCATGGTCAGACACAAGCACCTAGAATAGTAATCCAAACAACGTCCATAACTAGACTTTGGTTGAGCTCTTAGAATGGAGGAGTACGGATATTTCAGTTAAGCACAGTAGAGAAAGAAACAAACCAATCAAATTCAGATGAAATCAACACTTACAAGAGTCATTCAAATTAGGGGTTTCATCTCAGCCCTAGCTAGAAGATTAGCAATCCATGAATTCAAATAAAAAGAAAGAAAAATAAAATTGATATAAAGAAAACATCTCTCTCTCTCTTCTTCTCTTTTCTTCTCTTTTATTCTCTTTTCTCTTCTCTGGATCTCTTCCTCCCCTTGCAAACGAGCCTTTTCTTTCTCCTTTATAGCTTTTAGCTGCGGTGCAGAGCTACGCATGAGAATAGCAACCGGTCGGTTGAGAACAGAAGTCGGTGCGTGTATATACATTACGCATTGAAAATCGGAGCTTCCCACGTTCCGTTCCTTGCATGTCGTCTATTAAATCATCATCTCTTGGGACGTTCTGAGATGCTCGACACAATGGACGGCTTGGATCGATCATACGAACCATAGAGGTGGCCCACCAGCTTCCGAAAAATGGACAGCTGTCGGGACGCGAACAGAGGACGTGTATTTCTTCCGCTCGGATGCTGGTGGGACTCATTCCTTCATTATTTTGGGTAATCCGATCCGTCCAATGGATTCTTCTCAAAAAAACACTAGGGAAGGGATATTTTTGGGTGCTCATTGATGCGGCCACAGAGTTTTTAAACCTACCGTTCATTATACTTTTGAACGGTTGAAAAATCAATCCTCGTTCTCTTTTTCAACTCTGTCAACTAGGCTTGGATGAGAGGGACCCAGGGACTCTGATGGACAGTTCGGATTGTCCGTTAGAACAATGTGTGGAGCCCACAACAGGGGACCGCAAGTCCCTGTTTCACGACAAGCAAAACCGAAATTTCCGTTTGAAGTCGGTGGTGTCAGATGACCCATGATCGAGTTCTGATTGTAAATCCATGCCATCCATTGTAATCTACTCGAAATTTCAGTTGGAAATGACTACTTTTGTATAGCTTTTGATGCGGTCCACCTGATTTCCTGCTCTACCGTCCGTTCTGCCTTTGATGGTGGAGATCATGTGATCGCACGAAATGAGGCCGAAATTCCACCTAGGTGATGGTCTTCCCTACCTAAGAGGCACAATGGACGGTTCAGATCTTGTTACATGATTATTATTGGGCCCCACTATTGAAACCGACGCCGGACGGCGTTTAACGCTGTCGCGTTATTGGAAATTTCCTTTTTTTTTTTGTATTTCGTCGGTCAGCGCCTGCTGACCGACCTTGAATGTATGGGTGCACTGCTGGTGTGCGTTCGCACTGTGTGCATGCAGTGCACATGTGAGGTCCATCATGATGTATGCACCAAATCTCCTCCATCCATATGGTTCTCCATATAATTTAAAGTGTTGATACCAAAGATGGGGCATATGTAGCTTGCAGGTGGACCCCAAGCTGGAAATTAATGGGCTGATCTGGCCGTTGGGCCACTTCTCGAGATATCCAATGGTTGAAATTTAATATGTATGGTTTATTTATGGCCTCCAGGCCATGTATGAAGTTTCGAGTCAATCGGATGACGGAAACCATGTAATCTTGCATTCTGGACCATTTTTGGGCCTTTTTAACTTGAACGGCTTGATTTCCTCGGATCCCTAGCATGTGAATTCTTCAGTATTAGTTCCCTTGAGTGCGTCCCTTGCTCTGGTGACTTCGGAGTGTCAAATTCATGCTTGTAGTACTCTTTTTCCATCAACGCTCCTGATTTCATCCTGCAATAAAAATATAATTAAAATACTCCGTTAAACATTATCATGTACGTAAAATTAGGTAATAATTGGGGTCTGATATGTAATATTTGACCCTCATCAGTCAACCACCCAGTCTAGTAGGGTGGATCCAGCCATCATGTGGCTCAACCACGCCATATTGAAGGCTTTTTGGGTGACTACATTGATTTCTGTGGTGTGGCCCACCTGATGTTTGGATAGGTCTATTTTTTAGGCATCTCATCACCGCAGTGAAGGTTTTTTGCCATTTTTTGTATTATTTTTACTACTAATTGTATTTTGTCCTATTATTTTAATTAAAAATAGAACTGTCGTATCGTGTAGCTTACGCTAGAGGGCTAAATCCTATGCTATACAGTACATGTTATTTAAAACATTGGATGTGGTGCAACACGTGAGGTGCAAGAGAAGATGATGGCACACGTGGCATGTGGGATGCTTTGCATATGTGGGGTGCAAGAGAAGATGGATGGTGGCACATGCAAGGTTTTCGAAAACGGTAACATAACTAATGATAGCGGTTACGTATCAAGGGGCTGTGATGGCCGTTACGGCTGTTATGGAAAAAATGCCCATAACAATTGTAACAGGCCCGAAACATATTTTTTTCCAAGAAAAAAGAGAGGCTGTAACGGCCATTATGGTCCGTTTCGTAACAGTGACAGCGTTGGAATACTGTGGGCTTATGTTGCATGCTGCCATATGTGACTTGTAGGGCATAATGAAAGATGTACAATGGCTCATTTCTCACATTGGCACATGTGAAGCGATTGAAGATGGATGGTGGCAAATTTGGGTTTTAACCATTGAGAAAGTCATTTTCTTTCCATCTTGGGAAAATTCCTTTCTTGGGGATGGAGGTGGGAAAATAAGTTTGTTTATTTTCCAACAAATTTAGTGGGAAAAGAAGTTTCGACAAAAAGAAAGGCTTGACAAACAATGGAAAGTTAGTTTCATGGCAAATAATGTTTCCTTTCCTTTTCATGAATCCAAACATGCCCTGATGTGCCATTTTAAATCCCAATTTTGGAGGGAAAAAAAGGTTTCCCTTTGTGCAAATCCAAAAGGTTTCAAATGCAAAGGAAAAACATTTTCTAGCACTTTTCTTTACCAAAACAAACAGGAGCAAAGGGTTGGCACTGATGTCAGTTTGCCTCCCTCTTATGTCACATTTTTGCTTTCCATTGAATTCCCCTAGTTTACCTTCAATACAAACAGGCGCTCAGAGGCTAACTCATTTTCTGTCCATTTGACTTTTCAAGAAAAAGGTTGTACTCCCTCTTTGAGGAGGGGAAAGCAAATGAAAACACTTTGCCTTTGCATCTGCTGCTTCCCAAACAGGTGCAATTGTCTTGTCCATGCAAACTGTTTGGATTCCCCAGTTTCCGTTCTATCCAAACTGGTGTAAATGTCTTGTGGATGCAAACTGTTTGGATTCTCCAGTTTGCATTCTATCCAATCAGTGCAAGTGTCTTGTCCATGCAAATTGTTTGGATTCCCCGGTTTGCATTCTATCTAAACAGGTGCAAATGTCTTGTTCATGCGAACTGTTTGGATTCCCCAGTTTGCGGTCTATCCAAACAGGCCCTAAGTGACTTGTCAGAGGCATGACACTGAGTTTATTTATTCCCAAAGAAAATAAATAAATGGGAATGGTAGTAGAATTTCAAGATGTGGGTTATATCTGATCTCATGCTTGCTGAAACTTCCAGTCACCTGTTCTCTTCTTGATTCTCTATCTGAAGTGTTGAAATTCAGTAAGAGCGTTTTAGTGCCCACTTTCATAGCAAATAATATTGATAGGAAAAAATGAAAAAATGAACACAGAAATTCCATTTCGGCTTCTCTATTGCACTGCCCAAATACAGTGGATATTCAGCCGCTTGGGGCATCTTTGGTTGCCACTTAAAAAAGAGTTCATACCATTTCAGTTAACATCAATTAAGAATTAGAGATCATAGTTTGTATAAATTGTTGGTTATGTTTTTAATTCCTACTATGAAAAAGATCTCTAATACATAATAACAATTGAATAAAATGAGTTGCAAATCAATTTTAAGTGGCACCCAAACAGACTTAGACTTGATTTAAATGATGGTGTAAAAAATCAGAATTTGCACTCAGTCCAAGCTCAGTCAGACAGAAAATCCTGCCTAGTTTTGAATTGGTCAGTGTGTTTTTGAACACTGACACCAGCCATCGTGGATCTCACCTTTATGCAGTTGCTAACGAAGAGAGAGTATGTTGGTTTCCTACTGATTATCTTGTGTTGAAACAAACAGGTTGTGTAACATGGACATTCTCTCCCATGTGCAACAAGTCATTTGCTTTGCATTCCATGACAGTAGATTGCTCATGGAAACCTGCCAAGAAGCGAAGAACATGAGGAAGATCGTAACTCTCTTTTACCTTGACTAATTGCAACCCTTTAGCAAGGGGAGGGATGGATATTCATCCGACTGTAGAAAAAAGAGAAAGGAAAAGGGCTTCTTTTCAGAAGATTTAGTTATTTTTTGTTTCAGCCATTTGTGTTTAGTGAGAAATATTTACAGTGGTGAGAGTGGAGAGGAGGGTCCATTCGATTGGATATTATCCTCCTGTTATTCTTTCGTCATTGTTTTGATTGTTATCCGAAAAAGAACAAAAAATACAATAAAGCTGCATATATTCTGTTGCAGGAGTTCATGCATAATGCGGCATTGTATCCATTCGAAGCCATGTAAGTGGGGTCTCCTTTGTTTTTTTAAAATATCATTTCCATATCTCTATTTCCATTTGAATATTGATCCTCGATGTCCACCTCATGTCATCACATGGCTCCATGTTTGGTTGATCTTAACTTCCATTGGGTTGGTACTCCTGTGGATGGGCCATATGCCTTTTGAGAGCATGCCGGTAGATGTTCATGATACTATGATTCGCTGGACTCAAGTCAACTGTTGAAATCAAACAGTCTACTTAAAAGTTTTCTACAGCGGTTGCCTGTCTGCATGGGTGCCTTCCAGATGGAGGAGATGATATTCAAATGAGTTATGATAGATGAGTGTGATTGCAACGCTCAATCTTTGCTCTTGAATTCAATTATTAGGCGTTGCATGATCTATCGGGCATGTAGAGCAACTGTATTTAGTAGATGCAGTTTACTCTGGGGGATGTAGTTGTAATACCTCCCTTTCTCTCTCGATCTCACCCCAATGGTCCCAGGTGCCTAAAAGTGGACCAGAATGAATGACCACTGTTTGATCTCTCTGTTGATGGAGAGATGAATGGAAGTGGGTCTCACTTGATCTCACACTGGGTGGCACAATGGTTGACCTATCATGGGTCTGAACCATTCATTCATTTATACAACTAGGAGCAAGCTATGGTGTGAGAATCACACTGATCAGGTGATCCTAATCCCTTGAATGTGGCTGATTTGTTGTAACTAGAATCATCAAATCAAAGTTTCACTTTAGAATCACAAGAAATACGAAGTGGGATCTGTCTAGTAGATTTTGAAGATGATGATTGGACCCATCTATCTAGTAGATGTTCAAGATGATGATTTGACCTGTTTTGTTTCTGCAGTCAAATCTTAAACTGTCCATTTTAGCATGAATTTTTACATGATGGCTTGCTCTTAGACTATGAATGAATGGTTTGGATTTCCATGTAAGAGGTTTAGGGAAACCTCCGTGGATGTCAAGACAATTAATTTGTAATTATTGCACTTTTTTCACCTCTTGAATCCAAACGGCGACATCATTAGCGTATTAAGATAATGATTTGACATTAAAATAATATAAAAATACTATCCTACCATTTTATTGCCTTCAGATTGTGAAGTCTTGTGTGGCCAAGTTACAATCCTTAGATCAAATTGGTTGAATAATCTGAACCTTTGATTTGTGGACACTGTTTGTGGGAATAGGGACGTTGGATGCCCATCAATGTGATAGTCATATAATGGAATAAGCTTTGTTTTATAGGTCAGAATATTCAAACATCTTTTATAGCCGTCCATATGTATCAGTGGAATCTTTTATGATGTGGCCGCTTGCTAGGTGTACAGTGGACTTTTTAAAGATAAAATGTCTTACGTATCCATCACACGTGTTCCATACTGGCATGTGTACATGCTCACTACGAAGTCGTAGGTACGTACCAAAATGTAGACTGTTGTTATCTTACCGAATTAAGATAGGCCATGGACCAGAAGATATTCCAATCAACGTGGGGCCTATCAAATCAATGGATTGGATTGCTGCCTCACATGTACTGTTCCTCATTATCTGTAAAAGTGAGACAGTGGGTTTGTGATCCAGACCGTTGATCTAATAACACACCATGGATTCAACATGCCTCAAACTTTTCTTCCTTGTTTCTGGATATCATCTCATTCGTACACATCTTCTCTTTATTTCTGAGTTACGGAAATGCAATCTTCAAATCAGATGAACCTAGCCATATGATATTCAGTCTTCTTTTACATTGGATGAGCTGTAACTTGTGGAAAGGAGTAAGCATGGATGGTAAAATGCATAGGATGTTATTCAAATTTCCATACCCTCCCACAAACAAAAATGCAGATATTGGTTTTGTACAACAATACAGAAAAGAAAAAAAGAAAAGAAAAAGAGAGCCAAAAATGAAAATAAAAGAAATTCCAAGGGCACCTAAATGACACTGTAGATTCTAAGGCCTCCAAGGTGGTGGTGGGGGTGGCGCTTGCGGATAGAGTGGTGGCACTGCTGAAAATATGGTGTTCTTGTCAATGCCTCCACCACCGCTGCTCGTCAATGAAACAAGGGCTGCGACTAGGCCCGCATTTCCGGCCATTGTGGGTTCGGTATAGCTGTAATTCGTGCGCACGTCCTTGAAACCATCAAACCGGTCAGGCCCACCAACCATGGCTCCTGTGACGATATTAGGATTTGGGGTCGAGGCATCTCGCCACTTCCATCCACCGGTGCATGAGTATGTTTTGCCGTCTCTGGGTATCGATGCGCCGCGGTGGTGCACGTGCTTTGGGTAGTTTGTGCCTTGGCCCACCACATAGCTCATCTTCCTAGGATTGGCTCCAAGAATGTAATTCATCTGAAAAATCCATGATTAAAAACCAAATCATTAGTCAATGTAATAAACATTAGGGGTATTTTGGTCACTTAAATAATGCCCTAAAAAATTTGAAGCTTCACTAGAACTTGTTAATAAACTCCTAAAGCAGATCTTCATTCAACATGTCTTGATGGGCCCCACATGGATTCATGATCAGATTATCAGAACCATACATCCGATGGTCCTTAATGAGGATGTCTGGGAGAAGGATGCTTATGTAAGCCCCTTCCTGACATGTTGGGCCACAACTGGGCTGAGGCCCACTAGAGTATATGAACATGATAAGGTAATGCTGGACTTTCTAATAGGGAACAGGTTAAGTATCCTACACCCCTTAATGAAGATAGATACATCTGTAAATGGAGCAAGAAAATGAGGAAGGAAGAAGACCTGAGAAGTGGCGAAACTGCGGAGGACGTTGGAAGGGATGTAATAGGGCCCACAGAACCATCCAGGGACGTTGGTGGCGTTCATGTAGTCGGCGTAGAGAGACGCCAAGAAGGCGGCATTGGCCACATACTGTAGCGGCTGCGGCCGTCCATGGTTCAGTTCTATCATCCCTCCTACAAATGCAAACACAAAAATCCCATTTATGAACGCTTTCTTCTAACATGCACTATGGTGCTACAATCCACATATACATATACCTACATTACATTCATACATAGAAATATACATTTAGGTATACTCATGATCATTCACATGAATTTGTCGCCGTCCACAGATTTTTATTTTGTGGCAACCAAATTAGCCGAGCCCAATCCATTTAAAAATTAGATGGGTCTGGTTGGATCTGGTTGGGTTGATGAAATTTTAAGTCAGCTATGTGGGGTCATGGGTCATGGGTCAGGTTTGGGCTAGAAATCTTGGCCAGTTTAGTAAATGGATGGAGCTTGGGCAGAACCCAACCTAGCCTAAGTGACCCATTGTCATACCTGGGACCCACAATGCATGCATGAATTCATGTGCAAGATGGAAGGGAGAATGAGAACCTTGTGTGAAGTTGAAGACATTGAACCTTTGGAGGTAAGAGCACATGGTTAACCCTGTCATATTGTGGTAGCTCCTAAGCATGTCTTCATAAGGGTAGCCAGGGTTCAAAAATATCCTTAGCCTTGTTAGCAGCAGCTGTGCAGCTGGAAGCTTGTTGTCCCAGCTCAACACACTCAAATCTGGTATTCCCAAAAATGCCTTAGCATTCCTTGGAATCCCGGGATTCGTCGCCAACGAAAGATAACTAGAATTCCCTGTCGCATAGTATAGCCAGGCTGCGCCCCACATGTACTCATCGTAGTAGCCCGTCGAATTGTAAAAAAGTTCAATCTCTGGATTGCCACGGCTGTAGGTGGTCCGCCTCCCAGCATCCCGGGCGAATTTGAATAGTGTTGCTGCCCCCTTGACGAGCCTCTGTGAGTAGGTGACGTTGTCGCGGAAGACGATGGATGCAGCCGCCAGTGCTGCTGCCATCTCCCCAGCCAAATCGGGTCCAGAATCAGCGCGTTGGACGGGACGCGGGTAATCCATATCTTCCGGTCTCTCCCAGCAGTAGTGATCATCTGGGGTGGTTGAAGCATTTTTGGCCCCACCCACCTGGTAAAACATTTTAGATCAACTTTATTTTAGTCAGTTTCTGTTTTTATTAGGAATTGGAACCGGTGAAGAGAGCACAAAATTCCTGTACATGCAATGCAATGCAATAGAATATAACACAGGTTGATTACAATCAAGCGCTATCTAATAGTCTAATACATAGATTAATTACAATTAATGACATTTAATAATAGCTAATGATAAAAATTTGTCTAGAGTTATTTGACTAAGTCATTTGATGAATTCTAACTTTAAGTTGGCATTTTAAAGCATAGTTCAAAAACTTGAAAACCCGACTTGGCTCGAAATCCAATCAGGAGGGGTAGACTTGAAGGCTCGACCGAGTCTCTCCTCGACTCGGCTCAATATTTAACAATATAATTAAGTGGTATCCTAGATAATAATAAGCATTTAAAATGTGCAAGAAGAAACAACCTATAGTAGTTGGTCCACTAGTAATGGGGTGTGATACACCATATAGAAGCTACGATCTTGATCTTCGACTCTTGGATTTGAATATGAGCCAGTAAATTTTAAAATTTTACTTTTCAATGTTCCATATCTTCATACACAAGATGAACATTTCAGATCATCATCTAACATAACATGCAATACCTGTCCTATCCAAGAAAAACCCAAGCTCTGTCACTTACTATTTCAGTTGGAATATGTGAGGAAACAGAAGCTTCCCCAATATAGTTCCTGTTTCCAACCAACCTCAAGCACCAAAACACAACCAATCCTGATTTTTGCAAACTTCAAACGGTCTTCAAAATACAAGAAAATACAACTCCAGTAAAGAGGAAATAACCAAATTGCAATTTGCATATGCATGCAGTCTTAAGCTGAGTTAGAATAATTTGAGTCAAAAATCATAGGATGTTAACAACATTTCACATGTCATGTAATCAAAGGTGTGTTTGGATGCGATATCCAATCAAAATGCAATTATTGATCAAGTGAAAATAACCAAATTGTAATTTGCTTTGCTCGGCTCAAACTGCAATCACGTTATTTCACAAGTGCAATTTGAGGACTACAAATGCAGGACAATTAAACACTTCCTCTAAAAGCTCGAATTGATAGAGCATGACAAATTAATTTCTTTATCTCATAGATCAAGCCTCCCATTCCACAGGCTACCCCACTCGATTCAGGTGTAAAAATGCCCCTACATTAGCTATATTGAACTTCCATCATTTAAATTAAAATGGAATATCAACAATTCAAATTACTCGTGCATCCAAACGCGGCTTAAAAGATTAGGATTTCAAATACCTGGCTATAGATATGATCTATGGTGGTGGCAGAGGAGTTGAAGGTCAAGAGCAAGTAATCAGTGCCCCATTTGATGAGGTCCCTTGCATGGTTGTATTCTCCTATGCTTTGGTATTTGTGACCGTACTCTATCACACTCCAGCTCAACATGGTCATGGAGAATGCCATAGGAAAATGGAACTTTATATTGTCACCGGCGTCATAGTACCCTCCGACGAGGCCGCCCTTCACGTCCGTCAGTTGCGATCCATCTGTCAGCCCTGAATTCCCTCGCCACGGCACACCATTGTTCTTTGGCAATCGCCCCGCTGCATGGCCCACCATGATAATCATAAAAATAACATTAGAGTACTAAAGTAATAATCACATGTTTAGGAAGAGTCATTAGCAAGAGGATAGAGTTGGGCACCACCATCTTTACTGGACTTAAAATGAACAAAATTAATGGTCCACATTCAAATTACATGGGTTTTCTACTCAAGGATTAAAATGCCATGTTTAAGATATAAGATTTGTATATATGAAGTTGGATCAAGCTAGGTTAGGCTTGGGTAAGCCATGTTGGGATAAAATGATTTTAGCCTAGGCTCAGTGCTGAAAATTGACCAGACCATGTATGTCTGGCCAAGCCTTGGGTGTGGGCCAAGATAAAAGGTCCTTTGCCACTTAACCCACAAACACATGAGAAATATGTAACTTGAATTAAACCAGTGGACCCCACCTAATATGAATTATAAGACAAATAATTCAAATAACAGTCCAAATAGTGGGTCCCACTTTAAATGGATCCTAAACCAACAAAATATTTTAGAATAATTTTTAAAAAACGGTTCAATTTTGTTACATATCAACGTGATTTTGCTAAACAAGGCTAAAAGGTTGTGTAGAAGTAAGCTAAAATTAATATTATTAGTTCAGGTCTTTCAATCTAACCATAACTAAAACCGTGTTGTATCCAAACAGCCCCTAAAGTAACAGTTAGGGAAAGGCGACAGATGGATGGCTGGGACCCACCTGGAAAATTGCTGGGGGTGCGGATTAGGTGAGATGCAGGATCAACCGAGGTGGGTGGGACCCACTGGGATGTATCTGGCTACATCCACGCCGTCCATCCGTATTGAAAGCTCAGTTTAGTGTATGATCCAAAAAAGAAAGCAGCAGTTTCAAATCGCAGATGGACCATTAAAAACTTCCTGTGGGCCATAAAAGCTTTGGATCAAGATGTTGAATGTGCCTCATTTTTTTCTCTCATGCCCTAAAATCATCTCTCCAAATGGAAGGACGGCGTGGATACAACACATACATAGTAGTGGGGCCCACAAAACGTGGTGACGTCACTTCAGTAGCGAGTCTCACTACTGTCAGGTTCAGTACCTAATCCGCATCCACGCACGTGGCATTCTCACATCATAAAAAATTAAAGAAGCTATTCGCAGCACACATGCGCCACATCCTGTCCATTCATCAGGTGGGCCACACCCAACTAACAAAATCACACATGATGTGTCCCACTGGTCGAGGAGGTCATTTTCACTCTGATACCCCACCTAATAAACGGCCCAGATGATGAGTTCCTTCCCATCCAAAACGAGTACATGGCCCACCAAAAAAAATGACAAAAATAACCTTTAAAAAAAAATGCAGAATCTGGGATCTTACACTTCTGAGCGTTGAAGAAGAGGAGAGCCTTATGGAGGGCAACAGTGTAATTATCAGGCGGAGGAATGGGCGTTTTGTGCTTAGGCAGCGACTTAACGATGATGGTAGGAAGTCCTATTACCAAGAAAGCAATCAACACAGACCAGAGGGTCCATTTCAACGCCTTCCGACTACAAACGATGCAACCCAAGTCCACGTACTTCTTCTTGTGATGGTTCGGGTCCGGAGGTCCCAACAGCCAGCTCTGCTGCGTCTCGTCTAGCTGCTGCGACAGAGCTGCTCTGTCCATATCAATGTTCCGGCTCCTATCATCGTCCGTCGTCGAATCCGCTTGAATCTCGAACGTCCCTCCCCAGTGATTCGCTGAATGCATCTTGTTTTCGATAATTCAATTCGATCTCATCCACGAGGTGAATTCAGCAGTTCAAAGATCGTCCAGCAAACATGTTTAACCCGGGCGAACGGCCCGGGTCCAAATTCCGGCGACGATGCAAGCTGCTGTAGAAAAAACCAATCGAAACTTTAACTAAAATCCATTGGAAGATTAGATATATTTCTAAATTATAACTAATCCTGGATTAATAGCGCAAAAGAAAATTCTTCATATTGAAATTTGAAAACCCAGTTGAGATTTCAATCAAAATCAATTAAAAAAAAAAAAAAAACAATTCAATGATGAGAGTTGATTAAAGAAACCCAATAGAGATTAAAGCTTCTTAAACACTATTCAATAAAGGAATTGGGTTTGGAATGAGATCTTCTAAAGGATACAAAAGAAAGCTCTTCAAAAACCCAAATACAGAAGTTGATAATTACCTGTAAATCCTAGAAAGAAATGGGTTTAATGATGATTAGAGTAACTCAAACACCCATTTATGCAATTACAAGATCTTCTCAGAACTTCCCACTTCTTGTAAGGAGAATCATCAACCACCTTCTTCTTATTGTTATTGTAAGCGTGTTTTGTACATTGTCTTTTTCAATGGTAATATGGTGTGGTGAAGGTAGAAGAAGAGAGAGTTGACTCAGATAGAGAAAGATGTGGGATCTTTTTGTTTTCTGGTATTGTTTTTTTCGTATTTTAGGGAAGAGAGAGGTTAGAGGTGCAGCTGGATTGATGGAGAGCTTACCGGACACGCCAATGGAAAGTAGCTGGTTTCGAAAATATTTTCAAATACGTTGAGATTTGCATACTAATTATATAAAAATACAGAGTCAAGCATTTAATATTAGAACAGTTATATCCTTAATTACTATTTATAACGGGTACATGTATGCATTTGATGGGGAGGAGCATTGCTCGGCTCGGCTTGGGTTCGGGTCGGGTCTTCGGGTAGCAATGCAAGGTTGATCGGGTTTTTGAAGTCTTTTCAACTCTAGAGCTGTTGATGAGTGGGACAGCCCAATCCTACGGTTAGTGGTTCTAGATTCAAGATTTAGACCCATGTGGGTGGGTTTGGGTCCAAAAGTTTTACTAAAATTACTAAACGGGTTGGATTTGGGAGCGGATTAGGTGTTACCTAGGTAACATCTAGCATGGGTCCCATCTTGATGATGTGTTGTATATCCACACCGTCCATCCATTTTTGAAGCTCATTTTAGGACGCGGTCCGAAAAATTAGGCAAATCAAAATCTCATGTGGACCCGACCACTAGAAACAGTGATGATTGAATGTCTACCATTAAAAACTACCCAAGGCCCACCTTAAGAAGATTTGTAATGTTTATTTTCCATCCAACCTGTTGATAAGGTCAATCATACTGGATTAAGGGGAAATATAAATATCAGATTGATAAAAAAAATACTTTTGTAGGCGACAAAAAGTTTTTAATGGCTATGTACCAGTTTTTCGAGTGGTGTGGTCCACAGGAGATTTTTATCTATTTAAATTTTGATATAACATCCGAAAATGATCTTTAAAAACGGATGGACGGCGTGGATATACAATATATACATCAAGGTAGGCCCCACACAGTAACGGTAACACCTTACCCATGCAACACCTAATCCGCTTCCGGGTCTCACAGGTCGGATTGCTTTGCCTGTGTCGACAGCCCAGGCTTACCATCATGCAGCACCCATTAAGGCTCACATTTCGCTCTAATCGTATGATCGGAACCGTTCACCTTCCAAGTGTTATATTTTATGGACCATATTCCAACATTTGGGATAAAAAGATGATTGAAGTTGTTGATGTTATAGTTGAATCTGCACCGTTGAAATGAAGATCTTCAATCCTCCAAGCTCAACAAAACAAAGAGTGGTCGGGATTATCTTTTAAGGGTTCTCACTGGACCGTGGGCAATGTTAGTATATCTTATGAGATGGACTATTTCGATCATCTAAGCACCGTTGAATGTGGGCCCAACATGTTTACGCATGCTGTTGATTGTGAGCCTGAACATGAAAAATATTGGATGTCCAGGATCTGCCGATCTGGAAGAGTCATGGCATCAGGCTTATCAGATCAATGGTTTGGACCATGATCTGACACGTGGAATGCAATTTGCATACCCAAAATCACAAAGCGAGCACGTTTGGCGGGCGATACACGCATGTAACAACGACGGTCCATTTCAATGTACTCGTGTGACGGACGTCTGTGGGCGGCCCAACCGTGATGTATCTGTTTATCCACGCGGTCCATTCCTTCTCTCATATCATTTTAAGGTATATGAACAAAATATGAGGCAAGTCCAAGGCTCAAGTGGACCACACCAAAATAATAAGCTTGGGTTGCATTAAATGCAAGAGTCATCTGTGGTGTGGTCCACTTGAGCGTTGGATATGCCTCATTTTTGTACCCATTACTTAAAATTATATCATAAAAGAGATGGACGGCATGGATAAGCAGATACATCACTACGGGCCCACCCACAGAACTGCCCGTTCGTGGCTAGAGACGCGACCCGCGTCCTCGTGTGACATACCGTCTGAGTAGAACTGATCACTTACGGCTGTCTGTGTTACTCCATGCGCGACCCAAGCCGAGCCGAGAAGGGACGGAAAATATATATATTTTTTCTAATCTAGTGGGCCCCACATTGGCTGGCACGTGAAAACGGAGCTTTCGTAGGCGCGTCGTAAGGCCCGAAAGTCAGCACTCGTGCCAACCTCTTCAACACGCAGACAGCATGTTCGCATAAGAACCGAAAGCTACATGTTTTCTTAAACGGTGGTGACTCCTTCAGCCGTACATTTAAATCCATACCGACCGTCCAAATCTTGGGTTTAAACCGATAGGGCATGTAAAGAGTCATCCAATATCAGCCAATGAATTAACACGTTGGATGTTTTTCTTTTCTATCACGCTGTGGTGGACGCATATTGGATAGTTCGATTGTACAATGAGTTTAGAAATTCGCCCTAGCTTAGGTGGTTTTGATTGATGTATGGTTTGCCACGTGTACAGTGAACAAGTCATTGCCAGCTAAGTCCGCTCGCATGGAACGCGGATTCGGTAACGCCGGGGAATTGCCGATGTCGGTTAGGCAGTGACCCTGGCCCCACATTGATGTATGTGTTGTAGATCCACACCGTCCATCCGTTATGTCCATTCATTTTAGGCTTGAGCCCAAAAACGAAGCGGATCCAAATCTCAGGTGGATGGCATAGAAAGATTATGGTCAGCTTCAGGAAGGTTTCAACGGTGGAAATTTCCGTTACCAGTGTTTCCTTGGTGTGGTCCACTTGAGTTTTGAATCTATCTAATTTTTAGTTTCGTTTCTTATTTTGTCCTTTCAAAACAGATGGACGGAATGGATTTTTTGAAGACATCTCTGTGGGGCCCACACTGCCCCGGGCACAGTTTATCTATGTGTGTCAAAGGCAATCTGCTTTAAGGCCCATCTAGATGTATTCATTGTATATCCACACCGTCCATATATTTTCCAGCATATTTTAGAGCATGGTCTCAAAAATGAATCAGATATAAATTTCAGGTGTACTACACGACAGGAAACGTGGTCACTGAACGGCTAACATTAATAACTTCCCAGGGTCCACCGTAATGTTTATTTACCATCCAACCAGCTGATAATGATAATCAGACCTGGATGAAAGGAAAAAATAAATATCAGCTTCATCCAAAACTTTGGTAGACCACGAAAGTTTTAATGGTCATAAATCACTGTTTCTTGTGGTGTGTTCCACCTGAAACTTTTATCTGCTTGATTTTTCGGACCATATAATAAAATAATCTCTAAAAATAGATGGACGGCGTGGATATTCAATGAATACATTAAGATGGGCCCTACAGTCACATCCACGTCGCTGGTCCCGGGTCGAAGCTAAGTCGCGTTCATCCGGAAGATCCGGAACCAGGAAAAGCTCTCTCGTCAGAGTGTACGGGGCACGGAGATGCATCAATCTGAGCGGTCCATCTAGGGATGCCTGTAACAAAATTTTGTATAGTTAATACCGACCGTTAACTGTTTTTCGTGTACGGCTGTTGTTTTGAAGGCGACTGATCAGATGGATAGGATCGGACACGAATTGCCTTTGCCTATGTGAGGCTTACCGCAATGTACTGCGTCCATCAGGTTTGTGAACGTGGGGCCCACCTTGATGTATGTTTTGTATATCCACGCCGTACATCCGTTTTTTAAGCTCATTTTAGTGTAGAAAACGGAAAAATGAAGCAGATCCAATTGTTGGGTGGACCACACCACAGGAAAGAGTGTTGATTGAATTTGCATCATTAAAAACTTGCTAGGGCCCACCGTACCGTTTATTTTACATCCAACATGTTGATAAGGTCACGTAGACATGGATGAAGCGAAAAAACAAATATCAGCTTGACACAAAACTTTTGTGCCCTACAAGCATTTAATCAACGTTTTTTCCTTTGTGTGGTCCACCCGAGATTTGGATATTCTTAATTTTTCAGTCCATTCTCTAAAATGATCTGGGAAAATGGATGGACAGTGTCGATATACCCAAAAGAAACAATAAGTGGGATCTACAGTCACAGCCTAAGGCAAGTCGGTGTTCCCCGGCCTCACCGAACCCGCGTTCCGTATTCCAGTTCACACGACCGTCAAGATGGCTGTGGCTCATCATCCACCATCCATGCGCTGCAAGAGGAGAAATTAGCGCGTGTTTGGGCACTGGGATTAGGTGGGATGGGATTCATCTGGTCCTGTGCCAATTCCGCTCCATGTTTGAGAAGGATGTAAAATCTTGGAATTAAATTAGATGGAATTCACTCAATGTTAGCAAGTTGTGTAGGTCCCACCATGATGTGTGGGCTATATCCACACCGTCCACCCATTTTTCGAGATTATTTTAAAGCATGGGCCAAAAAATCAGGTAAATCTAAAGCTCAAGTGATCCCCATCATAGAAAGCAACTGAGATTAAATACTTACTGTTGAAAACTTCTTTGGGGCCACATAAGTTTTGGATCTGCCTCATTTTTAGGCTCATGCCATAAAATGAGGTTACAAAACAAATAAACAGTTTAGATATGACACATGTGTATTATTCTCAATAATTTTAAATGATAGTGGTATATTCATTCAATGTACAACTATATTACTAAGAAAGCAGGGCATTAATCTTATCCCACGGCAAAAGGGACAATCCCTGCCATGGGTAATAATTATGTTTTTTGAATCTCATCACATCAAATCCCTTCTAATCCCACGGCAACAGAGTCTTGATGCATCCAGAACTGAAAGATATCCTGATCACCCATTTTCTATAAGTGGGCCCCATGTTTCGGTGATCGTTTCTCTATGATCTCCTAGCCGTCTATTTTCTAGGCCATTGATCCAAGGTGGGCCCACATGTTCAAAAAAACTGGATTACCAAAACATGGGCACCAACGTACAAACGCTTGATATTCCATCCATCAGGATTTCTGTTCTTTCTCGTGTCGAGGAAGGATTCATTGAACCATGTGGCAGTAGAATGTAAATGTAAAACTAAAATGGTCAACGATTCAAATTCGATGGACAATATCGGATGGTTGAGATCTGGTCTGTGATTCATCCACGGTGGGGCAAATAGTTTGGATGGTGCCGATCTCTTTACATGATGCCACGTGTAATGGATGAGTGACAGCTATTTTCTCGGTGAATTATTACGGGAGTCTATTTCCCTGCTCCTATGTTCATGGTCTACACCATTTAATCGTGGATTTGACTAGTTTGTGAGTCAATCGCGACTGTGCAATTCGTGGGCCCCATCATTGATGGAGCATATCCAACACGGAATCTGATGGTACATGCATCGCCTTCTGACGCGGATTTACTGAGAAATCCTTTCGCATTCCTGTACTGGGATGCCAGTTGGGGCCCACTATGATGTTGGTTAGAAATCCACCCCGTCCATCCGTTTTGTGAGGTCATTTTAGGTTACGAAACCGAAAATTAGTGGATCCAAAACTCAAGTGGGTCATGCTAGAGAGAAAACTGGGAAAAGAGTTTCCTACCGTTGAAACCTTCTTGGAATCCACCTTGATGTTTATATGCCATCCAAACCGTTTATTAGGTAATTCCCACTGTGATGAAGTGAAAAAACTAAAAATTTATCCTGATAGGTAACTTTTGTGGCCATAAAAATATTTCAACGGTGGTCACTGAATCCCCAGTGTTTCCTCTCGTGTGGCCCACTTGAGTTTTGGATCCTCCTAATTTTGGATTAAATGGTCTAAAATGACCTCACAAAACAGATGGACGGGGTTGATTTCTAGAAAAACATCACAGTGGGACCCAACTGACATACCAGTGCAGGAACTTCATGTGAAAGGCTTTCGCAGGAAATCCGCGTCCATCGCCATCTAATATTGCGCTGTCAAATTCGGCAGTTAGGATTGTCTAATCAGAGTAATTTAATTTCCGGGATGTGCTTCGTCAGCAAGTGGGGCCCACTCTTTGGAAGGTTAGGATTGACGTACACGCACGTGCCCAGTCCAAATGTCGTTATTGGAATGCATGTGAAGCTTAATCCATGAGCATTTACACGTGCTAATATTACGCGCGCATGTGAGATCGTTTTCCTTGTAACCATTTCATCTCCCCCAAAAAACCTGGCCGTTTAACTTCTCAGGAGATCCATAATAAAGCCTTTCGTTCGCTTTGTACAGTGTGGCGTGGCCCACTTGAGTTAAAAGACCTGATCTTTAGACCAGATGATCTAGACCGTCTGAAAATCTGGATCTCTAACACGTGTGACGTATTGGCACATGTGCTTGCTTGAGGATGGGTCCCACTCCCACATGCGTGGGATCAGTAAAAGCCCAGGAAATCTGATGAGCATCCCTTTTTCTTCGTTTTCACATGGGCTCCAATTCAACGCTTGTCATTGTCTTTGTTCGATCTGGAAACGGTCAAAATTTCCAATGGATGGTTGGATTTCACTCACATTCATGCTTTGACAGCTAGGGGCAGTTCGGTCGTAATTGGAAGATTCGATGTCTCATGTGTCTCGCCTCTTCTTAAGGTGTACTGGCCTCACCCGTGGATACTAGGCACACGTGTATCTTACTGCAGCCGCTCATCAGGAGAACCTCATTGGGTAGATCAGAGCTGAATTTAATCAGCAGATTGGCCACACGTGTACAAAAATGAACGGTAGATTGATGACTGATGGTCGGATTGACCTCATTTTTGAGAAATGGTATTTGAACAGCGATGACCGCCGGATGAGTGGCTTTGATATGCACGTGTACACGTGGAAGATATGAAGTCAATACCGACCGTCCAAAATTGGGCCCCAAAATGGACGGGGCATAGCCCAAACAATAATCAAACATCCTAACCATTTGATGGTTGCTGTCAAATGGAAATATTCTTAAACAATTGTCGATTTGAAATATGATCCATCTATGAGAGAATGGTAAATTGAACGGTTTGGATTGAGTGCATGTCAACAAATTGCTAGTAAGAATGCGTGCATGCATATGATCCACCATTCTCCGCCCGTGTATAACCTAACATAATTCATCGTAGCATGCTGCAAGCCCCGGTTGTAAGATTCCCATACAACCTAGCTCTGATCCTACACGCGCAACATAGAAGAAGTGAATCGTAACCATTCATGTAGTATTTTATACAGTAGATGGCTCATTTCTCAAATAAAATACCAATCAGACGATCCTAGCCATCTGTCTTGGCAACGTTTCCCTTCTAAATTTCTGGCCGTTGACCATGTCTATTTCTTGGCAGCCTATTAAAGCCACGGATCTGATTGCTATAATGTGTCGTTTTGAATTGGTGTCTACCTATGAAACTGCACACTAGATAGATGGTCCTGATCCACCTGTACGGTGCGTTTGCATTTAAAATATCTCATCTCTAGTTGACCACAGCAGAAATTTACATATTCCCCCCTCACCATTTTTATATTTGTATTTACTTAATACTCTTTACCGTCAATCGCTGTTAGTGGCGTTACTATTGCATCACCAACGTCGTCAAGGGAATGAGAAATGACCAAAACATCCTCCGGAACGGCCAAGCGACCGGACGCGGTTTGGCTACTGACGCTGCCACCAGCCAGGTGGCTAGTGGTCGGTGCTATGTGGACCCCACCATGATGTATGTGTTTTATCCATGCCGTCCATCCATTTCTAAAGATAATTTTAGGACTTTATGCCAAAAACGAGGTAGATCTAAATCTCAAGTGGACTACATCATGGGAAAACAGTATTGATTGAATGTCCACCATTAAAAACCTCCTAGGGCCCACTGTAATGGTTATTTGACATCTAACCTGTTGATTAGGTCATACAGACTCAGATGAAGGGAAAAAATATATATCAGTTTGATCCAAAACTTTTGTGCCCCCCAAGAAGTTTTTAATGGTGGGCGTTCAAACAACACTGTGCGGTCAACTTGAGATTTGGATCAACCTTATTTTTGGGCTCATACCATAAAATGATCTGGAAGAATGGGTGGACGGCATGGATGAAACACATACATCATGGTGGGCCCCACAGAGCACCGACCACTAGCCATTGGCTAGTGGCAAGGTCAGTAACCAATCCGTTTCCCAAGCGACTGCAACGATTTGGAAGTCCAATGTCAATGTGATTTGAAACGTCGTTCATTCATCAATCGAGTGAATACCGCCCCCCACACGATATGCAGGCGTGCGTATCAGACATACGTGAGTACAGTACACGTGTCACAAATCAGATCCGTTCATCAGAAAGGGTATGCAGTGAACATGCCCTAAAAAAATTTAGGTTAGTGTATTATTCATTAGTGGGCCACAAGTACAAGTTGAGTTAGAGCCATTGATCGATTTGACTTAACCACCCAATTCATGTGTACAGATGTGGGCCATATAATATGAAAGCTTTCATATTTCCTGCGTCCAAAAATCATAACAATAGAATCCACCAGATGAACAGCTTGGATCTCTCACAAGTATTTAGATTTCACAAAATCTAACAAAAATACATAATCAAAGCTTATGGTTATCAAAATGAACTACCTTCATTTAAATATATTATTCGGACGGTGTTTTTTTTTTATTTTTTTATTTTATGTTAGCTTGTTAGTAGACCCATTCTCAGTTCACACTTCACTGTTCGCCACCCCCACTAGGGATCGTTACCAAGACCTCAGCGTTGAAACGATGTGCATCGACCTCAGCGTTCAAACGAGGTGTCTTTCACTCAGTCTGCCACTTGAGCTATGGACCAGGGTGTGGGATTTCCGATTACCTAATCCTCAACACGTATTGTCCCATTGAGGCCCACTTGCAGAGAACGTACGGTCACTCATGATCATCGACATTGCATACTGGCGGAGATCCTAAATGGGCCACACTTAGAAGCTTATACTGAGCTGATGTTTTTTATTTATTTATTATTATTATTATTTATACTACTTACAGAAGAAAACTTTCAATGGCTCCCATTTAACTGCACGAATCAATGGTCACGACCATCCTTTATGCTTGATTAGAGGAGTGCCGCTCATTTGAATTTGCGTTGAGAGGATGACAATTGTGATTATCCAGCCATCTCTGCTTGTGGGCCCAGTGGGATGATGCGTGCCATGATCGAGTGCCCACTCCTCATACACGAGGCTTACACGTGCATTAATCCATGCTGTTCAATTGTAGGCCATGCTAAAGATGAACCCCAAAATCATATGCAATGGCTTCATGTGCATTTTTTTTTTTTGTTAGCTGGTTAGTACACCCTACTGTGACTTCGCACTTTATTGTTAGCCACCCTTAGTAGGAAATTGATACCAAGACCTTAGTGTTGAAACGAGGTATCTTTCACTCTGTCTTATTACTCAGACAGTTTAGATTGATTTGTGCACCATTTTCATGTGGCCCTGTAAATGCATCACATCCTGTCAGAGGATTAAGTCACTTCTAAGTGTATTTATTCATTGGAGAGGAAAGCCTTGAGTTTGATCAAGTATATATAAATTTTATCAGTAGTTGAATATAAGTAAAATTAAGAGTTAATTATGAAAAACAACTAACCATTTAAAAATATGATGATAATTTAGCTGTTAAGGTATTAAAAAAACCATTTTGCCTATGTTGCCAATCATATTTAGGGATGGATTATACCCTAATTCATATCTCAAGTGGTAGACCGAGAGAAGTTACCATGTTTCAATAATGAGGTCATAGTACCGATTCCCTAGTAGGGTAGTTAATAGTGGATTGTGTACTGACAATGGGGGCTTCTACTAACAAGCTAACCCAAAAACAACAAAAAATAAAAATAAAAAATAAAATCATATTTATGGTTGGATCCAAATTTTTTTGTGTGCGCTTTTGTGGGAGCGTTTAGAGCCCACCTTTAAAATATAAAGTGACTCATGTTGCACGTTTGTTTTTTAAGTCTTCTCACGGACTGATCGTCTGTCCTAGGAAGGTTTCACCAGTGTTCATTATTTGGATTTGTTTTTTTATTGTTGTGGGTTGCATGTGGATTAGATTTAGATTTGGCTGATTTTTCGTGTGAAGTCATAATATGAGTTGTCAGAGTAGATGAATGAAGTAGATCCCATGCATACATAAAGGTGGGGCCCACTGAAGGGGCAAGGGCCGGTCAGATGTAGTTTGGCTGTTGTGGGATATGTTTGGCTAAATTATGGTTGATTTGTACGTGAAGGCCTAATATGAGATGCGAAAATAAATGGCCGGCTAAGATCATACACATATACAATCATTAGTTTGGTATAAAACCTGGTGTAGTGTTTTTATCCCCTCCATCCATTCAGCACCTCATTAGCATGAATGAATTAATTAAGTATTCCAAAATTCAGGTAAGCCCCACCACTATCTTCTATGTTATAGTCCACCATGGATTTGGATGTATTTCATTTTTGGGCTCATGCCCTAAGATGATTCAGCAAAACGGATAGATAGCGCGGATATAAAATACATACATCAAGGTGGGTCCCACGGTAAGGGCCGCACCTAATCCCCTCCCCATTATTTCCTTCTCAGTAGATAAGGGCATTTTGGTAAAGTTTCATCGCTAACCTAAAAATCTGAGTCAACACAGCCGCCGTTAACGGCTATTGACAGTATGGCGCATTTACCATTGTCAGAAAATCAAGGTATGTAAATACAAATGTCAAAAACTGAGGAAGGAATTTACAAATATCATAAATGTGGAGAGGAAAATACAAATATCCCTTTTCTTTTAATAGTATTAGTGGTTAGTAAGAAAGCTAATGAAGTATTACATCTGCACATATATTTTAGGCTTAAAATAACAAAACCGCTCCAGAAGAAGGAAAGCTACTTCAGGGCAGCCATGGTGGAGAAGGACACATGATCAGGACCCCACATCTGGTGGGCCCTAACAGCATCGATCAGGAAATCCTATCCACTGCTTGATCACCACTTTTCTTGATTGATAGTTGATATTCACCATTTTGGTTTCTACTGCCTGCTTGATGGCCATTAATCAGATGGATAAGATCATCCAGTTTGTGTGATTTTTTAAATATATCACATATACAGTATGTATGACTAAATGGACGGTCCGGATCAAATGTCTTGGTTGAATGTCAGCTAAATAACAACTCTGGTAGGAAGATTTCTTGTACTTCTCATACATTTAAGTTCTACTATTGTTATTTTAGAAAATGAGAAATGCTCCAGTGCTCTTAGAGCACCATAGGTTATAGTGCTCCTAATTGCATTGGTTCACTTGGATAGTCCAATGGATCATCCGAACCGTCTATCATGTTGAGAACACTTTTCATGGATGGCCATGAAAAGATCTCCACTGACTGGATGATCCAATCCATCTTTGATTTGGCCTTATTTTTTTTTATAACCATCCATTTTCCAAGCCTTGGATAGACTAGTTGAGATTACCAAACAAAGTAATTCTTTACAACCATAAGCAATTGCCCTAAAAAATACATGATCAAATTGTTGATTGGATCTGTTATGTGAAAATAATCTTGACCGTCCAATATAATGTGGCTCACCTACTCAACGGACCACCTTTATCGTTGGGCAGTAACATCTACACTGTGAGGTCCACCTGATGTATGGCTTGGATCTTTCACCTATCTGCCACGCTAGCATATGAAACCTCCTATTTTCATATATATAAAATTCTTAGTAAGGAAGCTGGTATACATAAGATACTAATTAGAGTAGTTAAAGAGTACCCATCATAAAAGTATTTAGGAGGACGAGTGGGATGGTTCACACGTGCACACCTAACCTACGTGGAATTTAAAATGGTGGGGCCCATCGTGAATGGGTCATAGACCCTGAATCAGATAGGCCAACATCTGATCAGTGGTATGTCTTTGTTGAAATGGGACCGTTGACTATTTTTTCATTTTAGCTGTCCCTTGGATTACCAATAATCTAATAACATGTTTTTATCAAGTGGTTAGAAACCGAGTTGGACGGTTACTTCACCGTGCAACTAGAGAATGATGTTTATCCTATCGTGCTTCAGATAAATCCGATCCATCCAAAATATTGGCCACAATTTGAGGATCATTTTATACAAAAATCAGGTTGATCCACCAATCAGTTGGGCCACACTTATTTTTTTATTATATCAGTGGCTATCTGCTGTTTTAGGTGTGACCCACCTGACGAGTGGATTAGGTTGGTTTTTTCACTAGATGATCTTTGTAATGGTGCCAACCTATTGAAAGGATTGACTGTAAATTAAACACTGGCCTCTCCTGAAACTATAGCTTTACTGGGGCTGCCAAGGGGCTGCAATTCTGCGGGCAGAACTAGTCAAGTGAAGGGGTGTGAATGGGCCGGGCTCAGGCCTTAAAAATCAGAAATTTGAATAGGCCTATCCCAAAACAGTTCAAAATCTGGGCCGAGACCTACCCCAGGTCCGGCCTATTGACAGCCCTAGTTAAATGCATTTCGTTAACCACTTAATTAATTAATTTTAAAATAATAATTTTTAAAATTTTATAGTTTTTTCCACTACTCCTAACCCCCTATTTCTTAGGGTCACTTCCGACTCTACAAACTTGTAAAAAGGTGGGCCCTCTTGTTGGAAGCTTTGTTAATTGGACTTGAGCGTAGAGGTGTACATCTTCACACATGACATAATGGCAAGTGTGTCAGATATCAAATCCATCCATTTGTGTAAACACCCCACTTCAAGCCGATAAGCTTGATTGAACAAAAACCCCAATCCGAACTGATCCAAACCCAGAAACCCTAAAACCCAGTTAATCCAATCACAATAACCCGAACAAGACCTAAAACTGGTCGTGAATCCTGACTTTAGGATAAACCTAACCTATATAGTCAACTCTTGAGTCTACCCACTGAGTCAACTCACCCAGTTAGCCCACATAGCTAACTAGTCAACTCACCTTGGCACAAGCCCATTCCAAAGTTCAAATTGGAGGAAAAGAGAGATAGCAAGGCAACTTCGAAGGACCAAAGCCATCAACGTGTACAAGAGGAAATCCCTCCGAAGCTGGAGCAAAAGTGAAGGACGACCATGTTGCACTAGCCGTACTTTGGCCAGCTGCCCACTTAGCTAAAATTACACTTTATGACATCCAAACTAACACATGAGATTTTTCCACATGGCAATCTCAAATCCTAGCTATCCAAACACCTTTCAACCTCAAGCCCTAATTTGTGGATCAACTTAATTCTTGAGCTAGGGAATCAATATAAGGGCGTCTTTCTAATGGATGGATTGGATCTCAGATAAACTTGCTATGATGGCAAATGTATGGCATGTAAATGAGTTGTATTTCACATGCGCCTACCATTCTATAACCTTGCCTGGGGTGGTAGGGTCTACCATGATAACCATGTGACATCCTAGCCCAGGAAAATTGATTTTCTTATGCATACTTTTTAAACACGCAGTTTTTCACATAAGTAATTGGAACCGTTTTCTAGTAATCTAGACCACCATGCTGTCGGGTCCCAATATGGAAGGACCATATCCAACGGTCCCTCATATTGGAAGATCTAAGACCAGTTGAATGTGGATCATGGTTATTTAGCACTCCTTAATCTTAACAGTCATTTGAAATTGGAAGGTTATGATGGGACACAAAAGACCCACTTATTGGAAATTAAAATTTGTACATACGGTGCGAAAAATATGGGCCCTACATCCTATGGTTCTTCTTGGGAGCTTGTCCCATTATGTAAATGGATGGCCCAGACTGCCCTGCTCACCAATTACCACTAGTTCAAAAGAGAAGGATGAGACTGACCAACACTCCATTCAGTATGCATAAGTGGCCCACCAGATCGGTAGACAACCTTATTTTGGATTTAGGAAGTCTAGAAGGTGGGCCCACATGATGAGTGGCTTAGATATCAAATGCTTGCAGATAGTGACTACCAGAAAACTGCTCTCACAAGAGCCAAATTTCCCTAGAGTCGCTTTCTTGAGTCAATAAGAAAGGGTAGTTGATGCGATTCATACTAGCAATTGGCAAAGAACAAATAGAATCTGCTAAAAAGCCAGCTAAGGCTAATGGATATTCCTCCATATGAGACAATAGTAATAGAGAAGGTAATAGCCCAAATCGGATTTGATTTGGCCAGAGCACCCAAATCCACTGTATCATTGATACATAAATAAAAATACCAATTAGTAGTGATTATTTAAAAGCCGTTGTGTGCTAGGGCACCCATACTCAAATCTAATGAGCCTTAATGAACCGACAAGCTCGCGAGCAACAATTACCGGCTGACCATGCACCAATTTCATATTTTTAAATTGCATTTTTTTAAAAAAAATATTAATACATTTTTAGCGTGTACTATTAGTGCAATTAAATTCCTGGCTGAATTGTTAAATATTGAGCCATGGAGTCAACCTGGCCCAGCTAGATATCGAGTCAAGTTGAGCTTTCGAGTTCTTAAACTATCATGCATGCCATGATTTGAATTACCTATTCAAGGTGGACATTTTATTTCATGGAAGACATGGTTTAGATTATTATAACCATAGTAAATGTTTAGACACAGTAAATGATGACAAAGTGATGTATAGCATACGTAGGGCATGACATAATTGGGCCTCAGGTGTGTCCGGTACCAAGAAAATCATGGCGCGGGTTCCAAGAAAATCATTCCGGATAGGTAAAAATTGTCATTCAAAATCTGAAACGTAAATCAGCCATAACTTTTGATCCGGGTATTGTTACGGGATGCACGACCTATCAATCTTTACTATAACAGGCCATTTGAGGTCAACCGACACTCGTAGCAGGTTGCATCCATCAGTTTCGCAAGAAAACACTTCCTTCCAATTCAAAATCACAATTTTAAGCAAAACTTATTATTTTCAATAAGTTTTACCTTGAATATATCTCCTTCGTTTTCTGGTTTTAGCACATGCCGACTTCCTACGAATTGCTTCTAATCATAATAGGAACCATACGTCATGATTAAATTAGGACTTTTTATTTTTAGTAAAATTTACTATTTCGGATAAATTCTAATTTAGTCAAATTATGACTCAATTTTGCTTTTTCTTTATTAGTATAATCGGCAAGTCAGAGCATTATTGAATAATAAATTTTCAAATTTCCCATTTTATCTTGTGAATTCAAACTCAGTGACTCAACTTGAGAGATGGGTGATCAACACATGGCTGCTGGCTGGACTCAACATGCCATTTATAAGGTCAAGCATTGTACATTTATTCCTCACTGTAAACACCATACAGTAGAAACAAGTGATGTTTTATGCAGTAAAAGGTTACTAGAAATGAATCAACTGCTAAATGTTAATGACAATTAGATGTGAATTACCAGCATTTAGCATCCATATGAAATCGATTCAATGCACGACCTCAATTCCCAGACCAGTTTTCCAGCCATCGATCAGGCTGGTAGTGGACAAGACCAGATCTATCCTGAGATGCTTTAGCTTCCGAGGTAGCAATTTTTACCAAATGACAGTTCAGCACAGCAACCCTTTTCACCATCCAAATTATATCTCAAGATTGCTTCATTTCAGTCTTTCAGAAACCTGCCTAATCGTTTTGGATAGACTTACAGACTGCGTTTTCTTCACCTGATTGCCACATTTTCTACTTTTACATTGACGTGCAAATCTACCAGAAAATTTTCAAAATCAGAATCTTCGAGTTATGATCAGCTTGGTAGGCCGTGATGGAGTTACAGAATTAGACTGCTTACACTGTGATGCAAATGCATGTACAAGCGAAAAAGCAGAGGATTTTGAATATGATCAGTAACTTGGAAAAAAAAAAAAAAAAAACCTTTGCACAGGAATTTGTACATGGCCTGAGTTCATTTAATCTGGAGTAATGTCAATCTTCACGTGCAGCACACGTGCGACACATTTGCCAGCATGGTACGTGCACAAGATGGTTTGGTTGATTCACATGGCAGTCCCCATTGTAAATGTTCCTTGGCCCAAAATCTGGCCTGTCCAGTCTTCAGGTGGCTGAAAAGTGTACGAGGAAAATGCATGATTAGAAAGCTGCTAGCTAACAGTACAAAATTCAAAATGCAGGCATCACTGACCTGATGAATATGCAGCCGGATTATTAGGATATGAGACATGGACTGAGAGGGACCATCTGGTGAGTATCTAAGATCACGAACACCTGTTCCATATTAGGATATGCAGCTCAATCGTATTTGGTGGTTAGAAACTAGGAGCCCATAATTAGCATCCTCTTTAATATATATATATATATATATGGGAAAAGGTACTATGTGCTCAACCTCACGATAAGCTCCCGTGAGGTCGAGCTGTGTGGGCCCCACCGTGATGCGTGTCGACCATCAACACCGTGCATTTGATGGGTCCCCTCTAAATTATGGGATATCCCAAAAATCAGCCGTATACAGAACTCAGGTGGGCCATACCATCTAAAATCATGTGAAGACATGCCAAAAACATATAAAAGCACTTGGTGGGGCCCACCTGAGTTTTGAATGCTGCTGAAACTTGGTCTGAACCCTCATCCAAGTGGGACACACATAATGGATGGGCTCGATTTGCAAACCACATCTCGGTGGGCCCAAAAAATGATTATGAATGTTTTAATGGTGCACGGCCCCTCCCCACTTCTGTATGTGGTGTGGCCCACACAAGTCACGGATTGACTTGATTTTTGAGACCTAGGCCCACAATGGAATGGTGCATCTGACTGATGGGGTAGATGTTCGAAACGCATCACGGTGGGGCCCACACAACTCGACCTCATGGGACGGTCTTGTGAGGTTGAGCGCATAGTACCTTTTCCCTAGATATATATATATAATAAAAGAGATTTACAAGAGAGGAAAAGAGAGATGTCAATGCGATTAATATTAAAACACGTAGATACCTACAGATTTTTCCATTGCTAGTGAACAGCATGCACATTGCACAAAAGTAAAATGCAGAAGTTGAGGGAAACACAATTGAAAATATATATACACACACACCACTACATTTAAGAAATAACAACTATAATGAAATTATCAGTACATTTATCATTGAATTTAGAAATTGTTTTACATTCGATGAAAGATTAACATTAGTTGTAACAAAAAGTAAGAAGTTTATAATAACGGTCTATACTCAAATTAATAAAAAGAAATAGTCAACAAAAGAAAAAATAAAAATAAAAACCCACCTAAGAAAATCATCTAAAGATTGATAAAAAGTTTGAAAATTAAATGTAGAAGGAAAATAGGTAAAAGGGCCAATAGGTTTTAAAAAATTTCAAACCACAATAAACATACATACATATAAAAAAAATAATAATAATAAATAAATAATTTAGAAATTAAAATTAAAATTAAAAAAAAACTTATGTACCAAAAATAGGAGGATAAAGACAACTACAGAGCTAGAATAAGGACCCCAATTAGCTGGACTTTGATGGGCCATGCTACTTGATTTTTTAAGCACGTTGCAAATGTGTATGAGATAGAACCAATAATCAGGCAGCCTATACCTTAGATGGGTGACGCCCAAATAATCATACCAATCTGCCCCAAGATGGGGCGGGTGGGTGTGTGTGAGTTTGGGGGGTAGCCAATGTTCCCACCTTCATGGGTACATTTGCAACGTCATCAAACCTTTTAAACAGCGCACAGGGTGACCTATTGTCAATCCAAATCGTTTATTCATGTCCCCACCTTCATGGGAACATTAGCAACATCCTCAAACCTTTTAAATGGCACACCTATTGTCGATCCAAACTATACATTCATTCATACAACTAAGAGCAGGCCATGGTGCAAAAATCACGCCAATCGGGCGACCCTAAGCTTCCAATCAATAGGATGAAAATGGACAGTCTCAAGATTGACCAGAGAAAAAAAAAAAAAAAGAGGTCTAATTATCATCTTGAAACATCTAGTAGATAGACCCCACTTTGCATTTCTTATTATTCAAAAGTAACAGTTTGATTTGATGATTCTAACCATGTGATTTATGGCTCATAAACAATGGAAGGTTGTAAAGCCTTGGGATCACCCGACAAGCGTTGTCTTGTACCATTGCTTGCTCCTAGTTGTATGAATGAATGAATGGTTCAAATCGATAATAGGTCACCCCAGGTGCCGTTTAAAAGGCTTGGAGACGATTGTGTGTGTGTGTGTGTGTGTACACACCTAGATCAGAGAATTTATGGAGGAAATCATGGGTTTGAAATTTCCAGAAACCACATGATTATATAGCCAAAGGGAATACGCCATGCCTAAAATCATCCCAAGGGAGAGATGTGAAAGTCATTGCCTTTACTACATTACTACTGCTGTGATGTGAGTGGTTCAAATTAGTTTGATCTTTTCCAATCATCCTGGCCAGATATTGTATGCAGAACTTGTACAAAGGTGCATGCATAAAGGGACCCACCCCTTTTCTAATTCGAATTTTAAGGACAGGACAGGACAGGACCTTACCCAATTCTGAACTGTCTGCCAAGCTCTACCCTGCCTGCATTTCTTTTGAAGGGGGCCAAAGAAATGTCTCCACCTACTGCCATTCCCCACACACCCAGTTACACATGCACACCACCCCCACATGCTCTCACACACACCCACACACACGCACACACAAAAAAAAAAAAAAAAAACAAACAAACAAACAAAGTCATGCAAAAGGCACTGAAAAGTGAGAGTTCTGCTAAGAAACCATGTACTTCTCCATATGTGCAGCCACATGAAAATTTGACAGATTTACAGACTTGTGTCCAGCTTAGGTGGTTCACCTTGTAGATTATTGTTTTTTCTTCTTCTTTCTTTTTTCTTTCTTTTCTTACCGTTTGTACTTCTTTTAAAGATAAAAGTCAAAAATAAAGGAAAGAGAACAACCCTGAATGTCTCCATTGTTTGTGCAATTAGAAGAAACTCTACTGTAACTAAAAATCAAGAAGGGACTTAATTCTCTTAATCAAACTAAATTTTTAATTCCCAATTTAGTAAATTCTATAACTGAACCACACAACACAGTAGCATAGTCCATCAAAAGTCCTCCAATAGAGTTGTCCAATACAGTGGTTAGGATTTTCAGATTGGTATAGACTGCCTGATTATTGGTTCTATCTCATACACATCTGCAAAGTGCTTAAAAAATCAAGTCAATGATAGTTACATCAAGAACAGTCATTTGATAATCCAAAGAGTGCAATGGTTCATCTGCATATGCTAAACATTTTACATGGGGGTGCCGCATACATATAACTCAAATTACATTGTCCAAATCATGGGACCCACTTTAGCTTGGTCATAGCTCCAAATCAAGACTGATTGGACCATTTTAACCTATGACAAGTAGACACTCTTTGTTGAATTTTGACCTGTGACTTTCCATTTTAACTGTCCATTAGCTGTCCACCCATCTGCCAATTAGAATATTAGTTCATCATCATCATCATCTAAGCCTTATCCCAATTAATTGAGAGCAGCTACCACCATTCCACACTATCAAGGGCCATCCGATTCATGTTGGAAGTTATGGTATACGTTTGAAACTGGCTGCCAACCTAATGCAACCCTCCTTTATCCAGGCTTAGGACTAGCAATGAGAGCACAAAACTCCCACATGTGCAATATAATAGACCATAACAAAGGTTGATTACAATCAAGCACTACCTAATAGTCTATCACATATCAACGAGTTCAATTAGGACATTAGTTCAGTTTACACATTTTGGTTTACTCATCTAAAGTGGGGTCCATTAATTTGATGTAGTTGTATGCAAGAGGAAGAACAAATATGAGAGAACAATACAATGCGAAAGAAAAGAGAAATGGATTACCAATTACGCTGAAGAAGCTTTCTTCTTACTCATCCTTTTCACATTCGTAATGCATTTCTTCTGCATTTTCACCACCCTCCTGGAATCCTCAAGGCTCCCCTTTTCCGCTCTCCCTTTTGGTTTAAATACCTCTGTCTTTGCTGGATCTAGAATATCACTTGAGCACTGAAGAGTGATGCCCTTCTCAACTGCCTCATCCCAAAGATGCCTGCCCTTATCAAACTCTCCACCCCTACAAAGCTTAGGTATCAGCATATCATATACCGGCCCATAATCACCCACACAGCTCTTCTTCATTCTCTCGAACATCTCAAGAGCACACCTCACTTCCTCCACTCCACAAAGAACGCCAATCAAATCATGGTAAAACCTCGCCTTAGGAATCAACCCCTCTCCAATCATCTGATCGACGAGCCTATTCCCTCTTCCAAACCTTCCCGTCAAATAAAAAAGCCTCACAACAATATAATAGCTAACCCAATCGGGAGAACAACCTCTTTCTTTCATCCATTGGAGAATTTGGTAAGCTTCCTTTACTCTCCTCGTCCTACTCAAACAAGAGAGCAAGATGTTGAAGCTAATTGCAGTTGGATGAACGCCAGAAGTCCTCATCTCCATCATCAAATTGGTAGCTTCCGGAACAAGCGCTGAGGGATTGAATTTAACATTTCTATCACAAATGCACCTGAGGAAAGCATTATATGAAAGCAGGCCCGGACAAATTCCCAATAATTTCATCTCATCAACAATTCTACGAACTTCCTTGACATTACCGTGAATACACCATCCATGAAGGAGGCTATCGTAAATGCAAGGCTCTATAGGGATTTTATTCTTATGGCGCCAAACAACACCTTCGGCCATTCTAGCATGCCCTTTAGAGCAAAGGGCATGAACAATCACAGACAAGCTAATTCTATCTTTCGAGCAATTGAACTTATCCAAGTTCTTGAAAAGGCGCAAAGCTTCATCTTCTCTGCCTGATTTCACAAGGCTCTCTACAACACAACTGAATGTTTTGGAATCCATACTTCGATGCTCTTTTTGGAGATCTGAGATCAAAATATCCATGGCCATGAGGTCTTTCTTTTCAGCGAATATCTGGATTACTTGATTGAATGTCCCGTCTCCTAGTTTATCACAGTTGGGTATTTTCCGAGACCAAGAGAAGAACCTAAGGAGCCTTCGGTTGGGTGCTTGGGCTTTGCAGTAATCTATGACAAGAGTAACAATCTCTGGGGTGATGTTCAGATTTGAATGTTCAAGAGATGCTTCCAGGTCGTCGAGATTCCCAACGCCTCCTGAAACAATTTCACATAGCTTTTGCAGGTCCTGTGAAGACGTGGGAGTAGTTGTTGAGTACTTGTGAGAGAGGAGACATTGGAATTGCATCCTATGAGGGGTCAGTAATGGTAGGAATCTGTTGAATTTCAACTTCAGCATCTTGTTGCCTCTGCTATTTTTTTTCTCCTCTCTTTCTTTTCTCTTTCTTCATTTTTTTCTTTTATCATCTTGGTCTATGCATTTTTCTTTCATTCTTCGTCTTCATGGTCTATGCAATGAGGAAAAAGAAATACAACTGTTACTATAATTGGAAACCAACATTTCAATAGATTAACCTTAGCAGTCATTTGGTAGCTCGGATTTGATATGCATTGACAATTACGATGGAATCCATATGAATTGAAATTACTAGTTGTGTTTGGCAGCCTATAATTGGAACCCACTAGAATCCGGCAATCTGGTAATTGGAATCACTAAATTGTGTTTGGCAGCCTGTATTTGGAAGAGAGAGAGTGAGAGAGATGACTATGACTTGGAAATCGGTGGCAATCGATGGTTATTAGGATCCATGTGTAATGCAATCACATGGTTTTGTTGTGATTTCAAAGAACCGCCTTTTGGTGTATTTGATGTGAATTGGATTCCAATATACATCAAATACACTCCTCCCCAAACACACCAATTACCACCAATTCACGCTCCCAAATGACCCCTTACGAGAAAAACTTTGATACTCTAGCAAAGTGTGATGGATGATATGCAGGCACTCGGAAATTACTTAGAAATTGAACATGGTGCATACAAGTAGTAAAATTAAACCGTCCAAATTATGGTACCCAGTGTAGATATACCATGAAAATTAAGCTTATTTAATTATCTGACTATTGGATTGTTGGACGTTTATTGGAAGGTTAAAAATGAAAATATCGAACGTCCTATATCAGAGGTTAGGATTGTTCAATCAATCTGATATTGAGATTGTGACTTGATGACAGTGGGCAGAATAATCTCGTCGGTTAATTTGACTTAATCTATGCCATGTGTACAATTTATGAGGACCTTTGTATCAAGTGTTGTATTCAGACTGAGTATCATATAACTCCTCCAATGTAATTCAGCATTCAAGATGGATAAATTGCACAGTGAATGCAAACAAACGAAGAAAATGGAATCCGATGTTGGTTAAAACAAGAAATTTTTAAAAATCAGGAAACCCTTAACAGTAGACTACTGAGAAATAAAAGGTGAGAGTAGCGTATTGTAATGCTGTGATGGCAATGTAAAGATTGGAATCTGCAAAATTAGAAAATGCAGCCAAGTTGCATGATGAAATTCTCCAAATTTTCAAATTAAATATGATGAGATTTTTTTTTTAAAATAAAAAATTTCTTCTGGATTCCAAACCTCAAGCAATAAAAAGAGCAAGATAGTTTTTTCACCCCAACTTTCCATAGAAATAGTGCAAGACATATTCTCTATTTCTCCACTAAAGAGATAATGAGGAATATAGGGTTCTTCACATTGCCAAATTACCGACTGCGTGGAAGATGGATTCTTCTAATCTCCAAACAACATACAGCTAGGGAAGATGGGTTCTTCAAATTTCCAAAATAGAGACAATACGCAAGACTAGGTGATGTAAGTGACTTACAGGTGATGTTTGGGGGAGAAAATTCACCTGTAAGTCACTTATAGGAAAATCTTCCAGGCAACTGCAGGGAGCAGGGACAGGGGGTGAGAAGTCACTATCCTGTAAGTGACTTACAGGCCCAACGGTCTATTTTTTCAAAGAGGGGAAGAAAGGGAAACGCACCAACCTGCCTGCAACCTCCTTACATCCATTGAAGAAGCTCATCCAGATCCTACAGCACCATTAACACCAGAGCTCCATTTACAGCACCAACAAGCACAATTGATCAGCCATTACTGAGTGGCTGGCTCACAGCTGTTATAAAGAGGAGAAAGAGAGATTCCAGCCCTCTCTCTCTGAGTCGGACGGTAGGGGTTTTGGGGTTTTTTTTCTTCTTTTCATCTTTTCCTCCTTGCATTGGAATCGGGAATGGGGGAGGCCGTGCCAGTGTGGCCCACTTGATGTTTTGATATATCCACGCCGCCCATTGGATATGCCAGCTCATTTTAGAGCTTGTGCCAAAAAATCAAGCAGATCCAAGTCTCTGGTGGGCCACACCACATGAAACAGTGATGATTGAACGTCCACCGTTAAAAACTTCTTTCAGCCCACCTTCATGTTTATTTGCCATTTGATAAGATCACACAAACCTATATCTAGATTGATCCAACTCTTCTGTGGTTCAAAAAAAATAAAAATAAAATAAATAGTGGCCATTAATCACCACTGTTTCTTATTCGTGTCAAGGTGTTGTAGGCCCACCATGTTGTGTGTTTTATCCACGCGGTCCATCCATTTTGCCAGATCGCTTTAGGACATGATCCATGCATAAAAATGAGGCAGATCTTTAATCTAAGGTGGACTACAACTTAAGAAAATAATGTTAAGTGTAAGTAAACTTTCCTAAGGCCCACTGTAATGGTTTTTTAAGCATCCAACCCATTGATAAGGTCAAATAGGCCTTGATGAAAGGAAACATAAATATCAGCTTAATCTAAAACTAACACGGCCTCCAAAGGACGCGGATTAGAATAGAAAGAGTGATTACTGAACTGACGTCACCGCTTTATGTAGGCCCCACCATGGTGCATGTATTTTATCCACACCGTCCATTCATTTTGAGAGATCCTTTTAGGGTATAAGCCAAAGAATGAGAAGATCGAAAGCTGGATTGGACCCCACCATAGAAAACAGTGGAGAGAGTGACGAATACCATTGAAACCTTCTTAAGGTCCACCGTGATGTTTATTTGAGATCTAACCTGTTCATAAGTTAACAAAGACATTAAAGAAGTGAAAACACTATCAGCTTGTTAGAAAAATTTTATAGCCCTTGAAGTTTTTAATGGTGGGTGTCATTCTCTACGCTGTTTTCTATGGTGTGGTCTGCTAGAGATTTTGATCTGACTCATTCCTTGGCTGATGTCCTGACATGATCTCTCCAAATGGATGGACAGTTTGGATACAAAAAATACATCATGGTGGACCCACATTACTAGGTGACGTCACTTCAGTAGGAGTATAGCTACTCAACCTGCCGCCTCCGAAACATTTTCAATGGACGGGTTCGGTAGCGAATCCCACTACTGAAGTGATGTCACTAGGTTTTGTAGGCCCACCATGATGTGTGTGTTATGTTATATCTTTACCATCCATTCATTTGGAGAGATGATTTTATGGCATGCGCCAAAAAATGAAGAATTAAAAGCTCAAGTGAACCCTTCATAGAAAACAGTGGAGATAGTGACGCCCACCGTTAATTCACTCTTAAGCCCACCGAGATGTTTATTTGATGTCAAACCTATCTATGAGTCGACACAGATATGGATGAAGGGAAAACACAAATATAGGCTTGATCGAAAACTTTTTTGGCCCCTTAATGGTAGGCGTTCAATCCCCACTATTTTCTGTGGTGGGGTCCACTTGAGCTTTGGATCTACCTCAATCTTTTGAACATTTTCTAAAATGGTCTCTCAAAATGGATGGGCGGTGTGGGTACAATACATACATCATGATTGGCCCAAAAAACCTGATGACGTCGCTTCAGTAGCCAGATTCTACTCAAGTAACTCAACCAGCCAGTAGCTAATCCGCGTCCATTTTCAACGGTGAGTGTTTAATCCCCACCGTTCCTTGTAGTGTGGTTGAAGTTAGATTTTTATCTGCCTCAATTCTAAGCCCAAGCCCTAAAATGAGCTGGTAAAAGGGATTGATGGCAGGGATAAAACAAATACATTAGTGGGTCCATAGCACTTTGACACCGGTTAGGTGGCTAGTGTTGGGATCACTAGCTAAACCACATCCGCACACGGGGAGCTGACAAAACAAGCATCAAGGTGGACTTCATCATCCATCAAGTAGACCATAGCTACTTATATTCTTTAATTTTTATTTTATTTAACTATTGCCATTATAAAAGGGTCATATTTTTTTTATTTAACTATCTCGTGTGCAGTCCAAACTCATTAAGGACCCTACACACAAGAATCCTTAATGTTGCCGACCTATTATATTTTTTGCATTATTATTATATACTATAGGTTACATTTAATTATGGTTAACTATTACAAGCCATGATTTTTGCATTAATATATATTTTGCTAAATGCTGAGATATGTTAATTGGAGCTACAATCCATTTTCATTTCATATTTGATCGTTTGTCTGGTTTCATGAAGTTTTTCTTTTTTTATTCTTATATATATAGTTGGTTATAATATATTTCCTTGTAATGTTTATATTGAGTTATTCTTCTAAATTATAAGTATTTTCAATTCGTTGATCCACTTTTATATTTCATTTGATGATCAGGTCAATTGAAAAATTGGCTCAAAATTTTATTAAGATAAGCTTTAAAAAATTATATATTGCATGCCAAAATTTTTTTTATGTAATCATAACATCTTGAAATGATTCCCTACTTAAAGTGTAACGCCCTAGAAATCGGGGTCGTGCATATACTCGACTCCTGAGTTCCAGAGTATCACTTATAACCGATTTTTATTAATATGCGTTTAATCAGATTTAAACGCGTAACCTGAAATTTCCTGGAACATAAAGTACAACCACATAAGTCTACTGAAATGAAGAGATCTAGCATATATACAGGTCCAAAAATATAAATGGATCGCACAAGGCGTTGTCCAACAAAAACCACAGAAAGAATAGAGCTGAGCTCACTGCTCAGCGATCCAAATCCTGTCTATCAAGCCGATGGAGAGCCGCCCATCAGCTGGAAGTAAGACAGCTCATCATCCTCATCAAGACTCGCGTCGTTAGGCTCCTCGTACTCTGTGCCACCTGCATCTACAGGAGAGTTTGGTTGGTGTTTTAAAACATCATCCCAGAGTGAGAGTGAGTGATCAACTCAGTGAGTGCTATTAGTCTTAAGTTACAACAGGCATCAATTAAATTAGGAATTTAATGAAAGACAATACATTCATAAGCACCTAACAAATCTTATTAATGCGTATGCATGATGGATGATATGATGCATGCTCTCGCCACAACACTCCCTCGAGCGACTCCATCTAACGATCGCGTATGACCAACACTCTCTCAGAGCGACCTCGACTGCCGAGTCGTCAACCTAGCTAGTGCGATACAATGATAATGTTAGTCAAGTTCTTAGTTAATTTCATTCATTCAGTAAGTTAGGAAAACTGATACACCCCATTTCACAAAATTGACATGAATTGAACCAAAGGAGAATTACTAGTTAATGGGGATTTTTGAAAATGGATATCGAATTGTACTAAAGAGGATGTCATAGGTATTTCAAAAAATACATGAAATTTTTTGAAAGCTTGTGTTGTTGTTTTGTTTTTTCGAAGGCAATACATTTGTTTCATTGGATGAAAAATGAGAGAAAATTATGTTTATATAATATCATTCTCCGAGGACTCTTGTATGATGTACTACATTGTACCTAAGCTCATATGCGTGTGCAAGCCCCTTGGCATGTGTGTAGAGAAAGTTGTTGAGAAATTGTACATGGGATAACGTATGCCAAAATCGCGAATTTGCGACGGAACAAATCCGTCGTAAAACCGAATAAACGACGGATTTTGTTCGTCGCTTGGTCTGTGCTGTTTACTAGTCCTTTTTTTTGTGACGGATAAAATCCGTCGTTAATGTGCGACGGAAAAGGTCACCCGTCGCAAAAATAAAACAATCCGTCGCAGATTCGAAAAACCCACCCGAATTAGTTATTAAAAATATTAGACGGACCTCAAATCCGTCGTTGATTCTCAACTTGTTACGAAATTAGCGACGGATTTGGTCCGTCGTTAAAATATTAGATAAAAAATATCTTCATATATATATTTGAATCTTAAACCTGATAGTCATTCAAAAAATAAATCACACGATTGTTTAATAAGAATCACATTCACGAGATTCAAAAGATTGGGCTAAATATGAAG
Source organism: Magnolia sinica (assembly GCF_029962835.1). Lineage (NCBI taxonomy): Eukaryota > Viridiplantae > Streptophyta > Magnoliopsida > Magnoliales > Magnoliaceae > Magnolia > Magnolia sinica. Next base: position 94,000,234 of record NC_080575.1, read on the forward strand.
CTACACTAAATATTAATGTCTTTGGATGCTCAATGGGCCTTAAATAAGAAACTGAACTAAATATAGAGTAAATAGCCAAAATTAGATCAGCTACTGATGAAGTAAGGTAATGAAATAGCAAAAAATAAAAATAAAAATCGACCATTACAGCCCATAAAACGGTTCAACAGCTACCTATTATGCTGGCCATTACCATTGTTGAATACCTTGGGAGCGACAAACCACCTATTCAATCTTTCCTAACATAAATCACTTTTAGATTGCCGACGGCCTCGGTGGAGCCTTGAAGGAGCATTCCTAAAAGGAAAATGTAGAGATTAATGCCTAACCAAGAGATTTACCTTATCTATGGTTAATAGAGTTATCTTCGAAAGGTGGTCGAAGCAATGATGCCTTCTTCAGTTTCTTTCTTCTAGACGCACCAATGTATAGACAAAACTAGAAACAGTATAATGGCAACCGCTGCAACAGGGATTCCAGCAACAGCTCCCATTGAAATTCCTGCTTAAAAGACATTGTATATGCAATAAGTTTCAAAAGGCATCATATAACTTGAGGGGCTAGATTTCACATGCTCTTAACTGGTTAGTAGTTATCAGCTGGGTGGAGTGTAACTTGTTGTCCAACCAGTTGGACTTAAAAGGGTTGTGTGTGTGTTCACACACAGTTCTATGGTGTGCCCCACCTAATAGTTGGATGGGCAAAATGCCATACAAACACCATGGTGGGTCCCACATGCCAACTAGTTGTGTGTGGATTTTGCTAATTGTCCCCAATGTGACACGTGGCTTTGGGGTCAGTTAAATGAATTCTGTTCTGCCATTCCACACAAGGGAGCAAGCCATGACCAAGAATCACACCGATTGGATGATTGTAACCCCGTGAATGATTCCAATTTGTTCTGTCTATTTTTTACAAACCATAGATCACGCTGTTAGAATCATCAAACCAAAGTGCTACTTTAGAATCATAAGAAATATAAAAGCAAGATCTCTCAAATAGATGGCTCAAGATGATGATGGACCTATTTTGCTTCTTTGCTCAATCTTGACTGCCCATTATCCCTGCGATTGATTGAACAATTGGGATCATCCTATTGGCATAGCTGTACCTAATTGTATGAAAGAATGGATAATTCGGATTGGGCATCCCATGTGCACTTGAAAGCTTTGGATAATCAACTCCAACCATTTGATTCCGCATTAAAATTTATGCATCGGTCCAAAAATTGGGCCCATGCATCTGTGATTTAGGTGGGTCACACGAAGGGAAACAGTTTGGAGGGTGAGGGTTGCCCTGTACACTGTTTCCAATTGTGTGGTCTACCTGAATAGAGCTGAATCTTGGGCTTTGGGGTCAGCTACATGAATTCTGTTCTGCCATTCCACACAAGGGAGGATGCCAAGGAATTCCTTCTTTCCACAAAACAGGCTACGGAATTGTAGCAGGCATATATCGAGAAAAGAGGAATTACAGTTTTGCCACCCAGAAATATGCACGGTGTACTCAGGTTTTTGGTTTATAGAACAGGACCTGCTGTTCAGTTGTCCAGAGCATGGGCATGTTGGGCACCACTGCAGATGGACAATCTTCTCAATAGGAGAATCCTAACCTTTCAATTTGTGGCCTGCAAATAGATGGTCTAGAAGAGAAACATGGTAAAACATCCATATTCAACTCAAAAAACGGCCCAAGATAGATGGCTAGTATCTCCTAGTGGTTTTTCAGAGCATGGTTTCATCGGCGAAGAGGCCCCAATGGACCAGTGGTCTAGATCACTGAGCCACGGTTCAATTGTACAAACTGAAAAGCCCAAGTATATTGTGCCTATGCTCAGGTTGAAAAAGCATAGAATTCTTCCCCACAAAATGTACAAGGCAATTAATTATTAATGTGAAATGAATGGTGGAATTACGGAAATTTAGGAGAGAATGGACATCTTACCAACATCCGGAAGCCCCTCTTTTCTTATAACAAACATCTGCTTCTTTTCGTGGTCAAGGACTGCAATTACATTTGGAGAGCTAAGATAAATGCGATCCACCTGCGTACATTAGAGAAATCTTGTAAGAGATCCTTTCTGTGATTCTTGCTATCTACTCTGGTCAAGCACAAGATGGGAAATAGCTCATGTATAGAATCATTTGAAAAGTAAGAAAGAAGAAAAACTTAGCAATTGTTTTCTTGTTTTTCTAGGAGGGATGGGTTTCAGACCCATTTCAATGTTCCCAGCAAAACATAGTTCCATCCACATAGTATGTAACGCCCTGGAAATCGGGGGTCGTGCACACGCTCGACTCCCAAGTTCCCGGGTATCACCTTTATCCAATTTTTACTAATTTATGTTTAATTAGGGTAATGCGCAATATGGAATTACTTGAAACATGAAGTACGATCACAACTAGTCTACTGAAATGAAAGAGATCAATATATACAGGTCTAAAAGAATATAAATGGGTGCCCAACAAAATCCCAAAAAGAATGTCATGTCCCAAAGAATAGAGCTGAGTCCACTTCTCGGCGATCCAAATGCTATCTACTGGGCTGACAAGGAACCGTCCATCAGCTAGAAATAGGATAGCTCGTCCTCCTCCTCAAGGCTCGCGCCGCCAAGCTCCTCATACTCTGCATCACCTGCGTCTACCGGAGAGTCTGATTGGTGTTTTAAAACACCGTCCCAGAGTGGGAGTGAATGATCAACTCAGTAGGTGGTATTAATCTTGAATTACATCAAGCAGCAATTATATTATGAACTTAATGAAAGACAAACATTCGTAAATCCTTAGCTAATCTTATTAATGCATATGCATGATAAATGATATGATGCATGACCTCGCCACAACACTCCCTCGAGCGACTCCGTCTAACGATCGCACATGACCAGCACTCCCTCATTGCGACCTCAACTGCCGAGTCGCCAAATCCTAACTAATGCAATGCATGAATAATGTTAACCGAGTATTTAGTTAGTTTCGTTCATCCAGCAGGTTAGGGAAACTAGTACACCCCACGTATCAATACCCTAAAATGGTTGCGAGGCCAAGGCCCCCCAACATGTGATGTCAAGACCCCGTGATCCTTGATCCCGTCAGGTTCCCCATCCCCGACTTCAAGCACATGGGGAGTGCTGAGAAAAGGGATCGCTCACGATCACTATGAGGAGGCTCGTCACCCCAGCGTAAGCCGACAACTCGGACACAGTATCTCATTCCACCATACCTGACTCACGAGTTAGTAGATCGGTTTCAATTTGGTTATCGGTGGGTTACAGCGGTTGAAGGGTGTCCCAGGTTCCATACATACGTGAGCAGACAAGTTTAACAATCAAGGTTGGTCAGTTAGTAGTCTAGACCGCACAGGTCCAGGCGAGCACGCGACAGACAACATCGGGTACAAGCGACCCATGTAGTCCAACTACTATCGCCCATACGCACCCGCCCAATTCCACGGGTTTAGCCTCAAGGTAGTCCTACCAACGGGACCACCTTCTCTCACCTCAGTTTCCTGTCCAACCTAGGGTTGATGGTATTCAATAACATTTCAACAATCAGGGTTATCAACTAACATAATTAGTATCATGCATTCATATTTCTCAAATCAAATTCCAAATTTCCCACAAGGCAAATGCTAACAACATTATAAAATAAAGGTGCATGTATTGTGTGGGTTAGTGACGAGGGCAAGCATTTCATATATCTCCTAATACCAAAATATATATAAGGGTTAATGCATCAAACATGTTATGAGGAATCATCATACAAGAAACGTACAAAGCTTGTTCAAACAATCATCAATTGCATATCCAAACATGTTGAGAAACATCAAACATTCCATCATCATTCCATATTGATTTGGGGGAGGATCTAAAGTGTAATGACTTGTCTAGGTTTTTCTAGATTACCCAAATACATCATCCAACAAGCAAAATCATTACATTCATATTAAAATTGGTGCTAGGCCACCTAAGAACAATAGTCCGCACCTATGGATCGTTGAAAACTTGGAAGACGACCTAGGAGCGTGGATTTTTGGGGTCGATCGGCCAGAATCCCTAAAGCAAGCACTTGCATGTTAGAAAACTATGCCAAATCCCTACTCAACACAAGGGTTTCAAGAAAAAGGGATGAAGGATTTACCTTTAAGATCAACGAAAGCGATTCTTGCAGTTGTAATGGAGGGTTTCCTTGGAGAAAAGGTGGGAAGTTGCAAGATTTGGTTTCCTTGGGGCCCACCTCGATCTAAGGTCAACCTACACTCTTCTTCACTCTCTCTTTCTCTCCTTGCTCTCTTTACTCCCTTGGTGGTGGTAGTAATGGTGTGAGTTATGAGATAAGGAGCTAGGGTTTTATTTCCTAGACTTGGGCCCCTTGGCCTTACGTTTCCTCAAATGCCCACAATGGCCCTCTAGGACCCCTATTGCTATGTTAGTACACATGCACTCGAGCATCACGCGGTTCCCTAATATTATTTACTGATTCACACAGCATCATATTCATGCACATTGCTAGTTAAATGCTTTGATGTCACCATCACTTTGTATAAAATTACATATACGGAACAAAGTTATAGGCCCAGTTTGGAAAGAGTGAAGATGTGCATATGCCATTATTATTTAAAGGCTCTGACTTGCCTTTTCAGATGTGCTTTTGCTTGCTAAGTGCAGACACCAACATTAAGCAGAGTGGGGAAATTCCATCAAACTAGCTCAAAATGACAAGTGAACTCAATTCAGGAAGCGGATGAATTAAACAAAATGCCTGTTTTTGTTGATGGCCATTGGTCCAATAGAAATATAGCAGCTTTTGAATGCATCATGGATCAAGAAAGGAAGAATATCTATTGGGAGTGAAGTATTTCATATAATAGCAAGTAAGAGATGAAGATACCTCAATAATCCTTTTTGTAATTAATTCTTCAAGGGATGCTGTAACCTCTTCTGTGATCACAGGAGGTGGTCGTACATTGTGCTCAAAATCCAGATCAACCTCGAGTGCACTGTTCTTCAGCCTTTTACTGGTGGTTACCTATCACCAGGAACCCAGCAGAATAATGATTTAACAAATCAATGACCAATCATGTGAATTTGATGCAAAGGATTGTGAACCAAATGCAAATACAAATACAACAGGGTAGAATCAGTAGATAGGCTAGCTGATGGATACAAGAATATTGACAATCAATCATTACCTCTCCCTGCATGGTCTGGGCCTTAGTTTCCAAGTTCTCTTTCTCCATCTGCTCAATTTTAGAGTGGATCTTTTGAAGCTCTTTCTCATGGGTTGAAAGAGTTCCTTTATCATCTTCTTGTTTCTCGGCTATGCTCAGTTCTTCAGATCCATCGAAGGACTTGAGCTTAGTTGAACTTTTTTTCTTTTTACCCCGAAGGAAGTCTTCATATCTGGAAAAAGGAGATGCCACAGCCAAAGCTAATCACAACAGAGAGAAAAATAAAATTGAGAAGATATGACGTTTAACAGGTTTCATATCTTAGAAGATAACCTTTCACATTTAAAGACGTCACAGGTTTCAAACTAGTTGCTTCATTATATTACTTACAACTAATTGAGAAGAGATCCCAATTTTTACAACAACCTCCTTGCTCACTCCTAATGTTCACAGTTCACCTAATCACACTAAACGTTATCATATCAAAAAACTTCTGGTGTCAAAATAGGCTAAATGGATGACAGCAATAAACAAGGAGTATGAATTTGCTCAGGCTGTACAGTTTCCGCTACGGTGCATTAAATAGGCAATCAAGCATGTAAACCCTCCAACAAGTTAAGCAAACAAAGGAACGAGTAGAGTCATTTACCCATTCGAACATCTAAACAGGATTAAAAGTAAAAGGATTGATATATTCATTACACACTTAATACAAGAAGCTCTTGTGTTTTTGTAAGGGTCAAGTAGAAAGAATATAATTGAGGTTGTAAATCTGTGCTTTGCATCTAACAATAACACTCCAAATCCAAGTTACGGAGCAGAAACTTCTCTTTGGAGGGTAACAAATATTCTATAAAAAAGAAAAAAAAGAAAAAAAAAAAAAGGTGAAAGAAGCATGTAAGAAGAGATGAACCACTGAGCCTACTTTGGGTGACCATCTTATAACTCGTTCTTTAACAAGGGAAGCAGCAACCTCCTTTGTCATCTTGGGACTTTAGAAAATACAATCCTCCTATTAGCTAAAATGGATCTAATTTCAAGTGTCCAGAACACAGCATCAACAGTAGCAGCCGACTTAATGGAATTACTTGAGTCACCTTTGCTTACCAGACTTGCTTGAAAAAGAGGCTTCAATAATTGACCGAACTTCCTAGGGTTCTCTGCCTCATTAGAACCCACCCTCAGTCGAAAGTGAGATGCTAATGGCTATGTGGTCTATAACATTTAGTACATATCTGACAGTAGACAAATTGACTTGACTAGGCAGAACAGTTATGTGGAAGTTGCTGGGAATTAACTAAATTACCCTAAATTTCACCTAAAATGGTAATATATAACCCTTGAATTTAAGGTGTGTGTGTGTGTGTGTGTCTATATATATATATAACATAAACTTTCAAAGCATGTATTACTCTTACATCCATGTAGGCAAACATGTGCTTAGTAGCTGCCCAGAGCAAGAGATCCTCGTTCCCCCAAAAGAATGTTAGCTAGTTTGCATAGCACTTCAGGATTAAATCAAAAGGATATAAGTCAATTCTTTAAGTCTATGCACAGATACGAACATAAAACAACTTATAAGAAAGAACAGTTGCATCGTTTCCTAAAAACAATATCCAACAAAAAAAGGCATGAAAATATGCAATGTAAGGTCCAGAAATCACAATGAATCAGCAATGCTAATAATCTGATTCACCCATTGTATTTGGACTCTTCTCTGTATCCATCCATTTGACAGCCGCCAATTGGACAGAGATGATCATCCAATCAATATGTTTTTGGCACTATGCTCCATAGTTCATCCACAACGGAGCCCACAATATGCATACCGATTTGATGATAAAAAAGACTTTAAGAATTCCTTCATTTACAACCCGAGCCTCTTCCTCTAATCCCCAAATTTGAGGATTTGACAACGTCCCAAAAAAGATGTACCTTCAAAATCCCCGATTTGGGCTCCACATTCAAATTTGTAAGCCCTAAAATCCCCAAATCCCTAAATGAGGGTCCACATCGAATCAAGAATCCACAAATTGCTAAATCCCCAAATTCTTAAATCGGTATTGAGATTGAGAGAGAGAGAGAGAGAGAGAGAGAGACCGTCATCAAAAGATGTATATGGGTGCCAATATCCGGGCCCACCCTGGTCCACTAAGCCCATGTGCTATGCTTATCGGGTCCCGTCAGGTCAGGTTAAAGGAATGAAAATAGACAATCAAAAGATAAATATACATGTACCATATGCTATGCTTATTGGGTCAGGTTGCCCGAGCCTCAACCCAAGCCAACCATGGTAAGGCTGAGGGTTTCCAACCCAACCCAACCCGGCCCCACCTAAAGTTCGGGTTGGGCCAGATGTGTATGGGTTGAGCTAAACCCAATTTGCATCCCTACAATGTCCACCAATCCAGGAATCAAATGATAGAATAAGCATAACTTTTGTTTCATGACACAGCTAAATTGTGATGGACCATTTAATTTGAATTATTTGTATGCCACCTAACTGCATATCATCCGTCACACTATTCCAGAGTATCAAAGTTTCTCTTCTGATCAATGCAACTACCATCCATCACACTAAGCGCCGGTTTCAAAGTTTCCCTATTTGCAGCAGAAATGGATGAACCCCAAAAATACACAAGCAGGATGAGAACAGTACAGAGCCCTTGTAATTGAAGCTTTAGGCCAGTTCAGAACAGATCATGATCATGTTTCGACCCGACCAAGTTGCAACTGTATGAGCAAAAAGGACAAGATGAGGGAAGATTGGATGCCGGTGGGTTGAGAAAAGGAGGGTCAGTGCAACTGAGTCGCCGAGTATTGGGTGGCGGGTTAAGAGATTCAAAAAACAAATATGGAATGATTCAACTTGAAACTCGGTTGAGTCAACTTGACTTGTCACAACTTGATCGCCTGGTCCACTAGCGTTTTGTTACCAGCCAGTCAAGTGGTTCTGTTATGGCAAAAATTAGTTTTATTTTTATTTTTATCTACTAATGTCCAACAAGTTTAATATTAACTGCTGGACAAATTATGTTATATTTAGTTATTAATATATCAAGTCGAGTTGAGTAACAACTTGATCAAGTCTTTGAGTCGACCTAACCCGATTGGATATTGAGTCTATTTGAGTTTTCGGGTTTTTGAACTATGATTTGAGGTAGAGAACCATGTGACAAAATAACAACAATGGCCCATTTCTTCCTAGCTACCACTTTTAGTGTGTTTTATGGTAAAGATAAGAACGATGTATCACAAATTGTCTCTATGAATGAGTTCAAATTGTTAGGTGAAAAAGGACGGACTCAACAAACAACCAGCTATTGAAGCTTCCGTTACCAAACTAAGATAGAGTAAGATTTGAGGGATGCAATGAATTGAAACAAATAAAGAAATGTTCAACTGGAAAATTTTCTTATATACAGAAAAGCTAGCAGATTTAATGGTCTTCAAGACTGGATTTTACAATGAATTCGCTCTGCAAAAGCGAGCACTCTTCTATACCTACCTAAACAATGGAAGATAACTAGTTTCAAGGTTATGTGGATTCCTGTAGCAGATCCAAATTAATTGGGATAAGGGTTGGATGATGATGATGGTGGTTACAGATATGAAACAAGTCAGATTTAGAGAAGCTGAATGGCACCATTTGGGCCTTCTATTCTCACTAAAATCTACATGCTTGAATCTCATGGACCATGGATCGTCAACGAAGTAATCCACGTTGATGTTTCAGCATTTGGATGTACATGAGAATTGAATTGCACATCCCCTTTGGTAGACTTCCGAAAATGGTTATCCCATCTTATTTAATCATGATTATGCATTAGAGATCATCATCTCCAATACATAATTACAATTAGCTAATATTATAGATCATGATCTCTAATACATAATTATGGTTAAGTAAAATGGGATTAACTCATTTTTTGATGTCTACCAAACAAGCCATAAGTGTGCTCCCTAGCATTCATAATGAGGATTGAAGACTCAAATTCCAGCTGCATTTCTTCCATCTCCAACTTGAAAGAAGCATAATTGCCATTAAGAGCCCAACCCATAATATGAATGCTGAGGAAATGACAATTTGATCAGTTCCATTTTATTAGACTAATAATTGCAATTCAATCACATAGAACACCCAAACGCGTCTGAGTTGTGCCAAAAAGAGCATCAGTTACCAATAGCCCCCACATGAGCACACCCCATTCTCAAAATGATGAAACCGATTCGTATCCCTAAGGATGATTTTGCGTTTAGTGATCATGGAGATAAGCTTGGCAGCGTGATGGCAATCCCCGCACACCCGGAGGTTCTTTGTTATTCTGATAGGTGTGCCGTGCTTGGTATTTATGAGCACGAAAGCAATAGCGAGCTTCTCACTGTGGACAACAAGATGGCCTTCCTTATCTTCCTCTTCCACATCGTGAAGAGCTGAATCTGTCTCGGCAACATATCCAACCTCCTTCATCTTCCCAACCAAGAAATCCAACTTTGCGTAAATCTCCTTCGACTGTGGATGAGATCTATCGCCAACAAGAAATGTATGCACTTGGTTGTCAAGCTCGACATTGCTACACCCAGGCAATTTCTTGATCCCTCTGCTTTTCATGATGCTCCGCACGGATGTAACGTCATCCCATCTGCCAGCTTTTGCATAGATGTTAGATAACAAAACGTAATAAGCAGCCTGCTCGGGAACCAGCTTAAACAAGTGATCTGCAGCTACTAGCCCAATAGCCATATTGGAGTAAACCCGGGAAGCGCCTAAGAGAGCACCCCACACTCTCTCATTTGGTTCTATAGGCATTTGTTTAATGAAATCGTATGCCTCTCCCATCTGTCCCGCCCGTCCTAGTAGATCAACCATGCAAGCATAGTGCTCTATCCGCGGAACTAACTGATACTCGTCAGTCATGAGCTTAAAGAAATATCGTCCTTCTTTAAGTAGACCTGCATGGCTACAAGCTGACAGGATTGAAACGAATACTATGTGATCCGGTATTAGGCCTGATTCCTGCATTTTTGAGAAGAGAGTGATGGACTCTTGACCATGTCCATGAGTGCCATATGCTGATATCATTGCAGTCCAAGACACAACGTCTCGCCCTCGCATACAATCAAAAACTTCTCTTGCAGCATCCAGACATCCGCATTTAGCATACATGTCGACCAATGCATTTTCCAAGAATAGATTCGAACCAATCCTCTTTCTGATGATGTATTCGTGAATGCGTTTTCCCAGTGCAAGAGCTGATAGATCCCCACAAGCAGGAAGAATGCTGGCCAGAGTAACTGCATCAGGCTCTACCTGTTCAGCTTCCATCTGCAAGAAGAGTTGCACCGCCTCAGCCACCATTGAATTATTTACATAAATTGCGATCATGGCATTCCAAGGAACCAAACCTTTGCAGGCCATTTCATCAAACATCTTCCGCATGAAGAGGACGTTGACAAATTCCGTATCCGTCACTGCCGGCAAGATGCTCGCCATCGTACCCGCATCGGGTTTAAGCCTATTCGACTCCATTTCCTTGCAGAGCTCCAGCGCCTCATCGAACCTGCCATTCTGAGCATAGCCCGCAACCATCGTATTCCAACTAACAACATCTCTATGGGGCATTCCAGCGAATACCTGGCGAGCATCGGATAAGCAATTGCATTTCCCATACATTGCAACAAGACCATTTCCGACGAACAAATTCGAGTCGAGCCCGACTCTTATAACAGCACCATGAATTTGCAGGCCTACACGCAAATTCTCGGAACCGGAACAAGCTTTGAGAATGCAAGGGAAAGTGTAGTGATCGGATTTTACCCCATGACCCACCATGCTTGTGTAAACGAAAAGAGCATCTTGATAGAGTTGGTTGTTAACGTAGCTTCGGATCATAACGTTGAAGAATACGACATTTCTCTCAGGAATTTCATCGAACACCTGACGAGTGAATGTTGTATCTCCGCAAGCTGCATAAGCTCTCATGAGCTTGATTGCAAGAGATGGATTTGAATAGAGATCGCGAATGAGGATCTGTGAATGGAGTTTTTTCAGCGTTTGGATAGTAGGATATTCGTCCAATATTCGACCAAAGAAATCGACGGTGAGGATGGTTTCTGCTTGAGATGATTTGGGTTTTCGAAGGGACGGATTTAAGGTTTGTAAGCAGTTGGAGACGGTTGATGAACGGCGGGAAATGATGGAAAAATGGGCATCTGTTTCAGCAAGAAGCCCTCTAACAAAAACCAATCTCATTCCTGGCTAAGAAATTGTATATTTCCAATTTTCCATCACTTAGAGCTTGGTGGACCTGCCTGCAACCTCCCTTACAGCCATTGAAGCTCCAGCCATTGAAGAAGCTCATCCATATCCTACAGCACCATTAACACCAGAGCTCCATTTACAGCACCAACGACCACAATTGATCAGCCATTACTGAGTGGTTGGCTCACAGCTGTTATAAAGAGGAGAAAGAGAGCTTCCAACCCTCCCTCGCTCTCTCGCTCTCTCTCTTTCAGTAGGACGGTAGGGGTTTTGGCGTTTTCTTTTCTTTTCTTTTCTTTCCTGCACTGGAATCGGGATTGGTCCTGATTCGGGGAGGCCGTGACAGTGGGGCCCACCTGATGTTTTGATATATCCACGCCGCCCATTGGGTATGCCAGCTCATTTTAGAGCTTGTGCCAAAAAATGAAGCAGATCCAAATCTAAGGTGATTGATGGTCCACCGTTTAAAACTTCTTAAGGTCCACCGTTACGTTGATTTGCCATTTGACAAGATCACACAAACCTATATCAAGCTTGATCCAACTCTTCTGTGGTCCACAAGAAATTTTATTAGTGGCCGTTAATCACCACTGCTTCTTATTCGTGTCAAGGTGTTGTAGGCCCACCATGTCGTGTGTTTTATCCACACGGTCCATCCATTTTGCCAGATTGCTTCAGGACATGATCAAAAAAATGAGGTAGATCCTTAATCTAAGGTAGACCACAACATAAGAAAATAATGTTAAGTGTAGGTCCACTTTCCTAGGGCCCACTGTAATGATTTTTTTAGCATCTGACCCATTCATAAGGTCAAATGGACCTGGATGAAAGGAAACGTAAATATAAGCTTAATCCAAAATTTGAGTAGTGAGATTGGCTACTGAAGTGACGTCACCGAGTTATGTAAGCCCTACCATGATGTATGTATTTTATGCACACTGCCTATCCATTTTGAGATATCATTTTTAGGCATAGCCCAAAGAATGAACTGTTCGAAAGCTGGATTGACTCCAACATATAAAACAGTGGAGAGAGTGACCCACCATTGAAACCTTCTTGAGGTCCACCTTGTTATTTATTTGAAATCCAACCTGTTCATAAGTTAACACAGACATTAAAAAAGTGAAAACACAAATATCAGCTTGATCAAAAACTTTTACAGCCCTTAAAAGTTTTTAATGGTGGGTGTCACTCTCTACATTATTTTCTATGGTGGAGTCTACTAAAGATTTTAATCGGACTCATTCCTTGGCAGATATCCTAAAATGATCTCTCCAAATGAATGGACAGGGCAGATACAAAAAAATACATCACGATGGGATCCACGTAACTAAGTGACATCACTTCAGCAGGAGTATAGCTACTCCTCCTGTCTGTAGCTAATCCATGTCCACCTGACATTATCAGGTTTTGTAGGCCCAATTATGATGTATGTGTTGTATCCACACCATCCATCCATTTGGAGAGATCCTTTTGTGGCTTTAGTCAAAAAATAACACACATATACCGTGGTGGAATTTCACCTCCTATGAGTAGTCGAATGCCAACGAGGTATTGAAACTCCTGGGAGTCTACCATTGAAGCAAGAGTAATGACCCATTATATATTTTAGGTTACATTTGATTATGTTTAACTATTACAAACCATGATTTTTGCATTAATATATATTTCGCTAAATGTTGAGATATATTATTTGGAGTTACAAGCTATCTTCATTTCACATTTGATCATTTATCTTGTTTTACGAAGTTTTTTCTTTAATTTTTTTTTTTTTATTGTTGGTTATAAACTATTTTCTTCTAATGTTTGTATTGAGTTATTCTTTCAAATTATAATTATTTTGAATTTGTAGATCCACTTTCATGTTTTATTTGATGATTGAGTCAATCTAAAAATTGGCACAAATTTTTATTAAGATAAGTTTAAAAAAATTATATATTTTGTGCCAAAATTTTTTATGTAATCATAATATTTTGAAATGATTCCCTACTTACAAATTTACGTGATATACATATGCAACTTCCTGGATGTAACTAATTTACAGGTTATTTAAAAAAAAACACTTGCATATAAATGACTTATATGTTATAACTTACAATTAAATAAAATTATTAGTAAGTGACTCTCACCTATAAGTGATTTACAACTATGAACTTACCGACATTGATGTAAAGCGGGTTGCGGACACTTTCATGTCTAAGATGGATCAGAGAAAGCTCAATCAAAGGCAGAAGTCATCAAGACCGTCAAAACTTTAAAACAGATATATCTCACAAACCGGAATAAGTTACTTCACGTACCACATATGATTTTAGGATAGGATGAGCTACTTTAGCCAACCAACCCGTCTATGCCGGGTTGCCCACGCCGAATTTGTAAGATTCCATCATATGACAGCGGAATTGCACGTTTAATTCTATTTTTATCATAAATAGTAAGTTTAAGTTTGATTATAACTCTTCATCCATTTGGCTTTATGAGTTGCGCAAAACATGAAAAGCGTTTAGAAAAATTAGGAGAATAACATGGTTAAGCCACATAGGACACTTACTATAAATAAAAAATTTACTATTTATAGTAAGTTATGAATTTTAAAGAGTTTTAGTTATAATTTAATTCTTAAACTTCTTACTTCGTATCCCTATTTAAAGGATTGTAAATTTGTTTATTTCAACTATCAATATTCAACAACCTTTGTTCATATATTTTAAATTTATTTCTATTTCTTGTTCCATTCGAGAAGTACTTATAATGAGTCCAGGGAAGCTTCGTGGATTCGGAGTACTTATCTTTGAGGAAGACAGTGATCGACCTCATCACGTTCATCCCTACGTCACACACCCAAATTAATGAGAAATTACAACGCAAATCTTTGAAATAAATATCGAATTGGAACCGAAAGTGAATTCGACAAAATGGCCATTTTCATAAAATTGATATGACTTGGAACCAAAGAGATTTGGATGAAGTCGGCATTTCTGAAAACCACTAGGCAGGACTAAAAGAGAAGTTCAATGAAATAGGCATTTCTCAAAATTGACATGAATTGAGCCAAAGGAGATTTACTACTTGATGGGGATTTTTGAAAATGGATATCCAATCGTAGGTATTTCAAAAAATACATGAAATTTTTTGAAAGCTTGTGTTGTTGTTTTGTTTTTACTAAGGCAAAACATTTGTTTCATTGGATGAAAAATGAGAGAAAAATATGTTTATATAATATCTTTCTCCTAAGACTCTTGTATGATGCACTACATTCTACCTAAGCTCATATGCGTGCGCAAGCCCCTTGGCATGTGTGTGTAGAGAGAGAGAGTTGTTGAGAAATTGTACATGGGCTTGCCACAATGAAAATATGGGTGCCAATATCCGGGCTCACCCTAGTCCACTAAGCCCTTAGACACATAGTGTTTTCTTTAATCTTCCATCTATGGTAAGTCCCATCCGATAAAATGATCAGGAACATTGAAATATCACTTGGACTGAAAATAATTTTAAGTTTCATATTATGGTAATGGAACCACTCATGTGTCTTTAAACCATCCATTCTTTTTTATAATAGTGGCCAACTGGATGACTGAATTGAGCCAATGGGCTGTCTAGGTATAGTCATGGAGTCTAGATTTCAAGCCTAAGCCTAGTCCGAGCTAGGTTTAGGAGCCAAAGCCTGGCCCCACGCGCCAATGCTTGGCCCATTGCCATATCTTGGAAATTATAGGTTCTTCTATCCAAGGTTTTCAAACTGTATATCGAGTTTGAAATCCTAACAAATGGAATTCATGTTTCAGTAATCCAAACCATTGGTTTGTTGGTAGCCATCTTGGATGGACCATTGGTTTGTGGGTAACTATCTTGGATGGACCGCACCCGGCCGGAACTCATCTTGATAGGATATTTTTAAAGGTTCATGGAATGAAAATTGACAATCAAGGAGAGAAACATAACAACAAACTAGATAAAAATTAAAAAGAAAAGAAATTAAAAAAAAACAATTTGGTGGTTACAAGTTTCCAATGTTAGACATTTTTGGAGAACGATTCGAACCAGGGCTGGACATACTTGAGGATTGTTGAAGCCAATTCTATGTCATATCCGCCCATTAAGGTGACTTTGCCTAATGTGCTCAACGAGGAGAGCATGGCTGCTGCTGCAAAACCTATCATATGAGCTCTGCAGAGTGGCCGTCCGTGCATAGTAGCAAATATTCAATTGAGAACTTTGAAGGTCAAAAAAATAAAAAGAAAAAAAAGAAGAAGGTAATGCATGCATGGCACTTGCACATGGGTTAATTCTCTCTTCAAAAGATAAATACACATGTAGCATACACTATGCTTATCGGGTTGGGTCAGGTTGCCCGCCTCAACCCAAGCCTACCATGGTAAGGTTGACGGTGTCCAACCCGACCCGACCCAACCCCACGTAAAGTTTGGGTTGGGCCAGATAGGTATGGGTTGAGCTAAACCCAATTTGCATCCCTAAAAGTCCACCAATCCAGGAATCAAATGATAGAATAAGCATAACTTTTGTTTCATGAAACAGCTAAATTGTGATGGACCATTTAATTTAAATTACTTGTATGCCACCTAACTGCATATCATCCGTCACACTATTCCAGAGTATCAAAGTTTTTCTCTTCTGATCAATGCAACTACCATCTGTCACACTAAGCGCCGGTTTCAAAGTTTCCCTATTTGCAGCAGAAATGGATGAACCCTAAAATACACAAGCAGGATGAGTTACAGAGCCCGTGTAATTGAAAGCTTTAGGCCAGTTCAGAACAGATCATGATCATGCTTCGACCCGACCTTGCAACTGTATGAGCAAAACAAGTACAAGATGAGGGGAAGATTGGATGCCGGTGGGTTGAGAAAAAGAGGGTCAGCGAAACTGAGTTGCCGAGTATTGGGTGGCGGGTTAAGAGATTCAAAAATCAAATATGGAATGATTCAACTTGAAACTCGGTTGAGTCAACTCAGCTTGTCACAACTTGATCAAGTCACTCGCCTGGTCCACTGGCATTTTGTTACCAGCCAGTCAAGTGGTTCCATTATGGCAAAATTTAGTTTTGTTTTAATTTTAATTTTACTAATGTCCAACAAGTTTAATATTAACCGCTAGACAAAATAATTTATATTTAGTAATTAATATATTTTTTTGAAACTTGACAAAATTATATTAAGAAAGAAAAAGATACAGAGATAGGAGAAGAGAGTCCGCAGAGAATGTAGACGCACTTAACTCCTAAAAAAGAAAAAGAAAGTCAGAATCCTTTAAGGAGTCCTCGATACAGGCCCATTCAATCAACATTCTCTTTGCCTTTGACGAGACAGCCTGTGGTGGGTTAGACAAGTCCCTGAAACATCTGTCATTTCTCTCCTCCCAAACAGCCCACCAGATCGCTATGATTGACATCCTCCAGAGTCTCGTTCCCACCTTGCCAATATTTACCCCATGCCAAGCTTGAAGAAGATGATTCACCGTACCAAGGGCGCTCCAACTAATGTTAAACCGAGAGAAGAAATCTGACCAAATTGCGGTGATAAAAGGGCAGAATAGCAGCAAGTGGTCAACCGTTTCTTCGTTCTGCATACAGCACAAGCAGATATTAGGAAGGATCATTCCCCGTTTCCTCAAATTATCAATTGCGAGGATTTTCTCTTTGCCGACCAGCCAACCGAAGATGACATGCTTCGGAGGGGCAGGGTAATTCCAGATAAAATGGGGGTTTTGAACTACACTGACGTACAAATTACGATGTAACTGGTTGTACAAGGATCTGACCGAAAATCTCGAGTTGAGTTGAGTAACGACTTGGTCGAGTCTTCGAGTCGACCTGACCCGATTGGATATTGAGTCGATTCGAGTTTTCGGGTTTTTGAACTATGATTTGAGCTAGAGAACCATGCGACAAAATAACAACAATGGCCTATTCTTCCTAGCTACCACTTTGTGTGTTTTATGGTAAAGATAAGATAGATGTATTACAAACTGTCTCTACGAATGAGTTTGAATCGTTAGGTGAAAAGGGACAGACTCAACAAACGACCAGCTATTGAAGTTTCCGTTTACCAAACTAAGATAGAGTAAAATTTGAGGAATGCAATGAATTGAAACAAATCAAGAAATGTTCAACTGGAAAATTTTCTTCTGTACAGAAAAGCTAGCAGATTTAATGGTCTTCAAGACTGGATTTTACAATGAATTCACTCTGCAAAAGTGAGCACTCTTCTATACCTACCTAAAAAATGGAAGATAACTAGTTTTAAGGTTATGCGGATTCCTGTAGTAGATCCCAATTAATTGGGATAAGGCTTGGATGATGATGATGATGATGATGATGGTTACAGATATGAAACAAGTCAGATTGAGAGAGGCTGAATGGCACCATTTCGGCCTTCTCTTCTCACTAAAAACTACATGTTTAAATCTCATGGACCATGGATCGTCAATGAAGTAATCCATGTTGATGTTTCTAAGTCAGCATTTGGATGTACATGAGAATTGAATTGCACATGTGCCATTTGGTAGACTATAGATCGTGATCTCTAATACATAATTATAGTTAAGTAAAATGGGATTAACTCATTTTCTGGTGTCTTCCAAACAAGCCATAAATGTGCTTCCTAGCATTCATGGTGAGGATTTAGAACTCAAATTCCAGCTGCATTTCTTCCATCTCCAACTTGAAAGTAGCATAATTGCCATTAAGAGCCCAACCCACAATATGAATGCTGAGGAAATGACAATTTGATCAGTTCCATTTTATTAGACTAACAATTGCAATTCAATCACATAGAACATCCAAACGCGCCCGAATTGTGCCAAAAAGAGCATCAGTTACGAATAATCCCCACATGAGCACACCTTCTTCTCAAAATGATGAAACCGATTCGTATCCCTAAGGATGATTTCGCGTTTAGTGATCATGGAGATAAGCTTGGCAGTGCAATGGCAATCCCCGCACACCCGGAGCTTCTTCGTTATTCTAATCGGTGTGCCGGGCCTGGTATTTATAATGAGCATGAAAGCAATAGCGAGCTTCTCACTGTGGACAACAAGATGGCCTTTCTTATCTTCCTCTTCCACATCATGAAGAGCTGAATCAGAGGTTTAGCTATTCTAATCAGAAGTTTAGCTATTCTAAGAAATTGTATATTTCCAATTTTCCATCACTAAAAGCTTGGTGGACCTTCTTTTGGACAATTGAGATGAAAAGGAACGGACCGTCCAGATTTAGTAAACAAGTGTCGCAAATCAGAGGTTTAGCTATTCTGATTTGTTAATGATGGCCCATCTAAACTGGGTCCCACAGTTTTGTGCAGTTGAATTTTACGAAAAGTATACCTCATGTACACAAAATTCCGAGTGACCGCTTATCGGATTCGGCCGAAGAATTTCCTACACCCCTGCTGTATGAAACTTGTGTAACAGGAAGATCTATTTCGTCGTGTTATATTCCTCAGTTGCACGCTCATATTAGGACCAGAGTTCAAATATAAAGCCGATTTAAAATGTAACCATGTGCATCGATCTAATCATTCAAGATTTAATCAATTCCATCAAATTTTAAAAAATCATTTAGCACTATAAATTGGAAAGGATTTGAGTGAATTTATGTTTGATAGCAGGATTGTTTGGTACATGAATTTGAGAAGATTTGAGGGAATTTCAAATCCCTAGTTGTTTGGCACCATAAAGTCCATAATGAGAGCTTGGATTATGTCTAAAATCCTTAGAAGAATTGCATGTGTAATATGTGTGTCACTAGAGTATTAAACTATTGGGCACATGGCCCACTAATGATATCCCACTAACTAGAGCTTGGATGTAGTGAAAACACAAATATAAGTTTGATTTAAAACTTTTGTTCTCCTGAGACATTTTTAATGGTAGTCATTTTAATTATTATTGTGTGGTCCACTTGAGATTTGAATCTGCTTATTTTTCAGACCATGTCTAAAATGAGCTGGAAAAACTGATGAACACCTTGTGTGTATATAACACAAACAACCCATGGTAGAGTTGGTAGACGTTGGATTGCTGGTTGTCTTATTAAATAACGTAAGTTTAGGATCGAAATATCTACAAGTGGAACCCAACTATTATGCGAATAGAGGTGCGTGTAGAAAGAGAACGGATTGGCTACTCCCCTGGCTGGTGGTCGGTAATCCGTGGGCCTAACCATGACGTATGTGTTTCATCCATTCCGTTCATCCATTTTTACATATCATTTTAGTGTCTCAGCACAAAAATGAGATGGGTATAAATCTCAGGTGGACCACACTACAGGAAAACAATAGTGATTGATTAAAATCCTTGTGAGGCCCACTGTACTATTTATTTGACATCCAATCTGTTGATTAGCTCATACAGACACAGATGAAGGGAAAAAACAAGATAATCTTGATCCAAAACTTTTATGGCCCCCAAAAAGTTTTTAATGGTTGGCGTTCATTCAACACTATTTCCTGTAATGTGGTCCACTTGAGATTACGATATACCTTAATTGTGGTCTAATACCATAAAATGATCTATAAAAATAGATAGACGGCATGGATGAAACAAATACATTATGGTTGGCCCACAGAGAACCGACCATCAGCCATTGGCTGGTGGCAGGAGAGTAGCCAGTCCGTTTCCTTGTAGAAACTAAGAAGCGTATCAAACGGTCTACACCATGAGGGAATGCATGCAGCGATGAAAACGAGAAAAGTAAAAGACACGTTAGAAAAGTACAAATCAACCAAAAGATGCCATGCGTAAAGAAGAGTAGATACGCCCTTCAAGAATCCTAGCCGATGTTTCTCTTTTAATCTCGACCGTTGTCTCTTTTCCATTTGGACTTGAAGAACACAAATCGGGCAGCTAGGATTCCTTACGCCAGTGATTTTACCATAGCAGATGAGGTGCGGTCCTGACCGTGGGGCCCACCTTGATGTATGTATTGTATATCTACACCGTCCATCCATTTTGCTAGCTTAGTTCAAGGCATGAACAAAAAAATGAAGCAGATTCAAATCTCAGGTGGACCATGCAGTAGGAAGCAGTGGTGATTGAATACCCACCATTAAAAAATTTCTAGGCCCACCTAATGTTTCTGTAATTTTTAATAGCCATCCAACCTGTTGATAGGGTGACACGAATCTGGATGAAGGTGGAAAAACAAATATCGGCATGATCCAAAACTTCGTGGCCTAAAAAAAGCTTTTAATGATCAGTCACTACTGTTTCTTATGGTATGATTCACCTGGGATTTGGATCTACTTCAATTTTTAGATCATATCCTAAAATGAGTTGGCAAAGCGGATGAACGGCCTGGATATATAATTCATACATCAAGGTGGGCCTTACAGTGATAGCCGCACCCTGTTGGGTGGGTCCCGGGACGCACCTAATCTGCGCCAAGTACTGCCATTTCCCATCCGGACTCGCACTCGGTAACGACCCCTCCCGTACTGGTCGGTGCTGTGGGCCCACCATGATGTATTTGTTTTATCCACTCCATCGATTCATTTTATCAGATCATTTTAAGGCATAAATCAAAAAAATGAGGCAGATTTAAATCTAAAGTGGACCACACCACAGAAACAGTGGTGATTAAACGCTCATCATTTAAAACTTCCCAGGGCCCACCGTAATGTTTATTTGCCATCCAACCCGTACGATTAGGTCACACGGACCAGTACGAAGGGAAAACACAAATATCTGCTCCCCAAGAAGTTTTTAACGGTGAGTGTTCAATCATCACTGTTTCCTATGGTGTGGTCCATCTGAGATTTGGATCTAACTCATTTTTTATCTCATAGCCTTAAATGATCTGAACAAATGGATGAACGGAATGGATTAAACATATAAATACTTTTGGGACCCACATAGCTTTTCTAGCACCGACCTGTACCAACCTAGGTAGTGGAGAGGTAACTACCAAATCCGAATCTGTCTCCACTGTGGACGTAGCCATATGGCCACATTATAAAGAGTTCACCACTAGTTCGTTGTGAGACGGCCTCGGATTTAGGAATTGCCGGCAGAAAAACCCACGTGGCACCCTCCCCTTTTGTCTTCATATATTCAAAAATTCCCTTTTTTCTCTCCAGGCAATACCTCTCCCTCTGTGGTTGTTTTGATCTCAAGGAGAAGAATGAAAGGCGATCGCCGGAAAATCTCCATGCCGCCTGTTGATGTTCGGAAAGATCGAGATGACGATCTGCTTCTCTTTTTTGAGATGCGTAGGTGTGAAAAGGATCGAACGATCAATCTCCTTCAGCCAGTTTCCGAGGAGTTCGAGCCCAACTCCGGTAAGTTTACTACAGCTCAAACTCTGATGGTGTGAATAGTGTCGTGGGTCTATTTTTTTAAGGGTGATGAAGATGGACGGTCCAAAATCTTCGGTGAATGAGGCACCACCATTTTAAAAAGTGGTAAACAATCGGTAATTACAATTTTTTCAATCTTGTGCAGGAAATGGGAATTATCCTCTGTACAGAATACCTTCAGCGAAGAAAGGAACTGGCAACGATTTCCTTGACATCCACGGCAAAAACGATTATGACTGGTAGGACATGAATTAATTTCTGTCCGTTTGTAATTTCATATATTGGCCGATCCACTCATTTTGTGGGCCACACCCACACTGTCACTGATCTGGTTTAAAGCACACGTGTGGCTGACCTGATGAGTGGATCCGTCTGCGTACTTGATGATCTTTATATGGTGGGGCCAAACTTTTGGACGGATTGGATGTCCTCTGCTCATGACACGTTGGGAATAATGTCCTAGTTGAACGGTGGCTAGTCGCATGTCAGACTTCATCGTCTCTTGGTTTGCATTTAGAGGTGGGCATCAATTTGAGTCCGATCGGATTGGGTCCAACTCGACTCTATCCGATTTTTTCAAGAACTTAACCCTAACTTGATTATATACAGGACCAAGTCCAGTAGGGCTGACTCGATCCGATCCGAATCATTGTTGGCCTGACCTGAACCGAGTCCAACTTGATTAGGGAAATCGAGTCAGATCGAATTAAGTCTGTCCGATCGATTTGGACACGGCTGGGTAAGCCGGAGCCGGAGACTCTCGTGATAGGAAGAAAACGGGAGGGAAATCGAGAGAGAGATTGAGAGAAAGGAGGAGAGAAAGAATGAGAGAAAGAAGAACCTCGTGCAGCGCCACTCGGGGTTCGGGTAAAAGAGGGGTAAAAGTTAAAGTTAAAAAATAATAATTTATTTATACCAGCCCAACGGATCCGATTCGATTCCGAATCGGATCGGATTGGCTATTGACCCGAACTCGACTCGATGTGCGGTTGGATCTGAGTGGGACTACTTGATCCGACCCAATCCTAGCTTTCGGTTCGGGTTGGATCGGATCCGACCGGTTCGAACGAGTTGGATCCGTCAGTTAGGATCAGATCCTGCCCAACTCTATTTGTATCTTTTACGATGGAAATGACTTCTACTGGACATGTGAACTATTTATCCGGTCTGGCCCATTCTTCATTGGGCAGCCTCACATAATTCACACTGATTAGATGATCCTGATCGTCCATCTAGCAGTTCCATTTTCAAAACTGTGGATTTTGTAGGCCTTTGAACTAGATAGTTAGGATCATCAATCCAAGGTGATACTTAAGAGACCAAGTGACAACTAAATCAAGGAAGGCGGATTGCCCGAGATCCAATCTTGAAGCCACCCCATCCATCTGTTCTAAAACTCAAGTGGGCCACGAAATTGTAGGAATTGAATACCCACCTTTGAAACATTTGTGAAGCCACATAAGTTTTCAATTAGGCTAATATTTTTTGTGCATGTAGTTTATCTATATGAGAATGGTTTGGATGGCATATTAACATCACGGTGGACCCTGGAAAGGTTTCAATGGTAGGCATTGCCCTTCCGTTGAAACCTTTCTCTGGTGGACTCCCCCGTTTCATGTGGTGTGGCCCATTTGAGTTTTGGACTTGTCTCATTTTTGGTATTATGTCATAAAATGAGGTGGCAAAATGAATGGACAGAATGGATTTCTCAAAAGCATCATGGTGGCCCCACCTAGCTCCTGATGAAGGGAAGAACTCCCCAGGGAAGAGTCCATGCTAAAGACTAGGTATTTGACAACAGTACTTTGTTATTATAATGTGACGCAAGGATGAATGTGATGAGGCCGATTACCGTCTTCCTCAAGGATAAGTACTCCAAACTTACGGAGCTTCTCTGGACTCCTCACAGAGACTTCTCGAATCTATGATGAAAAGAAATAGAAATCATTTAAAGATATATGAAAGAAACTTCTCAATTGATTGATAAATGAAATAAATAAGTATATGACGCTTCAAATAAGGATATCAAGACTAGGAAAAAGTTTAAGAATTAAACTATAACTAAAACTCTCTAAAATTCATAACTTACTATGAATACTAAATTTTATATATATATATATATATATATATATATATATATATATATATATATATATATAGTAAATGTCTTATGGCTTAACCACGTTAATCTCCTAATTTTTCTAAACACTTTTCATGGATATCACTCCTAAAGCCAAATGGATGAAGAGTTATAGTCAAACTAAAACTTACTAAAAATAGTAAAAATAGTTATAATCAAACTAAAATTTACTAAAAATAGTAAAAACGTAAATAAACATGTAATTTGACCATCGATATGATGGAATAAATATGTAATTTGACCGTCGATATGATGGAATCTCACAAATTCAGTCATATATGGTACGTCGAGTAACTATTTCGATTTATGAGATATGTCTGTTTTAAAGTTTTGACGGTCTTGATAACTTCTGCCTCCGATCGGGCCTTCTCTAATCCATCTTAAACATGAAAGTGTTTGCGACCCGCTCTACATCATAATGGCTTATCTAGACTGTTCAATTTGCAAGTCATTGATTGGATGATCTGATGACTGTGATTTTGTTTTGATGGCACACTAACTGTAGGTCCAACCTGATGGACAGTCTAGATCAATGGTTGGATCATTCCTCTTGTTTATATCATTTAATATATTTATCTTGGCAGGCTGAAAACACCACCAGCAACACCTCTATTTCCGTCTCTAGAAATGGAAGCAGCTGGATCTGACTTAGTTATTCAAAAAGAGATCCCAATACTCCAGCCTATCAGACTTTCGCGGGTAAGTTCTTCGTTTTTTCATTTCATTTTCCCACCGACTCAGTTTTTCTTCGGGTCTAAGGTGCTTGGATGGGCCGGGTCCAACTCACAAACTAAGGATACGGATCCAGACCTAGGCCCTAGCCCTCAATTAGGTTAGGCCCGGCTTGTCCATCTAAGGACCCAGACCCAGCTGACCCGACCCCATAATAGGCCCCAAATGATTTTAATTGATTTAACTATAGCATCGCCATTGACCCACTTGGACAGGTGGGTGGGAATGTTTCGGACCAGACCACCCACAAAAACTTATGCATCTAGACCGGGTTTTAAAACATTGACTCGGACCCGCAAATGCCAAAAATAGTCGGGTCCATGAATCGGATAAATGGATAATAGACGTTAGTCACGGTCACTAGCTGGCGGGGATCGGGGGAGGACCTAGCTAGATACTACGGTCCTGTCGGGGGCTCTGTGAGGCCCACCATGATACGTGTGCTTTATCCAAGCCGTCCATTCATTTTATAAGATCATTTAAGATGATGAAAGCAAAAATTAGGCAGAATGAATGATCAGGTGGACCATACCACAGGGAACAATAAGGATTGAATTCATACTGCTGAAGACCTCTTGGTAGCCACAGAAGTTTTGGATCAAGCTGATATTCATTTGTTCCTTTCATCCAGGTCCATGTGACCTTATGAACGGGTTGGATAGAAAATAAATATCACGGTGGGCCCTAGCATGGTTTCAATGATGGGAACGTTGTCACCACTGCTTCCTGTGGTGTGGTTCACTTGAGCCCTATATATTTTTCCTCTTTGGGTTAGTTCCCTAAAATGATATTTTAAAATATATGGACGGATTAGATAAAACAAATATATCACGGTGGGCCCCATAGATCCCCTGACAGGACCGTCCGTCTCTAGCTAGGTCCCAATCATCGTGGGGTGCGTGACGTGAATGGGCCATACAACATATTCACGCTGATCAGGCAATCCTAACCATTAGATTGGCCGGATTTGGGAAGACGGGTCGGTTAAAAGAATTTACAGAACATTCTCTAGACCGTCCATTTTTTCCCTAAAAGGTCCTCTGATCAAAGGGTTTGAGTCGTCCAATCAGTATGATTCTTTGCCACTAGCCTATCCATGGTAAATCCTACAGGATGATCGGTTCAGATCTCACACGTGCACAAGTGACGAGTATGCACACATCATATCTACTTCACTAACTTATCTAACCCCGAAAATCTAAAACCTCAGTTTTCAAGCAAGACGGAGCCATCGAAAGATTCAAAACCCAATACCGATACGAAATCTCCGAAGCCGAAACCTTCAGTTTCCTCCAGATCCATAACACCGACATCGAAAACCAGCGTTTCGGGGAAAAATTCATCAACCCCAAAGGGAATTTCGGATAAAACGGCAAAATGGGGCTCGAATCCCAACAAAGCATCAAGCATCTCTTCGATCTCAGCAAAACCCACCAACCCAAAAGAGCTCACTCCCAAAACCGATACGAACTCGCCGAAACAAAGAGCAAACGTGTCGGATCCGAAACCGAGAAGCAGGGGCGTGTCGCCTATGGTGAGATCGAGAATACCCGCTACGATTCCTGGGTTCTCCGATGAGACTCCTCCGAATCTCAAGACAACAATCTCAGACCGATCAACGTCCGCTTCGCGGGGGCGGCCGGCGAATTCAACGGCTGATGTCAAACAGGATATCGGGAAGCAGAGGAGACAATCGTGCTCTCCGAGCGTTACGAGAGGTAGAAAACCGGAAATCGGGCAGGAGTCCAAAGGGAAGATCGCAACGGGAAACGGGTCTTTGCTTTTGGGGAGTCGGATGGTGGAGAAGGTGATGAATGCCAGGAAATCGAACGGACCAGATGAGAAAGATCCTAAACCGAAATATCGGGTTTCGGGCAATGAGAATTCGGGTTTCGGGCGAATGATATCGAAGGGTTCGTTGGATATGGCCCTCAAACACATGGTAAGATCACTCCCCTTGTAACTACCCTCGAACCGCATGTGATACGTTCACACGTGTCGCTCATCTGCGTGGATCCTGAGAGCCAGAAAATCAGGCCAGTTCAATCACTCATCTGGTGGGCCACACATGTATGAACAAAATGAATAGTTGAAAACATTGACCGTGCATGATTTCTGGCCAAGGGATCTACGCGGGTGGGACCCGCCATGATGTATGTGTTTCATCCATTCCGTTCATCCATTTTTACAGATCATTTTAGGGATTTATCTCAAAATTGAGAGGGATATAAATCTCACGTGGACCACACCACAGGAAAACAATAGTGATTGGATATCCACCATTAAAATCCTCCTAAGGCCCAGCGTACTGTTTATTTGAAATCCAATCTGTTGATTAGGTCATACAGACCCAGATGAAGGGAAAAAACGAAGATCAGCTTGATCCAAAACTTTTATGGCCCCTAAAAAATTTTAAATGGTCAACGTTCATTCAACACTGTTTCCTTTAATGTGGTCCAATTGAGATGGGATATAACTCATTTTTGGTATCATATCATAAAATGATCTAGAAAAATAGATGGACGGCATGGATGAAACACATACATCATGGTGGGGCCCACAAGCACCGACCACCAGCCATTGGCTGGAGGCAGGGGGAGTAGCCAATTCGTTTCCATTTACCATGGTACACGTGGCAGTCATTTACACATTGCGGATTGGTCGTCCATCGAACCATGGATGGCCGTGGCCCAAAAATCAAGCCAAACGCATACTGTATAGCTGCTTGTTTTAAGCATTATTTCCAACCAGATGGAAAGCTCAGATATCACACAGGTGTTTCATATTGGCACGTGTGCTTGTGTGTGAATGTGCAGTGCCCCACATGCGTGTGGAATTAGCAAACCTGAGGCCAATCCACCCGTCGGTGGGCCGCATCTCTACATCAGATTAGACAATGCGTTGATTCCGATAGAGTGACCTTCCTGATGGGTGGACCATCTTGTTTTTCACCCCATGTCAACGGCCTGGATTTGCTTACGCCCGGATTTTAAACTATTTAAGCTTGGGCCTATTCAATTGATTTTGCCCGGTCCAGCCCAATTGCAGAGACAAATGATAGAAATGAATATGAGAGAGTACTTAATTTTTCATCAAGCTTCCTTATATGATTTAAATCATTGATGGTATCCGGCAGTCATTCTAACTGTGAATTAGATGAGTGATTGACTCATTTTCACTTTCACAGTAGCTATGTGGATAGTTGGATGAGTATCATTCATCTTGGGCTTTACAAAATTATCTAATACACACACACACACACCCCATCAAAACCCGAGGGCTCAACATCCAAGTAGACTAGAACTATGACTAAAAATCACCCATGACTAATATTTAAATCACATTAGTAGCATACAATTAATCTTAGCCACTGGATTGTTTACAGGTGAAGAATATTACTATCTTCGGTTGGAAGATCTGAACCCTTGAATGGCCTAATAATAGGTTGTGGAAAAAAAAATATGACTTGGAAAAAATAAAAGGCTAATGATTAGATGTATAGGAACTTATCCCTCATAAGATTTTTTGGGCAAACCCATCTATTGCATGTCCCATCAGATTATTAATCTAGGTTGATGAACCATGGCTCCATTTCAACAAAAGAGGGCCATATAATCTTCAAATCACCATTTTACTATTGGCTAATCTTTGAATGTTTCTATCTCATCTCAAAATTATTTAATAAAGCTTGACTTTTTTTAATATAAAGTTATATTCATTTTTATTTCTATTTTAATTAAATTTAGTTAATTTTACTAGATTAGGTCAGGTCACATGTTCAACTAGTCAGATTTTTGACTAATTGGTCGACCGAGCTGAGCCTGAGTTCTTGATTTTTTTTCTTTTTAACAGTGATTGAAACTTTTTCCATTTGTCTCTTTTCTGGCAGGAAATAAAAAGAAATCCAATTAATTTTCATCACTACAACACTATCGGTGTAAGAAAGCCATCAAGCAGTAACTCGAGTTTAAACCTGAGCCCACGGCGTACAGTTGAGGAAGACGAAAGCGAAAATCTTGAGAGCTGGAGAGGTCGGAGAACATAAAAGAATTCCACCGAGAGGAGAAGGGAGGATTGAATGTGGCTTATGTTGATACATGCTATTTGTCTATTGGATCAGAACTATCCTATGAAGAGAAATGTTTGGATGATTTACCCTTGGGCCACTCATCTGGTCTAGTGTGGATAATGCCCTGGAGGCCTGGACAAAAGACCAGGTTGGTTTGCTCATTAGGTAGTTTACACATGCATGAGAAAAATTCAAGATTGGAAAGCCAAAAAAGTTAACTAATAGGCTATGTTTAGGGAGCGTTTGGATCCTAAGTTACTTTAGCTACTTATACCTTAAGTAGCTTATCTTGATTTATACTTATTAAATTGAAGTGATTAAGTAACTTTAAATTTTAAAAAAAAGAAGCTATTTATATTTGATCACGAACCAAACTTATATCAAATAAGTTACTTATCTACTGTTATAAGTAAAGAAGGTAACTTATTTTGTCGTATCCAAATGGGACCTTAATGTCCATGTGTGGCCCACCTGATGAGTGGATTTTGATTTTTGGACTTGGTATGTTTATGGTTTCTTCTATGTGATGAATGGCTTTGATCTTACACGCCTCACCATCTCTCCTCATGCAAATGGCCTTAGAATTCATCTTTAGAGAGTAGGCCCAAATTTAAAAATAAAAAATAAAAAAAATAAAAAAAAGAAAGAAAGAAAGAAAGGTTACTTGATTTTTCTTATGCTTTCAATGATAGGTATCAATTGAAGCTAACTTTTATGTATGATTATATGTACACTGTTTGGGTTTGATTGTTACCACTGCTATAATAATAAATAATTAAAAAAAAAAAAAAAAAAAACTAAAATCTACTTTCACGGATCGTTCGGACACTAATAACTTTGTTAAGTATAAATAAGTTAAACTTAAAAATACATTTCAGATGTAAGTGACTTACAGGTAAGTGAAATTACTTCTTTTGCTCAGGATTTCAACTGCACTGAAAAAATGTAAGTAGCTTACAGCTTGTAACTCACTCACTAGTGAAATTTCTTGTTCAAACAGCACATGTAAGTGACTTATCTATAAATTTTTTACAACTAATACGACTTATAGGCATCCAAACAACCCCTTGGGGCACACCCTAGGTTCTATGGGCTGTGATTACAGCCACATTTTACTGGAAGTATGGCATTAAAGCTTAATCTTAATTAATTAGGTGTTAATTCCATCTCAATCATGTCCTGTCTCATCCCTTTTGGAGACCTTTTCAAATGGTTCTTATGATGATTCAGCGGGATTGGATTTCACTCCCCACTCGTAAGGATTATGATCGGTTGCCTTGATCGCGCCGAAACGATTACGATATTGACTATTCTTAAGCCCATTTGATGGATTCTAACGATAGAGCTCCAGGGGAACCCATTATATCAGGAAGAGGGAAAAAAAAAAGAACAGGAAATGAAAAGAAAAGCCTCTGTTGACGTTGTTATGAACAGTTAACATGATTGTCCGATTTGAGTAACTAGAAAGAAATAAATAACAGGTAAATTGGAGCTCTGCATCTGATTAAGACAAACTAAGAGAGTACGGAATAGAATTAAACAACGTATTTAATTTCTTGTCAGGTACAAGCTAAGTTGCTCGTTTTGAGATAGTTTATGCTCCTTGGGATTTATTCAGAGCAACAAATCTTAGTTTAATGTGTCTCAGTTGTTCGTTTTGAGATAGTTTATGCTCCTTGGGATTTATTCAGAGCAACAAATCTTAGTTTAATGTGTCTCAAGATATAATCACTTGACGTATGTCAACCTTAGGCCTGTTTGGAATGTGGGATTAAGTGGGATGGAATTGCATTTGGTCCCATCCAAAATTTATCTGGCATTTGGAAATAACAAGAAAGATTGGAGTAATCCAGATATCGTATCATCCGGTCCCAATAGTAGATACTCCAGGATTTCCGGTGGATTTCAAAATGTACTACATCTGTGGCCTTACATTGATGTGTGTGTTTTATCCACACCATCCATCCATATGCACTCTTTATATGTGACATTCGAGTTGCATATGCATAGAAGTGACTAGCATACTTGTGAAATCAGGTTTGCTGATTTTAATTCCATGGTCTACCAAATGCAGGTTTCACTTAAAACTGTATTTTCTTAAAGGAAGAATTTGATCCCATATGTGGGATTGGATGGTCAAAATATCATGGCATTTCCAAACATGCAAATCATCACATAATATAGTGTTAATTCCATCTAATGCAATTCCATACAATTTAATCCGTTCTTTGACTTGGGTCATATTATTTATATTTCTTGCAAGAAGTCAGGCCGTTCGACTCTTTAGATAAGCCATGATGTTATTAAAAAAAAAGAGTTATGTCATGGCCCACCCTAGTACTGGAATGGCCTAATTTTCAAATAAGAAAAGACTTAAGCAGTGGGGTGCACCCAAATGAAAGCTTGGATCTTGCACACATATCATGATACATTAGCATGTGTGGTTGTGTGTAAATGGACAAGTGGGCAAATGGATGGGCTCACCTGATGTTGTGTGCTTGAACATGTGTTGTGAAGATCAAAATACCATATATGGCCCCCCATAGAAAGCTCTGTCAATGCACATGTGTGCCCGCTATTCTTTTTCTTTTTTAAAAAAAATAAAAATAAAAATCACAATAAAACTATATGATTTGATTTCATATGGATTTTGAGAATCACCAATGGGCAAGTCATAATCTTCTCTCAGTCTCTCCTTACCAATGCATTTCAAATACAGGTGGTTAAACATATTCACATAGATTATAATAGATTATAATTATATATTATTAAACATAACCCGTGATTCTAATTCCCATGTATTTCATAATAATTATCAATGCATATCAAATATATGTTTTCTAAAAATGAAGCATTATGTTCGCCATACTTATAAAAAAATAAATTTAGACAAGCCATACCTATGTGAAGAATATACATTGCATATAATACCTTGGTCCCTTCGTTGTCACCCACCCACAAGCCCATGGTTTACATCTCATCCCTATTGTTCCTGGTAGTGTGGCCAACATGAGTTAAATGATTACATTCCTTAGCACCCAAAACAACTAAGGGCGTGTTTGGACGGCCGGATTCCATGGGATTCGATTGTATTAGGGTGGATGACAGCCATTTCAAGATAATGATGGCTGTGTCGGTGGATTGCTGGCAATCCCATGGGATTGCTATATGCAGGAATTTTACCACTGAGTCTGTTTGGCACGCCTGGCCAATCCCGAGATTACGCCTGGCCAATCCCTTCCAATCCATCCAACCAAACACGTCCCAGACAAAATAGAAAGGATTACGAGGGATATTGGGTAGATTTCAAGGTAATGATGGTGATGTCAATGGATTGTTGGCAATGCCATGGGATTGCTATATCCAGGCAGAAGTTCAACGAGTTTGTTTGGCATGCCCGGCCAATCCCCGGATTTTACCTTCCATTCCCTTCCAATACAATCCAATCCCTTCCAATCCGCCCGTCCAAACACGCCCTAAAATGATGGAGCCAGGATGATGTAAATGTAAAATCCACTCAATTCTATCCTTCATGTCAAGCCCTTGGGCAAAAAATCAACTAAATCCACGACACATGGAGGCAACGGGGGTGGGATGCCGATCATAGGTTTGTGTGTGGGGCCACGGTAGTGTCCTTTTGATCAAACCCGTTAATATGGCATAATTGTACATGATGAGGAGAACATAAAAAAAATAAGGGTGCGTTTGGTAAATCTTAATTTCATGATTTATCAATGAAAAATGTTATTTTCAGTGATTTTCATAATTCAAAATAGTTTGGTAACAAACGATATTCAGTACTCAATTGAAACAATCACTTAAAATTTGAGAGAGTGTTTTTTTCAACCACCACAAGTTGGCTTAAAGCTAACGCAGAATGCAGTAAGTAATTTCCGACCAAAATATTCTTACAAACTTTTTAAAGTGGTAAGATTATTCTAAGATTCTAAATGTTATACAATTCTCTCACCAAGTCGTTACATTCTCTCCCACTCAGAGGAAAAAATTCCTTAACTATCTTCAGTCAAATCCTTCTAAAATTATTCCTTTCTTCTGGTATATCTTCCTTTGATTTGAAGGTGAGATTTGGATCTTTTTCTTTTTTAAGCCCTTCTAAAACTCATCATGATATTTATTTGCCATCCATATCGTTCATAGGTTCATAGGTCACAAAGACCTAGATGAAGGGAAAACACAAATATCAGCTTGACATTTTTGGGTTCATGTCCTAAAATAATCTCACCAAATGGATGGATGATTTGGATATAACACATGCATTATCGTAGGCCCTATAAAACATCTGTTTTTAACTAAAAACAGAACCATGCAACCCTAGTACTGAAGGCGCATCTAGCTGCGGATTGGGGAAGCAAATTGCCTGTGAGCCAACACTATGTTCCCAAGGCTGTGTGGGGCCTACGGAGATGGCTATAACAAATATACTTGGTCCATCTGTTTTAAAAGACCACAATAGGATATCATTCTAAAAATAAGGCAGATCCAAAACTCATATGGTCCATAGCAAAATATAGTGGGAAGGGTAACATCAACTGTTGAAACTTTCCTGGAGTTGTCTATGATGTCTATATCATCCTGATAAACTGTAGGCAAAAATATCATCCAAAAAAAAAACTTATGCCACCCCAAGCATTCAATCAGTTTTGGATCTGCCTTATTTTTAGACTACTATTCTATTTGTGGACTTGCAAAACAGATGGACAAAGTGGATTTGTCATCTACATATCTATGGGCCCCACATATCTACATATCCATGCGCTAGGTCATAGGCAATCTGCTTCGACGGATTGGGTAGCTGGAGTTAGTTTTGTCATGGAATTTGTGGGGCCCACTGTGATATATATATATATATATAAAATCCACTATGATCATTAATTTTGACAAATAATTTTAAGACATGATCTAAAAAATGAGATAGATTGGAGGCTCAAGTAGACCACACCACAAGAAGTAGTAGGAATTACGTGTTTACTGTTGAAAACTCCTTAGATGGCACATAAACATCACCGTAGGCTTTAGGAAGTTTTCAACAGTGGAATTGAATCTTCAATACTTCTCATGGCGTAGTTCAATTGAACCTTCAATTTGCCTCTGTCTTGGGCATATGCCCTTAAATAATCAATCAAAATAGATAAACAATGCGGAGAAAAAATAACACACACACACACATATATATAGGGAAAAGGTATTATGCACTCGACCTCGCGATAAGCTCCCATGAGGTCGAGTTGTGTGGGCCCCACCGTGATGCATGTCGACCATCAACACCGTGCATTTGATGGGTCCCCTTTAAATTATGGGATATCCCAAAAATCAGCCGTACACGGAACTCAGGTAGGCCATAGCATCTAAAATCAAGTGAAGACACTGTTAAAACATATAAAAGCACTTGGTGGAGCCCACATGAAACTTGCATGCATCTGAAACTTAGTCTGAACCCTCATCCAAGTGGGACACACATAATGGATGGGGTGAATTTGCAAACCACATCTCAGTGGGCCCAAAAAATGATTATGAATGTTTTAATGGTGCACGGCTCCTCTCCACTTCTGTATGTGGTGTAGCCCACACAAGTCACGGATTGATTTGATTTTTGAGACCTAGGCCCACGATGGAATGGTGCATTTGACTGATGGGGTAGATGTTCGAAACACATCATGGTGGGGCCCACATAGCTCGACCTCATGAGACAGACTCTTGAGGTGGAGCGCATAGTACCTTTTCCCGCGCGCGAGCGCGTGCGTATACACACACACATATATATAGAGTCATGCTCCCTTGCGTACCTATGCACGTGCGCACCTTTGCACACGTGCCATGGGTGTCTAATCTGAACAGTCCATGTGACGCGGAATCCCATGAAACCCCATGTGACAAATTTTCACCTCGATCTAAATTTCTGGTGGGCCATAGCAAAGATAAATGCAAATCAAGGGAGGAAACTCTTTTCATTTTTCATGGCCCATAGAAGTTTTAGATCAAAGTAAAACTTGGGCTTGGGGGGTTTCACGAGGTGCTGCTTCACATGAACGGTTTAGATTTTGGATCCACACCACGTATGATGGGTTCTCAAAAAAGTTCGTACGTAGTACGTACGAACTGGTTCGCAGGTGAGCGTTTCCGTGTGTGTGTGTGTGTGTGTGTGTGTGTGTGTGTGTGTGTATATATATATATATTTTGAACCACATGAATCATCTTATAAGATCATTCGTCTCTTGCTAGGCCTGGGTAGTACCCAATCCACTTCACTACGAAACAATGATGTGAGTGGGACCTTGACTGTGTGGTCATCCCCAGCGTATGCATCATATATCCACGCAGTCCATTCATTTTTCTAGCTTATTTTAAGACATAGTTCCAAAGATTAAGTGGATACAAATCTTAATTGTATTACACCATAGGAAAATAGTGGTGATTAAACACCCACCATTAAAAACTTCATAAAGTCCAAAGTAATATTTATTTACCATTTAGAGATGAAATTCTTTTGTTCAAGATCATCAAGTTAAAAATATTTGTAAGTGGGATTATAGAGAAGAATAGTCTCATATCATGCCGGTAAGAAACGTCATGGTCTACCAATTGAAAAATCATAATTATTCCATCAAGAAGAATATATTACATGATTTATTAATTAATGGGTCATATTTAAGAGATGCACATGGATTACACATATGCATGCCGTACTCAGTAGCAAGGCAATATCATTTTGTCTCATGTCTTTTAAAAGATAAAAATTGAAATAACAGTGACAAATTTGATAATTTGCTAATTTTAAGACATTGATGGTTTGTTTTTACCCAATATGTTTTTGTGAAAAAAATATTTACTTTTAAATATTATATATATATTTTTTCAAACAAAATTATCAGTACTTATAATTATTTAAATTCGGTTTTTTAATCACAACTAAATTAATTTTCAAACTTTATTTTCCAATTTGCCAACTAGACTCAACCATTCAAGCAGTACGTGAACTAAGCACTTTCCATCCAGCTTACCTTTCGTCACGCCTATTCAAATAATGGTTATCTTAAATATACAACACGGTGGGCGTGGCTCACCTGACAAAAAGCTCTTTTTCATTATAAAAAAAACACACGTGAACCATAGTGGCACGAGTGGCTGCTGAGTAGATGGGCATGTATTGGGTACCACCCTGCATGTACCAAGCTCGGCACAGGCAAGGGCCCGGAAGGGCCTACTCTGATGCATGTGTTTTATCCATACGGTCCATACATTTTTTCATATTATTTTACCGAGTGGTCATCAAAATGAGGCAGATCCAAGGCTCAAGGGGGACACACCAGAGTAAGCAGCAGTGATAATGACGCCCACCATTGAAACCTGCTAGCTCCCACCGTGATTTTCATTTTCAATCCAACCTGTTCAGGGAGGCCACATAGACGGAAAACATACGTATCTATCAGCTTGATTCAAAACTTATGTGGCCCCAAGATTTTTCAGCGGTAGGTTTTTAATCCCCACTGTGTGGTCCACATGAGCATTGAATCTCCCTCAATTTTTGATTTATATACTAAAATGACGTGGAAAAATGGATGGACGGTGCGGATAAGATCAATACATCACGGTGGCCCCTCAAAGCCGAGTTCGGGAAAGGCGGGGGTAGTGCCCAATCCGCGGCCCGAGTATATAGGGATGGCTCCCCCTGGGGGGCCTCGGCAACAGAGTAGAAGAAGACGTATTAGGCCGTCTGCCTTTTCTTCTTCTTCTTCTTCTTCTTCTTCTCGTCTCTCTTTGAGAGTAAGGAAAAAAGACACTATCTTTCCTTGGAATTTCATCGACAATGTCGAAGGAGATCGAGAACAGCAAAGAATCTGTCGGAGAAGTAGACGATCAGGTCGTGACTCCATGGGAGGTCTCTGCGAAAGACGGCGGCAAGATCGACTACGATAAGCTCATTGACCGCTTTGGCTGCCAACGCCTCGACGAAACCCTAGTCCGCCGCGTCGAGCGCCTCACTTCCCGCCCGCCCCATGTCTTCCTCCGCCGTGGTGTCTTCTTCGCTCACCGGTAACCCTCGATCCAAACTATCTAGAATTCTCAGCCCTCGATCGCATCCCGCATTAAAAGCTCTGGTTTTTTTTTTATTAAATTTGTTATTGTAGTGATTTCAATGAGATTCTTGATGTGTACGAGAGAGGCGAGAAGTTCTACCTCTATACGGGGCGAGGGCCGTCATCAGAGGCTTTGCATCTCGGGCATTTGGTTCCTTTCATGTTTACCAAGTAAAATCCTGCAAACCCAATTCAATTTTATATGTTACTTTTTTAGGCCATGTTTGGATGTAGAATTGATTTCAACTGTGATTCTGCATTGTGGATGGAGTGAAGCTTCCAGTGTTAGATTACTCCGATGGCATTCGAAGTCAATAATCAGTCACTGAATTGTGATTACTTTCTTTTCAAGTTGGACTAGAAAAAAAAAATAATTGCAAGAATACTAAGAGAGCTAAATTATAACTACGGCGAGATTTTGATTATCTGCATCCATTTTGTTGCATCTTTAAGTACTGAATTTGAATCCACTGTATATCAAAGGACTGCACTAGCTGGTTTACGCATAGTCATTCTGAGGGCATGCTTACAACAAAAGCGCTGTGGGCTGGAGAATCTGTATCAGATCCATACCATCCATCAGGTTTGCGGCTGTATTTTCACCTTGGATCCTAAAAATCATCCAAATCCAAGACTTTGGTGGGCCACACAGTAGGGACCGGTGTAAAATCATGTCAAAAAATTTATTTGCCTGGTGTAGCCTATGAGTCTTGGAATGTCCTGACTTTCTGGGAATCCAGCCATCCTGGTCTGGCCTGGTGCGGTGCATTAGATAAGTGGAATTGATGGCAGATACACTCCCTCACACACGGTTTAGACTTTTTTAATGGTGGGACTTCCCATCTCAACTGCTCCTGAATGAAGCCCACCTAAATTTTGAATTGGCCTGATTTTTGGGCCCCGTTCCAAGCAATGGGTGACAAACTTGATGGATGGGGTGGATCTCATCCATATGAAGTCCTCCATCCACATCAGCAAATAATCATGCCCCACATGACTACACATAGTCACTTTTTGTTCATTTTCGATATCTAAGCACCATCTTGATTTTTATTTTTTTTGGCATTGGAAATTGTGAGTTTGTGAGTAATTATATTTTTGTAATATGTATGATGCAGGACAATTAACCATTTACTCTAAAAGCTCAAACTGATAGAGCATGGCAAATTAATCCCTTTATCTCATAGCCCAGGCCCCAAATCCATGGGTTAAGTTCTTGGCCAAACCCTCATTGTGGGCCCTAAATCCATGGGTTCCGCCTCACACAAACCACCCACCTCACAAGGCCCCCGAATCCATGGATTCTGCGGGCCGCCCACCCCGAGTGTGCCCCCGCATCTCATAGGCCACCCTACTCGAGCCCGGTGTGAAAATGCCCCTGCATTAATGTACTTCAAGTAAATTTCATAATTGGCATTGGATTGCACGATTTAAAAATGGTGGTGAATCATCCTCCTCGCTTGCGGCACTAATGTACACCCATCCAGACCATCCAAATTCGAAGGGAAAAAGGAAATCAAATGGTTAATATATCTTCTCAGTGCAATTTTTTGTTTTTGAGTTTTTGCTCCACACACAGTTGGCACAGCAATTTGGGTGGATTATCTTACAAGTTACAAATTACAACTATGCTAGGGAACGCTTCAGTTGAAGAGTCACCTCTTCTTTTTACATGGTGCAAAACTAACACAGGAGTCTAGCCTGTCTTTTAAATCGTTAGGAGTAGAGGAAAATTTTCAACTTGAATTGGTAGATGCACTGAAAAAAAAAAGGACACATTGTTGCTGGAAAATGTTCAGTTTGTCTTTGGAAATCCAATACACATATTCTCTTCAGGTTAACATTCTTATTCACTGTGTTCGTATTTTCTTGTCAGTTTCTTAGAAGATTAATTTAGTGCAGATGGCAGTTTAGTAGGTATCTACTTTTTTTTCCTAATTAAATGCAAAGAAATATTAATCATTATTTTTCTAAGCTTGTAAATGGGCAATTATTAATTTTGGCAATATTTCTGTCCCTTGTCATAATCAAGGAAGAATTGTATCTGAATTGTGTGGTTGGAAATGGTTTTTGGTAGAGTAAAGCAGACAATGGAAAGTTCTTCTCTTTTCTTTTGCTTTCATACGAACAGAAAGCCACAAGAATTATATTGTAGCTTCTTGTTATCTCAAACTTTGCTGAAATTCCATCATGTTTAGTAAGCACTGATTATCATTGCTTGCAGATATTTGCAGGATGCTTTTAAGGTTCCTCTTGTTATACAACTTACTGATGATGAGAAGTGCATGTGGAAGAACCTCTCAGTGGAAGAGAGCCAAAGGCTAGCACGAGAGAATGCAAAAGACATCATCGCCTGTGGTTTTGATGTAACAAGAACCTTCATTTTCTCAGATTTCGATTATGTTGGCGGGTAAGTTCTTAAAATATCTTCGCCTTTAGCTGCATGAAAGTATTATCTGCATGATTACATGACCTAAGGCTTCATCCTAGGAAGATATGGCAATGGATTCTGATTTTGAGGTTGCACTTCAAACTACCTTGTTACTGTTGTGCACATAATTGCTTAGTTGACACTTCTCTTTGGCTTTGGTTTCATTCATAGTTTGCAGTTCGTGGAGTGGCCAATCAAGTCAGCGATAGGGTTATTCTTGTTATTGTTGCTTTGTTCAATTTGTTAATTCAAGTAGGTTATAGACCTGGTTTGCAAATTCGGTTTTCTTAGCTCTTCTCTAAGATTCATACATTATTTTAATATTTAGTCTGTTAACTCTATATTATACAGTTGTGCATCTAGAGTGTTGCGAGATGATATTTAACACACTTGCTAGTTATTCCCCATGCCATGATTTATATAGTCTAGTTATTATCAATTTGCATGATAAGCATGACTACCTGATTAGGCAAAAATAGCATTGATTATACATCATTTGATTGATGATTAAGGAATTTTAGATACAGAGGGTGTTGCATTGAAAAGTTCAGAAAAAATTTTAAAAAAAATAGAGTAAAAAATTTCCATCATGTTTGTTTTTCTTTTTTAATATGAGAACTAATCACCTACAACTGGTTGCACACTACAACCCTTTTTTTTATATATGGATTTTGAATTTTCATTTCCACATTTTTTTAATGGTGACTACATTTATTAAGAAGCAAGAAGAAAATACGTCAATGAGAAGGGCTGATGATGAGTAACCCCCTATTCACTCCTAAAGCTACTCTATTGGCCCCATCATTAACCTCTCTTGTACGA
Organism: Magnolia sinica; assembly: GCF_029962835.1. Lineage (NCBI taxonomy): Eukaryota > Viridiplantae > Streptophyta > Magnoliopsida > Magnoliales > Magnoliaceae > Magnolia > Magnolia sinica. The sequence continues at coordinate 94,040,268 of NC_080575.1, forward strand.
AGGAGAAGGAAGGATTCAAAGATGCCAAAAACTATTTAATATCTTAAATACATGATTCCATTTCCATCCATTTTAACAATGGTGGTGATGAGATATTTGTTTATGCTGCAACTATTTACTTTTATCAAACAGTTTTAAACTCAAGGCAAACCCATTTTGATGCAAGTTAAAACACTAAGGGGTAACTAGGCTCAGAATGAACCAAACACAACTTGAATTACTAAATCAGGGCAAAAGAGTGCTCTGTGCAGCCGGTGAAAATCAGCGTGGTTTTAGTTTGCCTGGGTTTTCCCCCATGTTTGTCAATTTGTTCTGCCCAAATCAAATCAAAATTTAGGTGGGTTGTTCAACTTCTGCAACTATCATCTTTACAAGCGATCATTGAATTTCATCTTCCACAAAAATGTATTTATTAAATTCCCATGCCATACAAGTATGTACCTTTCCCTTCTCAGTGTTCCACTTCCTTACACTAAATTTCCTTTCTCAGTGCCTTCTACAAGAACATGGTCAGAGTAGCAAAATGTGTCACTTTCAATAAGGTAATGGTCTTGAGAAAACCCTTTTTAATAGAAATTTGTTATCCGTGCTCTTCCACAGCTGAAATTATTTGAGTGGTGCAATTCAGGTTGTGGGCATATTTGGTTTTACTGCTGAAGATCACATTGGAAAAATCAGTTTTCCTCCTGTTCAGGTCTGGCAGATTACCACACTACTCTCTCTCTAGATTGGATGACACTGATAAGAAACTGCTACTGGAGACTCTTGACGCAGTCGTGTTTGTTTTGCTACAGGCTGTCCCGTCCTTCCCTAGTTCATTTCCACACCTTTTCTCTGGCAAAGACAATCTTCGTTGCTTGATTCCATGTGCTATTGACCAGGTGCTGTTTTCTTAATGTTAAAAGTATCTTAATGTTATAAGTTAATTCTTTCAACTTTTTGTTAGGTATATGAATATAATTTTGAAGTTAAAAAATCTGTATTTTTCTTAATGTTCTACTAATTTTTATTACTTTCTAGAAGGCAATCTTAACATATCCCGCTGAGTGGTCAACTTTGTTATGGAAATTTGAAATCTGATCCAACTTGTACACACAAATCAGAAACATGTTCTTCTTCTTCTTTCTTAAAGTGATAATGATTCATTACAATGCGCCAAAAGGCGGAGAACAAGGTACAAATGTGTGAGCGCACTTCAAAACCGAGGGAAACAATCGATAGAAATGTTTAAAAAAGTCCAATCTAACATCTCTGACTTAGCCCTCCTAAACACCTCTGAGGCTGATCCACTTTTATCTCTGAAGCATCGATTGTTTCTTTCCCCCCAAATAGCCCAAAGACTGGCCAGCAGGGACAGCCTTCATAGAACCTTGCCATCTTTCCCATAGCCACTTCCATGCTAAGCGAAAAAACAAGCCATCTGTAGTCCCTGGCATCACCCAATAAGCCTTAAAAGGGGTTGAAGAACCTCTCCCACACCAATTTGGCGAACGAACAATGGACAAACAGGTGGTTTACCAACTCTGCATCATGCTTGCACATTGGGCATATGTTTGGACTAACCAATTACCTCTTTTGGTGGTTGTCAGTAGTGAGCACCCTGTTTCCACCCATCAACCAAGCAAAGGCCATTATCTTTGGAGGAGCACCATTGTGCCACTAATAAGCCAACAAACTTTCATGTCTGAACTACCTAAATGCGTGCCTTTGACGTTCATAAATTTCAATGCATTAATATATGAAGATATTATATTCATCTTTTTGTTGAATGGGTGAGTTATGATTAATTTTTGTGTCTAATTCCTCAAGCGTCTGTTGCTGGGAACTCCTTTCTATGCCTTATGTGCTATTTAACTACCTGTTTTTGCTTCTGATTTCACCAAACGACAAACTTGCCTTTGCTGCCTCTAAAGCCCCAAGAAAATTGTTCTCTTTAATATTTCATGGACCATTCTCTTCTCACATCACTTTATTCTTTCATATGTATTGTTGTAGCATGATGTACTATACTTCATACTTATTTTCCTGACTGTATTTCATGCTTATTCTCTCATTCCTTCAGGATCCATATTTCAGGATGACGCGGGATGTTGCTCCCAGGATAGGGTATCAAAAGCCTGCATTGATTGAGTCATTATTCTTCCCTGCCCTTCAGGTATTTTCGGGTTGTCCTTATTCTGATGCCCATTTGTATTCATGATGCAAATGTGTCCAAGTTAATCCTAGATAAACGTATTATTCCTTGATGTTCTTGCCCCTATCTGTTGTACATTTTTGTTTCTTTTCTGTGCCTCTACATAGTAAACTTGTTGTTTTACTCTTAAAAGAAGTACAAAAAAAGATAAACCAGTTATGATCAGTTTAAAACAATTTTTTAAAAAATGCAACAATGATATTCACCTAAATTGACAGCTTTGTTAGCTGCTATTTTAAGGGGAAGGGTTTTCTTTCCCTTTTTTTTTTTGTTTTTTGTTTTTTTTTTTTGTTTTTGTTTTCCTGATGAATGAAAAACTTGGTTACATTATTCTATTCTTACCAGATATATTCAGTTGCTGTACAGAGGAATACCATTTATGTATATATATTTGCTTTTGTTTGTTCTCTAGCCGCACAAATTTTCTTGTGTTCAGTAATGGGTGCTAAGCTTGTTTTACAGAAGCAACCAATTGACTTCTGTACTCGAGTGGCTCATGAAGTGTGGAGAATATTTTGTACAGCGTCACGTCCATACTAATGTGCTGTATATGTCATTGGGTACAGCCATAAAAACTGTTAGTTTGATTTTATTTTTTTTACTAGTTGTAACACCCCGATTTCTAAAACCCGAGTACGAGACTCGTCTTCAGAAATCCGAGAGTTTATAAATTAGAGAAACAGCGGAATGTAAACTTAGAGTGCGATAGCCAAAAGAAGCATGTATATCCATAAGAGCCCAAATATTTGACCCGCTCAGCTGGGGGTCTCAGTTACAAAATTCCAAAAGTTCCCAAAATTCTAACGATTAAAATGTTTGACTACTGATTAATTCCAAAGTATGCTGCTGCTTCTTGTTGCGGCGCATCATCATAGTATTCTTCCTCGGGCTTCACAGTCGGACCTACGATGCAGGGATGCACATCCAGTTGGATTTGGGCTCGTCGCCCATGCAATCATCGACCTGGGAATGATCATCCAGTCGGAACAGGGGCTGATAGTTGATGGTCTGGGAGCTAGCGAAACGATACCCTAACAATACTAGGGCACGTGCTATAGCATCCAGAATAGTCATCCGTCATCGCCAATATGCTATGAATGCATGATTAGCCAGCCATTATTTATCCAGTTACAATCAACCAATTTAAGTAACTCAATGGTCACTACGGGGAGCTTAGAGTGCAGCGTAGGCCGACAGCTCGAGCATAGTGTCCCATTACCACCATCCCCGGCTCATGAGGTCCTTCACCTTGGGATGTTTTAATAGGATACCTTGATTAAAATGACACCAGTTCAAGGTCCCTATTTCCCACACATTTGTCTATTACATCCCAAGTGTGGCTTGCATACAATCATGGAATCCTCCATGTGTCGCATCAAGAGGTTATGTACAGAGGCAAATCATGTTAACATGTGACAATATATGACTTCAAATAAGGCATGTAAGGAAGCATCATGAATTAATAACTGATGAGGATATATTATCAAGTCATGTGAATAGTGATCAAGGATTAACTAGCATGTGGGCAAGTATCACAATAATGGTGATATAGTACAAACTAGGTTTAGCTAATTGAGAAATGGAAAGCCCAAGGGGAAAGTCATCACCTGAATGGTAGAGTTCACGGACTTGGTCTGAGTCTCTTTCGGTCCGGGCTCACTCAAAGGATCTCCTAAAAATTATAGCTTGTATTGGTCAGGTGATTCTATGGCCTTGTACAAAAGTTCAAAGGAACTCAACAATAAGGCCATTTAGGCTTGCGTTAGGCCCACCATATATTTATTCAGTCAAGGTGGTCCCAAGGAATTTCAATAGGCAGTGGTCTATTTGACAAGGGTCCGCCTTTATCTTTTTCCTCAAGGCTTAGGACAAGTTCACCAAATGGATGGATGGTTTGGATGAAGCACATACGTCAGGGTGGGGCCCACGGAGCACCGAGGAGTAGCCCACCCGATTCTCTGTTAGCCACCCCCTATTAAGGATCGATACCAAGACCTCCAGCGTTGAATTGAGGTATCTCCACTCAGTTTGCCAATTGAGCTATGGATCTGAGTGATCATGTCCAGAGCTAGGCGTCCACAGGTGGACGGTCTGGATAAAATAAATGTATTAAGGTGGGCTATGTCCAGACCTCGGACGGTCTGGATTCAACATGGTGTCAGGTGGGTCCCACATCTGTGAATAGTGATATAAAAGTAGTGTCCCATTACTACCATCCTCGGCTCATGAGGTCCTTCACCTTGGGATGTTTTAATAGGACCTTTAAATATGTTTGCTAAGAGTAAAAGTACTCAGGACTGTGGCCCATCTTTGATACTCGGGTGTTACCCCTGATAACCCCGATTATTGAAATAAAAGGCGATTAAGAAAGATAACTTAAACTTTACACGTGTAGGTCGGGGCTCCCATTCGACGATGAAGCCAACCACCACGGTCCAAATAAGCCAAGTCGAACCTAACACCAGCCGAAAGGTAAAAACTCAGCAAAACCCTTAGATTTAAAACAGGCTATGAACAAATCAACTGAGTCACTTTGACGCAATACACCCATTAACAACCTTGGGAGAATAAATTATGACTAGCAAGGCACTTAAAATTCCTTGAATCCCGATTCAACCGTCAAACCGAAACCTCGGACCTATCAAACCTTTGGATCACGATATATGGGCAAATGAGGCCCTGAATGGTATGATATGGCCCACCTGGGCCTCGGCCCCGCCCCAAACCGGGCTAGGACCTTTATGACTGGACCCCAAGACAGTTGATCGGGGCAGATCAAGCACCAGAGTCATGGTGGGCCCCCAAAGCCAGGTGCACGTGCACCCCAACCACTAGTGCACGACGTGCACTGAACGTAGAGGATCGGTCAAAGGTTTTGTTTACCGACCCTTTTTGCAAATTGAGAAGAATCCTCTCCCGCCATTTTCATCATTTGAAACGAATGGGTTCAAACCCCTAAGTGAGCCACCCTGATCGTTTTTTGAGCAATCCAGACAGTCCATTTTGTCGGTGGGGCCCACCCCAACAAAACCATATAAGGATGAGGGGCCCCGAAAACAAACGAAGGGAATCGATCCCTGACCATCCGTTCTATCATGAATAAACAGAAGGCGAACAGACCGCTGAAGTTATGGGGAGAGCCGAGTCGGTTGAATTTCCGACGTGCAGATCCAGCTCTCTCTCTCTCTCAAGCAAAAAAATGCAGATGCCAGCTCTCTCTCTCTCAAGCCAAAAAATAGCCAAACAGGGAGAACTTACAAGCCACTGCCTAGGGATTCGCAGGACCCATCCCAACCACCGGATCTTTAGCTCCATGCTTATAAATGGGGAGGTTCAACCCTCCCAAACTCCACACAGGAGAGAAGTAAGAAAGGAAGGAAGCAAGGAGAGAAAACAGAGAGAGAGAGAGAGAGAGAGAGAACAGTGAAGGAAGGTGAGCTCGGCTCGCACTGTCCCCACTCAGTCCATGAGAACGGACCGAGCCGAGTCAGTGTAAGACTGCAGCCACACCACTCCTGTGGAAAGAGAGAGAAAAGAGAGAGGAAGGTGTAGGGGCGGTGGGTGCGTACAAGTCAGCTCAAGTTCGGACCCAACTGTGGAAGGTAGAGCCCTTCCCTCCATTTTTTCTTAAAGAGAAACTCTTGAAAACCTACACTAAACTCCATTACACCTAACCTTGGTTGAAAAACACCCATCAACAAGGACCATTCAGGGAGCCAAAAACAGGCTCTGTTTGAAGGCTGAATGCGGCCTACGAGCAGACCCTGTTTTAAGGACAAAACAGCCTAAGTGCGGGACATGTTTGGGGCCAAACAATGGCATGAAGATGGCCCCAGCCGAGGGCTGAAACCCAGTCCAAGAACAGCTCCCAACATGAGCTCAGTAGGCTGCAGCTCGGACTGACATAAGTCTGAAACTGAAAGAGATAATGTCCCATTTTGGGCCGTCCCTTGACTGAAAAAGATATTTGCCACCGTGCCCCGTTGTGCACTGAGATGGGTTGAAAAAAAAATGGCGTGGAAGTGTGCGGTGATGGAGCCAAAACCATGGCCAGAAGTAGCTTCAAAAACATTGCACTGCAGGGGAAGAAACCTGTGCACCCTAACAATGAAAGGAGAAGCAGACTTTGGGCCTCACTAATGTTCAACTGGGCCTTGCCAAATGCAGGTGGGCCTCACAAAAGACTAAGGGGCTGCCTTGGTTTTGGGTCTTGCACACGTGCAGGTTGGCCGCACCCTGCATCAGCAGGTTATATATGTTATATTATATAAGGTGCCTCTGGTATATGAGATCCATCAAAGCAACGTGAGGTACGTGGATTACATCCTGACCGTCCATCATGGTCTCCAACGCTAGGCCTTTTATAACATAGGCGCGTGATGTGCCCATGTGGGACCCACGCTAATATCATGCTCAAATAAATATTAGATGCATGTGATATATATAATATTTAAATATCAGAAGTATGTGATATATATATATATATATTTATATATATATATATAATATTTAAATATCAGAGGCATGATATAATATTCTAATATATCTTAGATGCACGAGACGTTGAATATTCATATATTAGATGCGTGTGGTTGGCCCCATGTGGGACCCACCTGACACCATGTTGAATCCAGACCGTCCGAGGTCTGGACATAGCCCACCTTAATACATTTATTTTATCCAGACCGTCCACCTGTTGACGCCCAGCTCTGGACATGATCACTCAGATCCATAGCTCAATTGGCAAACTGAGTGGAGATACCTCAATTCAATGCTGGAGATCTTGGTATCGATCCCTAGTAGGGGGTGGCTAACAGAGAATCGGGTGGGCTACTCCTCGGTGCTCCGTGGGCCCCACCCTGACTTATGTGCTTCATCCAAACCATCCATCCATTTGGTGAACTTGTCCTAAGCCTTGAGGAGAAAGATAAAGGCGGACCCTTGTCAAATAGACTACTGCCTATTGAAATCCCTTGGGACCATCTTGACTAAATAAATATATGGTGGGCCTAACGCAAGCCTAAATGGCCTTATTGTTGAGTTCCTTTGAACTTTTGTACAAGGCCATAGAATCACCTGACCAATACAAGCTATAATTTTTAGGAGATCCTTTGAGTGAACTCGGACCACAAGGAGACTCAGACCAAGTCCGTGAACTCTACCATTCAAGTGATGACTTTCCTCTTGGGCTTTCCATTTCTAAATTAGCTAAACCTAGTTTGTACTAGATCACCATTATTGTGATACTTGCCTACATGCTAGTTAATCCTTGATCACTATTCACATGACTTGGTAATATATCCTCATCAGTTATTAATTCATGATGCTTCCTTATATGCCTTATTTGAAGTCATATATTGTCACATGTTAACATGATTTGCCTCTATACATAACCTCTTGATGCGACACATGGAGGATTCCATGATTGTATGCAAGCCACACTTGGGATGTAATTAGACAAATGTGTGGGAAATAGGGACCTTGAACTGGTGTCATTTTGATCAAGGTATCCTATTAAAACATCCCAAGGTGAAGGACCTCATGAGCCGGGGATGGTGGTAATGGGGCACTATGCTCGAGCTGTCGGCCTACGCTGCGCTCTAAGCTCCCCGTAGTGACCATTGAGTTACTTAAATTGGCTAATTGTAACTGGATAAATAATGGCTGGCTAATCATGCATTCATAGCATATTGGCGATGACGGATGGCTATTCTGGATGTTGTAGCACGTGCGCTAGTATTATTAGGGTATTGTTTCGCTAGCTCTCAGACCATCAACTATCAGCTCCTGTTCCGACTGGATGATCATTCACAGGTCGATGATTGCATGGGCGACGAGCCCAAGTCCGACTGGATGTGCATCCCCAGGTCGATGTGCATTCATGCATCCATGCATCTAATAAGACTGCATATTACCTGTTTTGGATTACTGCTTGTTTTCCTTTTAACTATGTTTGCTAAGGCGGCAATGTGTAATCTTGAGGGGAATTACATTGAGCTGACCACTCATCCATCAACTATCCAACTGTACAGAGTATGCAGGGACGGATGTAGAGGACGTCTGTGCCGACCTGGAGGGTGTGACTGTGGAGCCCGAGGGAGAATATTATGATGATGCGCCGCAACAAGAAGTAGCGGCATACTTTGGAATTAATTAGCAGTCAGACATTTTAATAGTTAGAATTTTGGAAACTTTTGGAATTTTGTAACTAAGACCCCCAGCTGAGCGGGTCAAATATTTGGGCTCTCATGGATATACATGCTTCTTTTGGCTATCGCACTCTGAGTTTGCATTCCGCTGTTTCTCTAATTTATAAACTCCCGAATTTCTGAAGACGAGTCTCGTACTCGAGTTTTAGAAATCGGGGTGTTACACTAGCTCTGGCCAATAATATTAGACACTGAAGAATGTAGCTTGCACTTTTCATGATTCTGTTTTTCCGACTCCATTAATCTAGATGATGTTGCTGGTCAAGAGAAATCTAGATGCCTAAATGTTACTGTTTTCTTGAGCAATATATGAATAATTTATTGTTTTCTAAACACTATATGAATATGATTAGAAATTTAGTCCCAAGGCCGCCTAAGATAGGAAGCAGGATGACTTATTGCTTGGGATTCCTAAAATCACCCAAAAGGATTGTTTTCAATTAAATTCTGATGCAGGACTAATGTAGGGGCATTTTCACACCGGGCTCGAGTGGGGTCGCCTGTGGGATGCAGGGGCACACTCGGGGTGGGCGGGGCCCACGGGGGAGGTCTCATGTTCGAGGCTCCTCACCGGGGGCGATTAATGTGCATTTCACACTGGGCTCGAGTGGGGTAGCTTGTGGGATGCGGGGACATACTTGAGGTGGGCGGCCCGTGTGAGGCGGTAGCCATATGATTTGGGGCTCACGAGGGGGGTTTGGCCGAGGTCTTAACCCATGAGATGTGGGGCCTGGGCTATGAGATAAATGGGTTAATTCGCCACGCTCTAACAGTTTGAGCTTTTAAAGCAAGTGGTTAATTGTCCTGCATCAAGGACAACTAACCACTTGCCCTAAAAGCTTGAACCGATAGAGCGTGGTAAATCAATCCCTTTTATCTCATAGCCCATGCCCCACATCCCATGGGTTAGGTCCTTGGTGAAACCCCCTCTCGTGGGCCCCACATCACATGGGTTCCACCTCACACGAGCCACCCGCCTCACACACGCCACTCACACGAGCCGCCCACCCTGAGTGTGTCCCTGTATCCCATAGGCCACCCCACTTAAGTCCGGTGTGAAAATGCCTATGCATTATTCACCCCCAGTGAAGAGTCTCAAACACGAGACCTCCCGCTTTGATACTACTTTGATGCAGGACAACTAACTAGTTGCTCTAAAAGCTCGAACTAATAGAATATGGTGAATCAATCCCTTTATCTCATAGTTCAGGCCTCACATCCCATGGGTTAGGTCCTCGGCTGAACCCCCCTCGTGAGCCCCAAACACATGGGTTCCGCTTTACACGAGCCACCCGCCCACCTTGAGTGTGCCCCTACATCCCACAGGCCACCCCACTTGAGCCCGGTGTAAAAATACCCTTGCATTAAATTCATTTTATATTTAATTTGTTGCGGAAAGAGTATTAGGATCCATTTTTAGCTAAGAGCCACGTCCACTTTGCTTTCGTTATTTTGATCTATTTATTGTGTTTTATTTGGTATGTGGATGATTTTCTTTGTTATTGTCAAACTTCGACTGTCCATTTTAAAATTTCTTTTAATTCTTTACGTCTTTGTTAATTATGGTTGATGAATAGACCCAATATGTTGAGTTCACTGCCTTCAGGTTTCACCCCTAGGTGGCTTCATTTCCATAAATGCTTTGGTTTCATTCCACTTCTGTCGACTAAGATAACCCCAATCTGTTTTCAATATGGATGTTGCAGGGAGAAACAGGAAAAATGTCTGCCAGTGATCCGAACTCAGCAATATACGTGACAGATTCAGCTAAAGACATAAAAAATAAGGTTTTTCATCAGAAATATTGTACTTTTATTTATGTTATTAGATAAGTGTATCACTCTCAATGTGTGGCCTTTTGACTTTGATTGGATGCAAGATTTTTCTCTCTGTTTGGTAAATTTGGGTAAAGGTTGACCTGGATTCCTTTGAAGTAATATATGGTCTTTTTTGAGGGACAAAATGTGGTCTGTCATATGTTTTTACTTTTTGCCATAATGGTGACCTTAAGGGTATAATGTTGAGTGCAGGTGGTCCAACTTCATGCTCATAACTTTGGTCAAAAGTAAAATAAAAGAAAAAGAGGGAAGAAGTTGGACAAGTCATGTACTTAAAATTTCTGCTTCCTCTTTGGAACTTGTGATCCCTTGATGCTTTAGGAATTGTTGGAAATTCATTTTCGTTATTGCTCCTCCATTTCTCAAGATGATACACCACTCATAAAAAAGAAAGAAAGAAAGAAAGATACATCATTCACCATCTGTTGCCCACTAAATAAATTGTATTCTTTAGATTGCATGGTTCTCAGCTTGTTACTGTTTATATTGTCTTGCTAAATTCATCAGGAGGATTGAATTGGCAGAGACGTTTACATGCCCATGATATTCCCTGGATTGGGCTCTCTCTTCAAATCTTTAGATGTTAGAATCAATATGATAAGTTTAATGGGTAATCTATTACTAGAAAATAAAGCCCCTATTGTGGATTGAGTAAAACAAATGTGAGAGTCATGTAATATCAGCTCAACTCCTTTTCTTTTCTTTTATAAATTAACACTTGTGCTGACTTTTATATGTAAATCTGAATTCCCTTTTTCTGAAGGCACATTCTTATTGGATGCTTGTTTTGGTCTTTTGGATATGCGTATGTGCTGAGTTTTTGTATCCAACAACATGATATTTGCAATAACTGTAACATGCTTTATAACTTGTAGGTGAATAAGTATGCCTTTTCTGGTGGACAAGATTCTATAGAGAACCACAGAAAATATGGAGCAAATCTAGAGGTAGCAGTTTCTTGCCTTCTCTTTTCATCATGGAGATGCATATTGTCGAGAAAGTCTGATTCTTTTCATGTTTGCGAGTTGTGACAGTTTTGAAGCTTAATATTGGCAATGCATTTACTTCTTCTTCTTCTTCTTCTTCTTCTTTTTTTGAAAAGTGAATTTTCACTAGAAGAAAAGAGACTACAATAAGGAAAAGATTGTGAAAAGGGAAGGGATTCTCTAACGCTTCGCAGAGAAGCACCCTCAGCTAAGTCATCTGCTACATCATTGACATCTCCAGATACATTGGAGAAAGAAATCAACGTGGTTTATTCCATCTCCCTGACTTCCTCTATCCACCAAAGGAACCACTACAGGAAAATTCCTGAAGAAGAAGCCCATCTAATCGCATTGGCCGAATCTCCTTCACTGATGCACTTAGAGGTGTGCATATCAACGAGCACCTACATGCCCCTACCAAAGAGCCCTGACCCAAACTCTGACCCTTCTGTCCAAAATCTCCCTCTAAGCATTATGGTTCTATTCTAGGTATATTTCCCAGGTTTGGTACTAAATTGAAACTGAGATCCTTTACAAACATCATTATAGGAGTAGACTAGGTGCAATCCTTTGGATGGGTGTGGATTATGTGAGGCAGGTGTGACAGTTTAGTGGGTGAGGCCATGACCGAGGGGCCCACCTTGAGTATGTGTTGTATATCCACGACGTCCATCCATTTCGCGAGATTATTATAGGACATGGTTCTAAAAATGAGGCAGATCCAAAATTCAGGTAGACCACAGAGTAGGGATTGAATTCCCACCAAAACTTCTTGGGGGCCACAAAAGTTTTGGATCAACCTGCTATTTTTGTTTTCCCTTCATCCAGGTCTGCGTGACCTTATCAACAGGTTGGATGGAAAATGAACATTACAGTGGACCCTAGGAAGTTTTTAATGGTGGGCGTTCAATCACCACTGTTTTCCTGTGGTGTGGTCCACGTGAGATTCAGATCTGCCTCATTTTTGGGACCATGGCTAAAATGATCTGGAAAAACGGATGGACGTCGTGGATGTGCAACGGATACATTGAGGTGGACCCCATGGTCAGGGTCTCACCCACTAAGCTGTTACCCCTGCCTCACCTAATCTGTGCCCCCTTTGGGAACTTCCAAAACAGCCGGACGCTTAGCTGAAGAGGCCATCTCTCCATCTTACCAATTTTGTAAGATTCACCGTAGGCATCCCTTCTTCATGTGCAGAATTTCAACCGCCTTTTGAGCATCTTCTCAGTACCTGAATTGCACAAAAGCTGACCTTAGTGCCCTGGATCCCCTACGTCTAGGAATGACCATCTCTGGCAGGCTTTTTAACTCTTCAAATGTCGGAGCTACATCTCTGGCTCCCCACCCCTTATCCAGAGTCAAAGCTAGCAATGAATACAAAAAGGGGCCACACATTCCCCCAGGCTGCCTAGGTCCGCCTGTCTTCCTTTCAGCTAGATTGTCTTCTGATTGTTGATTCATCATCTTCCTCTTCAGCACCAAGACCAACCACCACCTACCAAAGCCTTGTTAGGATATTTCATATAGCTGCAGTTGTTCTTAGTCTCAATGGGTAGGAAGAATGGCTGATGAAGCACATGGGTGGTGATCTGGGGACAGCTATATGCAACTGGGCATTCTCTCATCTGTCCAGACCACCCAATCAGTGGCTGCCTCTTGGATGGAAATTGTACTGATTGGAAGTTACCATACTTATTGTAAAATGAGTCATGGAGGACATTCTTATGTCAATATTAGTTTACTTAAAAAAAAAAAAAACCTTTTGTGTGTGTGTGTGTGTGTGTGTGTGTGTTTTGAAAGGTATTAGTTTACATGAGTATAAAATATAGAAAGAAAAATATATGGAGATAAGACAAATAACGCTAAAGCAGTTTGTGGTATAATAAAACTAGAAAGGGGATGAGATGCAGGTCTGCACTATACTTTGTAGAAATGGGGTTCCAATCAATTATAGGGACCCTTTGTTTCTCCGCTGAGTATTTGAACTTGTGTTGAAGATCTATTTCTTTTGTTCTTCTTCAGGTAGATATACCGATTAAGTACCTGGGTTTTTTCCTAGAAGATGATGCTGAGCTAGAACACATCAGAAAGGTGAGATTACTCTCTCTGCCATGTTCTAATTGTGCATTTGATGGAAATTTATATCGTTCTTCATTTCTTACATTTCCACATCTTCCCATTGCACGATTTTTTCTTCATCACTTCGTAATAAATAAATAAAAATTCTAAAAGAATATGGTGCTGGTTGTCTTGGTGCATCTATTCTTATAACATTTTTTGTGGGCATTTACCAGGAATATGGTGCTGGACGAATGCTGACAGGCGAGGTTAAGAAGCGTCTTATTGAAGTCCTGTCAGAGTTGGTGGAGAGGCATCGCACGGCACGAGCTGCAGTCACGGACGAGGTCAGCTACTTTCTACGAAATGCTTTTCTCTGCCTGTTGGCTAACTAACTATTAAAGTTGATGTTGCTGTTTCTAGGTATATACTAACAAAGGTCCATAAAGAATGGACTGCATCCCATGCTATAGGGAGGTTATATTGAATTGGATCTAAGAATTGCATCATAAATCATAGCCTTTTTAAAGACACTGATAAACGCATAAAAATTAAAAATGGTGTGTCACTTTGTCTTGGATTACTTGAATTACATACCCTGGAGGCTACAACAGCAAATGTTCAAAATGCAAATGGCAGCTCTGAAGTAATACCCAGAATATGAAGGAGGTCCAAATTCTGTTACTCATCAAAAAAGGTCAATCGCCATCCTCCGTATTGCTCTTATCACTAAACGAAGACCTAAACTCATCTGTGCATATACACATTGATTCACATGACAATGTTTTGGACCACACCCTGTTCAATGCAATGCTCCTTCACCATTCCCTATCATATTCTTATTAGCTTTATAACTCCTGTTTGTATGGTTGTTTTAGAAAACAATCTAGTTTAATCCTGTCCGCCAGATTTTCATTGTAAGGAAATTCAACTGCCCACATGCTATTGGTGGTAGGCTTCCACGAGATCTGTTTCAGCAGTGGTGCCCTCATATGATTACTGTCAGACAATATTAGGGCTGAAAGTCGGGTGGGTTCAACCCAACCGACCGGTGACCGACCCGACATTGGGTTGGGCTCGGGCAGGATTTATTGGGTTTGGTATCAGGCTTGGGTTATACAAACACCAACCCGACAAAACTTGGGTTGGGCTTGGGTTGAGGTCTCGGGTTGCCTGACCCAAGCCGAACCCGATTGATATAGAATTGAGTGTGGATTGTCTGCGTTAAAGGCATGGGAAATTCCAATGCTGTCGGGTCTTATTAGTCCACGTTATTTCTGATAACCCAAGTTAACAAGATATGCCGAATTTCTCTCTCCCAAATAGATTGGGTGCTACACAACATGACTTTTAAAGGAGTGGTTGTCCTCTATTTTAGCTTGTTTATTTAGAAAAAATGAAGTTCTTTATGATAAATAATTACATAAATAATTAATAAAATCAAAGGTACAAAAAATAAGACATGTATAGAAATATAATAAACTAATGTAATAACGAAAATATTTGCACATATCCGCCTGAACAACCCAACCAACCCGACTGAGACCGCTTGGGTTGGGCTTGGGTTGAGAATTCCCAACCCGAGGTTGGGTTGGGTTGGGTTGGGTTAGGGTTGAGGTATAGGAACCTTGGGTTGGGCTAGGGTTGAGCACCAACCTGACCCAACCCGCCCGACTTTCAGCCCTAGACAATATCGGTATTGATGCATGTATTGCACCATTGGGATACGGAAGCATAATGGAATGGCATAGGAAATATCGCATTTATTGGGTTATGTATCCCATGTCTGGGGAAAACAGGAGGAACATGATGGAATTCTTTTTAATGAAACATCAGGATATGTTAGAAAAACATATGATTACACACTTAGAACTCAAAACATTACGAAAAATAAGAATGCATTGACAGAAGTTATGGAATTGTTATCCAAAAAGATTTCATATAATTCATAAATCATAAATACCAAAAACATCCAAAAACTTTATAAAAAAAAAGAAGAAGACTACATCTATACTTAGTTCATAAAAAAAGAGTTTTTTTGTTTGTTTTTTTTATTTTATTTTAATCTCACTGCCTTGATATTGTCAATATGTATTGCATGCATTGTTCAGAGTATCCTCGATATTATCCCTATCACCTTTTTAATCTCACTGCCTGGATATCGTCAATATGTATTGCATGCATTGTTCAGAGTATCCTCGATATTATTGAAATATCCTCGATATTATCCCTATCACCAGCTTAGTGATAGCGATAACACTAGTAGTCACAGAAATTCCAGGTATCGGCAATGTATTGCTAAATACCTCCAATGTTTCGATATCTCCAATATTTTTTACTGTGTAAATTTCAGGTCTCGTTTGTATTGCCAATACTTTGTATGTCGGAGATATTTCGATAATATTGCCAATGTATTGATATTGCCAAAAATCTGTTTATTAAAAAAAAATCCATTTCAATTTTTTTTTATGGTGCGTTGTTGTATGCAGTGTTTAAATTGTTAATGATAATATTTATCATATTGCGATATTATTATCATCTCAACACGGGCAATATCAAGACCACAGTCTTTCGTTTTCTTTCCAGTTGTCAACTATATCTCAATAAAATAGTGTTGTCAATATATTGAAATATCAATGGGTGTTTGGATGGATGGTTGGATGGATGGGATGGTTGGATGGATGGGATGGCTGGACTGGTTTCTCACGACAACAAATGCTTTTAAGCTCCCATTAAATGGAAACTTATTATGTATGCATTCTTTTTACAATTTTTTAATTCCGAAATATACAAATATGTGTATTTTAGCATACCCTAAAGTTTTATTGAAAAATTCGACCATTTTCCCCATGTTTCTTTGCATTTCCTGTTATCGGCAATAATATCGGTGATATCGATATCATTTCGGTATCCCTGGCTAGCGAAACTTGTAGCGATACCAATACCTCAAACACTGATTGCACGCAACAATATTGGAGACATTTATATAGTAATCTTGACAAATATCTCATAATATTTTAAAATCTTGTGTGATACTGTTGATACAATATGATATTATTGTGGATGCTGGGGAATTTTATAATTATCTGGTTGTTTCGTATTGAGCAACGATAATATCGGCCGATCTTATTGGTACTGAAACACTGGTCAAATAAGAGCTATTCCATTTCTCATAAATTCTCCTACAAAGGAAATTTGGTCCTAGTGATTACAGAAATCATTCCTCTTGTACTTACCAAGTTGCTTTCCCCCCCTTTCAGATGGTGGATGCATTCATGGCTGTGAGGCCCCTTCCTCATATGTTTGATTGAACCAGCGGCTAAACCCAGTCAGATGATTACGAGAGACACAGAGAGAGAGAGAAAGAGAGAGAGAGAGGGAGAGTTGTCACCCATTTTTATTATTGTAACCATAAGGAAATGTAGTTTCCTTAAATTATCACTTTTTCTTATCAATTTTCAATTTAAAATAGCTTTGATCATTCAGATTTCATGTGCCCTTTTACAACTAATTATGTATTGATTTATTTTTTTCCATTATTCCCAAGATCATGAGGAGATGCACTTGGTTTTGCTGGTGTGGTTATCATTAGGATTATTGATTATTTTCTGGAATGATATGTTCCCCTAGCTATTCTGTCAGAAGCCCCCTATGGAACCCTATCACTTCTTGTGTTCACTCCACATGACATGAGCATGATCCGGATCATTCATTTGGCGGGGCTTATCATGGAAATGGCCAAGGGGCAACTGTTGTTGTGATTGGAATCATCTACAATGCAAAACCATCCAGTTAGTGGCGGATGGTTGAAAGAAATATGTAGTAGTGGTTTGCATGCACTGGGCAAAAGTTCCACTGTTTGTGCAATTTTCTGATTGCAGCGGTGTGGAAACACATGACCAATCTATAGTGGGGCCCGCTGGATGAATAGTTGCGACATGATGGCATCATGTAGGCAGGCTCATGGGATTGTGATCAAAGGTTCCATCAAAGGCTTGTGTTAGTATCACTCCAAATAAGAAAGGAAAAGAAGAAACGATGAAAAGGGCTACAACTCACCAGCCATTCCACGCCAGTATGTCATTTTCCTGTGATTTACGTGTAGTAGTATCAAATGAAGCACATACACCGTTCTCTAGAATGGGCCAGTCTGGAAACTGCACTAACGTTGGAGTTTTCAGTACAAGTGGGGCCCATGGTTTGGTAATCCAGGCCATTGTTCTGTTGTCTCCCCCTGCCATGGATGGATCAATTCATTCCCCAAAAACTCCCAGACTGGATGATACTAGCCAGCAATCTGGGAACTGCCCGCGCCCCACCCCAAGGGTGGAGAGATTTGGGTGGGGGCCATGGTCAGGGGGATAGAACCGGGGTATCCCTTGACTTGTCCAAGTCATATTCACCCCCGACTTGGACGAGTCAAGCCGATTCACCCCAACTGGGGCAAGTCGTGACTCGACTGGAGACTGAATGATTCAGTTCCAGTTCCCGAGTTTTTAAATCATGGATGGAATGGACTGGTGGTCTGAAATAATGAACTAGACTCTTCACAATTTTCATGATATTTTCAAAATCTTGGCGGATTTTAAAACATTGCCATATTAACTCAACAATAGTAAAAGAATTAAAGAAGTCCTGTGTGTGTTAAACTTATTTAATAATTTAAAATAAATATTTTTATATTTAGTGGTATTTTATCAATAATATCCTGAGAAAACCCTGAAAAATATCTTGCAGAGAAATTTCTCAGAACAGGATCTGTCACTATGGCCTAAACCAGTGTGGTGAATGGTATGTATGTTCTATATTTTTGTGTAGATTGTCGAAATAGATTGTGGGTTAAGTTAGCACAAAATAGATGGGGGCAAGAAACAAAGTCACTTCAAAGAATTGCCCATCATCCAAACCATTGGCATTTTGTGTTGCAGATGGATTTCTTGGGTATTGTTTATTTTAACCATCCATTAGTAGGCCAACAATTGGATGGCTATCATCGCCTGATGGATGTGGTTCTGCATGTTTTGTGTGGTTTATGCTCCATCTTGCTACTGGTTTCACAATTTTGATGATCAGGTATTACTTATGTGTGGGGCACTTGTATTTGGATGTCTCATCCTCATTTGACAGTGTAAGAAGGTTTAGCCTCCCCACTTGAAAAGGCTAGAGATTGTACTATAGGGCTAGGGCTATAGGGGTGTGAATGGGTTGGGTCAAGTTAGGAAGAGTTCCTGGCCTAACTCATTTAAAACATTAGGTATTTTATCCCTGGACCTATTAATATCATGGGCAGCTTGAAGATTTATTAAAGAAGTTAGTAACATATTAGAATATTCAAAGCCAACCAAGTTACTTAATTAGTTATTAAATCAAGTTTGGATCTGGATCCTTGCTCTTGCCCAGGTGGTAGACTCTCGGGAGTTTTAACACCCGGTCAAGGGTTTGAGTATCCATAGGTGGTGAAAGCCCACTACGGCATGAGTGTGTGGGGTGTGAGTGCGTGTGATTAAAAAAAATTAAAAACATAAAAAAATAAAGTTTAGATCCACTGTGAGGATTAGATTTTCTCATAGATATGATGCCCCAAATATTTTAGTTCCCTTGAATAAAATTAAATGAGTTTTTTTTTTTAAAAAAAAAATTTTATTTTATGCACACACACCACAATGGGTACTTGAACTCATGACCTTAGTTAAGAGCTGTACATTGAGCCGAGTCAAGTTGAGCTTTGCCCTGCTTGGCTCAGCTCGTTTCCATGACTATCTCAACTTGACCTCAACTCGATTCAACCTTCAGGGCCTGTTTGGCCGGGCAGATCCCACGGTATTACGAGGGATGGGATCGCCTTAATCCCACCGTCCATCCCACGGCGCTGTTTGGGGCAACATATATCCCAAGGCGAACGTATATGTTGGTGGATGAAATGAGGGAATGCGAAATCGCTCTCGGGAACGCCTGTCATCCCGCGTTGCGACCTCGAGCCCATACCATGGAAGCCTCTCCCATCCCGCGTACGGACCGACGGGATCGAGCGATGGCAACGATCAGGAAGTCGTTGGAGATGGCGGGAGATAATGATTCGCGTGCGAATCCGGTAAGCGTACAAATACCCGCCTTCCGTAAAGTCTTCGTCCCTGTGAGTTTCATCTGAGGGATTGCGCAAGAAAGGTCTGCGTTCATCTCCCTCTGTATGCATGCCTCTATCTATGCTTCTTTCATCTTAACATTTGAAATTCATGTGTTAAGAGGCCCCTCATGCTTTCCTGATTGGGGATTTCTTCATGCATGTATGGTGTAGCCCTCAATTTCTCCTATAATTTGGGGCTTCTGCCTCGTGCACGTTGTCATCTCCGGTTTCGGATTTTAATATGTCTTCTGGACGAGGTTGTTGGCAGATTTCACTGTTGATGCCTTCCTCTAGGGGGTTTTGGTCCCTGCATGTCTGCATGTCGTTATGGATTGAAGCTTCCTATTTAGGGGTTTTGCTACTTGCATGTTCTGCTACCAGATTTCAGTGTTGATGCATTACTCTAGCTATTTTCCTCCTTACATGTTCATTCTATTATGGTTTTATACTTTCCATTCAGGGGTTTTGCTACCTGCATGTCTTATTTGGTGGATTTGAAAATATTAACGCCTTCTTCTACGGGATTTTCTGCTCCCTGCAAGTTGATTCCTAGAATGAATTGAAAGCTATAATTTGGGGCTTTTGCGATCTGGGGTTGTCATTATCTTTCTCCGTCCAAAATAGTCTCTCCTGGACTGTTTGATGGCTTGGTATTTTGTGGCGTGATTCTACAGATTCATGCCCTGAGGTGGGTTATGATAGAGATGAAATAGGGCAATTTTGATTGTATTTCTTGGGCATCTTAAATGTATTTGCGATATGATTTTCGTGTTTCTAATGTCATTGCTATAATCCATTAGGCAATGAAGCACTTATGGATTCCCTAACTTCGATACTGATTCAGTTTTCTTTTGTTTTATTTCCATCCATCTCTCCCTCTCTATTTTATGATGTCCATATACATGTGGTGCGACGGCTATTGTTGGAGGCGTTCTTTTCGATTTGGACATATTCTACTGCTTGCTATGATCCATCCATTTGAATATACGTGTGGTGCTTTATGTAGATCTTTGATCTGCATTTCTCTACAAACCTCAAAGTAAATGAACTGTTTGTCCATTCTTATCTTCTATTATAAATCTCATAGCTATATTTTGAAGTTGTGTATTGTTGTAACAAATGTATAGATACCTGATGAATTGACCGTCCAGATTTCGTGAGCCACATAGGTATGATGCATGTTTTTTTTGTTTTTTGTTTTTTTTTGTTTTGTTTCATCAGAGTTCCTGTTAAAATGTCATGGGTAGCTATGCTCCTCATAATGCAATTGAGTGACATTCATGTCATACATGAAAATGATGGAGATCTTAGGTAGCTAAAACATGAGTTATGGGTACACAACTTGGAATGAATCCCTCACTGTTCCTTACATTGTGAGAGAGGTTATGAATCACAGCAACTGGATGTTTTTTCCAGAGACATCAAGAACGTATATATGATTTGGAACCACTAACAAACCGAAATGTAATGTCAATACCATTTAACAGAATACTGAATCAGTTTCAGATTTCAGATGTCAGAATCAGTAGAGAGACTTACAGATGTGAATCACACCAACTTTGTTATTTCCTAACAAATCAGAAATTCTTCCATTGTACATGCAGCAACACACATAGGATTTTAATTGTATATCAGCTTCTGTTGCTATACATGTTGTGATTCAATTTCAGAATGGAAACAGATTCAGATATAGTTTGCACAGGTATGTATGTTTAGTTTCATATCAGCCTCATATTCAGATTTGAGATCTAGCTTGCATAATATATATATATATATATAGTCCTAGTTTCACATCCGATTTCAGTTTCAGATATCTCATATTGCAGAATCTGATTGAATTGATTTAGATGTTGACATACAGATTCACTGTCCGATTCATGAGCATTTCTACACAACTACATTGTATCAGCTATTCGATCTCAAAACATATATAATTGGGTAGTAAAGTTGTTATTTATATTTGGTCCAAATGTACTTGCCAACCTGAATCATGGCCTAGCTCACTCTGTTTCTTGGAATATGTTGATGTTGAAGTGTGTATATATACATTTGGTGGGTTGTTTCCAATATAGCACATTGTCACTTGAGTCTCGAATAACAAGTGGTTGATGGGAACTGACCGTGGGTGTAGTAAGAAGGTAACAAAAAAAAAAAAAAAGATTGACTCTGAAGTGTTTTATTCTGTTTTATGTGAAAGATCCCTGCATGTCTGTTTTTCTATCCATTGTTTTCCAGATTCCTTTGCCTTTCTTTCTTTTGACTCTCTTGTTTGAAGAATTAAAAGGGCTGGATTCTCTCCATGGCATGTTCTTTATTTGATCCGATTTGATTGGTTCCAAAGGGAGTTTTGATTTGATGTGTAGATTCCTGTGAATTTTACAAAATTTATTTAGATGGTGGTGTAAAGAGCTTGGCTTTCTTTTCAAATCTATTGCTCTTTTGTGCAGAATTTTTTTGTTTTTTATTTTAAAGAACCTAGCTCGTGGTTGGTTTGTTTTGATTGGATTTGAAATGAGTTTTGCTCGATCCAAGAAATGATGCATGAAACAGCTAGAAGGCTGTAGGTCTTTAAAAAAAAAAAAAAAAAAAGAATCTAAAGCAAGTTTGATTGGATTTGAATCGTATTATGTTCTGATTCGTCGGCTCTTTGTCAATTACATATAAGAGCGCTCTCTTTTGCTAATCTCTTTTTACGGTGCAAGGTTAACAAAATCTAATCATTTCATTTGGTTTGATTTTATAGGTTTTGAATTGGGATTTGGTCAAATTCATGAATGGAATTTTTTATTAGTTTGGTGGGAGGAGGGGGGTGGTTGACTGATGAAGAAGAGAGGGAAAGGGCTATTGTCATGCAAGCGATGACAGCTTGTGTATCAGCTGTAGGGGAATACTGTCGCGTATATATGTTTAGACAGCTGGCGTGACATGGAGATGATGAGCAGGCGAGGTTCATCAACTCTATAATTCGGGCGACAGAAGTGGATTGTATAGCTCAACTCAAGATGAGTCGAGATGCTTTCTTTGAGTTGTGTACTACCCTTCGTGAGAAGACACATTTGCATGACACCCGTCATGTCAGTCTCGAAGAACAGGTGGTTATATTTCTTCATACAGTTGGCCATAATGTTCGCAATAGGGTCATAGGGCATAGATTTATTCGATCCGGGAAAACCGTTAGCCATCACTTTAACCACGTTTCGGATTCTATTGTATCATTATACCCAGAGTTTGTTAAACAGCCAAGCTCAGAGACACCATCCGAGATTCAGACGAATATCAGTTGGGCTTCATACTTTCAGGTATCAATTTCAATGACAATCAATGTATATGTACGTTGCTATACTCATACTCTGAATAACAAATCCGACCCTAAAATAAATTTGACATAATGTATGTAGGACTGTGTTGGTGTAATTGACGAGACACATATACCGGCTCTGGTCCAGTCTGCAGATCATGCGAGCTTCCGCAATCAAAAAGGATTCCTCTCACAAAATGTACTCGCGGCATGTTCGTTTAACATGAATTTCCTTTACATATTAGCCGGTTGGGAGGGTTCAGCCTTGGATGCGCGGGTGCTACACAATGCTCTGACCCGATCAGATGATCTATTACATGTCCCGCATGGTACTGGTTACATCTCTCCTAGATTACCCATCCATTTCATATTCACAAAATATTCGAGTGTCCATTTCATGGAACATTCATTTAAATGTGTAGGGAAATACTATGCTGTCGACGCTGGATATGCGCATTCACCCGGTTTTATGGCTCCATACCGCAGCATGCGATAAGACTTACAAGAGTATCGAACCAGGAGAGCGCCTGCGAATATGAATAAGCTGTTTAATTACCGACATGCACAATTACGTAATGCAATCGAGCGTTGTTTTGGTGTACTGAAAAACAAATTTCCCATATTGAAGACGACCATTCCGTATAAGTTTCACACACAATTGAAAATTATTGTAGCGTGTTATGTTCTACACAATTTCATATGATTCGTACTTCAGTCTCGTGATGATGGATCTTTTCCTGTAGAGGAGAGTAACCCAACACCTCATGAGGTGTCAGCAAATGACGAAAGGCAATGGTTGCTACGCGTCACTCAACAAGAAAATGATGCTTGGAATCATGTGCGGGATGATATTGCTGCTCGAATGTAGGCAGATGCGCAACAGAACAGTAGGAGTAGATAGTCAATTTACTTTTACTTCTCCCTTTTGCAATTTTACCTGCAAATCGAACAATACTTAAATCCTCGCAATATTTATTACTTAACTATGGAAATATAGCTGTGTTGCACATGAATGCACTATTTTTTTGCTCAACAATGTCTCATTCTCAACAGAATAAGATTGACTTTGAATGTAATTAATGTGTACTTAACATGTGTTGTATGCATAGGTGACATGGCAGACCCAAGGTCTAATGATAGTTCAACACCGACACAATCACCGCTTAGGACACCTGTGATGCCGATGCGAAGTTCACCATGTGGGAAGACAATCAAATCCCTCGCTGAGCCTCTGTCTCGAGCGGCTAAAATTAAATGGAGTGCTAAAATGGATCAAGTGCTTTTCAACGTCCTGCTAGAACAGGTTGCTTTGGGACATAAGGCAGATAATGGTTTCAAGAGGGAAGCCTACCAAGTAACAACAGAAGAGGTCATGAAGCATACGGACCTACCTGTCAACTGGCAGAATGTGCAGAACCGTCTGAGGTATTACAAGCACGAATATATTGCAATCAGGGACATGCTAGCAGTTAGTAGGTTCGGATGGGATAATGAGCGCATGGTCGTTACGGCCCCTGATGAGGTTTGGGAGGATTACCTGAAGGTATGAATTATATAAATGCATCATCTATAAGACATTCACAAACCCATCATTCGAATATATTTTTCCTAACTTACAACTACATTTTACGGTTGCAGTCTCACCCGCGTGCTACACATCTATGCGGGAAAAGGATTGAGAGAATGGATAACCTTGCGGTCATCGTCGGCTCCGATCAAGCAACTGGACGATATGCGCAAGGAAGTACGACTATGGCCGCGTCATCCTCTAGGATTCAGCGAGATCTCAATGAGTCCTAGAGAGACGCTGAAGATGATCTGGAGGATACTATTGACCTCTCTGAGGGCCACGTAGCGGACTCGCCAGGCGTAAATTTTTCCTCAGATACTCCATCGATGGGAAGACATGGAACCCGTGGCACTTCTAGTCAGACTCCAGAGTCTGACTATAACCGAGATGGGGGTGCATCAAAGAAACGTATGCGGCCTCCTCGTCCCTGCGATGTACTCGGCATCTCCCTTAATACTGTTGCAGAGGCAATGCGCGATCTTGGCCTCGGCAAGGAGGTAAATTGTACTACAAAGGTACTTGATGTTCTTGAGGAGGTGCAAGGGTTGACCAACTCAGAATTTATCAAAATTGGGCAACTGTTGAGCCGGGACGAGAGGCTGGCATCGTTTTTTGTCAGTCTTCGACCCGAGAGGCGCGTTGAGTGGCTGCGAAGAACACTCCGCGAGAATGATCTCAATGCAGGAGTTGGGTCGGTCTGACATGCTCTTACCCGTCATTGTGTTGATCTATTGTTTTATGGGACTGTAATAACTTTTTATACGCTGGGGACTGTTTGTTTGATGTTTGTTTTTTTTTTTTTTGATGTTTGGATGACCAAATTGGTATATCGTGTATACCAATTTGATAGGTGTGCTAATACTCTGATTTTATATATTATATATATATTCTGCCACATGCTTGTTGCTCAGCAAATTAAGACAAATAGAGCCACACACATCGTATGGACGAAGGGTACGTATTATCAGTTATTTGAAATTCAAATCGTAAGATCATATTTTTGATTTATTTGTCATGAGACAATTTGTTTTATAGAGTATTGCACATTCAGACTTGCCGCACCTTGAACATGGTACTAATATACATGTCAATGTAGATGGCAAATGAGAAATACTATGTTGTTCTCGTGGGCCGTCGACCGGGCATTTATCTGACGTGGGATGATGCTAGGTTGGAGGTTGAAGGATTCAGCGGAGGGAGACATCGAACATTCAAGAATTGGAGGGAAGCGGTTTCCTGCTGGGAGAGTTACTTTGGTGGGATTGGTGCACAATTGCGGACTGCGACAGAAACTCATGCGGTTTATGTCGCCGCATAGTTAGACGAGGTTGACATCCATCGTTCGTCGACTTCGTCTATCCATCAGTCGACCCATGGCAGGGTTTCCAGGTCCACGACGACGGATGATCTTGGCCCATCCTATGGAGAGAGTTTTCCGTGGACTTCTGATTGGCATTCTCGTTATTTTCTTTGCCTTACTTATCATTATTAAATTCTAGCTGTAGAGGTTTTGTAACATAATGAATATTATTTTTTGGATCTCTTTTTTTTTTTTTTTTTTTGATGGAGTTTGATTGTATGTTTTCTTAGCTTTTTTCTTAGCTTTCTTTAACTTAGCTTTCTTTACCTTTATCTCAGATTGTATGGTTTTTTTTTTTTAGCTATCTTTCATTGCAGATTTACCTTAGAGTGTATGGGTTTTTATATATGCAGATTGTATAGTTTTCTAACCATTTTTTGGAGGGAGTAACCCTTACGATAGCAGGGTGGGGCCCACATAAGACCATTGCAGCAGGAATGGATTGACTACTCCTGACACCAGCCATTAGCTGGTGGTCGGTGCTCCGTAGGGCCCACCATGATGTATGTGTTTCATCCATGACGTCCATATATTTTTACATATCATTTTATGATATGATAAAAAAAAACATGAAGCACATCTCAATCTCAGGTGGACCACATTACAGGAAACAGCTAGAATGAATTTTGACCATTAAAAGAGTTTTGGGAGCCATATTAGTTTGGATTTCGGGATATTTATTTTTACCCTCCATCTGGGCCTTCTTGACCATATCAACAGATAGGATGTCAAGTAAACAGTACAGTGGGCCTTATGGAGGATTTTAATTGTGAATATCCCACGCTATGTTTTGTCCTGTGGTGTAGCCGGCCTAAGATTTATATCCCTATCATATTTTGTATCAAGTCCTAATATGATCTGTAAAAATGGTTGAACGGATGTGATGAAACACGTACATCATGGTGGGACCCACAAAGCACCGACGACCAGCCACAGGGCTGGTGTCAGGGGGAGTAGCCAATCCGTTCCCATTGTTTCTAACCCAACCGCCTGCTAGAAATCCTGGGATGGGATCTGCCCGGCCAAACAGCGTGGGTGTAAATTTGGGAGGGATTGCTGCAATCCCACGGCTAACCAAACAGGCCGATTTGTACATTCCGTGGGATATGGCCCACATCCCATGGACGATCCAAACAGACGGACCATTTCCGTCCCGGGATTGGTCCATCCCAAGGGATTCCCAGCAGTCCACTGACACCACCATCATTACCTTAAATTTGATCCCATCCCTCGTAATACCGTGGGATCTGCCTGGCCAAACAGGCCCTCAATCTCAAAACGCTAACCCAGCTCAGCATGGGGGCTTGACCGTATGGCTTTGTGTTGAAACTCTTGTGAGTCTACCACTAATCCGTGAGTAAGACCCAATCAGATGAGTTCAAAAGATACACACATGGCTATATGCCATCTCAACAATAATAATAATAATAATAATAATAATAATAATAATAGGTCAATGAACGTAAAAGAATGAATTCAAGTACAAAGGCCTTTTTGGTGATGTAGACTTAAAACTCTCTTGCAATTCAGTTCATTTTAATCCGTACAAAATTAAATGGGTTGATTGAAATAAAGTTTTAATGTGTGAGTTCAAAAAGAGCTCTTTTGTGAAAATTTGGATTCCTCTCAAATTTAATAAATCACTTCAATTCTTAGCTACCAAACAATGAAAAAAAAAAAAAACAAATCCCTGTAAATCCCTCTTATTCTTATTTCATACTGCGAAAACATGGGTTTGATGTTCTGGCTTTGGGAGGTCTTGATAGACCTGTTTATATGTCAACCAGCGTAAGATGCTCCAAGGGAGGAACATTTTATTATGAAAATCCCCGTACCATGATACTAAGGGCCTGTTTGGGCGGTGGGATTAGAAGGGATCAAGTGGGATGGGATTCATGTGGTCCTGTGCCAATTTCACTCCACGTTTGGGAAGAAAGGAAAAGCTTGGACTTACATTAAGGGCCTGTTTGGGCGGTGGAATTAGATGGAATTAGGTGGGATTGGATTCAAAAAACATAATTATTAACCATGGCAGGGATTGTCCCCTGCTGCCATGGGATAAGATTACTGCCATGCTTTGTTGATAATATGGTGGTACATTGAATGGATATACCCACCGTCATTTGATATTATTAAGAATAATATACATGTGTTATATCTAAACCGTTCATTTGTTTTGCAACCTCATTTTATGGCATGAGCCTAAAAATGAGGTAAATCCAAAGCTTATGTGGCCCCAAAGAAGGCTTCAATGGTAAGTATTCAATCTCTGTTGCTTTCTATGGTGGGGTCCACTTGAGATTTAGATTTACTTGATTTTTTTGCCTATGCTTTAATATAATCTCGATAAATGGGTGGACAGTGTGGATATAGCCCACACATCATAGTGAGACCTACACAACTTGCTAACATTGAGTGAAATTGGCACGGACCCGTACAATTCCATTTAATGTAATTCCAAGCTTTTCCTTTCTTCCCAAACGTGGAGTGAAGGACCACGTGAATCCCATCCCACCTGATCCCTTCTAATCCCACTGCCGAAACATGCCCTAAATGGATTGCATTGGGTCCCGTGCCAATTTCACTCAATGTTAGCAAGTTGTGTAGGTCCCACTATGATGTGTGGGCTATATTCACACTGTCCACCCATTTATCGAGATTATTTTAGAGCATAGGCGAAAAAATAGGTAAATCTAAATCTCAAGTGGACTCCACCATAGAAAGCAATGGGGATTGAATACTTACTGTTGAAAGCTTCTTTGGGGCCACATAAGTTTTGGATTTACCTCATTTTTAGGCCCATGCCATAAAATGAGGTTATAAAACAAATGAACAGTTTAGATATAACACATATATATTATTCTTAGTAACATCAAATGACGGTGGGTATATCCATTCAATGTACCACCGTATTATCAACAAAGCATGGCAGTAATCTTATCCCATGGCAGCAGGGGGCAGGGAATCCGGTTAATAATTATGTTTTTTTTTTTAATCCAATCCCACCTAATCCCTTCTAATCCCACCGCCCAAACAGGCCTTAATGTGGCCACCAAAAGCACGGTAAGTGGTTCTGATCACCAACAGCCGACTCCTAATCCTAAGGACATTTTCCAGTGGTCACGCGGACTAGTAAAATATTTTGGCATTGTGTAATAATTTATACACAGGCACCACGACATTGTATATTCTACACACAGAAAACTAAAAATAAACCGTCAAAATCGAGAGGTTTAACTTAGATGGACCATAAACCTAAATATTATACTTTTCTAATAAGCTAAATAGTCCATTGTTGGACATCAAATGGACGGTTGAAATGAAAAGTTACCAACGGTCCACCTTTAGAAAATAAATGTCCAATAATCAAAGACTCAAATAGTTTAAACAAACTGAATTTGGTATGATAATATATCTACAGTGATTCAAGAAATTATATAGTTTAGTATTAATTGATACATGCCACTCATACCATTTCTGTGCGCCTGCGTATCAACCTTCATAGTCTGCCGGAGTATATATCAATCTAAATCCCTCAACTCGAACCTGGTCTCCCCTCCAATCTCATTTCAAATCCGCCCTCCCAAACGGATCTCACAGAGAGAGAACGAGAGAGAGAGAGAGAGACCATGAACAAAGCAGCGATGCTTGGCAGCAGGAAAAACTCTCTTCCAGCAGCAGAAACACCTCACCCAAAGACCCAAACGAAGAAAAAAGCAAACCCCAGAAATCCATTGAAGGAACTCAACACCACCTCTTCTTCTTCTTCTTCCACCTCCATTGAAGCCCCAAGGGGCTGTTTCAGGTTCCTTCTCTCTTCAAATTCCTCTTCCAAAACTACCCTCCCCAGATCCAAATCCCTCACCAAAACTCCCAAATCAGCCCCAAATGCGACTCAAAAAGCTGCTTCGAACCCCAGACTCAAACCCCCCCAGAAAAATCCCACGAAACCCAGATCACAGATTCCGAAGAAACCGAGAAGCTCGTATCTCCTTCACTGGCAAAATGGTAAGAAATCTGGTTCCCGAGGGCAATCCTCAGCAGAGAATGATGCAGGTAAGCTTCCCCAACCGAGTTTTGCTGCGGTTTTGGATGAGAATGGCACTCCTGTAAATAAGTTGGCATCTGGTTCTTGTTCGGATTCCACTGATGATACGATTTTGGGAAGGCTATCCGTAATCCCACCTCCTAATATGAGGTTTAGGGCATTTTTTGACATGAATGGCAGTCCTGTTAATAAACTGGCATCTGGGTCGTGTTTGGTTTCTACCCCTAGCAAGGCCTTGGAAGAGCACTCTACAACACCTCCTCTGCTGGCCTCTATATCTCCAAAAATCGATACTGTTAAGCCTGCAACGCCTCCTCTGCTGGTCTCTATATCTCCAAAAATTGATAACATTAAGCCTTCTGAGCTGAGCTTTCGGCCAGTTTTACATATCAGTGGCACTCCTCTGAATAAACTGGCATCTGGGTCTTGTTTTGTTTCTACCCCTGACAAGGTCATGCAAGGGCATCACTCCACAATGGCACTGCCCGACATGAGTTTCAGGACAGTGAATAGCACTCCTGTAAATAAACCGGCATCTGGGTCTTGTTTAGTTTCTACCCCGGACAAAGCCTCGGAAGAGAACTCCACAATCACACCCCCAGTTCAGGCCTCGATATCCCCAGAAATCCAATGTGGGTCTTCTTTGGTTTCGACTCCCTCATGTTTTGCTGCGGGCCATGTTATTGTCGGTGTCTCTGACAGGAGGAAATGCAGGCCAAGAGGACTCTTGACCGTCGGGGAAGAGGTTGAGATTCTGGGGTTTTGTGATAACAGGGCGTCATTGATCCCTGTGCCTGCTGAGGCATCCATGCATTGGCACTTGTCACCTTCTGAGTCTGCAAAAAAGGGCGTGATTCATAATGGGTCGCCTGAGCTTGAAGGGTTGGTGGGCCCCACTGCATTGGTTGATGTGGGGTTTTCAGATGGTGGCAGCAGCGTTAGGCTGTCTATGGTTGCTTCCCCTGCTGAGGCTTCTATGAATTGGAAGTTGGCTCCTTGTGGGGGTGAAAGGAAGGGTGTCAATCAGAATGGTTTACCTGAATTTGAAGGATCTGTGGGGCCCACTGTATTGGGAGAGGAGGGTCACCTGGGGTCCTCTGATGGCTGTAGTAGTGTTAGGGTGTCTATGGTTCGCCCCCCTGCTGAAGCTTCTATAAATTGGTTGTTGTCTCCTTGCGACGCTACAAAGAAGGATGTTCTTGAAAAGGGGCCACTTGAATTTGAAGGATTGGTGGGACCTGCTAGACTTGTTTCAGAAGCTTCGCGTTCATCTGGTCATGAGTTTTGTGGTTCTTCAATCACTAATGCTGCTAGTCCTTGTCCACCAATTGTAGAAGGTCAAGCAACTTCATATGGACATAAAGTTCTTGTGCCCCAGGAAGAGATAGGATATCGATATGATCAAATGATAGAGAATTCTCCTTTTTCTGGGGACTCCTGGGCCAGTCACAATGTCATTTGTACACCAGTTTCAGATTCGAGTTCAGGAAGACAGGTGGGGTTTTCTTGGTCGAAATTGGAGGATCTTTCTGACTGTCGGTTTGAACTTAATTCAATGGCAGAGATCCTTGAAACCATGAGCTTGTCTCCAAAGGGGCAGGTTGAACCTTGTGACCAGACTGGTGTGTTGCCTTCGCGTGGTCTGAATTTTCAGCTATCATGTCCAGTAACGCCTTCCAATTCCATTGATCGAGCCCAGCTACTAAAGCCTTTGAACGATCAAAAATTTGGAAGAGAAGAATTTTGCAGATGGGAGGGAGGGGCGTCCAGTTCAAAATTTGAGAATACTTCTCAAATGAGGATATCATGGAGGGAAGGACTAGTTAGTAGGATTTTTGAGATGGATGAATTGGATTGCTGTCAATGGCTTTCAGAAGAAGAGGAAGATGATGATTATTGCAAGAATGATCAGTTTAATTCTGATTTTGGTCTTGAATTCGATCAAAATGCAAGTAATTCTGCATCAACTGATCAAAATGATCAGAGGTTAACCAATGGCTTTGGATCTACGGAATTTGTGTATGATGTACAAGATGATGAGAAAACTGAAGTGAAGCTTCCTCCTCCTGAACCCATTTCATGTGCAGAATCCATAAGCACAGATGGAGGTGGACTGGTTGCATCAGGTGATTCAGATTGGACTCTCTGCTACAAAAACCACTTGTTTGAAGTATAATTTCCTCTTTTCATCTTGCTGTACGTCATTCTAATCTCTATTTCAGTGATCTGATTTCAGATGGAATCATGGAAGATGAAATGAGTATTTGATAGTATTCGTGTAAACTGTAGTTCTGATGTTCAACAGTGTGCAATTCAAGTTCTTCAAAGTTAGGTTCCTGTCTTCTTCATTTCCTTGCAAAACTAAACACAATTTAGCAGATGGTGTTGCTTTGAGGAATCTAAGCAGATGTCAGATAAACATGGGGTGTTCGCTGGCAAATAAAGCATAGCCAAAGCACCCTAACATTTTGATGGGCTAGATTCTGATATGAACTTACCATTGTGTCAACTCATCCATGTTACCTGTTTGGCATACACGAACTCCAGCCTAGAACATCAAAATCATGGCCCCACTGTGAATGTGTAGCTGGAAAATCACTCTGATCGAGCATCCCGACCATCTGAATAATGGCCATATTAAAAAAGCAGTTGCCAGATTGAATTTAGTTTATGGAATCAGATGGTGGAGATGGCCTCTATGTGAATCAGGCTGTGCTCCATCCATAGTAGTGCCCGCTGGTTTGATGGTGTAGGTTGGCGTGCATGTATGTAGATCATGTGTGTTGTTAATGAGTTGCTACATAATAATACCTGTTACAAAAAAGCACACTTTGATGTCTAGTCTAGCTGCATTTTCATAAATTGAAAACATGACAGTTAAAAAAATAATTCAATAGAGTCATATGTTTGAGCAGTATTGAAACAGCTGTAATTGTAGGACGTTCATAACAATGTAAATATCTTTCTCAATTCAGTTCAGTTGTTTACATCAGATATGCAAGAAAAATGAATAAAGCTATCATAGACTTTTGTTACTTTTGGCACCGAGTCGACTTGACTAAGAAGATTCTGGTCTCGTTTAGAGGGTATAGTTCGGCTTCTTAGTAACTGAGAAAATTTGATTAAATACCAAGGAAACTCGAATGAATGCTTAATTTAGTCAACTAAGACTCAATAAATTTACCAGATGACAAAAAACTAGAGAACCAATCAAATTAAGGATCTTTGATGCGGACACCAGGCTATTCAAAGTATATCAACGCAGGAGGCGTGCATTACCCGTGTCAATGTGGTTAGATGACGGATATGGGTCGGGTCTCTAGAGGTTGAAGACCTTACACATGTGTTTGTGACATGTGTAAGTTGTTTAGGGGAGACATTTGGACCATTAGATCGCGAGGATGGTGTGATCGGACCGTTGGATCGTCACGGCCCACCTTCATTACGCCACCTTCATGGCGCTATCATCGGGGCCCATCAGGCATCTTGAATTTGTATTTAGTCTATAAACATTTGATTTATTTAAGTTTTGAGACAGTTTGTGCACAATTTTGTGCAAATTTCTTTTTTTTTTAAAAACTTTTTTTAGTAGGAGTATTTTGATAATTTCATGTGATTACGAATTTATAAGGGTTGCCCTAAACCTATAGCATGTTATGTTATGTTTATGAAAAAGAAAAAGTGAGCTTTTTGCTTCTGACAATTTCGTCTTCGACTTCCAGTGATTGGAAGAGGGCGTGAGGCCCAGGTAAACAATTTCCCATCCTCTACTTCTTTCTCATTTTCTCTTTTCTTAAGGTACTCCTTTCTTTAACCCCATTCTCTTCCTTTTTTCCTATAATCTTTAGATTTAGAAGCCAAATCTTGTTTCTTTTTTATTTAAATCATTAGATCTCAAAAGATTTTCATCCCCATATAAAACCCATAACCCAAATCTAAATTTGAAGAACCATGAATTCTTTTCTGAATTTTTCAGATTTCCCAATCCAGGGAATTCCTATTTTTCTGAATTAGAAAATCCACTTGGATCGTTGGACGGACCTATTGCAAGACTGATGCACTATCTTTCGCCGGATCCAGCTTAACTCAAATTTTAAGATTCAATACTTCATGTTTGTGATGGATGGCCATAATCAATACTATATTAACCTTATTTCTTTCTTGTTTTATGATGTATAAGGCTGATATTTTATTTGTTTTTTGAAGATTGCATAAATCTGCCCCTTTCATATACCATGCTCATTTAAGGTTGGATTAGGTTGTCCTACATCAATTTTTGGTATTAAAGCTTAGGTCCTTACATTGGGTCGTCTTAGATC
The DNA here is from genome assembly GCF_029962835.1 of Magnolia sinica. Classification (NCBI taxonomy): domain Eukaryota; kingdom Viridiplantae; phylum Streptophyta; class Magnoliopsida; order Magnoliales; family Magnoliaceae; genus Magnolia; species Magnolia sinica. Next base: position 94,074,275 of record NC_080575.1, read on the forward strand.
GAGTTATCAAGAGTCTAGATTTTTATTTATTATTTTTTTTTCTAGGGTTTCATGCATCGCATATAGAGTCTAGATTTGAAATTTTCAGATTCGCACAAAAAAGAAAAGAAAAGGAAGTCTAGATCTGAATTTTTCCACATTTGCATCATTCTAAAGGTTAGGATCATCGGTGTCTATAGTCTTGTGTCAAAACAATCTCTTAGAGTTGTGTTTTAGGAAACCTAAGTTGAGTCTTATTGTGTATGCCCACTCGGACTGGTAGAGGATTTGGTCTACACCCGATTTTCAATATAAAACAGTTGACTACGATGACGAACACGATCAACCAACGTTCGGCCGCCATTGAGGCGCAATTTAGGAACACGAATACCCGTATGGATCAGATAGAAGCATTCCTAAGAGAAATCTCCGACATTAGAGGGGATGAACAGTCTCACGTAGGGGGAGTAGTTGAAGAACAGGTAGGAAATCGTGGTAGAGGTCGTAGAACACGTGGCCGAGGGGTAGGACATGGAGGGGCGAGAAATCCGCAGCCTGCTGTCGAATATCAAGACCGTTATGATGTCAATGAGAAGGTCTTAAAGAGTATTAAAGTAGATGCTTTTAGTTTTGATGGGCGTCTTAACCCAAAATCATTCCTTGATTGGTTAGCGGACATGGACCATTATTTTGAATGGTATGAGATGTCTGAAAACCGACAGGTGCGGTTTGCGAAAATGAAACTTGTGGGTCAAGCTAAATTTTTTTGGACAAATACGGAGCTTAGGATCAAGAAATCAGGAGGTGTCTCAGTCGTGCATTGGGTAGAGATGAAAGAGTTATTAAAGGAAAAATATCTTCCTCTCTCTTACCGTCAAAAGCTCCTAGATCAATGGCAAGCATTACGCCAAGGATCTATGTCGGTTGCAGATTACATTGCAAAATTTGAGGAGTATATGATGCAGTGTGATATTCAGGAGGATCCCTTAGTGACGCTGGCGCGTATCAAGGTGGGTCTTCGCATGGATCTTCAGCGTGAACTTATGACCCATGCTGTGAGTGACTTGGATCAGGCTTACCAAGTTGTATAGGAGTTAGAGCTTTACCTAAAGTCTCCTGTCACGAGGCGCTTTGAGTCCCGAGACTCTACTGTTAGATCTGGTTTTCAGGGAACCAAACCTAACATTGGAAGTCAGCCTAGGGCGTAGGCTACTGCGCCGCCTAAGCCTGAGGATGATAAGAGAAAAGGTGTCCTTGGTTCCAATCCTGGCAGTGGTAGTCATTTTAGATGTTATGAGTGCGAGGTATAGGTCATTTCGCATACCAGTGCACGGCAAAGACTCGCGGGAAAGCCTTAGTCATAGACGAGTTAAATGAAAGATGACATGGGTGATTATGAAGTTGAGGAAAATCACCCAGAGATGGGTGCTAGTGATTATGAAGAAAAAGAACCAGAGACTGCACCACTAGCTGTAGTTAGATGTGCTTTAGCGCAGGCCAAAGAGAGTGATGATTGGCGCATAAGCACAATTTTCTACACGTTTATCAAGAGCGATGACAAAAATTGCAAAGTCATCGTGAATAGTGGTAGTTGCACCAACGTGGTTTCAGCTAGCACAGTCACTCGTTTGGGTTTGAAGTCCATCCCTCACCCTCAACCCTACAAGGTTTTTTGGGTTGACACGTCTTTTATGCCTGTGTCCCAGCAGTGTTTAGTCCCCATCCAAATCGGTTCATATAAAGACATGTTGTGGTGTGATGTTTTACTTATGGATGTAGGTCACATCATTTTAGGGAGGCCGTGGTTATGCGATAGAGATGTCACGATTTTTGGTCGCTCGAACGTGTGTACATTCACGCATGAGGGCAAGAAAATCAAGATTAATCCGTTGCTACCCAAGAGCCACACGGACAAGGCTAGGGATGTGAAAACGAGTGAGTCAAGGAAGGATGTGAGGAAATCTATTCCGAAGTCTCTACATATCATAAATGCAAAAGAGTTTGAGGAAGAGACAGAGGATGATTCGACGGTGTACGCCCTAATGGCTAGGGAAGTTACACCCCAGGTTCATGTAGAGTAGGTGACTTCGATTCTTGAGGAGTACAGTGATGTATTCCCCGAGGATTTAGCGGATGAGTTTCCACCTATGCGGGACATCCAACATGCCATTGATCTCGTCCTGGGGTCTTCTTTACCGAACCTTCCTCATTACAGGATGAATCCTGCAGAGCATGCAGAGTTGCATAGACAGGTAAATGAGCTCCTGCAAAAAGGTTTCATCCATGAGAGCATGAGTCCATGTGCCGTACCAGCGCTATTAACGCCTAAGAAAGATGGTACGTGGCGGATGTGTGTGGACAGTAGGGCCATTAATAAGATCACGATCAAGTATCGGTTTCCGATACCAAGGCTTGATGATATGTTAGACATGATGGCCAAATCCATCGTTTTTTCCAAGATAGACCTCAAGAGCGGGTATCACCAGGTACGCATACGCCCTGGAGAGGAGTGGAAGACAGCCTTTAAGACGAAGGATGAGTTGTACGAGTGGTTGGTCATGCCCTTTGGCTTGACTAATGCACCCAGTACTTTTATGCGTGTGATGACCAGGTTTTGAGACCCTTTATGGGAAAGTTCTTAGTGGTTTATTTTGATGACATACTCATATATAGTACCACTAAAGAGCTGCATCTCGACCACTTAGGCAGGTCTGTAGTGTCTTGAGGGCAGAGAGGTTATGTGCGAACCTTAAGAAATGTTCGTTCTTGTCTGATAGGGTTGTCTTCTTAGGATTTATAGTGTCGTCTGTAGGGATGCGAGCAGATCTAGAAAAAGTCAAGGCCATAGTTGACTGGCCTGAACCGCGGAACATACATGAAGTGAGAAGCTTTCATGACTTAGCCACATTTTATCGTTGGTTCATTCGAGGGTTTAGCACTATTATGACTCTCATTACTGATTGCATTAAAAAGGGAGAGTTCATATGGTCTAAGGTCGCAGTTAAGGCATTCAAAGTTATTAAGGGCAAGATGATAGAGGCTCCCGTCATGCGTCTTCCAGATTTTTATAAAGTCTTTGAAGTAGCGTGTGATACTTCAAGCATAAGTATAGGAGGAGTATTAAGCCAAGAGGGTCATCCAGTTGCCTATTTCAGTGAGAAACAGAATGAGGCAAAACAAAAATATTCTACCTATGACAAAGAATTTTATCCGGTAGTGCAATCGCTACGTCATTATCTTCTACCGCAAGAATTTGTCTTGTTTTCTGATCACGAGGCTTTGAGGTATTTGAATTTCCAAAAGAAGCTTAACTCAAGGCATGCCAAGTGGGCAGCGTTTCTTCAGGAATATTCATTTGTCTTGAAACATAAAGCCGAGATCGAGAACAAACCAGCCGATGCCCTTAGTAGGAGAGTGACATTACTTAACTCCTTGAGTGTAGAAGTTGTCGGATTTGAGCAATTGAAAGACGAGTATCCCATGTGTCCAAATTTTGGGAGAACATACGTGTCACTCTTAGGTGCCTAGCATAGTTTGGGTGAGTTCGTGCTGAAAGATAGTTTCCTTTTCAAAGGAGACCGACTTTGTATTCCTCGCATTTCCCTTTCGGGATTTCCTTGTTTGGGAGCTTCATGCTGGACATTTTAGTCGAGATAAGACCATCGCCCTAGTGGAGGATCGATTTTATTGGCCAAGTCTCAAGTGAGACGTAGCCAAAATTTTAGGGCAGTGTCGAACATGTCAACTGGCAAAACAGAAGAAGCAGAATACTGGATTGTATACGCCATTGCCAGTGCCAATGCCAGTGCCAGTGCCACACGTACCGTGGCAAGACATCAGTATGGATTTCGTGCTTGGACTTCCCAAGACAAATAGAAAGCACGATTCCATTTTTGTGGTCGTGAACCGTTTTTAAAAAATGGCTCACTTTCTCCCTTGTTCTAAAACCTCAGATGCGTCCAACATAGCCAAGATTTTCTTTGAGGGGGTAGTTCGATTATATGGTTTGCCTAAGACCATAGTGTCTGACAGGAATGTCCGGTTTATTAGTTATTTTTGGAAGACATTATGGCATATGATGGGTATGAGACTCCAGTTCTCGTCTACCTACCATCCTCAAATTGATGGCCAAACTGAGGTTATGAATCGAAGTCTCGGAAATCTACTACGATGTTTGGTGGATGAACACATTAAAACTTGGGACTTAGTCCTTACAGTCGCCGAGTTTGCATATAACAGTTCAGTTAATAGGTCTATGGGTATGAGTCCATTCGAGATCGTTAGTGGTTATAAACCTAGACTACCCATAGATTTGTTACCTATGTCAGTCATCCAGAGGACCTTAGAGTCAGCCGATGCATTTTCCCATCACATTCATGAGTTGCATGTAGAGATTAGGAGGCGGATAAATGCTAGTGATGAACAATACAAAATTTCAGCTGACTTACACCTTAGAATTCAAGAATTTAATGAGGGTGATTATGTAATGTTTAGGATGAGGCTAGAACGATTCCCAAAAGGTACCGTTAAGAAGTTACAAGCACGCAGTGTTGGACCATTTAAGATTCTGAAAAAGATTGGGTCCAATGCGTATGTGATAGATCTTCCACCTTGCGTGGGGATTAGTTCAACATTCAATGTGGAGGATCTAATGCCTTGTTCAAGCCATCCCATAGACCCTAATTTTGTTACAAACCATTGGCCAATTTCTGAATTTTCTTCCCAACCTACACCACCTATGCCTACTATACCTGAGAAAAGAGAAGAAATTGAAGGAATTGTGGATGAGCAAATTGTTTCCACTCAGGACGGTGGATTTCAGATGTACTTAGTGAAGTGGAAGAACAGACCATCATCCGACTGTACATGGTTGACGGAAGCAGAATTGTAGCGACTAGATCCAGATTTGTTAGAAAAGCACAAGAGTTTTATCTCGCCGGAGTCGAGATCTTCTCAGCTGAGGGGAGTTGATGCGGACACTAGGCCATTCAAAGTATATCAACGCAGGAGACGTGCATTACCCATGTCAATGTGATTAGATGACGGATACGGGTCGAGTCTCTAGAGGTTGAAGACCTTACACATGTGTTTGTGACATGTGTAAGTTGTTTAGAGGAGACATTTGGACCGTTGGATCGCGAGGATGGTGTGATCGGACCGTTGGATCGTCACGACCCACCTTCATTACGTCACCTTCACGGTGCTATTATCAGGGCCCATCGGGCATATTAAATTTGCATTTAGTCTATGAACATTTGATTTATTTAAGTTTTGAGACAGTTTGTGCACAATTTTGTGCGAATTTTTTTTTAAAAAAAAACTTTTTTTAGTAGGGGTATTTTGGTAATTTCAAGTGATTACGAATTTATAAGGGTTGCTCTAAACCTATAGCATGTTATGTTATGTTTATGAAAAGAAAAAGTGAGCTTTTTGCTTCTGACAATTTTGTCTTCGACTTCCAGTGATTGGAAGAGGGTGTGAGGCCCAGGTAAACGATTTCTCATCCTCTACTTCTTTCTCTTTCTCTCTTTTCTTAAGGTACTCTTTTCTTTAACCTCATTCTCTTCCTTTTCTTCTAAAATCTTTAGATCTAGAAGCCGAATCTTGTTTCTTTTTATCTAAATCATTAGATCTCAAAAGATTTTCATCCCCACATAAAACCCATCACTCAAATCTAAATTTGAAGAACCACCAATTCTTTTCTGAATTTTTCAGATTTCCCAATCCAGGAAATTCCTATTTTTCTGGATTAGAAAATCCACTTGGATCGTTAGACGGACCTATTGCAAGACGAAAGTTCCATCTTTCGCCGGATCCAACTAAACTCAAATTTTAAGATTCAATACTTCATGTTTGTGATGGATGGCCATAATCAAATACTATATCAACCTTATTTCTTTCTTGTTTTATGATGTATAAGGCTGATATTTTATTTGTTTTTTTAAGATTGCATAAATCTGCCCCTTTCATATACCATGCTCATTTAAGGTTGGATTAGGTCGTCCTACATCAATCTTCCTTATCAATTATAGTTTCAGTTGAATGAACTCGACTTGTATATTTACAATGTTCTCCGTTCTCACATGGGCATTCATCTTTTGCCATTGAGGCAAACTCCAATGTATTTTAGTTACAACAGAAGCTTGAAACCTATCTTTTGTGTCCGGTGTTTTGGAAAAACATTAGGGGCCCATTTGGATGCACTTGCACCAAAAGGGGTTTCAAGCCTCGATGAAAGCCAATCTGGCATTTTAGAGCCTATTTTGTTGGGAGGGATGGTGAAACATTGGTTTGCAAAGTGCATCCAAACACATGAAAACCATGGTGGCTCAGAAGGGGGTTTACGCATCAAATGCCCCTTTTGAGGGTGCGTCCAAATGGGCCCTAAGTAGAGGAAAACTATTATATTCTACCAGTGCCTTATCATGTTCTAAAATGCAAGGGGCACATCTTCAGGATAATTAATCTGCATTGCTCCAGTAGTTCCGTGGCTATATATTTTTTGTGGAAAATTTGAATGCTTCGGTAGATGCTTTCAGAAATTGCATACACCTGTTTTGATCATTTTACATTCCCATATTAGCCCATCTTGGTATGTGGCCATCTCACACATGCCTGTTGACTAGTCTGCGGGAACCATTGGCTTGTTTTCATACCACCCATCCAAAAATGTCCACTAGTGTAGAAAGCTCAGTTATTGGATTGGCATGGTTTCTGAGAGAGGCGTTGGCCCTCCTTTCCTCGTAGCTCGACTGTCCTATACAACTGACATGTAGGTGGGAAGATGGGGTTGCATGCTAAGTTAGCAAGCTTGGCATGAAGTTTGCTGTAGGTGACCAGTTATCTTAAGATTCCCCATTTTATTTCCTATGCTATGCTATGTGCGTATGTGCAAATTAAGGGATGAAGAGTTAGTTATGATTGTTGGAAGGCATGGTGTCCAGTTGAGCTTTATGGGTCCATTGGATCTGGTCCCACATTTCCACATGCATGCCATGCGTATGACAAGTGAATGCGTGCCGGCCTATCAAATAACTTCTGGAGGAACAGTAATGCCATGTACAGCGAAAATCTAAGCAGTTGTGGCACATGCCCTCTTTGTTGTACAGGGAACCGGAGACTTGTTCGCATTCAACCAGAATAGGCCAGAGATAGGAGACTAGGATCTTCTTTTCTGAAATGTGGCAGTCCATCCATGGTGACAAACAACAGATGGAAGGCTTAGATCTCATTCAAGTTTTCCATATTAGCACGTTTGCTGCTCATGAATGTGTAAGAATCCATACACGTGTGCAACTAGCAAACCTCTTCATAGGGAAGCTCCATATTGACACGTTTCCTTTTTTTTTTTCCCTTCATTTTGAGAATCTTAATTTCTAAAGTCCAAGTAAAGAAACGAAAAAGGGCTAATTTCCAAGAAATTTAGGAAAAGTTGAAATGTCATTTCCAAAGGAAATAATAAAGGCTAATTAATAAAGGTGTTATTGTATTCAAAATAATAATAAGTCAAGGCCATTGAAGGTCTTAAAGGCAGGAAGTTTAACGGCAGGGAGATCTGTCTGCAAATAGGTCTATGATTGACAACCTTAGGAAGATCATTAGATGCTTCGAGCTGGTGTCAGGTCTCAAGAGTTACTCCGGAAAAACGTGAGTTGTTGGGAATTCATCTCTACTTGAGAATGAAGTCTCTCAGTTAGGTAGTATTTTTGGGTGTCATGTGGGGTCCCTTCCTTCTTCCTCGGTCTTCTTTCGTGTCGGGAAACCAGCTAAGCATCTGTTGGATAAGGTGGTTGAACGTATGGAGAAGAAACTTTCCCCTTGGAAGAGTAAATTTCTTTTTCTCAGGGAAAGAATCACCCTCATTGAGGCTTCTCTATCCAACCTCCCTCTTTACATCATGTCCTTGTTCCATTGTCCCAAATCGGTTATTTACAAGATTGATAAGCTCAGGAGAGATTTTCTTTGGCAAGGTGGAACGTCTTTGGGGTAAATTCCATCTGCTAAATTGGAAGTGTGTAGTCTTTATTCTGTTGGAGGTCTTGGGATTAAGCGGTTGGATGAAGTTAATGTGGCGTCGTTGGGTAAATGGGTTTAGAGATTTGGGGTCGAGGAGTTGTTTGTGGAGGTCCATTGTTGTGGCTAGATATGGCTCCTCCCATAGGAGTCGGTGGATAAAGGACTCGTCACTTTATCGTGCCGCCCATGTTTGAAAGGGTGTCACTCGGATTGCTCCAAAATTTTTTGTTAGCTTGGGTTTTGTCATTGGGGAAATCGGGCTAGGTTTTGGGACGATGTCTTGTGCAGGGAAGTCTTCCCTTAAGATCGGTGTTCCCAAGATTAGCTGGGATTTGTTCTGTCCTTGGAGTTTCGGTCACTTATTGTTTTTCAGGTTCCAAGGAAAGGGGAGTGTGGATTCCTCCTTACAGGCATAACTTGTTAAATGCAGAATTAGAGGACTTAGCCTTGCTCTTATATCTCATGGAGGGGTACATGCCATCTCATGGTGTTTCAGGTTCTCTAGTTTGGAGGTTTCATAAATCTGGGATCTTCTCCATGAGATCCTTCTATTCTCTAATCTCCCAATTTTCAGTCCAGGTGCTGGATTCTCACACTAGTCCAATTGGGGCCTACGACACTCCTCTAAAGTGGTGGCTTTCACTTGGCTTGTGGGCCAGAACTAGATCCTGACCGTCAACAACTTGCGCAAGAGTGCTATGGTGCTTCCAAATATCCATCTCCTGTCTCAAAGATGCAGAAGCGGTGGATCATTTTATTTATCCGCTGCCTTTTCGTGAGAGAAATCTGGAGCAGTGTCCTCTCGGCCTTTTATACTTCGTGGGTGATGCCAAATTCTATTGAAATGCTGCTTCAATTCTAGCTCATGAGTGGGGGGAAGGACAAGAGGTCCAGATGGAGAGGAGTGCTTCTAGCTGTTCTCTAGTCCTTGCGGGGCAGGAGGAATGGTCAGAACAAGAAATTTTCGTCGACTGGGGTTATTAGTAGGATGAATCTTTCTATCAGGGATTGGGTGCCTCAATTGGCTGCTTTTTCTCTTTTCTTTTCTTTTCTTTTGTCTTTATATATATATATATAATTTCTTTTTCTTTCAATTGATCTGATTTTTGGCTTTTGGTCTTGAATAAAATCAGTATCTTTCAAAATAATAATAATAATAAAGGCTAATAAAGGCAATCAATTGCAAATAAGATTTTTTGTGGAAATGCTGTATCTACCTTTCATTTCAGCGAATCCAAACATGCCCTTTAGGAGAACTATGCATTGGTTGATCCTTTGATATTTCTCTTGTGGGGCTTTTGATACAACGACCTTCCAATTGCATCTCCATAGTACCATTTTTATTATGGCGTTCATCGTTGTTTTATTTTCTCATGAAATCTTGATCATAAGATCATGTTTCGTTTTGCGGGCAATTCTCTTGCTAATGGATTATCGATGTGCACAGAAACCCAAGTTCTAGCTTACTCCAAAGGCCACTTTTCTTTTAAGAATTTGTTCCAAGCACTTTGCTCATTAGTCATTAGTCTCTCTCCCCGCCATGGGCTAAGGTTTGGGGAATGAATGCCTCCTATTGAGTGGAGGCTTTTTTGTGGTCTAATACATTGAACAAGACTTTTACAATTGATATCCTTCGAAAGCGCCATCGGTCAACAGGTGTTTGATGTGTAAAAAGGAATCAGAATATGCAACCATCTTTTCATTCAGTGTGAGGCAGTGTGGTGCATTTAGTCATTTTTCACAGCTTCTTTAAGGTTGATTGGGTTATTCCAGAATTCATGATGGGGCTCGTGGATGGACGGCACAGTGGTCCCTTTAAGGGCCTGTTTGGCCGGGCAGATTGGATGGTATTAGAGTGGATTGCACGGATTTCAAGGTAATGATAGCTGCGTCAGTGGATTGGTGCAAGATCTATGGGATTGCTATATCGGGTTTGTTTGGCACGCCCGACCAATCCCAGGATTAAACCTTCCAATCCCTTTCAATCCCTCGAACCAAACACGTCCCAGGCAATTTTGAAGGGATTAGGGTGGATTGGATGGGATTTAAAGGTAATGATGGTGAAGTTAGTGGATTGTCTTAAGATCCATGGGATTGCTATATCCCGGGATCAGGATCCCGTGTCTGTTTGGCACGCCTGGCCAATCCCGGGATCTATCTTCCAATCCCTTCCAATCCCATCCAATCTGCCCGGCCAAACAAGCCCTAAAACCAGTTGGTGGAATTCACTACAAATTCCAGGTAAGTACTGTCTTAAACGTTCAAAGCCTCTAGATTTGCAATTGAAGTCTTGAGGAGGTGGATGCCTTATCCTTCTATTTGAGCAAATGAGTCGGGTAGTCCAGTTTTTTGAAGCATTGAATTATCATAGCTCTTTGATGTATATGGTGGTGAATTGCAGTTCCATGGGCAGTTTCAATTGCATGTGTAGCTCTGATGACAAGGTTCCAACAAAAGCCAAATGAGTGGAACATTGTCAGGTAATCTACTCCGGGTACTCCAGTTTTTTTGAAGCATTGAATTATCGTAACTCTTTGATGTGTGTGTAGGTGAATTGCAGTTCCATGAACAGTTCCAGTTGTGTATGCAGCCTTTGATGACAAGGTTCCATCAAAAGCCCAATGAGCAGAACATTGTGAATGTTGAGGTTTGTCTCCTATAATGTTTGAGCAGTTAGGCACAACTTACCTCTCAAAGACACTTCCATATATGCGTTATTTTAGGCATGGATGCATAGTGTTTTGAGAAGGGCATCGAATGCAGCAATGCAATTCATTATTGAATGCTTAGAAAATCTTGTGACAGAATAATTGGTTCATTACTCTTTCACCCTTAGGGCGTGTTTGGATATGTGGATTCTGTTTGGAGTCCATGGATAATGTAATGATTACCCACTGATAATTTTCATAGTCACGGTAGAAAATAGGATTCCAAAAATGGGGTGCCTGTTTGGATAACAAGTCAAATTCTCAAATTCATTAGACAATAGTTACCTTGTTTCTTGCACCAGATAATTCTGACCGTAGATAAAGTAATGATTACTGCGTGGAATTCACATATCCAAACAGCTCAACCGTCTTGTCAGTGGAAAACAATTTCCATTCTGCATGGATTTCCTGTAAACAAATGTTCACACCCCAAGTATAGGATTGTGATGTAGTAATAATCTCGATAAGACCGAGGTCGAATCCACAGGGACTGAACTTGTACGTAATCTGAAAGTAACCAGAACTAGAACTAGACGAAGATGTAATCTAAACCAGGGAAAATTTAAGAGAATAATTGTGAATTTAATTAACTAAAACTTGTGAAATTCAAAGGTGGGAAACTAGGGTGCCAAGGATCCACTTGTAGCAATCAGGGAGATCTATGCTTGATTCACAAACACAACTGGATTCAGAGTCCTATCCTCATCCAGATGGAAGATACTTCTTTAAAAACAATTATGAACGTCCTTCGATCTAGTCATCAATGGATAAGAGGTATGAGAATTAGACTTGATTCCATCACAAGGCCATGCCTATGAGACAAAGCAAACAACAGAATCTAACCAATCCACTTCCATCTAAGAGAGTTATGAACCTTAGGAAGGGTTCCGTCATCCAACCATGTCCAAGGGGCAATGGTAAACAACAGGGTTCCTAATTTCATAATCATAATAAAGCAAAGAACATGCTCTAAGCTATCGCAGATCCATTGTAATTTAAGTCACAACAAACCATTAAAAACTAAAGGCATTCCTTATAATCAAACTAGAATCAAAATCAGTTCAGGTTAAACATGAATCAAAAGGCACAAAGAAAAGTCTCCCATCTCACTACAAGCTTCACCTCTTAGCCCTAGCTAAGAGGTTTAGCTAGCCATAGCCATGGTTAGACAAAAATCTCTTTAAAAAAAATAAAATGAACAGAATTAGTAAAAGGAAGAAAAAACTCAAAACGCCGGCCACGATCTCTCTCTTCTCTTGCTTCTTCCTTTGCACGTTGAAAGATGGTGATCTCCACGTCCAAGCCTTCCTTTTATAGAGTAGGAAGGAGAGCAAGGTCGGTCGGTTTGGAGTCGGACAAACTGACTCTTCTTACGCAGCCAAGAGAACCTGCATAGGGCTGTTTACGCAGACAAGAAGAGAGGCCGAAAATCACCCACTTTCCTTGCTTTCTTTCCAAAAAAAGGACGTCCCTTGGGACTTTTTTGGATGGCCTACACGATGGATGGTCCATATCGGCCATCCGATCATCGATAATGGGCCACTACCTCCCGGAAAAGCCGGTTTTCCCGGTACGTACGTAATCCTTACGCAGTCTTGCTGACGTGTTCGGTGGGAACCCTGTGATCTTGCATTCTAGACGACTTTCAGGCTCGTTTAAACCCAATCACTTGATTTTCTTGGATCTTTGACGTGTAAATTCTTCGATCTCGGTCCCCTGGGGTCTGTCCTTTACCTTGGTGACTTCTGAGCATTAAATCCATGTTTTTAGTACCCTTTTTCAGTCCAGGCTCCTAAATTCACCTTACAGCACAAACATGATTAAAATAGGTCGTTAAATAGTATCATGTTTGTAAAATTAGGTAATAACTAGGGTCTAATATGTAATATTTGACCCTCAACACAATCCCCAACTAGCATTTTGCTAGTCCCGAGCAAAGTATGCGAAAAATAATTTAAAAAGTATGAGACAATTTCTATAAACCCAAGTGAATTTTAAAAAACAATCCGGATACTAGAATTCTAAGATTCATGAATGTTGGGCAGTACTTTGTCCTGGACTCAAGTGCATGGTAAACTTCATTGTCAAGTTCAAAGTATTAATAATTCTAAACATTGAGTTTCATGGGTGTATAGTGAAACATAAACTTATCACAATCAAAGACTCAATTCTTTATTTTCATGATAACATTGATAATCACAAGAGTATTCAGGATAACCATGACCTAAACCAAAACTTGCCTTACAGTTCAACTTTTCATTCTTCCAGCTTTTGATTTTTCCATCGATGGCTTTCACACTATGTCAACCCTTTAAAGGTAAAGCCAAGGAGGGGAATCGAACCCTCACCTATAGGGAGCAAACCCATAATAAAGACCATTCGCCCAACCCTTTTCGAAGACGACTGTTTTTTTTTTTTCTAGGTATTATTATTATTTTTTCTTTGAACATGATGGACAAATTCCCCTGGTTGGCTCCTTCCATGTCTAGTGACTACCAGGTTAACAATTCAATATCGAACTGAAGCCTTAATGTGTAAGCTAGGTGTGACATGTGAAATCATAACTCAATCAATGTTTAAAACTTCTAATTATGGATTAACAAGTCGACTTAACTATGAAATCTAACAGATAACTGAATCCAAGAGTCATAAATTACCAACATTACGTATCTTATACGTCTAAATCAAAGATGGTTGTCAAAATCACAAAAATTTCCAGAAAAATTTTAGAAATTTTCACAATTTTTGCTCAAGACTGAGAAAACATTGATTAGGTAACCTAATCTCCCATCCCGAACCTAAAATCTACATTGTCCTCAATGTAAAAGAGATAAGCATGCAACGCACGTGAGACAACGAAAGTAAAAGAGAAGTGATGGAAAGATAGTACCTGATGACGGAGTTAAGCGACTTTTTCTCAAAGAGATTTCAGCGTGAAGGCGGCTCGGCATAAGAGTTAATCCAACGAAAGCAAACTAACCTATCGTCATAAAGCCGACTAACCTAGAATGACAAAAAACAAACTACCTTAGTCCTATGAAAGCAATAAACCTACCTATACCTCCATTAGACTAGGAGATCAAGCCTGGTAAACAGGATCATTTTGAGGCATGGACATTTCCTCTGAATCAAATTTCTCAACTAATGGCTTTAATCGATGTCCATTTACTTTAAACTCATTGCAATTGTTTGGATTCCGAATCTTGACTGCCCCTGAGGATAAACATTGATAACAGTGAAAAGGCCGGTCCAACGAGATCGGAGCTTACCCGGAAAGAGATGTAACCAAGAATCATATAAAAGGACTCTCTGACCTGGCGTGAATGATTTTCGATGAATATGTTGGTCATGAAACGCCTTCATGTTGTCCTTGTAAATTCTCGAGTTCTCGTACGCATCGTTCCGAATTTCTTCAAGTTCATTCAACTGAAGTTTGCGCAGCGAGTCAGCATTATCCAAATTGAAATTAAGATTTTTGATCGCCCAGTAGGCTCTATGTTCCAACTCCACAGGCAAGTGGCAAGCTTTCTCATAGACAAGTCTAAAGGAAGACATTCCAATAGGGGTTTTAAATGCAGTACGGTAAGCCTATAAGGCATTGGTCAATCGGATTGACCAATCCTTACGGTCAGAATTACCCGTCTTTTCCAAAATGTGTTTGATCTCCTTATTGGAAATCTCAGCTTGCCCACTTGTCTGTGGGTGGTATGGGGTGCTCACCTTGTGAGAGATACCATATTTCTTCATTAAACTCTCGAATGGTCGATTACAAAAGTGTGAGCCCCCATCATTAATGATGGCTTGAGGTGTTTCGAACTGGGAAAGGATGTTCTCTTTTAAGAATTTAATGAGCGGGCGATGGTCATTATTCCGGCACGGAATCGCTTCGACCCATTTGGTGACAGTCTACGGCGATGAAAATGTATAAATTTCCAAAGGATTGGGAGAATGGTCCCATGAAATCGATGTCCCAACCATCAAATGCCTCTATGATGAGAACAGGGTTCAAGGGCATCATATTTTGACGGGACAATGCTCCCAATTTCTGACAACGCTCACAAGCCTTGCAAAACTCACGAGTGTCCCTGAACATAGTGGGCCAGTAAAAGCCACACTGCAGAATATTGGCCGTGGTCTTCTTAACAGAAAAGTGACCACCACAGGCCTGTGAGTGACAGAAGAAGATGACACTCTGATGCTCATCGTCTGACACACATCTCCTTAAGATTTGGTCTGGGCAATATTTAAACAAATATGGATCGTCCCAGAAAAAGTTGCGCACCTCAGTGAAATTTTTTTTCTTATCTTGCGCAATCCAATGTGTCAGTATGAAACCTGTGGCAAGATAATTAGCAATATCAGCGAACCAAGGTGAATGGGAGACTCTGAACAATTGTTCGTCAGGAAACATGTCATTAATATGTGCCGTCCTAAGGGAATTAGAGGGATTAAGGCGGGAAAGATGGTTAACCACTGCGTTCTCTACTCCATTTTTATCTTTAATTTCTAAATCAAATTCTTGGAGTAAGAAGATCCATCTTATCAGGCGAGGCTTAACATCATTCTTAGCAAGAAGGTACTTGAGTGTCGCATGATCTGTGTAAATGACGATCTTGGATCCGATCAAGTAAAACCTAAATTTGTCCAAAGCGAACACTACGGCTAAAAGTTCCTTTTCCGTAGTCGAGTAGTTCACTTGGGCAGGATTTAGAGTCTTACTTGCGTAATGAATAACGTAGGGCTTCTTATCTTTTCTCTGGCCTAAAACCGTCCGAAGTGCATAATCAGATGCATTGCACATAAGTTCAAAAGGAAGGCTCCAGTCGGGTGGCTGGATGATAGGCGCAGTGGTCAACATGCCTTTAAGCTTAGTGAAAGATTTCTGGCATTATTCAGTCCACTCGTATGGTGCATCCTTTTGAAGTAGATTACATAGAGGATAAGAGATGAGACTAAAGTCATTTACGAATCATCTGTAAAACCTGGTGTCTTAAGAAGGATCGCACGTCCCATATGTTCTTGGATGGAGGTAAGTTTGAGATAAGATCAATTTTAGCCTTATCAACCTCGATTCCTTTGGACGAGATGATATGTCCAAGGACAATTCCCTTACGAACCATGAAATGACACTTCTCCCAATTAAGCACTAAATTCTTTTCTTCACATCTTTTCAACACATATTTAAGACTCTTTAAGCACTCGCTGAAAGATGGACCGAAGACGGAGAAATTGTCCATGAAGACCTCTAGATATTGCCCCACCATATCAAAAAAGATACTCATCATACATCGCTGAAAAGTGGCAGGGGCATTACATAGTCCGAATGGCATCCTTCGGTAAGCAAAGGTGTCATAGGGACATGTAAATGTAGTCTTTTCCTGATCTTCAGTGGCTATCTCTATCTGATTGTAATCCGAATACCCGTCAAGGAAACAGTAATAAGAATGATCAGCTAGCCTTTCCAAGATCTGATCAATGAAGGGCAAAGGAAAGTGGTCCTTCCTCGTGACGGTATTCAACTTCCTGTAGTCAATGCACATTCTCCAACTAGTAGTAACTCTAGTTGGCATAAGTTCACCACCTAAGTTGGACTCACCCATTGACTATCGGATATAGGGTATATGATACCCACATCCAATAGTTTAAGAACCTCGGCTTTAACCACTTCCTCCATGTTTGGATTTAATCTACGTTGTGATTGCCGAGAGGTCTTCGCATTATCCTCGAGATAAATGCGGTGAGTACAAATCGAAGGGTCAATTCCCTTGAGGTCCGTAATCGTCCATCCAAGGGCTCCCTTATGCTCAATGAGAGTGGATATGAGCATACTCTCCCGTTCTTTCTCCAGGTGGGCAGAGATCACCACTGGGTATGTCTCATCTTGACTTAAATAGACATTTCAAATTAGAGGGCAAAGGTTTTAGGTCAAGCTTCGGTGCCTTGAGGTTAGACGGCAGATGCACTGCTTCAGTTTGGGGCAATTCTTCAAATTGTGGCCTCCACCGGTTAACTTCAAGTACCGGCGTAGTATTAAGCATGACAACCATCTCTCTAATAATGTCATCATCAAAATCATGGGAGTGGGCCAGGCACGTCTCTAGAGGGTCAGAGGATAAGGTCAAAGGTGTCCTATCTTCCCGAAAGAGTCAATCATGTTAATGTCGTGGAAATCGTCATCATCCTCTAACCGTCTGCCTGTGTTGAAAAAGATGTTTAACTCCAATGTCATATTCCTGAAAGACATACTCATGACACCATTCCTGCAATTGATAATTGCGTTTGAAGTGGCAAGGAATGGGCGACCAAGAATGACGGGAATTTGAGTGCTCATGTTACTGATGGGTTTGGTATCCAGGACGATAAAATCTACAGGGTAGTAGAATTTGTCAACCTGGACCAACACATCCTCAATTATCCCTCTTGGTATACAAACAGAGCGATCATTAAGTTGTAATGTGGTTAAGATGGGTCTTAATTCACCCAATTCTAACTGCTTATACACTAAGTAGGGAATCAGATTGATGCTCGCTCCTAAGTCAAGAAGTGCGTGCTCAATTCGATAGTTCTTGATTACACATGATATGGTTGGGCTACCGGGATCTTTAAATTTCTGCGGCACATCTTGCTTTAGGATAGCACTCACTTTCTCAATCAAGAAGATTTTCTTTTAAATATTTTGCCGTCTTTTGGTCGTGCACAAGTCTTTAAGGAATTTGGCATATGAAGGTATTTGTTTTATGGCATCAAGTAAAGGAATATTGACTTCACTTGTTTCAACACCTCTAGAATATCCTGAGAGTTAGAGAGAGGTTTTGATGCAACCAACCGTTGGGGAAATGGAGCAACCGGCTTCCCTTGAGGTTCCGGTTCTAATTCTAGTGGAGCATGGCTAGATCCATCATCTTCGTCCACTTTCGGGTCCTTAGGCTTTTCAGCCCTAACCGGAATAATTTTGTCAATGATCTTCCCACTCCTGAGAGTGGTGATAGATTTAGCTTACTCCATCTGATTTGAAGAGCTTGGATCACTTATCTCATATTGTGGCTTGGGATTGGAGAGATGTTGAGCAGGGAGCATCCCCTTTCCCTCAATCGTTAAGTGTGACTCTATCTTTTGAATAGACGACGCAAGCGTTCCTAATGCTGATCTGATATCATGGAACGTTTATGCCGAATTTTGATTAAGTAGCTCTTGTTCTCGAATATGTTTTTGAATCGGATCCTCTTGAGGTTTCTCTTTATTTGGATTTTGATTGAAGAAACCTTGAGGGGTAGCAATTTGTCCATTTCTCCAACTGAAGTTTGGTTGATTTCTCCAACCAGGATTGTATGTATTGGAGGTAGGTCCATTGAAAGGTCTTTGATAATTGTTTACGGCATTGGATTGCTCATTCAACACCCCTCGAAAGGCAGGTATTGTTGGACAGTTTTCAGTTGTGTGAATGTTGCAACCATAGATGCCACAAACAGTTTCATTAATCTTATCCTTCTTTAATTCCATGGCCTCGAATTTCCTTATGAGATTAGTCACTTTAGAATTGATATCATCGTCTTCTTTCAGAAGATACATTCCACCCCTCCTTAGATTGAGTCAGCCTAGATATGGTGCTTGATTTTAGGTATGTGTCCCATGATTGTGCGTTTTCAGCAAGTCTATCCAAGTAGTCCCAAACATCATCGACATTTTTATTCATGAATTCCCCATTGCATGTGGTATCGACCAATTGGCGCATGGAAGATGTCAATCCATCATAGAAAAAGTGCGTAATGCGCTACATTTCAAAACCGTGTTGTGGGCATGAACTGACAAGATCCTTGAACCTTTCTCAACATTGGAAGAATGTTTCATCCTCCTTTTGGGTGAAGTTCATGATTGATTTTCTAAGGGTGTTCGTTTTATGATGTGGAAAAAATT
The DNA here is from genome assembly GCF_029962835.1 of Magnolia sinica. Lineage (NCBI taxonomy): Eukaryota > Viridiplantae > Streptophyta > Magnoliopsida > Magnoliales > Magnoliaceae > Magnolia > Magnolia sinica. The sequence goes on from NC_080575.1 coordinate 94,092,892, forward strand.
TCTTTATGAACTCCCTTTGCATATCATTCCATGTGCCAATAGATCTAGGACGTAGTGAATGCAACCACGTCTTAGCTTTCTCTTTCAAAGAAAAGGGAAAGAGTTTCAACCTGACCGTGTCCTTAGGTACGTTTGGAAAATATAAAGTGGCTATGATCTCATCAAACTCTTTCAGGTGTAAATGGATTTTCTGACTCAAGCCCATGAAATTTAGGAAGGAGTTGGATCACCCTTGGCTTGATATCCATGTGTCCCGTATTCTCAGGAAAAACCATGCATGATGGCGTGCTCACCCTCGCCGGTTGTAAATAATCTCGTAAAGTACGAGGCGGGGGTGCTTGATGCACCTCATTCTCATCCTGGATGTCCTCCACCCTAGGTTGAGGTAGAAGAGGTTGGTTTACAGCCATTACTTCAATTAACTCTGGGGATCTCGAGCGGTGTCTAGTCCTGCGATGGATAGTCAACCCCTCACTCAATCCTCCTTCAGTCAAGAGACATCGAGTGTTGTCACGGACCCACTTAGGCATGAAACACTCGCAGCCCTCAATCACAGATTCTAACTTAAACCTAAAGGAAAGAAAAGAATAGAAATCTAGGAAACAAAAGAGAGAAGATTTGGAAGGAAGTTACCAAATTCGAAGTTCCTAAGTTAGATCCTACAAAATAAAACAAACCAGTTTCTAAAGATAGAAAGTCTAGAAATAGCAAGAAATCCTAAAATAGAAAGTAAACTAGTTTCTTTAAAAAAAGGAAATTTCCTAAAAATTAAAAAATTAGAAAGTTTCTAAAAACAAACTAGGAAAGTTCTAAACCTAAAACTAGAAAGTTTCTAGGAATAGAAAATAAAAACCAAAATCTAAAAATAGAAAAACCCTAATCTTAACCTAATTATAAAACTAGTTAATTTCATAAAAACGTAACCGTCAATCCCCAGCAACGACACCAAAAACTCGTTCACACCCCAAGTATAGGGTTGTGATGTAGTAATAATCTCGCTAACACCGAGGTTGAATCCACAGGGACTGAACCTTGTACGTAATCTGAAAGTAACCAGAACTAGAACTAGACGAAGATGTAATCTAAACCAGGAAAAATTTAAGGGAATAATTGTGAATTTAATTAACTAAAACTTGTGAAATTCAAAGGTGGGAAACTAGGGTGCCAAGGATCCACTTGTAGCAATCAGGGAGATCTATGCTTGATTCACAGACACAACTGGATTCAGAGTCCTATCCTCATCTAGATGAAAGATACTTCTTTAAAAACAATTATGAACGTCCTTTGATCTAGTCATCAATGGATAAGAGGTATGAGAATTAGACTTGCTTCCATCACAAGGCCATGCCCATGAGAAAAAGCAAACAACAAAATCTAACCAATCCACATCCATCTGAGAGAGTTATGAACCTTAGGAAGGGTTCCATCATCCAACCATGTCCAAGGGGCGATGGTAAACAACAGGGTTCCTAATTTCATAATCATAATAAAGCAAAGAACATGCTCCAAGCTATCGCAGATCCATTGTAATTTAAGTCACAACAAACCATTAAAAACTAAAGGCATTCCTTATAATCAAACTAGAATCAAAATCAGTTCAGGTTAAACATGAATCAAAAGGCATAAAGAAATGTCTCCCATCTCACTACACGCTTCACCTCTAGCCCTAGCTAAGAGGTTTAGTTAGCCATAGCCATGGTTAGACAAAAATCTCTTTAAAAATAAAAAACATGAACAAAATTAGAAAAAGGAAGAAAACACTCAAACGCCAGCCATGATCTCTCTTTCTTTTCTCTTGCTTCTTCCTCTAAACGTCCAAAGATGGTGATCTCCACGTCCAAGCCTTCCTTTTATAGAGTAGGAAAGAGGGCAAGGTCGGTCGGTTTGGAGTTGAACGAACCGACTCTTCTTATGCAGCCAAGAGAACCTGCGTAGGGCTGTTTACGTAGACAAGAAGAGAGGCTGAAAATCACCCACTTTCCTTGCTTTCTTTCCAAAAAAACAACGTCCCCTAGGACGTTTTTGGATGGCCTACACGATGGACAGTCCAGATCGGCCATCTAATGATCGGTAATGGGCCACTACCTCCTGGAAAAGCCGGTTTTCCCGGTACGTGTGTAATCCTTACGCAGTCTTGCTCACGTGTTCGGTGGGAACCCTGTGATCTTGCATTCTAGACAACTTTCATGTCCGTTTAAACCCAATCACTTGATTTTCTCGGATCTTTGGCGTGTAAATTCTTCGATCTCGGTCCCCTGGGGTCCGTCCCTTGCCTTGGTGACTTTTGAGCGTTAAATCCATGCTTTTAGTACCCTTTTTTAGTTCAGGCTCCTAAATTCACCTTGCAGATCAGGTAATAACTGGGGTCTAATATGCAATATTTGACCCTCAACAACAAACACGCCCTTAATCTTCTGAATGCTCTGGAAAATATGGATTGAACAAAAATTAAGAAAAGTGACATTGAGAAGTTCAATGATGTGACTAGAAAGATTGTGGTGGTGGCTGAGTAGCCGGTGCATAATGTGCTTTCATGCCTCTGTGTCAGTTTTTTTTTTTTTTTTATATACTGGATTAGGTTATTGTGCATGCCTTGTAATGCTGTTGCTTGTACTAATACTGCAAACCCAATTTTCTGAGTAATGCTCTTTATGTTCATCAACCTAAAAAGAATCAATCACAAACCATCTTGGCCTGGTAATTTTTAGTTCCTTGTATTTGTAGCATGATGTGCTTACAGCCCCCGTAACGGCCTGTTATGCCCCCTGTAAAGGCCGTAATGGCCCTGTAATGGGCCGTTACGGGGCTGATACAGGTTTTCGGGGGTGTTTTTTTTTTTTTTTTTTTTCAATAGAAAAAAAAGGGACCGTAACAGCCGTTACGGGGACCATAACGGCCGTTTCAGCCTGCATCGTAAAGATAACAATGGTGGCCGTTACGACCACCGTTACCGTTATGGAATGCCTTGATTGATAGTTGAATGATGATAAGGGTATGGTTACACAGATTTTCTACTTAGGAGAACTGCTCCCACTTTGGAATTTCCTGATTTCTAGAAACTTTCAGCATGTAGAGGCCTTTTTTTTTTGCAACTTCTGTTGACTTTGTTGCTTCCACAACAACTCCCACTTGTGCTTTTGGTGACTCAAGGTACAACTCTGTTGTTGCATCCCAGGGTGTATGGGATGGGATGTGCTCGGTCCAAATTACTTGTACAAGTAGAACAGGAAAAGTATCATTCTTATCTACTTGTGATTTTTGCAGGAAAAAATGAGCAAAATGGAAGCATGCTTAATGTGTTTTCCGTTTTAGCACCACACTGCACAACAGGTGTCCCGGGTCTCCCTGTGGTTGCAAAATCAAGCATTTCTAATTTCTGGAGTTTTAGCCCCCGATTAGTGAAGGACCAGAGAAGGTCTTTAGTTATGAATCGGGTATAGAACCCATGGGGGATGCTTGGTTACAATTCCGAATCCGTTGCATTCAAGCAGGCCCTTTAGAGTCGTAATAATGGGGAAACCATGTATGAGATTTGCTAATCCTGCATGGTGAAGCTGCTCATCAGGCAGACCCACTATGGAAATCAGGTTGGTCAGGCAATTCTAACCATTGGATTTGGGGGACAATTGGACAGCTAGAAACTTGATCAATTGTCAATATTTGATGCTCAATTCCAGCTGTTAGGATTGTTAGACTAACCTGATTTTTGGACCAGGTATCATCCACAGCTTCACCTGTCTGGTGAGTGGCTCAGATCTTGTACATGTATGCTTGCATTTATAGGTTGGCATGTATGATAAGCATACTTCATCCCACGCATGATGGGATTGGTTTTGGGGTTCGGGATGCTTTATTATGGATCTGTTGAGGCACAACTCATTCTATAGCACCTACATCAGGTCACACTGCATTGTGATATGTTTCGATAGCAATCCATTTGTGGGACCCACCACCTTTCAGAGGCACAAATCTTTGTGGTGCCTCAAACCTCACCAGGTTTTGGCCTCCACGGCCAGAACAGTTGAATAAGCTGATGCCGATTGATCTGCAATGATCTAATGTATGTTTTTCCTTCTCAGTGCATTAACTCATCAATAAGATCATAGAGATGCATTTCTGTGTTCGCATTTTGTACGTTCAGGTCTTTTGCAAGGTTCCAGAATTGCATTTCAGTTGGATAATGTCCCCAGGTTCTAAGATGAAAAAAAAAAACCTTGCATTAAAATCAGTTATAAGGATGACTACTGCAGTTGTATTATCTCAGATGAAACTGTTATTGCAATTTTGAGCCTCTTCCATGGCAGGTTCCAAACCCCTGGTAAAAGTGGGTGGCTGATGTCTAGTGGGTAACTGATCATAGAACTCTTGTCAATCTACTTAAAAGCCATCCCCAAATTGCTGGGAGAAGGATCAACTCAAGTGAAAATGCTCATTCTCCATTACAAAATCTGTAACTTAGATAACAACAAACTCGAAAGGAGAAACTTGTTTTTTTCAAACGAAAGGATCCATTGGTAAGCTCATGTTTTCCACGTTAGTAATCAGGCACTCTCATCACATAGTGAAGAAAATGACACCGGTCAGATGATCCTTGCTGTCTTCGGAGGACTTCTATGGATTACTAATGGACTGATTACAAAAAAGAGGAGGAGAAAGGCTGACCAATGGTATACATTCAACTAGTAAAGGTGCTCCATTTGGTAGCTGGATCTTCCAAGTTCCAACCAGTGTGATTTTTAGGGTATTGCCATCCATTGTTGGGCCTACTGGATGAACAGTCCAGGATTGTGGACATGCCCTTTGCACCATAATTCAAAAACTCTAAAACTCAACTTGACTCGATGTTCAGCTGGCTCGGGCAGACTCGAAGGCTCAGCCGAGTCTTTACTTGACTCAATTCTATATCTAATAATTATCTTAATGTGTGTGTGTGTGTGTGTGTGTGTGTGTGTGTGTGTAGTTTTACATAAAAATAAAAATAAAAAAATAAAAATCGAAACATCAAGAAGCTTTTCTCCCACTGTTGCATTTTTTATATTAATAAATGTGTGATTCCAGTGACTGGGTTCGAGTGAACAGGATGAGTCACAACAATTTGAGACCGAGTCACTCACATTTCTGAGTTCCATGGGGACTCGGTTCGAAACCTCGTCAAATCAACTCGGCCGAGGTTCGAGTTGAGTTGCTGAGTTTTAGAACTATGCTTTGTACTAGATAAGAATACTTGACAATGGGCTTGGAGACGAGTGCTTAATATCGAATATTTTCTCATTCTCAAATACATATTTCTTATATTTCAATCATTTACTAAAGGATAGTATTTTTATTCTTGAGTTGATAACTTGATAAGATTCAACCAACTCATTAGATATTGATATTCCTCTTAAACATTTCTGTCAATAGGCTTGTGCATGCTGTCATGATATTCCAAAACAATTACTTTGCTGTACAAATTAGAGAAAAAAAAAAGACATCACCTTTGTGGCTTTACATGTTTCTTTTATTTCTTAATTTATTTAGGAAATTTAAAAGCATCCCCTGATAACTTCTGCTATAGTACACAAACAAGAGATTGTAGCTACCCACCTGTTATACATGCAAACATACGATTACTCCTTGAATGGACAAATTTCTTAGAAAACCTTGGTTCTTCCCTTGTCATCTCTGTTGAGTAGTACCTGCTGGTGTATTCATCAACCGACTTGGTTCTTCGGTGACCAGCATGTTCTTCGTGGAACCCGATGAGCTTTTCTGGTGCCGGTTTCACACATGCATGGCTGCTAACGAAAGAGTCTGCAAGGGGAAACATTTCTGCCTGGCCATGCGACAAACACCTGTATTTCCGACGGGTGTTGTTCTTCTTGATTGCCTTGTAAACCATGGGAATCAGACCCTCCATCTGTGTATGTGGGAGAGAGAATGAAAAGTTATGGAAGGTTGGATTTGGTGTTGTAATGAGATTCTTCTCCATGGTTTTTCTTATAGGAAAGCTTAGTCAAGACAATTGACCTGGATTGGCGAAATTACCAAAGTACCCTTGCAGGGTTTGTATGTTGGAGTTGGATAATCATCAAGGTATTTCCATAATGACAACGGTGGTCATAACAGCCACTGCTGTTACCATTATGGCTTACGGTGGAAATTACTTATATTCCCTTTTAAGCTTGTATTTTGATTGAATTTTGTAACAAAAGGATATTGATCCTTGGACAAGCTGGATATGGGTTTGGTATTTGGCTTTTCTTATTGGAAAGTTCTATCATGATCATTGACTTAAATAATGAAAATCTTTAACACGCTTGTAGTGGTTGTATTATATTTATTTACAAGGCTTGCTTGAATACATCCCGATGTATTACAATAAGGTTGTGTCAGACTCTAGCTGTCGGATTTGGGCTTTTTTAAAATGATCCAACTGTTTATGTGATAGGGCCCTAATTGGATGGGGGATTCCTGGAAAATCTCCCAAATTGAATATTTCAACCCTTTGACTATACAAAGGCTATGATGACTGTTCATGTTCAAAGCAGAAGACCCAAGTTACCGAAGGGTTGAAATAATTCATTTGAGCGCTTTTATTGATAGCCTTTCCACTGTAAAAAGTGAGTCGTGTAATACGGTGGTTTGGATTCTGGAAAATGACAGATTCAAAGGCTACAGTCCTGACATACCGTATTCGAGCAAACCTCTTGATTTATAGGATTAGAAGATTTGAACTGGTCATTAGTAAATCTGTATGATGAGGTAGTTTGAGGAATTGGGTTTTGTTCTAAATGATATTTTTTCCATTAGGTCCTGTTTGGTTGCCACATAAAAATCAGTTCATATCATTTTAGCTAAAAGTAGTCGTGTATTAGAGATCTTGGTAAGAAATAGAAATAATCGTGATAGCCCATGAATTTTATAAACTATGATACATAATTGCTACTGATGAAAATGAGATGAAATCATTTTTAAGTAGCAACCAAACTGGGCTTTAAGCTTATCCAATAAGGTAGTTCTATCATGACTATTGACTCAAAATATGAAATTAATTAAATACCATGTATGGTGTGTATTTCATTTTATAAAGCTACTAGTTTTATTAAAGTCTTAAGATAATGCCGTGAGTTTCTTACTGATATGACATGCTAACAGACCCGTCTCGCATGATAGAGTTACTTTATTAAGGATTTCGCCTGAATATATCAGACTGATAACATTGGCAATCCAAAGGGGTTGGTTTGCCATGTTTGGTTGGCCTGTCTAGTTCACAGCGATTTAAAATTTCATAGCCAATGCATATAGATATTGGGTTTCAGTCAAAATTTTATTTTTTTCCTAGTTGCATTTTAAATATTCTTCACATTTTAAAGATGACTATATTTAATAAGGGGGGCAGTTTACCAGTCCACTCCTGATTAATAAAAAAAAAACCTGCTTACATGATGCAGGACCCATTGGATCATCTAATCATTGATTTTCACACCAAGGGCCATCCACGGTGGGACATGCAAGATGAACGGTTCCGATCATGGAACACGGCCCCATGTGTAGTGTACAGTTTGAGGTAGGTCCAATGCTTTTCCCATTTAATAACCAATACTAATAGTTTTTCTTTTTCTTATTCTTTTATCATTAAAAAGAAGAAGAAGAAGAAAATCCATCATTGCTGACCTAATCAAGCTTGGGTATCTCACCATTGTAAATAAAAAAATCAATCTTGGGTTTTTCCACCCATTTCAAAGCAATATCTCTATCCATTTTAGCCGGCTTAAGTATCTTTAATCGTATCTCTCTCTAGAAGCAAAAGGCATCCCCTTTTATTCCTTTTAGTCAGAGAGCTGTTTGGATGTTTTCAATTTTCAATCATTTTCACAAAGTGGTTGCTATCATTTTCCTTTCTTGTATTTCTGTCAGTTTTTCCATGTTTTGTTGTTATTTAATGGACTACATGATGTTTGCAGCCGCCCATCAAGATCACACCTGCAGCCTGCCAGACTATGCCGTACGTTTTCAAGATCCGAGCCGTTCACCAGGCAAGACCTACAGTGAATTTTTGAGCCAACCAACAAATTGGTAGCACCTGATGATTGGTGGACCGTCAGAATTTCTGGGCCAACCAACATTCATCATCTGAGCGGCTGATGAACGGTGGCCAGCGGATTGTAAAATCTGCTGGCTGGGCGGCAAGGATCCTTGTAAAGTCGTGTGCGTTTTGGCTTTCTCGTTTACCTAATCTAATCCCTATGGAAGGGTGTATGTATTTGGTATGTTGCTTTTTCAACAAGCAATGAAATTATTACAAATTCGCATTATTTGATACTCCGGCTGCTTATGATGGTTGATACACAGGCACTCAAAAAATTGTACATGTCGATACACTAACTGGAATAAAATGACTAAATTGGGGAATCCACAGGCGCCCGAGTCAAAGAGCCAAAATCGGAATTGGTTGAACGATCCTAACCCCTGATTCATGGACACGTTTGATGAAACAGAGGGATTGGATTTTATTTTTTATTTTTTAATTTTTAACCTTCCATTAGATTTCCAACAATCAAATAATCAAATAATATTACTTTTTTCCGTTGAGGAGATATTTAAATTGGGACCATAGTTTGGGCGGTTTAGTTTGAATAACCTGTATGCCATGAATGTAATTTGTAAGTAATCTCCCAGTGATTGTGTATCATCCATCACAATCTGCTAGAGTATCAAAGTTCTTCACGATTCTGATCTCCCCACATAGATGAAACGTCATTATTGGAATGATAGCTAAGCTCATGACTTTCTTATCCTAACCATTCTACGTTTGAAATTGTCAGCTTCTTGGATGCTTTCAACAACATCTATTATTGCCAAGACCGGAGGCTGCCTGGAAAAGGTTCCTACGCCGGAAAGCTAGGTGGGGTCCACCGCGATGTTTGATCCAGCCCGTCCACACCTTTTGCCAGCTTGTTTTAAGAGATGAGACAAAAATTGAGGTGGACCAAAAACTCAAGGAGGCCACACAAGAGGAAACAGTGGGGATTGAACGACCTACTGTTGAAACCTTCTTGGCTCCACCTTGAAGTTTATATGCCATCCAAGCTGTTTATAAGGTCATCCCCACTGGGACGAACTGAAAACACAGGAAACTTACCCTTATACAAAGCTTTTGTAGCCTTACGATTGTTTTAACGTTGCTCATTCAATCCCTACTGTTTCCTCTCATGTTGCATCCTGGAGTTTTGGATCTGCTTCATTTTTGGTCTCATGTCCTAAAATGAGCTGGAAAAACGGATGGACGGGGTGGATTAATCACAAACATCACAGTGGCCCCACCTATCTTTCCATTGCATTAACTTCATGCAACCCTTTAGCAGGCAATCCACGTCCCCCAGACCTATAGGTGGTGTCTACGCTTGGGTTTACATGGCTCCACAGGTGGGGTCCACTGTTCAGGTCTTGAAACCTGAATGGCCTATGCTATAAATTCTCCAGGACCCGAAATCAATCAGTGGACAGAAAATGGACAGTTAGGAAGGAAATGCAACAATGGTCCACATTTGGTGAAATTGACAAAGATCCAATGAATAGGATCCTCCAATCTTGGGGATTTTTGGTATGTTGGGCATCCAAAGTGGGCCTCATTGAATGTACGGTTTGGATCACTGAAATATAGGCCACACTTGCACAAACTAAAAATCAGGTTACATAGATTTGGTAGGGTCACATTGTACATACATCCATCAACGGTGAAGTAATCCAACTTTTGACTTAGTAGACGTTTTATTACAAGCTCACCTCTTTTTTTTTCCTTTTTTAAAGCATGTTTGGGTCAGTTGACAACCCGAGTTAGGGTTTAAGATCAAGCTGACGTGGCGTTTTCTGTTTAGGATGTGTTAGGTGTGACGTGTTGTAGATGTAGAGCTGACGTGGACCTTGATTGGCCTTCCTTGTGCGTATCTATGGTCTTGACTGGGCCAACATGGGTAACTAAAAAACAGGCCAAAGTTTAAACCAATGGATCAAGATTCAATTCCAGACCTCTTGGATTTTTGATTCGATGGTCTGGATGATTCAATCAGCCTTTTCAAATTTGAAGGGCTTAAAGATATGTTTGATTCTTAATAAAATATCATCTTTCAAAAAAAATTTTAAAAAAAATAAATCATTTGATTCTAGGATAAAAGGATTGCAATTCAAGTCTGACAATGCATGGCAATCTCCTAACACAAGCATATGAAAACATGCCTTACCAGCCTGCACTGGCCAATAATCTTTTGTGGAGCGGGTTCATTTGACAAGCTGAGTCAAATCGAAAAGTTTCAACTCAACAAGCAAAACCCATTTGACAAGCCGAGTCGACTGAGTCAACTTGACAAGCAAAACCCATTTGACGAGCCAAGTCAACTGAGTCAACTTGGCAAGTTTTCCCAAGTTAGGGTTGAGTGAGTTTGAGATTCAGGTTACCCAATAACTTGGCTTGAGATCTTTCCGAGTTGAGTTGATTGGGTTGAGTTTCAAGTCAAGTCATAAGCAAGTTTTTGAGCTATAATCTAAATTCAACTCATGATTCAACACCACTAAATGGAACAACTTTCAAAGATCTCATATCAGCTCAAAACGAGATTAGAATATTATTTAGAGGGATTATAGAGAACCTATCAAATCTCATTTAAATTTGGCACCTTATTTCTAAGATTCCATGTCTTAGTATTCTCTATTTATTATGATGTGATACTGCCTTTTGGAAGTCTCAGCGGTCCAAGTCTTGGTCATCTATGTTGGGAGAAGTGATCCATTTTCAAAAAAAATAGGAAAAATAAAAATAAAAAAGAGGTAAATCACAACATAGATTTATATGGTATCCTTTTAGTATATTCATAATTCACGACAATCTATTATACTTGGGGAAAAAAGAAAACTCGAGAAACAACTCCCAATACAATGACAACTCCCTCTATCATGATAGAATATATATTATTGAAAATACTTTAAGATTTACATAAAACACCGTATGAAACTACAAAATTTCCCTAATGATTTACAACCTTAAACGATTTTAATGTCCCGACGATGATTAGCTTTCTTAAACCCTAGTGTAATCTTGGTAATGCCAAGCCTATTTGTGGGCACCATCTTAAAATGATCTAAGTTAAAATATGTTACTAGGACTTTGGTCATTAGGAAAATAGGACACTCCTTATTTTCTTTAGAAATTATTTTTAGACGCACCTTTTACATGTGACAATTGAAAACATGTATCAATGATCCAAACCACTCACATTCACCAATCCTTTTTTTATTAAGAATATTGTAAAATTAAGTGGGCTACTAGACCGTTCATTCGCAACTTAGCAGACAAAAATATTTATTTCCTGTGACCTAAAAATGAATTGGACCAATTTTCCAGTGATAAATAATTAATCATGTTCTCTTTGGTAATGGTTGGGCCGTTGTTTTCATGGTCCATGATCTTTTACAATGGACAATGATTTTTCACTTTTATTTTTTTCTCTTTAAAATCTAGTCTGCCTACTCAAAATTAAGAAAGTGGGATTAGTGGTACGGTCATGAAGGTCGTGTCATTTCACTTCTTAGATTTTTGCTTAGCCCGCACGCGTGTACAAATCACATCCATTTAAAAGCTGCCACGTGTGCCATCATATCACATGGAATGAGATCCGAGACTTCGATGGAGGTGTGTCCTTAGGTGAAGATTCTTTGGCCGATTCGGATTCGGTGGTGTACCGCTGGAAAAGATCCATGGGCCCCACCATGGTGTGTGTGTATTTTATCCACGCCGTCCATCCATTTTTCAAGCTCATTTTAGAGCATGAGACCAAAAATGAGGCAGACCCAAATCTCAGGAGGACCACAATAAAGGAAAACACTTTTCATTGGAGGGACACCAATTAAAAACATCCTGGACCCAGTGTAATGTTTATTTGCCATCTAACCTGTTGAATAGGTCACATAGACCTGGGTGAAAGATAAAAAACAAACATCAGCTTATCCACAACTTTTGTGTGCCTTAGGAGGTTTTTAATGGTTGGCGTTCAATCACCACTGTTTCCTATTGTGTGGTCCACATGAGATTTGGATCTCCCTTATTTTCGGAATTTTCACTGATATGAGCTCTAAAAATGAATGCACGGAATGGATAAAACACATACATCATGGTTGGGCCCACAAAGCTTTTTCAGCACCGACCAGCACTAAGATGGGTACTGTCGCTGTCACTACCGACTCCCGAGTCCATATATGCCGCTGTTCCTCCTGTGATGTCAGCAACAGTCAAGAGAAACAAAACTACCGGAGCTTTTCAGTCCCATCAACTTGTTTCTAACATTAGTATTCTGCCTGAGGGACAAAACATTCTGATTTTTATGCCAGACCATCGACATGGTCAGACCCATTAGATGGACGGCTTGGATCTTTCTCCATGCTCCACCGGCACGTGCAGTGGCGTGTAAATGTATGCGTTGTACAGGCGTGTGGGGTTAGTAAAACGTATATAACATGATGATTGGTTAGATTGCCACCTAAGCAACTTTTGTGTGACACACCAAAGCCATTCGATTTCTGGCTTCTTCTCCACAATTTGAATTTCTCACACCATGATATGTCAGTTGTCAACGTACCCCACCAGCAGGGGTCTCTTGGGTGGGCCCCACGCTAGCGTTTTACCTATCCTAGTACGGCTAGTGCTGTTGGACGTTGGCCAGTGGGGCCCACTAGTGAGCAATCACTAGTGGGTGGGTCTCATATGTTTAGGCTTTCTCCGGCCTTTTCCATTCGGTTGAGATTTCAAATTCAACTTTAAATTTGAAATATGATAAGAGATAGGGATTTGATCGGATAATATGGTTTCATCCTATCTCATCCGATCTCTCCCTCCTTTCCTATAAAAAGGGATGCGCTATGATATACGATAAACGGAGAGTATACAGAGAGATACAGTGAGCACTATAGTCTGTCCATTTTAGCTTGTCCTTGAGACCATCTGATCCATAGATCGCAATCCGGGGCCACTATATACCGTAGGATCAGAAGTGTGAATAGTTTCATCTGCTCCAGTAGTAGATAGGCGGGCCGTTGAAGCACCGTTCTTCTGCTTTGTGAGGGTTCCAAACTTCGTGTAGATCGTCAGATCTTGAGGGCTCACCTTCCGCGCTTCCCAACAGTGGTATCAGAGAATATTTAACGGCGGATCTCCGATTATATTCGTCTAAAAAGGTAAGTAACTGGTATCATAGATTTGGATTGAAATCCATGTGTATGGTGGATTAGATTTGGATTACATGTATGCCATATGCAAGTGAACCCGACAATGATGGACCAAGGTGATCATGTAGACCTTTATGATTCAATACATCTTGTGTACACGCATGGAGTACTACATGTGGACCATTCCATAAACCAATAACATGGTATACATAAGTTGTTGTATTCAACTACAACACGTGTACATAAATTGCTTGTGACATATCTGAACTTCAATACGTGTAAACATAAGTACTTGAATGATGTGCACGTGTACACATCAGACACATGTTTACACATGTTCACACATCAGTCCCATGATTACACATGTTAGCTGATGTATACATGTGTTGGCAGCTGTACACGCACTCAGCTATACACACGTGAATTGGCTAATATACAGGTGTATTGGCTGATGTACAATTGAATTGCCTGATGTGCACACGTATTGGCTGATGTACACACGTGTGTTATATATGACTGAAGTATACACACGTGTTATATATGGCTGATGTACAAGTGGGCCCATGTATCATATATGCGTATAAGCTGATGTGCTTCATATCAGCTACAAGCAATACTTGTTGTATCATAATACGCTACTAATAAATAGCTACCGTGAATGTGAGAGGAGGATTGGTTGATACGCATCATACCAACAATATACATGTTGTATTGAACTAAACCTCTAAAATATAGCTATTGTTTTAGAAAAGTGGATTGGTTGATGTTCATCACACCAGTATATTTTCAAGATCAACCACCCATGTGGGTCTGATCAAATGGTATAAGCTGTATCCAAACCGTCCATTTTGTTGGCTAGCTCGGTTAAAGACTTAATCATTACCAACATCATATGAGACCATTCACCATAATGGTATTTGCATAATTCGAATATATAGAATTAAATCAAATGGTCCACATTTAAGGGTGGGTGCAACCAGATGGTCTGAATTGCCAGATAGAGAAAATGGTTTGAAGTATGTCCATACATAATGTGGCCCACTACTTGAACTGTTTGGATTAAATTCTATATATTCAAAACCATCTTTTCAGCAAACATGCCACAGTAGATGTTTTGGAAAGGTGTTGTTCCCTATTTTCCACCAACATGCAACAACCTATTCCTGGTTGTACGTGGAAGGTTTCCATTCTATTTGGGTTGGAATGGTGGGGTCCACTTATGATGCAACCTAGGGGATCCGCTCCAATCATTATTTTCTCCGTATCATTTCATGATATGGGGTTAAAAATGAGGAAGATCCACTAATCTGGTGGACCACACCATAGTAATAGGTGTTCAACGCCAATTCGTATAGACCATCTCTTGGCGCACCACCTTATTTTCAAGCCAATGGTCAGGGATTACCGAATGGTGAGACCCACTTGTAAGATTAAACAACAGAAACAAGTTTTATATTTTATATTAATGTGTTTATACAACAGATTGCACACATGTGATTACATTGAAACTGGATTCAACCTTGTTATAGTGACGTACACTACTACTACACGTCCGGTGTTTTCTTTACATTGAAAGAATTAGCTGTAGTATACACGTCAACAACATATGGTGTTGTATACATACCATCCATCACGAGATATGTGTTGAATCCAAACCGTCCATCCATCTGATGGGCTTGGATTTATGGTAGAGAAGCACAAAAAATAAATAAATAAATAAAATAACACTTGGTCAATGTCCAAGTGTACACATGTGTTAACATGTCGTATGATATACACGTGTATATCACATATGTTACTATTGCCTCTCAAATTCAAATGCCTAGCTGCTGTGTGAAGCAGATTGGCTCATGTACATCTCACGTGTTGGCTGATAGTATAATGTACATCTGTAAAGCTGCAGTGCACGTGTTGGTTGCACGTGTTGGTTGATGTACATGTGATTGGCTAATGTACATGTGCAGCAACTATGTTTTTAGTTTTGCTAATTTCACATGTGTAGATCTGTTGAAGGATGATGGACTCATATCAAAAATATAGTTTCCTTTATAATATCTTCTTCACTGTTGATCTATTGCTCATTAGTGAACGAAACGATCATCAACCATGATGATCAATGTTGATGAAAGGATCCATCATCAACAATGATCATTATCGGTAATGATCGGATCCATCACTAATAGTCATGATCACAGGTGAAGATTGTACTCTCTTTATATCTAAGCACTTAATTTTTCCTTTCTGATGATGATGTTAATATGCATGAAAATATTCGGCTTGATGTGTTTAGATCTAAGCCCTCTTATTTTTCATTGGAAAATATAGAAAAACTTAGTACTTAGATACTCCCTATACACAAATAAAGGTTGTGCATAACCTGAGTGGGAATTTATTCTCCTCCACCAAATGATGCATGCAACCATGTAATGGAAGGTTGCATGTTATATAAATTTATTCTTATAAAAGCATTAAATCTCATCTTAATTAGAGAACTTGATTGTTCTACACCGCCCATTCGGGTATGTAGACTTTCAGATCTCATTAAGAAGTGTTAACTGCTTTTATACTTTGAAATTTTATATAACACGTAGAAATGCTAATGATTAGTGTCAATACCTTAGATCATAGCTAAGTAATGATACTCATGCAATATAGAGATGGCCACCAAAGCGTTAATCGCTGAACAACTGAAAGGACAACATTTCGACGGCAATAACTACGAAGACTGGTCCCGTGCGGTGTGATGCCTTCTGAACGAGGACGACATATCTCACACACTCGATGTAGTTCAAAAGGAACTCATCCTAGCTGAAAACGGAAAATTACAAGAACATAAGATTGCGATGACTCACTATAATAAGTGGCGAAAACAAAATCGTTCAGCCCGTAATGTCCTTCTTAGCACTATGCACAAAGAACTCATACCTACGTATGAAGTGCATGAAACCGCTAAGGGAATCTGGGAAGCACTGACAGATGCCTATGCGCAGAAATCAGATGCGAGAGTTAGGGCAATGGAATTAGAATTCTAAGAGTACAGGATGCCTATCGGCTGCCCCATCAAAGATCATATTCGTAAGATGGAGCAAATGATAGGTGCCCTTAGGAATGTTGGGTGCAAATTGACTGAAAATCAGAAGATTATAGCCATGCACCGTTCCTTGCCTGAATCTTGGGCCCAAATCAAAAGAATTCTGAACCATACTGATTCTATCACTACGTTCAGAGACTTTTGTGGCCACTTGGTACGTGAGGTTGAAATGAATGCAATTCAGCCAGGTTCGGCCAAGGCCTTTGTAGCAGAGACCCATAAGCGAAAAGCTAACAATAAACGGTTCAAAGCTCGCAAGAAGGCGAAGAAGAATAATCAAGAACAGAAGACCACAACACCTCCTCCAAATCTCAAGAAAGAGAATGGAAAGAAGAAGCAGAAAAAGACAAAAATAATCTGCTTTGTCTGTGAAAATTCTGGCCATTATGCTCAGCAGTGTGCCCACAAAAAGATGGTAATTTCTCAGTCACAAGATACTTTGTATGTAGGCGTTTGTTCTGAAATCCTTTCCGTTGATACTATATCTAACGAGTGGATTTTGGATTCAGGCACAACAATGCACATGACACAGAGTCGTCGAGGATTCAAGGAATTCCAGCCTATAGCCAAAGGAAGTTACAAGTTGTATATGGGCAATAACGCTGTTGAAGACGTACTAGGGATTGGTGTTCTCCATCTCCATACGTGAATAGGGCAAACAATAATCCTTCGTAATAGTCTTTTTGCACCGGGGATGCGTCGAAATTTAATTTCTGTTTCTAGGTTATTATTTGATGGTTTTGATATTAGATTTTCCGGGACTAGAGTTTCTTTGAGACAGAATAACCTCATCTTTGCATGGAAAAACTTAATTTCAGATTTATTTATTCTAGACGTAGATTGTGATAGTGCCCCTCTTGCTTTATCTGCTATGTCGAATAAAAATGTAGTATTTGAATCTCAAAGATGGCACGCGAGGTTAGGTCACATCGAAAAGGATCGTATGACAAGACTAGTACGTTCTGGTCTGTTAGACTCCTTATCTAAAGTTGATTTATCATTTTGTGAACATTGTGTGTCCGGGAAGACATCGAAGAAACCATTTCCCAAAGCAGCTAGGTCTAAAGGCACACTAGAGATAATCCATTCAGATATCTGTAGACCTTTTAATGTACATGCCAGAAACGGATGTCAATACTTTGTCACTTTCATTGACAATTACTCGCGCTATGGATATGTGTATCTCATCTCACATAAATCTGAGGCTTTTGATTGTTTTCTTAAATATAAAGCTGAGGTGAAAAATCAGCTTGAGAAAAAGATTAAAATCCTTCGATCTGATAGAGGTGGCGAGTATACATCTGAAACATTTAAATCATATTGTGAAAACGTTGGAATTGTTCGACAGTACACAATGGCTTACACTCCACAACAAAACGATGTTGTAGAGAGAAGGAATAGGACACTATTGGACATGGTTAGATCGATGATGGCACAAGTCAATCTCTCTACCATATTCTGGGGAGACGCACTGTTAACAGCCATCTACGTCCTTAATAGAGTCTCATCCAAATCCATTCCTAAGACTCCATATGAGATGTGGTCTGGGAGGCCTCCTTCTTTAACCAACCTACGCCCTTGGGGATCTTTGGGATATGTTTTGCTACCTACTCAACATAGAGGTAAACTTGATAGTAAAACCATTGAATGCGTGTTCATTAGGTACCCTATGCATTCAAAAGGATACGTTCTAGTTTATGAGGACCATGGACGATGGATTGAGATAGAATCCCGAGACGTGACTTTCGTTGAAGATAGATACCCAAGCCGAATGAAGCAAAAGGTTCCAATAGAACTTTTTGAAATACCCGATGTATCTCAGGAGAGTGGGAGTTCTGCTCCTCAAAATGAATATGCTCCTATAGTTCACCAGGACAGTGGGAGGACATCTCAGCAGGCTCCTGAGTTACGTCGAAGCGAAAGAGGATTGATTCCCCAAAGATACTTCGATATTGAGGGGAAAACATTCTCTTGCGTTGCAGCTGATGATGATGAACCTGATTCATATCAGGATGCATTATTATCTTCTAAATCGGCCGATTGGGTAAATGCTATGGACGAAGAGATCGCTTCCATGGAGAAGAATAAAGTCTGGGAACTTGTTGATCTGCCTTCCAATCGCAAAGCGATAGGTAATAAATGGGTACTTAAGATCAAAAGAAAGGCAGATGGTACAATGGACAAATATAAAGCACGATTAGTTGCTAAAGGTTTTACATAACAAGAAGGCATTGATTACGAGGAGACTTTTTCACCTGTTGCAAAGTTCTCCTCAATCCGCATAATCTTGTCTATTGTCGCAAGTTTAAACTTAGAGTTATATCAGATGAATGTAAAGACCGCATTCTTAAATGATGACTTGGATGAAGAGATATACATGCAACAACCCATGGGTTATGTGGACCAAAAGCATCCAAAGAAAGTCTGCAAGTTATTAAAATTTATCTATGGGCTGAAGCAATCTTCAAGACAGTGGTACATGAGGTTCCACTTGGCCATCACCACTTTTGCATTTACCATGAGTGAAGAAGATTATTATGTATACATGAAACGGTCTGGAAGATCTTTTCTGATACTATCTCTATATGTAGACGATATCCTGTTAGCTGGTAATGACATGCAATTGTTGATATTGACTAAAGATTGGCTATTCTCGAACTTTGAGATGAAAGACCTCGGTGAAGCCAACTTTATTCTTAGGGTAAAAATCATCAGGGATCGCCATAAGAAATTTTTAGGCATGTCTCAAGCAACCTATATACAAAAGATCTTAGAGCGATTCAGGATGAAAAATTCAAAAGCTGTTGAAACCCCTATAGATAAAGCTACCAAGCTAGATAGGAAATCGTGTCCCCATACTGAAGCTGAGAAATTGGTTATGTCCTCAGTACCTTATGCAAGCGCAGTAGGGAGCTTAATGTATGCTATATTTTGCACCAGACCGGATATTAGCTATGCAGTTGGCATAGTCAGCGGTTATCAGAGTAACCCGAGACAGTCTCATTGGCAAGCCGTCAAACGTATATTCCGCTATCTCAGAGGAACAAAAGACCTAATGTTATGTTATGAAGGAACAAGCCTCGAGCTCAAAGGATATTCTGATGCTGTTTGGGGTAATGACGCCAACGAGGGAAAGTCTACTTTAGGTTATGTATTCTTACTCGGAGGAGGAGCTATCTCATGGTCGAGTAAGAAACAGACATCCACAGCTCTTTCATCTATGGAGGCCGAGTACATTGCATGTTATGCTGCAGTTCAGGAGTGTGTATGGGTTCGCAGATTTCTATTGAGTCTGGGTGTTGTACCGAGTGTTAGTCAGCCTATATCGCTGAAGATAGACAATACTTCTGCCATTGACTTAGCAAAGGAACCTAAACACCACCAGAAATCTAAGTATATTAAGATCAAGTATCATTACGTCCGTGATCAAGTGAGAGATAAGAAGGTCGCCCTCAGCTACATTCCTACTAAGGAGATGATGGCTGATCCCATGACGAAACCTATAGCTAGAGATATATTTCAGGTTCACGTCAGGCAGATGGGATTGAGGAAAGCTTGACTAATGTACTTGTTTTGTAGTACCTTTGATCTTTCATTAATGAATATTATATTCTTTTTTATTCAGTATTGAACACTAATACAACTAGGTATGAAGATCATCAGCATTTACCTTGAAATCATATAGGATTTCTATTTTTTTTTTGTCGGCAGGCCGGTCACCCACTCGCACGGGTTGACCAACCTTGAATGTACAAGAGAGGTACATTTGAGGCTATGTTTATACATTCAGGTATGAACTTCTCTTTATTGTGAATAATAAAGGATGAGGATATGAGTGAGTCGTATCCGCCTACAATCTTATAAAGATTGAAGATGAGATTGATAAAGTCGAATAACATAATCGCACCATTCTGTTACATGCGATCAATGTTATGGCCTGAAATTAAAGCCAGGTTATGAGGTTATGAGATGAGTCGTACGTTATGTAGAATGACCTGCATATTGTAGACCTGACATTCACCTAGTATTGTCTACTTTACGACGTGGATTGTATTCACGTGCTGGGACCTATTACCTACAGATTGCTTTGATTCGATCTAATCATTGCAACATGCGAGTAGCCAGTCCCGTAGGTGACTCTTTGCGTCCTTAGCTACCCTCCTCTTGTGTATATGAGGATGAGATTGAGTGTTGCTACTTTAGTGTACTATGACGAAAGGTCCTTGATTGGCCAGACTCAGTTACGCTAGGAAAGCAGCTTGATTAATTCCAAATTACGCATCTGCGTGGGGAAGATCCCGTGACAGCTACACCAAGTTTCTAGAACTATAAATACACACTTGAAGACTTATCCGCCGGCAGTATCGAGTTGTTTTTATTAGACTTTTGCAAACAGTATTTTTCTTAAAAAGCATATATATATAAGTATTGCTTTGAATTGGTTTTAGTCGAAGTTTGTGAAAAATCAAGTTTTTAGAATAACTCGATAAGTTGGATAAGTGCGTATGTTGGCCGAGTACTCCAGGACGGGAGTTAACTCCATCCGGTGTGGTCATGCGGACTAGGACAGGCGTTGCAAAGCTTGGGTTATTGAGTACTAGTCAGGTGGTCACTTAGTACTTAAGCACCTGTGAGAAGATTATGGTGATCCAGCTGGTCCCACGCCTCTGATTCTTTTGATCGCGATGTTTGATCATTGATTGTTATTAGGCGAGTTAAATAGACAAATTTTTTGTGCCTATCCCAGAGTGTGATTGAGTGGGAGATATTGGACGTAGGCCAGTGGGGCCTACTAGTGAGCAATCACTAGTGGGTGGGTCCCACATGTTTAGGCTTTCTCCGGCCTTTTCCATTCGGTTGAGATTTCAAATTCAACTTTGAATTTGAAATATGATAAGAGATAGGGATTTGACCGGATAATATGGTTTCATCCTATCTCATCCGATCTCTCCCTCCTTTCCTATAAAAAGGGATGCGCTCTCTCTCGCATTAATGATATACGATAAACCGAGAGTACAGAGAGATACAGTGAGCATTATAGTCTGTCCATTTTAGCTTGTCCTTGAGATGATCTGATCCATAGATAGCAATCCGGGGCCACTATATACCGTAGGATCAGAGGTGTGAATAGTTCCATCTGCTCCAGTAGTAGATAAGCAGGCCGTTGAAACACCGTTCTTCTGCTTTGTGAGGGTTCCAAACTTCGTGTAGACCGTCAGATCTTGAGGGCTCACCTTCCGCGCTTCCCAACAAGTGCTAGGTGAGACATTATTTGTGGGATGCGGTTTGGCTACTAACCCCAACACCATCCAGCTAGCTCGTGTCTAAGCTCTACCTTGATGTATGTGTTTTATCCACGCCGTCCATCCATTTTTCCAGCTCATTTTAGCGCATGAGCCCAAAAATGAGGTAGATTCAAATCTCATGTAGACTGCACCACAGAAAACAGTGAGGATTGAACATCCACCATTAAAAACTTTTAAGGCCTACTGTAATGTTTATTTTCCATCAAACCTGTTCATAAGGTCACACAAACCTGGATGAAGGGAAATCACACATACCAGCAGGATCCAAAACTTCTGTAACCCACAAAAAGTTTTCAACAGTAAACGTTCAATCCCCACTGTTTCATGTTGTGTGGTCTACCTAAGATTTGGATCTGCATCATTTTTTGGCATATGCCCTAAAATGAGCTGAAAAAAAGGATGGACGGAGTGGATAAAAATGGCTGATGATTTAACTAATAATAAAAAAGGGTAAATGACTGATGACATGTAGGCTGCAAATGAACGGACCTAGATCTATTATCAGGTGGGGTCCATCGGAAATTTGTTTTGTTCAGCCCAAGTCTATGAACAACTTGACCCAATCAGTAGATATATAAATAAATCAAATAATAATAATAATAATCTATCTCTAGTTTTTTTCTTTATTTATTTAGGGTTTTGGGTCAAGACAGTTCATCTAGCCCAAACCATTGATAAGCTGTATGAGTGGCTTGGGTTAGGTAGGGCTCAACCCAAGTCTGACCCATTTACTTAAATGAGTAACTTTTCTAGCCCAAGCCTGACCCGGTACCCATTTAGCTTGGGCCGAACCTGCCTCAAAAGTGGGTCAGCAGGCTGACCCAACCCATCACCCCTACTAACAAGTAGGTGTGACCCAAGTGACCTAGTGGCTGACTATTTAGCTGGTGGGCCTGGGATGGCAGACCTTGATTTCAGGACCGTACAGTCAATGAATCGTCACAAATCTTCAAAACCCAATTTGTCAAAACTGGCCTAAGCCCAATTTAGATCCGAGCCCAAGTTGTTTCAAGCCCAATCCTAGCTTGTGCTGACATGTGAGTGCCCTTAGAGCTGTGATATAAAAAACCAATGTGAACCATGTCCACTAGTTATGTGGATGTGATTGTTGCAGATCATGATGACAATAGGTTCTAAGTGAATATGCGAGTGTGCCATATTTAATAAGCAAGAGTTTCCGGAAGCATACATGAACATTAAGTTAAAGGAGTGACATCCTAATCCATAGACTGAGTGAAAGATACCTCGTTTCAACACTGAGGTCTTGGTATCGATCCCTAATGGGGGTGGCTAACAGTGAAGTGTCAACTGACAGTGGAGTGTGCTAACAAGCTAAAAAAAAAAAAAAAAAGAGTGATTCTTGTGATTGTCCTTGAAAACTTGAAATTGGATACAACGGTTATTGACCATAATTACCTACCAAGTTGTCGGATAGACCTGTGATTGTTGTCATCATTAGGGGGCTAACGACGAATCATGTGATCATCCTGTATGAGAGGATTAATGACGAGTCAAGATGAAGGGTTACACCATTGGGCATGATGATGAGCCAGTGTACCTTCTTCCTACCCAGTTGGGCATTTACATGATGAGAGTCAAGATGGAGGGGACTGATGATGGGTTAAGATGGAAGGTTTCCACCATTGGGCATCCATGGTAGATCAAGGTCAACTTTCCAGACCAAGAGGTAGGTTATGCCTAGATTGTGGTTAACTTCATGATGCATTGAAGCTGATTATTTTTTAGACTTGAGAACATGTAAGGGTTCAAGCTTTTGATTATGTTTCCTTTTCCTTGTTTTATGAGTAATCATATGGATAATAAGTGTTCGAAGTATCGGTATCGCTATAAGTTTTATTGGCCAGGGATATGAAAACAATATCGATATTGCTGATGATCGAAAATGCGGATAAACATGAGAAAAATTGTAGAATTTTTCGTAGAACTTTAAGAGATGTTAAAATGTACAAATTTAATATTTAGAAATTTTTTTAAAAAAAATTGCAAAAAGAATGCATACATAACAAGTTTTCATTTAATGAGGCCTTAAAAGCATGTGCTGTTGTAAGAAATCAGTCTATCCCATCCAGCCTATTTAGCTGTCCAACCTTCCATCCAAACATCCATCAATATTGTAAAATATTAACAACACATAATATTTCACTAAGAAATTATTAACGATTGTAAAGGAAACGAAAAATTATAGTCTCAATATTGCGCATGTTGCGGTATCGACACTATCGAGATGTTATTAATATTATCAATGACAAATTGAACACTACATACAACCATATGCTAATGAAAAAAATTGAAATAAAATATTTTCTAATAAACAAAATTTTGATGATATCTGTAACGCCCCAAATTTTCACTGTTTTAGATTTTCAAAAATCCTTGAAAATTTTTCTATTAATTAACTTATAATATCACTTAATGACCATTAACACTCAATGTTAGTTTATACAAGGGTGTACCAGTAAAGAACTGCACAAGTCCGATTAATCAGCCGTAGAAAGCCAATGAATCCGCACGATCACTTGAACATCAGGTGTAGTGTAACGTCCCGCCTAACCAGAACAGTGCTCTAGGGCGTCCACATAGGATTTGCCACAGGATCGTTCATTTAAGCCACTCATAGTAAGGTATCAAAAATAAATTAGACCAAGATTAGCTCAATTGAATAGACCAGACGGGCCTTGATAGAACCTGGTGCGGGCCTCCAAGCCAGATGGTCGTTTACACTTAACGACAGTCCGTGCGGGCTATACCGCGACACGGGAAGGTCAGAAAATTATAAAAATTCAAGGGAGCATAGATCTCACTAGGCTTGGGGACCATCGCGGACCACGGACCCAGTGGACACCCAGAAGTGGAATCTGACACTTGCCAGATGCGCACCACCAATGCCAGAATTGGAATCTGACGCGGGTAAATAAAACTGAGATGTAAGACATTTCAGCCGTCAGATTTCTTTATAATTTACAATGAGGGTCTAATATATTTTTCTATGCCCGCCCACAAAATTTGGGTCCCGATCGTGGCACGATGACCGTTGATCGCGAATCGGACCCGTGCGACAAACCCCTTATCCGATCGCCCCTAAATTTTGCATGGCCCTTCATCGGGCCATGGAGCACCTATCCTATTAGTTTCATGGCCAGAGGGCCACCAGAACTGCCCTGATTCTCCAAAAAAGCTCTACACCGCTTGTTGGTGGGCCACTAGTTCTAAAATTATATAATAATGTCCATCTCATTGGGCTTGACATCCATCGTGAGAGTCGGACCTGGGTATTGCCCAGAACCGCTCAACTTGAGCTAAAGGACGAGTGCATGAGAAGTGCAAATACCCCAAAGAAAGGAGCTGAAACTTAAGTGAATTGTGTCATCCACTCTTATGCAAAGTTGAGGATTTCGGACCATCGGTTTACGACCAAACTTCACACCTAGAGTGAGGATATTTTCTTACTCATATCCGTATAGTCGCGGCCCCGATCGACCATCGGTGACCGTTGAACAGACTTCTCATCATATCTGTCGATCGGCGCATCCAAATGGCGGGCCGATCATATCCATACGTAGATCATCATTAGGACTAACTATCATACGGTGTATATTGACTTGTACACCCCATAGTAGGCCCTAGAGCTTAGAAAGACCCTCTCATAGGTCTAGTATAGTAAAAACCTAGCACTTGGGGCCATTTGCACCAAATCTGGCATTATAAAAATGGCTTCTTTGGGACACCCCTCTCCCCATACGAATTTACCCTAGAGAAAGGAAAGAGAGAAGAGAGAAACGAGAGAAAGGGAGAAGAGGAAGAGGAGAAAGGAGGAGAAAAAGAGAGGAAGAAGAAAGGAAAGGAGTGTGTGGTAGGAGGTAAGGCCCAAGGAAGCTTGGGGCCTTAGAGAAATACATTTCCTTTCTCATATCCACAACTACAAGCCACTTCTATCCGAATGGGGAGGTAAGTACCCATCATTTTTGGTAATCTTTGGGTTTGAGTTAGGAAATGCATGTAATCCTACCATGCAAGTGCATTGTCTTAGGATTCCGGCTGATCAACATCGAGTTCGGCGCTTTTATGTCATTTTTCAAGATCTCAACGATCCATAGGTGCGGACTATTATCCTTAGGTGGCCTAGCACCAATTATAGTTGGAGTTTAATGATTTTATTTGCTTGGTATGTTGTATAGAAGAATCTAGAGCAACCTAGGGATGACATATTGTTGGAATTATATGAATTGCATGTTTATTTCTCTTTGATGTTAATCTTACCTCTCTCATGATCTAGTGTATGGATGATTATATGCTCATGTTTGGTTGATTTCTTCTTCTCATATGTGTTGCTTCATATTGTGTATGATTCATTTGCTCTTATGTATTTGATCCCTTGAGGTGTAGGAAGTGCTTAACTTCATCACCAACCCACACCACACACATACACCTTATTCATGATATTAATAGTTTGCTTGCTAGAGAAATTTGAATTGTATGTTGGGCAACATGAGAATATGGTGTTGAATATGTTTGATGTTACATTGGTAGTTGGCATGCTATGAATCACTATTCCTACCCTTGGGTTGGTCAGGAACATGAGGAGAGCGAAGGTGGTTCCATTGGTAGGACCACCTTGAGGCTAAACCCATGGGTTTGGACGAGTACGTGTGGGCGGCAGTAGTTAGGCTACATGGGTCGCTTGTACCCGATGTCGTTCCGCCACATACTTACCTGAGCTCGTGCGGTTTAGTCCATTAGCCGACCCACCTAATTTGTTAACCTTGTTTGCTCACATATGTATGGAAACTGGAATACCCTACCACCGTTGTAGACCATCGATACCGGATGGAATTTTGATCCACAATCTCGTGAGCCGGGCATGGTGGAATGGGACACTATGTCCGAGCTGTCGGCCTACGCTGGGGTGACGCGCCTCCCCGTAGTGACCACAAGCGACCCCACATTCAGTACCCCCATGTGCTTGAAGTCGGGGATGAAGGAAACCTGACGGGGTCAAGGATCGCGGGGTCTCGGCCTCACACATTGGGGGGCCTTGGCCTCGCAACTAATTCAGGGTATTTGATATGTGGGGTGTATCAGATTTCCAAATCTGCTGGATGAATAGACTTAACTAAGAACCCGGTTAACATCATCATTACACGGCATTAGCTAGGTTGGCGACTCGGTAGTCGAGGTCGCTCTGAGGGAGTGTTGACATATGCGATCGTTAGACGGAGTCGCTCGAGGGAGAGTTGTGGTGAGGGCATACATCATATCATCCACCATGCATGTGCATTAATAAGATTAGTTAGGTATTTGTGAATGATTGTTTTTCATTAAATTTCTATTATAACTTATGTTTGTTGTAACTTAAGACTAATAGCACCCACTAAGTTGATCACTCACTCCCACTCTGGGACGATGTTTTAAAACACCAACCAGACCCGCTCGTAGATGCAGGAGATGCAGATTATGTGGAGCCTGGTGACGCGAGTCTCGAGGAGGAGGACGAGTTCCCTTACTTCCAGTAGATGAGCGAGACCCCGTCGGATCAGTAGATGGGTCGTTGGATCGCCGAGCAGCGGCTCAGCTTTATTCTTTTGGACATGCCATCCTTTTTGTGATTTTGTTGGGCGTCACCTTGTGCGCCCGTTTGTATTCTTTTGGACATGTATATATATGTAACAACCCGACCAATCAGTCTAGTGTCCTCGGGCGTCCACGTAGGATTTTCCGCAGGACCGAACGTTTAAGACATTCGCAGCAAGGGTACCATAAGCTAATTAACTTAGGATTAGCCCATTTGAATAAACCAGACGGGCCATGGCAAGACCAAGTGGGGGCCGCCAAACTGGATGACCATTTACACTGAGCAACAGCCCGTACGGGCTGTACCGCGATGCCGAAGGGTCAAAAAAATCTAAAAATTTAGGGAACCATAGGGCTCACTGGGCTTGTGGACCATCGCAGACCGCGAACCCAGCAGACACTCAGAAGTGGGATCTGGCACTGACTAAATGCACCCCACCCATGCCAGGACCAAATCTGGCGCTTGCAAATGGAACCGAGATTCCAGGTTATCCGACCATCAGATCTCTTCCATATTTACCGTGGAGGTCTAATGGATTTCCCTACACCTGTCCACCAACTCTGGGACCCGATCGTGGGTCGGTGACCGTCGATCACAAATTGGACCCATACGATCAAACCTCAGGTCCGATCGTCTCCAAATTTTGCATGGCCCTTCATCGGGCCATGAAGCATCCATCCTAGAAATTTGATAGCCAGAGGACCACCAGAATTACTCAAATCACCAGAATGGACCCCACAGGGCCGTTTAAAGATCAAAACCGTTGACTCAAACCCCACAACCGTCCATCCGTTTGTTCCCAAATTTTACACGGGCCCTAATCGGGCCGTAGGGCACCTACCCACCGAATTTGGTGGCCAAAGGAGTGTCAGGGCCACTCCAACTCAAAAAAAAAGACCTTGTAGGCTATTTTGAGAATTTGAGGGAACTTAAGGCCAAAAGGCCCAAGTCTAGGGAATAAACCCTATCCCTCATAACTCCCTCTCCCATTTGCTATAACCACTAAGAGAGAAGGAGAGTAAAGGAGAGTAAAGAGGAGAAATAGAGAAGAAGGAAATCCAAGGTGGACCCTAGATCAAGGTGGGGCCCCAAGTGAGCAAGCCCCTCCATCTCCTTGCCTCTCTTACAAGGAGAAACTCTTCCCCTTGGCTTCTACAATCGACCGTGGGTTGCCTAGATAAGGTTTTCACCCATTCTTCTTGAAATCCATGTAGAAAGGTGGGTTTGTTTGGAATTCTAACCTACAATAACTTGGTTTAAGGATTCCGACCGATCGTCCCGGAAGCTCTCTTTCCTAGGGCGTTTTCCCAAATCTCCAACGAGCCATAGGTGCGGACTATTACTCCTAGGTGGCCTAGCACCAATTTCAATATGAGTTTAATGATTATGATTGCTCGGTTGATGCATTTAGAGAGTGTAGAGAAAACCTAGGAATTTATGTCTATTTTAATGGTATGGAATTGTATGTTTTATTTGATTTCCTCACATGATGCTATTCTTGCTTCTCACATGACTTGTTGAAATTTGATTATCACTTGTGGATGACTTGTTGGATTGCTCATATGATGATGCCCTATAGTATGTGTGCCTTATTAACTCTTATGTAGTTGTTTCTATAAGTTGTAGGAAGTAAGCAACTTCCTCACCAACACACACAACACACATGCACCATTGCTCATAAATTGTGTTAGCTTGCTTATTAGACGAATCTTAATTTTATGATTGAGGTGTGAGAGCATGATTATGATTTTTCTTAATTGATAGCTCTGTCCGTTGACGTGTTGTGAACTACCATCCAAACCCTAGGGTTGGTCAAGAAAACAAGGAGAGTTAAGGCGGTCTCGTTGGTAGGACCACCTTGAGGCTAATCCCATGGATCTGGGCGAGAGCGTGTGGGCGACTGTAGTTAGACTACATGGGTTGC
Source organism: Magnolia sinica (assembly GCF_029962835.1). Taxonomy (NCBI): domain Eukaryota; kingdom Viridiplantae; phylum Streptophyta; class Magnoliopsida; order Magnoliales; family Magnoliaceae; genus Magnolia; species Magnolia sinica. The sequence goes on from NC_080575.1 coordinate 94,122,000, forward strand.
TTGCACCCGATGTTGTTCCGCCATGCCCTTGCTTGGGCTCGTGCGGTCTAGCCTACTATCTGACCAACCTTGATTGTTAACCCTGTTTGCTCACACTTGTATGGAACCTGGGACACCCTACAACCGTTGTAGCTCATCGATAACCCACTTGAAATTGGTCCACAGCCTCGTGAGCCGGGCATGGTAGAATGGGACACTGTGTCCGAGCTGTCGACCTACGCTGGGGTACCGCGCCTCCCCGTAGTGACCGCGAGTGATCCCTTTTCTCTTGGCACTCCTCATGTGCTTGAAGTCGGGGATGAGGAACCTGACGGGATCACGGACCGCGGGGCCTTGGCCTCACGTATTGGGGGGTCTTGGTCTCACAACCAGTTTAGGGCGTTGATACGTGGGGTGTACCAAAATCCCCAATCTGCTGGATGAATGGACCTAACTAATAACTCGGCTAACACGAGCGCATTTCATCGCATTAGTTAGGTTGTGACTCGGCAGTCGAGGTCGCACTGAGGGAGTGTTGGCATTGGCGATCGTTAGATGTTGTCGCACGAGGGAGCGTTGTGGTGAGGGCATACATCATATCATCCAGCATGCATGCACATTAACAAGACTAGATAGATGTTTATGATTGATTGCTTTTCATTAAATTCTTATTATAATTGATGCTTGTTACAACTTATGGCTAATAGCACCCACTGAGTTGATCACTCACTCTCACTCTGGGACGGTGTTTTAAAACACCAACTAGACCCTTTCGTAGATGCAGGTGCCTCGGGATTGGAGGAGCCTGGTGAGCCGAGCCTAGACGAGGAGGTAGAGCTATCATACTTCCATCTGATGGAGGGCTCGCCGCTTGCTTGAGGGGCGGGATTGGATGGCTGGGCAATGGGCTGTCTCATTCTTTTGGACATTATATTCTTTGTTGTTTTGGTTGGGCAACGCCATGCGCGACCCATTTATATTTTTTGGACTTGTATAATTGTATATATGTCAGATCCCTCTCACTTCAGCATTCTTGCGTATTCATGTTTCATGTTCAGAGAATCTCAGGCTGCGCAACTTAAACAGATTAAAAGCACATTAAGGAAAATCTGTTAACAGTGACTCTCGGGAACTCGGGAGTTGAGTGGATACGCGACCCCCGATTTTCAGGGCGTTACAAGTTGGCATCAGAGCATGGTTTGGGATTAGTTGGGCCATGGGTCATGAACTCACAATGCGTCCGCTAAATTGAGAGGGTGCATGTTAGATAGCGCAACAGGGGCGTAGAACACTAGGAACCACCCTAAGCCTTAAACGAACGATCATAGATGGAACATAGATCCCTCAACGAGTTAAGATCGGGGAGTGAGGGCAAGGGGAAATGCGGGGAGCCGTGTCCAGAGGTCTTGCGGTGCTCTGGCGTGTCGACGGAATGCAAACCAAAGGCCTAAGAATTTAACGGTCGGAGAGTGAATCCAAGACCGAAAGAGCTAGGTCCTGATCAGTTGCTGAAACAAAAAGAGAAAAATGTAGGAAAGGGGAGGATTTTGGCCCCCAACTAGGAGGATTCTCGCGAAACTACTAGGCCCGTTGCGTAGATCGGCTCCTCCTACCCCAAAATCATATATGGCACTTGTCGAGGGAGATTTTTTCGACGCCCGGAAACGACAGGAAAGGCGGGACCTGCAAAACGGCGTGGCCCCCGCCGATTTCACAGTGGGCCGCGTGGCCCCCGCTGCATGCAGCCCGTCCGCGTGGCCCCCGCCGCTCGTCTGGGTGGCCCCCGCCGACCGTCCGTGTGGCCCCCGTCGGACCACCTCTTGTTGGCTCACCTTAAAATCCGAAATGGGAATGGGTCCCACGGCTGGCACTTGCAAAAACCTCCATCTCTCTCTCTCCCATTCCACTCCAAGCCCCTCCAAGAGAAAGCCCTCCCCTCCAAACCTCAAAAGGAGCCATCCCTATCTCTCAAATCCCTTACCCCATCCTTTTTCCCCCTTTCTTCAACAAGAACTTCCTTCCCTCAACCCATTTCCTCTTCCTCCCCTCCTATCCTTCTTCCCCAACCCCATTCTCCAAACTCCACTCCACCATTTTCAAGGACCCCTCCATAAGACAAGCTCCAAACCCATCCCAAGGTGCATTTCCAACACCCATTCTGAAAACCCTTACCTTCCATCACCCACTTCCACCTTCTTCCAAACCCTAAACCTAAACTCTTTTCCAAGCTCCATTCTCAAGCCCTTTTCAACGCCCATCTCAAAATCCATACCCAACCCAAGCTATAACCCCTTTCAAAGGACCCGCTAGCTATCAACCGAGTAGGATAGCGTTCCTTGCCACCATGGCCTCATTCCTTGCTATCCCAGTATTCATATCCCTCATGGGAAAGAAAAGGGCGGCTCCCGAGAAGGCGGGGCCCAGCCAAGAGCGGCGTAGTAAGAAGAAGGCCGATCGAAAGGAGAAGGTAAATTCAGAAATCTGATCCAAGAAGCGGAACGACTCCCAAAAGGATGAGGCGATCGTTGAAGACTTAGCAAATTTCTGCGTGCGCCAAGTCGCCTTCGAGGCCTCCATAGAGGAGCATCTGCTAGGTAATAACCCCCTACTCAACCGACTTATGGAGAAGGATTGGGGCCCTATGTTTTATGTAAGCGGGCAAGCCGATGTGGGACGGGCTAGGATGTTTTATACACGAATTAGAAACCCTCAATTCGAGCCCCTTGGATTCGATATCATAGTGCAGGGCAGGGAGGTCCACTTGGGAGTTGAGGATTTTGCTGAAATACTGGGAGTACCACTGGGAGAGGTGCAAGTCGATGAGATGAATCTCGAATCGAGGGAAGCCGGCGACGAACGGACTCGCTTTTTGTGCGGTCGCATTGCTCCCTGGATGCGAGAGGTCGGCTTGTACGCGACATCCCTGTCTCCAGAATATCGGGTACTCCACCGCATTGCGACTTTCAACATATACCCGAGATTGAAGAACCGCACCGAGTGCTCCCGCTACATGGTGGAGTTCATGTATCAGGTGGGTCGAGGAGCAAATGTGTGCGCCCCTAGCACCGTGCTTTACCAAATTGTGAAGGCCGCAAGGGCGGTACGAAAGGATATAGCTCTCCCTTTTGGCCGTTTGACCTGTCACATAGCCGAACAGTATGGGATAGGCGGGTCGGACGGAAATCCCGTACCCACGGAGATCGTGGGGGATAAGATGCTGAACACGATGGGGTTAGGACCCAAACAGAAACAGGCCCACATCGACAAGTACGGGGATGCAGACAAAGGAGAGGAAGAGGGCGACGAGAGTAACGAAGAAGAAGACGAGGATGAGGGTGAGGAAGAAGCCGAAGGGGCTGAAGGAGCTAACGAGATCGAGGAGGTTGGTAGGGAGCCACTTATCACTCCCGACATGCTTGCACGTTTGGACGCACTCGACGCTAGGATGGCAAGGATAGAAGAGAACCAGGCGAAGCAAGAAAGATGGAACAAGAAAATGTATCGAGCCATAAAGGCCTTGATCTGTTGTAACAAAGGGGAAGAAGCATCGCCACTCTCGCCCGACTCAGATGAGTAGCGGCACCGCCTTGCCAATAAGTAGTAGATCGTTTCAAGTTACTTAGGACTAAATCCCTTGTACTAAGAGAACTTAGGACCTTTGCTTAAGTAGCTAGTATTTTCTTTTACGTTCAGTATGTTTAAGAGTTATTGTAATCCATGCAGTATCCTGTAATTGACCGTATTAACGGCATTTTGAAATTTGTGTGAATGAATGGATTACATTGCAAAAATTTTCTTGTTTACCATGAGGATCTTTGTGCATTCGTTTGTCTATATTATGATTATGATGCTTGTGGCTTCTGTAAATTTATCCATGGCCTTGTAACACCAATGCTCAAAACCTAACCCATCTCAGGGCATTCTTCTAGGAAATGCCTCCATGACCAGAGGGCCGATTCATCCGCCTACCTCACGGTGGTTTGGTCGAGAGGGACCAAATCCCTGATGATCAACAAGGCACGCAAGGGACTAGCGGTTCCCAAAATAAGGGTAGTACTACTCAAGAGCCTGCCCCAAATGCACCCCCACCGCAAGCTGCATCACCAATACCTCCCCCGCCCCCGGCCATGGATCGAATGGACCAGATATTGCTCCTTATGCAATAACAACAACAAATGATGGCCACTAGTATGCAGCAACAGCAGCAAATGATGGTCACTATGATGGGGGCCATGGCCCAAAACTTGGGCATGTCGCAACCCGAAGCGCCCGGCCTAGCCGCGCCCGTGACCAATCCGAATAACCTCTATGAGCGGTTCCAAAGACATAGGCCGCCTACATTTTCCGGCACTCACCGCCCAGAAGAAGCGGAACATTGGCTCAACTGAGTCACCAAGTTATTGCGGCCTCTCCACTGTTCTGAGGCAGAAAATGTAGAGCTCGTCTCATATCTCCTTGAGAAGGAGGCGGACCTATGGTGGGAGAGTGTCCTCCGATCCATCCCCGAGAACCATATATGGACGTGGAAAGCATTCGAAGCCCGCTTTAGGGAGAAGTATATCCCTCAACCGTATTAGCACGAGAGGGAGAATGAATTTCTCCGCCTCCAACAAGGGGGGATGAGCATGGCCCAATATGAGAACCGCTTTACTGAACTCTCCCGCTATGCTTCTGAAATGATTGCCAATGAAGCAGTCAAGATGAGACGGTTCACGGCAGGGCTGCGAAGCGGTATTCGCTCCAAGATATGTTGCGTCAACATCAGGACATACGCTGAGCTTATCGAGATGTCCATCAGGGCGGAGCAGGATGAGGAGCGGGTCGCCAGAAACCGTTCACAGCTAGGGTCGTGGATCAGGGTGGAAGGACCGTCCTCCTCTTTTACAGGGAAAAGGGCGCGCCCTAGCTCGCCACCCCGACTAGCCGCCGCACCGGCCCCTTCTGCACGACCGGCCCAGATTTGTACTTATTGCAGGAGGACAGGACACTCTGAGCCCTATTATTTTACAAGGATGAGAGACCTCGGCTTCACACCGCCGCAGCGCAACATTAGGCCCCCGTAGCCGGCCTTACAAATTCAGCCCCTACGGGCAATGGGGCCAAATCAGCAGTTTCGACGTCCACAACCGCCTCAGATTAGACCGCCACAACGGCCCATGTAGCAGCCAAATTATCTATAGCAGGCTCAGGTGCATGCCCTAGCGGTTGAAGGCCAAGATGCAGCAATCCCTACTCCTACGACCTTTGAGGTGACGGCCCACATTCAAGGTACTCTCATATTCCTTTTAGTGGACACCGGGTCCACTGCTTCCCTCATATCTCATGCAACTGTCAAGCATTTGGGGCTATGCCCTAGCCCCTTCGTGGGGGTAAAGATTATTGCGGCCGCCAACACTTTTACAGAGGCGACAAAGATATGTTATGGTTGCCCCATCGACTTGGGATGCAAGGTGGCCCACGTGGATTTGATGGTGACAAAAATCTTCCACTACGACGTCATCCTGGGCATGGACTGGTTGACAATGATGAAAGCAGAAATTGATTGTGATGCAAAGACCGTGAAGATATATGAGGACGACAGCTCTTCCCTCACATTTTCGGTCCAGGTCAGCTACGAACGCAAGATTATGTGTTATGCTTCATTGGAGGATGGATACTCTGGACCCTCGATAACGGACACACCCGTGGTCCAGGATTTTTGGGATGTATTTAAAAACATACCTGGACTACTCCCTCGACGTGAGATAGACTTCACGATTGATTTGGTCCCTGGAGCCAAGCCCGTCTCCTTGCCTACCTACCGCATGCCTCCATGCGAGATGGAAGAATTACGGACTCAAATCGATGACTTGTTAGAGTTTGGCTTCATCAGACCCAGCGTGTCACCATGGGGAGCCCCAGTCCTATTCGTAAAGAAGAAGGACGGCTCTTTGCGGCTATATGTGGATTACAGAAGGCTGAACCAAATGACAGTTCGAAACAAATACCCGTTGCCTAGAATCGACGATTTGTTCGACCAGTTGAGGGGTGCTCAATATTTCTCCAAGATCGATCTAAAGTCAGGGTACCATCAATTACGAATTAGGGACAAGGATATTCAGAAAACGGCCTTCAGAACCTGCTTTGGCCATTACGAGTTTCTAGTTATGCAGTTTGGACTCACCAACACTCCAGCGGTCTTCATGGACCTCATGAACAAAGTCCTTAGGCCTTTCTTATACAGATTCGTTATCGTGTTTATCGATGACATATTAATCTATTCAAAGAGCCGTGAAGAGTATGGAGAGCATTTAAGAGCAGTCTTCGAAACCCTAGAGAAAAATTAACTGTTTGTGCAGTTTAGAAAATGCGTCTTCTGGAAGGAGGAGGTCAAGTTTCTGGGTCATGTAGTGTCTAAGGAAGGGATATCTGTGGATCTCGCCAAGGTGGCGGCGGTAAAGAATTGGAAGCAACCGAAGTCGGTAACGGAAGTGCGAAGCTTCCTTGGTCTTGCAGGCTATTACCGCAGATTCATTAGAGACTTCTCGAAGATAGCCCGGCCGCTATCCCAGCTAACTCGGAAGGATCTCAAATTTTCCTGGAATGAAAAGGCGGAGGCGACTGTTCAAGAGTTGAAGGATAAGTTGACGTCAGCACCTGTGCTTGTGCTACCCGAGTAAGGGGTCAAGTACACCGTATATACTGACGCCTCTCATGTGGGTTTGGGTTGTGTACTCATGCAAAATGACAGGGCAATTGCGTATGCGTCTCGACAGTTAAGGAAGCATGAGGAAAACTACCCTACTCATGACCTTGAGCTTGCGGCGGTAGTTTTCGCATTGAAGATATGGAGGCACTATCTATATGGTGAGGAGTTTGAGCTCTTCTCTGATCATAAGAGCCTCAAATACATCTTCACCCAAAAGGACCTGAATATGAGACAGCGTCGCTGGATGGAGACGTTGAAAGACTTTAAGTTTGATGTCTCCTATCATCCTGGCAAGGCCAACTTGGTGGCAGACGCCTTAAGTCGCAAGAAGACAATTGAGTTTGCGGCCCCGCTAATGGTGAGAGAGTGGGACATGGTGGAGTTCGTTCGGGACTTCGACATGAAGCTGACAGTGGAGGAACCTTATGAGTTCATAGCTCACATTCAAGCCCAGCCAATGATTGACAGTAAAATCATTGGAGCCCAAGAGGAAGATGAGTTATTAAAGAAAATGAGGGAAGGGGCAAGAAACGATGGGAAGTCTGAATGGAGAGTCGGCACCGATGGGGGATTGTGGTACCGAGGCCGCCTTTGTGTTCCCAACCTTCAAGGACTACGAGAAGAAGTTCTAAATGCCGCCCACAATTCCAAGTTGGCGATGCATCCTGGTAGTACAAAGATGTACCAGGACCTAAAGCGAACCTATTGGTGGGACAACATGAAAAAGAAAATAGCGGAATATGTATCCCGATGCCTCACCTGTCAACAAGTTAAGGCTGAACACCGCCGACCACCGGGCCTGTTGCAGCCCATGCCCATAGCGGAATGGAAGTGGGACTTCATATCTATGGACTTCATTGCCGGGTTACCTAAGACTAGAAAGGGGCACGACTCGATATGGGTGATTGTGGACAGGCTAACCAAATCAGCCCACTTCCTGCCAATCAAGACTTCTAGCTCCACCGATGACTTGGCTAAACTGTATATCAAGGAGATAGTGCGGTTCCATGGTGTCCCTTTGGAGATTGTGTCGGACCGGGATAATCGTTTCACGTCGATCTTCTGGACCCGTATTCAGGAAGCTATGGGAGTGAAACTGAAATTTAGCACCGCCTTCCACCCGCAAACAGAATGGGTGAACCAGATTTTGGAGGATATGTTGCGTGCTTGTGTTCTAGACTCCCAAGAGAGTTGGGACGATTACCTCCCATATGCAGAGTTCGCCTACAACAATAGCTTCCAAGCTAGCATCGGCATGGCGCCTTATGAGGCCTTGTATGGGCGTCCCTGCCAAGCCCCACACTGTTGGGAGGAAATTGACGAGAAGGGTTTGCTAGGACCGGACCTAGTGCGGATCACGACCGAAAAGATTGGAATTATTCGGCGCCGCCTTTTGACGACTCAAAGTAGACAGAAAATCTACGCCGACACAAGGCGAAGGGACTTGGAATTTGAAGCTGGGGACCACGTATTTCTCAAAATCTCCCCAATGAAGGGCGTTTTGCCCTTTGGCAAGAAAGGAAAGCTTGCGCCACGGTTCATCGGGCCATTCCAAATTTTGAACCGTGTGGGTGCGGTCGCCTATCGCTTGGCCCTACCCACACCTCTAGCCGGAGTGCATAACGTCTTCCACGTATCAATGTTGAAGAAGTACGTCCCCGATCCTTCGTATATCATCAAGTGGGAACATGTGGAACTTAAGAAAAATGCCACTTATATTCTTCGACCCACTCGAATACTTGATAGGAATGAGCAAGTCTTACGCAACAAGGTCATCCCGTTGGTCAAGGTACTATGGACCCATCACGATGAAGAAGAGGTCACTTGGGAGATGGAAGCAGAAGTCCGCAAGCATTACCCAACCCTGCTTCAATAATATGATCAGGTACAAATTTCGAGGACGAAATTTAATTGTAAGGGGGGTAGATTGTAACAACCCGACCAATCGGTACAGTGTCCTGGGGCGTCCACGTAGGATTTTTCGTAGGACCGAACGTTTAAAACATTTGTAGCAAGGGTACCGTAAGCTAATTAACTTAGGATTAGCCCGTTTGAATCAACCAGATGGGCCATGGCAAGACCAAGTGCGGGCCGCCAAACTGGATGACCATTTACACTGAGCAACAGCCCGTACGGGCTGTACCGCGACGCCGAAGGGTCAGAAAAATTTAAAAATTTAAGAAACGATAGGGCTCACTGGGCTTGTGGACCATCGCGGACCGTGGACCCAGCAGACACTCAGAAGTGGGATCTGGCACTGACTAAATGCACCCCACCCATGCCAGGACCAAATCTGGCGCTTGCAAATGAAACCGAGATTCCAGGCTATCCGACCATCGGATCTCTTCCATATTTACCGTGGAGGTCTAATGGATTTTCCTACACCCGTCGACCAACTCTGGGACCCGATCGTGGGTCGGTGACCGTCGATCACAATTGGACCCGTACGATCAAACCCCAGTCCGATCGTCTCCAAATTTTGCATGGCCCTTCATCGGGCCATGAAGCATCCATCCTAGAAATTTGATAGCCAGAGGACCACCAGAATTACTCAAATCACCAGAATGGACCCCACAGGGCCGTTTAAAGATCAAAACCGTTGACTCAAACCCCACTATCGTCCATCCGTTTGTTCCCAAATTTTTCACGGGCCCTAATCGGGCTGTAGGGCACCTACCCACCGAATTTGGTGGCCAAAGGAGTGTCAGGGCCACTTCAACTCAAAAAAGAGACCTTGTAGGCTATTTTAGAAATTTGAGGGAACTTAAGGCCAAAAGGCCCAAGTCTAGGGAATAAACCCTATCCCTCATAACTCCCTCTCCCATTTGCTATAACCACCAAGAGAGAAGGAGAGTAAAGGAGAGTAAAGAGGAGAAATAGAGAAGAAGAAAATCCAAGGTGGACCCTAGATCAAGGTGGGGCCCCAAGTGAGCAAGCCCCTCCATCTTCTTGCCTCTCTTACAAGGAGAAACTCTTCCCCTTGGCTTCTACAATCGACCGTGGGTTGCCTAGATAAGGTTTTCACCCATTCTTCTTGAAATCCATGTAGAAAGGTGGGTTTGTTTGGAATTCTAACCTACAATAACTTGGTTTAAGGATTCCGACCGATCGTCCCGGAAGCTCTCTTTCCTAGGGCGTTTTCCCAAATCTCCAACGAGCCATAGGTGCGGACTATTACTCCTACGTGGCCTAGCACCAATTTCAATATGAGTTTAATGATTATGATTGCTTGGTTGATGCATTTAGAGAGTGTAGAGAAAACCTAGGAATTTATGTCTATTTTAATGGTATGGAATTGTATGTTTTATTTGATTTCCTCACATGATGTTATTCTTGCTTCTCACATGACTTGTTGAAATTTGATTATCGCTTGTGGATGACTTGTTGGATTGCTCATATGATGATGCCCTATAGTATGTGTGCCTTATTAACTCTTATGTAGTTATTTCTATGAGTTGTAGGAAGTGAGCAACTTCCTCACCAACACGCACAACACACATGCACCATTGCTCATAAATTGTGTTAGCTTGCTTATTAGACGAATCTGAATTTTATGATTGAGGTGTGAGAACATGATTATGATTTTTGCTAATTGATAGCTCTGTCCGTTGACGTGTTGTGAACTACCATCCAAACCCTAGGGTTGGTCAAGAAAACAAGGAGAGTTAAGGCGGTCTCGTTGGTAGGACCACCTTGAGGCTAATCCCATGGATCTGGGCGAGAGCATGTGGGTGACTGTAGTTAAACTACATGGGTTGCTTGCACCCGATGTTGTTCCGCCATGCCCTTGCCTGGGCTCGTGCGGTCTAGCCTAATATCTGACCAACCTTGATTGTTAACCCTATTTGCTCACACTTGTATGGAACCTGGGACACCCTACAACCGTTGTAGCTCATCGATAACCCACTTGAAATTGGTCCACAGCCTCGTGAGCTAGGCATGGTGGAATGGGACACTGTGTCCGAGCTGTCGGCCTACGTTGGGGTACCGCGCCTCCCCGTAGTGACCGCGAGAGATCCCTTTTCTCTTGGCACTCCTCATGTGCTTGAAGTCGGGAATGAGGAACCCGACGGGATCACGGACCGCGGGGCCTCGGCCTCACGCATTGGGGGGCTTGGTCTCACAACCAGTTTAGGGCGTTGATACGTGGGGTGTACCAGAATCCCCAATCTGCTAGATGAATGGACCTAACTAATAACTCGGCTAACACGAGTGCATTTCATCGCATTAGTTAGGTTGCGACTCGGCAGTCGAGGTCGCACTGAGGGAGTGTTGGCATTGGCGATCGTTAGATGTTGTCGCACGAGGGAGCGTTGTGGTGAGGGCATACATCATATCATCCAGCATACATGCACATTAACAAGACTAGATAGATGTTTATGATTGATTATTTTTCATTAAATTCTTATTATAATTGATGCTTGTTACAACTTATGGCTAATAGCACCCACTGAGTTGATCACTCACTCCCACTCTGGGACGGTGTTTTAAAACACCAACCAGACCCTTTCGTAGATGCATGTGCCTCAGGATTGGAGGAGCCTGGTGAGCCGAGCCTAGACGAGGAGGTAGAGCTGTCATACTTCCAGCTGATGGAGGGCTCGCCTCCTGCTTGAGGGGCGGGATTGGATGGCTGGGCAATGGGCTCAGTCTCATTCTTTTGGACATCATATTCTTTGTTGTTTTGGTTGGGCAACGCCATGCGCGACCCATTTATATTTTTTGGACTTGTATAATTGTATATATGTCAGATCCCTCTCACTTCAGCATTCTTGCGTATTCATGTTTCATGTTCAGAGAATCTCAGGCTGCGCAACTTAAACAGATTAAAAGCACATTAGGAAAATCTGTTAACAGTGACTCTCGGGAACTCGGGAGTTGAGCGGATACGCAACCCCCGATTTTCAAGGCGTTACAATATAGGTATAGTTGATTTTCTTCCATTTCAGTAGACTTGTGTGGTTGTGCTTCATGTTCCAGAAAATTCCAGAATGCGCATTTAGACTGGATTAATCACATATTAATGAAAACTGGTTATAAGTGACCCCGGGAACTCGGGAGTCGAGCGTATGCACGACCCCCAATTTTCAGGGCGTTACAATATCAATACGTTGACAATATTATTAAAATATCATCGATATACTTATGATATAAGCATTACCTAGAATTTACATAATCGAAAATATTGGTGATATATTGGCGATATTGATGCATTGGCAATACAAGCGACACCTAAAATTTACATAGTTGAAAATATTGATAACTACATTAGCGATAATAGTACGTTGGCGATACTTAGCGATACATTGCTAATACCTGGAATTTCTATATTACCAACATTATTGGTATCGGTACCAGTGTTATCGATATCGATGAGCTGGAGATAAAGATAATATCAGAGATATTTCGATAATATTGGAGATATTTCGAACACTGTGACTAATAAAAATGGGTGTAACTAGGCACATCCATCAACTAATAAGGGATGCACTAGTTTCTTAAGAACTTAATTATGACTGAGATCCAAGTAAACATGTGATCATCAAGTAGTTTGTACGCTTGGCTAGCACTTGAAAGGTTTTTAAAGATTATGCAAATATTTTTAACTGTTAAATTTTTATTTTGATCGCATTTGATAATAATTTGAATATCCAAATCTAGAGTCACTTGATTTGCATAGACATTAGGTCTTTGATAGATTGACATGATAATAGAAAGATTAGATCATATATAGGTGTAACGCCGTGAAAATCGGGGGTCGTGCATACACTCGACTCCCGAGTTCCCGAATATCACTTATAACCTTTTTTTTTATTAAAGTGCATTTAATTAGGTTTAAATACATAGCCCGGATATTTCTGGAGCATGAAGCACAACCACACAAGTCTACTGAAATAAAAGAGATCATGTATATACATGTCCAAAAGAATATAAATGGGTCACACAAGGCGTCACCCAACAAAATCACAAAAGGATGATATGTCCAAAAGAATGAAGCTGAGTCCACAACTCAACGATCCAAATCCCACCTATCAAGCCGGTGGAGAGTCGCCCATCAACTGAAAGTAGGACAGCTCGTCCTCTTCGTCTAAGCTCGTGCCGTCAGGCTCCTCGTACTCCTCGTCACCTGCAACTATGAGAGAGTCTGGTTGGTATTTTAAAACACCGTCCCAGAGTGGGAGTGAGTGATCAACTCAGTGGGTGTTATTAGTCTTAAATTGTAACAGGATCAGTTATATTATGAATTTAATGAAAAATAATCATTCATAAACACCTAACTAATCTTATTAATGCGTATATATGATAGATGGTATGATGCATGCCCTCGCCACAACACCCCTTCAAGCGACTCCATCTAATGATCGCGTATGAACAATACTCCCTCATTGCGACCTCAACTGCTGAGCTAGTGCGATGCGATGATAGTGTTAGCCAAGTTCTTAGTTAATTCCATTCATCCAACAGGTTGAGAAAATTGATACACCCCACATATTCAATGCTCTCAACTGGCTGCGATGCCAAGGCCCCTCAACATGCGAGGCCAGGGCTCCGCGATCCGTGATTCGGTCGGGTTCCGCATCCTCGACCTCCAGCACATGGGGAGTGCTAAGGAAAGGGATTGCTCGCGGTCACTACAGGGAGGTTCGTCACTCCAGTGTAGGCAGACAGCTCGAACACAGTGTCTCATTCCACCATGTCTGGCTTACAAGTCAGTGGATCGGCTTTAAATTGTTAGCAATGGGCTACAATGGTTGAAGAGTGTTTCAGATTTCATACATAGGTGAGTAAACACGGTTAATAAACAAGGTTGGTCAGCCAGTAGACTAGACCGCACGAGTTCAGGCAAGTACGTGACGGACGACATCGGGTACGAGCGACTCATGTAGTCTAACTACTGTCACCTACACGCACATGCCCAAATCTATGGGTTTAGCCACAGGATAGTCCTAGGACCACCTTCGTTCTCCTCATGTTCCTAACCAATCCAAGGGTTTTGATGGTGATCCATAACATGCCAACTATCACTGTATCAACTAGCATAACAACGTCATGTTCTCATACTTCTCAACATACAATTCAAATTCTCCTAGCAAGCAAAGCTAACAATATTATGAACAAGGTGCGTATGTGTTGTATGGGTTAGTGAGGAAGTTGAGCACTTCCTATATCTCTTAGAACCAAAATGCACAAGAATCAATGAATCATACATGCTATAAGGCAACATCATATGAGGAATCAAGTAAGACATAAACATGTAATCATCCATGGTAACCTAATCACGTGAGAAGCACGAACAACATCATATGAGAACTAAACAAAACATACAATTTCATACAATCCCCAAACGAACATCGAAATCCTAGGTTTTCTCTAGATTCTCTAAATACATCGTCCAAGCAATCAAAATCATTAAACTCATAGTATAATTGGTGCTAGGCCACCTAAGGATAATAGTCTGCACCTATAAATCGTTGAGATCTCGGAAATGACCTAGGAATGAGGACCTTGGGGTCGACCGGCCGGAATCCCTAAAGCAAGCACTTGCATGTTAGAAATTCATGTCAATCCCTTCTCAACACAAGGGTTTCAAGAAAAAGGGATGAGGAATTTACCTAGACGATCAATGGAAACGATTCTTGCGGTTGAAGTGTAGGGTTCTCTTGGAGAATGGGTAGAGAGTTACAAGATTGGTTTCCTTAGGCCCTACCTCGATCTACCCACACTCTTCACTCTCTCTTTCTTCTCTCCTTACTCTCTTGCTCTCCCTTCTCTCTCTGTGGTGGTTGTAGTAAAGGAGGGAGTTATGAGAGAGCTAGGGTTTTATTTCCTAGACTTGGGCCCTTTGGCCTCAAGTTTCCTCAAATGCCCACAATGGCCCTCTAGGACTCCTTATTGGTTTTGGGGTGGCCCTAACACCCCTTTGGCCACTAAATTTGGTGTGTAGGTATCTCATGGCCCGATGAGGGGCCATGCAAAATTTGGAAACAAACGGGTGAACAGATATGGGGCTTGATCATATGGTTCCAACCTTTAAATGGCCCTTAGGGGTCCCTTTCGGTTGTTAGGAGGGTTCTTGTGGCCCTATGGCCATGAAACTTATAAGATAGGTGCTCCACGGCCCGATGAAGGGGCATGCAAATTTTGGGAATGATCGGATATGGGGTTTGATCGTACGGGTCCGATTTGCAATCAACGGTCACCGTCCCACGATCGGGTCCCAGAGTTTGTGGATGGGTATAGAAAAATACATTAGACCTTCATCGTAAATGTAGAAGAGATCCGACGGCTGAAAAACCTGGAATCTCAGTTTTATTTACAAGTGTCAAATTTCAATTCTGGCCTTGGGTGGGTTGCATTTGGCAAGTGCCGCTGGAACGGCGCGGATAATAAGTTTCTGGGTGTCTATCAAGTCCGTGGTCCGCAGTAGACTACAACCCCAATGAGATCTACGGCTCCCTAAATTTTTAGATTTTTCTGACCTTCCGTGGTTGCTGTATGGCCCACATGGGCTGTTTCTAAGTGTAAACAGGCTATCTGGCTTGATGGTCCGCTCTTGGTCCAATCACAACCAGACTGGCCTACTCTAATGGGCTAAACCTAAGTTAATTTACTTGTGGTACCCCACCACGAGTAAATTAAGTGAATGATCCTGCGGCAAATCCTACATGGACGCCTCAGGACACTGTTCTGGTTGGACAAGACGTTACAATAGGTGAATGGAATAAGGTAGAATCATAGGATTTCAATGCGTGGAGCATATGAAAAACTACAAGGAGATTAAATACTATAACTAATAGCTCCCTTAAATCTCTTATCCCAAAGAAAGAAAAGTCCTAGATAGAGTTGTTAGCAGAGCCTTTCCCTTGGGTGTCCACCCGCATGGACAACATGCGTCTTTGTTTGGCTCTCGCATTTCTTTCATCTAGGATAGATTTAGGAGAGCTTTATTGCGATAGAAGATCCGCATCGACAAAAATCAACAAGTTTATCAACGGGTCTTTGATTTGATCCATCCTGACCAAAAGATCATGGTTTTTCCTTTTCTGAAAACTTAGATATAT
This sequence comes from Magnolia sinica, assembly GCF_029962835.1. Lineage (NCBI taxonomy): Eukaryota > Viridiplantae > Streptophyta > Magnoliopsida > Magnoliales > Magnoliaceae > Magnolia > Magnolia sinica. The sequence goes on from NC_080575.1 coordinate 94,137,729, forward strand.
CTAAATGAGGATCCGAAAGATTTAACCACACAATCTAAACTACTTTTTAAAAAAATTCAATTTTCGATGTGTTTCCAAAAACTCTAACAATCAATTGACACTACTAAGGCCATAGTAGATTAAGGTGACCCAATTTAGCCGGCACAAACTCTATTCATGTCTTCGTTAATTTGATGAAGCACATGAGAAATCTGTTTTCATGTATATTAGACTCATTAAAGAACACTATCTTATGCCAGAGGGAAAATGATTTTATCTTCTCCTTGTGAAAGAATGTCCTAACACAGTTCTTTCTCTAAACTCATTTTCAGGCAACATTATGATAGATGGTTAGCGATGAGCCCCATTATTCTCTTTTTAATCGTACTAACAATGACAACCAGAAGCAAGGGCTATAATCAATAGAATTAGCTTGACTTCAATGAGCCTTGTAGAAAATACCAATGTGATGTAAATTACCAATATTTTGAAGATCTTATAATAATTTTCCAAAACATAATCAAGGGTGCGTTTGGTAGCAACTTCTCTTTCAAAATAGAAGTAATTCTCCACTTTAGAAAGCTTCTATCAATGAAATCACCAGAAGTAGCTTCCTCTAGAGTTACCAAACACACCCTAAACAATTTTATCACAAGATTTTCCAAATATTGGAAGATATTAAAATTCATGATTTTAACTCCAAAAAAGTAATAAGAATATTTTAAAAAGTTGTTGTTGTTGTTGTTATTATTATTATATGTGTGTGTATCAGAGGTTTTAAGAATTATTTTACATTAGATTGCCCGCCTAAGTTTTGGATCAGCCTGACTTTTGGGCACCAAGGAGAACATGAGGGGCGCACATGAGGGACGGATTGGATGTCATGCACACATCCTGGTGGACCCCACACATCATCTTGTAGGTTAAGCTCAACATAAAAAGCTATGAGCGGATCCAAATGAACTTTTAACTAGAACCTCCTCTACTACCATTCTACCTAATTCCCATAGATACCTCATAATCTTTATAAATCAAATAACACAATTAATTAATCAAAAGCAAGCAAAAGATGTATTTAAATTATCTAATTGTGCCTAAATATGGTCTGTTTAAGTGCACCCATGTGCAATATACTTGGACCCATGCAACCAAAAAACAAAATTCCCATGTTGGAAATTCAAGAAACTAGATGGTGGAGAAAGAAAATATAGCAGCATTCCACATTCAACCAAAAAAGGCCAAAGATTCAATGGCATCCTTAGATTGTTCTGAATCATTCATGTTTTCATTACAACCATGTAGAAGCTATGATCTTGTAGTCACGCTTCATCGCTAATCAGGACCTTGAATCTTGGATGGAATAAATGTAAACCTATCAAAATCCATTTGGGTGGTGGAGATTGTTGGAATATTTGGTTGAATTAAATAGACTATTAAAAATCGAGAACCAAAAAAGGAAAATAAATTTTGAGAAAGAAGAACTTATGAATTGAGTCGAGGCGTGACTGAGTCACTCGGCTTGAAATCGAATTTGCTCCCCTTGGACAGCGTCCCAAGTGCAACAGGTTTCCAAAGCAATCGACCTCCAGGATACAACGACTATGACCCGGTCCCAGCGGTGCACTCACTGTACACGGGCTCGAACCACTTGCAGTTTAATCCGAAAGTGCTGAGTTGACTCAGCGATGAACTCAGTAAAATTCTTAAAATTGTATCAGAGAGAGTTTTATAAGAGAGATAATAATTTCGTATATTTAAAATTGGAATCGGTTGTCTTTATATAGACTCCGAAGTGGTGCATAAGCACCCTTTACAAAAGGTTAGGTCTGTTGGGTTTAAACCCAATAGGGGCGACCAACCGGAAGGGATGCATCTCTCTGGTTTAAAACGAAAAAGCGCAAGTGCGAGTACACTCTCGCACATATAGTCCTGCGAGTACCCATACACACACACCCACGCGAGTACACTCACATCGCACCCTCCACCCGCGCCCACACCCAGCCCGTCTCGTCCCGTCGCGTCGCGTCACGCACGCGCACACGCACGGGGACTCGGACTCAGACTCCGCTCGGCTCGGCTCAGCACGACACGGCTCGGCGCGCGCGCGCGTGTGTAGTAAATGGCATAGATTAGAGCTATTGGCATAGCCCCCCCACAGGACCAAATTCACATGCCCCTTAAAAGGGGCTCAAGCCCTAGGTAAAAAGACTATCTTATATACAAGATAGTTTACCTTTTCAAATCCGATGTGGGATAAAATCCATAACACAAAAGTACCAAAGCTTTTCAAATGTGGAGGGAAATCACCGAAAATTTAAAAATTTAAATTTTTAATATTATTTTTAAAACAAAATATAACAATCCCCCACATGTTTTAAAATAAAACTCTTTCGGATTAAAGTGTAATAGTTGTGCAATGGTGTCGGTGTCATCATAGACTTGAACCGACATTAGAGTAAGCAAGACAGGTCTACAGGAATCAGGTGACACCATAGTCTTGAACCTGAATCCTTTTAATGTAGATCGCAAGTACATGCCACTCACACAACTCTTCCTCTGCAAGTGATTCTGCGGTTTGGTGCGTTTCGGCCATACACCATTACCTAGATTTCATGAGTGCTCTAGAGAATTCGCCTAGATTCTCATAGGAAGCGGCCTCCACCTCCACACCCATATAGGTGAATTCCATCAAGTGTATGCAACAACTGTATACACCACCAAATATATGGCTATGGATCCATTAAGAGTTCTAAAAACTTATCCTTCTGCGTTGCTGCTTGCACTGTACACCATAGAAGGGGCTCATACAACTCAGTGCAATCGTCTACCTCGTGTCTTGTTGTTTACCCATTGAACCTATCTTATGGGATCTCCACTTGTATAGGTTGGGTTGCCGACACTGGCAGCTCATATATTAGGCTCAGCCCCATTCCCTTCGATGTATCATTGACTAACCTTTTAGATAGTCCTTTGGTCAGAAGATCTGCTAGATTCTTTTCTGACCTTACAAAGTCAATGGATATGACTCCATCACGCAACATGTGTTTCACTATGTTGTGTCTGAGTCTAATATGCCTGCTTTTTTCATTATATATTTTACTTTTTGCGTTTACTATAACTGCTTGACAGTCACAATGAATAGACACGGCCGATACAGGCTTTGGCCACAATGGTATATCAGCTAAGAGATTTCTAAGCCACTCGGCTTCTGTTCCAGCCTTTTCTAAGGCAATAAACTCGGATTTCATAGTAGACCGAGCGATACATGTCTGCTTGGTAGACTTCCAAGAGACTGCTCCTCCACCCAAAGTGAAGACATATCTACTCGTGGATTTTGTCTCATCTGAATCACTAATCCAATTAGCATCACTATATCCTTCTAATACAGCAGGAAAACTATTATAATGTAAACCATAGACCATACTGCCTTTTAGGTATCTCAAAATCATAGACAAAGCATTCCAATGCTCTTTTCCAGGGTTATGTGTATATCTACTTAGCCTTCCTACTGCAAAAGTTATGTCTGGTCTAGTGCAGTTTGTTAGATACATAAGGCTACCAATTATTCTGGAATACTCCAATTAAGACACACTATTTTCTGTATTCTTCATGAGAGTCACACTATAATCATAAGGAGTACTAACTGGTAAACAGTCAAAATGGTTAAATTTTCTCAATATCTTCTCAATGTAATGAGATTGAGATAATATAATAACATCATTTTTCCTGGTTACTTCAATACCCAAGATTACACTAGCCTCTCCTAAGTCTTTCATGTCAAACTTAGATGACAAGAATTTCTTAGTTGTATTAACTAATTTAATATTAGTTCCAAAAATATGCATGTCATCAACATAAAGACATATAATAACATATTCATTTCCAAAAATTTTACTATATACACATCTATCTACATCATTTATATGATAACCATTTGATTTTAAAACACCATCAAATTTTTCATGCCATTGTTTAGGAGCCTATTTTAAACCATATAATAATTTAATTAGTCTACATATTTTATTTTCTTTTCTTGATATCTTATAACCCTTAGGTTGTTCCATATATATTTCTTATTCTAAGTCTCCATATAGGAAAGCTGTCTTAACGTCCATCTGGTGTACCACCAGTTTATATATGGAGGTTATCGCTATTAAGACCCTGATAGTTGTAATTCTAGTTACAGGAGAGTATGTAACAAAGTAATCTATTCCTTCTTTTTGTTTAAAACCTTTCGCTACCAACCTAGCCTTAAACTTATCAATAGTCTCATCAGGTTTTAGTTTCTTTCTAAACACCCATTTACAATCTATTGGTTTATTTTCAGGTGGTAGGTCTACAATTTCCCAAGTGTTATTAGATATAATAGATTCTAACTCATCATTTATTGCTTCCTTCCAAAAGGTTGCATCTGGAGAGTTAATTGCTTCTATATAGGTTGTAGGATCATCTTTTACTAAGAAAGTGAAAAAACCATCTCCTAGGTTAGTTTCTCTTCTAACCCTAGTACTTTTTCTTGGTTGTATCTCTTCTACTACTTTCTCGTATGCATTTTTACTAGTAGACGTAATATCTAATTCATTGACTTCCTCTATTCCTATAGATTTAGATTTCATAGGGAATACGTTCTCAAAGAACTCTGCATCCCTAGCTTCTATAATTGTATTAGGATCTAAAATATTATCCTTAGTTTTTAAAACTAGAAACTTGTAGGCCGCACTGTTTTGTGCGTAACCTATAAATACACAGTCGGTCATTTTAGGACCTAACTTTCTTTTCTTAATTTCAGGTAATCCTACTTTAGCAAGACACCCCCACACTTTAATATATTTGTAACTAGGAACATGATTCTTCCAAAGTTCATATGGCATTTGTTCAAAAGATTTAGAAGGAATCCTACTTAGAATATAACAAGCAGATAGAATTGCTTCTCCCCACATATTTGAGGGTAAGCCTGAACTATTTAACATAGCATTCATCATCTCTTTTAGAGTTCTATTCTTACGTTTTGCTATTCCATTCTGTTCTGATGTATAAGGAGCTGTAGTTTCGTGAACTATTCCATTCTTTTCACATAATCCTCTAAATTGAGAAGATTCATATTCACCTCCTCTATCTGTTCTAAGTCTTTTAATTTTTATATTTAACTGATTTTCAACTTCAATTTTATATTTTGAAAAAGCATCTAAAGCTTCATCTTTGTTCCTTAACAGATAAACTCTAGTGAACCTAGAGTAATCATCTACAAAAGTTATGTAATATCTTTTTCCACCTCTAGACATGTGATTTCTAAAATCACCTAAGTCACTGTGTATTAACTCTAATAGAACAGATGATCTTTCTATTTGTTTAAAGGATTTTCTAATGAATTTTGATTCGACACATGTTTCACATTTGTCAAATTCTTCATTAGATATATTAGGTAATAAACCTAATCTTTTCATTTTCTTCAAAGATGTTATATTCACATGACTTAATCTACTATGCCATAGATAAAAAGGTTCAACGATATAAACAAAACTGAATGTCTTCTTATTATTATCATTGGATACATTTATAATGAATAAACCATCGCTACAATACCTCTTACTAACAAAGGTTCCATTCTTAGTCATTACAAGCTTATCTGAATCAAATACTAACTTAACACCAGCCTTATTGAGGAGTAAACCAGAGACCAAGTTTCTTCTAATGTCGGGCACATGTAGGACATCATTCAACATTAGAGTCTTTCCAAAAGTGAGTTTCAGAAGTACTTTCCCTTTCCCTACAACTGGAGACGTTCTAGCATTACCCATGAACACATGTTCATCATCTCCTGATACTTGGTAGGAGGTAAACATGCTACGATCCTTGCACACGTGCCTAGTTGCACCAGTGTCTAGTACCCACTCCAAGTTGTTTACAAGGAAGACTTCTGACACCACAGCTTCTATAATGTCAGACTCATTGCCTGTTTCTGTAAGATTAGCCTGCGGCTTATCTTTGTTTAAGCCTGCAGGTTTTGACATGATGCCCAGGCTTTCCACAGTTGTAGCAGTTTCCCTTTTTCTTGAATTAATTGTTTGCATTCTTCTTTTTGAACCTGCATTCATTTGCATAATGTCCAGGTTTGTCACAGTTATGACAGTTGCCCTTTTTCTTATTATTTGTCCGACTTGATTCCACAAGATTCGCCTTTGAATCTATCTCATTTTTATTTTCTTTTTGGTCCCTGATTCTATTAACATCCTCTATTCGTATGTGTACAATAGTGATTTCCAAAGAAACACCGTTCTTTTTATGTTTCATTCTATTCTTATATTCTTTCCAGGAGTGCGGTAATTTTTCTATTAGTGCTCCTGACAGAAACACTTCATCCAACTTAATTCCTTCTATCGATAGTTCATGAACTAGACTTTGAAAATCGTGAATTTGATTTGTAACAGGTTTATCATCTGTCATTTCATAATGAAGGAAATTAGCAATTGCATGTTTCTTAGCGCCTGCATCTTCTAATATGTATTTCTTTTCCAAAGCAGTCCATATGTCTTTAGCAGACACGTAAGAAGCATACACGTCATATAGTTCGTTGGATAAAGAGTTTAGAATATAATTTTTACAATTATTTTCATCTGTTACTTCAGTTTGATTTACTGGATCTATAGTAAATGATTCAGATAAAATGTATGAAACTTTCAGGGTGGTCAGAGCGAACATCAGTTTCTGTTTCCACCGTTTAAAGCATTGTCCAGCGAACGGTTCAATTTTGGCTAACTCAGTAGAAGCATTTACTGTTACTGTAGCCATAGTCTATGTAATTCAACAATTCGATTTCAAGATTGTTGAAATATTTGGTTGAATTAAATAGACTATTAAAAATCGAGAAATAAAAAAGGAAAATAAATTTTGAGAAAGAAGAACTTATTAAATTGAGTCGAGGCGTAACTGAGTCACTCGGCTTGAAATCGAATTTGCTCCCCTTGGACAGTGTCCCAAGTGCAACAGGTTTCCAGAGCAATCGACCTCCAGGATATAACGACTATGACCCGGTCTGAGCGGTGCACTCACTGTACACGGGCTCGAACCACTTGCAGTTTATCCGAAAGTGCTGAGTTGACTTAGCAATGAACTCAGTAAAATTCTTAAAATTGTATCAGAGAGAGTTTTCTAATAGAGATAATAATTTCGTATATTTAAAACTGGAATCGGTTGTCTTTATATAGACTCCGAAGTGGTGCATAAGCACCCTTTACAAAAGGTTAGGTCCGTTAGGTTTAAACCCAACAGGGACGACCAACCGGAAGGGATGCATCTCTCTGGTTTAAAACGAAAAAGCGCAAGTGCGACCCGCACCCACGTCCCGTCCCGCATGCGCATGTGCACACGCACACGGACTCGGACTCGGCTCGGCTCGGCGCGCGCGTGTGTGGTAAATGGCATAGATTAGAGCTATTGGCATAGCCCCCCCACAGGACCAAATTCACATGCCCCCTGAAAGGGGCTCAAGCCCTAGGCAAAAAAACTATCTTATATACAAGATAGTTTACCTTTTCAAATCCAATGTGGGACAAAACCCACAACACAGAAGTACCAAAGCTTTTCAAATGTGGAGGGAAATCACCGAAAATTTGAAAATTCAAATTTTTAATATTATTTTTAAAACAAAATATAACAGAGATCACCTCCACTTGGAAGATGAAATGGTCCTCTTTCCACATTTCTTTTACACACAAATATCATATGGGCACTTGAATGAGTTGAAACACAATCTGTCTACCGCTGAGATATGATCGTCTTCTAACTTAATAAGTGATGTTCATGACCATCAGAACCATTCATGCCCATCGACAAAAGATCACAGTGATTCATTAATCATGACCATTTAAAAATGGTGTACAAAAAGAACTAGATCTAGTAAGTGATCTTTGGCATATGATCCATTTATTAGAACCTTGAAATGAATGAGCAACTTAGCTCATCATGCCCATTTCTCTTCAATACTAACAATACCAACTTGGGACGACGAAAATGGCGAACCTTATCACACCCCAGAGTCATAAACAGGACAGTGGGACGCGCATATCTCCAACTCGATCATTGCAAGTTTCACCCATTGGATGTGGAGAATTGTTCATTTTTTTTCTAAATGAACTATCTCCACAGCTAGGACAGTCCTATCGACTGGCCTTTACAAATACGGCGAATCCATGAGACAATCGACAGCCTTGATCGCCATGAAAAGCGGCCACGGGTGAGGAATAAAACCAGTGCATGACTATGAATGTGTTCGTTGATGATCATCTAATCAGTGGTCCAAAAAAAGGAAGGAAGGAAGGAAGATGATTAGATGACAATCAACAAACATATTCACAGTAGCATTCTCTAACTTGGGCTTTTAGGTTTTGGCAACGGCAGCAATACAACCACAACATTAGGATAGAGATAGAAAGGTAGATATTTAAATGTAATAGAAGGGATGAGGAACATGTAAAGGTATATGCCTAAGAATCATGCCATCAACAAGCATATTCTTTGAGAATAAACCTTTTCTTGTCTTTTTTTTCTAAATGGTTGGTGTGAATCAAGGTTAATTTAAGAGTAGGTTGTCTGAAAAAAATGATGCCTTGCAGCTATCCATAAGACAAGACTCCTCTAATAGTTCACCACCATGTTAAAAATGATGGAGGCTCATCCTCCACATGTGGCCTTCATATACATGGACTATCTACACCGTCCAAATTGTCGGGCATATTGTGGATAGAGCATATCTTTAAAATAATGCTAACCGCGAAACCCAACTGCCCAGTTGGCCATCAAATGGAGAATTAAAAGTAAAGCGGTGAGTTAACCGGTTCTCCTCGATGTATGTACCATAAGCGAGTTAGTGAAAATAACATAATTTACAATTTCTGTAAAATAATTAAACAAAAATATAATGACAGACTGACGCACGCGTAATCACACTGTCCTTAAAGCATTATTCGCCCCTTTTCAAAAAGTTGAGAGTGCTGATAGGTTTCAGGTAAATGGCTTCTAGGATACGACGAGCCTGGGTGTGGATCTGCATTCAGCAAATACGAAGAGACGAATGGAACTTTGTAGACAATTTTCTGGCAGATAAAGAAAGAAATAAAAAAGAATCCCAAATTTAGAAAGAGAATTAGAAAAAATTTAGACCACTGGTGTGGTCTATTTCTTGAGGTCTTCTGGCTAAGGTTCGGATGAACCTTGCTAACTAATAGATTACATGGTCGCTTCTTTGCTCCAGTTCGTAAGTGGGTATGGTTTGAGTGTTAGGGATGGTTTGTTGAACCATCCAAGCACTATATATATAAGCTAGGGTGGCTGACTGTTTTGGTCCAGGGCCATAAACCAATGTAACTATTTTCTAGCTGGTGGTGAGAAACTAGCCGTTATTGGCAGTTTCTACCCGTTGTGCATGCGGGATAATTGTTGTTGCATGCTGGCCGTTTTATAGCTATTGGGGTAGCCACATGCAATAGTTTCTGCATGGTTCGAATTTATATTGCATGGGTAACACCTCACTCCAACGGCTAGTTTCCAGCCTCCATAAAATCCACACAGGTCTCATTCAGACCATTCACTCATTCCAGCCACCTAACCCATATTCCCTATCGCATTGCGACTCACACTGGTCCAACCACCTGACCTATATTCCCTGTTGCACTGCGACTCGCACCGGTTCGCGTAAGGTCGCGAAAGAGCGACTCGCACGTGCAAAGTGCAAAGTGCGAAAGAGCGACTAGTGCCTCTACAGACACACTGCCTCACATGCTCACACCCTCGCACCAAGACTGTGCCCGTGTCCGTACCCGAGCGCGCGCGGGTATTCCAGTGCGAAATATAAAGGTACTCCACACCTCACATATAAACACTATTTTTTCTTATCTCCTTTACGTTATGGGACTATTTTCAAAAACGCTAAAACACAATTTGTTTCAAAAAACACTTATACATATTTATATTTATTTATTTATTTAAAAACATTTTTTAATCAATATTTTTTTCACAACAAAGCCCACATACTAAGAAGATGGATAGAGAAAAAGGCTCAGAAAATCAGAAAATAGGAGAAAAGGACTTGTAGGGAAAGGGCAAGCTACACTGAGAGAACAAGAAGAGTGTGTTCCTGGTTTCAAAGGTAGGTGACCCATCTCAATGTTAAACCCTGTTATGGCCTATGTGAGCTTTGGATCTGCCTCCTTTTAGGTTAACATCCTAACGTAAGCCTAAACAATTGATGTATGGTATAGATTTTATATAATCATTATAATGAATTTATAGAGCTTTTGTCACGTAGCCTCCCTACTACATCTCATGCGTGCTATACATACACTCAGGAGAATTTCAAATTTTCAATCCAACAATAACCACAGCAGTAGATAAGTAACATAGTGGATACCACCAAATAAGTTATTTTTTCTAATGACAGTAGTAGATAAGTAACTTATTGGAGATAAGTTTGGTTTAAGATAAATTGTAACTTTTTTACTTTAAGGTATTTAATCACTTCAGCTTAATAAGTAGAAACCAAGATGAGTTACCTGAGGCATTAGTTTATCTTAAGTAACTTATGATCGAAGCGCCTCCTTAAAATGTCTTCCTAGGTCCTTTAAATATTCAAAGTTTTCTGAAACTAAGCAAAATATACATTAGGTCAGCAACTTAGGCAGTCCTGATTACGATACAACTGTGGCCTGTGTACAGTCCAAGAGTCTCCATCATTTCAGGAATGATGGTTAACCATCATGGAAGTCCAGCCCTCAAGAAATAGATTGCTCCAATTGTTCATTGGACCTTTGTTTAGATTAAGCAATCGTGACCATCCATTTTTTTCTACTGATTGGATGGTTGGGATCATTTGATTTGTGTAATTTTTTTTAATGGTGGACCCTGGGATGTGTGCTGACAATATGGAAAACCCTGATTGGTCAGTTGGACCATGTAGTGGTTCCTATGCAACTGCCAACACTAACTTAATGGTGCCGCAAGAACATTTGTATCATCTCTTTAAAAATCATTCCTTTTAGTTTGCTTGTCATTGCATAGAGATAGGGCTATCAACAGGCCAGGGCTAGGACTATCTGAGGCCTACTTAGGGAAGATCATGGGCCAGGTTGGGTCATTTTTCAGAGGGGCTTCAAATGCCGGATTTGTTAATCAGGAGCAACCCAGTCCCATCCCATTTAGGAATCATTCCTTCAATTTCAAGGTCAAGAGCCACCCTTCTACAATACATACCATTCATCTTGTGAGCCCCACATGATTGGCTCATGCCCCAAAATCTTCCCCATTGAAAGAAATTATGATGATTTTTGGATGGAGGGCCTATGCTTGGCAAAACTGTCCACTTACAGCTTCACGGTGCCATAAGCTGGACATGGAGATCCCATCCAAAGCTCACCGGCAGATGATACAACTGCATATATTACAATAGACATGCTGTAAGATGCTCCTGGACATGTGAAGAACAAATAGACAGCTAAGAAGGGAAATACAACACAGTTCACATTCAACCAAGAAAAAGACCATACATTATACAGCTGGGGTAGTCCGATCTTGGTTGGTGCATGGATCATCAATGTTGAGGGCCGTCGTACCAACGGTTTAGAGCATCGAACCATGGCCCCACTCCCACAAACTGAAAACCCAAACTGTATCATACAACCATTCGGTGCAAGGATTATGTAACACCTCATTTACTAAAAGTGAAAAGGTTGCTTTGAACAACATATGTTATATTTGGAATCTGCACATAATAACGATTTCCTTCATACAAGAGAGTGGAGTCTCCATTATGGGATAGAGGGGATCGCTTCTTGATTGTCTCCAGCATACCCATTTAAGCATGGCGGCCGGGTTGCTCCATAGTAGAAAAAGGCCATTATCTTAGACAATTCATCTGCCGTCCGAACCACTAAACACGAAAAAGAGAACAACAGCTTAAGTCAGTAAAAACCAAAATCAGGTATCCAAGAACTGTTTGGGTGCACTAAGGAATTGAATCACAATAATTATTCATTTGATAGCATTCGTTATGAGAAAGTAGTTCTGAAATTGCGCATTCCTTTCAAGTCCAACTTGAACCTAATTACACCCTGATCCATAGCTCAAGTGGTAGACTGAGTGAAAGATACCTCATTTCAACACTGAGGTCTTGGTATCAATCCCTAGCGGGGGTGGCTAACGGTGAAGTGTGAACTGACAGTGGTTGTACTAACAAGCTAACAAAAAAAAAACTTGAACCTAATTAAAATTTGGAGCATACTCGATCGGTTTCAATATGAAGGAATGTAATTGGACAAGTATTACTTGATTGACTGAAAGCATGTTCAAAATTCGAAAAGAATAGGGGCAAAAAAAAAAAAGGAATGGGTACTTGGGGTGGGAAGACAGAGATGCTACTATTGGAGCATCCTAAGTAAATCATGGTGCAGGTTGGGAAAGGAGATCTGCAATAAATATGGCTCATCTAATAGACATTTGGATCTGGCTGGGGCTAAGAAAAGCTTCGGGGATGCGGAAATGTATTTTGTGAAGTTGGGGATGAAGATGAAAGAATCAGATAAGGCTTTCAAGGAATGAATATTTTTTTTGGATTAAGGAATGATGATCACGTTCATCGTTTTCGGGACAACAAGTGAGTGGGGAAGGCCTCTTGCATTGAAATTCCCAAGACCTCTAAAGGTTGGTACTGAAAATGCTAACTTTGTGAGTTTGCTTGCAGGTTTGCAGGGAAGGGTCGCATATGGAGTGTGGGGCTTAGAAAGAATTTATGGATGAGAGAGTTGAGTACATAGGCCTCATTGGTTTGTTTGCCAATGTGTTCATTCCTCAAGGAAAATATTCCTTCATATCCTTCTTCAATGATCTCGGTGAGGGAGAGGTTTCCCTCCCTGCACCACTGTCTAGGGATCCTTGGCATCCCTGAGTGCTGTCACGTTCACTTGAATGGCCATGACCGAGAAATCCTAACTATCAATTATCTCCATGATAGGGATTGTAGTTTTTCGAGTATATGTAACGCAGCAAGACCTCTGTTCACGAAGACCTTCCACCAACAAAAAAAAAAAAGGTAGGCACCACAGCAGCAGTCTACCCAATTGATACTCATGACCCAAAAATGAATCAAATTGGTCTGATACAAGGTCTGATAAGATTTGCAGGTCCCACTACTCTTTTTTTTTTTTTTTTGAAAGATCACTTGAAATTCATTAAAAGAGAAAAGGAAACAAACAAAAGGAAGAGAGTCCGCTGAGGAAGCAGACTCTATTAAGCTCCTAGAAACAGAAAATCGGATTCCTTAAAATGGACTACATTAACCGCCCATTCTAACAATAAATGCTTAGCATTACAAGCAATAACCTCAACAGAGTTTGATATGTTTTCAAAACATCTGTCGTTTCTCTCTTTCCAAACAGACCACCAAACTGCTAGGATAGACATTCTCCAAAGCCGATTGTTTTGCTTGCCCAGGCTGACCCCGTGCCAAGCAAATAGAAAATGATCAGCCGAACTCGGGCTGCACCAATAAATACCAAAACGATATAGAAACTCTGACCATATTCGTGGGATGAAAGAGCAATGGATGAGGAGATGATCGACCGATTCTTCTTCCTTCATGCAGCATAAGCAAACATTAACGATAGGCATCCCCCTTTTTCTCAAGTCGTTGATCGTAAGGATTTTCTTCTTTCCAACCAACCAGCCGAAGAGAGCAAATTATGGGAGGAACCGAATATTTCCAAATGAGAGATAGCGGATGATCATCGTTTGAGAAAGATGGGCTATCCATCATTTTGTATAGCGATTTAACCGAGATTTTACCGGACTGATCCAATCTCCAGACGAGCCTATCTGCAGATAGATAGTCAAGCTTAACTCTGTCTAAGCAGTCAAGGAGATCGACATACTCAGTTATCTCCCAATCTTGAAGGTTCCTTCTGCAAGCCACATTCCAAACTGTTTTCTCACCGGATGAAGAGAAGCAACTATCAACAGTAATAGCTTTGTTACGGGCGAGAAGGAAGATATTCGGAAATTCTTCCTTCAAGGGAACTTCTCCCAGCCAAGTATCTTCCCAAAAGCGGATGCTATCTCCCCTACCTAGAACAAAACCAACTCTAATACCCATGTATGACAAAAGAGGGTCCTAACTCATGCCTTGGTGGTAGACTCACAAAAGTTTCAACACGAGGTCACGGGTTCGAGTACCCATTGTGGTGAAATCCCACTGTGGTGTGAGTGTGTGTGTGTTAAAATAAAATAAAAAAAATTTATAATAATAAATAATAATAAAAATCAGTTATTTTGGATCATTTTCCCCATATAAGGAGTGATTCTAGAGACTTTAAGCAACTTTGCATTGATAAACCCTAGAGTTTTCTATTCTTTTCATGAGATTATAGAGAGGTAGAGTGTGAGGTTATCACTCAAATTTGATGTAAGATTATCCTTCAAAACACCAGTGAGATATCCGATGCATCTATACATAAATTCCACCATCCATCTTGTGCATCTGGCATTAATATGCTTCGTGTGTAAAAGGGGTGGAATCAGTGCACCATCTCTTTATTCATTTTGCAACAGCAAGAACAATTTGGGTTTATTTCTTTAGGCTCTATGGCTTTCTTGGTCTTTCCAAAAGAAACATAGCGAGCTGTTCCAAAAGAGGATGAGGTCCCTTCAAGAGAAGAGGGAGGATGTTCTGGCATATTCTCCATTCACCTTGCTTTGGGCTATATGAAAAGAGAGGATTCCCATATTATTATGTGGTCTCCTCAGTGGCTGAAACTATTGATAAGGCCAGTTTGATCAAGCGGGCGTCCTCTTGAAAAGAATCTTCGGTTGTATCTACTTCAGATATTCTTTCTAATTGGTCCATTGTCTTGAATAGTGAGCACCAAGGATATAAGAAGTTCAAGTGGCCTTTGTCCACTGACCGGTTGTTGGAAGCTTGACTTTGATACTTTGTCTCAAGAAAGACCAGTGCCTTGCAGCAGATCCAGTAGGGGTATGGTTCACATGGCTTTCTATGGCCTGGCCAGCTGGGAGGAAGCAAATGAAGCAGAGCTCTTCAGTCTTCCCCTTATAGAGGAGCAAAGGATTCCCATCAAGGATTTCATAGCCCTTTGATCGTGGAAGGGGATTCTTCAAGCATTATTGGGAGCGCTTCCAATGAACATTGTGAGTCTTGGAAGCTAACTTTTGTTTTAAGGGCATGTTTGGATACAAGGAATCCAAGTTGCGGATTAGGAAATTGTAATGATTATGCAAGGATTTTTCCCATCTTAACTGAAGAAACTATGACTCCAAAATTACGAATCGTGTTTGGATACAAGTGGGAAATATCAATTTTATAAGACAAAATCACCTTGTATCTTGTGTCAAGGTGGATAAGCGTACTGATTATGTTTTGGAATCTTAGATATTATTGCTATCCAAACAGCCTCAGATATCTTGTCAAGGGGAAACAATTTCCCTTTCCCATGGATTCCTACTATCTAAACACACCCTAACTGAAATCAGAAACATTGCATCAATGATAAACAGTTCATTTGTCCATGATGGTAAAAGATTGAATGATGTGCAGTGTCCTGCAAGTGCTAGGGTGGGTGTGGGCAGATTGGATCTTGGCATTTGGGGTGCTATCCATTTAATTTTAATAAATTCTGTTGTCACTTCCTCAAAAAGAAATGAAGATAATCGCAATTTGGTCATTTCCACTTTGTTGAAAAACTTATTATTTTAGTTCAATTCAATAGTTCATCCAAATGCAGTCTAACTCAAAGGTGCAACAATTGATACTCTTCTTTAAGACATAAATGCAAGGGAATTTGCAGAAATGGTTGCGTACCTTTCTCACGATATAAGATCTTTCCTGCTTTAGTAAAGATGACTTCAGGGAAAATTGTGACTTTTAGTGCAGATACCAAATCAAGCTCAACAACAGCGTCAATAGCAACACACTGTTTGCATGGCATTACATGGTTAGGAGGACAACAAATGTTCATATGCATGGGCATGGATACTACATTCTCTTATATGAGTTGATTGTCTATGGATGCAATAACAGCATACATGGTAAAATGGCTTACTCTTGGTGAAGGCAACCTGGAGTCCCAAAAGATCTGCACTGCTTTCACTAATTCATTCCGTAACTTCTCATTTTCTCGTGGTCTGCAGAAAGATATCAAAGTTTTTGCAACAAAACTGACAGTTTAGCATTCCAACCATCTAAAGGGGTAATCAACTTTTGAACCTTGCCAATTAGGCACGTGTTTACCCAGCTATTCATTTGGTGGAGCCCCACCATGTTTCTGCCATAGCCTGAAATTAAGCCAGTTTGGTCATCAAGTGGGCCGCACACATGCAGAGATGTGAACTGTACATCAATTCTTCAGTTCATTTTTTTTCTCTACACATGTGCCCACTTGATGGCTGGACAGGCCTGAGCCTTGGGCTGTGGCAGTTACATGGAAGTCCACCAGACAAACTTCCTAGATTGCATGCATTGCCATGCGATTTGGATTGAATATAACCATTAAGAGGCAGAAGTCGAAATGCGAATCATATTGATGCAATATAAGCATTCCATGTGCATTATATTTTGTCAGCATTGAGGGAAATGGAGAAGAGGAATCAGATAGTATGCGGGATCTGAGGCTTTGCACAGTATACACGGATTTCCAATTCTGACAAGTTGTGCCCATGCTTCGATGATGTAAACCACCGGTCTGCCCGTACCACCATGGATGGACCATCCACATATATATATATATATATATATATATCTTCAATGTGACAATCATGGCCTTTCAATTTTTGGGCAACAACTAAGTAGTTGAAAGGAGAAACAGAGCGATGATCCACATTCAACTGAAGAAACTCCCCGATGGTTGGTGGCTAGGAACTTCCTATCTGGCAGATTTTCAGGGCATGGTACATCCAAAGTGGAACACAACATAACAACGGTCTGATTATAGAAGCATGGTCCCACTTTTGAGAACTGAAAACCTTTGTATATTGTGGAAAGCCTTGGGTCATGTATCCTATAATTCCTCATGAACAGATTCTATGAAGCAAGCAGTAAATGAAACAAATGACGAAACCAACCGCTTATATCGATTATGCACAAGAATTATCAGAGGACTGATGTCCTTAAAAACTGTCTCCTCCCATTCTCCGGTGCTAATATCTTTGATCGGCTTAATGTAGTTATCGTCTTGCCAAACCAATTCCTTATCACTGTCATAATCATCGTCGTCATCTTTCCTGACATTCTTGATCGTAATCTTGTTGAAGAATTGAGATAAGTTAAACCCCCGCCCATCAGCATCTTCAGGCCAATTGGGATCTTCCTCATCAACAACAAGAGGGTAATCAGACAAAAGCTTCTCCATCTTCTTTCTCCTTTCGATAGGGTCCTCCTCCTCTTCGACATCCGGGTTCATGTCGATCACCTCTCTAATCTTCCTTCTCAATTCTCTTCTCTCCTCGTTGGTCATGAGCAGCGGACCATCATCATCATCGTTGGTATTGCTTTTTCCTTTTACATTAGCATTAGAGTCATGGGATTCGTCACTGTCATCACCTACATCAGATTTGCGGGTCCTTTCATCCTCTTCTTTACCATCACCGTAAGAAACTTCCTCAAGTACCTTAGAAGCTTTCGGTTTTGTACTCCTCTTCCTCTGTTATGCATGTGGGGTTCAAAAAGTTAAAAGACTGTTGAAAACTGAGGCTGCACTTGGCTCGGGCCACAAGAAAAATAATTCAAGATATTAGAATTTCTACTATTAGTAGAATCTCCAAAATTCATGAAAAGCATACTTTAGTACGAAAAAGCTCTTTTTTTCCCAAATACAACACGAGAGCTTCATTTCACTATTTCTGGAAATTCTACCAAGAGTAGAAGTTTCAAAATAAAAAATAAAAATATATTTTTCCCCACTCCTGAAATGGCAATGAGCCAAATGCAGTTGTTACAAATCCAAATGGCTTGTCTTTATTGAAAAGGACAGAGAAAATTACCAACTTTGGATACTCTGGCATTGTATGACTAAAACCGCTTGTTATTGACAAAATCTTGGAGCTTGTCAGGTTCTTGAACAAAGGAACAGAACCAGCCATGGCAAAAGATGATTGGAGTTTACTCTCCTCTTTCAGAACCGATATTGAACACCTACACCTTAATGGATATTGCAGCGCCATTTCTACAAAAAGAATGAAAACTCTAGAACAGTTTTTCCTTCAAAATTTGCAACCAACCTAGAGATTTTTCAAAATTACAAAAAAGGGGGGGAAAGGAAAGAAGAAAAATGTCTACTAAATACGTATACATCCAAAAGTCAACAAAATGAAAACTGGGTATTCTCCAGAATCAACAAGGAGACTGATCTCTAGAAGTTTCAGATAGTCTACCTTCCTTCTTTCTTTCTTTTTATTTATTTATTTATTTTTACTTGAACAGAAATGACAATTTATTACTAAAAAATTAATTTTCAAAAAAAATGCAATCTGGGTTTTTTTTTCATAATCAAATTCGAAGCTATTCCAAACATGGTTCAGATATTTCAATCGAAGGAATCGAGACATTTCAACCGAAATTGCCACTATAGAAGAAGAAGAAGAATTTAAATAAATAAATAAAAGCCCCAGGAACAAGCTTCAAAACAAATCTACTAACTAAAGCAGTGTTTTGTAAGAATTTAACCTGAATTTTTTTCTTCGAATGATCTTTTCTTTCCTTTCCAAGTTCGATGGAATTCGAGTTCTTC
Source organism: Magnolia sinica (assembly GCF_029962835.1). Lineage (NCBI taxonomy): Eukaryota > Viridiplantae > Streptophyta > Magnoliopsida > Magnoliales > Magnoliaceae > Magnolia > Magnolia sinica. The sequence continues at coordinate 94,156,490 of NC_080575.1, forward strand.
CTTTTGTAGGGAAGTATAAACCCTAAACCCTAGAGAGAGAAAAACGAGGGAGTTTCTTCGGGTTTTAGCAGTTGGTGAAGGTTAAGACGCCATCACCTTAGTCCTTAGCGGTGGATTTTAGCAGCCAACAGGCCAGCTCGTTTCAGTTTAGATAACGGCTCGTCAGACCGGGTTTCGAAATCATGACTCGGACACTAATCCGGTCGGTTGTAAATCAATGGCCCAGATTAAAAAACGGACGTCCACTATAAGTTTGTAACCCAGCTTACAAGAATCCCCAATAACCACAAGCTCTGTGGAGCCCACCGTGATGCTTGTGTTATATCCACTCCGTCCCTCTGTTTTTCCGGCTCATTTTAGGAAATGAACTCCAAACATGAGGTAGATCCAGCACTCAAGTGGGCCACACCAATAGAAAAAATGAGGATTGAACTCCCACCATTGAAATATTCTTGGCGGAACCAAGCTGATAGCTGTGTTTCCTTTCATTCCGGTGGAAATTAGCCTATGAAGGGGTTGGATGGCAAAGAAACGTCATGGTAGGACCCAGGAAGGTTTCAATGGTGGGGTTTTCATCCCTAATGTTTCCAAAACGGATGGATGGACTGGATATAACTCAAACATCAAGGTGGGCCAGGCAAGTCCCGTATGAGATTAGGAGCTTTAGGACCGTCCATTCAGTCTGATTTTGGGGTTCATCTTAAGCATGGCCTACAATTGAACGGCATGGATTAATGCACGTGTATGGGGAGTGGGCACTCGATCATAGAGCGCATCATCCTACTGGGCCCACAAGCAGAGATGGCTGGATAATCACAAGTGTCATCCTCTCAACGCAAATTCAAATGGGCAATAGTCCTTTGATCAAGCATAAAGGATGATCGTGACCATTGATTCGTGAAGTTAAATGGGAGCCATTGAAAGTTTTTCTGTAAGTAGTCAAAAAACCATCAGCTCAGTATAAGCTTCCAACTGTGGCCCATTTAGTATCTCAGCCAGTATGCAGTCTCGATGATCATGACCGTACGTTCTCTGCAAGTGGGCCTCGATGGGACAATACACGTTGAGGATTAGGTAATCTGAAATCCCATGGAAAGTACACCGCATACGTGTAGCCATTCCAGACAGTTGAAGGATGAAGCATGGCCCCAGGATTACACTGATGGAATGATCCCCGCCATCCATCTTGTGAACGGAAAATATTAGAACATTTGAATGACAGTTATTTCACACCAAGATATGGCCATAGAATATGCCACGTGTTTCCTGCCCTCAGAAGCTAGGTGGGGCCCACCGTGAAGTTTGTGAAAAATCCACCCCGTTCATCCGTTTTATCAGCTCATTGTTGGGCATGAGACTAATATTGATCCAAAACTCGTGTGGACCATACACCCACCCTTGAAACAATCGTAGTCCCATAGAAGTTGTGTCAGGCTATGCTTTTTTCCCCCCAGTTCATCCTAGTAGGAATGGACCTTATTAACGGTTTGGATGGGATATAAACATCAAGATGGGACCAGAAAGATTTCGACAGTAAGCATTTGTTCCCCCCACTGTTTCCTCACTCGTGGTTCCTCCACCAAGCCTTTTCTATAAGTTAGATTCTCAGGCATAAGAAGTTACAAGGTAGACTACAGCTAGCGAGCGAGAATGTGAGATTTCCACTGCTATCAAAACAAGACACCTAGAAATGCAAATACATGTCGGTGGAGTTTGGACATAAGGTCTGTGGTCAAGAGTGTTAAGACATCAGTGGCGGCTTAGTATCAAAGATCATCTCCCATAGAATAGCTGAGAAAATGAATACATAAACCAATTTGCACAAGCTCTAAAAAAATTTCCATTTACATAACACTTTATATGGGCTTCTGTTCACAAAAAAATAAAAAAATAAAATTCATTAAATACAAAGAGCTGAACAGCACACTGCCTGTTTAGCCAAGGAACCTAGTTTCATTATTTAAATATAATGTATGATTTGCACAGTTCCTATCCCCTTTACCTAAACCAACAACACTTCCACAGCCTCAGCTACGCCTAGACAGATGGGGCCCGAAGAAAGCCGGAAGCATTTGACTTGCATAGCACCCCATAATCCTGCTGCACTGTAGGACCCAGATTTCAAATTGAGGGGCCATCAAAATCATTCTCCATGCTTCTCCAAGTTAGAGGGGACTATTTGGCAACCGATTTTTGCTTGTAACAGGGCACTCATCATTCATGTCTGACCAATCGCTGCATAGGTCAAGAGGCAGAAATGCACCTGAATTTTACATGGGCAGCATCATTGTCGTTGTCAATGCTTATGCTGAAAAATGAAACATTTCCATTTTCTGTTCTTGGAACTAGTGTGTCCCCATCCAGAAACTTGGAGGTCATTCGGACATGCTTGATGTAACAGTTATCATGTCGTCATGCTCAGGTAAGGAAGGCAGGAGCCAACTAAGGAAGCCAGCACGAGTTTCTCCATTCCACTTCTGAGACAAATACTCGATCAGCATATTCCAAAGGTCTCCAACCGTCCATTCTTGCAACAAAATCCATTGACTCACCTGTTGTGCAGCAAAAATATGCTGACATCAGCAAGAAGAATAGATAACTAACCCCGAAAATCAACTCTGTTGAATCTGCCAGTGCAGTGTTTGGGGCAGCGAAATAAACAAAACCCGAATGGGCAAATTATCAAATTTTCACTTCTCCATCCCTGGAATAATATTTTACTCATTCGAATACTAATCAAATGAAAGAAAAATAAATAAATAAACATTATTTTGGTGGAAAAGCATTCCACTTGCCACATCTCCTGAGGCATCCAAATGCACCCTCAAAGCAAGAAACTGTATTCTAGCATAAGAACAAGGGAATGCTTTGCAATTGCAATTGATGCTTTCATGTTAATATGAATGAATGCTCCAACAACTACAGATAAATACACATTATGAATGTATTTCAAAAGTCAAAAACTACTTTCATGGTGTTTGGAAAATTGATTACACAGCGGCATTTGTGAAGGAAATAACAGATCAACCATTAAGAAGTTTTATAGTTGTATAAGTACCTCTTCTAATCTCTTCAAGGATGTTTCTTTGAACGTGTAGTACAGAATGAAGGGTCTTAGTGCCTGTTACATACTCAACTTAGTAGCATAATCTACCGAAGAAATAAATAAATAAATCCACAAAAAAAGCTTTGAGCTCTCTCTCTCTCTCTCTCTCTCTCTCTCTCTCTCTCTCTCTCACTATTTCAATCAAATAATCACTTGATCGTATCAGGAAACTAAATGAAAGCCCATTCCATACAAGGGGTCACTAAACAAGCTATCTTGCAAACGGTATTGCTTGTAGAGGAATTATATGATCATATAAATGAATCTCAGGATTTCAGGCCATGGTTCAGTGTTCTAGAGAGTTTTGATGAGCCCCATTGTTGAAATGTGCCCAAAAATCTCCATTACAGCAAGATCCTGTCCATCCAATCTTGCCCATTTTTCAGTTGAATACAGACCATTGCTGTGCTTTTTTATTCTATTTTTCATCACCAAGGGTTAGGATAGTCTCATCAGTTGATTTTTGGGCCATGGCCTGTCACTGTGGGGACCACCAGATCAACAGTGCGGTTCATCTAACCACGGGCTCCACTTGTACAAACAGAAAATCTGATTATATTATGCATATCTTCAGGTCAGGGATCTCATAGTTCCTCTTGTTTCTTGTTTTTAAAATTATATTCACTGGTTTCTATTCTGAACCTTAGTCTTTTTCTTTTTTATTCTTTTTTTTAAGATGCTGTTGATGGGAACCCAAAAATTATATTGGAAGATAATTGCATAATGAATATTAGACCAGTACCTGAGAAGCTGCAAGCCACTGAATGGTACATTTAAGCTCAGGGTCTCCACCAAATGCTCCACAGCCCCAATTCCCAGTAGCAATCCCAATATTATTTTGAGACTCAGGACCTTGACTATGTTTCTGATAGTAATTTCCAATCAATTCAACACCGCTTGCTCTTTCATTGAATGCCTCATCAGAGGCAGACGAAACAGGAAGCTTCAATTGTGTGCCAGGACTCGAGCAAGAGGCCTTCTCAGATACATGATCACATGTTCTGATTGAAAGAGACTCATCCCCTGCCTGACAAAAGAAAAGATGATTAACATTGATGCTGCAAGTGTAATATCTTTCGAGGAAAAATTACATTCTCCGGAGTTCTGCCTGTGCTAACTTGAAATGGAAAAGACATGCAACTAGAAGACACGTGACAGATAGACTTGTATTTTACAATACAAACTCAGTATCAAAAGAAAATCTGAAAGCGAATCAGAACAGTTTGCATTGTCTTTTCATAGGTTTAAGCTTCATAAAGACTAGGGGAAAGCTTCAGTATCCAGAAGTAGCAGGCGGTCATAGGAGTCGCAACAATAGATAAAAGATAATTTCCACTAAAAGAAACAATAGACGAAAACAAATTCTTCAAGCTGTTAATAATCATGAGATTCCAAAGAGGGAACGGCAACCTAATTTCAAATTTGTCCACTTACAAGGAAGGTACCAAACAAGATAATCAAACAAATGGGAACGATGGGTTTACTGAGACAGAAGAGAACTAGCCCAGATACGGGAAGACAGCAACTTGGCAATCAAAATTGTAGGTAAATGTTTGGCTGTACTACTGCCAAATTATAGTTGGCAGGGCCTTCCACCACCATTGATGCACTTGTTGTTTGGGCGGCATGAAAAACCCAACCCAAAAGCAGGCTAGCACTTCTTCAGCCCCAAATCTTGGTTGGTATAAGAACTGATATTTGACACTACCAAACACCTGTCCACCTTGGGAAACATGAATTTTAAACTTATGTTTGCACCGGTAACTAAATTTTGTGGTAGAGATTTTGATTCATGTGAATGAATAAACAAACAAGAAAAGACGTGTGATTGGGGATTCTCACAGGAAGGATGTTCCTGGCTTTAATATCTGCACCATCAATATCCTGACCAGACTTATCCCTGGAAAATGAACCCTCTTGAAAAAGCTTCAGATACTGTTGATACTTTGATTGATCAAGAAAACCACAGAATGCCTTATTTGCCTCCCTGTTGCACACCATTTGAAGAAATACCAGTTCAACAACAAATAACAACAGAAAGTTGTTCAGAGAAGTAGCAAGCAAGAAACAAAATTATATATATATATATATATATATATATATATATATATATATATATATATATATATATATATATATGAGAGAGAGAGAGGGTTATAACCATAACAAGGCTATGAAGTTGTTGATGATGATGAGCAATATCGTGACTAGAGATTACATAATCAACAGAAATGCAGCAATTAGCTTCTAACAAGGTCATCAAATAGTGACATTTCAACATTCACAAGAAACATGCCTGACGAAAGTGCCATATGATATCTGATGTTATATCTGGAATTGTCATCTCAACAAAACACATCACCAGAATTTTTTTTCCCCTCTTGTTAGGTGATATTCCTAGCTACTGTATATGGAGGGTCGAGTCTGCTATGACTCCATATCAGTCTTCAAGCTGGAACAGGAATCAATGCCCTGCTTTAGCTTTACAGTGATTCAGAGAATCAAACTTCTGTAAAGTAGTAGATTTATGATGGTATCAACATCCAATTCACTTTCTATAACTATAGGCTACAATGTCAAAAGAGATCTCTGAAGCTGACAATATTAACTCCCCTTCTCCAAAAGCCTTAGATTTATTTCTAAGTACTCAATGCATATGCGGCTTGAAAGTGAGGCTTTCTCAGAAAAAGTATTGGATCATCAGACAAATAAAGTAGCACAGACTGGAGTAATTGTCAACAATATGAGACTGCTGAAAGCTGTCAATGACAAAAGAGGTTCAAAACTTCCTGTTCATCATTCATACGTTTCACTTTCTAAAAATGTCTGTAAGGATAGTGGTGCTTCCCCAAGGGAACTTTTCAATCAACCATCCAAAATTGTTCTCACATTGAAGTGAGGCAACAGGCGGCTGCTGATTTTCTAGTTGAACAAAGAGGTATGAATCATTTAAAGGAGGTGAAAGAAGCACGTTTAAACGGTGATCTAAATTCCGTCCCAGTTCAAATGTTCACACTGAAAGAAGCATGGACCTGATGATATGTTGGATAATCAAATCAGTCCAACAGTGTGGTTGATGAGGACATCACATCACGTACGCCTTTGCATATATATCAGAGGAGGAGGCGGGCCCCAGTTTCTTTGTGGCTAGGCGAGTATCCGTGTTGAAAACCCATTGTGCATGTACGAGCATCTGGAAGACCCTACACTAGGAAGATGCACATGGGTTGCTTTAAGGAGTAATTAAGACCGTTGGATTTGAGGGACGCGATGATCGAACTATTGGATCACATGGATTACATGATCGGGGGGGGGGGAGGGTTGTGAAGCTCCCTAATGGTGGACTTCTATCTAAAAAACAAAATTTCTTTGTTCCTTCTTCATGCGATGTGAAGACTTGTTCCATGCAATTTGGAACGAAGACGGTGCGATGTCTATCTTCAATCGCGGGAGTGCGAGGCTTCTAGTTATCCATCTTTGAATTTTTCTTCTTCATGCAAGGTATTTTGTTGAAATCTCTTTTGTTCTTCACCCCAAATCATCCAAAACCTATCCAAACACATTCCTTTCTTCTTCCTTATCATTTCCATCAAAACCCCACGGTTACGGACCAAACCCTACCCGACCAGACCCCACATGTGTGACCGTACACCCACACGTGCGAGCCCACGGGGTGGTCCGTACGGCCACATCTCTATTCCCTCTCGCATCTTTGAACCTTCCTTCCAAAACCCTATCTTCCCTTGTCCAAAACCCTAACACTAACCATAAAATCCCAAACCTCTCAATTTTCCCCAAATTCTCAAACCCTTGATTTCAAATCCTTCAATTAACCCCAAATCCCTAATTTCCCTACATCCAAAACCCTAACCCCCATCTCATAATACCCAAACCATTTAATCCCTTCATCCAATTCCCCAATTTAGCCTTAATCTCACCCTTTTCTCCAAACTTTCCTAACCCTAGCTTCACCCACACCCAAATTTAGTAAACCCTAGGTAGTATTAGACATTCCCCTTTACAATAGACCAATGTTTTCAGTAGCATAGCATGTAGCATATGCTATGAAGCTAAGCGTCGCGAAAACACTACGTAGCGTATACAAGTAGCGTAATTCACTGGTAGCATAAGCTACAGTGCATGTAGCATAGCGTAATGTGTAGCATGGATAGCATAAGCTACCTGAAATTTCATTTTTTAAGTGTTTTTTTCTATATTAGTTTAACACCTATTTTAAAATGGCGATAACTTATACCTATGGCACATGACACTGCATTAAACTAATTCGGACCATCCAAATTGTGGTCCATATCGTAGATAGAGCACTTGGATCAATCCAAACCATCCAAATTGTGGTCTATATCATGAATTTGTGATGTTTCAATAAATAACCAAAAAAAAAAGTCCCACTTAGAGATGTCTAAAGGCAAAGAGAGAGATTTTGCATGAAAATAAGTGGTTGATGATCCAGATTTATAGTCAAGAACTCATATAAATTATGCATTTTGTAAATTTTATCATATTTTATATTATTTCAATTAAAAATATTAAGGATTGTGTAGCTTACACTACATGCTATAGAGGGCCAAACGCCACGCTATACGCTACACACTATTTAAAACACTACAATAGACCTAACCCTATGCTATTTAGATGTTTCTACATCCATTAGATCCAAGTTTTTCCATGTTTAATGGTCTTGTAGGATGATGCTTGGCAACTTAAGCTTAAACTATACATGTTTTCCCCTTATAATCTTGATATTTGTGATGATGTTAACAATATTTGTGGTTTTCATTCATTAATTTAATTTTGTTGATTCATCTCTCACATTATTTGAGTTGGGTCTGTGGGTGGGGTATGTAATTTTTCTCTCTTGTTCCTTTTCTTTTGTTAGTTGTCTTGGTTTGGTTTTAACAATAATATATTCAGCTTTTTTGACCAATCATCTTCCAAGGGGTGGGAGGGTCTTTTCCAAGGATTTAAGGTGGAAAATCTCCCCCTTCAGATTAGTCATCTTCAATTTACAAACAATACTCTACTTTTTTTTGTAAAGCAAAGGATTTTATGGTAGACTTCTTAAGTATGGCTATTTTCTAGTTTCAAGTTATTTCAGGTCACAAAGTTAACATCCCCAAAAGTGAGTTTTTTGGGATTAACTTGTCCAAAGAATTAATCTGGCAGAGTCTTTTGGGTGCAGTGTGGGCTCTCTCCCTACTACATTCTTGGGCCTTCCCCCTCTGTGTAGGAAACATCCCTTAGACCTTTGGGACAAATTTATTGAGTGTTTGGAAAGAAAGCCCTCTTCGTGGAAGAGAAAACTTCTCTCTTTGGGTGGCAGGATTACTCTTATTAAAACTTCTCTTTCTAATCTGCCCCAATATTATGTCCATGTTCTCTTGCCTGAAATTGGTCATTGCCAGAATAGATAAAATGAGAAAAGACTTTTTACAGCAGGGGGATTCCTCCTCCAAGAAATTTCCCATTCTCAACTGGAAGGAGGTTTGTTCTCCCTAATCGGAGGTGGGGCTGGTATCAGGCGGTTGAATCTAGTCAATGAGGCTCTTTTGGGTAAATGAATCTGGAGGTTTGCTCTCAAGAACTCCAGTTTATGGAGGTCTGTTATTGCTGCTAAATATGGTCTCCACACAAGTAGTTGGAAAACCAAATCTTCTTCTCTCTATCGATCTTCTTTTCTATGGAAAGGTATTGTTAAATTGTCCCTAAAAGTCTTTTTGGAATGTAGGTTTGCATTAGGGAAGGGAGATTGAATCAAATTCTGGGAAGACCCCTAGTGCGGGCCTTTCCCTCTCAAATCCTCCTTTCCGTCTCTAGCTTCCCTAAGCTCTGTTAATGATATTTGGATGATGAATTGTTTTTCAGGGACTGGTGAAAATGGTATTTAGATCCCTTCACTTCGAAGGAACCTCTCTGATCTCTTAGACCTTTCGTCTCTTCTTCTTGGTTGCAGGGTCTTTCCCCTTCTCCCAATAAGGATGATGCCCCTTCCTGGAATCTGTCGAGCTCGAGTGTCTTCTTAGTAAAAATAAATAAATAAATTATAATCATCTTGCTTCGTTCATCTCATCAGGAGCCAACAGCCATACAGGGATGATCTAGCCTGATGGAGCCCCTCTGAAGGTGACATCCTTTGGTTGGCTCCTTGGAAAGAACCGTATTCTCACCATCAATAATCTCCAAAAAAGGGGGCATGGTCTTGCTCGATGTCTGAAGCCCTCCAAGATGAAGAATTTGTCAATCATCTTTTCATTCACTGCTATTTTTCCGCAGATATATGGAGCGAGTGATGCAAAAGGCTCGGGTGTCATGGGTTATGCCAGAAGATGTGGAAGGTCTGTTTCGCTTGTGGCACGTAGAAAATGGGGGCATTCTTGGTAAAAAGAAGTGGTGCATTATTTTTCTTGATGCCCTCTGGTCCATCTAGCTTGAGAGGAACAATAGGTGCTTTTGTAATTCAAGAATCTCTGCAGTCGGGGTTTTCAGAAAAGTGCTGAGTCTGTTTACAGATTGGGTGCCTAGTCATAGGGTGTTTTCCTGGAGTGTGGCCAGCTTTGGGGCTGGTGGTCATATAGTTTTTGTTTTCTTTTGTTATTTGTTTTTTTTTCTCTAATCTGTTTGTTTCATTCTTGTTTTACTTCATAATTTTCATCTTTCAAAAAAAAAAAAAAAAAATTAAATCAGCATTCAAAAAAATTTATCTATATATATATAAAAAAACCACGTCGAGACTCCATGGGGCCAATGGGTTAATGGACGTCCTTTAAGTTAATTACTCAAGAAAGGAAAGCCTGGAAACAATCCTAGACCCTTCTTGATTTGTGATCAAAGCAGACCAAGGAAACCCTCTTCCTCTAGAGCTTTCACAGTTAGGTCAGCATACAGTCTTATTTCCCTGCTAATCAGATTTCTTGAAGAGGTCCGCAGAAATATCCTTGCATACACAAGTTGAGGTTCTTCTTGTGGCTGATCCCACTCTAGAGCCCTAACTAGAGACTGGATCAATTATAGAATCAATAACACTCCGCACATTATGTAACATAGAGGTTGAAACTCATTTGCACTTACTGTTTACCTGTTCCTTTTCCAATCTTATCCGTAACTCCCTTACCAAGCTACCAATAAATTTAACATTCCCTTTGTTAACCTGATCGACCCTATTGATGCTTTCAATAAGTAGAATTCTATCAGAATCAGAAAGGGTCATTCCCAGATGATATGGAAACCCATTTTTCCATATACCATATGTAACACCCCGTACTTTTAGTACTCGGGTGTCCCCACGTAGATCCAAATTAGCTCACATATATGCATTGACCCACATAATTTGCCTTACACAACGACCCTCAATCTATTCATCTTAACCCTTAGATTTTAGACTATAACAACTCACAACATCATAATAAGATTTGAGATCAATTTGTCCGTTTGACTATCACAAGTTGAACTATATTTAAATAAATGAAAATCTTATGTTTATAATCTTGACCGTGATGACATCTCATCATACACCTATTTAGTACAGTCAAACCGTATGAAACCAATGTAGGGATCAAAATCACAAGATCCACCATTCATCAGCTTACAACGCCCCGTAGAAAGATCCTTTCTATTCAACTCCCAAATCTCACCTAAAACATTCATTAGGACCCCTAGGGTTATCAATAATAAAATACTAGGCAATCCAATCATTGGATTGGTTTATAATGGTCCTAACTCCTAATGACCTACAGTGTGGCCCACATCATGAATTATATATATAGTGTGCAGACAATAATAATAATAAATATAAAAATGATATAAATACATGTATACACATAACAAAATAAATGAAATAAAATAAAATTATAAGTATTATATGGGCAGTAAGAAATTTTGAAGAGGTAAACAACTCATAGGGCCACTTTAACTGTTGACGATTAATATGGGGTAAATCTGACCACCGGAACAATTATAATCATCCGTTAAGGGTCAAGATCTGGTTGGCATGGCCCACCTGGGTCTCACCATCGACTCGAAATGGGACAGGGTCCCTATGAAGGGTTCCTAATGCGAATGGACGGTATGGATTATGATACTGACATCTCAGCGGGTCCCTACACGGTGCATGTGCACTAAAGACGCTGGTACACGAGCCACACTGGACCAAGCCTTTTGCAAACAAGAAATATCTCCCGCCTTTCTCTCTCTATTTTAAACCGACCTACTTCAACCCTATAAGTGGGCCACCATGATCGCTTTCCGAGCTTTGTAAACCGTTCAAATCCTTCATGGGACCCACACGATCAAAACGGTATAGTCGTTCGACCATTCGTAAGCGGAGGAGGGAGATTGAACGCCACCATCCATCTTAGCCTAAAAACAGCCCGACCCGAGAGCCTGTGGAAAGAGAGAGAGAGAAACCGACTTCCCCTTTGGGAAGGGCTAAGCTCGGCCGTCCACGGTAAGGACGATCACAGCCGTCCATCTCTCTCTCGCTGACTATAAAATGAGGTCAGTGTAGCCCTTGAATGCGCACCAAGTGAGAAGGAGAGAGTGCGGAGAGGAAACCCAGAGAACCGTCTTCTCTTTCGTTTTTTTTATTCTTCTTCTTCTTCCTTATAGCTTCATGTCATATATCTCTGAACTGGAACCATGCCAAGCAAATGGTTGGGTTCGGTCCAGCCACAGTAACGTCGGGACGAGCCAAACAATGGCCGTTTCAGACCACATTACAGGCCTCATGACGAGTCTGTTTTGAGCTCTCTGTAGAGTTTCGAAACTAGCTCGGAGGGCAAGCCAATCAGTGGCAATAGGCGGACTGTTGAGACTGTCGTTGGGTCCCTGTTCGGACTAGAACTGAGCCAATCCATGGCCCTGTTCCGGGCTGAAAAACTGACTCAACTAAAGCTCTGTTCAGAGCTAAGGGCTGTTTCAACTGAAGCCTTGCTAGGATGCAAAATCTAGGGCAGTGGTAACAATATTCCAGGCCAAACTATGCCAAACAATGGCTAGTTTTCAGGCCAAACTCGGATAAAAGGCAGGGACCCTGTTCGGGACCGAATCACATTAAAAGGCTGGTGGGCCCTGTACGAATACCCTGGGCCACCTTGCTGCATATCCACACCGTCCACCATCTTCTTCTTGAAATTTTGACCATGAAGGGCGAGCTTTGATCATCTGATGATGTGGCCCACCTAGGTAATCAAGCCTCAAAAGTAGCCGAACGGTCTTCTTTCGACCGCCGTAGAGACCTCGTGAATGTGAGTGGCCTAGAAAGATCAACATGGTTTTGAATGGTTTTCCTCCCTCTACCTGATGAACGGTTCAGATCCACCATTTACTCCATGATGGTGGCCTACAACGAAGAAACGGAACCTCTGTTGGGAACAGAGTCGACGCACATTACGTAAGGGTTGGTGGGCTGACTGACGGTCTGGGCCCTGCAAAATGCAGTGGGCCTCGCCCAACGTCAGTGGGCCGACCCTGAATGTGAGCCCTGTATCGGCCGTGGGCCCCACCAAATGCCGGTGGATTGCTCTAGTGCTTGGCCACCATGGGCCATTTATGTATGAGCCGTCCGTCAGGGACGATGGTCCAAATGTGGGCCCTGGGCCGGACGTCCAGTACGGGGCAATTTCTTTTGTTTCTTTCTTTCTTTATTTTATATATTTATATGTATATATATACATACATATATGAATATATATCTGATAGTATACATAGATATGTGGTGGGCCCCACATGGGACCCACCTATGAAGTGAAATAACGGTGCATGTATGCACCAGGACGTTGAACCAGAGGACGCCGAACGCTCCTCTGCCAATCAGTTCACGTAAACTGATTTGCAAAAAGTTGAGATCTCATCAGCTATGATGAGTCTGGGAAATCCAAATGGTCCACATGAAGCAGCACCTCATAAAACCCCTTGGTTTCAAATTTTACTTTAAACCGAAACTTCGGTGGGCCGCAAGGAATGAAAATAGTTTCTTCCTTTAAATTGAAATTATTCTTGCTGTGGCCCACTAGAATCTTGGGTCATGGTGAAAACTCACGCCCTGAGGTTTCTTGGGATTCTACATCTTATGGACCGTTCGGATTTGACACTCATGTTTACGCAGTACCCACATGTGAAGTGAATCTGCTGTGCATGCATGCGCCAGGGAGTGAAGATACGTAAGTTCACGTAAGCCACTGCAAAATTTCGAGATCTCCCCATGGTTGATTAATCTGGAAAATCTGAATGGTCCACTTGGAGCAAAACCTCATAAAACCCCCTGGTTCCCATTTTTACGTTGAACCGAAACTTAGGTGGGCCATGGTTAATGCAAATAGTTTCTTCCTTTGAAAGTGCATTTATCTTTTCTATGGCCCACCAGAATCTTAGATCAGGATGAAAATTTACCTCCCAGGGTTTCTTGGGATTCCACATCTTATGGACCGTTTGGATTCAGAACCCATGTCACAAGTGTGAAGGAACGCACATATATTCATATTTGCATGGTGAGTCCTACATGTGTGGGACCCACTTTTGTGCACGCTGGATACAGACCGTCCCAGGGTCTGAATGTGGTGTGCCTGGACACACATCCACACCGTCCACACATGTGATACATGTATAGTACACATATATATGTACGTATGTACTGTAGGTTGCAATATCATATACATAACGGATATAGGGATACATTGTGTGATGCATATGTACTGTATACAGTGTGTACATGTATACCACGTGAGATGTTATGTATTTGGTGTATACATTATATGCCATGGATACATACCTCAGATATATAAGGTATGCATATATATATGCTATGTGCTACGTATGTAATGTATACATGTATATTACGTGATGAACCCGTCCTAAGGATCTAAGGAGAAGGATGAGGCTGATCTAGTGATCAAGTGGGCCCTGACTGGACCCAGTTTAATTAAAAACAAGGGTTTATGCTTAATGAGTTTGATTGCTTTAAGTACAGCCTAAGACAACCTCGGTTCAGGGTCTTCCTACCCTCCACCTATTCTTATCTGATCAAATTGGTGACTCATTATTTATTATAACTAAATTGCAGGGAGTCACATGAGTGGTGTAAGTGCACCATCCCCCCAAGGAAACTTGCCCCCAGGAGCATTCTACGAATTGACTTGTGATGATTCTTCCCTTTGAGCTTTCCATCTTCTCATTAGCTTAAGTTATAGTTGTTATTTAAATTCATAATTGATATCTCTCTTTATAATCACATGTGTTAGCTAGTGAAAATTGAATTGTTGTATTATATGCTTTATGATTATCTCGTATAACTGTTCATGCTTGTGGATTGCTTATGGAACTTAAACTGGTACATTAGTGGGAAATTCCCACATATGAATGTACACCCATACTTGGGATATAACTTGACAAGTTGTGATCGTAATGGACCTTCGACTTGGTGGTTATTGAGCGGTGGTCTAGATGGACCATTGATGTGGGCCTACCATCCAAGGTTGTTGTGTCCAATGGCTTTCAAGGATGGTCTTTTATCGCACAGTTCTGATACTCGCCCTATGTGGCCTACTTTGATATCGCCCTATGTGGCTTTGTTCTAGTATTTCCCTATATGGGTTCGATGTTTTATTCTGTGCAACCATGCGATGGTAAGCCCCTTATATTATAATGTGATTGGTCACTAGTCGATGGGGTTCCATTAAACATCCTAAGGTGGTAGTCTCATGGGCCGGGGATGGTGGCAATGGGACACTATGCCCGAGTCGTCGGCCTACGCTGGGCCATGTGCTCCCCGTAGTGACCTTTGAGCTTACCTAAATTGGCTGGTTGTAAATGGATTAATAATGATTTGGCTAATCATGCATACATGGCATATTTCGATGACTTGGATCACTCTGCCCTGCGATTACGCTGAATGTTGCGCTTATGACCAGTCATTCGATGACGATATTGACTTGGATCACTCTGCCCTGCGATTACGCTGAATGTTGCGCTTATGACCAGTCATTCGTTGATGATATTGACTTGGATTATCATGCCCTGCGATTACGCTGAATGTTGCGCTGATGACCAGTCTTATCCCTGGGTGACGACCCCAATGTCAGTCCGGATGTTTTTCCCGGGACATTGCCTGTCTGGATGTTTTACCCGGGGCACAGACCGTCTGGATGTTTTACCCGGGTCGATCATTACATTCATGCATCCATGCATCTAACAAGACTGTATTTACTCTGTTTTGGTTGTCTATATGTTTTATACTATTTCTTACCTAATGCGGCGGTGTGCAATCTTGAGGGGAATTCACACTGAGTTGGCCACTCATCCATCAAATATAAAACCGTACAGGTAGTACAGGTGGCTTAAGTGATATGCATGTTCAGACTTGATAAGGAGCAGGGTACGATCACCAGGAATGCATGACTGTATGCTTGGAGGAGCTGTGTGATCTTGCGGCTCATATTTATATGCTTTCTATTATTTCTCATGTATTAGATCATGTAATTCTTGTATTTGTTAATTTTGGAGACATTGGTTTGTATAAGTCATTTTGGGCAGCACTTGTATATTCTAAATGAAATTTGAAATTTCCCTTTATGCTACTTGTCCACTCTACGCTCATCTGCTTACTCTGATAAAAGAAAAATATTATACCTGACCATCCTTTAAGGTTAACACTCGGGTTTTCGGGACACGGGTCATGTACTCGGGTCTTGAAAAGTCGGGGCGTTACACCATATGATGCATTTGGAAGTAGGGTGATGATCAAATATTTCAGAACAAGCATTCCAACCAGGGTGTAATCCTTGACTCCAGTCACGGAATTCTGTAACACTATCACTCCGAAACATCCGCAGCCGGAATTGCAGCTTATCCCTCAATTGCCCAACGGGATATGTCCAGGGAATTTCACACATTAAATGGACTTCTTCTATGTCCACGGTTATAAAATCTGAACTTTGATGGAGCTTTTACACCATCTACAAATTCTGGGGGAGCCGGAGGTATCATAACGAACTCGGGCAGGATGTTTGTTGCAACATATAGAATTGGTTAGGAAGATTGCTCTGTAAGTTACACTCTCTTTTTAGATTGGAATTTTCCACTCCCTTAGACTTTGTACATAGATGGAACGTTCTAGCAAGAAATGCTTTTAAAGTATATTATCCAAAATATCTCATGCTTGTTTCTTCAATCTTCTGTGACAAACAGTACACATGTAGCTGATACAGTTCGTCTTTTGGTACCTAGGGTCTAGAAACTATTGCTTACATAATAGCATGTGACAGATGAATTACCAACTGGTGTCTCGGATGAGGTCCCTTGATGTATGTCATTAGCGGTTGATACACTTGAGAGGGCACATGTCAAAATGAAGGGTTGGAGGAAAGCTTTAGAGCCTAGAGGCTTGGAGTGGTGTGTTTCTTTACCTCAGCTGTACTATTCAAAAGGATGTGGAGACTGACGAGGATGTTTCCAATAAAATTAGAGTTGGGCGGATGAAGTGGAGATGTGCATCTAGAGTGTTGTGTGATTGGTACATGCCCATTAAACTCAACCGAGAATTTTATAAGACAGTTATTCAACAGGCCAAACCATATGAGAGCAATCAGAAATCAGAATAAGTAGAGTTTGAGCGTGTAGAGATAAAAATTTTGAGATCGATGGGTGGGAACTGGGAAGACTAGGATGGAATTAAGAATGAGGTCAGCTGAAGCAACCTAGGAGTAGTCCGAGAGCAAATAGAGATGGTCTAATCAAGTGCAAGGAAGACCACTCAAGTAAGAAGAGGAGCATTGATAAGGGTTGGAGGGCTTAAAACTTACATGAGAAGAACACCTAAGAAGACTTGGATTGGGGTGGAAAGAAGGGACATGAAGGCTTGTTCACTTGCCAAGGGTAGGGCCTTTGATAGGATTGAGAGACAAACAGGATTCACAGCGTCAGTACCGAATAGCTGGGACAAGGCTATGATGATGATGATGATGATGAATTTATAATTATTATTGCCAAAACTGTGAATTATCAGATAGTTCAAAAATAAACATAGAACAATTGCCAAATAACGAGAAAACTATAATAAATGATATAAGTACAAATTAAACAAAGATTTAGGCACACATAGGTGACTGCAAAAATACCCTGTGATAAGAATACCATTATATAGGTCATGTACAATTGATACTCAAAGAAGATGGTAAAGTGCGAAATGCAAATACAATGCATCAAGCAGCATCTTTTAAAAGGAAGACATTGGCACGCTACATGATGACTGCAAAATGTAAAGTAAATATAAAAGCAGAAACAGAAACGCTGCCTTGTAATTTTTTACAGATTTAGCATCGCTTGTTATTGAATGAAATAAGAATTAAATTCCCAAAGAAAAGTTTAGGAATTGTGCAAAGCAATAACTTTATAATGGAGTGAGAATATATATTTCATAATTTTGGTGACTAATAAAGAACCAATGAAGAATCAATTACTAAACTGAAGAAGTTGATACTGGGTCAGGGTCTTTTGTTCTCATTCGATCATTACATAGTAGCAGTTCTAAAGCCAGGAAAATAAAAAAATAAAAAAAATAAAAAATTGCAAATCCGTTACGCACCGGAGTAGGCCTTCAAGCCTATATTGTGTCATTCTTGGGTTGCATAATGCATCTATTGCCACTATCCTCGTTTTCCGTCTACCCATAGAATCTATTGGTTTCTTATCCAGATAGTCACCCAAAAAACGGAATGAGGAGGCGTACCTACACAACAAAAAGGATGCCAATAAGGACAGAACGCCAATACAAGGGTATAGTCAAGCTAGTGTTAGCCACTACCACTGCAGAGATCCAAGGGAATCTACAAACTCAAACAACACAACTAGTTATGAACTCACCCTCTATAGTTTGAGAACCTTTCTGCACCAATAATTTCTATGGCCTCATTATCTTCCATTGAAGGTAAGAAAAGCATGCTTACAATTAATTCAGGATTGATCATGAAACGGATCTCTTCCTATGTAGGATAACAAAAGATCAGCACAAGTACCATCTGTGAAAAAATAAATAATAGTGTGCATGGCAAGAGAGAAGCTTGAGGAACTCCAATAACACAATCTTTGAACACAGAGTTAACTGCTGAAGAGTCATAAAAATTAAAAATTTCCAGGTGCTGAAAAGAGAGACCCATTTTCCTTAATAAGGCATAAGGGACACTCCAAGGTTTTTGAAGGGTTGAGTTATTGCCTACCCCAATCAGTTGAAGGCTTAGACGATGTTGATGGTTGAATTATTATCAATTAAATCACATCCACAAACAAATTGGTGAGTTCTAGCTCTGCTCCCAAAACTCGAACATCAGAGGTACAAGAACAAAAATGGCATGTTGTAGCCTTGTAGGTTCTTGCTCTCCATAACCTTGTCATCGTAGCCTTGTCCCATTTACTTGGGGTCAGCTTTATGAATCATGTTTTTTTTTAATGATGATGACGACAGGGTGTCCCCGCCCCTTTTTAAGGCAAGACTAATCCTTGTGGATGCACATAATCACCCACAAACAACATGCATCGGGTATATCACGGGGAGGGAGGGGAATCAAACTCACGTCAGTGGGGAGCAAACCCATGACGCTAGCCATTCGCCCAAACCCCAGGCGGGTATTTATGAATCATGTTTTGCCAATCTTTGGAACCAAAATTCTCTTTATTTGCTTGGCAAAGGTTTGACGACAAACTGGTTGTCTGACGTCAACCCTCCTTTACCCAGGCTTCGGTGCAGAGGGCGTGCCACTACCAGGTACAATCATTATCTTGCTTTCCAGTTTCCTACAAGGGGCGTGCCACTACCAGTAGAGTCAATATCTTGCTTTCCAGTTTCCACAACAATATTAAATTACAATGCAGATCATGAACTAGAAATTTGAAGGAAAAAAAAAAAAAACCACAAAAAGGTTAAAGAATCTTATTGAAGAAACTAAGCAGAAACGAAGACACAAAGGTTGCTTGGTAATCACGCGGTCTACTCTCTATTCTTGGCAGCAATTTTTTCTTTTAAGAATTCACAAAAACTTAATTAATAGGAAATAATTTTTTTAAGGGAGATGAGAGAGAGAGAGAGAGAGGAGGTCAAAGCCCCAAAAATTACATTAAGCCTGCCCAAAGAGGATCGAAAGACTTAAACAAGCAATTTACAAACGGATTAAGAACCGACGTCCCAGAAACCATGCTAGCTTTGGCCATCCTAAACATTTCATCAAGACAACAGATGTGATTACAGAAGTATCTCTATTGTGGTGCTTCCTCGAAGAAACCAAAGGCATGCAAGGAGAGAGCCTCCACAAGATTGATCTCTTTCGGCCGAAACCACCCCCATGCCCGACTTCTCCAACTACCAAACCAAACTATACCTATTAGACATAGATGGAACCCTTCTCTGCTAGAGATTCAAAAGAATCACCGTGTCCTCCACTTCACCCTTGTTCAAGTTCTTGTGACACGAAGGCCACCAAAATGCATGGTCACCAGAAACAAGAAGAGATAGGATACAGACAACCAATTGCTTCTAAGGAAATGTAATGTGGGGGCATTTTCACACCGAGCTCGAGTGGGGTCGCCTGTGAGATGCAGGGGCACACTCGGGGTGGGCGGAGCCCACGGGGGAGGTCTCGTGTTCGAGACTCCTCACCGAGGGTGATTAATGCGCATTTCACACCGGGCTCGAGTGGGGTAGCCTGTGGGATGTGGAGACACACTCGGGGTGGGCGGCCCATGTGAGGCGATACCCATGTGATTTGGGGCCCACGAGAGGGGTTCGGTCGAGGTCCTAACCCATGAGATGTGGGGCCTGGGCTATGAGATAAAGCGATTAATTCGTCATACTCTAACAGTTCGAGCTTTTAAAGCAAGTGGTTAATTGTCCTGCATCAAAACGGAACAAAGAGGTAGTCACTGCACCAATTATCATCACAGAAAAGGATGCTAGAGCTGTCAACCATCGTGAAAACAATTTTCTCCTTGAATCAGCTTGCAAGATTAAAGATCTCCTTCCAAGCACCGAGGCTTTGAGCATAGAGGACACCTTAGGGAACCAGCCCCCATCTTCGACTCCATAGTTGCATGTTATAGGTTATTTACACAAGCTATCATCCCCTGCCCCGAATCTCTATAGCCATTTCCCCAATAAGACAAGATTCAAGATTAGTAATTTTCACATCTCTAATGCTTGCTCCACATTCATTGAAAGGTTTGCACATTTCATTCCCATTGCATAAGCTGAAACTGTGCTTAACCTCCAAACTGCTCCACAAAGAATCCTTCTAGATCTCTTCCAATCCACTAAGCACACTAGTCAAACATTAAAAGAAGGACATGAAATACAACAGCATATTGGACATGGCCAACTTAATTAGCATGATTCTACTACCAAGAGATGGAAATCCTCCCTTCCAGCTAGAGAGTTTCCTTCGAATTCTCTCAACCGCTTAGTCCCAGAGATGTTTAATAAGTTTCCCTATGCACAATGGAAGTCCCAGATAAGTGGGAGGCTACTAACCTTACAACCGAAAACCTCAGCAAACCTTTCAAGAGCCTCAGATATCATCTTGGTTCCAAAGACCTCCCCCCTCTGAATAATGATTTTTTGCCCAACACCAACTTTGAAGCAGCTGTTTACTTTCCTCGAGTTATATACCTAGCTTTCCTATGCATCATGGAAGAGGATCATGTCATCTGTGAACTTAATATGAGAGACATGGTACCTTACACTTTAACCTTAAACCCATTAACCAAACCCATAGAATCCGCTTTTTTCAACATTCTACTAAGTGCCTCAGCCACTACCACAAACAAAAATTGGAATAACAAGTCATCTTGGTGAAGACCCCTCAAACCCCAGAAGAACCCTTGGGTGAGCTGTTGACCAAAAATAACACCAACCCAAGGACACAGTCTTCAATTCACCTCCTCCGTCTACAACCACCAACCCAAAAAGAAGAAGCATATAATCAAGGAAATTCCAATTGACATTATTAGAAGCCTTCTATGTGTCCAACTTATAGATAGGAGCCTCTCTTCCTTCATGTATCTCAAATCCATGCATTCATGGGCTATTAATGCACCATGATGTTGTGCCATGAATAAAACTTAGAAACAACACTCCCTAAAACTTTGTGGAATCTAGAAGCAAGGATTTTCACTAGGATTTTGTATTGTCCCTACTCAAACTAATAGGCTTGAAATACTTTACGAACTATGGCCCCTCCTCCTTTGGGACAAGCAATAAAAGACACTTCCACCTCTTTTGAAAAGTGCCTCAATTGACAAGTTCTGAAATAAAGCCATCAAGTTGTATACTTGTATTTGACCTCATTCCAAAAAGATTTGGAAGAAAGCAATGGAAAAATTGCCCACACCAGCTGCCTTATCCCTCCCAAGGGAAGAAACTGCAAGCTTCATTCCTCCTCAAATGGCTTCTCCAGGCAAGGTGTTCCATAACGGTAATGGTGGCCATAATGGGCACTACCGTTACCGTTACGATACAGGCCATAATGGTTGTTATGACCCCCGTATCGGCCATTACGGCCTCTTTTTTTTTCTTTTTCTTTTTTTTGAAAAAAAAAAATGTTTCTAGACAATTACGGGGCTATTGCATGCCTTTACGGGGCCATTATGTCTTTTTTTCTGTAACATCCGCTTCATCCTCATAAGGTGTAATGGTTATAACCGTTACTGTTATGTAATGGCCATTACAGCCGTTATGTAACCGATTTGGGATACCATGTCTCCAAGCTATCGACAACCTCAAGAGCCAAAAGCAAAATTATCAAGCTCCGGCAAACCCACCCTTCTCCCTGCAAAAGGTTCATATAGAAATTCACAACATAATTACAAAAGGCTTGCTTCTCAACGTAGACCCTATTAATCAAAAGGGTATGGATCCGATTGCATCTATCTTTGGCGCTTGGAATCCCATGGAAGAATTGTGTTTGCTCCTCTCTTCGAACCACACCGCCTTGAAATGTTGCCACCGTTTGATTTCTTCTTCCTTGAGGTTAGAGTTGCACTCCTGTATGCGATGGGCTCTCTTACCCTTTTCCAAACCTTAATAATGTCAAGCTGATGAATTTCGTGTAGAATCATATCCTTAACATCCTCCAACTTGTAAAGAACTAGAAGGCTGCTGGAAATTCATTCCAAAGTCCATTATTACATAGTGCTTGTGGGAGTTTTGTGCTCTTGTTGCCAGTCCCAACGGATAAAGGAGAATTGCATCAGGTTAGTGGCCGGCATGAAACTTTTGCCATAAATTTCGTCATGAATCCTGACATCATGACACTCCAAAGGAGTACTGGCGGAACGGGAAATTGTGTAGCCAATGCCAACTAGTTGGGATAAGGCTTAGATGGTGATGATGATGATAACCATCTACTTTTGTGGCATCTGAGGAGGGTCAATACTACAATTAGCATACAAAATCCTGGTCTTAATCAATTTCAACTCCCTCTATAAAACAACTAAAAATGTTTCACCCAAAAAAGTAGGCATACAATGTACAAAAGCTCATTCCCTTCATCCCTGAGCGAGCTATTGATTTGTAGACAGCGCCAGATCTAAGCACTTGATTCAGTTATTGATGGCTTCATCACATTGAATAACCCTCTGCTCTACCTGATTAGCATGGCAGCAGTAGGTCCATAATAGCCCCTGTGCAAGCATCTTCCTCTAGTGCTACATCACAGCCATGTCGGACAGCCGTTGTCATTCCGCAGCTAAATTTCCATCTTATCTCAGTGAGTTTGTTCCAAAATATGAAATGAATTCTCTGCCTAGTCACTTTCCCGTTCATTAATATTTAGGTTGTTAGCAATGGATCGAAGGATGAGAAAGAATGAAAACCTCAGATAAAAGGAAGTGAACTTCCATTGTTCAAGAAAAGAGTGCAAGCTGCATGGGAAGATTGAATAGTCCGAAGCAGCAACCAAATGGCAAGGATCACCCAGAAGCTCATTCCACTATCATCCACTATGGGAATTTAAAATCCGTATCAATTGTGTTTCAGCTGGCAACCAATTCACCACACTAGTGTGAGCCACACCTGAGTTTTAGAAGTATCATGCATGAACAAAACTTGGCACTCACGTCCTTTGATGTCTGCTTTTCTTCCAACATAAAGATTAAAACTATCCACAGCATATCACACTGTCAACTTTGTTAGTCCATTTAAACTATAAGTGTTGGTGCATTATTGGCGGTCAAGAGGCACAAGTGTTTCTTTACTTGTTTGACTTGGTACTAAGCAGACTTCAATATAACTTATATGGTCATTTTGACATCTAAGGCCACATCTTTCAATCAGAACATTGAAATACTATTTGACCCATTCCTTCAACGTTAATTCATGAAGCTCTCAAAACAAGTTCTGTAACTTTGTCAAACAACAAGGAGGTTTATGATGCTCACAAATGTATGTGTGATGCGCATGCAAGATGCAAAATCGATTGACCATCTTTTCATCTACTGTGAGTTCGCTCGTAAGGTGTGGGCTTGTTTTCTTCACCTTTTCAACATCACTTGGGTTATGCCGGAATCCACCACCAACCTTCTCTTTGCTTGGCACAAAGGAGGAAGAGGGAAAGATGGTATGGAAATTAATTCTCATGACAGTGATTTGGGCTAATTGGAAGGAAAGGAACAACCGTTGTTTCGCAATGGAAATGTTCTGGACGATGTAATCATTACGAAAGTAAAGGTTGATATTGTAAGTTGGGAGTCCGGCATAAAAGATGTGGATGTTGGTGTCTTGTTAACCTTGCTTGGGTTGTAATCCCGCCCAGCACCTTGCTTGGGTGGCTTTCTATTTTAATAAAAGTTTTGTCATATCTCAAAAAAAAAAAAAAAAATGTCAAACAACAGTAAACATACGTGTAGATGTAGTTTTCCCAGTAATATCAATAACGACATATGCTTTTATGGGTTTGTATGGTTAGGAAAAAACCAGCATGCCTTACTTCATAGAAGACTTTCAAGATCAAGCAAGACAATATCTACTTATTCCAACAGGTTAAGAATGGAACCTGTACGCAGCCTGAATGAAGAGCACCACCTCCAATGTATTTATTGGCAAAATCTACCTCAAGAGCTTCATACTGCTGATCTTCTATCAAGCCAGAGTGTAAAACCTGAACAGGGACGAAAGCCACTCTAAGACATGGTAGAAAAGGCAACACTACAAATTTAAACTCAATCTACAAGTTAATGCATAAAGTAAATCAGCGAAAGTGAACTCTAGGGTTTATGCCATTTACAAATTTTGCTCTTGCTTTTTCTTTACCTTGAAGGAGCATAGAGGAGCAATAGATTTGCTCCAAAAATCAGCATCAGGATATACAATGCAAAAGGGACTATGTTTCAAAGGAAGAACTTTCCTCTCAAAAGAAACAAAGCCCATTGGCATGCACAAACATATCCGTTTAAAATAGTGTATGATGCACTTTATTTTATGTTCTTGGCTTTGGTTTCCTTGGGAATAAAGAGGCCTGCAAACAAATGAAAACTTAACAAAGTTTACAACTTGTTTAACAAATTTGTCATCAAGTAACTGTAGTTTACTACTAATATTCACCAAGTATGTTAACATTGTAAGTGGAGAGAGAAATATCCACAACTGAGATTAACTTGATAAAAAAAGAGATAAATCAACAAGTTCACATGTGTTTCTCATCCCGCCTCATATTCTCATGATGTTGGATGATAAAGGCAGTTCAAAGTTCAAAAAAAAAAATCCTAAATGGTGTGGTCAAAGATTAACACACTCAAACAAATTATCAAAGTTGATGGTCGGAAGATGTTTGCTGCTCCTATTAAGCGTTGGAAACAAACAAAAGAAAGAGCATGCTAGCAGAGCCCCGATCAATTCCTGAAAAGAAACAAAGGCATTCAAGTCATATAACACATAAATAACAATGAGCAGAATGGCAAAATGAAACAACAAATCTAAAAAGGTATACCTGGCTAAGAAACACAATACCCGCTTCTTGTGAACCCAATAAGCGAAGCCCGGTTGTGATTATGGAGCCATCTTTTCCTTCACTGAAAATGCTATCTGTGTTTCGATAATGGTCTTCTAAAAGAGAAGGCAACCGCAACAAAAGACTTGCAAGTGATGGAATAATCTCTCCAAACCATTTCCCCGATTCAACACGATCCATCAACTGCTTGAAAATCAATCACCAGATTAAAAAATTTAAGAGGGGCAGAGACAGATATATATATATATATAGTGAGAGAGAGAGAGAGATATTCAACAGATAAGTTGAAATCAGCATTTTTTTTCTAAACAGTGCCAAACATCTTAAATGGAAAAAGAAAGATAGGGAACCTTCAGACAGTGGCTGCCTTTGTGGCAGCCCTGTCCCGTGCTCTTTCCATTTCTCTCTCTTTTTTTATTTTGATGAATATACGTGTTGTTAACCATGGCATAGATAAAATAATGTTCCAGTGATCTAGTGGACTTCTCAAGAAATTGTATTCTAACTATTTGGGACACAAGTGCCAATGTGATGCATGAGAGATTGTTGACCACAAATGAGTGGGCTTGTTGATTTTTGGACCAAATCATCTTAAGGGTGGGTTCCACTTATGAATGGCCCCAGATCCTGATATTCCATAGAAATGATGCCATAGTGTGCATGCAAAATGCTCCCTTCAACTGACATGGATGAATAATGTTAGAATTTCTGTTTCATACAAGTGTGGCCAACATCTGGGGGGGCCACTCGCCAAAGAACTTGGATTGTGCACAAACATTTCAGGCATGTTAAATATTTCTGCACGTGCACCTGCGCCTCGTGTGAATCCCTACCAGTAACCAACTAATAAAGCCATGGATCTTGTAAAGTTTAAATTCCAATTCTAGAAAAACCTATGGAGTTGTTTTGATTCGATTACTTTTTTTCTTTTTTTTTGAAAGCATGGTTTTGATTCATAGACATGCAAACAAAGATACATTTTCCATAGAAACTGGTCTTCAGTTGTTTGTTATACTCCAGATTTTCAATGACCCACCTGCCCTCCCTCCCTATACGTGGCATGAATGTGATTCAATCCAGAGCATACAAAATTCAGGGCTCGCTATCATGTGCCATAGTTTAAATAATAATAATAACAAAACAGCCAAATGATCCTTGACCATTCTTTCCATGCCCGTCAATGAAACAGATTGATCCGGAAAATGCCCACTGGTCAGATGCTCGGGGCCTTCAGATCAGTGGGATTTTTAGACGGTGCCTCATCTGTAGTGGGACCCACAATTCGGCTAGTCGAGATTGACATAGATTTCTTCCAAGTTCCACATGCACATGGGGGTTGACCGCACAAGTACAGTCCACCCCACCTGACGATAGCATCATTCGCCGACAGAATTCAAATTCCAAAACCCTAAAAGAACCCTAGAAGAGAACGAGACAGGTCTTACATCGTCGAAGAAAAGAGCGTATCCATCTGCGGCATGAAGCCGCAGTCTCTCTTTAGAAAGACCGATCGAGTCTCTGAGATCAACGATGGCATCGAAGAGGATCGCTCCGGAATTGACTTGGCTGTACTGAGGCCCTCTCGAGAGAGCTTTGAGAGATTCAAGAGCTTTGGAAGGCCAGCAGAGAGAAGAGGATCGAAGGATGAGAGGCAAAAGCGGAAGGATCGAGTTCAGGTCTTCGCGGTTTTCCATTTTCTCGCTGGATTTTTTGGCGGGAGAATGAAGAGAAAGAGACTAAGAAGAAAATGGAAGAGCAGAGAAGAAGCAGAGACGGTAAAGCAAGGAAGAGACGTGAACGCCGCTACCTTCCTTTCCGCGGATGTATCGTACGAGGGGCGCGTGGGTGATCCAAACCGTTGATATACACGGCCCGGTCTGGAAGCGGATTGCGTACTGAGTAAACTCTGTGGGGCCCACCGTGATTTATATATTTTATCCACTCCTTCCATCCATTTTAAAATATAATTTTATAATATAATTTTAAAATGAGGCATATCAAAGCTCAAGTAGACCACACCAAAGAAAACAGTGTGAATTGAACATCTACCGTTAAAAAATTCTTATGGGCCACAGAAGTTTTAGATCAAGCTGATATTTGTGCTTTCCCTTCATCCATCTCTTTGTGATCTTATGAACAGGTTGGATGAAAAATAAACATTACTGTGGGCCTAGGAAGGTTTCAACGGTGGAAATCGGTAGGGTCCACTTAAGCTTTGAATATGCTTCAATCTGGGCTCAACCGCTAAAATGAGCTGGAAAAACAGATGGACGGGGTGGATAAACCACATGCATTCGTGGTGGGCCCAACAGAGTTTAGTCAGTGCGATAAAAGCTAACTATGTGTGCGCCTATGCGTGAAAAATGTCTTGAAAAAATAGAAATCTGGGCGACTCACAAAGAAACGGTTGAGAAAGAAATTGGGTTAACAGTTCCTGTTCAACCACTGTAGCGCCCGATATCCAATGGCTGTGATCCTCTCTCTTCTTTTCTTTTTTTTTTCCCTTTTTTTATGACCATCCGTGATGTGATATATGTGCGTTAAATCCACACCGTTTGTCCGATCCAAACTATGGCAGATCCAAAACCCACATGTACCATACGACAGGCAGCCGTAGTGATTGAATCCCCACCATTAATACCTTAACGGGGACATTGGAATATTTATTTCCCAATCCAACGAGTCCATAACGTATCAAACACGTAGATGAAGAGACCACGCCACAAATCCCCTGCATCCAAAATAGTAGTGGCCCACAAGATGAATTTCATGGTCAATTAAGGTATTGTATGTGTACTATTCTCTAGTTCATATTTTGATGGCCACTGTCATTCCAACTCATGTGGTCCACTAAAATGTTGGATCTACCTAAGAGTTATATGTACCCTGAAAATGAGCCCATAAGTGGAAAGGACGGAGTGGATTTCACAAAAACATCACCATATCCTACAATCGTAACGCATGTCCAGGCAAAAATAATCAAATATGGTATGATGGGTCCTTCTAGCAATGACCACTTGCATGTTGTGCATGGTATGCCACGGTAGCATTGTTGATGCCCACTCTGCCTCTACTCTCATTCGTTCACAAAATTCATCAAAATGTGTGTGTGTGTATACACACACACGGGAACGCTCACCTGCAAACTAGTACGTACGAACTTTTTTTTAAACCCATCATATGTGATGTGGATACAAAATCTGAACCGCTCATGTGAAATAGCACCTCGTGAAACTTTTGGACCAAGTTTTACTTTGATCTAAAACTTTGATGGGCCATGAAAAATGAAAACAGTTTTCTCCCTTGATTTGCATTTCTCTTTGCTATGGCCCACCAGAATTTTAGATCAAGGTAAAATTTTGTCACATGGGATTTCATGGGATTCCGCATCACATGGACCGTTCAGATTAGACACCCATGACACGTGTGCAAAGTGCGCACATGCATAAGTGTGCAGGGGAGCATGGCTATATATATATATATATATAGTTGAAACAAAAACCAAGTCCAAATCAGTGAAGCCCAGAAAAGAAAACATTTGTTGCCTCCCAACCTACTAAAATAAGGTACATGTCCACGTAGTCATCATCACACCATGGGCTTTAGCAAAAAAATGAGTCACATCTAAAGCTCCAATAGGCCCCACCACAAAAAACAAGGGAGATTGAACACCTACAGCTAAAACTTTTAAAGGCCGCATAATTTCAAGTTAGTATTTGTGCTTTCCCTTCATTCATGTCCATATTAATTTATGAGTAAGTTGAATCTCAAATAAACAGCACAAGGACCTTAGTAAGGTTTCCATGATGAGCATCACTCTCCTAATTGTTTTCTATGGTGGGGTCTACTTGAGCTATGAATATGTTTCATTATTTAGCACATGGCTTAAAATGAATTTTCAAAATGGATCAATAATAGGGATATAATACATATTATCAAGGTGGAGCCTATAGAACTTGGTGATGTTACTTCAAGGACATGCATTAACAGTAGACTACGAGAGTTTCGACAAGAGGTCATGGCTTCAAGTACCTAATGGGGAAACCTATTTTGAACATGCATAGTCTAACTTAGTTTCATGCCAGCCATCCACACTACAGGAAATAGTATAGCTTGTTTCAAAAGTTTTGTGGCCGCAACAAGATTTTAATACTCAATCACCAGCGTTTCCCGTTATGTGGTCCGCCTGAGATTTGTCTTGGTTTCATTTTTTTAACATGCCCTAAAACAATGGACGGACGGCATTGATGTAATGAACATGGAAACGGATTGGCTACTCCCCTGCCACCTGCTAATGGCTGATAGTCAGTACTCTGTGGGCTCCACCATGATGTATGTGTTTCATCCATGCCGTCTATATATTTTTCAAGATCATTTTAGGGTGTAAGATCAAAAAATGAGGTATATCACATTCTTAGGTGAACCACATTATAAGAAACAGTGTTTGAATGAAGGTAAGATGATTAAAAACTTTTGGGGGGCCATAAAAGTTTTGGATCAAGCTGATCTTTATTTTTTCCCTTCATTTAGGTCTGTATGACCTAATCAACAGATTGGATGTCAAATAAACAGTACAGTGGGTCTTAGAAGGATTTTAATGGTGGATATCCAATCACCATTGTTTTCCTATGGTGTGGTCCACTTGAGACTTATATCTCTCTCATTTTTGGGATCAAGCCCTATAATGATCTGTAAAAATGGATGAACAGCATGGATGAAACACATACATCATAGTGGGGCTCACAGAGCATCAATCCCCGCCACGGGGCTAGTGGCAGGGGAGTAGCCAATCCGAGAAAATGACCTCTGTGGACAAAACCTTTTACCCAGCGGTTTTTATGAAGGAATGCAAACTTAAGTTACCAACTTAGACTAGCACGTGCGGACAGCAAATTTGAGGACGAAACTACCCCTCCTTTTCGCTGCTGCGTCTTTTCCTCTCCCTCCCTTCCCTCGCTCCATTTTCGGAAAAAGAAGGCCGGAAACTCTTGCACTACATCTGCTGCTTGGATGGCACCACGCTCTAGCTGGATCCCACGCTCTAGCTTGGACGAAACTACCCAGCTTGCTCGTTTTTCTGAAAATGGTCCCTCCACGGAAGAAAGTATGCACTACAGGTATAATGTAGTAAATTTACCTAAACGTTGTAAATTTTTTATGGGCCATTGAACTACTGGATGAAGCTCGAATCTTGGTTTTCGGTTCATCCATGCAAAAATCATCCTATGAACACGATGGATTACAAGTAAAACATCATTGTGCGGGCAAAACAAGGTTTCTACGGTGGAACCACTGTCTCCTGTGGTGTGATCCACTTGATATTTTGATATGCCACCATTTTGGGCTGAAACGCTTACTTTAGATGGAAAAACTGATGAACGTCGTGGATAGTCCACATACATTCAAGGCGGGCCCAACTCAGTTTTTGTAATTTTTTTAAATTTTATTATTATTAAATTTTTTTTTCTTATTATTGGGTTAGCTTGTTAGTACACACTCATGTCAGTACACACACTCCATGTTAGCCACCCCCTCTAGGGATCGATACCAAGACCTCAAGTGTTGACACGAGGTATCTCCACTCAGTCTGCCAATTGAGCCATGGAGCTGGATCTGCCCAACTTAGTTAACACAACACTATAAGTGCGTATTGAACAAACTGTAAATCCAAATTGCGAGAGGTTTTGGTTTGATGAAATTCCCCGAGCAATTATTAAATTTTACGGAGATATCATAAAAATATGATGGAGAACTTCCACAGATTCATATAATGTAACGGAAAATTTTATGAACCACTCGGTCAATTTCATTACCGAAGAGAATTTCATGTAAATCTCGGTCAATTTCATTAACTGTTCGGTCAATTTCACCAGAGGAATTTAGGACTGTGGACTCCACCTTTTATCCAGCTGTTTTTATGAAACAATACAAACTGTGCTTTGCAAACTATACCTTCACGTGTGGAGACCGAATTCCAGGACGAAAATACCCCTCCTTTTCACTGCCGCTTTTCCTCTCCCTTTCAACTGTTTGCTTTTCCTCTCCCTTTCCACTGCTGCTTCACTGTCGTTGCTTTCACCCCCTTTCCCCACCCGTTAGAAAGACCAAAAAACCCTTTTTGTGGGCCTCCCTTATCAACATTTCTTCTTCTTCTGAAAATAGTCGGTCCAGCGAAGAAAGCACGTTCCACAGGTATATTTTAAACTCGGTTGGGCCCACATTGACTGTATGTAGTATAGGAAATAGATTGGCTACTCCCCCTGACACCAGCCTCGTGGCTAGTGGTCGGTGCTCTGTGGGCCCCACCATGATGTATGTGGCTGGTAGTCGGTGCTCCGTGGGCCCCACCATGATGTATGTGTTTCATCCATTCCGTTCATCCATTTTTAAAGTTCATTCCAGGGCTTTATCCTAAAAATAAGAGGGATATAAATCTTAGATGTACCACAATACAAGAAAACAATAGTGATTAGATATCCATCATTTAAATCCTCCTGAGGCCCACTGTACTATTTATCTGAAATCTAATCTGTTTATTACGTCATAAAGACGCAGATGAAGGGTAAAAACAAAGATCATCTTGATCCAATGCTTTTATGGCCACCAAAAAGTTTTTAATGGTCGATGTTCATTAAACAATGTTTCCTGTAATGTGGTCCAATTAAGATTAGGATATACCTCATTTTTTGTATAAAATCGTAAATTGTTATATAAAAATAGATGGACAGCATGGTTGAAACACATACATCATGATGGGACCCACAAAGCACCGAATGGCTGGTGGCAGGGGGAGTAGCCAATCTGTTTCATGTAGTATATCCACGTCGTCCATCCGTTTTTCTATCTAATTTAAGGGGTTGAGCCCCAAATTGAAGCATATGAAAATATCAAGTGGATCATACCATGGGAAACAATGGGCATAATGATTTTCTAGTTTGCCCCGCTGATTTTCTAGTATGTCCCACTCAATTTCATATTTGCCGGAAGTGCATGGGTGGATGTATAGCATACTTTGTAATTTTGGTGGATGATGAAATGAACTTTATACTTTGTCCCACTGTATTTTCAGTTTGTCTTGCTCAATTTCCAATTTGGCCCACTCAATTTTCAATTTGTCCCGCTCAATTTCCATTTTGTCCCGCTCAATTTTCAGTGTGTCCCGCTCAATTTCCAGTTTGTCCCGCTCAATTTTCAGTTTGACCCGCTCAATTTTCAGTTTGGCCCACTCAAATTTCAGTTTGGCCCGCTCAGTTTGACCCGCTCAATTTTCAGTTTGGCCCGCTCAATAGCAAGCGTAATTGGATTGCGTACTAAGTTAGTCAATACGCTCCCATTGTACTAAGTAAACTCAGATGAACCCACATTGAATGTATGTAGTATATCCACGTCATCCATTCGTTCTTCCATATAATTTAAGCAGTTTAGCCCCAAATTGAAGCATATCAAAAGATCAAGTGGATCATACCACGGGAAACAGTGGGCATAGTGATTTCCACCATTGAAACCATGGTGGGCCCAACAATGATGTTTGTTTATTATCATATTTTGTTTTTTTTAAGAATTATGTGAGTGAACCGCTTCGAACATAGAATAAATAGCCTAACGTACTTTTTTATTGTCTATATAAATTAGCCTACCTAATCACTATTTGTGAAGAAAAAAATAGTCTATATTCTTTCGCATACATATAAATATCATGATCAAGTATACCTTTTAAATGATGCAAAATCTTTTTCCCTACTTGTACATGAATCTAACTTAGAAATTTCATGCGGTAGTTAAGTAATTTCATAATATACAAGATGTTTAGGCTAGTATGAGTGAAGTATTTAAAACTTCTAATCAACAACTTGAAGCCCTTTAGGATCTATTAGATTGTTTTTCTTGTCGTTGCTCAATTTCAACGTAATTTCCATGAGTATGCACACAAATTTAGAATTTTTCATCTCAAAGTTTTTTAGATTTTCATGAATATACGTGTTCTCAAATGTAAAAATTACATTATCTATTTAATTTATCCTGATTCAAGATAATATGTCATAAGACCCATATTTGTCATTTCAAATTTATGAAGTAGCCTTTATAAACTCATCAACCATAACACCATTATTGTCAGTGAATATTAGATCACCAATGTATAAGGATGTCTATCATGCCCCCAACCCGGAAATCGGATTCACAGGAATTTCGATCACCAAACCCGATGCCAACAGCCTCCGTAGTACCCCATCCTCGACCCCCAACGTACATACGCCAGGTTCCGATCCTGGGATCCTAGAGGGAGGATTTTCCAACGTACATTTGTCTCATAAGAAGCATAACCACAAGTATACCTAAATCATAAAGGGAACATCATCATCACATATCCACTAATATAATCATTTAGATACAATGCAGAAAGGGAAATACATATATATCAAAATCAAAGCTCCAGAGGATAGCTACACGCTCCAAGCTCAACGCTGCTGCAACCTAACGCCACCTGCATGTATCTATCGTGCATAAGCTTATAAAAGCTTAGAGGGTGGTGAAAGTGTGTGCACAAGATAAGTGTCAAGTATACCATAAAGCCCATAAATCATACATCATCGGAATAAGCGGAAATACTGACAAGACATGAATCATACGATATCAGAGTAAGCGAAAATATACTGGTAAGTCCATGAGTGTTATCAGTCGTACCAAGGCTATGCGATGCAAAACATGATAAGACAATAACAGATGCTGAGGATGCATTGCGATATGCAAATCCTGACGAGCCACGAACACCATCAACCTCATGCAAAAAACTAATAACCCAAATTGCTAAGTACTATGAATGCAATGTAATATGTGGTGCGAATGAAATGGCCATGCTGGAATGTGAGTCGGGATGATAGTACGTACTATCGCAGGCTACGGGGTCCACCACAAGGGACTTTTATCCAAACCAATCTCATACCTAAATTTGGATAGTCCGACTCAATGTGGTAAACTCCTGACTCAGGTTAGTCGCGTGCCCAATCGAAATCCTGGCCATGCGAAGGTACATGTGACAAATAGTTACGCACCACCAACCCGAGTGGATAGTGAATGAATGAATGAATGGATATGCAATTCCTTCTCAATAAGTCCACATATCAGTACGGTTGCTCTCTAGGAAAATCACCGGGGTCTATTACACTCCACTCCGACTGCCTCCTCCCTATCTGCATAGCCAGTGAGTGGAAGAGACCTCACTATCCGCCTACTAATAACGAGCCCGACTCGTCGATAGCGGACCCATTTATGAGCTGGTCATACTCAGCCTGGCTTATAGCCCCCTCACTCGGGCGGATAAAGCCACACTTCCTTCCAACCGACCACGACACAGTAAGAGACACGACCTCATAGTATAGGCACCGGTGCTCATATTCCACTCGGTCTAGACATTGGAGCATCTCTTGGTACCAAGAAGGTTTTGAGATTTTCACCCAAGGACATCCTACGTACCCACAGTGTTAGGACCAAGTATTTTTAGTGTCCCATCTGGCCATCCACGATGTGTCTATGGAGGCCACGGCCCTGATATCGCTAGGGCGTACAATGATCAAGTCACATATATGTGAGATGCATGAGTCACACTATCAGTCATGCAGCAATCCTACGCATACGGCGCGATAATGTGAGCACTCCGTCTCATAAGGAGTCTCGTAAATAGTCTGCCCAATGGCGTATGCTATGATCAAACATTCCTCATATCAGGCATACATATGATGCGTATGGGCATGAATCATGGAGTTATATTAAGCATTTTATATAGTGATGAACTATCTTCACAACGAAGATGGGCCTTGATGGCCTACACACAACAAGTATGGGCCTATCAATGGGCCCTAATGAGAGTTATAATGCAGACATTTAACCAACATTATTCCTACAATGTGGACATCAAACCAACATTGCTCCCAAGGCATGGCCCGCCATAAATGTCATTACATAACCCATGGTAGAATTACACAATACAATAGACCTTGTATACATCTCATTGGGCCTCGACCCATAGGCCTCAAATACATCAAATGAGCCTCAACCCATGGGCCCTAATACATCACAATGGGCCTTAACCCATGGGCTCCAAATACAGCACAATGGGCCTCAACCCACGGGCCCTTATACATCACAATGGGCCTCAACCCATGGGCCCTAATACATCACAGTGGGCCTTAACCCATGGGCCTCATACACATCAAGGTGGCCTCAACAATGGGCCTCATGCACATCAAGGTGGCCTCAGCAATGGGCCTCATACAATCAAGGTGGGCCTAATCACATGCGTCTCATGTATATATCAAGGTGGGCCTCAATCCATGGGCCCTAATACATCACAATGGGCCTCAACCCATGGGCCCCAAATACACTACATCGAGCCTCATCAAATAAGCTCCATATATGTCAAGGTGGGCCTCAACGAACGGGCCTCATACATCACATCAAATTGGGCCTCACCCATGGGCCTCAAACAAGGGCCACACATGTATCAAGGTAGGCCCCATGATTTGGACAGTTTCGAGAAAACACATACATTGCATAAGTCCCACCGTCCATACCTGGATAGTGGTCTGCATGGATGAATGCATGCCTTATGATAGGTCCCACCGTCCAGATCATGGTGGGCCACATCCAAAAGAAAGAGAAATGGATGAACGGCTTGGAATAAAACACATATATCATGGTAGGCCTGCATAAGGTAGCCCATGTCCCTAAGAATGGAGGAACAACATGTATATAACACATTATGGTGGGCCTCTCAAGTCGGCCCTATGGTGGACGCTCAATCACCACCACTATTTATAGTATGGTCCACTTGGGATTTGGGCCTGTCTCTCAATGGGGTCCATGGCCCTGCATTAACTGGATTTGGCTGGGCAGCGTGAATATACAACACATACACCATCTTAGGCCTCACAATACAATCCATGGTGGGATACCCCAAGTGAATAATCTAATCCGTTCACCATCTTGGCCACCTCGAATGAAGTCAAATAGACTCTGACTAGGACTGGTTTGGATGACAAGGGACTCCAAAGAGGGCCCTAGAATGTTTCAACAGGTGGGCATTAATACCCTTAGTACGACCCACTCAAGACTTATATTTACCTCAAAATTTGGCACATGGCCTAAAATTATAAGGAGAAGATAGTGAATGGTGTAGATTAAACAAATTCATCATGGTGGGATCCACGTATGGTGGCAGCCCAGTAAGGCTTCCATCCTCACCATCACTGGACAGTAACGTCCAGTGACTTTTTTTTTTCTTCTCTTTCTTTCTTTATTTTTTTGTTCTACTATATGGGGCCCACTAGTGGATAATCCATACCATCTATTACATTGACCAGCTCTCTATGGACTAAAGGAGTCTAATGATAGACAGGTCCACCACTTATACACACAACAGTAGGTATTAGAAAGTTCCAGCAGTGGGAATTTGTTTCCCTTAGTGCGGTCCACTAAGAACTAAGATTTGTCTCATTTTTTGACTCATAGCCTAAAACCACATGGGGAAGGTGGTGGACAACATGGATTAAACAAATACATCAAGGTGGGGCCCATGGTTGGGACGCCCCCACCCCATGTCCACATGGTTGACGTTAGGGGTGCTTCACTACCTCCATCGGTTGTGGTATGGTCCACATGATGGTTGGATCGAGTAAATTTTTGGGCTTCACGGCTAGAATGTGCCAGAGAACGGACGTATGGTGTGGATCTAAGAAAAATATCAATATGGGTCCCACGAGTGAAAACTCACTCCAAACCTCCCACGCAAAAAGTAAGAAATGACGTGGGTAGCCCAACTCTTAGCATTTGTGGTATGGCCCACCTGGGAATCGGATTGGCTCCACATTTAAGCTCAACGCCTAAAATTGGCTGGGGAATGAAATGGACAGCGTGGATTGGGTGCATACATCAAGGTAGGGCCTACACAAGTGGCCCACCCAAATAACCTTAAACCAAGGCTAATATTTTGTGTTTTTCCCAGTTCACGTCCAGACATTGGACTTTTTTGGGCATGCAAATATGTTTAAGGTGGGCCCTACTTAGGTGGGCCACCACATGGCTGGGTGGTGTGGATCATACACATATATCAAGTGGGCCCCACCTACAAATGGCTTGGAGCAAATACATGCTTCATGGTGGGGTCCATCCAGGTGGGCCACATGGCCATATTATTACATAAAGAGAGAGAGTGAGTGAGACACGCGTGTGATGGAGGGACCCCGACACTATAGGCCCTCCTTTGCAACCAATCATACATCAAGTGGGTCCCATAACACGTGAGCCCATCAAATCAAAGATCAACGGTGGAGATTCCTTCTCCACCAAAATGGAAGGTCTAGATGACCTCTAGCCATGCAAAGAAAATAAACACCATGATGGGGTCCATGGAGAATGACCCCATCATGGAATGATCATGAGAATCAAGGCGGGCCATCGGCCACACTTAAGGTCCAAAATGAGATCCATACCATCGATCGGTAGGCCTTACTTGGCCCATCATCAAAATATGAAAATCTAGCCTATAAAGCACCCACCTTCGATCTTCTTGGTCCGTTAGAAAGCCGAACTCCTTGTGCTTTACTTTAACGGTGGAAGATGAAAAATGAATAGCTATGATGGAGGTTTATGGGATGAGAAAGTGGGCCACAAAAATCACTTCTCTCCTTAGAAATGCATGGACGTCCACCTCTCTTCTCTTTTGGAATTGTTGCTTGGAATTTGTGTTGAGAAAGAGAGAGGTGTGGTGGTTGTAAGAGAGATGTGAATGATGGAGAGGTGAGTGATGGGTGAGGTGAGAGATTGGTTGACTTTGGGGTTTGCTTGACTTGTGGAGAAAGGAAGCATGAGTTGCTCTTGTACTTGACATGATGTGATGTAATTGATTAGAGTGATTGATTGATGGGACATGTTGTAGAGATTCTCTTGAAATTTGCAACGCGCGGTGTTTTTCTTCGAACTGAACGCGGGGTCCACATTTCTCTGCCAGGGTATCGGATCGGTCCGAGTCGCGGCATTGGAACCGTGGCGATAGTGCGGTCGCAATGGTATAAGTCCCGAGTCGAGCCGACTCTGATATACGGGACATGACTCAGAATCACGTACAACTGCTGTCTACGCGTCGCAGGTCGCCGGAATTCGACCGGGAGGACTGCAGAAGCTTATGGAATAGTATAGGCTAGGATACGGCTCTTACAAAGTCAATAATACATCACCATGGTCATTGTGTTAACATGGATAACATGCTCATTGGGATAACTTGTTTGTTTGTTATCAAACATATTCATAAGATCATACATACATTGTTTTCAATTATGTCTGATTTTGTCCACTATGTTTATCTTGTGAATTTTATGTTTGATATGTTTTTCAATTCATCTCTGCAAGCGACAAATATTCTGCCATAATCTCCAACCTAACATCTAGGTGTACACTGACATGGTGGTTTGACAAAGTGAAGGGTGGAGTGGAGAAGCACGATAGTCGGCTAAATTTGTTTAGGCAATCCCCTTTCTCGTTTCTATTGCATATTACATCATTTAGATTTATAGGGGCTCTATTTCACCTTCTTCTTGTAAAATACAAAGGTGATCTAGTATTTGAGATCAGGGGGAGGCGATTGCAGTTTACTGAGATGGACTTTGCCCTCATTATCGGTCTTAAGATTGGAGATCTTACTGTACCAAAGATTTCTTGCACTACGCATACATTAAGAGACAAATACTTCGAAGAATATCCAGTATTAAAGAAGCACCTAATGGACGTGTTTGAGAGATTAGTTGACACCAATAAGCATGAGGACGTCGTGAAGGTTGCCCTACTTCTAGTTGAGAGATTAGTTGACACCAATAAGCATGAGGACATCAATTTTTCAGTTTCACCTGCTCAATTTCTAGTTTCGCTCGATCAATTTCCAGTTTTGCCCGCTCAATTTCCAGTTTGCAATGCTCAATTTCCAGTTTGTCCCGCTCAATTTCCATTTTCGCCCACTCAATTTCCAATTTGCAAAGCTCAATTTCCAGTTTATCCTACTCAATTTCCAGTTTGGCCCGCTCAATTTCCAGTTTGGCCCGCTCAATTTCCAGTTTGGCCTGCTCAATTTTCAGTTTGCAAAGCTCAATTTCCAGTTTGTCCCGCTCAAATTTCAGTTCATGTCCCCCTCAATTTCTACTTTCCGAAATTCCTTCATGCTACAAGTTCTCCAGATGCAAATAACTGAAAAATCATGAAAACATGTCATTTGACATAAATCACTATGCATGCTTCAAAAAATCAATACAGTGCAAGGTTTCTGTCTACATAAATCACTATCAAGGCCAGGTATTATTGTCGGTCGCAGAATTTGGTCAAACTAGAAATTGAGCGAGACAAACTGAAAATTGAGCAGGCCAAACTAGAAATTGAGCGGGACAAACTGGAAATTGAGCGGGCCAAATTGAAAATTGAGCGGGATAAACTGGAAATTGAGCAGGCCAAACTGAAAATTGAGCGGGCCAAACTGGAAACTGAGCGGGCCAAACTTTTGTAACTTTTCCTCGGTTCTGTCACATGGCTTATTGGAATGTTCTTTTGCCATTTTCCCACATATGTTGGCCCTCTCAATTTCTAGTTTGTCCCACTCAATTTCCAGTTTTCCAGTTTGTCCCGCTCAATTTCTAATTTCCAGTTTGGCCCGCTCAATTTCCAGTTTAGCTAGCTCAATTTTCTGTTTGTCCCTCTTAATCGTTCAATTTCCAGTTTCTCCCACTCAATTTTCAGTTTGTCCCTAAAACCTAAATGTATTCTCAAATCCTTAAACCTAAACCTACACCTAATCCTAATCTCAACTCCTTAACTTAAACCTAAACTTGAAAATCCAAACCTAAACTCGAACCCGAACTCAAATCCAATTTCCTAAACCTAAACCTTAACCTATTCTCAATTCCCTAAGCCTTAACCTATAACCTAACCTAAACCTAAACCTATAACCTACACTTATAACCTAAACCTAAACCTAACCTAAACCTATAACCTTAACCTAAACCTATAACCTAAACCTAAAGCTAAAACCTACACCTAATCCTAATCTCAACTCTTTAACCTAAACGTAAACTTGAAAACCCAAACCTAAATCCGATCCCAAACCTAAACCCGATTTTCTAAACTTAAACCTTAACCTATTCTCAATTCCCTATAGTTATAACCTATAACTTAAACCTTAACCTAAACATAACCCTATAACCTTAATCTAAACCTAAATGTATTCTTAAATCCCTAAACCTAAACTACACCTAATCTTAATCTCAACTCCTTAACTTAAACCTAAACTTGAAAACCCAAACCTAAACCCGAACCTGAACCCGATTTCCTAAACCTAAACCTTAACCTATTCTCAATTCCCTAAACCTTAACTTATAACCTAACCTAAACCTAAACTTATAACCTACACTTATAACCTAAACATATTCTCAAATCCCAAAACCTATAACCTAAACCCATCCTCTAAGTGTTCATTGAGATGGTAGTTTGACATGGTGAAGGGTGGATTAGAGAAGCATGATACTCGGCTAAGTCTATTCAAGCAATCCTCAT
The DNA here is from genome assembly GCF_029962835.1 of Magnolia sinica. NCBI lineage: Eukaryota > Viridiplantae > Streptophyta > Magnoliopsida > Magnoliales > Magnoliaceae > Magnolia > Magnolia sinica. The sequence goes on from NC_080575.1 coordinate 94,197,179, forward strand.
TTTCCTTCTTGTTACACCTCTCGTCCTTTCGATTTATAGGGGCTCTATTTCACCTTCTTCTTGTAAGATATAAAGGTGATCTTATATTTGAGATACGGGGGACACGGTTGCAATTCACGAAGATGGACTTCGCCCTCATAACAGGGCTTAAGACTGGGGAGCTTATAATACCAAAAAAGCGTCCCATCAGTAGTACATTAATGGACAAATACTTCAAAGAATATCCAGTTTTTAAGAAGCATTTATTAGATGTGTTTAATAAATTAGTTGACACCAATAAGCATGAGGATGTCATGAAGGTTGCTCTACTTATGTGTGTAGAGTGTTTTGTTAGGGGAACCGAATCGAAAACTATGTGTACATGGATTATGTGTACCTAGTAGACTCCATAGAGGATTTCTATAGCTATCCTTGGGGTAGTTTGACCTACAATACAATGTCACAAGGGGTCGCAGCTGCTGTGATGACATCAGATGCGGTTCGCTACAATGTATATGGTTGTGTCTTTCCTTTGCAGGTAAGAACTCTTTCTTTATTCTACATGATTATATTTAAGTGTGGATTTTTATCCCCATGCAATTTCTTTAAAACAGATATGGGCTGTAGAGAGATTACCGGCCCTACGAGAGTTTGTTATTTCATTTGTTCCCTCGCAAATTTTACGCTTCATTCAATATCGAGGCTAAAAGGGTTGAAGGTACAATAAAATATATGCAATTTTTTAGAGTGAAGCTATAAGTATATGCATTTCTCCACCGTTCACTTTGCTTGATTTGACACTTACACTCGTGAAAATTCAAGTGTGCAATGGCTAAGTTTGACCAAGCACCCTTGCTGAATTACAAGTTGAATTTTCAGGGGTACTCAATCGTCATCCAATACTACAAAGGAAAGTATCTATAAACCACAAATAGGGTTTTTTTTTTTAAAAAATATCTGTACCTCCACCAACTGTAGCCTCGCTCAATGCAAGTTGAGGACGGGTGCTTTCAAGCAAGGGATTAATTTGAACCTTTTCGAAGATTGGAGGTGCAACTACTTTGGAGGATTCCACATAACCCTCACCGGGATTGAAATTGAGTTGGGCAAACTATAAAACCAAATTGTGAGAGGTATTGGTCCATTTGAGCTACTTCTCGGTTCATGATTGGTGAAATTCCCCAAGCAATTCATAAATTTGACGGAGATATCATAAAAATATAATGGGGAACTTCCACGGATTCATGTAATGTAACGGAAAATTTTATCAACCGGCTCGGTCAATATCATTAATTGCTCGGTCAAATTTACTGAAGAGAATTTCATGTAAATCTCGGTCAATTTCATTAACTACTCGGTCAAATTCACCAAAGAGCAAATTGTTAGGCTAGATCAATTACATTTAAAGTTCATTCCAATTCATGTTAGCCTCACCCAATTTCAAGCTTGCCTCGCTCAAATTCATGTTTCCCTTGCTCAATTTCTCGGTTGCCTTGTTGAAATTTTACGTTGCCTTGCTCAATTCCTAGGTTCCCTCGCTCAATTTCTAGCTTCCCTAGCTCAATTCCTAGGTTGCCTCGCTCAATTGATAGGTTGTCTTGCTCAATTCATAGGTTCCCTTACTCGATTTATAGGTTGCCTCGTTCAAATACTAGGTTGCCTCACTCAATTTCTAGGTTCCCTTGCTCAAATCCTAGGTTGCGTCGCTGAATTTCTAGGTTCCCTTGTTGAATTTATAGGTTCCCTCAATTCTTGGGTTACCTCGTTGAATTTCTACGTTGCCTCGCTCAATTCCTAGGTTGTCTCGCTCAATTCCTAGGTTCCCTCGCTCAATTTCTAGCTTCCCTTGCTCAATTTCTAGCTTTCCTCGCTCAATTTTTAGGTTACTTCGTTGAATTCCTACGTTGCCTCGCTCAATTCCTAGGTTGCCTCACTCAATTTCTAGTTTCCTTTACTCAATTTCTAGCTTTCCTCACTCAAATCCTAGTTTGCCTCACTCAATTTCTTGTTCAATTTCTACCTTCCCTCGCTCAATTCATAGGTTACCTCGCTCAATTTTTAGCTTTCCTCGCTCAATTTCTAGGTTACTTCGCTGAATTTCTACGTTGCCTCGCTCAATTCCTAGGTTGCCTCGCTCAATTTCTCAATTCCTAGGTTGCCTCGCTCAATTTCTAGTTTTTCTTGCTCAATTTTTAGCTTTCCTTGCTCAAATCCTAGGTTGCCTCGCTCAATTTCTACCTTCCCTCGCTCAATTCCTAGGTTACCTCGCTCAATTCCTACATTTCTAGCTTTCCTCGCTAATTTTTAGGTTCCATCGCTCAATTCTTAGGTTACCTCGTTGAATCCCTATGTTGCCTTGCTTAATTCCTAGGTTGCCTCTCTCAATTTCTAGTTTCTTTCACTCAATTTCTAGCTTTCCTCTCTCAAATCCTAGGTTGCCTCGTTCAATTTCTAGCTTCCCTTGCTCAATTTTTACCTTCCCTCGCTTAATTCTTAGGTTACCTCGCTAAATTCCTACGTTGCCTCGCTCAATTCCTACGTTACCTTGCTCAATTTCTAGCTTCCCTCGCTCAATTTCTAACTTCCCTCGCTGAATTCCTACGTTGCCTCGCTCAATTTATAGCTTCCCTTGTTCAATTTCTACCTTCCCTCGCTCAATTCCCAGGTTACCTCGCTGAATTCCTACGTTGCCTCGCTCAATTTCTAGGTTCCCTCTCTTAATTTCTAGCTTCCCTCACTCAATTCCTAGGTTGCCTCGCTCAATTGATAGGTTGCCTTGCTCAAATTCCAGGTTCCCTCGCTCAATTTCTTGCTTTCTTCGCTCAATTCCTAAGTTGCCTCACTGAATTTTTAGATTCCTCGCTCATTGTCTCGGTTCCGTTGCTGAATTTCTTGGTTCCCTCGTTGAATCTACAGATGGATCCATTTAAGATGCTATCGACGGATGAACTCAAAGAGCTAGAAAACTACTACGAAGCAAATAAGGAGATGGGAGAGGCTTCATGGTTTAAGTCTATATGGGTAGATGACGCGTGGGTTGATAGCGTGGTAAGCATTCGTATGAGAGTGTCTATATACATTGACTTTCATATAGTTATATCTTTTAATTGATTATTGTTGAATCATATTATCTTGTGGAATAGGCTATCAATAAATATGTTGACTTCCTAGAGGAAAGGCAGTCTTATTGTGTAATTGCATATCCCCAAGATTGCAAGTTCCGTTCCACCTATTTTATGGTAAATATTTACTTCGGAGTTTCGCTAACCTGTTTTTTCAATTAATTCGTGTTTTTTCTGCTTGTATTAATCTTTGATTACGTTTGTTACAGCTATGCCGTCAAACTAGTATGCCAACTATAAGGGCGTATCGGGACTCGAAGTCTGCTTTGAAACGTGCAACGTTGGCAGGCATGATGAACAATGTCATCGCAATTGCCAAGCAACGGGGTAAATCACACGCTAAGGAGATTTGGTATAGTGAACGGGTAATGCATTCGTCACATAACATCAAAATAGGTTGTAATGTGTTCTTTGATCGTGTTTTTTAACTGATAGCTTACTTCTTAAACCGAACAGGTTTATGTACCTGTCAACCATGATTACTGTCATTGGTTCTTGATGGTCCTATATCCAAGACAACGGGAGATCATTATTATCGATAGCTTAGTGTCAAATCCTCTCCTAAAGTATAAGCAGATGATCAATTTGATGACGGAGGCGCTCCCGATTCTCTTCCATGCTATCGGAGACGTCGCCGCACTTAAAGGGAAGACTTGGACCGCCAAATCCATGAAATATATGCTGATTCAATGCAATAGTTTTGACTATGGCATTTTTGTAATGAAATTCATCGATATACTGTGCAGCGGTCGCACCTTGGAGGAAACATACATGCAAAAATTCACTATACATTGGAGGAAGTCAATAGCGTATGATTGTTTGTCTGTAAGCTGTAAATGATACTTGTCATAGGCATGAGATGAAACGCTCAATTTTGTGGAATGTTGTATTATATATAGTGTTGTATATACCCCGCACAATTTATACTTCAGGAAAATTTATAATGAATTAAATTTCATAACGTGTAAATGTTTCCATCGCTCAACTTTTATGCTTGCTTTGTTCAATTTCTAGTTTGTCCTGCCTAATTTCAAGTTTCCCTATCTCACCTCATACTTACCCTCGCTCAATTCCTATTTTGCCTCGCCGAATTTCTAGGTTCCCTCGCTTAATTTCTAGCTTCTCTCGCTCAATTCCTAGGATTCCTCGCTAAATTTCTACGTTGCCTCGCTCATTTCCTAGGTTGCCTTGCTTAAATCCTAGGTTGCCTCGCTCAATTTCTAGGTTCCCTCGCACAACTTGTAGCTTCCCTCGCTCAAATCCTAGGTTGCTTCGCCGAATTTGTAGGTTCCCTCACTCAAATTTTAGCTTCCATCGCTCAATTTCTAACTTCCCTCGCTCAATTCCTAAGTTGCCTAACTCAAATCGTAGGTTCCTTCGCTCAATTTCTAAGTTGCCTCGCTCAATTTCTAAGTTCCCTCGCTTAATTTCTAGATTCCCTCGTTGAACTCTTACCTTGCCTCACTCAATTTCTAAGGTTCCCTCACTCAATTCCAACCTTGCCCCGCTCAATTTTCAATTTGCTCAATCAATTTCATGTTTGCCCCGCTCAATTTATAGTTTGATCGCGAAGTGATTGAAATTGACCACGAAGTAAATGAAATGTATTTTCGACCATCGACCTGATGGAATCTTGGAAAATAACTAGGTTGGTTGGCTAAAGTAACTTCTCCTACCCCAAAATCATATGTGGAACGTCAAGTAACTAATTTTAGTTTGGAAGATATTCTTGTTAAATGAATAAAGAAAGAAATGAAAAAAAAAAGAGAGAAATTTTTTTTATATGCTATATATATATATGTATGTATGTATGTATGTATGTATGTATTAGAGAAAAATGTAGGTAGAATAGAATTTTCCATGTAAAAAAAAATAAAAAGAGAAAAAATTGCATAGCATTACAGTTATGGTACGGTTATAATCTGTAGCCATAGGCCCAACTTTCAGCCTTAAAATCATATATGATACGTTAAGTAACTAATTTTGGTTTAGAAGATATTCTTGTTATATAAATAAAGAAATAAATGAAAAAATGAGAGAAATTTTTTTTATATGATTATATATACATATTTACATAAATATGTGTTAGAGAAAAATGTAGGTAGAATAAAATTCTCCATGTAAAAAAATTAAAAAAATAAGTGCACAAGATACAGCTATAGCTACGGTTATAATCCGTAGCCATAGGCCTCTTGTTTCAATCGCGGATTCCGCGATTCATCCCCAATTCCTACGTCGAGCTGCGGTGGAAAATTGGAATCCGTGATTCATTGCCGATTCAAACAAATGGCTACAGATTATAACCGCAGCTATAGCCGTATCCCAGCCGCAGCAATCCTTTTTTTTTTTTTTTTGCCGTGGAATTTTCGTTGCTTTTGTGGGTCCTATCATGAGGTTTGTGTTATATCCAAACCGTCCATCTATTTGGCGAGCTCATATTAACGCTTGAGAAGAAAAATAAGACAAATCTAACTATCAAGTAGACTATACTGTAAAAGGCAGTGGGGAATTGAACGTCTACCATTGAAACCCTTTTAGGCGTTGCAGAAGTTTTGGATCATTATGAAATTTGTTTTTCCTCTTCATCCAGGCTTTTGTGACCTTATGAATAGATTGGATGGAAAATAAATGTTATGGTGGGCCCTACAAAATTTTTAACTGTGAAAATCAAATTCCCCACTGCTCTTTGTGGTGTGGTCTAGTTGATCTTTGGATATGATTTTTTTTTTTTGGATAATGCTCCGAAATGATCTCGAAATATGGATGAACGTTGTGGATATAATAAATACATAGCTGTGGGGGCATGTGACTTTGATCTCTTTTAAGCTGTTCATACAACTCTCAGTTGGAGGAGCGTCAACGCTCGTCTTCGCAGTGAAGAGGAGGGGGTAGTTTCGTCCTCAAAGCCGCTGTCCGCACGTGCTAGTCTAAGTTGGTAACTTAAGTTTGTATTCCTTCATAAAAACCGCTGGATAAAAGATTTTGCCTACAGTGGTCATTTTCTCATCTGTTTCCAATGAACACACGTTACGGTAAGACGCGGATTTCCTGCAGAAGCCTTTAGCAGGGAGTTCCCGCGGCAAGATTCTGGGTGGGGCACAGTACGATGTTTGTGAGAAAGCCATTCTGTCCATCTATTTTTTGAGTTCATTCCAGAACATGAGACCAAAAATGAAGAGGATCAAAAACTCAAGTGCGCCATGGGAGAGGAAACAGTGGGGATTTAGGGACCACCGTTGAAACATTTATATGGCCAAAAAAATTTTGTATTGGTTTAATTTCTTACCTTTTTCACGTTAACTCAGTAAAAATGACCTTATAAACGGTTTGGATGGAATATAAACACCAAGGTGGATCCTGGGGAGGTTTCAATGGTAGGAATTCCTTTCTTCACTGTTTCATCTAGTATGGCCCACTTGAGTCTTGGATCCTAGTAATTTTTGGTCTCATATTCTAAAATGAGCTAAAAAAAACGGATGGACGGATTGGATTCCTAAAAAAATCAGAATGGACCCGTCCACAATCATTGCGCAGTCACGGTAAGCCCGACCGTGAGACGGATTGGCTACTCCCTGACACCAACCCCGTGGCTGGTGGTCGGTGCTCTATGGGCCCCACTATGATGTATTTGTTTCATCCATTCCGTTCATTCATTTTTACAGATCATTTTACGAACCCATACGAAAATGATAGGGATATAAATCTCAGGTGGACTACACCAAAAGAAAACAATAATGATGGGATATCCACCATTAAAATCCTGTTAAGGCCCACTGTACTATTTATCTGACATCCAATCTGTTGATTGGGTCCTAAAGACCAAGACGGAAAAAATAAATATCTGCTTGATCTAAAGCTTTTATGGCCCCTAAAACGTTTTTCATGGTCACTGTTCATTCAACACTGTTTCCTGTAATATAGTCCAGTTGAGATTTCGATATACCTCTGTTTTTTTTTTCATAACATAAAATGATTTATAAAAACAGTTGAGATTTCGATATACCTTTATTTTTTTTTTCATAACATAAAATGACCTATAAAAATAGATGGGCAGCATGGATGAAACACATACAAACATGGTGGTGCCCACAGAGCACCGACCACCAGCCCTGGGCTGGTGTAAGGGGGAGTAGCCAATCCGTCTCCGCCCGACAGACGACAGTCAGAGATCGATCCACCGAAGCCCCGCCTGCGGGCATAACGTGGGACATCTGCATCTGCCCATGGAAGGAAATGATACCGTAGAGCCGGCAGAATTCAGTACACCACACTCTATAGGTGGCAGTGTGATGTACGTACGAACCAGTTAGGTGACATGGAAATGATTTCTCATTTCTCGAAAGAGATCATCCACCAGATAATCCTAACTAGCTGATGTGAGGCCATCAAAGCAACGGTAGAAAACAAAAACAACTCACTGTCAGATATTCAGTGTGTTAAGAAGAAGAAAATTAACGTACAGGATCTTTTAACGAGCCTGATTTTTGTAAATAAGCCAATCATAAGAGTGCCTATCAGATGAATGGACCGGATTGGTACGTTACTCTCCCACGTGTATGGTGAGATAGATGGCTCTACCATAGCAGGGTTCTCCCGCCTCTACTGTATGAGCTCCTTCCCTCTTTCAGGAACTCCTCTTCCATTTCAGTTGTAGCAGAGAGAGAGAGGGATACTCTTCCACTTCAGTTGCAGAGAGAGAGAGAGAGAGAGAGAGAGAGAGAGAGAGAGAGAGAATGGCTTCTTTCAATGCTGCGTCTGAGCTTTCCTTCCGACTCTCGTCTTCTTCATCTCCATTAACACGCTCTAGATCGACTTCATTTCAATACGGGCATTCTCCCAAAAACCTCGTCTCCTTTTCCTCTTCAATTCGAGGTAAGTTTCTCCTCCAAATTTTTTTTTTTAAAATTATTATCTTTTCTTTGGATTTTTTTGAAGTGTGTGTTGCCCGTCTCGATCCTCTCAGCTTCTCCCGCCAATCTGGCTTGTAAGAGAGACGGGCGTTCTCCGTCGTTCGTGGCCTCTGCAGGTGTTCAGCATTTGATAGGATCACTGACGAGAAATGAAGGCCTCCGCTTCGCTGTGGTGAGTTTTTTTTTTTTTTTTGTAAATCCTGGCTTGGGTTTTTTCAATTGGACCCCCCTCTCTCTGATGATTTGGTGACAATGGCTTTTAAAGGAACTTTCAAGCTTGAAGGGTTTGGTTTTGAACTTTAGATTGGAGTTCTTGGCATCGGATTGGGTGTTTGGGAGTTATTTGATGCGTTGGCTGAGAACTAAAGCCCAAATTCATTTGTTGGGTGCTGTACTTGTATCTCATGGCATCTGTCGAAGATTGGCCATGGGCCAGAGTTTACACTGAATGGGTGATTCTAACTGTCACATTGGCATCCACAAAACGGATGGTGGAGATGAAAAACTGTCAACACTCCAAACTGAAACAATGGGTCTCTGTTGAAAAGATTTTACCAAAAAAAAAACCCCTGTCAATTGGAGATTGGTGTTATCCAGTCATTCCTATTTTGGGTTTGATTGGGATAGAATATAGTCTCTCTGGGCCTATTTCCAAAAAAAAACTGAAACCGATCTCTATTAGAGAGAACCTTTGACAATAGTTACAAGCCGGAGTCAGGTCATAGCTTTGTGGGAATGAAGCCACAAAAGACAATGCATTTTCTTTTCATTTGGAAAAGAAAGGAAGGAAATACTCTTTTGTGCACTGGTCTCCCACAAGGAGACAGATTTCTGACATGTCCTCATCGTCAGATATTGTATAAGATAGTAATTCGTTTGAATTTCTAGGCGGCAAACAGGCCATTTGGAATTTTAAAACTTCCAAGTTTATGATTGGAGGTAGGTATGTGTCTTCTTTCATTTTGGCTTCAACAATTAAGATCCAGGGAGTTTTGTTTGTGGGAGAACTGCTCCATTTTTATTTGAATTTCCTGTGTCTGGTTATGCATATGAAGGTTGTAGCTCGTTTCAATGAGGTTGTGACGAAGTTGCTGTTGGAGGGTGCTTTGGATACTTTTAAGAGATATTCAGTCAGAGAAGAAGACATTGACGTATGTAACCCTCCTTTATCTCATAGGCAATCAATAATTACTATTTTTTATTTTTATTTTACACACACTCACACCCACACACACCACAATGGGCACTCAAACCCATGACCTCAGTGTTGTAATTCACAGAGTCTACCATTGAGCCATGAGAAAGGATCCAGTGAAGAACTTGCGAATGATTAACTCTTGTGTAAATTATTATGTGTATGAAAATGTTTATTCTTATGATGCAAAGTGGGTACATTCTTCATATATCTTCATTTCATTTTATGCACTACAAAGTGGTGGGATTCACGTGAATAAGTAGCATGATTTTGTTTTATCATTTATAATTTCATTGAGACTGTTAACTGGGATAATATATCATCTTGTGGCGCCTCAGGTTGTGTGGGTTCCTGGTAGCTTTGAAATTCCTGTTGTCGCAGCAAAGCTTGGGAAGTCAGGAAGCTATCATGCAGTTTTGTGTATTGGAGCAGTGGTATGGCTGTCATCTGCACTAATTTGTCGGGATGCATATTTGTATCTTTGTATTCATGTTGGGTGACATTATTATTCCTGTTGATTACTTAATTATTGGGTGATTATGATATTTATTTTAATAGGTAATATAGGCTCAAATACATGACCTCAATGTTGAAACTCACTGTGTACGACTGACCTCAAGATAATGCTAGCAACATTTAGTTAATTGTCAAAATTATTTATTTGGATAGTTTAGTTAATTAAGAGTCATCTGCGTTGAACCTACATGCCATGCGTCATGCTTGTCTATGAAAATGTCTGCAACAATAATTGGTGGTCTTGGAAGTAAGGTATTCCGTAACAGTAATGGTAGCCGTAACGGTAATGGTAGCCGTAACAGTAATGGTAGCCATAATGGTCACCACCATTACCTTTACGATACGGGTTGCAACGGCTGTTACGATCTCTCTATCTTTTTTTTTAAAAAAAAAATAAAAATAAAATTGAAAGAATAAAGCCAAAAAACATGTATCTGCCCCTTAATGTTGAAAATAAATCCAGAAAACTTGTATTTGCGCCGTAACAAACCATTACGAGGATGTTACGGCCTTTACAGGGGGTGTAACGGGCCGTTAATGGCGGTTATAGGTCATTTTTCCATCTGTTACGATCATTATGATCATGTAACGTGTAATGGTTGCCACCGTTACCTTTATGGCACACCATGCATCATGTACATACAACCATATATGCATGTCTATCCATCAATCAATTCCTTAACATGTGATGAAAAAAATAAGAAGAGAAGAATGGATTTTTGCACACGCCAGACAGTTCAAAGGGTTGAGACTCACGCGCACGCGCATACATATAATTGTGTGTGCGCTCGCATGCACAAGAGAATGATTTCTCCCCAACCTCACACTTGTTTTTAATTCAAATGTTCATTGGATATGGCATCTATAAAGACACAAACACACATATAAACTCAATTATTCTAAATTAAGACCAAAAAAATAATAATCTTTGGTTCTCCTTTCTTCCTTCAATGAATTTCCTTGTTGCTTTAAAAAAAATAAAATAAAATAATAATAATAATCTAAAAAATGCCACACACATAGACATAAATCTCCCTCTTCCTTCTATTCTATTGTGCTTATCTTTTTTCTGATATTACTAAAATCTTACAAGATGTTATCGATAATAGAAGTGTATATTATATCAGCTATGCTCAAGTGCTCATCAAATTTGAATGAGTACAAAGTCATTGAATTTACATCTAGGGTCTCCTAAAACCAGGGTTAAATGCAATGTAATGAGCACAATCCATTTTATTTTATTTTAATAACATTTCTAAATTTGGCAGCCTTTTTCAAATACATACCAGAATGATGCGAAAGCAAGTTAGCTGTTTGAATGATCTTTTGGTGCTTACTTATGCTTGCTATTGACATAGTTAATCATTCGGTGCTACTTTCATATGCTATTGATGTAGATTTGTTTTAGTTCTGTTGACATTAGAGCTGTACACGAGTAGAGTTAGCTCGGTAACTCGCTCGACTCGACTCTGCTCGAAATGAGTTTGAGCCGTGCACGAGCTGATTTTTGGTGCTCGAAATGAGTTCGAGCCGAGCACGAGCTGATTTTTGGTGCTCGAAATGAGTGCTTGACCTTGATCGACTTGAATAGTACTCGAAATCGACTCGACTCGACTCGAATAGTACTCGAAATTGACTCGACTCGGCATGACTCAAACTCGACTCGTGTACAGGGTATATATACCCATTTCCAAAAAAAAAAAAAAAACCCTAGTTACACTTACCCTACCCCTTTTGAAAACTCGACCCGTGCGCCCAACCGCTCTCTCCTAGTCCTCCCTCTCTCTCTCTCTCATCCACTCATCCTCACCTACCCTCTCTCTCTCTACTCTCTCCCTCACTCTCAACCTTCTCCCTGCACCGCACGACTGCCCCTGTCGGCTTCTCCTTGCACTGCACGGCTGCCCGCCCCTGTCGGCTGTTACCCGCATTTTTGAGAAAGCGATGGCCGTCCGTCTCTCTCATCCCTTCCTCTCCTCCTCTCTTTACTTCCCCGCCCGAAGAAGATCCCTTCAAATGTGCAACTTTTCCCTCCAAAATCCAATCCCGAGATCGATTGAAACTCAAAAGGTATGCATCTCTCTACTGCATGCTCTCGATTCGGGAATGCTGTTAGGGTTTCTTGCATTTGTGGTAATCTAGGGTTTTTGAGGTCCAAAAAAGAGCTTCTGGTAGCGTAAAATCTACTACTTTTTTAACTTATGGTGTCTACTTCGTTGCTTTTGATGAATTTCTATAGCTTTTTTTCTGCAATCAGCCGGAACTACTACTCGAAATCTGCTCGAACTTGGCTCAAACTCGGACGATCCGAGCACGAGCTGCTGTTTCGAGCTCGAAGGCCGAGCTGAGCCGAGCCGAGCACGAGCTGGGACACGAGCAGTCCGAGTCGAGCACGAGCTGGGCAATACTCGGCTCGGCTCAACTCGTGTACACCTCTAGTTGACATACAATTTCCTACTTATGCATATACAACTCATATAAGTTTGTAAATTGTAGTGAGAGACCAGCCAATCCCCAGCTCGGTTAGAGGATTGATGTCAAGTATGCGACCTGTCATTAACCTTTTACCAAGCAATCTTGAGAAGTTGCTTCAAAGCCAACCTCAAATAGCGAGGACAAGGCTATGACGTATGGTTATGTGAATTATAGCGCTGTTGGCATGTTTGGTTTGCCTCGGGCACTGTGCCCGTGACCTCTTCTCTTCCCGAGTTCTATAGGGTAAATGCATTAAACATCATCAGTTTATGTGCTGGTTAAGTGGTTACAGGTTACAACATTGTATGGGTATTTACTCTTGCTCGGGTGGTAGACTCTCGGGAGTTTCAACACCAGGTCAAGGGTTCGAGTACCCATTGGTGGTGAAATTCCACTAAGGCGTGAGTGTGTGGGGTGTGTGTGCGTGCGTTATTTAAAAAAGAAAAGAAAAAAGTTACAACATTGTATGAAAATTACGCATATTAAAATTTAAATACATCAAACAACATTGTAAGTGGTTACAATATTTTATGAAAATTATATGTATAATGTAATTATTAACACGTCAACAACTATCTAATGACACCTGTAACAATCATTCAATGCCTTTGGCCCTAAATTCTTTCAGAAGAAGGTTTCGCTTTATTCAGATTGGGTCTGCTGACCATGACTGTTAATCTTAGCAATTGATGCTAGGCTACTTAACTATCAAGCTTGCCATCTAGAGAAACTATGGGGTCTGAGGTAAGGGTGGCAATGGGCTGGATAGCCTTCCAAACCTAATGAACCTGACCCAGCTTTGAGCCAGGCTTGGGCATTGCATGCATGGCCTGATCATTTTTTTCTTCTTTTCGGGTTTCCTCGCCAGAATTCAGTACGTGTGCTTTTCTATATGGTTGAGCATGTGAAATTCATTTTATTTTACTTTTTGAGAAAGACACTCCCAACTTGTAGGGAACCAAGAAGAAGAAAACAAGTTCTAGAGAAAATAAACTTTGAGCAAGGTCAAAAGAAAACCAACGGAAAAGCTAAAAGTAGATTGCATCTCCAGAGGTGTTATATACACTATATAGATAATTTTCATGCCTTTGTGCATTAAATTATTAAAAAACACAAAATCATGTTTGTCCTATATTCTCATGCTGTGTACGTGATTTTTGTTGCTTTATGCACTTTATTAAGTTTCTCTTTATGTTTGTTTGAGCATTATTACAATGATAGAGATTGCTCGATCTGTAATGAGAATTACCGTAGTGCATTTTTTCTGCTCATGGGATCTGTACATGCTTGTTGCTTGTGTTGTGATCAATGACTGATTTTCTTTGTTGGTAGATAAGAGGTGATACTACCCACTATGATGCTGTTGCTAATTCAGCTGCATCTGGAGTACTTTCAGCAGGTCTAAACTCAGGTTGGTATTTCTAAACCATATTTTCTTGTATGGTCACTCGCTTTCAGCTTATCCATTTTATTATCTTAGGCTTATTTACTTTCTTTTTTCGGGGTAGAAGGGAATCCATAAATTGAGTTGTTACTTGTTACAACTATTTTTATGTCCTTTGGTGGGGCATTCCCATGGTATCGATATTGCAGCTCTCAGTCCTTTGTCAGCTTGCTTTTGATTTTTTTTTTTTTCTTCACCCCTTCTCTTAAGCATGTTACGTGAGTACTTCTATCAAACAACTTCCCATATTGGGTACAAATCTTGTACTGGGTATCGCATATTGACACGGGTATCACAACTTTTTTAATACTATTACATGCTTACTCCTTTATCACTTGCTGTTTGGTTTCAGTAGCAGATTCTAATTTCTGTGAAGAAACCTATGCTTGAACGAGGAAAGATGTTAAAAATATCTCATTGCTGATATTGCAGGAGTTCCATGCATTTTTGGTGTCCTGACCTGTGATGATATGGATCAGGTAAATTACAGTATGAGTTTTACCTTCCTGTACTGGAACTCGAGGAACTGATTTGCATTTGCTTTGAGAACGTAGGGGCTCCAATGTTCAAGGACTCGTCGATGGGCTTGGAACTTGTCTGAGTTGATTAATTTTGGCCTGGTCCAGTTCTAAGCATATGGTTCTGTTCATAGAAAAATCAGTTGAATGGATGATCAACTGGCAGACTTGATATAAAATCGTTGCGTGTTTTATCAACTTGGCGCAATGGAATGTTAAATCCAAAAGGCTGTCTTCTGAATTGATTCTGAGTTTTTTGAACATCGAGGCCCACAGTTTATTGCAGAAAAGGGTAATTAGATTCCTGTGAATCCAGAGATGTTATTTATCAGTCTTCTAGTCATGCTTCCAAACTTGTCATTAATGGAGAGGTATTCTATGGATAAAGTATGATCGTTTATTGTGTAAGTTATAACTGTTATTATGAGTTTGGTGGCATGTACAGGCTTTAAATCGAGCAGGGGGCAAATCTGGAAATAAAGGCGCTGAGGCTGCTCTGACAGCTGTAAGTTGATTTTAAATATGCATTGAAATGAATAATGTTATCTATTTGTTGTTGGATAAACCTAAACATTGCTAAGCAAGAAGGAAACTACAGTTTAAACCATCCATCTACTTTGAGGGAAAAATCCCAGACATGATAGTGTGCTGTCTCCACAGTCCAAACCCTGATTAAGCCTGTACCTACACTCGATTCCAAAACTCAGTTTCTCTTTCATTGAATGTTGGATCCATGGTACCGCAACACAATGTTGAGGGAGTTAAGCACCCACGTAAAATACAAGTCAGCATCACAGAGATCCACCATTGTGACTGCGGTTTTTGCTGCAGCAGAATCTGTTTCAAGCTGTGGAATATGAAAGTAAATCTTTTCATTATAGCTGGCTAGACAATAGATAATGATGGTGCCATGTCCAAGTGCAGCTAAGTAATGCCTTTGGTGTAGGAATATGGAGTCTAGCCATGTGTGTCTACGTCATCAGCAAGCTACACTAGACTTCTTAAAATAGGGGAATGAAGGGGCCATCTCAATCATTCCCCATCTACCACAGCTGAAAAGAAGGAGAAGCCATTTTGGAGTCCATCAGTTATCTCACGCTAAAGAACCTAAGGGCTAGATATTCAATCCTAGAATATGGATCAAGGAATGCATCAATTCTGCCAGATAATCAATCAGTTATGTCTAGCTTGCTAGTCTAATATATGTTGCTATTCCAATGCCCAGTGGCGGTGATATACAGAATGGAAAGAATTAGGCTTGATTTCTTTTGGCAAAGGGTGGAAGACGAACATAAATTTCACTTGCTTAAGTTGAAGGAGGTTGTAGACTAAACGTGGAGAGAGGCACGGGGCCAAGGGAGCTAAAATCCATAAATTCTACATTCTTAGGTAAATTGTTGTGGATGATTAAAGACAACAATCTTTGGAAGAAGGTGGTTGCTAGTAAATATGGCATGGAAGTTGGGGTGGTTGATGCAAGACGGATGACCTAGCCTAGAATGATGCAATGGGATCATCAATGGATTAACTAGAACAATTTAAAGCACAAAATAATGCTAATCAATCACAAGCTTAATGAATTCAAGTATTTAACTATGTTCAGATTCAAGACTAAATCACAACCTGTCAATTAGATCTTATAAAACACGATTAGATAGGACCTATGGAAGGCAGGACTACCATCTAGCATAGGGGTTGTTCTCAATTCAAAGGAGTTCACTTGGTTTATGAGGGTTTGGGTAGGTTAGGGTTAGGACTTTAGGATTTGGGAATCGGATTTTGGAAATTAGGTTTGGAAGTAGGGTTATGGGGAATTAGAGTTTTGAGGGTTAAGGTTTTGGAGAATTAAGTTTGTGGAAATTAGGGTTTGGGACTTAGGGTTTTAGGAAACTAGGGTTGGAAATTGGGGTTTTAGGGATTAGGGTTAGGTTGCGGGTGTATGGGTTGGGAAAAAGAGGAACAAGGATGTAGGTGGAGATTGTTTGTTGTTGGAGAAAAAAGAAAAGAAAACTAGAAAGAAAGAGAAAGAGAAAAGAGAAGAAATACATTTTGATGGAAGAGAATGAAAGAGAAGGATAACTTGGATTCACTCCATGGCATCACACCAAATCACTCCAATTGTAGGCGGTTTTACTTCATCACAATGTAAAGAGAAAAAGAACTTAAAAAATAAATAAATTCATATGCAATAATGTCTAGGGTGGGGATGTCCAACCCATATATAGTCTCAAGAAAGACTTTTTACAAAAAAAGGCGCTCTTAGATAAAAAGTTTCACATAAAGACACTCAATAAAATAAAATTTGTTCCTAACTCCCTAAACTCAACAAAAATATAAGCTAAACAAAAAATAACAAAATATAAAACAACTAATGAACTAGACTATTTCGTGGCCCACTATCAAGATGTCCAATGGCAATGATCTAACGGTCAGAATGGTCCAACTAAGTAGCCCACATGCATCTTCCCATTATGGGACCTTCAAATATGCATAATCATGCATGTGGGCTCTTTAACAGGCTAGGCACTCGAAATGGGCCCACAGGGCCCCATGTATGCATCACCTAGTCATAAAGAAACGGGAGCTCTCCTCCTCCTTTGGTATACTCTGACTGGTATTCGGATGTCCTCATTAACTCCCCTCGGCTGAGAAGAGTTTGCCTCTGGCGAAATAAAGCTGCAGTAATGCTCGAGGAGATCCGGGTCTAACCTCTGAAACTCTGCTTCTATGATCCACGTACAGTCTGACTCTAGCTTGTTTTTCCACTTGATACTTCTGGAAACCTCCGTATTTGGTGGTAACCACCTACTCATCCAAGATATCTTCAATCTCCTCTTTATTTGGTTATGAATGGTAGAGAAGGCGAAGGCTAGGAAGAAGGGTCTGGCAACGGCCATGATTTGTGGGACAGATCAAGAAAGCTATTTGTGTCAATGTGAGGGTCGGAATAAGTTGTAGACGATGAAGCTGTCGGGCCCTTAAAGGATACAAGATCTTTCACATTGAATGTAGAGCTAATACCCATTTAAGGTGGAAGTTCTACAACATACACATTGGAGCCCAATTTTCTCGATATCTTATAAGGATTGGCACTACAGGCTTGTAATTTCCTAACTGCCCCTTGCAGAAACCGTTCTGGCCTTATACGAACCATCACATAGTCACCTACTTGAAATTCTTTAAACCCGCGATAAAAGTCAGCAAATATCTTGTACTTTTCTTTACTCATATTAATCTGTTTTCTAATCTCACAATGCACATCATGGACATGGCGTGCGAATGCATCTGCGGACTTTGAAGGTCTATGGGAGACTGAGATGGGAATAAGATCTATAGGTTTTCTAGGCTTGGAACCATGTACTACCTTAAAAGGATTCATGCCTATTGACCTATTGATTGAACTATTATATGCAAACTTTACGACAGGTAAAACTAAATCCCAGGTCCTAGTATAGTCACCCACAAGACATCATAACAGGTTTCCTAAGCTATGATTAACTGCTTTCGTTTGATCATCAGTTTGAGGATGGTATGTCGACAAGAATTGAAGTCTCGTACCCATCATGTGCCAAAGTGTCTTCCATTCATCTCTTGGGTGAATACGTATTTGATGATACCCGCTTTTGATGCCGATCTTAGAAAAAAAATTGTGGCACTGGCCATTATATCCAACATGTCGTCAAGACAAGGTATAGGAAACCGATACTTACCGTAATCTTGTTGATGGCCTGACTGTCTACACACATGTGCCGAGTGCTATCTTTCTTAGGCGTGAGAGTTGGCATGACACATGAACTCAAACTTTCCTAGATGAACCTTTTCTTAAGAAGCTCATCAACTTGTCTCTTCAATTCCACATGCTCTGTGGGGTTCATTCGGTAGTGAGGAAAATTTGGTAGAGTCGACCTAAGGACAATATCAATGGCATACTGAATGTCCCGCATGGGTAGAAGCTCATCCGGTAGGTCCTCAGGGAAATCGGAATCACTTCAGGTGACAACTCTACACTAACCTTGGGTTGACCCCTCTTGCCATGGGGGCATATACCATCAAATCAGATTTAGCCTCCCTTTCAAATCCGTTGGTGTTTATTATGTGGAGGGACTTAGGCTGCAACTTCCTCATATCTTTAGGATCACCCTTCTTGACGTTCTCTTTCTTCTCAGGGGTGCTTTTGGGAGAAAGAGGGTTTAGTTTTATCCTCTTACCTTCATACATAAATGAACACTTATTCGAGTGGTCGAATAGTGTCACATCATGATCATACAACCAAAGTTTGCCCAAAATGATGTGGCCTACATCCATAGGCAAAACATCTCACCATAGCGTGCCTTTGTAGGAAGCAAACTGAATGGGAATAAGACATGTTGAGAAACCGGTATTGAGGACGATCAACCCATGAAACTCAATAGGACTAATGGTGAGGAATGGGTTTCAATCCCAAACGATTTACAGTGCTAGTGGAGATTATGTTGGTGCAACTACCACCATCAATTATCACCTCGCAGTTTTTGTCGCCAAACTTGTGGAAAATTGAATTCCTGTGCCAATCATCTCTCTTTAACCTGGGCTACGGTGCATCTAATAACTGCAGGTGGCACAATCTCAACTCCTTCAACTTCTTCATCACTAGCACCGATTTCAGGCTGATATTCTTCTTCTTCGCAATCCCCCTGATCATATGCATCCCCATCAAACTCACCAATTACGAGGACCCTACCTTGCTCTTTTGTAAGGCACTAATATGCAAAATGACCATATCCTTGGCAATTGTAACACCGCGTATGTTCACCTCCCCTCAAACTGGTACTAGCTAGACCTTTGTCCCTCACGTCCCTATTGTTGGGTTGAGTAATAGTTAGGGCTTTGGAATGACTCCCAAGACTAGGCTTGGTTCCCTGGAGAGTGACCCTAACATTGGCACCACAGGAGTCGAATTGCTTCATGAATTGTAGTTTCAGATACCGCTCAAGTTCTTGCACCACTTAGTAGGCATGCTCTATGGTGTTAACGTCATGAGGAATGAGCTCATGCTGAAGCTCGGGTCGGAGGCTCATCTTGAAATGGGAAAATCATCAACGTGTCCTCCTCGATGTTACTACACATCATGTATTTGTCAAACTTGGCGATGTAATTAGCCACGTGTATTGATCCTTGACGAAAGGATTGCCACTGATCCAAAAACTTTTGGCGGTAAGAGAGAAGAATGTACTTTTCCTTCAAAATCTCTTTCATCTCGGCCCATAATGAGATCAGGTCATCTCTAAACCTTTCCATCTTTCGCTCGACATTTGCCTAAAACAACTTGGCTTGGCCCACCAACTTCATTGTAGCGAATCTCACTTGATAGCGATCAGACATATCGTACCACTCAAAATAATGATCCATGTCCGCGAGCCAATTGAGAAAGGCCTTGGGGTCCAAGCGATCATCATAATTCGGGACCTCAATTTTCACACTCTTCATTACCCGATCATTAGGATCATGGTGGTCCAAGCGACCATCATAATTCGAGGCCTCAATTTTCACACTCTTCCCTATTGTCGGGGTTTGCCTGGAGGGAAGCTTCCAACTAAGTCATGTGAGTATGGGTCTCATTCCTGAGGGTTGCCAGTTGGTGACTGGTAGTTCTACTTTGGGCCTCGATGGCCGCGAGATGGTTATTGATGGCATTGATAGCCACGACAAGTTGTTTCAAATTCATTGTGGGGTGTAGACCAAAACCACACCCAGTACGAGTGGACATAAACCAGGGATCTAATGGGGACCCTAAAGTCTAAAGATTATAAATGCAATGTTATGAGAATGGGAAGTCTACTAACCCTAGACATGTCAATATGAAAACCTGACCTAGATGCAACATGAGAGTCCTATGCTAGACCTAGGTTCTGATACCAAAAATTGATGTTGGACGGATGACCTAGCCTAGAATGATGCAATGAGATAATCAAGGATTAACTAGAACAATTTAAAGCGCAAAATAATGCTAATCAATCACAAGCTTAATGAATTCAAGTATTTAACCACGTTCAAATTCAAGACTAAATCACATCCTGTTAGTTAAATCTTATAAAACATGATTAGATAGGACCTATGGTAGGCAGGACTTCCATCTAACATAGGGGTTGTTCTCAATTCAAAGGCATTCACTTGGTTTGTGATGGTTTGGGTTAGGGCCTGTTTGATTTTCCATGATACATGTAAATCAGGGTAAACAAGTAATTATTACTTTTTCACCATGTTTGAAAATATGAGAGTAATTCCACCTCGAAAATCGAAACAAAAGTGTTGACTTAAATATGTGGACCCCACTGTAATGTATATGATATATCCACACCGTCCATCTATTTGATTAGAACATTGATGGGACATCATGTGCACACGCGCACGCACGCTACCCCCCTATGCACGTACGTACGAAGGAGGGCCCCACCGTCGATCTCGCTAGATGACGACGTTCAGGGAGGGCCTCCTAGTTAGAAGATGAAGTTTGGTTCAAAAGAGTGGGCCCGATAGTCAAGTAAAGCCCATCATGGGATCTCATGATCGTGGCCCACTAGTCGGATTGATCTCATATTTTAGGTCTTACTTATTGATATTATTTAGAACATCATGAACACTTTAGATTTCTTTATTTGGTTTTTATTTTAGTTTACTTCATCGCCAAGAAATAGGTTGCACACGTGGTGCGAGTTTTAGGGTATAGGGTTTTTCTATAAATAGGCACCCCTTGTAGCTCTTTTGATTCATTGAAGATTAATAAAAATTCTGCGTTTTCCTACTCTCTGAGTTGTGAAGCCTAATTGGGTGCGAAGTCCTCCCTTCTTCGAAGGGTTGACTACCGTGGTGCGAAGCCACATCTATCCCGATTCGCCCCCACCTTCTTCCATCTATATTTCTCTTCTCCTACAAGCATTCCATCTGCAAATCCATCAATAGTTGCAGCCGTTTTTCTCTCTACAACAGATTTTCAAAATCTGGCCCTGCAGAAGAGTCGAAACTTCGGCGGAACACCACGCACAAACCGTGCATCGGATCAAGTTGAGATTTGAGGGTTTTGGAGTACATCCCTGGCCAACCAGGCCAAGGTGGCCTTTTTCTGAATAGTGGGCCCCACACGTGCGGCCATGATCACACGCATGTGCATCTGGGCAATTGTTGTTGTCTGCGTGTGGGAATTGTCTTCTGGTTCAGGTTTTCTTCTTATTTTACCCTCTCATACCAGTTTTTTATAAACCTTAACCCTAGCTTGCATTAGCCCTAATTTATTTGCCCCCTTTTCTCACCCTAGGGTTCCTTGAATTAAACTTGGGGAATCTTGTGGATTAGGGACTGATTGTTGTGCATGTGTGGATGATTACTGAGCATCGTTTGGTTTATAATTTTAATAGATCCAGCCCTAACCTGTGTAGGCCTGGACCCGCATAGATTCCCCTTAATTGAATGTTTGGACTTTCATGTGGGATATGGAATTTGTGTATTTGTTTCTGAACTAATGTGATCTTAAGCCTGAATTCTTGCACATCATATTTGAATTTGCATCAAACATTTTGAAACATGAACCCAAAAATGAGGCAGATTCGACACTCAAATGGCCCACACCAAAGAAAACAGTGGCCTTTATTCGTCCTCCATTGAAAGTTATTTTCTTCACTGGGCCCACATTGAGATTTTTTTCATCATCTAACCCGTTCATAAGGTCACATAGGCGTGGATAAGGGGAAAACACAACTATCAGCTTGATCCAAAACTTTTAAGGGCCCCAAGAAGATTTTAATGGTAGGCATTCGATTCTCGTTGTTTCCTGTGGTGTGGTCCACTTGACCTTTGGATCTGCCTCTTTTTTTTGCTCATGCCATAAATTTGGCTGGCATAACAAATGAGCGGTGTGGATAAGTAACATACATCACGATGGGCCCCACATTGATGTTGTAAATTTCTCAATTAAAGTGTTAAAAAAGTAAGTTGTCACATCTACATTGGGAAAGATGTGGTAATTACCTAGGTAAATAATTATTACCCATTTACATGGTAATTACACTTGAGCCAGAAAATCAAATAGGCCCTTAGGACTTTAGTGTTTGGGAACCGGATTTTGGAAATTAGGGTTTAAAAGTAGGGTTATGGGGAATTAGAGTTTGGAGGGTTAGGGTTTTAGAGAATTAGGTTTGTGGGAATTAGGATTTTGAGAATTAGGGTTTGAGACTAAGGGTTTAAAGTAAGGGTTTTAGGAAACTGGGGTTGGAAATTGAGGTTTTAGGGATTAGGGTTAGGTTGTGGGTGTATGGGTTGGGAGAGAGAGGAACAAGGATGTAGGTGGAGATTGTTTGTTGTTGGAGAAAAAAGAAAAGAGAACTGAAAAGAAAGAGAAAGAGAAAAGAGAACAAATACATTTTGATGGAAGAGAATAAAACAGAAGGATAACTTGGATCCACTCCATGGCATCACACCAAATCACTCCAATTGCAGGAAGCTTTATTTCATCACAAAGTAAAGAGATTTATTTATTTATTATTATTATTATTATTTTTTTTTTTAAATTTTAAATTTCATATGCAACAATGGCTAAGGTGGGGACATCCAACCCTTATATAGTCTCAAGAAAGACTTTTTACAAAAATGTGCTCTCAAATAGTAGTTTCACATAATGACGATCAATAAAATAAAATTTGTTCCTAACTCCCTAAACTTAGCAAAAATATAAGCTAAACAAAAAATAACAAAAATATAAACAACTAAATAAACTTGACTATTTCATGGCCCACATCAAGATGTTCAATGATGATGATCTAACGGTCGGAATGATCCAACTAAGTTGCCCACATGCATCTTCCCAGTTTGGGGCCTTCAAAGATACATAATCATGCATGTGGGGGGGTTTTAACGGGCTAGGCACTCGAATTGGACCAACGGGCGCCGTGTATGTATCACCTAGCCACAAAGAAACGGGAGCTTTCCTCTGGTATACTCTGACTGGTGCTCGGATGTCCTCATCAGTTTACTAATGATACTTCAGTTTTTAGGGCGTCATCTCTCGCATCAAATTTTGGGATGACGTGTTTTGTGGTGAGGGACTGTTAAATATGGTTTCCCCAAATCGGCCACGCTAGCTCCAAATCCAAACATCCTTGTGTCTCTTTGCGGTGCTTCAGGAGATAACACTATAGTTTGGACATCATTGTGCAGGGGAAATCTAAGGAAGAACTAGAGTAGATAGGCTCAATGTCATTGCTTCGGTCTCGAAGTTTGTCCCCCATGGCAAAGGATGGGTGGGAACAAAGATGGGAGAAGTCGAGAAAATTTTGTCTATTCATTGTTTGGGGCAATCTGTGCTTCATTAGAAAGGTATGTGGAAGTGCCTTCCAAGTTCATATGGTCATATGGTGGACCTTCGAAGGTTGTGTCTTTTGCTTGGCTTGCGGGCATAAACAAAATTCTCACGATCAACAATATCCAAAAATGGCAAATGATTTTTTTTTTTTGGTGTCGAGAAATGAGAAAAAATTTATTCGAAAGGGAGCCGAAGCTCAAAAGTTGTTGTAGAGAGACTGGACCAAGAAGTAGTTAGACTTGTCCAATGACCAAATCATCAAATCTCTCTCCCCTTGAATAGGAGCAAAGCTTCGAAGAAGCTCCATCAACTGCACAAACTCTTCTACTTTGGCATCCAACGGGTTCCTTCTACAAGGAGGGGCACCAATCACTGTTTCACCAATAGATGAAAAGCATTTATTGATGGTTGCTCTTGGATCCGGAGCCAAACTAGCTAGCCTTGGGAAAATTTTCCTAAGTAGTCTATCCCCAATCCACAAATCGTCCTAGAGCTGAATCTGCTTCCCGTTGCTACAAGAGAAGCAAACACCTTCCTTCACCTTACTAGACATGCTAACATGCCCTTTCCACAAACATGACGCTCTATACATCGACAACTCCTTATCCACTAATTCCCATCCTGAACTCCACATTTGCCCGCTATCACCTCCCTCCACAATCTACCATTATCCATGACGAAATTCCAGAACCATTTCTCAAAAAGCACGTAATTCATAATTTCCTAATTCCCGCACCCTTTCCTAATGTGGCTTGCACACCTCATCCCACCTTAGGAGATGAAACGTACTTTCCACAAAAGTTCCTCAAAATTTCCAATCTCTTCAGGACAGACGTCGGACATTTGAAAAGGGACATGGTATAGAGGGAGATTTGAGAGAGCCGCCTTGATCAAAGTGATTCTCCCACCAAAAGGAAGATATCGATGCAGGCCCACAATCCATCTCTTCTCATTGTAGGGCCCGCCAATGACATAGGCCCACAACCCACCATAGGGCCTAACATGTGCTGATTTTTTGACTGTTTATTTATAGATTTGGGAGTCTAAATCAAGGATTGCAATTTACTATATTTGGGTGATATGGGGGACTGATTTGAAGATGCGATCAATATTGTTAAAGATATGGGCTGGTTTTAGAGATATAATTACTTTTTCTTAGGCTTTTACCATATTAAGGAAGATTATATCAGTTTGTAATACATTATGATTGATTCTCTTAGTTTGGGGGATTTCATTTAAAGATTCATTTAGGATCTATAAAAGGGGTGGCGTTGTACCCTATAGGAGTTCATTCAAATATTTTTCTAAGTGTGACTTTTCTCAAAGTTTTTTAAGAAAAGAAAGTTGATATCAATAAAATTCTCTCCATCTCTACTCCATTGTTCTTGTCGGTATACTTTTTTAATATTTTTGCAATTTGAGTATCGAGATCTCGTTGACTCGATAACCGGGTTGCACCATTTTGGTATCAGAGCGGGTGATTCTTGGAAAACTCCTGACTCTACATCTTTTCCTTGTGGCTTCGAAGGAGGTGACACAAGAAGAGTGTGTGCAATTAATCCAATTGATCCACATACTCACAAAGTGGGTATATCAACTCATGTATGTGGTAGGCAATCTCACTAATAAAGTGGGGGAGCTCCGACGTGGAGGGAATCTGGAGACCGGAGTTGGAACGTGCGGACACATAGGGGGAGATCTCCACCAAAGTCCTAACCAACAACGGGCAACCTCGGCTTATAAAAGCTTATAAAGACACCAATGATCAAATCCTTTGATTGTTGGAATGTAACAGAGGGCTCATAATTGAAGTAGAAATTTTGGAAATGATGAAGAAAAACACGAAGCCAAAGGAAAAGTTGACATATGAAGTGATCGTATGATCAATGCATTAACATAGTGATCGATGCATTAACATTGGACTTGGACTTGAATTCACCAATGGATCAATTGATGGATCCAATGATAGTGTTAGTCACATTGATAGACATGCAAGTGGGTCTTAATACTCAAATTGAAACTCCTTTGCAAAAGATAACTGTGGCACAAAAAATGGAGCAAATGTTTTAGGATCTATGAAGAACTTTAAAGTTATAACAAACAAGCTGGCACTCAGAAAAGCTCAAGCGAAAAGACATCATCTACAGTGGACTCCAATCAAGTTTGTGTAGAGCCAATGCTTAGGGTTACACCATCTACTTCCACCAAAGAAGAACATGATTTATCGTAGAGATATCACAAGTCTCAAGGTTGAGATTGGTTTCCAACTCGAGGAAGAGTTCTTTTGAAGTCGGGGAGAATTGATGCAGGCCCACGACCCATCTAGCCCACTATAGGGCTGTCAATGATGCAGGCCTAGAGCTGGACATCGAGCCAAACCAAATCGAGCTTAGCACAACTCGACTCAGCTTGACCATTAGACTACCTGAGCTCAAGTTCGGCTCAGCTTGGTCCTGAAGCTAGGCAGGCCAACTCGACTCGGTTTGGTCACATAGATCTAGCAAGCGCGAGTCGAGTTCGAGCTCGAGCTCGAGCTTTTGAGCCTACTTCAAGCTTGACCTTTCGAGTTTGTACATAAAATCCAATGCATAAAAGATAAAACCCAATCCATCAATTGATCAACATCATATATGTAGAATTGAAAATAAAATGCGACTTACAAACGAAAAATTGATAATATTACAAACTTTATAGTGTTCACAAGTCACAACATCAACTTAATATCCTCTTGCATCTGAACCGGATCCATTACTTTCGCTTGAGCTACTATTTAACTCTTCATACAGGTACTGGTTCACCTCTTCTAAATTATAAGTTGAAGAGAGTTTTTCATCGTGCTCTTGTATAGATTAAATTATAATTTTCAGGCTTCGTTTGTGAGCAGATTTATACTCAATACCCATCGCTCTGTAGAATGCATCGAAACTAGAGATAAACTTAGATAGTTTGTTACTTCTCTTCTTCTTGCTCGATCCAGCTTTGGCATCATGTTGTCTTGGAGGATATTGTTGTTGTTTAGTAGCCTCTTTTAGACTACGTTTTACGGCTAGCTTCAAATTCACTTCTTCCAATGCTTCTAATCTCGCTTCCTCTTCCTTAGTAGTTTTCTGAGGTTTGGATGGAGTAGAAGTTTTCTTATTTGAATTGAGAAGTGCTTGAAAAAGAAGTTGGGCCTCCTTTGGGGCTTTCGGATACGATTTTGCATCTCCACCCCGACATGAAAGGTGAAACCTAAGCCAATTAGTTTTGTTAAAAAAAAAAACAATTGCTCGCACAAACGACACTATATCTTCATTTTGTCGGACGTTGGGGAGTTGACTAGGGAACCGTAGTCCCAAACGTCGGCCGATGGCTCAAATGACTACATATCTATACCCCATTTTTTGAAAAATAAAATAAAATTAGTATATTGGCACAGTTAAGAATCAAATTGAAATTACAAAATGGAATATAAAGAAACACAATAATGAAATATGTTCTAACAAAAGCATAATACAAAGAAAGTGGAAAACTCATTGCATTTATTCAAATATGTATACACCACTTCCAACAAATTACAAATAATTTAAAACACCCTTCACGTTCATGTTGTAGCAGTTGCAGTCTTGTCTCGTGACTCGATCTCCTCCTTATCTTCCTTCTCAATATCAAAGCTACTACCTCCCCAAACCAAATGCAACCAATCCTATGTACAAATCAATGCTTCAACTGTTTTTGGTGCAAGTGAGCTTCGATGCTTGCTCACGACCCTACTCCCTATGCTAAAAGTTGATTCTGATGCCATTGTTGAAATTGGAATTGGCAATGTATCGTTCCATCACTGATAATGTAGGGTATTTTGATTCACTGACTCTCATCTTCAACCATCCCAAAACATCGAAGCGTGAGTCCGGGCGTTTTACAATTGGTTTTTTGAGATACAAGTCTAGCTCTGATTCCCGTGTCTAATCTTTTGTTTCTTCTTGTGCTAAGAAAGACATGTATTTATCGAGCACATTGTCTTCGCTTGTAGCTCTAACTTCTTTATCACCTGTTATGTCTGGGGGTAAAGTAAAAACAACGAAGTATATAATTATTGGATTGCGTCACGAATTTTGGAGGTTTCACTTCCCGCCCTTTTAACAGAATAAATTTTCATGAAAATGAACCTAACCATACCCATCTTGTACCGAGGATCAAGAACAACGGCTAAGGCCATTCGTCCTAGTAATTATTAAACTTCATTTGCATACCACTTGCCATCAATTGTAGAAAATTTGGACCTCCTCACTAGCACTTTTTTTAAAGGCTTCCTTAATTTTCCAAAGAGACGGAAGGAAGAGATTTGCAGTGGGATACTTATTTCTAGAAAAAATCTTCGTGTAATTGTAAAAAACTTTAAGAAACTTGTAAACTTATTTCGCTTTATTCCAATTATCTTCACTAGGCAACCAAACATACGTTCTGTCACGTGCCGCGTATTCAGGGAATGCAAGCTCTAATTTCATGGCCGAATCCAACATTTCAAAAGTCGAATTCCAACGTGTGCATACATCTAACTTCAACGTTTTCTGGGATTTCACATTCAAACGTTGAATTATATCACCCCATATACTCAATCTTGAAGGTGACCCCCTATGTGTTTTACATTCTCTCTCATGTTCTCTATAGTGGGGTCAAATATTTTCAACCCTTCTTGTACAATTAAGTTTAGTATGTGGGCACAACACATAACCTAGATTATTTTTTCCTCAAAAAACAAATTGTCGGTTGCCTTGAATTGGTTACGTAAGAATGAAATTACGTTGTCATTTGCAGAGGCATTATTTAAAATTATTGAAGATATTTTGTTTTCAATGCCCCACTCTTATAGACAACTGTAGATGCAATTTGAAATAATCAGACCAATATGAGGAGGAAGGTGGCGGAAGTTCAAAATTTTCTTGCAGAGATTTCAATCTTCATCAATGTAGTGCGCAATTAATGAAATATATCACTTTCTTTGATTGGATGCCGTCTACAATTCAGACGTCAAACTTATTCTTGAGATTGATGCCAAAGCAACTTTCAGTTTTATTTTCTCGCTTGCATACATCATCACGCACTCTCGGTTCACGGTGATGCAAGAGGCCTTCTCAAGTTGAGGATTAAGGTATTTACAAAATTGCATAAAAACTTTGTTTTCTATCATTCTGAATGGTTTTTCTTTGATGATCACTATTCTTGCATACCATTCTTTCATCTTCTTTTTTATCAAACTTGTGAGTGGTAAGTTGACCTTGAGAGTCGCCCCTTTCAAACGTGATAAATGAAAGCAAACGTTGGCCTGGAAGTTGGATTTTTGGTCTCTTTAAACAATTTTGCTTATGTTTTTGTAAATGGATTGTTGCGCCCTCCCCCCCAGGATTCTTAGTGTACAATATCTTTCAGTAAATATATCTAATCTTCGTCACACCATAAACCACTGCTTTCTCAAAGTCATCCCACACTGTTGATCTTTTTTTTTTCCCCTTGGCTGCAACTGACGACACTTCTCCCTCCACAATAAGAGGAGATGTGATTGATACACCGACCTTGAGAGTAGTTAGCACATCCTCACTAGTCATCTATAAACATGATGGTGTCAACTTAAATGCCCCTCCAAGAGAGAAAGGGAGAGATGAACCAGAACTTGCATATGCATTAAATTTGGAATAAACGAAAACACTACAATCTATTCAACATTGAACTGTCCAAAAATGGGACAATTTGAGGATTTCTATGTCACCAAAAGCACACTGTATCTGTGCCTACAACATAGAAATGCTCAAACGAGCATCTGATTATCATATACTAATCAATTCACAATTCGTAATTCACTAATCAATAGAAATCAATTCACTAATCAATATCATTAATCACAAATTCACCAATAATAATCAATATCACTAATCAATAATTTACTAATCACAAATTCACTAATCAATATTCTTAATTCACTAATAATAATCAATTCACAAATATACTAATTAATCCACTAATCAATTCACAAATTCACTAATGTACTAATCAATTCACTAACGAAGTCATAAATATACTAATAAATTCACTAATTCACAAATATACTCATAAATTCACAAATTCACTAATATATTAATCAATTCACAAATTCACAAATATACTAATCAATTCACTAATCAATTCACAAATATACTAATCAATTCACTAAGGTGACCGGACAGTGGCAGACCAAACAGTGGGGGTCGAGTCTGTGCAGACGTGGACGGCTGGGCAAGGTGGCAGAGGCAAACGAGCGAGATCAATTCACTAATCAATTCATAAATATACTAATCAGTTCACTAAGGGGGTGTTTGGACGGACAGATTGGAAGGGATAGAATGGTAAAATCCGGGGATATGCCAAACGTGCCAAACAGACTCGGTGAACTTCTCCCGAGATATAGCAAACCCATGGATCTTAAACCAATCCACTGACATCACCATCATTACATTAAAATTAATCCCATCCCTCCTAATCCGCCCGGCCAGCCAGGCTAATTAAGAGGGATTAGGAGGGATGGGATGGTAAAATCCCGGGATATGCCAAACGTGCCAAACAGACCCGGTGAACTTGTCCCGGGATATAACAAACCCATGGATCTTAAACCAATCCACTGACATCACCATCATTACCTTAAAATTGATCCCATCCCTCCTACTCATGTTCAATCTGGCCGACCAAACAAGCCCTAAGGTGATCGAACAATGGCGGACCAGAGGGTTACTATGTTTTCCTCGAAAAAGGTGACTGGATAGTTGTAGCCGAGTCTGTGCGGAGGCGGACGGGTGAGAGTAAGAGAGGAATTGAGAGAGAGAGTTTGAGAGAGAGAGAGAGAGAGAGAGAGAGAGAGAGAGAGGCAGCAGTCGAGGTGGACAGTTGGGTAGGGGGCCAAAGGTGGACGGGCAAGAGTAAGAAAGAGAGTCGAAAGCAGGGCCAGACGCGACAAGCGAGGCGGACGGGCGACTGGGTGAGATGCTTGACGGTCGAGAGAGTAAGAGAGAGAGGAAGGTTGAGAGAGACTGAAAGAGTAAGAGAGAGAGCTTGAGAGAGTCGAGAGCAAAGGGCCAAAGGCGAGGCCGACGGGCTGGTTGTCGAGACTCGGCGAGCAGGAATGGGGGGGGGGGGATTTCAGAAATCAGAAGGGGCGAAATTTTAGGGTTAGGTTGAATGAAAAACGGGCACCCATCCTTTAAGGCCTTTATATATATATATATAAAATAATAATAATAATAATTATTATTATTATTATCAATTAGAAACAAGTTGAGCCGAATCGAACTCAAACCTAGTCGAACTGATCCGAACTTTGAACTGAGCCGAATCGAGCTTGGGTCAGCTCGAGCTCGGCTCGAAAATCTTTCGAGCCTAAAACAATGGCTCGACTCTGTTTGAACCCAACCTTCGATCTGAGCTGAGTCGAGCTTGTTCAAGTCGAGTTGAGTGAGCCAAACGAGCTAGCTCGACTTGTGTTCAGCTCTATATAGGCCTACAACCTACTATAGGGCCCAACATGTGCCGATGTTTGGACTATTTATTTATAGATTTGGTAGCCCAAATCATGGATTGCAATTTACTGTCGTTGGGAGATATGGTGGGCTGATTTGAATATATGATTGATATTATTAAAGATATGGGCTGGTTTTAGAGATATAATTACTTTCCATGTTTACTTTTTATTAGGCTTTTACCATATTAAGGAAAGATTAGATTAGTTTGTAATAAATTTTGATTGATTCTCTTAGTTGGGGGATTTCAATTAAAGATTCATTTAGGATCTATAAAAGAGGGTGGTATTGTAAGAGTTAGTCATTCGAATATTTTTCTAAGTGTGACTTTTCTTAAAGTTTTTTAAGAAAAGAAGGTTGATATCATTAAAGTTCTCTCCCTCTTTACTCCATTGTTATTCTTATATATATATATATATATATATATATATATATATATATATATATATATATATATATATATATATATATATATATTTGCAATTTTGGTATCGAGATCTCATTGACTCGATAACTAGGTTACACCAGATGCCTACATTTCTATTTGGACAACTTCCTTTCTACCATTTTTATCACTCTGTCCCACATATGCCTCTCGGGTTTGCAATGCATAGAGGAAGCCCGAGGTTTAATGTTAGAAATGAATCGATCTAGCATCTGAAAACCTTCGCTAACCTTTCCACCACCTCCTTATTGGTATTCACACCTAGCATTTTTCTCTTGACCATGCTCACTTTTAACCCAAAAACTGCTTCAAAACATATTACTAGCCTTCTCAAATTGTCAACCATCTCAATCTCTGCATCGCAAAATAGAATAGTGTCGTCAACGAACTAAAGATGGGAAATTTGGAGCTCTATGCTTGCCCACCTTGAATCCATTGATCAATCCGATAGCTTGACACTTACTAATCATTCTACTCATAGCACCAACCATCACTACAAATAGAAATGGGGAGAGAGGATCCCTAATGCAGGGGCATTTTCACACCGAGCTCGAGTGGGGTGGCCTATGGGATGCGGGGACACACTCGGGGTGGGCAGCCCGTGTGAAGCAGGCCCCACCTGTGTGAGGCGGTACCCATGTGATTTGGTACCTACGAAGGGGGTTCGACCGAGGTCCTAACCCATGAGATGTGGGGCCTGGGCTATGAGATAAAGAGATTGATTTGCCATGCTCTAACAATTTGAGCTTTTAGAGTAAGTGGTTAATTGTCCTGCATCAAATTGGTATTAAAGCGGGAGGTCTCATGTTCGAGACTCTTCACCGGGAGTGATTAATGCAGGGGCATTTTCACACCGGGCTTGAGTGGGGTGGCCTGTGGGATGCGGGGACACACTTAGGGTGGGCGGCCCGTGTGAGGCGGTACCCATGTGATTTGGGGCCCACGAGGGGCGTTCGGCCGAGGTCCTAACCCATGAGATGTGGGGCTTGGGCTATGAGATAAAGGGATTGATTCACCATGCTCTAACAGTTCGAGCTTTTAGAGCAAGTGTTTAATTGTCTTGCATCAATCCCCTTGCCTTAAAATAACTTTTTGGAGAGTTGTTTACTAGGATGGAGAACCTTGCTGAATGGACACATTCTTGCATCCACCTTCTCCACTTGGGCCCACAACCCGCTCTTTCTAATATATGGTAAAAAAAACCCCAACTGACATGATCATAAAGCCTTCTCGATGTCCAACTTACACACAATACTCTTCTTTTCCTTGTGGCGCACATCGAGGCACTCATGAGCAATGAGAGCACTGTCTCAGATTTGCCTTCTTGCAACAAAGACACCCTGAGACTCCGTAATCACCCCATCTAACATGACCCAAAATCTGGAGGCCAGAATTTTCAAAAGAATCTTGTACAGATCCCCCCTTTCAAGCTAATAGGCCCAAAGCCCCATAGACTCTTGGCACCTTAACCTTTAGAATGATGGCAAGAAAGGAAGTGCCCGACTAGAATTTTCAAAAGAATCTTGCACAGATCCCCCCTTCAAGCTAATAGACCCAAAGTCCTGTAGACTCTCGACACCTTAACCTCTGGAATAATGGCGAGAAAGGAAGTGCCCAACTCCAACGAGATCCGGCTTCTCTCCTAAAACGGAGAGAGAGAGAGAGAGAGAGAGAGAGAGAGAGAGAGAGATTATCACATCCACTTTCACCTTCTCCGAAAAAAAAAAACTTAAAGAAAGTGATAAGAAAGCCGTCGTCCGGACCCGAAGCCTTGTCCTTCCCCAAGGAGTCCACTATGCATTAGCTTCTTCCATTGTGATTGACCTCTCTAAACCAGCCGCATTCTCTAAGGAAATCCGATTGAATTCTAGGTTGTCTAGATGAGGCCTCGTCCACCTAGTGTTCGAAATAACGGTATCACATTACATTTCACACCCTTGGAATACAGATACGTATCGGTTATCGCACGAGATATTGTTTTTCTTGGATAATTTATCACACTTTTTGAGAAACATGGGGAAACATTGGGAAAATGGTTGAATTTTTCAATGAAACTTCAGGGATCGTTAAAAAAGACCTCGATAAACACTTTTAAATCATAACATCTCAAAAAAGAACTACACATAATAAGTTTCCTTTGTATAGGGTCCTAAGCTATACGCTATTTGACTGAACTAATGCAACTATATTCAAATTGAATTAATAACATTTATAAATATATGAAGACATTATGAAATTAGAGTGTATGAGCTGATCATTTCATCAAACACTTCTAAATACTTCGAAATTAGTCTCAATTCACAACCGGTTGATGGGAAATTTTGAAAAAATAATAATATTTTAATAATTTTTAATTAAAAAAAAATTCTCAAAATTTGAAAAAAAGTTCACAAATCAGTAGATCAGGCCTCATATGCTTGATTTCATGTTTGGAGTGAAAAATTGCAAGCATTTTGGGCAAAATTGGGAAAATTTCATCGACCCACCTAAAACTCCAAATCGAAGATGGAAATCCTTGATTTTCCATATAAAACATGAAGAATCAAGGATTTCTTTTCATTTCACATGATTTAAACCAAAATAAATATATCAAAATGGAAAACATCTCATTGATCGAGCATGGTCCAAAATTCGAGAAATCGATGATTTCGGCTTGAAGTTTTTGTTTTCCTCCCAAAATCTTGCACAAGATGGACTGAAATCCACCTAAGACTAAGTTAGAAGGAAGAAATTTGAGAGGAAAATGGGAAATTTTGTGTTTTGGGTATTTCCTTCTTTTTCTTTTTTTCTTTTTTTTTTTAAAAAAAAAACAAAGGGAAGAGGTTCCTGGTCGATATCGGGTATATATAAGTAAAAACCTGTGATATGAAGCGATATATCGGCAATATTGCATGATATTTTTTGATATATCGCATGATACACGAGTTTGGGTTTTTTTTTTTTTTCGTATTTCTCAGATGTCTAGTCTTGGGTGTCTTTGGTCCATTTTGGCCTTTTTGTTTATCCTTTTTTTCTTCTTTCTTCTCTTCAGTGTGGATTTCTTGCTATGCCTTACCAATAAAATCACCACCTTTCCAAAAAGGAAGAAGAAGAAGAAGAAGAAAACCTAGGGGCAGCATTGAAAAAAAAAAGAAAGAAAAGAAAAGAAAGAAGAGAAAAAACAGAATCAGTCTGTGGGGTTCCTCCCTGCCAGCACAAGGAAAAAAGATGATGTGGGCCATGTGCCCCATGTCTTCAGGAAGACAGTAACTGCCCTTGATTGAATGCTGAAAGTATTTATCATGCAAACAAGCTCTACGGAATGGCGAAGGAAGGAAATGTTCTGATTTGGTCTTTTTATAATGGGTAACTGCACTACACTAAGAGAAGAAAAGAACCACGCACAAAACATGCAGCCACAGGAGCCAGACCTGCTAATTTTCCCTCCCTACATCAAACATCCCCACCCAAACCCTCTCAAAATCTTCCTTGCATACCACAGGCTCCTTTGACAACAATGCCCATGAAAATAATTGGCCCTCAGCACTCTCCATGCCTTGCTCTAAATTCTCATAACCATAGACGATCTCTAGCTATGATGTGGTTAGTCTCATCATTCCGATATCATGGTTGATCAATCTGACATGAGGTAGTCAATTCCGTGTTAGGGTTTTAATCATGATATTAGTTCATTGACATGTATAAAAAAAAGTATACCTAGATAACTTGCACAAAAGACTCATTAATACTTCCTAAAATGATTTAGGGTGCATTTGGATGCACCTATGAATTTGAATTGCAATAATTAGTCCAATAAAGTGGAAATATCCAGATTGTAGTTGCATTCCTTTGCACTCATCCTGAGGGACTGGGCTCCAAATTGCAATGACATTACCTCAATTTGGATTTGGAAGGAACACAATTGCAATTTGAGTGCTACTCCATTATGAATACTGAGAAGCATCATTAAATTTTGTACTTTTCCTGTTGATTAAACTGAATTTTAAAAAATGAATTGTGCATTCTTGCAGCCTAATAGCTCTGTTAAATAGGTTTCGAAGG
The DNA here is from genome assembly GCF_029962835.1 of Magnolia sinica. Taxonomy (NCBI): domain Eukaryota; kingdom Viridiplantae; phylum Streptophyta; class Magnoliopsida; order Magnoliales; family Magnoliaceae; genus Magnolia; species Magnolia sinica. The sequence continues at coordinate 94,232,678 of NC_080575.1, forward strand.
TCATTGACTGCTTTCATGGGTTTTGGGTCGTGTGCAGATTGAGATGGCCTCGTTGTTTGAACACCATCTGAAGCAATAGTTCACAACTGAAGAGTAGAGTATCAACGCCGCTTGGCTTTTCATTCTCTCAAATCTATCTCACACCTTGCAATTTAGTGTATTCCGTTGGGAAAGACTCGCTGTAGATTAGAGAATAATGCTTTGCCAGATTTTTCAGGCTATATCCGAGACATGACCCACCACCTCCTAAACTCCAGAGGGCATTTTGTAATTCGCCCGAACGTTTTCTTAGCTTAAGACAACAAACAGTAGGAGAACTGATGCTTGCAGCATTTTGTTGATTGTTGTAAAACGGACAGTACTGCACACTCACATTTCTAGCTATTGCTTTGAAAATTTAACAACATGCTCTGATGATGGTTGTTTATTTGGGGGATGGTATCACGTGATTGTTCTCATTTCTGAATACATTGACTGAAATTGTCTCATGAACAACCATGATGCATGCCGTTCGGCTTGGAGAGGCTCCGGCATGAAGGGCTGGATCTGCTAGTGTTGTGATCAGGCCATACAAGGCCTGCCAAAATTTATCGAGACGACCCCATGCTTTGCTTTGATACTTAAGCTTAAGCCCCAGGCCCATGAAAATTTGCTAGTTGTTTATGCTAAGACAGAAGGAATAGTCTGATGGGGATGAGGATTAGGTGGTGCCATGCCACTCCTAGCGATGTATTGATGTGTTGGGCGCTGTTGGGCCCACTATGATGTATATGTTTTACATCCCTTTTCCCAGCTAATTTAAGAGTATTAACCCAAAATGAAGCAGATCAAAAGCTCAAGTGCTCAAGTGGCCCAGACCACAAGAAACAGTGGGAATAATGACACCGATGGTTGAAACCTTGCTAGGGTCCACCGTAATGTTTTTTGGCCATCCAAACTGTTGATAAGGTCACATGGACCTGAATGAAGGGAAAACACAAATATCAGCTTGATCCAAAACTTGTGGCCCCCAAGAAGTTTTTAATGGTGGGCATTCAATCAGCACCGCTTCCTGTACTTGCGCTTTGTATCTGCTTCATTTTTTGGGTTCATGCCCTAAAATAAGCTGGCAAAATGGATGGACAGCGTGGATATAAACACATACATCCCAGTGGGCCCCACAGAGCCCAAAACATCAACACACCAACGCTGGGGGTGGTGTGGACAACAACATCTGTACACGTCTGTCTGATGGACCATGCCTCAAATCGAGATTGATTCCTGGCCCTCCAACATTTGGCCTATTTTTCGGTTGAATGTGGACTGTTGTTCAATTTCTCCTCTCAACCGATTTCTATTTGCACTAAAAGGATTTGAATTGTCCTGTCTAGAAGTTTTTGGGGGCATGCTCCATCTGTTATGAGCCCCATGGGATCAAAGTCTGGATCACCCAACCATGTGCAAGGCACAAGGGGGGTTGCCATATAATCCTTCTATTGAGGATCCCACCAGATGTGGGGTCTTCATTTTCATGGTAGTGAGTTAATTACCCCACACTAATCAAATTGTGTAATCGTATGGGCTGTTCATGTTTCTGATAGTGAATAATCAATACCCACATTGTGGAATTGCTCAAGGTTGTGTTTGGTTGCACCAAATATGACGAAATTTCATCATTGATGAGTCTATTTTGGTGCAAGATATCATGAGACTTGATGTGATCAGATGAATGTAGAAAAGATAATTAATGCCTAAAGATGGGGCGATAGTTCTTTGTCAGTAGCTATCCTGTTATGGCCCAGTTTGGAAGAGCATCAAATATGTAGTCCATCGTGTTAAAACCCAGTTCGGAAGATCATGAACATGTTTTGCTTTCTCAAATGTTCTTCAGTTGGAAACCCCATTACTAAGCCTGCTCCATGGAGAAAGTCCATAAGAGCTTGATATGGCAAGTGAGGCTTGCGTCCTAATTGAGCACAACAGCTATTTTGGCCAGTTGCCATTTTTTACCCTAAAAAATAATATAAAAAAATAAAAATAAAATAAAAAACTCAGTTACATATTGGTAAGGTCCTGTTTTGGTAGATGCCTTCAAATGAGTTCATTTTATTTTAGTTAATTGTAACTAGGGCTGTACACGAGTCAAGCTAGCTCGAAAAGCTCGACTCAGCTTGGATTGACTCGGCTTGAAAGGCCCACTCAAGGCGAGTCAAGCTTGTTTACTAAAGCTCGAGTTGAGTTCAAGCCAAGTTTGACCATGGTGTATTTCGACTCGACTCGGCTCGAGTAATATATATATATATATATATATATATATATATATATATATATATATATATATATATATATATATATATATATATATATATATATAGAGTCATGCTCCCCTGCGCACCTTTACACACGTGTCATGGGTGTCTAATCTGAACGGTCCATGCGATGCAGAATTCCATGAAACCCCATGTGACAAATTTTCACCCTGATCTAAAATTCTGTTGGGCCATAGCAAAGAGAAATGCAAATCGAGGGAGGAAAATGTTTTCATTTTTCATGGGCCATCAAAGTTTTAGATCAAATTAAAACTTGGGCCCCGGGGGTTTCACGAGGTGCTGCTTCACATGAACGGTTCAGATTTTGGATCCACATCACGTAGGATGGGTTCTCAAAAAAGTTCATACGTAGTATGTACGAACTGGTTCGCAGGTGAGCGTTTCCATATATATATAGAAGTTAAAAAAAAAGTTAAAACTTAAAAGTTTTTACTAAAAAATCCTACCCGACCCTACCCGTCCCCATTCCCTCTTTTTCTTTCCCTTACACTACCGAGGTAAACTTGACTCGACTCGAACCACTAGCTCGACTCGAAAGCTTTGGCAAACAAGCCAAGCTCAATGTTGAGCTCGAGGGCGAGCTCGAACTTGAGTATAGCATGGATGAGTCAAGCCGAGCTTGGCCCGCCTCGACTCGACTCGGCTCGATGTACAGCCCTAATTGTAACTACGTATTAGAAGTCATATTACTTTTTGGTGAACTTAATTTAAGGACTACCAAACAGGCCCGGAATTTTTAAAATACAATTTTCATCACATTGAGATTTGAGAGCTGTTCTACCTATGAGAGATTCTTCATTTCAATGAAATAGAGAGGGTAGTGAACAAATTGGCTTAGAAGAGAGATGCTCACGTCGAGATGGTTGGTCCTGCGGACAATCTTCATCCCCAGTATGAAAATTGAATTTTTAAAATACAATTTTCATCACATTGAGATTTGAGAGCTGTTCTACCTATGAGAGATTCTTCATTTCAATGAAATAGAGAGGGTAGTGAACAAATTGGCTTAGAAGAGAGATGCTCATGTCGAGATGGTTGGTCCTGCAGACAATCTTCATCCCCAGTATGAGGATCACCTTATGAAAAAAAATCACCCCACTGCACCCATCAGGGGGGCTATCTGTATTCTTTTATTATATCAGTGGCTATCAATTGTTTTCTATCTTGTGGCCCACCCCGATGTGTCAATCGAGTTGTACTTTTCACTATAGGTGACAATCATTGTGGGGCAAACATATTGGATGGGTTCGATGTCACACACGCAGAACAGGTTAGAACTTATCTGCTGGTTGTATGGTAACTTATCATCCAACCAGTTGGACATGAACATTTCTCTAACAGAGATACTCCAAGACAGATGTTGGCTTTCCTTCTATCCTCACTTCATGGTGGGAAAGAGGTGCAGCTGTAATTTGAATTTCCCACCAATGAGGCAGAGAAAAGGCAGGGGTCTGCAGAAGTATTGCAGATATAGAAAATCTCTCTTGAAAGAACTACAGTAAAAGCAGATTAGCAAATTTTGTACTCTTAACAGAGTGGGATTTGACATTCTTGGTTGAATACATCGGAGGGTTTGCAAATTTCCAACCTAGTTATAAGGAAGCAATACTGGTTATGAGAAAAATGTTCAGTTACTGACCATATCTGAGTGTATCTGCTTATGGCATCTACATTTTGGAAGTGATACTGCAGACGACTGGTTTAGAATGTTAACAACCATCCGTTGGATGGATAAAGAAACAGTAGCCATTCATTAAAGCAGTTTGACAGATCAAAAGATTCGGTACTAAAAAAGGAAATGCTCCCATGCTCAGATAATGTATGAATCATTCCAGCATCAACATTCTAGGTTTTTAGATGATAGACATGTTGTTTACATAAATATGAACACAAATGAGATATGCTGTGTTTCAAAATGCTCAACCCAGCAGCAGCATCATATAAATATGAACGAACAATTGGTGAACTCATCTGATCTAATAAATGTCTAACCAAATAACTGGCGACATACTGTAACCTCAGAATTACTTTTAACTCGTAAAATGAGGATGCAGTTCTCTAGATAGCATTATCCGGTTATGGTTTCTCATCATGAACAGGCGTTTCAAGAATCCCCATGATCTTGGAACGGTGTAAGATCGATTTTGAATGGTTTTTTCCCCTTGCTGACCCTCTGCAATTTACAAGAAATAATTGTTTGTCAATCGATAAGAGATTAAAGTGCACTTGGATGCCACCCAAAGTGCAAGTGGAATGGATTTAGGCAGAACAGATTGTTATCCATTCTGCTGTGTTCGGGTAGTCTAGAGATCGCATTACATGAGATGCCAGTTTTCTTTCCCGCCCCATATCAAAATACCATAAGCATCATGCCCTGGCTGATACATAAAGAGTACCAATTTAGGCAGAAAAGCATTCCACCCACATGCCTTTCTAGGTGCATCCAAATGTTTTGTAAGTAACTAGTCCATGAACTGGCAGTAGGAAGGGATGAAAAACTTACAGCTATAGCAATGAGCTCTTCTAGTAGCTCCTCCAAGTGGCGCAGAGGCTATTCAAATAAACATGAAAATGCCAATAAACATCATTCATTATAGAAAATGAAATTTTCTTTGAACAGTAAAAGCAAATTGCCATGAGAAATAAACGCCCATTTTCAAGAAAATGCCCATGCATTCAAATCAGACGTGAAGTTGAAACTCACCCATTGTGTTGGCCCATCTACAGGTGCTTTAAGAGGATCATCGTGCACCTAACCACCCAATAAACAGCTATTAGCAACTTCTAGTAGACAATGAAAAGAAAAGATTCCATAATTCTTTACTTCATCAATGGATTAGTTTACATTACAAAGTCAACCAAGCCGGAACAAACCGTCTTGGTCGCATCTAGGAGCTGATCCATATTGTCGATAATAATAGGAACTGAACCATTATGGCAAGAGAAAGTGTGACTCAGAGGAAGAGAATGAAGCAGAAATTGGAACAGAAATCCTGCATGCTCTAGACATCATTAGCAATTCTGCTTTGTGGGCATCGCAGAGAATTTGCTTGTAAGGTGTAGTGCGGGGCTTGATCATGCTCACATGTGCGTCAAGTGGCAGTGGTTCCCCTGCTATTGTTGCAGCCACTTACTCAAGCATGAACTTTCAAGCTTGTGGGTGCTTCATGCTCAGCATTTTGCCAGCAACTGCCCCCTCCATGACCCTACTTTGCGTGCGCGTCCTTTGGGCTGTGTATTAAATAGTTGGGCTGGAGGTCAGTACTGGGTGGGACCATGTTGGCAGGTGAGTGGTGTCAATGTGAGCCTCTGCAGTGGCATGTTACAAGAGCCAGGGTAAAAGAGGAATTTTGATGCCTGGTAGGCAGCCGATGTAGAACTTTTGCCGCCAACCCAAATTGCTTGGAGAAAAAGGTAAGATGATGTCAATTCAATGTTGTACTCAAGCCAAGCCATAATCCACTTCTAGCAAGTTGTGTAGAGAGGCCATTGGAAATAGCTAGAAGATGGTGTTTAGCGACGGATGACCAGAGTGCGAACTCTGACCCCAACTAGATTTTGAGAGACAGATGCTAAGAATGTTACAATGTTCCATTCTGATCAAGTACCTCCATGAAGATTCCATCCACCCCAACTGCAACTGATGTCCTTGCAATGCATGGTATTAGTTCACGGAGACCTCCACTGGCAACACCTCCACCTTCCAGCTATTAAAAAAACATATTGCCTAAGTTTCTTTTCAGGAGTAAATACTTATAAGAAGAAGAATATATAAGATTTGAGAGAGAGAGAGAGAGAGAGAGAGAGAGAGAGAGAGAGAGAGAGAGAGAGAGAGAGCCCTGTATAAACTGGTATAAAGTTCATACATGGAGAAAATAACATGATCGATTAAAGTAGAAACTACTAGCACGAAATTATATGGGTGCCAAAAAAGAAAAAACCGTATCTTCCTAGAACATGGAAACTGGATAAAAACACAATGAATGTTAGAAGCTTCAACCTCATCCCATAGCATTGTAGCTGTGTGCAAACATACCAACTTATAAACGGCAAGACAGACTATATGGCAAAATGGAAGATTAAGTTAGGACATTCCAATGCTAAGAGTCTCAGGTTCGTGAGCTCCTTACTACAAAAGAACAATAGATGGAGAAATCAGGAATTAATAGCTGCTTTCAGCTTGTTTACGAAGAGAAAATGGATATTCTAAGTTTCTCAGCATTCCTCTACTAATTGAATGGGCATTCAGAAGAAGACGAGGAAGGCATACATGGCCTGTTGAAACATCAAATGCACAACTCAAGAGCTTCAAAAGTCATACTTAGTTGCTGATGGGAAGTCTAGATTGATTGATGCATTGGACTCATGATTTCTGGAGCAGAAATGAAGTGCCAACAGGCATCCTCGAAATAAATACAATTTTAGTAATGTACTGTTTCACTTATTCTGTTTAAACAAAACCTCAGAAAACTAGACCCCAGTACCACAGAGAATAGAATGGTTCTTCTTAACTGCTTAGTTCGCTCTTCCCTATATCCTGGTTAGATCAAAAGTGTACTCAATGTACTGGCTGCATTTTATATCTGTAAAATATTTCCAAAAGCTTAGTTCTATTTTAGACCCTCTGGAAGTTGCATGTAAAACGTTTTTAAGAAACTACAAAATGCAGAACCTAGTTTGATTCGGACCTAAAGCAGGTTCATATGGTCCAGAATATTTGATAAATAGTTAGGGAGAAAAGAAGATTAATCTAGCCCTTGGTTCAAACATACAGTTTCATCTTTCAGTTTCTGGAGGACAATGTCATCTCACTAATGAATTCAGCTATTTCTAGAATATGTGTACAGACAAGTGAATGAAACATGTAAGATAAACACACATGCAGAAATATCACAGATAATATGTCAAAATGTAAATATGTTTAGCTGGTAACATTGTTATTTTCTATTAAAGCTGCATCCAGGTACACGTACACCCAATTTCATTTTCCAATCTTATCTCACAAAATTGATGAATGTGTCAATCAACATGAGCCCATCAATGGATGGGAGAGCTCATGGATGGGACAATGCTTAAAACAGCAATGAGTGGCTGTTTCTATTCATTCAATTCTTAGGCCTTTTTTTTCTTGGACCGTTACTCTATATGCTTTTCTTGATTGTTGAAAAAATTGGTGATTGGATAGTTATGAATCTTTTTTTTTTTTTTTTTGAAAAATGAATTTTATTAAGGCCAAAGGCCAAGAAAGCAACAAGAAATGCCAGAAAAACAAGAAAAACAAAAGAAAACAGACACAGGAGAAGCAACAACCAGAAAAAACTTAAGAACTACCTGTCAGGGAGCCCACTCCCTGACATACAAGGCAACCTTGTTGGAGACGCCCGCAGGTGAGCACCCACAATTACAGGAGCAACAGCTATTTCTCTCCAGCCACAATGCCCGGAAGGATGCCAGAAGGGCAACTCTCCATTTCTTCTTGCCAAGAATACCACTGCTGGAAGCATGCCAAGATCGAAAGAGGGCTTCGACCGAAGCTGGCATCACCCAGCTAATATCAGCTGACCTTGGAATGCTGGGCCACACAACGCGAGAGAATGAACAATGAATGAAGAGGTGGATAGTTATGAGTATTATGACTTATGAACTTCCAATCGGAATTTTTTTGCTATGCCTCATTGAAGAGGTGGTCAGCGGTCCACTAATTGGACAGTCTGGATGCATCACCAAAGAGCAGTAATTGATGGTGTAGGGTTGATACCTTTTACTAAAGATACTAGGCATACATTGGATCCTAAACCACTTTAATTATGATTCAGAAATTCATCTCAGGGGATGAGAGTGGAGACCTGCAGTAGTACAAACCCATAAAATAGGATGGCAAGCAAAGATGAAATGGAGGACCCTGAATTGAATTCCATTAGGGAGTTGTTCCCACCTATACACAGTCACACGCAATTATGGAGCAAATGGTGACTCATGGATTTCACTTTGGAACTTAAAATCATTTTCAAAATTTAGATGTGCCATAAAATTGTTGTTAACTCTGTTAGGACAAATAGTTGCCCCATACAATCCTGTTCAGACATACTTTCAGAAGAAAAAGAAGAGAAAAGAACCAACTCATGATTTTCCAGATTATTCTTGTTATTCCCTTGAGATATCCCAAGACTAAATTCAAGAACTTTTATGCATCCTCATCAACTTTGTAAGGACAATAGGAATTTGTGGCTTTTTTAAGTAGTGAAAAGTAAAACTTTGGTCAGTTTCCCATCTCTAAAGTGATCAATAAGAAAATGTCAAGAATATGATAACTATATGGAATATTGCTGCTCTTTAGCATAAATATATCTACATTTAATTCTCTACTGTAACTTTGAAAAATGAAATATTTAAACAAGTCCACACCTTTCTCCCAGCAGGTTGTTGCAGTGAATGCGTAACATCTGCTACCTGGTTACGGAATTTCAATTAGACAGACAGTTACTTCATAGAAACCCCATTTAACTGTACAAAGCATCACCATCAACCATGACTATTAAGAACATCATCAAAAGGTAAGAAAAGTTTTTGACAGTGGACAATTTCATTGTTTTAGTATTGGTTGAAGATTCTGAAGAAACACAGAAATGCTGTTGCAGGTCACTGGTGACCGAAAAGCCTGCAAACATACTCATTATCACCGTCATTTTTGTTTGAATAAAAAAGTTGAAAGCACAGAAAGATATACCAGCACTGATTCCAGTTTATGGTGTTACCCACTATGACAAACAGAAATTGTTGCTATAGACAGCATGATGCATTCTAATGCTACTTTAAGTGTTACCATAATCCAACAACTAAGAACATAACCTAATCATCTGTGCATGTGAACTGTTTGACTGAGGTCAAAAAGTATATTCTGAAATTTGTTCTCTCTTAAGACAAAGGAAATGTAAACAGGCATCCATTAACAAAAAGGATGAAGAAGAAAAAGAATCTTAAACAGGAAAATTAGGATTAGTCGAAGATAAAAGCATTTTTAACATAGTTAAAGATAAGTAAAAATGAAGATCCTCAAATAGACAGACATGATCACTATCACTCAGTAGAATTCCCCATTGACACAGTTTAGATGCATGAAAGAAAAAGAATAACAGCAAGAAGACAGTTTAGATCATCTTTGCAGGGAAACCTGTCCAAAAGGAGGGAAGTATTTCCCAGAAACAAAATCGAAATGAATTCAGTTTACCTCAACAGCATTAGATGATTCCTTGTACAAAAGGCAGCACCAATGTGGACGAAGGCAATGACCAAGGATGTGAAAGAATTCAAGTTCCAACTACCATGACATAAATGATCTTTAAGGGTGGGGCATGCATGTCCTCAATACTGCTCATAGCCAAAATTCATGCATTGATATACGGTCTATGGAATATTGGCATCCATGATAAAAGTAAATTATACACGGATTTGCATAAATTTCCATCTTGTTATGGGGACACTACATTCCACAACAACATACTGCAAGCTGTTAATTTCCTTCTCATGGGGGAAAAAAAAAACCTTGAAAGGGAAAATCTAAGCATATCCCGCAATATAGGTGTACAGTGCATTTACAAGTATTTGCCATCATGTGTGACCAATGGTTGATGATTAAATGATTGATCACATGGCTCAATAGTGGACCCAAGGTAGTTCGCATGATGAACCATTCGTGTAGAAGGTTTGTGGTTGAGAGAATGTATGTTGATGCTTAAGAGAAGCTACACCCTAATGAAGACTTACATGAGGGTGCATCAACAGAACATGGGCAGGTTCAGTGTGATGACTGATGACTAATATGGCACTGAAGAGAGCGTAGCTGCACAATAGTGCATGGAAAAACAGTTGCATCGTGGCACTATAGTATACATGTGTAAGGAAGTGGAGGATGCCGCACCAAATATTTTTATCATGTGTAAGGAAAACGAGGAAACAGTTGATAATCCATTCTTCCACTGTCCAGTGGCTAGGGACGTTTGGGTCTTCTTTCTATCTCAGTTTGGGACAGAATGGTGCTTCAATACTTCCATAGGAAATACAATGGGGGAATGGACAGAGTCCTTCAAAAACCACAAAGAGATACTGTGGAAGTTGTGCTTTTTGGGGATTCTTTGGGGTGTGTGGAAGGAGCAAAATGCTAGAATATTTGAGGATAAAACCACACCAGCAGAAGCGTTGAAGAGAAAAATCCTGTTCATGATTATCAACTGGGCACTTGAGAGACAAGATTTCCAAGATTGTTCCAAGATGGAGATGATTGGGAATTGGGATAATCTGTAAGTGTGGCTATAGGGAGAACTGATTGGATTATGATGTCATTTTTGTAATGTTGACTGAGTCAGCTAGATGCATCCATGAGCGGGGAGAAAGTCAGTTGCACGATGTCTTCTAGCATTTGTATTTCTTAATTTTTATCAATAAAATCATTAAGTTCTCAAAATAAAAAAAAAAACAAAAAACAAAAAAACAAAAAACTCTGTTTTGTAGAGGTGATCTAGTCTCCTGCTCGTTAGATGAGCTGGTAGAGAGAGTGTAGTGTGTGTGAGTGATCCAGGGTTCAATCCCTGGTTGTGCTACCCTTCCAGAAAAAAAATAAAATAAAAAATAGTGGTGATCCATTCTTTTTAATCAATAGTTATAGGAGACATTGTAGTATTCACAACTTGATATCAAATCAACCATGGATGCCTAAGATCCATCGTGCAAATAAACCATTATTAGTGTAGATAGCTTTGGGTGCACCTGCAGTGCGACATATCAGGAATTACAGTATACACTCCATATGTGCACCTGCAGTATTACCATACATGTATGCATTATCTTAGATGTGGTTTATCATAACCGTCATTATCTACCGTGATTATCTAGGGAATAATAATGATTATCTAGGAAGCCTTGTACTCTTTATCTCTTGTAAACTCGTATTCATTGTAAATAAAGCATGGATAGAGGAGGAACGCATCCTCTAAAAATATTCGCAAAGTCTCCTCTCCTTTCTTCTTTATGTTTCTTCCATTTCTCTTAGTTTACAACCATGAAATAAGCACAATTCTGAAAAAGTGCCAACCAGTGATGATTCATTGTCTAAGCCAACTTTGAACTATAAGATAATGCAAAATGAAAAACAAGAAAATGAATATTTTACTTACAATAGGGCAATTTGCTTCTCTCATCCATTCCAAGTTGCGTGGATCAACAATCAAATCATCTGCATTTTAAACCCAACAAAAGTTTAAGGTTAAAGTTTGCAAAAGAAGTGGCATCAAATGAAGTTCACATGAATTGCTGTTAACACACACACACACACACCAAAAAAGAAATAGTTCAGCACAAAATACAAGGTTTCACTTTTAATTATAGTAGACTTTTATAATTCGTGAGATGGGGGAGAGAGAGAGAGAGGCTCACACAACTAGTTGGTGTGTGGGGCCCACCATGGTGTTTGTATGACATCTTACCGGTCTAGCATGGCTTTCTAGAAAACGGGATGCCCTAAAAATCAGCTTGATCCAACCATTAGATGCATCCCACATGAATATAGAATTTTTTGAGTGGTTGTTCATAGTTTTCTATGATGTGCCCCACCTAATAATTGGATTGACCTGATTTTTCGAGCATCCCATTTTCATGGTGGGACAACCATGTTAAATGGGCAAGATGTCATACAAGCACCATGGTGGGCCCCACATGCCAACTAGTTGTATGTGAGCATCACTACTATATATATATATATATATATATATATATATATATATATATATATATATATATATATATATATATATATCTGTTAAAATCGAAAGATGAAACATTTAATATACTTGTATCATTAAGGTAGATTGCATTTTCAGGCCTTATTTAAGTCAGAGAAATTCCAAATTTATTAAAGACGTAATTTTAAGAGTAGATGACAGTAGAGTTTGGTTTCACAAAAGCCATTCCATTGCCATATCTAGGAGGTGGTGAACCATAAAACAATGCATCCTACTCCTGATCTCAATGTTAGGAATAGTTGAAAATGCTCAGAAACATAAGCAAGACAAGGATTAAAATCCCTGAGGATGATAAAAGCCATAGATGTTCCATTTCAAGAATTCAAGTTCACTGGAGCTTAAGAACTTCCTCTTCTGTCTCTTTCTGAATTATCAAAACCTAAAGAAAAACTTGAGAAGCCTAGTGCCAAATGAGTCAATTTCAAATCATGTAAATCGGAGGCAGTAAGAAACCCAAAAGTCCAATGAAAATGACTTACTATAGCCGAACATGGTGCCTCGCTCACAAACCATCACATTTTGGTTCCCAGCCAATCTTACTTTCTCTGCAGAGTTTGCCATGACCTGCCCAAAAATCCTTAGTTATCCAAGACTACGAACCACATGGAGATGCATTCATCACATACAAATGTTGTCAAATGGCATAAGCGATCCTCTGTGATTGCTTATGCCTGATCACTAATGTGATCGCACAACTTTATTTATTTATAATCGAAAAAAGGTGGAAAGTATGTGATCACATAATCGCATATGCGATATTTGATCGCATACTATCCATATGGCATATGCAACCATCGCATATGCCATATGGATGACATTATGCGATTATGCGATCACTTTTGACAACATTGATCACGTAAGCTCATTAAATACTACACAGCTTGATGCAGTATAGCAGCACCATGACCATGCTTTAGTCAATTCAATAGATAAGCCCTCTTTAAGTCTGAAAATTCCTTAATCTCTATAGCCTTCTCCCAACTATATACCCATCAGATATAATTTGAAAAAAGAAGAAGAAAAAGTTAGTTATAGTGGCAATGAAGAAATGCGCTGGAAGTTTTGAATTGGAAATCACAAAGAAGGATACATGAGCACTACAAAGAAAGTGAACAAATAGTCAGCAAAAGAAAGTATAGTTGGACATAGCGAGTGATTGAAGAGAAAGAATTGCCATATATATCAAAAGAAGTTGTCATTTTTAGTCTCAAATTTACAATTCATAGAATTAAAATACCTGAAAGCTCAAAATGGTTCATAAACAGTGTAAACGTTGTTGCCATATTGACATTCCGGAGCAGAAAAAATATTTCTAGATTATGCATTCATGATTCATGCAGGCATGTTTCAAGCAACTCACTAGAATAAGAATACAGGATCAAACAGTTACAAAAATCCATGGTACTCAAGCTCGAGCTATATAATTCTACATCTCAATCATCTGCAATATAATGAAATCGACATTCCATCAAAGAACTTACAGAAGGAGCACAAAATTGGCCTTTCTTAATATTGATAATTTTTCCAGTCTTGGCAGCTGCAACTAGAAGGTCTGTCTGTTATGATAAATGCTTTGTGTCAGATGAATGCATTGAAAAATTCTAGTTCTCTGAAGCTATCAATCATCTAATTCAGACGATTAGAAAGAAGTTGTGAGAGAAAAAAGCCAAATCGGCCACAATTAACCTGGCGGCAAAGGAAAGCTGGAATTTGAATTATATCTGCAACTCTGCCAACAGGTTCACACTGGATAACAGTGAATCACATCAGAAACATATCATAGCATTTTCTATAAACTATACATCCAACTTTCTTCTAAGTTTCTACCAAGTTCTAACATTACACAAGGTAGAAAATAATAGAACGTAATTATAGCAAAAAATTAGAAATGAAATAGAAAAATAAATTAAACATGTTTCTAGATAGTGAATTGGTGGTTGAAGGAGAAGCCAGCAGGGAAGAAGCAGAGTAGGGACATGGAGGTACTGTAGCTAGTCATCGTGACAGAGTACGAGTCACATAGACATATGGAGCATCATGTGTACAGGCTCAAGTGGTTGGCTGCATAGAATAGCAAGGAGCCAATTTGATTCGTGTTTATTGAAAACCATTTGCATGAGAACATGGTCATGGCGTAGTCTGCATGTTACCCAACTATTATGCGCTACTCACAAAGGAGAATTTTTTAACAGTTACAGTCTAGACGAAAAATGGAAAGGGTTGTTGGCTTCACAAAATAGCAAGGAGCTCACCAACACATGTTTACTAAACACCACTCACATGGAAACACAATCATACCCTATGCTGCATGCCAACCCAACTATTGTGCTGAGGCCATATGAAGAATTTCTCTGTGTTTCCACTCACATGGAAACACAATCATACCCCACGCTTTATGCCAACCCAACTATTGTGTGCCGAGACCAACACACTTTTGTTTACTCTTCAAAGTGGAAATCTACCAGTTGGGCTTAGTACATGCTAAATTTGTTTGAAGGTTGTAGATAGAGAAGTGGGCATTCAAGAATATTAAATAACAGAAAATCAATCAGTTCAAAGGGATAAACATTTGTTGTTTTCACCTGAATTGCTTACTCCAACAAATTCTTTATGGTTGAGGACGAAACCTTCAATATTTTCTGTTGACTTGAACCCACACCTTTACACACCACTATATTAATCTAGTCAATGGTGCAAACAAATAGAATTGCTCTCTGAAAAATGTATACTGCTCCAACAGCAATCCATGTATAAATGTAATAATGTTAGCTTCCTTTCCCAACTATTCTTTGTATCCGTCATTTATTTCACATAGAAACATTCTCGTGGTGCTTGAGGGCCAGGAGAGCTGCCTGTGTCTTACTAACCAAAATGGGGAAAAAAATAAACAATGAAAAAAAATACAGCATAAAACAAAATCATCACCATCATAATAGCCTTGCCACGGCTATTTGGAGTCGGCTTTAGTAACCTGTTTTACCAATCATTCCTATCTAAGACTCCATCCTAGGTATGTGAATAAGCCTTCAAATTTCTTTTCACCACCCTAATGAAGCCCTTCAGGTCCTCTTCTCACCCTCTTTTCAGGCTGTTCAACTCTTCCTCTACTTAGACTGTATTAAAGCCATCTCCTGCTTCATTGCACATGAGTGACCATCTTAGCATGCTCTCCATCATTTTTCTCTCATGGTGATCTCTCCTAGGTTGTTTGAGATGATGCCATTCTTAATTCTACCCTTCATAGTCTTTCCACACATCTATCTCAACGTTCTCATCTCAGCAATGCTCATCCTTGATTCATTTTCTTTTTTGATTGCCCAACAGTCTTCCCAGAAAGCACAGCCAATTGAATGGTTGCCCTTCAAAAGATTTCCCTCAAGTTTCATAAGATTGCAGCAATCATGCAACAGTCCGAAGGCAAATCTCCACTTCAGCCATTTAGCTCTATTCTATTAGAAACATTCGTATCAAATTCTTCATACAGTTAAATATTAGAGCCAAGGTAATGAAATAAATCTCTTTTAGGAATCTTCTAACCATAAATTTTAACTAAAGCCTCACCACCATCACTGATCCTACTGAAGTTGATTCAGAAACTCCGTCTTGGTGATGCTCTACAATTCTAGAGTGTTTTCATGAACCTCTAAGTTAGCATTTGCTTGCTCTCTCACATCACGAACCAACAGTACCTCATCCACAAACAACAGACACCAAGGAACCTCATCTTGGACACTGGTGATCAATTCATCTATCACAAGTGTGAAAAATTAACTGCTTAATGCTGACCACTGATCAAAACCTATTGCTACTAAAAACTCATCAATCTTACCACAAGGGATTCTCATTCCAGTAACCAATGTTTTAAATATCGACGAAATTGGCCGATATATCCCACGATATCTTGTATCCTTTGGGATACGAAATACACAGGTAGTGCTGATATATCCCACATGTTCGATCTGGTGAGCATTTTCAATTTCCAATCCTTTTTTTTTTTTTTTGGAAATTATGTTAAATCAGTGTCAAATGGTTATAAATCCATTGGTTCTTCATGTTTTGCATGAAAAATCATGGAGTTGGAGCTTTGATTTCGATATCCAGTGGTTCTTCATGTTCTCCATGTTTTTTTTTTCAAAAATTTCCTTCAACCAGCTATCAATAGAGACTAATTTCGAAGTATCTAGGAGCATTTGATGAAACGATCATCACTTACACTCTAATTTCAAATTTTGAGTGTATGTGGTCGGATTTGGGGAATTTTGGGGAAAATTCAAAATTTTCCCAATTTCTCCCAAATTGCTTACAATGTTGTAATGCAAACATGAAATCAAGCATGTATGAGGGCTGATCTACTGATTTGTTAAGTCCTTGTAAATTTTCAAAAAATAAAAAACATTTTTTAATAAAAAATTATTAAATTATTATTTTTTTCTCGAAATTTCCCTTCAACTAGATGTCAATTAAGACTAATTTCAAAGTATTTAGCAGTGTTTGATGAAATGATCATCACGTACACTCTAAATGTTATGCATTCAATTTGAATATAGTTGCATTAGTTCAATCAGACAGAGCATAGCTTAGGACCTTATACAAAGGAAACCTATTATGTACACTTCTTTTTTCATATGCTATAATTTAAAAGTGTGTATAAGGTTTTTTTTAACAATTGCTGAAGTTTTATTGAAAAATTCAACTATTTCCCCCATGTTTCCCAAAAAGTGTGATAAATTACCCAATACAATCGATATATCCCGTGCGATAATTAATACGTATATGCATCCCAAGGATGCGATACCGATATTTCGAACACTACCTATAACAATAGCCTATACTTGTCTTCATAGATGTTGATATATCTTCTTGAGGCCTCTTTCCTCATCACCCCACCACATATCCCTAGGTACTCTTTAACTTTTGGTTTATCCAGATCTATAAAACTATGCAAATATTCTTCCCTTTCTCCATACTTTTTTCATCAATTGTCTACATAGAAAAATAGCTTAGATTGTTGATCTCCTTGGCATGAAGCTAAACTGATTTTTTGATATCCTTATTTCTCTTATTTCTCTTTGTTCTTGTAAATATCATGATGCTTTTCTCCACTCATCAAGCATTTTCTTTGCTACAAAATTTTATTAAAAAGACTAGTTAACAAAACCAGTCTAGTTTCACTTTCACCAAGAATCTTCCACACCTCTGGCATATCAAATGTCCCTGCAAACCTTTCTTTTCCACATCCTCAACAGGTTTACTTTCCTTGCTAGAAATTTGCAATAACATGCATGCCTTCCCAACCCCTAGAGTCTGAGGCTCCTCATAATTCTATCTTCATGACCAATCTTTATTCAACAACTTCCAAAAGAAATTTCTCCATCTTTAGCTGATCTGACAAATTTTCACTAGGACCCTCTGGCCCTCACCCTTTAAAGCATCTTACATGAATTATCTCTCTACTTTTCCGCTCCCTCAGTTTTGCTAGTTTCTATTTGTTTTTCTCGCCCTTTCTACATCTTAACCTATCTTATAAATCATCATGGCTTATATTTGGCCTTACTTCTTCACTTCCCTTTCAGAAATTTTACATCTTTAAAGGTCTTCTTCACTTTTAGTTCTATATCAATCCTTACAGCAGGACCCTCTATAACACATCCCCACCTCTATGTTTCTTTATATATGTGATTTTGGCCTTTAAATCCTCCAAGCATGTCTTTCACCACTTTATATCCAACCATATTTCTTTCATTTATACTTCCAAATTCCATTTGCTTTATTCTATCACTTTTTTTTTCCAAAATAACACCAATTCTTTCTCCTTTTGGACTCCATCATCTGATCCTCTTCTGTCGTTGGCTCTTTGCTTCCTTTCTTTCAGTTCTTAATACACATATCCAAGACCAGTAGTCTACATGTGTGGTCATATGACCAGGTGGTATGACTTCATAATTCCTGCATGATGATGGCTTTGCCCTTCAAGCAAAGAAAAAGACAATTTCTGGTAAGTATGGTCCACTCCTGAAAGTCACCAAATGCCATCCCTCTTTTTAAAACACATCACTATTTCCACCTCATACATATGTGTGTCAAACCACCCAAGGATTGCTTCTCCTGACTCATTTCTTTCTCTGAACCCATATCCTGCATGTAAACTATCATACCCGCTGCTAACAACATGGTCTTGTAGTTGTCACCTATAAATATTCTCTGTCTGGCAATCCTAGCATTAGCCATCAATTACCTCCAACTCCTAGAACTGTTTCTTAATACTTTTTCCCTGCCTCGCCTAAAGTATAAACGCACTAATGATGTTAATTATCACCTCATCCAAAACCATCTCAACTGTCATAAGCTTGTAACTTACAAGCCATTCCCTTTAACTCCCATAATTTCATCATTAAAAGTATTTGTCTACAACCATCCCTACCCCATTTCTAATATTATCCTTTCTCATGTGCATCAGCTTGTATCCACTGGCAATCTCTTTGGCTTTTGCTCCTTTCCACCCTTTTCTCTCTTGTTGGTAATTTATATTAATCTACCTTTTTCAATTATATCCACCAATTCTATGCTCTGACAAAGTGCCGACGTTTCAAGGCAACAAATTTTCCTCATACGAACTTCCTTTCTTTACCTGCACTCATCCAGTCCAGAGTATGAACCGTTGCCCACTTTCCCCTACAATAGGGACTCGGTCCAGTGCCTCACTTATGGAGAATACCATACTTCCACCACAGCTGGGTTTATAGATTGTGGCATGTTACTTTCATTAATAATACAAGTTCGGGTGCATCGCTTCCAGCAAACATCCTAGGATGATCAAGATTTAAAATAGGAATCAGCATTATTGCTTAGCAAACATTTAATAACATGCTACTTACCTGACATCCTCTACCTTACCCAGGCTGGCAGAGGTGCAAATGGGTTGGGTTGGGTCAGGTTAAGGAGAATTCTAGACATGACCAGTTTAATAATCGAGTCTAGATTTTAGCCACATGCCCCATCCATTAACATATTGTTCAATTGCCTTTAAACTGAATGGACTTGTAAGGTTCGGTTCTAGATCAAGTTCAAGCCGGGTATGTGTCGGGTCAATTTTTGGATGATCCAAATCTTCCACACTTAAAAGTCAGGTCAGGAGTGCGGTGGGGCAGATCAAGACATCTTTGAGAGGTTCTGGACCGACCCATTTAATAATCAGGGTGGGTCCAATTTCAAATCCAAACCAGTTTATTATCAGGTTGGGTCCATTGACCCTTGGGTTGACCCAACCCATTTGCACCCCAACAGGCTGGGGACCAGCGGACGCTGACTACTAAGCAGAAACATTATGTCAAGGTAAATGTGAATACAACATTATGTTGAAAAGAAAATTGACTTAAGCAATTAAAAAACTGCAAATGTGCATACAACATTACACAACCTAAGCAATAACTTTGACCTCACCACCTGCTATTGTTAAGAAAACATCTCTGCAGAGAACAATCAAGTCTATAAAGAAAGAGAAGAAAGGGGTTACCTGGCTAGCCTCATGCACATCAGTCACTATGGGAAGGTCGTACATTGTTTTGACCTTTTCAAGGATCTGCATTTGAGACAGTGTAATAAGAACAATGATCAAGTCTCTGGAAGAACTAATGTAAAGGACAAAATAGGGACTGCATATTAGGTATATTAAGCAAGCCAAAAAAATCACAAAACAAGACACTTGTTTAGAGTTTTTCAGAGATGCCAGTGTCCCTAATAGTGCATCAAATTGATTGCTAACCATCGATTTTGTTAGCAAGTCACACGCGCACGCGCACGCACACACACAGGTGAAGGGTCAAAAGGACACGTAACTGGGAGCAAGTGAGCCGGATTTTGAAATGAAAGTGGAAATGGAAGTTGAAAAGTGGTTGGAGGCAGATTTGATAAAAGCGGTTGAGTACTTGGATTGGCTCTCATGTCCCTGTGCCCAAAAAGGATGGGTGAATCCGGTTCGAGTCTTCATTGATTGGGTTGCTCTTGGGTACATTCAGGGATTATTATGCGCAAAAAGCTGATACCTATCAAGCTAATAAAGTGTCAAAATCACATGTGAATGAACATGTTTTTCACATCCAGCTCGTCAGTTGTGCTGATTAGTGCACCCTCGTAGAGGGAGGAGTGGGCTCAAGTCCCACTGTATTGGTTAATCCAAAAAGAAAGAAAGAAAGAACAGGTTCTTTCTATCGATATCATGTTTGCATGATTACACTAAATGGCATTCATATTTTTCACTCAACCATAGTACTGGACAAAAGATACCACTTTCATATTGCACATGGGACACAAAATAGATCATTAATTTCATCTAATGCTAACATTAGGAAAAGCAAAAAGAAGAGAGACATAAGAGAAAGATGGAGAGTGGGAGTGAAGAGGAAGAGGAAGAAGAGAAAGAAGACTTTTTAGAGAAATGCAATACTTGTGTTAGATTGTTAGTCCCTCTTGACACACAAACGCATAGAAACACATATTAACATCAGAAAAACAGTCTTCGCAGAAATACAACAATTGCTCTATGTGATGGAATAGAGCAACCGCATCGCCGTCCCCTGCTTGGAAAGACAACCCTAACTTCTCCCTACCCTGTTAATAATATCCTTAGTCCAGTCCAACACCTCTGCTGACATGGGAATATCACTGGGTTCGCCTGTTGTAGTTGCTTCTTCTTGGCGGATCTCCGAGCCTGCGCACAACAAGCCCTTGAAATTCCTGACGTGGCTTGGAGAGGAGTAATGTCCAACGTCTCATACCTTGCCCTCCTGCCCCTACTCGACCCTACTGGTTTGTTGTTGTTGTTGTAATTCACTGGACTTTCAAGTATCAATAACTCCCGCTGCCCTCTGATGGCTCATCTTGAAGACGGATTGTGGATAAACTTTCCCCTCTGCAATATGTGATGGAATAGAGAAACCGCATCGTCGTCCCTTGCTTGGAAAGACAACCCCAACTTCCTCCCTACCCCGTTAATAATATCCTTAGTCCAGTCCAACACCTCTGCTGACATGGGAATATCACACTGGGTTCGCCTGCTGTAGTTGCTTCTTCTTTGCAGATGTCCGATATTGTGCACAATAGGCCCTCAAAATTCCCGACGTGGCTTGGTGAGGAGTAATGTCCAACGTCTCATCCATCTCGTCCCTTCGCTCTTCTTCACCTCCTACCGTGAGAGTCACGGCCACCGCACTAGGGCTTCTCTCGAAAGAAGAGCCCGAGACCATAGTGACATCGCCTATGAGGCATCTAGAGGAACCGGATTAATTCACTAAATTTTCAAGTCTCATAACTCTCGCTGCCCTCTGATGGCTCGTTTTGAAGACCGATTGTGGATAATCTTTCCCCTCTGCTCTATGTGATGGAATATAGCAACTGCATTGTCGCCCACTGCTTGGAAAGACAACCCCAACTTCCTTCCTACCCTGTTAATAATATCCTTGGTCCAATCCAACACCTCTGTTGACATGGGAATATCACTGGGTTTGCCTACCGTAGTTGCTTCTTCTTGGCAGATCTCCGATCCTGTGCACAACAGGCCCTCGAAATTCTCGACGTGGCTTGGAGAGGAGTAACGTCCTACGTCTCATCCATCTCGTCCCTTTGCTCTTCTTCACCTCCCACCACGAGAGTCGGGGCCACCGCACTAGGGCTTCTCTCGAAAGAAGAGTCCGAGACCATAGTGACATCACCTGTGAGGTAGCTAGAGGAACCGGATGCACCCCCCCCCCCCCCCTGCGCGAGAGTCAGGGCCTTTGCTCTTCTTCACCTCCCACCGCGAGAGTTAGGGCCATCGCACTACGGCTTCTCTCGAAAGAAGAGTCCGAGCCCATAGTGACATCACCTGTGAGGCAGCTAGAGGAACCGGATCCTCCCCCCCTATCTCACACACCCCCCAATGAAGGTGATTCTTGGCCCAATGAAAGAGGAATTTAACACATAAGTCTTCTAAGGAGAAAGGTAACAAATTTCCCTCACTTTGCACTTTGGCTTTGGAGGTCGTTGGATTCGAGTGCCTTAAAGATCTATATGCGTACTTTGGCCCAATTGTAAAGAATTGCAAAAAATGGGGCATGTGATGGCTATCTATTGCATTATGGGTTCCTCTTCAAGGGAGTCCAACTATGTGTTCCGGATTGTTCACTTCGATAGGCTATTATTATGGAGCTTAGCAGTGGGCTTAGCGGTCACTTTGGGACTTTGGGTGTGATGGATGAGACATGACTCGGTACATGAAGAGACGTGGAATTTGCCAAGCTTCGAAGGGGCATGCACAAAACACGAGACTTTACAGGCCATTTCTGATTCCTATGCCTCCTTGTGTTGATATTAGCAAGGACTTTGTGTTGGGGCCTCCTAGAACCCAACAAGGTATGGATTCTATTTTTGTCGTCGCGGATCGTTTCTCAAAGATGGCTCATTTTATTGCTTGCAAGAAGATTATGGATGTTACCCATGTTGCTAAATTGTTCTTCAAAGAGGTTGTTCACTTGCATGGCGTACCGAAGTCCATCACCTTGTACCGAGACGCAAAAATTTTAAGTAATTTTTGGAGGATGTTGTGAAAGAGGATAGGCATTACTTTGTGATATAGTAGTGCATATCATCCCCCAAAGGGATGGCCAAACTGAGGTAGTAAATAGAAGCCTTGGAAACTTCTTGAGAAGCATTGTAGGGAACAAAACAAGACGATGGGACTTGGTTTTAGCACAAGCAACATTCACATTCAATAGCTCAACATTCTAATGGGAAAACCCTTTCAAGGTTATTCATGGAAGGATCCCCAATCATGTGCTAGACTTAGCCCATTTACTGATTGAGGGGGGGTCAAGCAAGGAAGTGAAGGACATGGGGACGAACATGCATGACATCCACGAACAAGTGCGGAAGAGTTTGGAAGAAAACTATAAAAAAAAGATATACAAAGAAGATGCCAACACACATAAGCATTTCAAGGTGTTTGCGGAAGGCGATTTGTTTATGGTGTACTTGCGCAAGGAACGATTTCCGACCACACCTACAACAAGTTGAAGCCAAAGAAAGTTGACCCGTGTCGAGTGTTGAAGAAAATCAATGACAACGCATATCGGATCGAGCTCCCGGAAGGCTTAAACATCTTGCCTATTTTTAACATGGTGGACCTTTTTGAATTTCACGAAATGCTGATGAAGCGAATAGGGGTAACTAGGTAATTTTCATAGTGCTTTGGTTGGGCCTTCTATAAAAGGGGGGGGTTCTAGAGGAAGTAGGGGACTTTTTGGCATTTTACTTCCATTTTTAAGAGGGCTCTTGTCTAGAGAGTGAGGTTGGAGGAAAACTTATACCCATTCACCATAGTGAAATCTGTCATTTCTCTGCTTCTTCCATGATCTTCTTGTATTTCTATCCCCTCAACTCCATTTGCATTAAAGTCCCCACGGAGAAAGTCATTCTTGACATCAAGTTGATGGAGAAGCCATGATAAATTGGCAGTCGGGGTGAGTAACACGTGCAGAGAATGAAGTTTCAGAACAAGAGCAAAAGTCCCATGGAAGTCCACCCCCTGAGTCTGAGTAAAACCTTTGGCCACAAGATAAGCTTTGTACGGCTCAACATATCCGTTTGGTTTATGTTTGATAGTGAAGACCCCATTTACATCTAGTTGCCTTTTTCCAATGAGGCAACTTAACAATATCCCATATTTGATTTTTTTTTCCGCAAGGCATGCCTCTCCTCTAATATGGCATGTTTCCACTAAGGTAGTTGAAAGCGTGACGAACGCTCGAAGGAACTGTGACAAAAGAGATAGGAAAGAATCCATATGAAAGTGAAAGAGAATTGTATGGAATGAAGTTGGCAAGGGAATATGCAGTACATGAACACTTTTCTGCGTGCAAAGCAATGCGACAATAAAAAAGGATTGGGTAAAGAAGTAATACCTAAGTCTAGATCAGTTGAGTGGAGAGGGGCCATGGTGGGAAAGCCATTACATTGTTTATTCCTTTAAACATATGCTTTAAGGCCACCAATCTGTTGAGTAGGAAGAGACTAATAAGATGGAGAGAGAGTTGAAGATTCAATACTAGATATGGAGAGGAACAATCAAATAC
Organism: Magnolia sinica; assembly: GCF_029962835.1. Lineage (NCBI taxonomy): Eukaryota > Viridiplantae > Streptophyta > Magnoliopsida > Magnoliales > Magnoliaceae > Magnolia > Magnolia sinica. The sequence goes on from NC_080575.1 coordinate 94,256,885, forward strand.
AGGAAGAGGTAAACAATAAGGCATTGGAGACTCCTCCTAATGAGGGGAATTGAGAGACTTATGTGGAGAGGAGTAATACGGAATATCTTCAAAGGTCACATCCATCGAGACAAACCGTTTTACAATGATGCCAGGGGCATAACATTTGTATCCTTTTTTTACAATAATAACCTAAAAAGATACATTTAATAGCTTTGGCATTTAATTTGTCTCAATGGATGCTAGGAACATGAACAAAGCACACACAGGCAAACACCTTAGGGTGAATAGGAAATAAGGGTTGCTTGGATGGCGCTTAACACAAGATCAGCCTGTAAATTTTTTGGAACATTCTTTTGAAGAAGAAGAGCCCAGGCTACTTCAAGAAGATGTCTATTCTCTCTCAACCACTCTATTTTGCTTGGGAGTATAAAGACATGTGGCATGAGATTTTACACCATTTCCCAAGCAAGTAGTTTTGAAAGGCAGTTGAGATATATTCACCACCATGATCAGAACACTAGATTTTTGAATTGGTTGGTAATCATCTTATGGAATTCGAAAGATGGAGAAAACTTCATCTTTGGATTTCATAAAATAGACCCAAGTAGCTCAAGTACAATCAGTCATTTATGAAAGAAACACAATATGTATAACCAAACACAGAAGGCACTGGAGAAGAGTCCCAAACATTAGTGTATAAGAGCGAAAGGGACATCACACTTTGCAATAGAGGACTAGCTAGATGATCGGCAATGTTTTTATCAATTGACATATCTTACAGAATAATTCATTCACACTTCTAGATATAAACAAAATAGGGAGTAACAACTTGAGACTACAAATCGGTATATGACCAAGATGGCACGATGCCAATACAAAAGCCAATCTGTAGCTAACTAGGATGAAACTGAGGTCTAAAGAGATAATCCAACATCATCCGAAGGTCGAAAAAGATAAAGTTCATCTTGCTCACGATCCACCCCAATCCTCTGGATAGTCGTCAGCTCTTAAAAAACACAGTGAGAATGAAAAAAGATTGCACAACAGTTAAAAAATCAAATAAGACAACTAACAGAAAATAAGTCGCAAGATAATTTGGGGACATGGAAAACATAAGACAAGTGAAAGATGGTGACACATTGATGGTTCCGACCCCTTTAACATGAGTATAAGAGCCATCCGCAAATTTTACATAACTGTCAGATGAAGATAATGACAAGCGTGAAACAGTGAAGTCATACTAGTTATATGATCTAAAGCTCTGGAATCAATGACTGAGGACAGACTGACAGTGGAAGTGAAGACTAAATGCGCAGAAACTAATGTACCTGATGGATTTGACATTGCTGAGAGGAAGAGGTTCAAGGAGGGCCAGATGACGATGCAAGTCAGCAATTTCATTAGAAGGCAACTGCCCACTAGGAGATCTTAAACTCTGGAATTTATCACAAATATTGTCAAATGAGTAAGTTGTAGCCACAAGTGCCTTGCACGGTGGTCAATACACCAGATTCCAACTTGTATCTCTAATGTGCCTGAGATGTCCACAATGAGTACAAACTAACTTGTCAAGCTCATTGCTTGATAAATTGCTTAGACCCCTTCTAAGATCAATACAACCACGATCCATAACCCCATAACTACGATGAGACTGACCATGACTTACACCATGACCAGAATCACCCTGCCCCAAACCATAACCCCCAGATCCAAAACAATCACGGGCCAAGCGTGGCACCATCTACCAATACTTGAACTAAGCAGGGAAATCTTGATCATGAGAACTAAGCGTAGTATCTATCATAAATTTTCTGCAACTTTCTTCTTGTTGAAGTAAAGAGATGGCAGTCTCAAGTGAAGGTTGAGGTTCCTAACTGAGAATTTGGGCCCGAATGGTTTTGTATTCTGAATTAAGCCTGCAAAAAGATCAAAAATATGTTGCTCCTCGATCACAACTCGTCACTCCTGAGCACAACATGAACGGATTGGTCTATAGTGACCCAACTCCAACTACGAACCACCAAGTGTTGTATAATAATCTCCCAAAAATCTCTGCCCCTGACAAATATTAGCAATCTTTCAGATCTCTGCCCCTGACAAATGTTAGCAATCTTTCGGATTAACTGAAAAACCTGAGCTACATTTTTCTTCTAAGAATAGGCTGCCGCAATAGAATCCCACATTTTTTAACAGTTTAACTGTACCCAAAAGTATCACCAATTTCAACATTCATTGAGTGCGACAACCATCCGATATTTATCATATTATCGGCTTCCCAATCCACATAAGAAGGATTTGACTTCTCAGGTGCTGGAATAGTCCCATCTATCACATTATTGGCTTCCCAATCCACATAAGATGGATTTGACTTCTTAGGCGCTAGAATAGTCCCATCTATGTATCCCAATTTTTTCGACCACCAATAAACATAAGGTCTGATTAGGATGATGACTAATAATTCGAACCATCAATCTAATGTGGGTAATTTTTCAACCTGGATTGTCACTTACCAAGTACACTAACCCCCATTTGAATGTGAAGATATGCCTTCCATTTTGCCAAAAAAATCACTCCAAGCTGCTAAAGACCACCCAAGCACACTCTCAACTACATACACACTACTACCCACTACTCCAAACTACCCGGAACCACTCAAGGCTGACCACAACAACACATGTACAAGTGCAGCAACTATCTTAACACACATCTAAGCCCCATTTGAGGAAATGGCATCAGAAACAGTAAGAAAATACCTAAGACAGGGTTGTACAACCATTTTTCCTCACAAAATACCTCATAACTTCCTCAAATCTCACCTAATCAATGTGATACTTGTTCTAATAGATGGGAAACCCCAAACCTCAGCAAACCCCAATGAAAAACCAATACAAGAAAATTTGTGGAGAGAAAAACAGGAATCGGCAGTCTTTCCAGACTTCTTCTGTTTTGGCTAGAACTCCAAAAACTTACCAAGAAATCTCATAAAAATCACAATAGATCTTCTAAGGTCATGCTTTTCCAGATCTCATACTTTTCTACCACCATGGGGCCATTCGATCATACACCACTAACGCCACCCATACAGACAATGACAAAAATTATGAGCCCCACCAAAAAGATCTTCAATCAGCACAGGAATCCCTCTCTGATACCAAGTAGAAAGAGTAGAAAGAAGAAAGAGAGATAAGAGAGATGGAGAGTGAGACTGACAAACAAGAGGAAAAAGAACATTTGTGTTAGTCCCTATTGACTAACTTTTGTGTGTGTGTGTGTGGACATGAGAAAAACATATACTGCTCAATACAACAATAAAATACGCATGCACACACATTCACATTCCCTACACTAACAAGATAAGAACCATTGTTACCTTCAATCCTTCAGCCATACCGGGACCACGGAATGATTTTGACGATGTGCGGTTAGCTTTGTCAAAGCTTGACTTGAAAACCAGCGGCAACCCAACTCTGGAAAAAGTGGAGTTTAAAATATCTACATTAGCAACCTGACATATAATACCCCAATATTTTTATACTACATTTCTTCACCTAAGCACGAGCATTGCTAGCCAGACACATACTTGGTGGTGATACTCTTTATATGTTTGGCCATCCGTAGAATATGCTCCTCAGATTCAATAACATTGGGGCCTGCTAATACGAAAAAAGGTTCTGCAGCCTGCTCAGAATTGGTGTAAGCAAAAAAGCATACATGTCAATATTACATGCAAACATCGTCACCCACTTCTTTATAAGGGACCTACTAAAGATATAAAGGTGGTTTACTGACTATTTTTTAAGTGTAATTGCATCACAGAAACATGATCTTAAAAAGGAACATATAGATAAAAAGCACAAATGGCAAATCAAATGATTAAGGTTTTCAGTGATAATCATGACATGCAAGATGAACTGTAATGTTTGCAAAATGTTTCCAGCTGCCAATGACTGCAACAAGAACAACAGGTTAAAATCCATTGTACAAGCGGACTAATTATTATATCATGTGAATAGAGCTTTGGCATAAGCTCTATACTGAAGTGAATCGATGACAAAAACATCCTAGCCAAATGCAGCATTTAGAGCACATCGTGTCGGTGCTTTGAGGTTTTTTTAATCGTGCATGTGAAGAAGTGATGCCATCCCCCATTCCTCTCCTCAGATTTCCAGCTACTTTCACGTCCATATATACTGGCAGCATCAAATTGTGTTGAAACATTACCAATACTGATACCGGATGCTTCATGGATATTCGTAAGATAGGGGGTTGAAACGTATCCTGTTGTATTACTATCATTAAATTCCCAGTAATTTGTCCTGGTATTAAAGTATCATGGATACTTGCATCTGTAGGTCATAGATTTAAGGAAATGCAGACTGTATCCCCTGCTCTTTATATCCATATCTGTATTGATGTCCTTATCAGAATGTCAAGGGTTGCTTCTACTTTCAAATAATTGTCGATGTCAATCGAAAAGTCATAATAAGAATTACACTACAAGCATTCCTTTTCTCGAAAAGCTAAGCAGTAATTATAAAAGACCTGAACTGTACTTCTCCCCTTTTATCGCCTCTTATTGGCTGAATGTCAAGGGTTGCTTCTACTTTCAAATAATTGTAGATGTCAATCGAAAAGTCGTAATAGGAATTACACTACAGGCATTTCTTTTCTCAAAAAGCTCAGCAGTAATTATAAAAGACCTGAACTGTACTCTCCCCTTTTATCGCCTCTTATTGGCTGTTGAAATAGGGGGCCTACATGAAACGTGGAGGGTCCTATCACTTTCTATGTGGGTCCAAACCTTCCAATGATGGCAAGCAAAGGCTACATATTTCATGAACTCCGACCCTTTTCAGATAATTAGATATGTGATCTATAGCTGTCTAAAGAATAAAGATTTCACCTTCCCCAAGGAAAATAACAATTGAAATGGCACAAAAGCTAATTTCTTTAACATCAGCAAACAAATAGAACAAAGATGGATACCCATAAGCAAAATATAGCACAACGAAGAAGAAACAAACAAAAATGTGAAGGAATGGAACAACTCAGTGAAACATGCCAACACTAAGAAGCAAACCTTTAGCTGGTTAAACAGCACTGTCGAGGAATCCATATCTCGGTTTCACTTGCAAGCTTCAAATTCAAGTAAGGCTGCAACAGGAATCAACTACATGCTTGAGGTATATAAACCAAAAATGGGACAAATTTTCAAGCACAGAGAAAATGCCTTTTGATGGATAACATGCTAAAATGAGAAATGATGAGTTATAAAGAAATTGTGTCAGCTACATCAAAAGAAAGAAAACTATAAGAAAGAGAAACAAACACAAGCCTTTGGCTTTCAACTTCTCAATGCTTGCAGCAATCACCATGAAAGTTACTAGTACGTACATCACTAAAGATGAAACAAACAAGTGTTAGCACTTAGCAGGTAAAACATCATTTTTTGCTCAACTCCTCATAGTTGTAACCATTATTCATTAGAACAATACAAGCTTTCCCATTAATTTTCTTGGTTTTCAATAGAGTTCTCTTACATTCTCACTAAGTTCTTAGGTGGAAGGTTTTAAATCGATTTATCAGATATCGAATACATTTCCCCTATAGTGGGCTATTTGGGGCTGATACGGGTACATACGGCTGTATAATTCATGGGTGATACCAGTACATATCAGGCAATGTGTATTGGTTTCAGATGATATTTTAAACCTTGTTGGGGTGTTGTGCTAGTGCCACATGGGCAGTTGTGCTAAAGAGTTAGCAAGTCCAACACGGTCTGCCATCTCTGATGAGGCCACCGTATGAATGTTTTGAGTCCCTAAAAGGGCCCCACCTCTATGGTAGCTGTGCTGAACAGTAAAACATCAATTTTACTTGGCTAAGCATCAAATTATATAAACAATAAGTAAAATACATCTCCCTCCTTTGGATTCAATCAGAATTCTGACAAAAATTGAGATTAGAAATGCAGTTTGCAATGAAATTCAACAGTGAGAAGAAAAGCAGCTTTAGTGTTTGATCATTTGTAACTCACAACCACAACAATAAAGCAGGACAGATCATCTGAAGGAATTCAAGTTGAGAAATGCTACAACTGAACTTGACAAGTAGGCTTTTTCAGCGCTGCGCATCTGTGCAAGATCCAAGTCGCTCATCAGATCACACCCACCTTCTCCTGAAAAATCACCCCAGTCTGATATCAGTTGGGCCAATGAACGGATGCTTAAGGCAAACTGACCCACGGTCCAAGTTAATGTATACGCGTATCCCATACGACAATCAGACAGACCCCATTTCCAAGGCAGCATCTGCTTGGTAGGATCCGCCCGATGAACAGCTTGGATCTCCCACATGTGCGCCACATTGCCACGTGTCTGAGTCAAGTGCCCAAGAAGGAAATAAAAAAAAGCCTACTCGCTTGAGTTCGCTGAGAATGTAAAATTGTTTTCTTTTTCTTCATCAGTTTCGGGAATTTGATTATCTTTAGAAAGACTGGAGTTGTAGTATAGAAATGCAGTTCGTTTCGATCGTGATTTCGGAGAATTACATCAGATCTACTGCCGATTCCAAACGGAAATGAGCTGGAAAACGTACCTCTGTTCTTTTCGGATAGTTGCGGAGGATTCTTGCGGAGGATCCACTTTCATAAATCAAAGAAACGAGGATGTTTCCGCGGCCGAGTACAAACGTGGCTAGTAAACGGAAACGGATTGGCTACTCCGTTTGTTTTTCCGACGGAAGAGCTAAATGGGACGCGGATTTCCTGCGAAAGCCTTTCGCAGGAAGTTCCTGCGCTGGGAACCCAGGTGGGGCCCACTGTGATGTTTGTGAGAAATCTTCTCCGTCCATCCGTTTTGTGAGTATATTTTAGTACATGAGATCAAAAATGAACCGTATCCAATACTCAAGTGGGCCGAAAACAGGATAATTGAACGTCCACAGTTGAAATATTCGTGGGCCAAAAGAAGTTTTGAATCCTGCTAATATTTATGTTTTCAGTTCATCCCAGTAGGAATGACGTTATTAACGGTATGGATGGCATGTAAACATCACTTTCTACCCCAGAAAGTTTTCAACGGTAGGAATTTCCCTAACCACCTTTTCCTTTAGTACGGCTCACTTGAGTCTTGGATCCTGAAAATTTTTTTTCCACTCTCCTAAAATGAACTCACAAAACTGATGGACGGAGTGGATTCCTGACAGACATCACGGTGGGCCCCAACTAAGTTTACAGCGCAGGAACTTCCTGCGGAAGGCTTTCGCAGGAAATCCGCGTCCAGCTAAATGCTCTCAAGTGGACGCGGATTTCCCCCGGAAGCCTTTCGCAGGAAGTTCCTGCGCTGGAAACTTAGGTAGGGCCTAATGAGATGTTTGTGAGAAATTCACTTCGTCCATCCGTTTTTTGAGATCATTTAAGTACTTAATACCAAAATTGACCAGTACCCAAGACTCAAGTGGGCCGCACTAAAGTAAAATGTGTGTAGGGAAATTACTGCCGTTGGAATGTTCCTGGCATCGACAGTGGATGGGCTGGTGTACAACACCTCAAACCTGGCTGGTGCGGGTACGTCACCAAGTTATGTGGATCCCATCAAACGGGAAGCGGATTGGCTGGTGAACCACACGCCAACTATATAGCTGGTGTAGGTACGTGTCGGGCGGAGATGAGCGCGGACGCCCTTCGAGCTAAGGAGATCAAAGTTACATGTCCGCAGGATGATGTATTTATTATATCCACACTTTTTATCGTCTTTTAGAGTTCATTCCAGGGTACTATCTAAAAATGAATAATATTCAAAGATCAAATGAATCACAACACCGCAAATAGCAGGGGAGATAATGATTTTCACCCTAAGGCCCACGGTAACGTTTAGTCTCCATCCAATCTATTTATAAGGTCATATAAACCTAGACTAAGAGAAAAAACAAATTTTATATTAATCCAAAACTTCTGTGAATCCCAAAAGGGTTCCAATGGTAGACATTCAATCTCCCACTACTTTTTTCAGAGTGGTTCACTTGATTGTTACATCTGTCTTAGTTTTTGTGTCAGGCCTTATGACGAGCTCACAAAATGGACGGTTTAGATATAACACATACCTCTTGATAGGATTCACAGAATTTACTGACATCAATACACCTGCTATATAGCAGCGTGTGGTACACCAGCGGATACACTTCCCATCCAAACTGTCTCTCCATTTTACCTTGTCGGGATAGTTATGCCGAAAATTAAGAAAGATAGAATTTCAATGGTTATGCCGAAAAGTAAAAGATAGAATTTCAAAAGCAGTGGGATTGAACGTCCATATAACCTTACCATATTTGTCCATTTTCTAAATCTGTGTGACTTTACGAACGGATCGGAGGAAAATAATCATTAACGTGGGCCTATAGATGTTTTAATTGTGAAAATCATTATTCCACTGTTATTTGTGGGATGACACGCTTGTGCATTATTCTTGAGCTCATGCTTTAAAATGATCCCCCAAATAGATGAACAGTGTGGATATAATAAATACGTGTCTGCGCTGGTCTTCGCAGGACACCTTCAAGATGACTCAAATCTTAAATGAACCACATTGCAGGAAACCGTCCATGTTTGAATCTCACCGTTAAAAACTTTATGGATTCCACCTATATGTATATTTTTCATCGAACCTGTTGATAAGGTCAAAAATGACCTAGATGACAAGACAACACAAATATCATCTTAATCCAAAGTTTTGGTCGCTCACGGAAAGTTTTTAATGGTCAATCACTGTTGCTTCGGGTACTATGGTATGCGTGTAATTTGGATTTACTTCATTTTTCCGGTACTATGGTATGCGTGTAATTGGGATTTAGTTCATTTTTTAGATCATACCCTAAAACGAGCTTTCTATACAGATGAACAACATGGATGTAGTCAAATACATCACAGCGGGCCCCATAGTCAGAGGTCCCACCCACCTAGGTGGATCCGGAGTCTCACCTAATCTGTTCCCATCACTGATATCTACCTGTGGGACCATCCACCCCATTTTAATCATCAATGTCTGCGTTAAATCACCACTGTTTCCAGTGTTCCACCTGAGATTTGCATCTACTTAAGTTTTGGTATCTCATCCTAAAATGGGCTGGAAAAATGGATGAACCGTATGGATATACAACATATTCATCAAGGTGGGCCCACGCTGTCAGGGTAAGGGTAACACCTAATATGCTCCCGGGCAGCCAACCTGAAAATAAATGGCCTCCGTGAAAAAAAAAAACAAAAACATAAAAAAAAAATTTAAAAATTAAAAATTAAAAAAAAACAAAAAAATACAGCAGGGCAATCTACCTCGTCATTGGGGTGTGCTCCTAAAAAAGCCTTGCGGACTCTACCATGTTGTATATGTTCTATCCACAATGTCCATCCATTTTTTCAGCTCATTTTAGGACACGAGTCAAAAAATGAGGCAGATCCAAGTATCAAGTGGACCACACCACGGGATATGTGGTGATTGAATGCCATTACAAACTTCTCAGAGCCCACCATAATGTTATTTACCATCCAAACTTGTTTATTAGGTCACACAGAGTTTGCTGAAGAGAAAAAACACAAATATGGTCTTGATCCAAAACTTTTGTAGTCCTAGATAAGCTTTTAATGAGTTCATCAAACTTATGAGGTCTCGTCCTGATCTATCCCAATATAGAGAGTTGAGATTGCCTTACGTCAGAGGTAAGTGTTCATCGTCCACAAGGTGAATCACACGTGATTACACATGTGAATGGAGAAAGAAGAATGGTGGAGATGGAGTAGATCTCTCTCTCTCTCTCTCTCTCTCTCTCTCTCAACACTCTCTCTCTCTCTCTCTCTCTCTCTCTCTCTCTCTCAAAGTACTCTCTTTATTTTCCCTCTTCCTTTCCACGTGAGCGTCCATGGATCTTTTTAGGTCTTTTTCTCTTTTAGTATGTGATAATATATATAAGGAGGGATTAGGGTTTCATGAGTGCATCCAGTATGGTGTTCTACCACTCCACGAACTTTGGTGTAACCTACTACGAGAGAAGTGTATTGATTTGCCTCATTTATACATGTACACGTGATCTAATCTTCTCGCTATCATGATCACTGATCAAAGATTTATATCCCCATGTTCATCAAATGGTGGACAAATTAATCTAAATCACCGGGTTATTATTAAGCGGTATCGATACAATTGTAATAGTTAAAAAAAATTAAACAATCAAAAACCTTTGGAAAGCTAACCAAAGCATTCAGAGTGCTCAGCCAGAGAAAGAAAAAAAAAATCAATTGATGAGTCCTTAATCTCACAGATCTTGGCACATAAGAGTCCTTAGGTAAACCCAGCGGGTTCCTTGCTGGCTCATGTGATAATCAACAATTTCTAATGGAAGTACCCAGTCACATCCACTTGCAATGGATTTTAGGTAATCTCATACAATTAGCCAAAGCCTACCAACTAAGGTTGTGACATTCACGCGTTCTCAAGTTTAAGCATTAATCAATTCTATACAACATCAAGTCGTGATCTTCATGATCATTTAGTTCGGCCTAGAGGGTCCTTAAACCAATAACTTAAACTTGATCAACCAATGTGAGTGCCCTAGAGGTTTGACATTGGATATTGTGTCCATGACACACACTTCTATTTGGGATAAGGGCAAAGACACACCAACACCAAGTCAACTCCTTGATAGTGGAGACCGTCAATCCTAACCTAAGTTACCTCACACAAGATGACCACGCATCTTGTAATAGAATGTCCATAGGTGTATCCTATATACCTGTGCCAGTCATAGTTTACACTGGGTGCAAAGATCCATAGACCAAAGCGCTTTTGGTCGATGACCATTTGTCCAATCTATAGTTTCCAAGATTTTGATATGGGATAAATGTAAGCAAGGGTGACACTAAATACTAAAGAATAACACGTCCCATAGGACTATGGGCATCATGATCTATGACCAGGATGAGTCATGTCCCATTCACATGGTTAGTGGATTATGGCTTACATTGTTTTTTCAAGGCATGCACTTATGAATGCTGGTTCTTGTGAGATTATGAGTATCATTGGCGCTCACGCATCTCTATCTGATTGTTTGTGGTTACACGTGCAGGGGATGAGCATATAATATAGTAATAAATATAGGACTAGGTACACTCGAATTTATGATGTGACAAGATCCAAATTTGTGACAAATCATATAGCATATTTCTAAAGAGCATGTAGAATGCAATGCATGAGAACTAGGCTACCACGAGTTGTTCGATGAGATAGGATTCAAAATTCTGGCAAGTCACATAGCTTAGACCCAATGGAAGCTAGCGAAGAGGGGTTGAAGATGGATTAATGATGTCATGAATGCTGCTTGCATCATGTGCACCCCACTTGCTTCCTTGGCATGGGACCCAAGGGAAATAATTTATTTTTCTTAGTTGTGCAATATATCTACCAAGGTTAACAGAATAGCTCGTTTGAGTATCTTTGAGCACACAATGAGTTGCCACTAGCCATAAAAAGGCCTTGGAATCCATGGTTGACCATAGAATTGCCTAGAGAGCAATCAATCTGAAGAAATATTGACTTGAGTAGCTCTTGAGTTGATACGCATTGTGGATTATGGACAAGGGTCCCAATTACAAAAACGGAAGGGGTTGTACACCCTTTTTCACCCGTACATTGCACAGTCTCTACTTTATCTGGCTATATGCATTTTAAATGAGATTTGAGAAACTTCTAACAAGATACTAAAATCAATAGTATAATACTAGCCCAATAAGTCCTAAATAAATAAGAAAATAAACCAAAGGCAAAAGAAAATAAAGCAAGACAAAACCATGAGTAGAAGTGATACTGAATTTTCAGTTAACTCCTTAAAATCATGTTTTATGATACAGAGGATGCCCTAGAGAGGCAACTGTATAATACGCTTTACATGACATTGGAGTAGAGCCTACTAATAGAAGTATGCAAAAACAAAAGAAGAAAAACATAATAAAAAGGTGAGGGAAAGCAAGGGTCTTATATATGTAGGAAATATGCATAATGAGATAAGAATTGATCCGAGATGTGAGAGAAAAATAAGAGAAATCAAATACCCTTTTTGTTTGCAAAAGACGTAGTCGGATGTCCCAAGTTTTGACTCTACTCAGTAACTTTGGCTATATATTGGCTTTTGACTTCTCAAATGAAAGAGATTGAGAAAGAAGAAAGTCAGGGGGCAATTCCTGACGGATAGTGGAAGAAACAATTTGAAATGATTTGAAGAAAGAAAGAAAGAAAAAAAGAAAGAAAGCAGGTTGTAGGATTCTACTGAGCCTTTTGGCTCTTTCCTTTGTTGTTGAAGGGTCAGAGTGGTTTTCTCCGCCACTGACTCTCTATCCCTCACTCCTTTTTTTTTCCCCTCTATGCTTTCTCCTCCTGTCTGCTTTCTCTTAAGCTTCTCTTCCTTCGTTCTTTCAAGTGTAAGGATGCCTTTAAATAGGCATAATAGAGTGTTATAGTGGTAACACATAAGTGTCTAAAGCCAGGTTCGATTTTGCCAAACCTTAAATCGAACATTGCTGACTTGGCATAGAGCGAGGGTCGAACAAACCGATGCGTAGTTGTTAGGCAGTGTGGTTGTGACTGGTCTGGCGCATCATATGACCAAAACCGGCCATAGAGTGGATGGTTTTGATCAAAACCGACCATCCAATGGTGGGTTTCAAGTTTTCAAGCAAAACCAATCATATAATGCCTGGCTTTGATCATGAGCTCACCTACTCTGTCCACTATACTCTGAGTGGGGTTGAAGTGAGGTCAATAGTCAAGATTGGCCTTGTCTCAACAGTGGGGTGTCTACTAGGGTTAGGGGTGTACATCAAGTCGAACTGAGTCGAGTTGGCCTCAGCTCAACTCGGCTTAGCCACTAGCCGACCTTAGCTCAAACTTGGCTCGGCTCGATCCTCGAGCCTGACTGGCCAGCTCGGCTCGGTTCGGTGAGCAGCTCGGGCCAGTTCGAGCCAAGATCGAGCTGAGTTCACCATTGCAACATTTTCACAGACACCCGGACTGCACCTTCAAAATCTCACTGTATTTGAGACAGCAACAATGGTTTTACAGGTATTTTATCAAACACCTTCTAAGCAACATAAAAATCAAGAAAAAAGGGTGTTGGTTACATATACGTACCTTTGTTGCCACCAGCCACACTTCGTTGGGTCATTTCATTAAACACTTGGTGAGCAACATCAATATCAAAGTAACCGAGTCACCGAACTGGTTCGATTCGAGTTGAGTCGAGTTGGGGCTAGCCTGAACTTGGCTCAAACTCATTTTCGAGCTCAAAAAAATCAGCTCGACTCAGCTCGAACTCAACTTCGAACTGAGTTGAATCGGTTCGTGTACACCTTTAACTAGGGTTGTACATCGAGTCGAGTCAAGTCGAGGTGAGCCAAGCTTGGCCTGACTCGTTCGTACTCTCCTTAAGCTTGAGCTTATCATTGGAACTTGGCTTGACTCATCCTTGCTCCCCTTTAGCTCAAGCTCGTCCCTCGAGCTTACCATTTAAACTCCCAGCCCAATCCGACCCCTAAAACTTTCGATTTGCAAATCATATATTCAAAACTAAAAATCTCAATTTTAAGATTTAGAGTTTTTCTATTTTTAACAATTATACACACACACACACACACACACACACACACACACACACACAATCAAATATTAGTTTTATATATACCTTGATGTTGAGAGAGCAAGAAAAAGAGCTCGAGTGGGCGCGGCGGGACACATGCGCACCTTTGCACATGTGTCATGGGCATCTAATCCGAACGGTCCATGTGATGCGGCATCCTATGAAACTGCAAGGGAGAAATTCTCACCCTGATCTAAAATTCTGGTGGGCCATAGCAAAGAGAGATGCAAATCAACGGAGGAAACTATTTTTGTTGTTCATGGGCCACCAAAGTTTTGGATCAAAGTAAAAGTTCGGCCTTAGGGGTTTCATGAGGTGCTACTTCACATGGACCATTTAGATTTTGGAGTCATATCATGTATGATGAGTTCTCAAAAAGTTCGCACGAGTTCCATATAAACGGGTGCGCAGCTAAGTACTTAAATATGTGTGTGTGTGTGTGTGCACGTGCGTGTGTGTGTATACCCGCATAGCACACATGTCATGAGTGTCTAATCTGAATGGTCCATGTGATGTGGAATCCCATGAAACCCCAAGGGACAAATTTTCGCCCATATCTAAAATTCTGGTGGGCCATAACAAAGACAAATGCAAATCAATGGAGGAAACTGTTTTTATTTTTCATGGCCCACCAAAGTTTTGGATCAAAGTAAAAATTAGCCCTTGGGGGGTTTCATGAGGTGCTGCTTCATGTGGATTATACAAATTTTGGAGTCACATCACATATGATGATTTCTCAAAAAAGTTCACACGAGTTCCGTGCGCACCACGAACTTATATATATATATATATATATATATATATATATATATATGATAAATTTTTGACTGTACGACCAATTTATGGCCCATTCCCCTTACTAAGCCCACTTATTTTTAACTCCCAAGAATAAGCCCCAGCTGTACAGACACTTTTCATAGGTCGAAAGTGCCCCTGCTTTTCCTTCCGAAAGCAAATCGACTAGTGCTCAATGACGAAGCTGACGCTCCTCGAACTCCGAGTTGTATGAACGGTTCAAAAGAGATCAAAGTTACATGGGCCCCACAGTTATGTATTTATTATATCCACAACGTTCATACATATTTCGAGATCATTTCGGAGCATTATTAAAAAAAATAAAATCATATCCAAAGATCAACTGGACCACGTAACAAAGAGCAGCGGAAAGTTGATTTTCACCGTTAAAAATTTTGTAGGGCCCACCATAACATTTATTTTCCATCCAATCTATTCATAAGGTCACAAAGACTTGGATGAAGAGGAAAAACAAATTTAATAATGATCCAAAACTTCTATGACCCCTAAAAGGGTTTCAATGGTAGACGTTCAATCCTCCACTGCCTTTTACAGTGTGGTCCACTTGATAGCTAGATCTTTCTTATTTTTCGTCTTAAGCCTTAACACGAGTTCACCAAATAGATGAACAATTTGGATATAACACATACCTCATAATGGGACCCACAAAAAGCGGTGGGGATTATAATAGGGAAAAAAAAAAAACAGCCAGTGAGTCGGGGTCGACTGGGTCCACCCGGTCAACCCCGAACCACTGTCCCACTAACCCGGTCGATCGAGTCCACCAGGCTGACCGGGCTTGGGCCGATTGCAAGAGGGTGGACATCTATTTGGGGTCGACCATGAAATGACCGTGAAGTGAAGGGAATTGACCATGAAATGCATGGAAATGACCATGAAAGGGAAGGGAATTGACCGTGAAATGCATGAAAATGACCATGAAGTGAAGGGGAATCGCCGTAATTGACTGTGAAATGCATGGAATTGACCGTGAAGTGAAGACCATGAAATGCATGAAAATGACCGTGAAGTGAAGGAAATTGACCATGAAATGCATGGAAATGACCGTGAAGTGACGTAGAATCGCCGGAATTGACTGTGAAATGCATGGAAATGACCGTGAAGTGAAGGGAATTGACCGTGAAATGCATGGAAATGATCGTGAAGTGAAGCAGAATCGCCGGAATTGACTGTGAAATGCATGTAAATGACCGTGAAGTGAAGCGGAATCACCCAAATTGATCTTGAAATGCATGAAAATGACCATGAAGTGAATGAAATTAACCGTGAAATGCATGGAAATGACCGTGAAGTGAAGGGAATTAACGGTGAAATGCATGGAAATGACCATGAAGTGAAGTGGAATCACTAGAATTGACCATGAAATGCATGAAAATGACCGTGAAGTGAATGGAATTGACCGTGAAATGCATGAAAATGACCGTGAAGTGAAGGAAATTGATCGTGAAATGCATGGAAATGACCGTGAAGTGAAGCGGATCGTCAGAATTAACCGTGAAATGCATGGAAATTACTGTGAAGTGAATGGAATTGACCATGAAGTGAAGGGGAATCACCGGAATTGATCGTGAAATGCATGGAATTGACCATGAAGTGAAGGGAATTGACCGTGAAATGCATGGAATTGACCGTGAAATGAAGGGAATTGACTGTGAAATGAATGGAAATGACCGTGAAGTGAAGGGAATTGACTGTGAAATACATGGAATTGACCGTGAAGTGAAGGGGAATTGTCGGAATTGATTGTGAAATGAATGAAAATGACCTTGAAGTGAAGGGAATTGACCGTGAAATGCATGAAATTGACCGTGAAGTGAATGAGAATCATCGGAATTGACTGTGAAATGAATGGAAATGACTGTGAAGTGAAGAGAATTGACCGTGAAATGCATGGAATTGACCGTGAAGTGAAGGGAATTGACGGTGAAATGCATTGAATTGACCGTGAAGTAAAGGGAATTGACCATGAAATGCATGAAATTGACCGTGAAGTGAAGGGGAATCGCCGGAATTGATTGTGAAATGCATGGAATTGACCATGAAGTGAAGCGAATTGACCGTGAAATGCACGGATATGACCGTGAAGTGAAGGGAATTTACTGTGAAATGAATTGAATTGACTGTGAAGTGAAGGGGAATCGTCGAAATTGACCGTGAAATGCATGGAACTGACCGTGAAGTGAAGCGAAGCGAATTGACCGTGAAATGCACGGAAATGACCATGAAATGAAGGGAATTGACCGTGAAATGAATTGAATTGACCGTGAAGTGAAGGGGAATCATTGGAATTGACCATGATATGCATGGAATTGACCGTGAAGTGAAATGAATTGACCGTGAATTGCACGGAAATGACTGTGAAGTGAAGGGAATTGACCGTAAAATGAATTGAATTGACCGTGAAGTGAAGGGGAATCGCCGAAATTGATTGTGAAATGAAGGGAATTGACCGTGAAGTAATCGAAATTGACTGCGAAGTTAATGAAATTGACCACGAACTGATTGAAATTGACTGCGAAGTGAATGAAATGAATGAAATTGACTGTCAACTGATTGAAATTGATCGCGCAGTGAATGAAATGGATTTTTCACCATCGACCTAATGGAATCTTGGAAAATAACAAGGTTGGTTGGCTAAAGTAGCTTCTCCTATCCAAAATCATGTATGGTACATCAAGTAACTAATTTTGGTTTAGAAGATATTCTTGTTAAATGAATAAAGAAAGAAATTAGAAAAAAAAAAAAGAGAGAGATTTTTTTTTTTATATACTTATATATACATATTTATATAGATATTTATTAGAGAAAAATGTAGGTAGAATAAAGTTCTCCATGTGAAAAAAAAGAAAAAGTACATGGATGGCCACGACATTATGATTTTGGCAACGGTTATAATCTATAGCCATCAACTTGGTCGCTCGAATCCCAACCTAGTCAACCCAGACTCGCTGGCTTTTTTTTTTCCCGTTATAATCCCCAACGTTTCTTGTGGTCCTATTATGAGGTATGTGTTATATCCAAACCGTCCATCTTGAAACCTTTTTAGGGGTCACGAAAGTTTTGGATCATTATGAAATTTGCTTTTCCTATTCATCTTCATCAGGTCTTTGTGACAAGATGAATAGACTGGATGGAAAATAAATGTTATGGTGGGCCCTACAAAATTTTTTACGGTGAAAATCAATTTTCCTGCTGCTCTTTGAGGTGTGGTCCAATTGATCTTTGGATATGATTTTTTTTTTTTTTTTTGATAATGCTCCGAAATGATCTCGAAATATGGATGAACGTCGTGGATATAATAAATACATAACCGTGGGGCCATGTAACTTTGATATCTCTTGAACCGTTCGTACAACTCGGAGTTCGAGTAGATCAGCGATCCACTTCCGGAAGGAAAAGGAGGGGCATTTTCGACCTGAGAAATGGGGCCGTACAGCTGGGGCTTATTCTTGGGAAGCGGATTGGCTACTCCCCCTGCCACCAGCCAATGGCTGGTTGTCGGTGGTCTGTGGGCCCCACCATGATGTATGTGTTTCATCCATTCCGTCCATATATTTTTTAATATCATTTTATAGTATGATACCAAAAATAAGATATATCCAAATCTCAATTGGGCCACATTACAGAAAACAGTGTTGAATGAGCATCAACCATTAGAAACCTTTTGGGCGCCATAAAAGTTTTGGATCAAGCTGATTTTTGTTTTTTTCCCTTCATCTGGATTTGTTTGATCTAATCAACATATTAGATGTCAAATAAACAGTACATTGGGCCTTATGAGAATTTTAATTGTGGATATCCAATCAATATTTCTTTCTTGTGGTGTGGTCCACTTGAAATTTATATCCCTCTAATTTTTTGGAACAACCACTAAAATAACCTATAAAAATTGAAGAACGGAATGGATGACACATATACATCATGATGGGGTCCACAGAGCACCGACCACTAGCCACGGGGCCGGTGGCAGGGAGAGTAGCCAATCCTTTCCCTTATTCCCGGGAGCTCAAAATAAGTGGGCTTATTTTTGGGAATGGGCCATATATGGTCGTACAGTAGGAAATTTCTCTCTCTCTCTCTCTATGATCCACTTTCCTCGATTTTGGCTCGTTCTCAAATTAAGTCATGTGAAGCTCATCACCCCTTAGATCAGTGTTTAAGCCAAGCTAGAACCAAACGAACTTTTCAAACTAGCTTAGCTCGTGTACAACTCTAGTATCTACAACGCTCCAATGATAGGATCTTACATGTGCAATCACAAGAGAAAGTTGCTAATCACATGATGCTCCTTTGACTAAAAGCTAGTGGCCCAATAATAATGTTTGTGTAAAATCACCCTGTCCATAAGTGGATCACTGCTGCATTACTACATTTTGATTCAGCCCCAGCTAACTCTTTCATAATCGATGAAAATGCATGTGAGGACATAACTCTTTCATAATCGATAAAAATGCATGTGAGGACATAAGCCCAAAAATGAAATAGTACCAAAACTTAAGTGGACTAAAAAGATATGAAACGGTGGAGATTGAACGTCCACCGTTTCAACATTTATGGGCCACGATAAGTTTTGAATCACGCTAATATTTTTGTTCAGTTCATGGCAGTGGGAACGGTTTGGAATGCATGTAAACATCACGATGGACCCCGAGAAGGTTTCAACGGTAGGCATTTCCCTCCCCTCGTTTTCCTCCCGTGTGGCCCACTTAATTCTGGATCTGCCTCATTCATCGACACCCGTCCACTAAAATAAAATAGAAAAACTTATAGATGGGAACGGATTGGCTACTCCCCCTGCCACCGGACAATGGCTGATAGTCGGTGCTTTGTGGGCCCCACCATGATGTATGTGTTTCATCTATGCTGTCTATCTATTTTTCATTTTAGGATATGAGACCTAAAAAGAGGTATATCCCAATCTCAGGTGTACCACATTACAGGAAACATTGTTGAATGAACATCGACCATTAAAAACTTTTAAAAGTTTTGGATCAAGCTGATCTTTGTTTTTTACCCTTCATCTAGGTATGTATGACCTAATTAACAAATTAGATGTCAAATAAACAGTACAGTCCCCTTTAGGAGGGTTTTAATGGTGGATTTCAATTACTATTGTTTTCCTGTGGTGTGGTCCACCTGAGATTTATATCCCTCTCATTTTTTGGACCAAGCCCTAAAATGATCTTTAAAAATGGATTAATGGCATGGATGAAACACATACATCATGGTGGGGCCCACAGAGCACCGACCATCAACCACCAAACTAATGGCAGGGGGAGTAGCCAATCCGTTTCCCGGATAGACGGGGTGGATTTCACGCGTGCATCACGGTGGGCCTCACCTATCTTCCGACTGCCGTCGGGGGTCGCAGGCAATCCGCGTACCTCAGTCCAAGACGTTATCTTACTGAGTAAACTCAGTTGGGCCCACTGTTAATGTATGTAGTTTATCCACACCGTCCATCCATTTTTAATGATAATTTTAGGGGTTGATACAAAAATTTAAGTGAATCCAAAACTCAAGTGGACCATTAGACAGGAAACAGTGTGGAATAATGATTTGGACCGTTGAAATCTTCCTAGGGTCCAAATTAATTTTTATTTGTCATCCAACCTGTTCATAAGATCACACAAAGACATGGATGAAGAGAAACCACAAACATCAGCTTGATCCAAAACTTCCTTGGCCTCCAAAAAATTTTCAATGGTAGAGGTTCAATCAAACTGTTTCCTGTATTGTGGTCCACTTGAGATTTTAATTTGCTTCATTTTTGGGTTTTAATCTAAAATTATCTGTTAATATGGATTAACGGAGTGGATAAAAAAAATAAATAACAGTGGGCCCCACACAGTTTACTCAGTACACTAAGGGTACTGAGTTACTCAGTACGCAATTCGCTTCCCCCACAAAGGAGGAAGAAGAGGGATAATCTAAAGGAGAGAGAGAGAGAGAGAGAGAGAGAGAGGCCGAACAAGGAAGGAGAAATGGGCGGTCGAGATCGAGAGGTGTGTGAGAGCTGCGTGGAGAGCATGATCATAGAGATGGTGTCCGCCTACTCCAATCGCTTCTACTCCTCCAAGCCCGAGATCGCTGCTCGTAGAATCGAAGCCATCGGTTTCCAGGTGGGGCACCAGCTCTCCGAAAGGTATTGTAAAAACCCCAACCCTAATCCAATTCCTTCAAATCATTTCCATTTTTATTATTTATTTTTTGTTCATTCAATTTCTTGCTGTAATTATTCGATCCAACGGAAATCTTGCAATTGTAACACTGCCTGCACTGTCGATAACATCGGTTGGATCTTTTCGCTGAAATAGAAGACGCATTTTACATACTAAGAACATTGAAATCGAGATTCGATTGCGGATGAATAGATTCATCGTGGACTGTCGACTTATTTTCGAAATCGGCATGGAAAAAATGGACATTTGGGATTTGAGTTTGTATGGTAAAGGCCCCGTGTTTGTCGATCTAAACCATTTGTCAGATTGGCTCCAAAGTGGATAGACACTGTCCTAGAAACCCTCAACCTTCAATTCGAGGCCCGTGAATAGATGGTCAAAAGAAATGCAGCAATGGTCGACATTCAGAAGAGAAAGATAAAAAGATTGAATGGCTAGGATCTCCCAATCGGTGAGAAATTTTGGATGTTCTCCATCCATGGCGAGAGCCACTAGATCAGCATTCGAGCACTGAAGCATTTGCTCCATGAGTACAGCCTCAAGACCATAAGGGTACTAATATCCTTTGGGTCAAGGATCATATAATTCCTCGAATTGTAATGTAAAGATCAGAAGTGCTTTGCTTCACCTTGTAGGCCACAGCATAAATGCGTAAATAGCTTCCTCCTTTTAAAGGGTTTGGATGCATGTAAAATCCTTAGTTGTAAAGGGTTTACAAGTGGGTGTTTGGATGGGAAAATTATTCTGTAAAGTGCTTACAAGTTGTAAACACTTTATAGGTAAACTACTTACACCTTAAAAGATATTGTACATGGCAGAACACGATGGTTGATGCACATGCTTGCGGTATGGGATCCATCGTGATGTGCATAGTACTTCCCAATCCATCCATCCATCATGTGTTGATCATCAGATGGGCCACACAACAGGGAACAATTGAGATGGGATGCCCACTATTAAAAACCTTTCAAGTTGTGTGTGGGGCCCATTTGTGATGGGTACAGGACATCCAATCCACACAACATGTGTCACTTGATGCTCACCTAGAGCCTCCACCCTTTTTACATTATTTGAAGATTTTGGTGCGATTTTCCGTCCCAAGCTTTATGTGGTGTGCATTTTTTGAAAGATGATGCATTTTATTAGGGCCAAAGGCCAGGAAACAAAAAACACCAAAAAAACAAAGGAGAAAAAGGAAGGCACAAACAAATACAAGAGCAACGCATAGACCACCCAAACCCAAACAACAAATTGCCCTTCAGGGCACCCAATCCCTGATATACATCACAACCCAATTGAAAAGTCCAAAACTACAACTGCTCTTATTGCAGAAGCAATGTGAATTTCTTTCATCGCAGATGGCCCACAAAATAGCTAACAGAGCCACTCTCCATTTCCCTTTGCCTAAACACACCCCTCCACCAACATGCCACAAACAGAAAAAAGGTCCTTAATTGAACTAGGCATAATCGAGGAAACCTTTGACCAAATGAGAATGCGAGACCAAATATCCAAGGAGAAGGGGCAGTGAATAAATAAACGATCTACTAGCTCTACATCTTTCATACACAGAAAACAAATGTTAGGCAAAACCATTGCTCTTTTGTGGAGATTATTGACTGTGAGTATTCTGTTTCTCCTAGCCAACCAAGCAAATGTAACAATTTTGGGGGGAGCTCCATAAGACGAGACCAGACCACTGGTGCTTGCAATCACCTAAGACATGATTGAATACAAAGACCACACTAAGAAGGCTCCCGATTTACCAAACCACCAGGAAAAAAAAAAGAGTCTTTAACTCTAGGAAGAAAATGAATCCCTTACAATCGAGATAACAAACACACCATGTCATCACCCTAAGAATCCGATAAATTTCAGTGGCGCAGAGGAAGCCGGACGCCCCAAAAGCCGGGCCTGAGAAGCAATTGTCAATTGAAATGCCCTCCACAGGAAGGAAAAGCCGAATAGAATGAAGAATCTCCACACCAAATGTCCTTAACGATGAACTTTATACTAGCAGACACCTTGGAGGCAACTTGAACGACGACCCAATAAAGGAACGATTCCTTAATCCACCAAGCCATAGAAGAAGTGATATGTTTGGTTGCAACAATAGATTTCCATAGGTTAGATTCCTCTGTCCAAATCACAAAACCCATTTGCCTAGGAGGGCATAGTTGACGATCCCCGCCCCCGCGCCCCCCCCCCCGACCAAGGGAAACAAACCTCATTCCAACTTAACAAATGGAACTTCCTAGAATCGGCACCTCCTTGCAATAGGAAATCCCTACAGAGCTTATCAATTCTCAGAAGAATTGATTTAAGACAGCAAAAAAGAGAGATGAAGTAGATTGGGAGATTGGAGAGCGACGCCGTAATTAAAGTAATTTTGCCCCCAAGAGATAACAATTTGCTTTTTCGGGGCAAGAGTTTCTCTCCATTCTCGTAGTAACCTTGTTCCAAAGATGAGTTACATGCTTAGCAATACAAAGAGGGAGACCAAGGTAAGAAGAAGGAAGAGAGCATACTTAGCAGCCAAACAAGCTAGCCAGCCGGGAAACCTCCTCCTTGGCAAGATGGATCCCGAGAAGCTCACTCTTAGCCCAATTAACTTTTAGCCCTGAAACAACTTCAAACTAATAGACAATCATCCTCAAATTGTCCACCATGGACTCATTAGCTTCACATAAGGGCGTTATCTACAAACTAGAGATGATTGATACATGGAGGAAAATTATCAACCTCAAAGCCATGGATGAGACCCATAGATTGAGCCCTAGATAGCATACTGCTCAAGGCTTTTGAAACCACCAAAAGTTATATATATATATATATATATATATATATATATATATATATATATATATATATATATATATATATATATATATAAAGGGAAAAGGGGATCCCCCTGCCGGAGACCCCATGAGGCTTTGAAGAAACCAAATGGAGACCGATTAAGAAGAATGGAAAATCTCATGGATGACACACGGATATGAATCCAATGTCTCTACTTGACTCCGAAACCCAACCGAGCTATCATATAATCTAAGAATACCCACTTTATACATGTAAACACGTTACAAGTTAATCGATCACATAAATTGTCTACTTGCAAACACTTTACCACTTAAAAAACCAAACAGGATAATGCGGGGGCATTTACACACTAGGCTCGACTGGGGTGGCCTATGGGATGCTGGGGCACACTCGGGGTGGGCGGCCTACGGAACTTGTGTGAATTGGGCCCCATGTGAGGCGGAACCCATGTGATTTGGGGCCCACGAGGAGGGTTTGGCCAAGGACCTAACCCATGGATTTGGAGCCTGAGCTATGAGATAAGAAGGGTTAATTTGTCATGCTCTATCAGTTTGAGCTTTTAGAACAAGTGGTTAATTGTCCTGCATCAAATTGGTATTAGAGCGGGGGGTCTCGTGTTTGAGACTCTTCAACAGGGGTGATTAATGCGGGGGCACGCTCAGGGTGGGTGGCCCGCGGAACTCATGTTATTTGGGGCCCGTGTGAGGCGGGTGGCTTGTGTGAGGCGGAATCCATGGATTTGGGGCCTACGAGGAGGGTTTGGCCAAGGACCTAACCCATGAATTTGGGGCATGGGCTATGAGATTAAGGGATTAATTCACCGTGCTCTATCAGTACGAGCTTTTAGAGCAAATGGTTAATTGTTCTACATCACAGGATAGCACACAAACAACTTAAACCTGAAACTCTTTTTAAGGTCTAAAGTATTTACAACTTAAAAACTTTATAGGCATCCAAATGACCCTTAGCATTGACATTATTTTCGGTACTTGTGACTTCTTCGTTCACTTCCTCCATGATGGTCCTCTTCATCACTTAGGGTTACAGCAGCTGCTGTAGAGTTTTTTAGAAATTGATAAATGCCATTGCACTTAACTTACTTCATGTTGAGTTTATATTGTTAACTTGAGTGTGGTCTCTGTTGAGCTTCCATAACAACTTACAGGAACTTTAAAAAAAAAAAAAGAAAAAAAGAAATTCAATAATGGGATATGGGAAGTACTATTGTTTTTTCAACATAAAGTTGAAATCCAGGGCCAGCAGGTGCTCCTTTGGAATCCGGGGCCAGTTGGTTCAGGCACTGCGGTCTGCAATGGCAATGGCTCGACAATCCTTGAGTTCTCTGGGTGATGGGGCCCCTTGGTACTGCAGACTCTAATTTTGCTGAGGCTGCTGCCTTTCATCAAGCAATCAGGCTGGTTTCGTAGTTGAAAATTCTTCTGGTTAGCTTAGAGGGTGACTCTAGCAATTGCTATATCCTGGGTAAAGAGTGGAAAGTATCCATGGAGGTGGCAGATTCGATGGGGATTTGTGACAGGAGCCATATCTCGTTTTCGAAGGTCCCAAGAGATGCGAACAGTCTTACCGATCCTTTAGCTAAAGAGGGTGACCTCATCTGTCAGTGGTTGACGGTAGGCAGTAGCTGGGCTAAGTTGAATGTTCACTGAGTTATAATTTGCTGTTTTTTGGGCCTTTTTGTAGCCTCGTTCCATGAGGTCTGATGGGCTGTTTAGGCATCTGTGTGGCCAGTGGGCTTTCTTGTTGCTTTTTGTTTGTTTTGGTTTCCATTATTAAAAAGAAAGAGAGTCAGCTTTGTTTAGGTTTTTGCTTAGAAGGCTGTCTGATATGCTAGGTGATCCTTTTGCGGAAGATAGGAAGGCCTGGAAATGGTCACCAAACAGTTCTTTCTTGGCAAAATCAGTGCTCTCTAGGCTCTTGGATAGGCCAGTGCATCCACTCAGAGTGCAATTGTGTGAAAATCTCTAGCGTCTCAAGGGATAAAGCTTTTGCTTGAACTGCTTTAGCTAACAAGATTCTCCCAATGGATAACCTTAAGAAGTAGAGCTCCATGCTTCCAAATAGATGCATTATGTAAGAAGTGGAGCTTCATGCTTCCAAATAGATGCATTTTGTATAAATCAGAGGAGACATCTTGACCACCTGTTTATATTCATCGTGTTGTTGTAGCTAAAGAAGTTTGGGCTTATTTCCTAGCAAGATTTGAGATAAATTGGGTTTTCAATGGTTCTATTAGCAAGGTGCTTCTTGAGTGGTTTGTCTGACCATTCAAAGGCCACAAGAAAACCGTTTGGGTCCTTCGTGTTTTTTGGGATATTGTGGGGGATTAGGAGAGAAGAATAGCAAGATTTTATTTTATTTTATTATTTTATTATTATTATTATTATTTGTAACAAAATCACTGCTATTGTAGCTTTAAATAGTAAAATCTTATGAATGATTATCGATTGGGCTCTTGTGAGTTGTGGCTCAACAATGTAGAGGATGGTCGTTCGATGGTTTGGTGGGAGACAGGAGAGAGGATTTTGGTAGTCCAAGATCTATTGTTGGCTGGTTCAATCTTCTTCTTCGTCTTCTTCTTCTTCTTCTTCTTCTTCTTCTTCTTTTTTACTGTTCTTCTGCCATTTGATCCATGTGCATCCTTGTTTTTGCTGAGTTGACGAGAGTGTCACTTCCTAGATTCGTATGCTTTTGGTTCTTCTTAAAGTTGTCATATGCTTTTGGTTCTTCTTAAAGTTGTCATATTGAGAGAGAGAGAGAGAGAGAGAGAGTTGTAGTAGTCAAAATATAAACTAAAAGGTTTTACTAGGTACATGAACAATGAGAGGAAATCGGTGGAAGGCACCTCCCGAAGGGCTACGTTGTTGGTCATTAAATGGGCCTCTTGTGTTTCTAAAATAAAAAGGTTGTAATCTTGATTTCCTTAGTTGTAATCGGGTCACATTCTTGCGCCCCTTTCTTGTTATAGTTTTGTTTGCTTCTTAAATATAATTTTCGTTATCTTTCACAAAAAAATTAAAAAATAAAAAATGAAAGGGTTTTGCGAACGTCCCCCTAAACCTTTTGAATGACATGTGGGATGCCCAATCATTGACTGGGACGGTTCATTCAATAGTACCAATGGGAGCAAACCATGGTGCAAAAATCATGCTGATAAGATGATCTTAACCCGTTGAATGGAGCCAATTTGTTGCAAGCATCCATTGTTTATGATCCATGGTCTCCGGCTCGTTTGTTGAGCTGGTAGAGGCGTAGTGTGTGTGAGTTACCAGGGTTAAAAAGAGGTTGGAATCATCAAACCAAAGTGCTACTTGGGAATCATAAACAATTCAGAGTGGGGTCTATCTGCTAGATGTTTCAAGATGAGCTGGTTTGTTTCTCTGCTAAATCTTGGCTGTCTGTTTCCATGCTATTGATCGTACCCTTAGGATCATCCGATCGGTGTGATTTTTATGCTATGGCTTGCTCCTAGTTGTATGAATGAATGAATGGTTCATATTGATGATGGGTTACCCCATGTGCCATCTAAAAGCTTCAAGGACGTTGCTAACGTCCCATGAAGGTAGGAACGTTACCAAAACTCAAACTAAAAATAAATAAGGACTGCAGAAAATAGAGAAGCAACACTTAACAATATAGGGCTTACTATAGCAGAAAATAGATTGCTAGATGAAGGAGTAACCTTTTACTCAAGCTAGATGTCCCCTTCCAATCACAGGTCTAGTCACATTCATAGAATTAACTTGTAGTAGTCAAAATATAAACTAAAAATACATAACGATTGCTATGATTTGATTAACTTGCTCAACAAATAAACTAAAAATAGAATACTACTAACTAGGACAGCAGTGAGGACTCTTTTTAATTTTAATTTTTTTAAAGACAATGAAATTTATTAAAGTCCAAAGGCCAAGAGACAACAAAAGAGGAGAAAAACAGAAAAGAACAAAGAAAACAGAAAACAAGGAACAAGTAACAAAACCTCAAAAACCTAAAAAAGAAAACTATGCAACCAAGCCCAGCCTTAAAGGAAGGTGAGAGCTACCTCAGGGACCCCGATCCCTAATACACAAAGCAACCTGACTAAAAACCCCAGAGGCAGAGCTGTTAATATTGCAGAAGCACCATCCATTTCTTTCCAACCAGATGCACCAGAGAACGGCTAACAAAGCTATCTTCCATCTTTTTTTTAGGCAAGGGCAGCAACACCCCCTCCCCGCCCCCCCCACATCAACAGATAGGGCTTGCTAGTACTGTTGAACTTGCTCAACAAGCAAATTGAGGATAGATGACTAGGACAGTGAGGGCTGATTAACTTATATTGCAAGGTACTGGTGACTCGTCATTGTATCACTCCCTTTTGAGTCTCCTTGTGGAATGGTCTTGATTGGAACTATGTGGACAGAATATCCTTTGATTTTATGTTTTCATTGTTTTTTTTTTTTTTTAAATTCATCTTATTTATCAATTTATTTGTTTAAGTGTCCTCATGTAGCTTCCATGTTGCAGCCTTTAGATGTTTTAACACATGGCACCCATGCCATGTGTCCAGGTAGCTCTGATTGTTGTGCTAGACTAAGCATGCCCGCCACAACTCATCAACCATACATATTGGATACATGATCCCAATCATGGGCCGGGTTGCAGATGGAACATAGATCAAAAATCAAACCAATTGGACAATCTTAACCATCTAATTTTGCCTCTTGAATTTGGACAAGCTAACATTTTAGTTTCAACCAGCCATTTAATGTCACAAATTCAATGGTTAGGATTGTTTGGTGGATGTAAGTTTAGTAATCCCAATCCACAATGGTCCCCATGAGTTTGGTTTTTCTGGATTGATATGCATGTCTGCAGCATATATGGTGCATGAGTCACCATAATTAAAAAAATGGCGGTAAACACAATTCAAAAGCCTTTTCTTTTTCTTCTTCTTCTTCTTCTTCTTCTTCTTTTTCTTTTTCTTTTTTTTTTTTTTTTTTTTGTTGCATTATGGTTGTGTCTTTTTAGTGGGCAGGAGTAGCTGTACTTAATTGCCTTTTCACTACCTTGGTATCGATTGAAAGCATGGTTAGGATGACATGCCATGAAGGAAGAATGAAGATTATGACACATGCGTCCTACCGTCCCTTATAAACATCCATAGTAGCAAATACTTTTATCAGTCTCCTTGTGATTCCTCTCATGATGATAATTAAAGTTCTTTCAAGAAGATTCGCAGATTACTGTGAAATTTTTATATTGGACACTGTTTCCTTTTGATTCTTGCTAGGTATACGATGGAGCGGCCTCGATTTAGTGATCATCTAGAGGCAATCAAGTTCATCTGCAAGGATTTCTGGTCAGAACTTTTCAAGAAACAAATTGACAACCTGAAAACCAACCATAGGGTAAATCTACCAAAAGAAACGAAATGGCTACTCAAGGAATCCTGCACTTCCCACGTGCTAATGTATGCTAGATGTGGGGTGTTCATGAGGTGGGCCCACTGTGTTTGTTGTGGCCCAAATCGGGTTTTTCTGAAACAGGTGGGCTGCACAGGTATGACAAAATGAGCGGGGCTTGTAATCAGCATACATGTGGGGCCCACCTGATGACCCGACCAGGCTCTGGCCTATTTTTTGCACCATGTCACATAGATGGTGGGATATGCCTCATAAACGATCAATATCTTGTATGCATGCCACCACATTCACACGTGTGGAAGAGTAGGATATGAAGAAGTCCTACCATTAATAGTCAGCAGCCACTGTGGGGCACCTCAGGGGAAATTAAATGTCTTCTGAGGTATGTAACAATAGTTGTTCATGTTATCCTGCAGGGTACTTTCGTTTTGCAAGATAATCGGTTCCGATGGCTCACCCGTGTGTCGATCGAACCATCCCCAGCAAACACAGATTTATCTCAGGATGACTCGTCTCCACCACCCGATGATAGTAAGGTAGCACAAGCAACAAGCATGCATCTCTACTTCCCATGTGGGATCATAAGGGGAGCACTTACAAATCTGGGAATCCCGTGTGCAGTATCTGCTGATATGTCCAACCTTCCAGCATGTGAGTTGTGCAGGAATTCATTTGCTCAGCCAGCTTTAATAAAAGCCTCTTTACAGTGGAGTAATACAGTCCTGAGCCTCAGCGTGGTGTAGCTTGATGGGCCACAGGATTCCTCTAATGCAGGATCCGTTTTTTCAGTGATGCAGGCAGTTCATATGATGTGGATGGGGAATGCCTGCAAGGGGAGGATCCTAACTGTTGGATAAGTTGCTTAGAAATAGAATAAATAAATAAATAAATAAAAATGAAGCATGGGTCCATGTTCAATGGAAAATATGCCAAAGTTTCAAAGGCCGGGATTTTCCAAATTGGCAGATTTTGTCAGGCATCCCCCATACACATTGGTAAGATCAGATCAATGGGCTAGATAATTGACCCGTGGGCACCAATCCAGACCCAGACTATCCAACCTAAGAGTGAATTGATTCTTAGCTAGCAGATCAACAACGAACTTTTTGATAGCAAGAGTCATGGGCAAGGATGAAGGTCCACCGATTTTCCTCGAGATGATGGTGAATGGCATAGGATTGGTGCAGCTTTGGGGCTAGTCTATCATAAGAACTTCCCGTTGATTGGACAGTTCAGCCCTAGTTCCTCAACTCCTGGCCTTGGCTGGCCCTGACCCTAATCAGGCTGAAATGACCCCGGCCCTACATAATTGGGCTGGACCATCACCGGCCCAGTAAGGATAATTGTTAAATGATCAAAATTTTGACGTCCAATCTAAGATTTATTTATTTTTTCTTTATTTTTTCCTTTTGGGTATCCTCAATTTATCAAGTTCTTATCATATAAACAGTTTGGGTCATTGAAACATGACCCTAGATCTAATGAGTGTCTCTAAACTACACATGTACACAAATAACAAGCATCTTTAGACCGTCTATTT
The DNA here is from genome assembly GCF_029962835.1 of Magnolia sinica. Taxonomy (NCBI): domain Eukaryota; kingdom Viridiplantae; phylum Streptophyta; class Magnoliopsida; order Magnoliales; family Magnoliaceae; genus Magnolia; species Magnolia sinica. The sequence continues at coordinate 94,287,328 of NC_080575.1, forward strand.
TTTCTCTATAACAGTGGCCTACTAGATATTGTCCAGGGCTAGACCTGGCTACTTTTCAAGCCTGGGGGCAGCCATCATGCCAAGTTTAGGAGCCCTGGCCTATTGCCACCCTTTTGCACCAGTCATCAAGTTTCAGTGTAATTATCCATATGATCGTATTAAAAGCTCAGGCCTGTTTGGATAATGCCTTTAAACTAAGTGATTCCACCATGCATGAAATAGCTCTCAACTCTTTTGTGCAAAATGAAGAGGGAGTTTTTCTGCCAACCTGTACATTTGCCAATGTTTCGAACATTTTTTGGGATCCAAACAGCCTTTAGGCGCATGGTCTCATGACTATACCCTCACCAAAAGGTCAGACCATCCATTCTTTAGGTGGATCAGAATAGTGATGTAAATCTCAACCATTGTTCAACTTCCCCGACAGCAATCAACAGAGTTGTTGCCATTTTCGGTTAGAAATGAATTAGAATGAATTTTGGGTGTCATCCAAATGAGTCCTTAGGTTAACCTGCTGACACCTTTTTTTTTCAAATTGATTTACAGGTTCGTTTGTGATCCGTATAAAGGCTTGAAGTATGTTCATGTCAAAAGAAAAACAAACAAGAATGCCTATGCCTGTACCTTCCTTTCTTTTTCTTTTTTGTAATAAATATTTTATTTAGGAACTGAAGAACTCCAATTTACTCATTTGCTGCGGGCTTTGTGATTCCGCATGTGGTTAGTCATTTGTGATGTGCCTATGAATTTCAGTTTGCCAATGCTTCATTCTCTTGGATGTATCTATTCCAACACATTGCAAATTCGATTTGTTGGATGTGTTATTTATTCCTTTCAGGTACTTCCAAGTGCTCAATAGCTAGGGCTGGTGGGTGCTTTTCCATCCAAAGCATTTCAGCTTTTACGAATGTTATGGGGCAGAAAACCCTAGAATAAACCAAATAACACATTGTTCTGGTTTTCGACCATTCTGCCGTGGCTCGCCATACCTCTGGGTACATCCTAATGGGTTTGCAAAGCCACTTGAAATCTCCTAACAGTCTTCAAGTGCATAAAGAATCAGATTGCATTCTCAACTTCCAACTCATGGGAGCTCACGCATGTGTTTTCAGTTTTCAGTTCCCTGGGAACCTGGGCAAACGAGCTAATTTTGGAGGAGGTTTGTTGTGCTGAGATGACAAGCAGTTTTAGTGCGCCACTGATTAAAATCCATTTAAAATGGACGATGCTAGTCCAATTGGTGGTCTTCAAATTGACTGTAACCAAAGATATCCAATGATTGGATTATGAAAAGTAACGGCTAGGATTGGACTATAGAACTCAGAGGCTACCAGGTGGAAGATTCTGATCTTCATGACCCCGGCCACAAGTGGCAGGTGATTCTATTATGTTAAGATCACAGTGGCAAATCTTGCTCTTGGAAATTTCTCACCTAGAAATCTCTTGGGAGATTGTCAAAATTCCAAGGGTTTTCTTGGGATATTATTGGGAAATCTCACCAAGAAAAAATATATATACTGTACATTATTAAATAAAATTTAAGATATATATTATAATAAACTCTTAACGTCTTTACGAACTTTCGAGTTAATATCATGATAAAACCTGCATAGATTTTAAAAATAGTGGTAACATTGATTTTCAAATTCAAGGCAACATTTGTCAAAGTGGTTATGATAGCACAGCCAGGTGATGAAGAATCCCAAAATATTTTCACTCCACACGGGACATGTAGCCCATCCATCATGGATGGACAATGATCTGGTGGACCTCCTGTGTATCCCTACCTTACTGTCATTATCTTTTACTCTGTTCGCATGACACAACTGGTTTTATCTTTTAACTCAACCCTGTCCGCAAAAACCCAACGTTGGACTTGCAATCCATTAGTTAGAATTCATGGGAAAGATTGGCTGATTTGTGGGTGGCAAAGGACCAGCTCCCAGTCAGCCGAACCTTGCCTGTTTATCATTGGACCCCAAAATTCGGGCTAGGATACAATCCGTTTATTGTAAAATCCTGGAAACTCAGGAGTGTGCCCAACCTGTATATTAATTAAGCCCAAATTTCAGGCCCTGCCATTGTCCATGACATCCATAAATAAGGAAACTTTCATTAATAAAATGAACAGGAAGAACTCTTGGGAATGGTCAGTGTGAGTGTGTTCAACATAGTAGTTTGGACTGATCAAGGAAACGGCACCTCTCCACACACACACACACCTCACCATTTTTTATACTTTCATAGCATTTAGGTGTGCCACCAAATTGTGTTTTAAAACACTCACCAATTGCCCTAGATATAGTGGAATAGCGGAAAAGGATTCATGTAGCTAACACCCAATTAGTTGGGATAAGGCCTAGATGATGATGCAGACAAGGATGAGGGAGGGGGGTTTCCAATTGCCACATCTAAGGAAAAATATGGAATAAGGAAACTGCAGAATAGAATTCTTAAATAACCTGTTTGTTTTTAGCATGCATGATTTCAATAGAAATGTGAAATGGTTAATGGTAAAAAAGTGAGAGTTGTCCCCAAAAAACATGGAAAATTCATATCTTGGGTTTTGGATAGGTGAAGGAAATGGCGCTTTTCTGGGAGGCAAAAAGTTGAAAGGAAAACTGATTTCCCCAGTCATTAGTCTTTCACAAATGAAATGATCACATAAAAGGATATCAATTTCCTTTTCCACAGTTGAATCCTATTTTCCGTGAGTCCAAACAGCCCCCTAACACGCGTGGTCGGAGCCTGCAGAAAACCTTAGACTACGTTAAGTGGGCTAGATTACATCACTTCTTTTTCCACCCCAAAACTTCCTGAGGTAAGAACTTTTTAGTTTTTATTGCAACCATGAGTTGGTGCTTGCACATCATGCAGGCCTCAGAAACCACGTATCAATGCCTAAGCCAATGCTGATTAATCAGTCTCTCTTCTTTTTGTTGAAACTTTATGTAACGTACAACAAGGTCCATGCATGGTTTGTTTGATTCAGAAAAAAGTGTGTACATACAAGTCTTACCCAGATCACTTTGGTCCACAAGTTCAAAAGAAGAAGAAGAAGAAGAAGAAGAAGAGGAGGAGGAGGAGAAGAAAAGAAAAGAAAGGGAAAAAAAAAAGCAGCTTTGGTTTAATAAACAGAGGTGATTGGGCATTTGCTATGAGCCTTGGAACATTTCCATTGTTACCTCCGTGACTTAGCTGTGATCTGCAGCATTCAGCATTTTGCCAGCATTGGCACTATTACGCATCGCACGTCGCAGTTCTGCCAAGAAGTCAATCTGCCAGTGAAAATACAAGTCAGAGATAATGCATGGCGGCCTCGAGTCAAGTTAAAAATAGATGAAACAAAGGTGGGGTATCGGTAAAAAGATAACCCATTAAGAATGGAACCCTTCCATTGTCACCTGTGGAGGAAGTTTCGAGTGCCCCCATGCTGACCCACTTGCTCCCGAGTACATAACTGGTCTTTCTGATACAAATAAATAAATAAATTCACAAAAGGAAAAAAAAAAATACAATCCATAGGGTTTAGGCAGCAAAGCGTCTGGCCTACTGCCAAATCATGGTTAATGGTTCCAAGTTCACAGAATTCATTCTCTGATTGGGACAGATATGATCCAACGGTTAGCATTTCCCTGCCTTTTCCAGCCTCCAGTTGTGGTTGAGATAAGAACAGGAAGGTTCCATCCATTTATCTCAACAACATTTTGGCACTAGGGGAACCACCAAGACCCGCCCACAACCAGTCGCACCATAACACTATGCTTATGTAAAAGAGGTATTACAAAGTGCTCGGGCCAAAAGTTAGAACTATACATTTAGCTTTCAAGTTTGGTACAAATGAGGCACATGATCAGCAAGTTGAAATGCTGATATTAGTATGTACCCAACTGTGGTGGCCCATACATCAAATCTCCCAATTAGAGTCCTAACGCTTCAATAGGTGCCCTGCAAATAGATGGTTAATAAAGCATAAATAGTAATGGTTCATATCGAACCAAAAATCAGCCAAATTTTCTACAGTTATGATGTTGTATCAAAGGGTGTCATTGAACCATGGGCCCCCTTGGCCCCACTTGTACAAACTGAATATTCAAACAATACCCTACCAACTTCGGCTTCGAGCATTGTATAAAACCTCAATGCAAAATGGGAACTTCATTTTCTAGAAAATTTGCCTTGTCAGACGTTGGAGACACTTGTCAGGAATTCTTTGACAGTCAACATTCCCTGAAAAGAAACAAGACCTATGGAATGGTGCTTGCTTAATAATTCCAGACTTCGATCCTTGATGCCATGACTTTGGCTCAACGCCTATCTAAAGAAAAGTGGGATTGAAAACTGTATAGCGTATACACTGTCCTCCTCCTTCTACACTCTTGGAGTTGGAAATGCACTCAAAACATGATAGGCTCAAACTGAAACTTAGACAGAAGGCAGAGCCCCACCCAAAGTGCCTTTAGCTCCAGCGTCAAAACAATACAGACACCAACAGGACATGAGAAATAGGCCAAATTTCTTCTCTAGCAATAGCAACCAACAAAACCTGAAGGTCCCATATTGCTGGAAGAGTACCTGGCAACAGTTAGCTTCCACAAGCTTGAATGATATGTTCAAGCAGAGAGTTGACCTCTCTAGTCATGGAAGCAGTGCTGAGAAAAATTCCCTTCTGACTGGTCAAGATACCCTTGGCAAGCATTCCTTTAAATCTCCCTTCTTTTGAAAAGATTATTATTATTATTTTTGAAAGGAAACTTGCATTAAAGCCGGAAAAAAAAAAACAAAAAGAAACAGAAAAGAGGGGAACTGCTGAGAAGGCAGGCCCTTGAGATGAAAGGAAAGAAAGATCTACATTGGTCCCAACCCTTTGGGCCACCCATTCGGGCAATGAAGCATTTAACAAAAGAGGAAACTAAGTGGGGTGGCTTCGCCTCATTCTGAAAACACCTCTTGTTTCTTTCAATCCAAAGCGCCCACCACACCGCCAAAATACCTGTTCGCCAAATCCTGGATTTGATTTTGCCTATTCGAACCCTCTGCCATGCTTTCAGAAGCATGTCCACATCTTTGGGAAAACACCAACTGATCTTGAAACAGGAAAGGATGGCAGACCAAACTGAATACGTGAAGGAGCAATGGATCAGCAGGTGGTTAACCGACTCTTCGGAGGACATGCAGCATAAGCAAATGTTCAGAAGAATCATCCCTTTTTTTCTAAGGTTATCCAGGGTAAGGATTCTGTTGTTCCCAGCCAGCCACCCAAAGACTCGAAACTTTGGGGGAACATCGTTTTTCCAGAGAAAGTGGGAATGATGAGATAGACTTGTACCATTCCTGGCCGAAAGGATAAAAAAAAAAGATTTCACCGTGAAAACAGAGGACTTATCGGCTTTCCAAATGATAATGTCATTGCGGGCCTGATTAGGAGAAATGTTTTGGATGAACTGCAGCAGATCCACATACTGATCGACTTCCCAATCCTTGAGGTTCTTTCTGCAAGGAATATTCCAAACAATCTTATCATCTACTCGGGCGTAATTATCGGCTATGAAAATATTTTTTTTGCTTGCCAGCTGGAAAATGGAAGGGTATTTTTCCTTCAACGGAATGCTCGTCTCCTATCCAAGAGTCTTCCCAGAAACGGATACAGTCTCCCTTTCCCACTTCGAACCCAGTCATCCGGATGACATCATCTTTCAACTTGTTGATTCCTTTCCAAACCGCAGAAGCCCTGTAAAGGGAAGAATCTTTCATCCACCATCCTCCTTTCGAGCTGCAATATTTTCCTTTAATGATAATATTCTATAGGCTATCCTTTTCATAACCAAGTCTCCGTATCCATTTACCTAAAAGGGCCCGGTTCATCAATCTGAGGTCTTTAATACCAGCTCCACCGTCTTTGAAATGTTTACAGACTTTCCCCCATTCCATTAGGCTGAATTTCTTGTCTTCCTTGCCGCTCCAGAGGAAGTTGCGTCTGAGAGTGTCGATGGACTTTAGGACCACAGCAGGACAACGAAAAAGAGGAAATAAGTGGGGAGATTGGACAAGGCTGCTTTAATGAGCGTGAGTCTTCCGCCGATTGAGAGATAACGACGCTTCCACCCGGCTAGAAGATGACGGAATCTCTTAACGACTTGTTCCCATTGTTGTATCTTAGGCTTCCCAATACATAAAGGAAGGCCTACAAAGACAGTTGGGAGGGATCCTGAAACACATCCCATAAGGTCAGCTAGCTCTGCAATTTCGTGGTCAACCAAGTTGACCCCGAATAATTTGGATTTTGATAAGTTCACCTTTAGCCCTGCCACTGCTTAAAAGCATCTGATAACTGTACGTAGGTTGGCCACTAAGTCGAGTGTTGCCTCTGAGAAGATGAGGATATCATCCGCAAATTGAACATGGGATAGCGGTTCTTTCACATCTTTCATTTGAACTCCCCTAAATAAGCTTTCTGTTTGAGCTTTTTGGAGCATCGCGGATAAGGCTTCACCGATGATTAGAAAGAGGATGGGGGAGAGAGGATCTCCCTGTCTAAGACCACGGGAGCTTTTGAAAAATCCTTTCGGAGAACCATTTAAAATGAAAGAGAAGGCAGAGCTAACGCATTCCTGAATCCATTGCCTCCAACGGACTCCGAAGCCCATACGATTCATCAGATATAGAAGGAATTCCCAATCAACATGATCATACGCCTTCTCCATATCCAAATTACAGAAAATAAACTTCTTGTTTGAAAGGTGGCAGGAATGTAGGCATTCATTGGCAAGAAGAGCAGCATCAGTAATTTGACGACCTGGAATGAAGGTGCACTGATTTGAACTTATAATCGAGCTGATAACTTTCTTCAATCTGTTGGCGAGCACCTTAGCCAGAATTTTGTATCGGTCTATAATCCTTAAACTCGGAGGCTCCCAATCATTTTGGAATCAGCGCGATGAAAGTGGCCCCGATATTAGGAGACAGTCTTCCTCTCTCGAAGAATTCATTGAAGAAAGAAAGCAGATCCTGTTGGAGAAGATCCCAGAATGCTTGAAAAAAAGATAATAGGAAAACCGTCGGGACCGGGAGACTTGTCGCCAGCTAGGTCCGTAAGGGCTTTAAGAACTTCTTCCGGAGAGAAACGGGACTCCAGGAAGCTGTTGTCTTCGATGCTGATACGTTTGAAAGAGAGATTGTCCAAACTCGGTCTGATCCATCTCTCTTTTTAGAGGAGATTTTGAAAGAAGGAAACCGTTGATCTGCTGAGCATGTCTTTATCGTCAGTCCAAACACCATCTATAGTCATGCAACTGATACGGTTAACACTGGCTTGAATTGTAGCAATGTTGCGAAAATATCGCGTATTCCTATCACCTTCCTTGATCCATTTCACACGGGCTTTTTGTTTCCAAGAAATTTCCTTCTGATAAAGATTAGCTGAGAAAGCTTGAACTAGCTGAACTCTGTTTGCCAGCGTCTGGGTTGACATGAGGCTGATTTCAGCTTGCGAATCGATGTGCTGGATTTCCTTGAGAATCGAATCCAATTCCTGCTTCGAGCGAGACGACTCCTCTTTAGACCAGTGTTTAAGTTTATCTTTCAGGAACTTGAATTTACAGTGCAGTCTGTGACCTGCGAAACCCTGATATTGAGCTTCGTTCCACCAATCAGCAACCATTGACTTAAAACCTATCACATGAAGCTAGGCGATGTTAAATCGAAACGGCTTCAGGCCCCAATCTACCTCCTCAGTCGATAAGAGCAAAGGCCAGTGATCAGAAGTTACTCTGGGAAGAATCGACTGAGTGGAGGAAGGTTGGAGGTTCAACCATTCAGCGAAAATAATAAACTGGTCCAATTTACACAGAATTGAGACCATCCTCCCATTAGTCCAGGTGAAACGGGAACCTAAAAGGGGAAGATCAATAAGACAATTGTTATCGATCCAATAAGAGAAAGCGGCCATCTGGGAAGAAGAGGTATTCCCAGAAGATTTCTCAGCAGAGAACCTAATAGTGTTGAAGTCTCCGGCGAAACAGATAGGGCCGTTGAAGCCGTGGCAAACGGATGAAAGTTCTTTCCAGAACTCATCCCTCCTATTGTTATTGGTGGGGCCGTAAACAGAAGAAATGAGAAAGGATATACCCGAAACAATGTTCCTGAGAGTAACCAAAATAGAAAAAGAGCCCACCGAGCTATTTTGGAGAGTCCAGTACGCAGTACGCCAAGCTATAACAATGCCTCCTGAACTTCCCGACGCTTCCTTGAGGACCCAGGAGACATCAGTAGCTTTCCAAATAGAACTCATAAGGCAGTCGTCTATCGCTTTCACTTTAGTTTCCTGAAGACAAATAATCTGGGGGTTGCTTCTACTGCAGATGGATTTGATGAGTCTCCTTTTTTATTTGGACCCCAACCCCTCGAACATTCCAGGAAATTATCTTCATGGGCGACCTTCCCTTCCCCGCGATCCCTCAGACTCTGCTCTGTTTAAATTTACCGGGATGATTTCTGATCTGATGGAGCTCTGGTTCTGATCTTTTTTCCTTCTACCCCGTGGGGTTCTTTTATGAGAATATCTGTTAGGGTCCAACGACCGACCCCTATTCTCCACACACTGGAAGAGGGCAAGGTAATCCTCAGGGCAGTCGCCAAACGAGAGGCCCAACAGTCTTCCAATGTGGCCCATGGCATCTCGGATCCATCTCTTTCTTTGCATCTTCTTACTCAGGATGGTCCTTTGATCTTCCTGTAACACACCTGCTTCTGTGAAGAGAAGACGCGACTGAAGAGGTTTGGCGATAATGACGTCTGAACTTGTATGCTCCTGGAATAGGGAAAGAAGGTTGAGATCAGGGTCGTCAATAGGGAGAGAGAAGGGGGCAGAAGTGGAGGTTACTAGGGAGGAAGGGGATAGCGAGGAACAAGACAGATCTGCTTCGGATTCCGGAAGGAATGGATGAGAATCAAAGGGGATAAGTTGCAGTTGAGAACTGGTCTCGTCCGAAGCGGAGAGCCCAAGGTCGCAGTCCACCCCCTTAGAAACAAAAGATGACGAAGGCGGGATGAACAGAAGAGGAGAAGGAAATGCGAGATGAGGATTAAGGGAGATAGGTGTCCAGTTGAGATCAAGGGAGAGGTCGTTTCTAACCGAGGCAGGACAGGTGGAGGAAGGGGGGAGATGGGAAGGAGGCTCGGAAACGAGGCTAAGGTTATGAGGAGGGATGGTCTCCGGATGAGCGCCACGTGGGCTAAAAATGACCACCTTAGAAGGACGATGGTCAGGATCTGCATTAGCTGGCGACGACGAAATGACAGTATTGGTGTGGGAGGAGGGATTTATCGTTGCGCCACGTAGAGTGGGCGAGTCAGAAGAATTGGCAGGGGCAGCGGCTCGAGGCTGAAAGTCGCGGGAGCACCTGCCACGTGGAGAGAGAGGAGGGCGAATTGCAGGCGATGAATTAAATGTTACACCTACCCCTGGGAAAATACCCGGTGGTCCGCGGGAGCACGGAGATCGGCTTACTACATCTTCTCTATCTCGAGCTGGAGAAAGATCCGGCGGGTGAGATGAAGCCCGATACCACCAGATATCCCCCCATCACGGAAGGGGACAGTTATGCCCTTCTCTCTGAACAGGAAGCTCGAAAGATCTGTTGTCGGCTTGAATGGAGATTGAAGGAGGGAGGGGCAGACCTTTCTTTTTGCTAATTCGGAGGCGAATCATCCCCATTTCCACACCCGGCTAGTCTTCAGGTTGATTTCAAGTAGGGAGCCCAAACACGAGGCAACGTCACGAAAGAAACGATCGTTCCAAAGTTCTAGAGGGACCCCTCAGACAAGAATCCACATATCTTCGAAACCGAAAGCAGAAAATTCATTCCTGGGGATAACTCTCCTAACCCGATCGTCCCTATGGATGACTCCTGCCATCAGCAGAGGATCAAGATTAACGCCCGGATCGCCTTTCACCCACACCTCATTGTAACCGATAGGCCTTAGACTAAAAGATCTGGCACGGATGTTGGTGCAGTCATCAATCCAATTGTTGAGTTGCTCAATGGTGACGTTTCCTGGATGAGGATGACAACCGTATCCTTCAACGATTCCTTGGCTTTCAGGAAATCGTCGGAGTTGATTCGAATGACGTGAGGGGGATCGGGAGGAACGTTGGAAGGGGACAATAAGATCGACAGTTGCGGATCTGGAGGAGCAGACTGGAGTTGATGGGATGAGAGCTGCGCGGAAGGCAGGTGATTATGTGAAGGGAAATTAAGGAGCGCATCCCTAAAGGTAAGGGGAAGGTTACCTGATGAGGGAAAGCTGTGATTTCCTGCTCTAGGGTTGAGGGTGGGCCTGAAAGACTTTCTTTCCAGACCGAATTCAGCACGTTGCACTAGCAATTTCTCCCCTCCGAAACTCTGCTCGTGCAGCATCTCCACCGATCGAGACAGCTCCAACTCGGAACTCATTTTGATGAGGGCAAATCCCCGGAAAACGCCTATTTTCTTGTTTCTGGGCATTATTACATCCATGACCGCTCCCGCCCTCCCAAAAACCCTCTCGAGGTTTAAAGCATACCAACCAAGGGGGTAGCCATTAACGAAGAGGGTAGGAAAGGAATCATATTTGTTGCTCCTCAAGGGTTTAGCTCGTGATCTACCACCCACCTTAATCCCGCCGTTCACATTCTTTCTTGGAATACTGTCCCTATCCAACTAAGAATGATGTTGTTTCCTAGTTTCCTCCGACAGAAGAGTTGACCTGCGAAGTCCTTCCTCACTGTCATCCTCACCTCCCTCAAGACAAGCATCGCTGCCGATCGCAGTGGTGGCCATCCCTGTCATCGTGGCCCTTTTCTCCTGTTATTCTAATTCTCTTTCCTTCGTTTCTCCTTTTTGAGTTCTTCGTTCTCTAGACCGTCCAAAGGTTTGAGGTCTTCACCAGCTGGGTTATTTGGCTAGATGAACTCATTTTTAGGCATCTACCAAACCAGTAGGTTATTTGAAAAGATTATTGATATTATGAGAGTCACAAAGAAGCTACGGAGGCGCCAGTAGAGCGTGATCCTCCTGTCACTCACTCCAGCATTAGCTAAACTACAGGCCACAACTTTAAAACTTTCTGGGATTAAATTACAAATAGTGCCCAAAGATCCAATAAGAGATCAAATTTGATATAAGAGCTTAATCTCCATGATGTTAACTTTACGCCGGAAACCCACTGGAAGACTTGACTAGAGTTCCCTCCGAGCACCAGATTTCTAGTATGCAATGATGTGTAACACTTCTCCAATTGCAAGGAGCAACCCCTTAGATAAATTCCTAGCATGACAGGGCTCACAACTAATAAGAGAGGTTCTAATGGTTGCAAACACCTCTAGAAACATCCTCTCCTTACTATAAAAAATCCACTCGTTACTTTCCTTCCCGAGGCCCTAGAGGATTGCATAAAAAAGAGGCCTCCAAACCATGTTGAATTTAGGCCCAAAAGGAACCCCATCATATCCTTGGAAAAAGCTAACCATGAACACTTGACTCTCCCACACCGCCAAAAAGTAAATCATCGTGATAATCTAAGCCTTATCCCATCTCTCAAAAAAAAAAAATCTAAGCCTTATCCTAATTAATAATGCCAAAAAGTATTTATGGAAAAAAAAAAAAAAAAACTCACACCAAATGGAACTTGTCTCACTACAATCGGCATGAAGATAATTGACAAACTCCTCCAAAGACTTGCACTAAAGCACATATTAGGAAGCTGGTGAAGAGACGTTGGAGATGGTTGAGGGTGAGGATTTTATCAGCCACAACTGTCTAAAAGGAAGTTATTGCTCTAGGCAGTGTCGATTATCCCCAGGGTGGGTTAATCTGACGAAAGTGAGGGCTGAATAAGAGAATTTCAAAGAGAAAGCACAGTTTTGAGATCTGTGTTCTTCCATCCTCCATTTTTCTAGCAATAAGGATATCCTTCTTGACTCCCCCATTTGCTCTTTCTATCAAATTTCTTTGAAAAATAATATTACAAACACTATTTTCCTGCTGAAAATTCATAATCGCTCTTACACCCCTTTTAACAATAACTTTGTAGAGCTTGGAAAAGATGCCTTTAACACCCCTTCTCCTAGCCAAATGTCCTCCCAAAATTTCACCTCACTTCATTCTCCAACACTACAGCGAATCTTCTCAAAAGTTTCGCCAGCTTCCTTAGTAGTGTCTCCTGACTTGCATATATTCTTCAACGCCATTGATCCTAGCATTCTTCCACCACCTCCACCCAAATTCCATCCTCCATCACTCTCTCCATATTTAAGGGCATTATTGTCCTCAAAAGCACATTTGTTTATTGACAGAATCTCCACCGCCATTTTGAAAGCAAAGCCAATTCCTATCCTCTATTTTTCAGATACCTGAATCCCTTTTCCTTTTGTCTTTGATAATAAATAAAATAAATAGAAGGCTAGAATACCAAGCACATAACCTCATGATCTTTAGCTCACTAAGAAGCTCTATTTAGTAGAAAACATGAATGGCCAAATTATTTTGTGCAACCAAGTAGAGCTTCAAGCATTTATTACATAATGGTACTATGGTGCTGGCGGTTGTAATGTTACAACTTACAAACTGATAATGAGCCCCACAAGCAACGAAAAATGTCATGCATACAAAACAAATTAAAGGTAGTACCAGTCCACACAAGTGGTCATCAAAAGAAAGAGAATACAAAAATGTAAAGTGAATCATAAAATCATATGCCGAAAATCTGAATAATGGTCTGACTCACCAGATAAATCTATTAGCGGATCATTATGCAAGCGCATAGCAGCTGCCCAACCTGCATTCAGAGAAAAAGAAATGAATCTGTATGTAAATTATAAATAACAAGTATATACACTTATACTGGTCCTCAATTGGAATGAGTGGGGTAACTATTCTTACCAGAGCTTTCAATCGTATGATCAGATGTATGTGCATCGCGGCCACTGTTGTTGCTGCTGTTAAATTTAATTCTTATTATTGTTGTAATTACCATTATTAGAGAGAGAGAGAGAGAGAGAGAGAGAGAGAGAGAGAGAGAGAGAAGAAGGTTTTGTGGGTATATGTGTGTGAGTGAGATTCTAGCAGCGGCGACCTATTCTGCGGCTTCCTGAAAACCTGTGGGGGCCTGATTCTTATTGAAGGAGCTGATGCACAAGGAGCTGGTGTGTGTTGCGCACTTTTAAAAAGATATCCTCCATCGAGATTTTATATGATTTTTTTCTCTTTTCCAAATTCAATATGTTGGTTGTGTTTCATTTCTATGCCTGTCAGGAGTTTTTCTGTTGATTCTGCTTTCAGTTGCAAAATCTGTAAAGGTTTTCTGGATAATGCATGGAATGTTCGCTATTTTATTCATCTTTTCGTTGTTTCTTAGATATGGTTTTTTTTTTATATTATTCTGAACCTCAAAAATCAAATTATTGTCAACGTCTACAATGAAATTTGGGTAATGCTGAATTGCTGAATTTGAATGCCACATCCATTCAGTTTTCAAGATATTTGGTTATTTTCCAATGTTGGGACGGGCAATGGACATTGATATTGTCTATAGCAATACATATCGATATCGCTGAATTGCGCCCCTCCCTCCCTCCCTCTCACAACATCATTAGCTGCAAGAACCTCAAATTCCTCAGACCACCCAATTGCAAAAAATTCCAAACAAATATCTTAGGTGGTCTGCTTCAACATATTCAGACATCACTACTTTTCTTTTTCTTTTTTTTTAATATCAAATGATGTATCGTAAAATGGCTTTGGGAGTTCTGTGCTCACGTTGTCATTTCCAAGCCCGGATAGAGGAGGACGGTTGCGTCAGGTTGGCAGCTGGCGAAAACTTCAACATAACTTTTATCATGAATCTGGACAGATGGCACAACTGGATTCATGTAGCTGACTCTGATTAGTTGGGAACAGGCTTCGATGACGATCATGATTATCATTAGTTGTAGCAGCAGTAATACAATTACTATTATGAAATGGCAAATAATTTGTAATTAAAGCTAATATTCATACATATTTGGTTGCAAGGAACATTTATGTAGCTACTGATTTCATGATAGCAGTGCTAATTTCTAAGTCTCATGGAGCAGAAGCAGGAGCAACTTCAGTTCTGCAAGAAGCAATGCGTTTCACAAAAATTGCAGGAAGTAAGAAAGCTTTGGTATGACAGTTTTTTTTTTTTTTTTAAATATCAGAAAAATAATATTAAAGGATTTGAAGTGTTATATTTATATTGACAATATGGAAAACAATTATGTAGGGAATTGTTTTATAAGAAAATACGAATACATGCGCCTGCACACACAGAAATGTACATTTCATAGGTAAGCTGGTACTTAACCTGCAGCAATGTTGGGTCGAATTAAATGCTACAAGTCTGCTTGAGTTGAAGAGCCTCAGCGGAGTCATGGTAGCAGTAGACCAATAGTTGCTAGTGGAAGCAAGAAGTTCGAAAATGGGAGCTAGATGCTGAAGCATTAATGGGCAACTTGAATTTCAGTCTCCTACTATTGCAACTTACATTTGTTAAATTTAGAATTAGCTTCAGCTGATGAGCCAATTATAATTTTGATTGGCAACAAGAAGCATGCATACATCATCATCATCATAACCTTGTCCCAAACACTTGAGGTCAGCTTTACAAGTCCTGTTTTACAGTAACATGAATTCTCATGGTAGCGTGACAAAAGTTTGAAGAATGGCTGCCCACCTGACACCAAACAACCTACGCCTTTAAATGGGCAGGGGACTGGCTAGTGCAATCATGAAAAGAAGCATGACTTGAGAAATGCAAGCATCAAGCTCATATTATACAACATTGTTGAGCAAGTGTGAGATAATGTTGCTTTGGGTTCTGTTAATTGGTACTGCACATTGCAGTACATTGAAGAAGCTTCTCACAAATACGATGTAGTGAAGTATAATAACACTCAGATATGAAAAGCCCCAAGTGATTGCATTGATCTATTAAGAAAAATATAAGAGCATACATACGCTCATTCAAAAGCTGGGCAGCTTCACTGCTACAACACCCATTTATAGGTATCAACCCAGGAAGCGGGTTCTCGCTTGGAAGAGTGTTGATACCTGCCTCCCCATGATCTAAAGCACGAGTGTTGTTTTTTGAAGATGTAACTTGATTCTTGTCTCCGTCATTTCCGAGAGAGTTGGTCCTCTCAAAGCGATCTAACAAATTAGAAATAACCAAATAAAAAAATCAACACAAACGAAGGCTCAAAGTGTAAATAAGCAAAC
Source organism: Magnolia sinica (assembly GCF_029962835.1). NCBI lineage: Eukaryota > Viridiplantae > Streptophyta > Magnoliopsida > Magnoliales > Magnoliaceae > Magnolia > Magnolia sinica. Next base: position 94,302,606 of record NC_080575.1, read on the forward strand.
AAATAATACTGGTTCATTATGTGTGTTCACCCACCAGGCATGCATGCATGTACATATATATCTGATAGCATATTTTTCAGGTATATTAAGTTATTAGTAAAGACAGTGTGTTCTTAAGTTGGCCAATACCATCTTCTTCCATAAGGATGATTTTGCAAAGAGGAATGATGTTTCCAGCCACCCAAACTTCAAGGGTGGACCAAACAGAAACAACCTACAAGTGCAAATGTGGCACATGCATGGGGGACCCTGGACATTCATTGAGCAGTCCTCACAGTAAATGTGCTTGACTTTCATCAAGCCAGTCCCCTCATCAGGTGAGTGACACATGCATGTTGAATGGAGATCAAAGGTCATCATTTTCTAACATTAAATTTCTTCGTATGTATGCGGCCCACCAGGGACCAGACAAATATTTGGCAAAGAAATGCTCATGTTCAGGCTTGTGCTTTGTGCTTGGAGATGGGAGCGTCTAGGAATAGGAGTCATACACTGAAAAACAATTATGTTATAATGAGATTGCGGTAGGTCCACCTGAAAAACCTTCTCATTCAAAATGATGCTAGATAAAATACAAAAATCAAAGTCAACCCTGACTTCAGTTGCTTTGTTTTTGCCCTTCTATGACTGTGGGATGCAGAAAACAAGATAGCCTGCATTGAAACCTCCAAGGATATTATTTTTTAAAGGTTTTGGTGTGGACGTTAACAACACCCCCAAACCTTTTAGACAGCACACAGGGTGACCTATCGTTGATCTGAACCATTCATTCCTTCATACAACTAGGAGCAAGCCATGGTGCAAGAATCACACCGATCAGATGATGCTGAGCCTTTAAATGGGGCAATTTTGTTACAACACAGTCCATTGTTTACAAGCAATAAATCACATGGTTAGAATCATCAAATCGAAGAGTTACTTTAGAATCATAAGAAATACAAAGTGGGATTGGATCTATCTACTAGATGTTTCAAGATGATGATGGGCCTATTTTGTTTCTCCACTCAGTCTTGACTATCAATTTTCATGCTACTGATCGGGAGCTTAGCATCACCCGATTGGCATGATTTTTGCACCTTGGCTTGCTCCTAGTTGTATGTATGAATGAATAGTTTGGATCGGCAACAAGTCACCCCGTATGCTATTTAAAAGGTTTTGGGATGTTAGCAAAACCAGTTTTTAAATAATTCAGAAAAAACTCACTAACTGTTGTTTTTCATCACTAGGTGACTGCATCTATGAGCAGCTTGTTGACATTTGCTGATACATCAACCTCTTCAGAAGCTCAATGCATGAAACCAACGATTCATTTGGAACATCATTGCAGGATTCTTTCATTTCACCTAAGCTCCCATTTTAGGCCATGGACATTGAGATAATTGTGGGAACTTTGATTCTCTCTCTACAGATTTGCTCTTCCAATTCCTATGAACTGTGTTGCCAGCTCACTTTCCCAGATGGGATATAGTTATTTATCTCCCCTATGCATGTGGGGTCCTCATTTTGTCACTAGAAAAGGATGATCATGCATATAGCCTTTCTTTTACAATTGTATGTTACAAGGATTTTAAGAAAAACTAACTTTACGTAAAAGTGAATGTTTTAATAATTAGTTCATCAGCATCAGCATCACTAAACCTTATCACACCTAATTGGGGTTAGCTACATGAATCTTGTTCCACCATTCCACTCTATCAGGAGCCATAACTTCAGTTAGACCATAGGTCATCAAGATATTTATTTTAAAGTGTGTTTCCCATTCACTTTCCCAGAGGGGATGTATAGTTATTTGTCTCCCGTATACATGTGGGGTCATCATATGTTACGTCTCCTGCTCGTTAGATGAGCTGGTAGAGACAACGTAGCATGTGAGTGATCCAGGGTTCAATCCCTGGTAGTATTACCTTACAAAAAAATCATATGCTACAAAAGATTTTATGGAAAATCTAACTTTACATAAAAGTAAATGTTTTAATAATTAGTTCATCATCATCTAAGCCTCATCCCAACTAATTGGGGTTGGCTACATGAATCCTGCTGTGCCATTCCACTTTATCGAGGGCCATAACTTCAGTTATGCTATAGGTGATCAAGGCTTTTCTTACTTACCTCCACCCACATCCTTTTGGGCCTTCCCCTTGCGGTTTTAGAGCTTTCAACTTGTACCAACTCACTCCTAATTGGCACAGTTCTTGGTCTCTATTGCACATGATCAAACCATCTAGTATATTTTCCCTCATCATATTACCTATTGCACCACTCCTAAGTTAAGCGTTCATTTCTACTTCTATCCTTCCATGTCTTACTACTCATCCATCTCAGCATCCTCACTTCAACTACACTCATTCTATGAATTTGTTATTCCCTAACTGCCCAACATTGTGTCCCATAAAGCATGGTTGTTCTTATAAGTATCCTACAAAAAAAATCTTTTCAGTTTGAGTGATACATGTCAATCACATAAAACTCCAAAGGCACATCTCCATTTCTTCCACTTGGCTTGAATTCTATGGGTAACATCATTCTAAATGTCTCCACTCTCATGAAATATTGACCCAAGATATTGAAAGTGGTCGTTTTGGGAACTTCTTGGTCAACAATCTTAACTAATTCCTCATTTCCACTCCTATTATTACTAAATTTCACTATAAATACTTTTTTTCTAAGTACTCCATATACTTTGTTTTAGTCCAACTAATTATAAATCCTTTAGATTCTAAAGCAACCCTCCATAAATCTAGCTTTATGTTTACATTCTCCCTTGTCTTGTCAATCAAAACTATGTCATCTGCAAACCACATACACCATGGGATCTCTTCTTCCAAATGCCTCATTAATTTGTCCATAATTAACGCAAAAAGGTACAAGCTCAATGTTAACCCTTGGAGCAAGCCTACAGTAATTGGGAACTCACTTGTCTCTCCACTAGAGGTCCTCACATTTGTTACCGCTACCTCATACATACACTTAATCATTTCAATATACCCTCTTGAAACTCATTTCTTTCTGAACACCCACCAATCAACTCCCTAGGGACCCTATCATAAACTTTCTGTAGGTCAATAAAGACCATGTGAAGATCCTTTCTCCTCACCCTATATTTCTCCATCAATTATCTGAGTAGGAAAATAGATTCAGTTGTTCATCTCCCAAGTATGAAACCAAACTGATTTTGTAATAAATTCATCTCATGCTATAGTCTTTAGCTGTTTGCTCAATAACTCACCCAAAATTTCATATTATGGCTCGTAAGTTTAATCCCACGATAGTTAGTGCAGCTCCTCATGTCTCCTTTATTCTTATAAATAGCTACCATGGTACTTTTCCTCCATTCGTCTAGTATTTTCTTCAATCTTACAATCTTGTTGAACAACTTTGACAATTAAAATAATTCATTATCTCCCATATGCTTCCAAAACTCTACTAGTCTACCACCTAGTTCGAGGGCCTATCTTATTTTTCTTTCATTTTAGATATCTTAATCCTACGAAAGTATCTACGGTCACCGACATCATTTGAGTTTATGGTTAATTCTATCCCTATGCTTTCTGAGTGGTTTTCATTCAACAAATTCTGCAAATCCATCCACCTTTCATTCATCTCATTGTCCTTGACTAGTATCCCCTGGTCATCACTCTTAATGCATCTAATTTGATCCAGGTCTGTAACCTTCCTCTATCATTTTTGCAAGTTTGAAGGACATCTTTCTCACTTTCTTGTCTCCAATCTATTGTAACTCATCATAGGCCTTAAGTTTAGCATCACTACTTTCTTACCAATCTTTTTGGCATTTCTCTATTGTTCAAAATGTTCATTGTTTCTAGTTATATATAAGCTATACATTTTATGATAATTTTTATAGTCTAATTTAATGTAATTACATAAAAATACTGAAGAAAATATAAGTTAATACTTAATATAATTACATGTGTGTATATATGGTATGGGCGGTTCCTTGAACTTTGAACTTCTAGCTTCTAAAAAACAGGCAATTCCATGCCTCCGCTTCATGCAACTAAGATTCAGAAGCATATTCAGAGGTTGATGTTTTTAGGGGGCTGCCTTCTTTCATATCTTGGCCCCACACAAGCAAGCTGAGATGCAATGCTCAGACATGACTGTTGATAATAAGGAGACCTATGAATTCTCAATTTTCACTACAAGTAGTTCCCTAGCTTCATTTACTATGGAGTTATTGAGATATAGAGATCCTTCATATGTGGAGGTAAAACAGCAGTGCCACCAGCCACGGACGGAGGTTTCCACAAGACCGACAGGGCATGTGTCCAATAAGAGCTTGCAATGAGAACCCCCTGGCAGGCCCAAGCCACTTTCTGTGCATAATCTATGCCAAGATGCAGCATGCGAGTTTTGATCTCGCCCCGGGAGTGGCAGTGAAGTACAATTTTCCAAGAATATCCCTATCTTTTACAAATTGGTGGGGACCCTCAACCATAATATAGTGTTTGAACAAAGGAAATGCTAACATCCCACCTTAATGAGCTTTTAAGTGACCCATGGCAGATGGCATGGGCCAATCATTGACCTGGACAGTCCACTCAATTGTGCCATTGGATAAAGCCATGGTGCAAAATTCCCCACCAATCGAATGATCCCTAACCACTTGAGTGTGGTCCATTTTATCACAACCGTCCAATTTTATGAGTTGCAAATCAGATGATTAGCATCATCAAAAGAAAGTACTTCTTTGGGATCATAAGCAATCCATGGTGGTACCTATTGCATAGATGTTTCAAGATCACTATTGGGCCTTTTTTTCTCCGTTTGATCTTAACCATCCAGTTTTCATGTTATTTATATGGTTAGGATCATCTGATCAGCGAGGTTTTTGCGCCATGGCTTGCCCCCGTAGGGACAATTGAATGGATCAACCAGGTCAATAATTGGTCGTGCCGCATTAGGAAAGTTAAGTATTTTTTTAGGAGGGAGAATAATCATTATTAAATCCACCCTGGCCCATCTTCCAGCTGATTTCCTTTCCCTCCTCAAACTACCAGACCTTGTGGCATATAAATAGAGCCAATTCAAACTCTCTTGAAAGGGTGGGACGAGGAGAATAAATTTCTTCTCACGAATTGGAAGGATGTGGCGTGTGAAAGAGGAATTGGACTGTCAAAATAGAAGAGAAGAATTAGGCATTCTTGAACATATTGGCAGTGTAGGTCTGGGGAGGAACCAAAGGCGTTGTGGGGAGATGTAATCGGTAGAAAATATGAGGTGTCTAGAGGAGGTTGGTTGCTGAGCATGTTTCTAGTTGGGTTGGTTGATAAGCAAAGTGGGCAATCAAGATGGTGAGCTGAATGGGTCTCTTGTTGGTAAGGAACGTTATGAATTTTGGAAAGTGATCTAGTTCATCATTGAAAGGGGGGATAGAGTTCTTTTTTGGAAAGATATCTGGCTTAATAATAATCTGGAAGCCGAGTCCTCTGCAGGCCTCTTCTCTCTTTCAGCTTCTGATGAGGAAATGGTTAGTGCTACAAAGTCCTTAGAAGAGCTAGCACATGGAGCTTAAATCTTTGCAAAAGTCTATCTGATGTTGGCACAAAATCTCTTTGAAAAAAGGTTTCAAATTCATCCGAAACTGGTATGTATTGGGCAATAGGTACCGGTATTGGCACAGGGCGATCCAATACGCCCCTCGTTTCACACAGGGCCTGCCTGAATTGGGCTGACTCGTCCATAAGGGGTTGACTCAGACAAGTGGAGACGATTCAGATCGAGTCACTCCTGTCCAGCTCAGCCCAACCTCTTTGGGGACAGCCGTGCTATGCCCCCATTCATGCTTTTTCTCACCAATCCATTCTGTTCATCAGATTAGGCCATCTTTGATTGCTCACAGCCCAAATATTACACCAAAATCAAACTCAAGTGGGCCACAACAATGGGAACAATGGGGAAGAACGCCCAACATTGAAAATTATGACACTATATTGGGTCTACAGTTGTGACTATATACCCATCCAACCTGTTGATAATGTGAGCCCTATCAAGATGAATGGACTGACAGACTCCCAAAATATCAGATTGATCCAAAATTCAGGTGGGCCATGCCACTTCAATTTACAGGTTAAGAAAAAAAAAAAGTTTACATTATTTCCTTTGGATTGGCCCACCAAAGTTTTTTATCAACTTTTATTTTTGGTTCATATTACCATGGGGACACACATGATGCCACATATACAGTAAGATGGCCCCATAAATCTATCCATTTGGTGGCGCTTCCAGGTGCTACAGTTCCGTATCTTGGACAGCTGTAAATGAGCAATGCTTCCTTTCCTGCAACTGCTAAGCTGGCTCTGGCTTGAGTTTGAATTGACTTTTGAGGACAGTTATTTGATACTCTGGCAATTATGGTACTTGGTACACATGCTCTCAGAAATGTACATGTGGCATACCTTAACACAAACTAAACCGACTAAATTGTGAAACCCACTATTTCTGAGTCATGATCCAAAATCAAATTGTTTGACCAGTCCCAACTCTGATTTATGGACATTTGTTTGTTAAAATAGGGTCATTGGATCGCGATGACTCATCTCTCTCACATGCAGCGGTTACATACAGGATACAGCCATGTGATTCCATCTAGAATCCAAGATTGTGGAACACATTGTGGACAGTGCACATCTCTAAGATCCAGGGTATTCAAAATCGGTTATGTAACGGCCGTTACGTAACGGTAACGGTCACAACCGTTATGCGTTACGGGGTCAAAACGGCCATAACGGCTGTAACAGAAAAATGGACCGTAACAGTCTCGTAACGGACCATAACGGCCCCATAACGGTCCAGTAATAACATTTTTCAAAAAATAAAAAACGGCCGTAACAACTGATACAGGGGCTATAACGGACATTACGGCCCATATCATAACAGTAACGGTGGTGGCCCTTACGGCCACCGTTACCGTTTTGGAACACCTTGCTAAGATCACAGTGACCTAAAAATCCTACCCATCTGATTTGGATAGAATGGGGCTGAAATTGAGTGTATAAGCCTGTACCAACTGATATGGTGGTACGACCCAGTTTTGGCAATGGCTGATCCGGATCTCCAGAACCAATTTCTATGCTTTGAAAACCTCCTGGGAAGACTGAGGGACTTTTTTTCAAGTTGATTCAAGCTGCCAATTGTGGGATAAACATGAGCACACTACTGATGTTTGGTTCTACCCCAGGCAAGGTTGTAGCATTCACATGGTAGGCGGGAAGAAAGAGGGTGCTTACTGTAGATAATCTTCAAAGGGGGGGGACAGTTCTTCCCAACATATGTATCACGTGTATGCTAGATGAGGAATTGGTGTAACGTTTGTTTAGCTTTTGGGTTATGAGTGAGACTCTTGTCTCTTCTTCTGTCAAGGCACTCCTTTTGGCTTTGGCATGGTGCCGGCAGTGTGGGGAAAAAAAGGAAAGGTGGTGTGGCGTTTGGTTTTCTTAGCAGTCTTTTGGGCCATTTGGGGGAAAAGAAAGAGATGTTTTCAAAATAAATGTCTAAGTGTTTCTGAGGTGTGTGAAAAGGTTAACTTAGATGCAATGGGATGAGCCATGTTAAGTCCTTGGATGTTGAGTCCTTGGTTTATTTTCTTGGGTTGTAATAGGAGTTGTTCCTGGGGTCGGATTGTTTCTTTTATGTGCTTTTGAATAAAATTCCATTAATTTCAAAAGAAAAAAGAAGAAGAAGATTGCAGTTGATCCATATAGACCCGTTTACGGAAGATAGAAAGATATGCAATCACTCATCAGATGGGAAATTCTCTCTTCTAATGAGCGAGTCATTTTGCCATGAGCCAAGGGGTGGGGGACCCATGTTCCACCTAGGGTGCAACCCTTCGCATGAGTCACTGCAGGAAAAAAAATCGTCACTATGGATAATCTAAAGAAGCGTCAATTGACATTCCCAAATAGGTGTTATATGTGTTTTGAGGAGGAAGATATGTGGATCACTTGCTTATCCATTGTCGAGTGGCCAGGGAAATGTGGGGTCTTTTCTTTAGTTTATCAGCATTGATTGAACAATAGATGGTCCCCTTCCTCAAGTAATTAGTGGATGGTGGTCACGCCTGTTGAGTTGATGCAAGATGCATGCATGTGGCTAAATGGTGAAGTAAGATTAATCAACGAATTAAATTAAATAATCAAAATCACGAATCACGACAACATAATCAAATATCTCATGTAACTATGAATAGTCTAGGCCACAATCAACAAAGTACGCCATGCATGATCATTGAATACTAGAAATTAAGATCTAATGGATGTAAGAACACCTACATTGCATAGAAATAAGTATATTTCAAACAGGAATGATTATTACTAACTAGGGTTTGCTCGATTAGAATGTAGGCTAACCTAATGTTTAAGGAATTTATGGGAAAAGGTAAAATTAGAGTTTAGACGGTTTAATTAGACAAGGGATTTTGGTGCATAGGTATTACTTGAGTGGAATTAGGGCTTTAAGTGGTTGGAGGTTTGGGATTTTAGGTTAATTAAGGAAATTGGGATTCTAGGGTTTAGGGATTTTAGAATTAGGGTTTTTAGAAATTGGCGATCTGAGGTTTAGGGTAGGGATAGGAATGGGGAATTAAGGGATTTTGATGGGAGAAGCAAGGGGAAATCAAGGGATTGAGGGGTTGTTTGTACGGTCTGCCTAAGGTCTCGCATGTGTGGCCGTATGGTCACACATGTGGGTTGTTGGCTAGGGTTTCGGGGTCCTCAATGATTGGGTTCGGTTGGAGTTGAAGTTGGATGATAAAAAGTTGATGAAGAAGATGATTTGGATGGTTTTGGATGGGAATGGAATAAGAAAGAGGAAGTTTTGAGAAAATACTTCTTATGGATAGAAAGGATGAGAGGAGGATGATAGATGGGAAGCCCTACACCTCCGTTGAACGGGAATGGAATCACACCACACCCAAGTTCCAAATCATATGGAGTATTCTTCAAATCACATAAAGAAGAGAAAAAACAACTAGTATCAGAAAGACTTTTACAAAAAAAAAAAAAAAATCTCTCTCAGGAAAGAATTCTCATTAAAAAACTCCATCTCAAGTAAAACATAAAAAAGTCTAAAAATAATAAAATAAATGATACAAACTACTCGAAACAAATAAATCTAAACTATTCGTAGCCAGTGGGGTGGTCCACGATCAAGTGTGGTCCAAAGGCCTATCATGTGCGATCCTACGGTCTAATCGATGCAGGCACTCAATCTAACAGACTCCTCAAGAATGCAACCCACATGCATCTTCCTAGTGTAGGGTCTTCAAAGATGCATTAAATGCATGTGGAGTCTTCAAAATGGGCCACTCGGCCCACTCGAGCCCACGTAGTGGTCACCCATCCAAAGGGAAACTAGTAATCATCTCTTCCTCCTCTGGTAGACCCTAAATGGTGCTCTAATGTCCTCATCATGAGTACAAGAGGAAGAATCATGTGGATGATGTTTCCCTATGGTATCATGTCGTGTGGTGAGAAAGGAATGGAAGGATAATTTAGAATAAGCAAGTTTGCATTGATTCTCTCAAAAGAAGCACTCTTCATTATTGACCGGTTGAGCTCTTCCAAGGCCAAAATTTAAGGGTTGCTCCATTGGGATTGGGAAGATATATTGAGGAGCTAGAGAGCAATGGTTCAAGATGCAAGTGGTTAATCAAGATGTGATGTTATTGGTGTAATAAAAATTCATTGTTTAAAAAAAAAGTGATTAAGGGGTGAAACATAGAAGTCCCCATACTTCTGATACATTCGATGCTTTGCATCACATCCCCAAGTGATTGTATCCTGATATGAAGCATTATTATAATAAATTTGAACAATGAGAATTTAATTATTTATGAATATTTTAAACACTCATTGGCATCTTATCAATTAACTGATGAAAGCAAGAGCATGAGTTACCTCCAGATTTACGCCTGTTGGGGACTCGGTTCCTGCAACATTACATAGCCAAGACATTAGGAACAGGTGAAGATATGGAAAAACCCATCTTCACTAAATATCTGATAGCTCTCTAAGATACATATCAAATAAGAGGAATTATAAGGTCCTGTCTCTTAGTAAAGGTACAATTCATTGATGTCCAGGATTTCCTACATGTGAGACCAATGGTCAATCCAGATCGCTGAAATGGTGGGCCCCACCAGGGATGGGTGATGTCCTGATAACCCAGATTATAAGATCCAATCCATGTGATCTTTACATTGCATGTGGGCTTTTGCTGAATTTTTTTCCTCAACTGTCTATTTGCAGGCACCACTGATGAAAGCAGACCATCCAATCTGGGGAACTTCTGGGACTTGCGCCATGCCACCATCTTTAGTCAGGCCCATCTAAGCAAAGTGTATGTTTGCTGAGGCATGGCACTCTATAATTCCGCATCAACTAAAATGAATTGAGGCAAAGACTCTTTTTTTCTTTTTTTTTTGAAGGATAGCAAAGATGTTATCTAGATGAGAGAAAATTGAGAAGCAAGCAATCATCTACATAGCACAATCATTTCTAGATCTAACTACAATATAACCACAACCCTACAGTCAATGTTAGTCCATCAATCACATCACCAAGAGCATTTATACTAGGACTGCAACTAGGGTTGGAGTCAAACAGTTCGGGTTGGGTTGTCAGGGTCTTCGGGTAGGGTTAGTGTTGGAAAACTCCAACCCAATTTGATTTGAAATTGGGTTGTGTTCAGATTGAGCAAATTCAGGTCTGGTTGGGTCAGTTCGGAATAATCACATGTATTTGGGTTGGGTCGGGTAGGGTTGATTTAGGGTTGAATATAGAGGAATTCTGGTTGCACACCGCAGGTAAGAATTCGGGTCAAGTAATGGTGCGGGTTGGGTCCTCTTGCGGTAAGGTTGGGCTCAGGTCGACCTTCAACCCAACCCAACCCAACCCACCTGAGTTGCATCCCTAAGTTATACATAACAACAGCTTAGCAATACATTCATGAGAAGAGAACCGATCACATACAGGCAACGGTACCACAACCATATAATGTACCATCTTTCCTGCCAACATCCCACTTGCATTGAATATCACTACCATGAAAACTGCAGGCCCCACCATGAAGATCATTGTTCTCAAAAACCAGATTGATTTGCTCACTAGGTGGGCCATAACTGTATGATTAGTCAGACCAAGCCACCTCACACCACGTCAATCTGTGGTCTACACTATAGGTCCTCCATCTGTAGAGGAGCCAGTCTGATACGAATTAGGTCGTAACACCAGAACATACAACCATGTGTTCAGAATTTTGATAATGGGTGTTTCCTATCTGGTCTAAACACAACTGCAGGAGTGTCGAACAGATCGTTTGCAATGACAAAGTAGTCGGATTGTACTTGGGAACAACACTTGACATAATTGCAGCAATATAGAACCCAACACCAGAGTTCTAACTTTTAGACAGGCAAGCAACCTCTTCATCAAGTTTCTGATTTAGATCAGTTGCTAATTGTTCAACATAATCCCAACAAAGAGCACAAGATTCCAACAGCATCTCTCTTAAGACACGGCATGCATTAACTGTGGCAAGAATTGCATGTCAGCAGAAGGGTTGCAGGAAATGTTGATGCCTCAGGAAAGACCTCTAACCAACCAGATGTGGGAGCTGTATTTCCCAAGGAAGAGAATAAAAGAAAAGGAGATCAGCAACTTCCAATAGTAGCAGCTCTGAAAGGCACTGCTTTCAGGTTAATCCATTCCACCTCTCTTCCACTGCTTTGCCTGCCCACACAGCTCCCCCTTTAGATGAAATAACTCTGCTACCCCCCAATCGAAGCTGAAAATGTGGGCTTAGAACTTTCACCATGCTTTCCCTCCTTCCATCTAATAGTCACAGTACATTTAATTAATGGTCTGACCCACCTGATAGGTGGAACAGCCTGATTTTCGAGAATGGTGATCTTGATGGTGGGCCTGCCATTTTCACGGTACCATATTAGCGGAAACATGGTACGATACCACAAGATGTGGTACCTTGGCTGTGTATGCGAGCAGTTTTCTCACAAGAAAATGGCATCAAGTTTTAGAAAATAAAAATGATGCATTTTACTAAAAATCAAAGCAATGCAATGCTAGATGTTCAATCAAATACATCAACAGCAAGAGATTTCTGACACAATGAGAAGAAATTATTCTGGCAGGAAAAAGAAAAAGAAATAGTCTGCATTTGTTTCAGTGACTTTTCAGGATTTTTCAGTAGTACTTTTACAATGCAAAAAAATAGAAATTCAGCAGCAGCACAATTCCGGGAAGCAGAAATTAGAAAAAGAAAAAATAAAAATAAAAACAAAAAAAGCCAAAACAGAGAATTTTCAGTAATTTCATAGATTCAACTTGGGGTCTATTTGGATACGCAGAATCCTCGTGGAAGAGTAAATGGTTTTCCACAAACAAAACAGTTTGGCTGTTTAGATAAGATGTATTCCACAATGCAATCATTTGCCATATCGACACCAAGGTTTCTCTAGCACAAGAAATGAGATGACCATTGTCTAATGAACTTATAGTTTTCACTTGCTATCCAAACAAGAGCCCTAAATTTGGAATCCTGCTTCCTACAGTAAAGATGGAAATAAGTATTCATTGGATTATCATTATAATAGTTGTATCTCCACCTTGGATTCGATGCATCCAAACACACAAAATTTCTGAACATGTGAGAGAGACGCGAAAATCATAAGGCCATTTTGAGGTTCCCAAAATCCCTTTCGCCCAAATGCATCCCTGGTAATTTGGGGGGTCAAACACTATACATTGATTTCGGAGGCCAGATCCAGGGTGCTTCTAGTACGATTTAGTAAATGGTACCAGCCTAGTAGCTGAGATGATTGTGTAGTCCAATCCAAACCGCCCAATTGAAGGACCACCTCATGGATGGGCCAACCGCCGAAACAGCAGCAATTGGTTGTTTCTAATTGTTTAGCCTACGGCCCTTTTAACGAACCATTGGACACGTTTGGGAGCTTCTATTTGGAATGCATTGGAATCCAAATCACAAATCAAGGTGATTTTAAATCCTCAGTTGTGTTTGGCAGTTGGAATGCATTAGATTCCAAGAACAGGAATGCATTGAAATTTTGCAGTATATTTATAGGAATTTGATTTTTTTTTTTTTTTTTGAAAGATGCAATATTATTAAAGCAAAAGGCCGAAAAGAAAACAGCAAAAGCTAACGGGATACAAAAGCGAAATAGAAAGAAACGAAAAGAAAAGCCATTAGGGAGTCCACTCCCTAATATACAAATCAAACCTGCCACAAACACCAGTGATAGAACCCCTCAAGTTACAAAAACAACGATTATTTCTTTCCAGCCAAATTGCCCAGAAAACCACCATCAAAGCGATTCTCCACTTCTTCTTGCCAAAAGAACCACTGAAATCAGAGTGCCAGCTACACAAGAGAGCTTCAACAAAGAATGGCATCACCCAAGATACGTTTGTTGAATAAAGATCCTCGGTCAAACAATACGAGAGAGGAGTAGTGGATGAATAAGTGGTCCATTGATTCCTCCGCTTGAAGGCACAGTGGACAGCCGTTTGGAATGATGAAGGATCTTTTACGCAAGTTGTCAATTGTAAGAATTTTGTAACGGCCCACCAGCCATAAGAAAGCGACAACCGTAGGGGGGCAAAGGGCCAAACATGAGAGGTGTGGCTCATTCCTGCATCTACTAGGGGAGCCAACAAGATGGAATACATGGACCAAACAGAGAAAGCACCATTTTTGGAGAACCTCCAAGGAAGAGAATCCCCTTCACTTAGAGTTGGCTTGATCCCCTACAAAAAGAGAGGAGAGACACAAAATCACTAAACTCTTCTACAAGGGGGAACCCAAAGATGTTAGCATCGAGGTAAAGATTCGCTAAGGATAGGAATCCTTGAGGGGGGCATTTCCATACCAGACATCTTCCCATAAGCGAACCCTATACACACCCCCTATAGCAAAAGAAATACCATTCATCATCAGCAGAGAAATCCCAGCTATAGATTTCCACAGGGAGGAATCCCTCATCCACCAACCAAAAGGGGACATCCCGTATTTTGTTGCAACAACCTTCCTCCACAAGCTAGAGTCCCCCCCCCCCCCTATAGAAAAAGAAATACCATTCATCATCAGCAGAGAAATCCCAGCTATAGATTTCCACAGGGAGGAATCCCTCATCCACCAACCAAAAGGGGACATCCCGTATTTTGTTGCAACAACCTTCCTCCACACGCCCCCGTCCCCCCCCCCCCCCCCCCCCCCCCAAAATCTCCAAACCCATTTGCCTAAGAGAGAGGAGTTGACAAGGTCCAAACGTTTGATGCCTGCTCCACCTTCCAGAATAGGCTTACAAACATCACACCATTTCAAAAGGTGGAATTTTCTAGTAGCCAACCCACCCTACCAAAGAAAGTCCCTCATGATTTTTTCAATAAGCATAAATTTGGGACATTTATAGAGAGGCGGGAAGTAAATCGGGAGATTGGAAAGAAAGGCTTTAATAAGGATAATACAACCACAAGGGGATAGAAGCTTGTTTTTCCACGGGGACAACCTACTTTCCATCCTCTCCACAATTCTATCCCAAAGGTGCACAACAGGTTTACTTAGGCAGGCGGGGAGCCCCAATTAGGTAGAAGGGAACGGAGCAGATTTACAGCCAAAGAAATCAGTAAAGGAATCAATCTCAGCTGAAGATAAATTGATCCCCAAAAGTTAGGAGTGTCAATGGGCCAGCTTGAGCCTAAAAAACAGAATTTTGCGTAGGGTCGGCCCGACGACCTAGCCCGAAACAATTTAAAATCAGGCCGAGACCTACCCCAAGCCTGGCTTGTAGACAGCCCTACCAAAAGTTCACTTTTAGCAACATTAACCTAAGACCACTTCAAACCATTCAATGGCTATTCGTAGGGTGGCTACTTCAGCCTCAGAGGCTTCACAAAATAGTAGGGTATTGTCTGCGAACTGGAGGTAGTTAATGGGAGATGGAAAATTAGCAATCTAAAAACTTTTGAATAGGCCAGCCTCCTGGCCTTTATGAAGCATGCAACTAAGGGCCTCAACAACTATAACAACCAGGAATAGGGATAGCGGATCCCCCGAAAGGAGCTAAAGAATCCGAAGGGGGATCCATTGATCAGGACCGAGAACTTAGCCAAAGAGATGCAGGATCTGACCCAAAGTATTCATTTTTCCCCAAATCCCATTCTAAATAACAAATAATCAAGGAAAGACCATTCAACATGGTCATAAGCCTTTTCCAAGTCCAGCTTGAAGACAATACCCTTTCTACCTAATTTATGGTAGGAATCCAAACATTTATGAGCGAGCAAAGCATTGTCAAAGAATTGTCTACCAGCTGCAAAGACACTTTGATAAGGTGAGATTGAATGAGGGAGGACTTTTATAAACCTTTGTCTTAATATCTTAGCAATGATCTTGTATAGGCTACCAATCAAGCTGATAGAAAGGTTTTCAAGTTATCAGCACTTTTAATTTTAGGAATCAAAGCTCTGAAAGTACATCCAAGTTCAAAGGGGAAACTACCATAGGAGAAAAATTCATTAGTGAAATCCATCAGATCACCCTTAATGAGGTCCTAGAAAGATTGAAAGAAAGCTATAGGGAACCCATCAGGACCAAGGGCTTTATCACCCCCCAAATTGTCTACAGCTTCCTTAATTTCTTCAATACAAAAAGGAATTTCCAGCGAAACAACTAACTCAGAAGATAAAGAGTCGAAGTGGAGGTTATCAGGAGATGGGCATAGGAGGCCCTTATTGGATAACAGGGACTAGTAGAACTCTACAGTAACCTCACAAATAGAATCTTTATCCTCCAATCTAACAACATTAACAAATAAGGAAGAGATATAATTGCCCCTCGCTCTGCCACTGGCAAAACATGGAAGAATTTGGTGTTTTTATCTCCAACTTCGAGCCACACCGCATGAGAACATTACCGCTAACTTATTTTTTCCACTTTAAACCTCGAATTATCATCAAATAGAAACTTATCTCTAAGAGATGATCCTCAACAAACAATTGGCCTCCCTCCTCTTTGATATCTAGAGCTTGGATGGAAGAGAGCAACATGTCCTTTTCCTTGTCCCTCAGACCAAATACCTCCCGCTTCCACACCGAAAGCTTAACCTTCAGCATCTAAAGCTCCTTGAATCGCTTAAAACCAGCACAAACCTTGACCTGAAAAGAAGACCACCAATTTGAAACAAAAGAGATGAAGCCAACGAATTAGAGCCAGGCCATTCAAAGCAAAATGGCTTAGGGCCCCAATTCAAGGCCTCAACCTAAAAGAGCACTAGGCAATGGTATGAGATTGTTCTAGGGAGACCAGATTGGTGGGAGAAGGGAAACTTTTTGAGCCCAAAGGAGCGACACAAGAAATATATCAAGTAAAGACATAACAAGAATCGCCTAACCGTTGGACCAAGAGAACCCGATTCCCCCCATAGGGGTATCAACCGATTCATGCTTTTGGACTCAGTCCACGAAGCCTCTCATACTAGAAGTAATCCGATCGTTTTGGGATTTCTTATGAACAAATCTAATCACATTAAAGTCGCCTCCAATGCACAATAGGTGAGACCATCTATCGACAGCCGACGATAATTCATCCCAAAATTGGGGGCTAAAGGCAAGGCGGTTCGGCCCATAAACCCTAGAGAGGACCCACTAGAAGCAAGAATATATTTCCCTAAAAATAATGCTAACAAAGAAAGACCTGACCCAACTATCCTCCTAAGACCAAAGGGATGGGTTGCAAGTTCCAACATATGATAACCCTGAGGCCTTGCAGAATCCAAGGAAACCCATTCCACCGGTCTGCGGCCCCAAACTGACTCTACCACACTTTTATCAACATTATGAAGTTTGGACTCTTGGAGAATCAAAATAGACGCTTTGGATTTCTTACAAACAGCCTTAACTTGGATGTATTTTTGGGGGGCATTCAAACCCATGCACGTTCCATGATAGGATCTTCATGAGGTCACTTGTCTTGCCCTTCTCTACTTTCTTGCCCTTCGAGGAGCAGACTATAATTGGCCGTCAAATAGCACTCCTAAATTAATAAGCTCCTTACAACCTCTTGGAATCTTTGGAGATCTCCTTTGAATGCCACCTGGAGTGATGTGAATACCTCCTTACTCCATGAGATGGAACAAGGCAATGTAATCCTCATCGCGGTCTCAAAAGACCACTCCCAAAAGTCTCACCACATGAAAGATGGACTCCCAGACCCAACTTTTACTTCTAACTACCGCCACTAAGTCTTCAAGCTCCCTTGGGGACAAGGATGGGGGCAGAGTATTATCAGGGGGAACGAAGATTCTCAAGGCTCATAACCGACCACAAAGGGGGAATATCTTGGGGACTATTGCGATCGTGAAGATTGGCTAACAGATCATCTGCTAAACGAGAGTTACCTTGGAAATAGGGATCCGGCGAAAGGCTACCATCAGAGAACAAGACCAAAGCGACAAATTGAGATGGAGGAGGACAGGGAGAAGGTTGGAGCATAAGAGCATCAATGACCTAGGGAATTTGATTACTAAATCAACTTTAATACTCCAAATTAGCGTTCATATGTAATATTTGACAGATTGTTATAAGCCCATTGAAATATATACTTTGGCCAAAAATGATGAAATTCCGAGCCTCGGGTGGGCCGCAAGCATAGGATCACAAACAACCAACTCACCAATTTTTTTAACCGTTGATTTACATTGCCAATGTTTGGACAGTTCGGATCATTCTATTGATGTAATTTAAAGATGCAACTGATAATTTGATTGTTGTGGGATCATTAGCGTGCCACGTGTACAGTGGATTAGTAGCCAAGCAATGCCCTTTTACACATGCAACTCTCCGGCATTTAAAAAGGAGTAAAAAAAGGTATTTGATTCCAAATCACAGCAAAAAGGAGATATTTCAAAACATAGCCAAATTGTGTATTTCAAATACCTCCGAATCCACACTACCAAACAACTTTTGGATTCAGCGTGCACTAAAATACACTCAAATACATGCTGCCATACAACCACATTTTCTTAACTATTCCAAGAGAGAGAGAGAGAGAGAGAGAGAGAGAGAGAGAGAGAGAGGCTCGGACAGTTATGAACTGCCAGAGTGAGGGATTTTGAGGATATAGCTCATCCAAGAGGCGGGCCACGAAATTGAGCAGTCTAGATTGATCACCAAAATGCACAAACGAGCGCAGATGTAACTGCTATTACCCCTTTATACATCACTATAAACACCCAGCCTGATAGATTAACTTACCCGCAATTTCAATTTGGATAAGAACTGATATACTGCAAAACTGTACCAATTCAACTCCAGAAAAGAAAGAAAGTATAAGAAAAATTGGTGTAAGAAAAGTAATCAGGGTGGGTGTGGATGTCAATTCCCTTTTCCGATACTAATCGATCTAAGAGATTTAGAAGAGAGAGAGAGATTGCCTTTGAGGAGGGTCGTAACGCTTTACGGTGGTGGTTGTATCAGAAGGATTTTCGAGCATCTCTTCGGAGAAGAATAACCAGAAATCCTTGCCCTAGAAAGATGGGGAAAGGCGTACCGAAACCCCCTCTCTCCTCCTTTTCTTCTTCTTCTCTCTCTCTCTCTTTTTTAATTTGCTTTCTTTCTTCTTTTAATCAATCAAAGGCTCTCTCTTAATAGCTGCTTTCTTTTATATTTTCTTCCTAACGAGACCGGTGGGGTTCGTACCCGCTTCGGCTTTGACTTTCCTTGTAACGTACTCCAAGGTTCGAGCCCGGTCCGAGCCTGGCATGGCCTGGCACAGCAGGCCGAACGTCGACCGTGTGACAATTTCGCTGGGCCTGGTGTGGCCCTAGCCAAAAAATTGATTTTTTTTTTTTAACAAAAAACTTATTTTCCACTTTGTGCCTGTTTGGATTTATGGAAAGCATAGAAATTAAAAAAAGGAAAAAAATAAAAAAAAATAAAAAAAATACGTATTTTACAGAACATGTGGGAAAGAAAACATTGTTTTGATTATTTGTTTGTCGGCCAATTTTTTAGAATTTAGGATATATTTTAAAATTTATTGTTTGGTAAAACAGAAGATAAATTTTCTTATGTGGTCACTAGCATGTGATAAATTAGCACATATGACACATGTTAGATGATTAAAGATGGATAGCATGTGTGGATGCTTGAAGTATGACACATGTTAGATGATTGAAGATGTAGCATGTGTGGATGCTTGAAGTTGAATTGTGGCACATACATTACATGGAAGGTGCTTAAAGTTGTACGGTGATACATGCGACACAAGTCGCATATTAGCACATTAGATATATGGGTAGTTGAAATTAGAGGGCAACATTTGTGCGCATTGGCACATTGACACATGGCATGTTTGGAGAGCCAAAATTGGATGACAACATTGTGGCACAACATTGCATGCAAAGTGCTTTACACATGTAGGGGCACGAAAGAAGATAAATGGTGGTACATGTGGCATATTAGTACATGTCAGCACTAGAGAAGATGAATGGTGTTACATGTGGCACATTAGCATGTGTTGGGCATAAGAGAAGATGGGTGGTGACATGTGATACATCGAGGCATGTGGCACTAGTGGACCGTAACCAAATATGGATAATAGCTCATTTGGCATATTGGCACATGTAGCACTGGTGATGAAAGGTGGTATATTTAGACTTAACCCTTGGGAAACATTTTACTTTTATTATGATAAAATATCTTTCTTAGAGGTAGATGTGAAAAAATACATTTGTTTAATTCAAAAAATGATGGTAAGTGAGAGAGCATTTTTCACAATTTACTATATAAAATGCTTGAAAAAGAACAAAAAGTGAGTTTTAAGGGAAACAATGTTTCCTTTCCTTTTCATGAATCCAAACATGCCTTTAATGTTTTTAATCTCTCCGCTGATCAATAGGCTACACATGCACAGAATTATATACATGTTGGGGCACAAAACCAACAATTTCTTTAAAGATGCATGGGTTGCCTAATCAATATTAGGATAACATATTTGTAGGATATAAAATGTGTAAAATGCACATTTTTTAAGATGGGGCCCATATGAGAGATGAGTCACTAATAGACATTTTAGATTGATTAGCAATACATGGTAATATAATAGTTTACAAGTATATTACCATTCACTTAATAGACCAAATTTGCCCAACTTAGCCTTAGACTGGGACTAAACCCTACTTAATCCGGCCCTTTCAAAAACAACTGGTGATTATATAAAATGGTAAATCAAAGTACGTTTGTTTTAAATCCAAGTGCAAGTAGTCTATAATGTCCATGATTTTTTGCTATTTTGAATTTCCAAAAAATCTTGAAAATTTTTCACTATAATTAGTTGACGTTATTACTGACTGACCCTTAACATTCGGGGTGAGCTTATACATAGGTGGTACTGTCACGCCCCAAATCCATGGACGAATAGCTTCTGTGATACATCAAATTCGGCACTCGACTTTCATACACAAAGTCCCGAGTTCGGCACATCACAAGGAAGATTTTTTAACTGAATTTTTTTTTTATAGATGCATATAATAATACCTGAGTATGAAGATCTATGATCAAATTACCAAGCAACACTCTCTATTATAAATCCTGATAATTACAACTACAATGCTTTTCAAAAGGTACACAATATCAACATTCTCAAATTCACTTAAGCAAGTATGTCTTCTAAGCTACTCCAGCCCTGAAAAAAAATGGGAAATGGGAAACTTAGGCAAAAGGCCTAGTGAGTACACTCATGTGTGCAGTGTGTCCTACATGGAATGAAGATAAATATGCCACAAAAAAAATCATGTATGGTGAAAGGCATGTAGTATGTAAAGTATGATGTCAATGCCAATGCAATGCATATGTAACATAGGAACACTCTGAGTCAATGCTACCAGCATCACTAAGTCATATTTTCATTTCTCCTATACCACTGTCATAACCGTATTACATGCATCCGTAATTACATCATCATCATCATATTGTCATGCTATAATCATACAATATCGAAAATACTGGCAAGATCATGAATCATACGATATCAAAGTAAGCGGAAATACTGACAAGTTCATGAGTCATACAATATCAGAGAACGTAGTACAGATCAGCTATGCAAATGAGGAGTCATAAATAGTCAAATATCAGATGCCAAGGATGCAATGCAATATACAATTCCTGATGAGTTCACGAATACCGTCAGCCGTATCTAGACCATATAAATGCAGAAACACAGTAACCCAAAATGTCATATACCGCGGATGTAATGCAATATGCAGTGTGAATGGAATGACCATGCTGGAGTGTAAAGTCGGGATGATAGTACGTAGTATCGCAGGCTATGGGGTCCATCACAAGGGACTTCTATCCAAACCAGTCTCATACCTAAATTTGGATAGTCAGACTCAATGTGGTAAACTCTTAATCTCAGGTTAGTCGCACGCCCCAACCGAAATCCTGACTATTGCGAAGGTACACATAACAAATAGTTACGCACCACCAGCCCGAATAGATAGTGAATGAATGACTGAATGAGTATGCAACTCCTGCTCAATAAGTCCACATATCAATACTGTTCATCTCTGGGATCATCACCGGGGTCTGGTACACTCAACACCAGCTTGCCACCCCATCAAGCGCATAACTAGGTAAGTGGAAGAGACCTCACATCCCTCTGGCCAGTAGTCAGCCAATATCTACCCGGCACGTCGATAGCGGACCCATTCACGAGCTGGTCAAACTCAGCCTAGCTATGGCTACTCCCTTAGGCGGGTAAGGCCATACCCCCTCCCAACCGACCACGATCTAGTGGGAGACACGACCTACTGATAAACGGCCCTCATGCGCTCATATATATCTACTCGGTCTCGACGTTAGGGCGTCCTCTGGTACCAAGAAGGTTTAAGAATTTTCACCCAAGGCCATCTATGGCAGGCCGATGCTAGTAACAGATTTTCGGTGTCCCATCTGGCCATCTACGATATGCCTGTGGAGGCTACGACCCTGATGTCGCTAGGGCGTATAACACACAATGCATGAGTCATACAATCTAGTTATGCATCAATCCTGTGCATATCGTGCACTCATGTGAGACAATCTCCACCTATCAGGGAGTCTCATAACAATCTGCCCAATGACATATGTAATAGTCAACCACATCTCATAATAAACATGCAGATGATGCGTATGGGCATGTACATGATGCTATGCTGTCACATACTCATAATCGGTATCGATAATCGGCCTAACAAAGGGCCTAAGGGAAGGTCACAATGTGGACATTTAACCATCATTGCCCATTAATATGGACATTTAACCAACATGGCTTTCAAGGAGTGGCCCACATAGAGCCAAACGTATAGTGGGCTAATAGCCTCACACAATGGCCTAATGTACATCACGTTGGGCCTCATTCAAGGGCCTAATACACATCGTGACGGACCAAGTACACGGGCCTAATATACATCACCATGGGCCACGACCCATGGTCCTCAATATACATCATAATGGGTTATGACCCATGAGCCTCAATATATATCATAATGGGCCACATCCCATGGGCCACATAATCATCACATCGGGCCTCGTCAAATGGGCTGCACATACATCATATGAGCCTTGGCACATGGACCATAAACACTAATGGGCCTCATATGTATCAAGTGGACTGCATCAATGGGCCGCACTAATGGGGCAACCGCTTTACTTAAACTTTCACATAGTCAGGCGGCCAGTACCATAATTTCACATAGTTTAGTATGTATACGATTACTATCATGATCTAGTATCCACATTTCAAAATATCCAAACATAATTGAGCAATCATAATCCTACATACGAATACAAGGCTACACCAATTATGATAAGTCTTATACTATAACCACTTCACCCGTCACATAGTTAATGACTCATATTTGGTGTCACATGGTTAAGGGTCAAGGGCCATATTTCATCATACCATTTACGGTTTAAAGATTACATCACATAGAATCCAGGACCTTGATAGCATTAGCTTGGGTAACATAACCCTACATCACATTCAGTCTAGTGTACAACTTGGTCATACGTGATTCAAGTGGCGATGTCTATATCAATAAGCACAAACCTATGTTGTTGAATGGCCATCAATGCCACTTGATTTCATACGGTTAGGTGGCCTTGTACGTATTTCACATTCATACAGTTAGATGACTACATATACTACATATACTCCACCATTGCCTATGATTAGGTGGCTATACATACATCAAATATCCACATGATTAATGGGTCAAACACTTATAAGGCACCCTCACACAACTAGAGTCTGCACATTTATTATAATTGAACATATTTAAGGGTTTAAACACATATCATATGATATTACTTCTTAAGGCCGCACTCTAACCAAAGTGCCAAGTAATCAAGGGTTGTCTACAATTAACCTATTTAAGGGATTAATCATCATTACTTCAAAAATTACAATACTAGTTCGTCATACATTCAACACATGGAGATTACAAACTCTTGTCGAAGAGGTCCAATGGTTAGCCCAAATAAGGCTACCATTGATGGACCCACATGGCATTCACTCAAAATGGGCCTTAACGTTCTTGGGCCCACACACCAATGGAATTCACAATGGGTCCTATGTGGTGGAGTCCATGGGGATTTCCCACGAGATTGAGTTGTGTGTGACCCACCTGAAGTTAGGATCCGCTCCAACAATTCGGTGAAGTTGATGAATGGTAAGGATATACATTGCATCATTAACCTTGGCCTTAGGAAAAATTTTAGTGATAAGAGTTCGTTCCTTACTGTTTCAGATGGTACAGTCTAGGTGGACTTTGGATCAGCCTGATTTTTGAAACCATACCATGCAATGGGTTGGTCAAGGATGATGTACAGACTCAATAAATTAGATGCATCGTGGTAGACCCACAGGGAGTCTTTAATGGTAAATGTTCAAATTTTACTATTCGTGTGGTGCAGCCTACCTAAAATTTGAATCAGTTTTTTTTTTTTTTTTTTGGGCTCATGTACTAAAATGGTCTATCAAAGACAATGTAAAGTGCAGATCTGATTACGTGGGCCTCTTGGCTTAAAATCAAGTCAATCCGTGGCTCATGTGGGCCACACCACACACAAAAGTTGAGAGGGTTATCCTCCATTAAAACATTCATAATCATTTGTTTGGCCATCGGGACGTGGTTCACAAATCCAGTCCATCCATCATGTATGTCCCACTTGGTTGAGGGTTCAGTCCAAGTTTCAGATGCATCCAAATTTCAAGTGGACCTCGGCAAGTGTTTTTATATGCTCGAGCTTCGAGTTGTACAAACGGTTTAAGGAGATCAAAGTTACATGGGTCCCAAAGTGATGTATGTATTATATCTACACTGTTTATCTATATTTAGAGATCATTTTAGAGAATTATCTAAAAATGAATCATAACCAAAGATTATCTGGACCTCACCACAAATAGCAGTGAAGATAATGATTTCAGCATTAAACAATTCACAGAGCCCACCATAATGTTTATTTTCCATCAAATTTGTTCATAAGGTCACAAAGACCTGATTTAAGAGGAAAAACAATTTGCGTATTGGTCTAAAACTTCTATGATCCAAAAAGGGTTTCAATGGTAAACGTTCAATCCCCTGCTGCTCGTTGTAGTGTGGACCACCTAATTGTTAGATCTATCTTATTTTTCTTCTTAAGCCTTAAGACAACTCGCCAAATGGATGGACGGTTTGGATATAAGACATACCTCATGAACAGAACAGACCCACAAATCTTGCTGATAGCTTCAGAATTTATTTATTATTATTATTATTTTTAATGGTGTGAGCCACTTGAGTTCCGTGTATGACTGATTTTTGGGGGTGACCCATTTTTAAACGGGACCCATCAAATGCACGATGTAAATGCTCGACATGCATCAAGGTGGGGCCTGTGGTGGGGCCCACTTCCCTCCAGCATCCAGGAGCAGGACGCTGCTTATTGCAGCGTCATCTGGACGCTGACAGCAATAACGTCAAGTGCTGTTGTTTTTATTTTTATTTATTATTATTTTTTTATTTCATGGTATTTTGTAGGTGGGGCTCACATCATAACGATCCACTCCACCTGCTAGGTTCCCTGACTCGTGAGGGGTCCAATGAGTCCAATATTCGATATGTTTTGGTGTATAGAAACATCATAGCGGGCCCTAATAGTTAATATCACCTAATATCACTGTTTTCTAAAATGTGGCCCGCCAAAAATTCAGATTGGCTTCATTTTTCGGCTCCATGGCTAAAATGAACTGGGAAATTGAATGGATGGCGTGGATTGAATACATACATCATGGGTGGGGCCTACTGTGGTCCCACAGCCCCTTCCCTCTTTTCTTTTAAGCAGCAGAAGGGACGCTGCTTGCTGCAGCGTCCTCTGGACGCTGGTAGCAACAGCGTCCACTCCTCTCTCTCTCTTTTTTTAAAAATTTATTTATTTATTTTTATGGTGTGGTGTGCACATGTGTGTGTGTGTGTGTGTGTGTGTGTGTGTGTGTGTGTGTGTTTGGCCAACCCAATGGACCACACTTTGGATGGTTTGGATGGCATACAAAGGTTCTGGTGGGGCCCACTATCAATGGGTCCCACTTAAAATCTATAATGAATTATTTTATTATTTTTTTTAATGAATCCTCTTATGCATCCACACCATTAATCATATCATTATCATCATATCATCTCAAGTATTAATCATCTTTTTATATGTATTCTCCTATACATCCACACTGTTGATCACATCATTATCATTAAATCATTACCACTATTAATTGTCCAAATAATCAAAAAGAGAACAAACCATAAGAGTGGAGGGGGGTGTACTCACCTTAATGGACTAGATGAATGGTTGAGATGGATGGAAGGAATAGGATTGATGGAGTTGATGACCCACCAAGGTCACTCCTCTCTCTCTCTCTCTCGCTCGCTCTCTCTCTCTCTCTCTCTCTCTCTCTCAATCTCTCTTTCTTGTGTAGAAAAATGGTGAAATGCTAAGGGATGAGGGACTATTTGTAGAGAAATTGTTAAAATGTGGTTAAATTCAATTAATGCGATCTTGGTTAGTGTAAACTAGGATTATGACAATTAATTCATGATTTGTAATTAATGGTAGATTAAAGGAGCATAGGATGGCATGGTGTGATGATGTCATACATAGTGTATGGAATGGAGAGAAGTTGACTTTGGAGAGCACATGAGAGAGGGGAGGTATGGGTGTGTGTAACGCCCTGAAAATCGGGGGTCGAGCAAATACTCAGCTCCCGAGTTCCAATGCATCACTTATACAACACCGATAATGATGATTGAATGTTGTCCGTACTAGTGCTTTAAACATGAATGAGATTATACCAAATCAACATATCATACTCCAGAGGCAATTAAACTACGCTAGCGGAAGACTGTGATATGTATATAAACTGTATAAAAGTAATAGCAAGCCCTCAGAGTATGAATGTCACTAGGTTAAATAATTACAAATTTAGTTCCAAAATATATAAAATAAGATAGTGTAATGTTCTCTATCCAAAACCATGTAGCCCCGTCAGTGCAACACTAGGTCTACATAAACCCGCCTGACAGCTGCATATAGGAGAACGCCTCCTCATCATTCTCGAAGTCCGGCTCCGCCTCGCAGGTATCACCATCACCTGTAGCTATGACAGGGTCTGGTTGGTGTTTAAAACACCGTCCTAGAATGTGGGAGTGAGTGATCAACTCAGTGGAGCCATAAAGCAAAGGTTAACATACTATCAATTCAGTCAAGTAGTAATGATAAAGCAATACAATCAAACATCCCTAAGTACTGTGATTAATGTAAGAATGGTATGTAATAATGATGCATGCCCTCGCCTGCACTCCCTCTGCGATCTTCATCTCACGATCGCAGCATGTCAGTCACTTCCTCAGTGCTCTACCCAACGCCAAACGGCACATGCAATGCAGTGCATGAGCGTGATTACCAAGTTCTTATTAGGCCTTTTCATACAGTAGGATTGGGAAACTAAGGTACCTCCCTTATATCATTTTCCAAACAATGATCCATTCCAGGGTCGTCAATCCTAGCTAATCTCATATGATGTTGCGGTTACAGGTCGTTACAAAGGGCTCGTCACCTCGATGCATGCCTGGTTTATACTCTTGTTTACTACGGCAAGGCTCGTCACCTCAGCGTAGTCTTAGAGTATGCTCGAGGTCACTAGGAATGGCTTGTCACCTAGTCGTAGGCCGACAACTTGAATACAGTGTCTCATACCACCGTATTTGGCTCACGAGTCTGGGTTGCTCACTGGTCACTACGGAGATGCTCGTCACCCCAACGTAGGCCGACAGCACGACCACGGTGTCCCATACCACCATGCCCGGCTCATGAGTCTTAGCGGATCGAGGTACCAAGGTTAACAGGATTTTCACTAGTGAGTTTGGTATTTTATGTTCAAGCAGTAGCGTTCATACATGGTGAACATATATCGGGTCAATCGGGTTACTTGACGAGCTCGAATGGAACGAGCGCACCTCAAGTTGATCGACATGAAGTGCGTAAGCACTCTGTGTGGCCTAACCACTGTCGACAACCAAAGTACGACTCGGATTCATCGAACACGTCCTGCGTGGCGAAACAACCTCAGCCAACTGGTCAGAACCTGTTACCGATTGCCTGGACTATACCGTAGTCCCAAACACACCCAATTCTAACAAGTACTCATATGACATAGTCAAGCGTAATGAACAAATCATTCCAATCCTACAACCATTTGAGCATGTTATGAAATACAACATACACATGAATTCACACATATGCATTCCATGCGTAAAACAGACAATACAGTGTAAGTTGTATGGAGGGATTTATACACCTAGTTAAGGTAGTTGAGAATCTCATCTCAACACCTACATAAAGTACAATTCACTAAATACTTACTCATACAGACATTTTTACAAACACTTAGACTACACGTTCCAACATACACGATGCATGTTGGCCGTAATATATATTAGGGCAAATCCTTTCGCTAAGGAGCTGTCGCATATACAACAATCATATATTCACGACAATTAATCATGGCAAGCACAAATCCAGATTCCATATGAATCCAGTCATTTCATCAAACACATGGAATACACTAAACTCAACATAGTTCATATATATTTGAAAAGCAAAACAAACGTTGCATTTGGCCACGTCAGTTATAAATCATTAACCGACATTGAAAGCTTGAAAGTCATAACCTAAACGTTTATAGTCCGCACCTTACGCCGGTAAACGCGTAACGAACTCAGTTTAACCACTAAGTCTTTGTTTACGGCACCACAACAACCTATATCAGGGAATAGGTTAGTTATTTCATCTATTACACTAGTTGAAAACCCTAAAACAGGTTAGGGTTAGGATCCCTTACCCAAGTATGTTGTCGAAAACACCGGTATAGCGATACAGATGGGGTGGTTGAGTGCGTGGAGTAGCAGGATCGAATCCCAGGAAGAATCGCCAACTCACTCTCTCACTTTCTCTCTCTTTCCTTCTCTTTTCTCTCCTCTCTCTCTTAGGGTTTTCCAAATTCGTATGAAATGAGAGAGAGAGGGTTTAAGGGGCTTATATAGGCCCAAAACTGATGGGAATGGCCTCAGGGCCATGATATACTTAGGTTATAGCCAAATAGTCAGCTGTTCCGGCTTAACGGAACACTTCTGGAGGCCTTTTTCTACGTGCGGTTGGACTTATCTCCCTGACATTGGATCTAGGTCAAGTCGAGTTTTCGGTCCGATCGGATTTATAGATCGACCTGGCGGACTAGTTTCAGTTCGACGGTCACCATACTTGATCAGGGCCACAAGTGCACTGACATGGGTTGAAAATTTTCTCTGAATTGAGGGTGTAATTGGGTCAGATTCTGATGGTCTGAATCCTTATATTTGGACCTACAAGTGAACGACTTAGTTTACTTAAGTTTGGGTTTATTTTTTAAAGATATTCGCGTTTCTCATACACTTCGCTTCGGGCTCAAGTTGTGCGTTTCTGGATACTATTAGGACTTGATTTCTGGGATCGTTGTCAAGTCCAATAAGACAGTCATAGTCGTATAGTTTTGTAGTTATCGGACTTTCGACGTATGGTCCAGGTCCGATATGGATTTTCGATGTGCTCCGAGAGCAACCGGGTTTAGAGATTGATTCTAGATTTCAGGGTAAAGTAGCGTCAATGATTCTTCAAGTTTTGGGTCTTGCAGATCACATTTAAAGTGATTAATGCTAATTTCACAGATACTCTAGTTTAGCACTAACTAATTCTCGCCTAATTTATAAAGGATTTGATCCTGAGTGATTTGTGCCTGAGGTGATACTCGGGCCTTTGTACGAATTTTTTCGAGACGTTACAGTGTGTGACATCACACACATAAGTACAGATTCTCTCACCCATGTGTGGCATATACATGTGTGGAATGGGGTACATGGCGCCATGCGCACATGATACACTAATGATTATTCACAGCGTATCTCACTAACGGAGTGTCATACAGATGCACGGGTTGTACCTACACGATCGTGGCGACGGGGCGGTCGATGTGAAATAGGTTTCGAGCTCTTGGGGTTCCGGTCAGCTGGGTGTACACTATGAACAGCCAATCCGGGTCTAGCTAAGGGTGTTGATCATTGTGCACATATGCATAGAAAATTGTACGGAATGGATGAGGTCTTATAGGTACCAATAAAGAACTGCACAAATCTATTTAATTAACTATGGGAAGCCAACAAATATGCTCAATCACTTAAACATCGAGTCTAGCCATGCGATTTCTTTATCTAGGGCCCGAAACTAACCAACCTATCACTGAATAATCGAAACAACCATAACTAAGTAAAGACCTATCTAAAGCCAAGATAAGTAGGGGTCGGATCTTAATTAACAAACCAAATTAACACAGTTACTCCTCTAGCCTAATAACCAATGGTTTAGAGTGATTAGGACTGAATCACCTTTTTCATTAATTGCGAATAGGCTACACTATAAACTTGGCTAATCCATACCCTAATCGTCGTGCACAAGAAATCTCACTATCCAATTCATTTCATAAATGCCCTAATTATCTAACCAAGCCCTATACCGCTTGTTAGTAGGCCACTAAACTCAAGGCTATAGAAAGATCATCTTCTTAGTGGGCTTGACGTCTATCGTGCGACATCAAGTTAAGGTCATGTCCAGAATTGCTCGACTTGGACCCGCAAACCAAGTGTATGAGATGTGTGAATGCCTTACGTGAAAACTTAGAACTTCAGTGAAACTAGCTTCTTTGTTCTTTCATAGAGTTGTAACTTTCAGACCATCGATTTGTGGCTAAAGTCAGGGTATAGATTAAAAGACATTTTCCCACACAAATCTGTATAGCCATGGCCCCGATTGATCGTCGATCTGGGTTAAGGCTTTTTCGGCTGATCCGCACGTCCGATCATTAGATGGTTGTATCCAAACATAGATTGCCTATTGGGACACTTATTCCATGGCTTAGATTGACCTGTACGCCTCTTGGTAGGTCCCGTTGGTTGGAAATAACTCTCTCTGAAGTTAGTATAATGAATAAAGGGCCATTGGGGCCATTTCTCCACCATCTGGCACTATAAAATAATTTCATTTCACACCCCCCTCTCACATAGGAATTTTCCCTATAAATTGGGGAGAAAGAGAGAAAGGAATGGAGAAATTGAGAGAAAAAGAGAGAGAGGAAGAGAGTGAGGTCCTTCATATTTGCTTACACTGGAATTCATTTGACAAAACCTAATCTATTAATGCTTTCCTTCGTCGAATCCACCCCTACGCATGATTGGAGGTAAGAAACTCTTCCTACCTCCTGTTTAAAATATCTCGTGTTAGATTCTATGAATCTTACCTAAGGTTTTTTTTTTTTTTGAGAATTGGTAGGATCTTAAAGATTGGAAATCCCCTTTTAAAGTGCGGACCATTATGCCTGGGCGCCATTTATCAATCCTTGAGGATCTTAGTTAATGATGTCTTGTTGTAAATAACCTGTTGATTGCTAACATATCCATATTTCCAATTTGATTGCAACATATGTTATTACTTGTCTATGGATGCTCACATGTTTGATAAAATGTCTAAGTGATTGTAACGCCCCGTACTTCCCAATAGTCGATTCTTACAGTGTAATCTAACTTAATTGAACATTATCCACCATGGGAATCATTAAGGATTATCTTTAAAATTGATCCAACATTTAGGTTATCAAGGATAGAACCTTTAATCTGAGAGTTATGGTCCAGCTAAGCTATTAATCGACCTCACTGTCAGGCGAGTAGGTGATCATAAATTGTTGGACTTAATGGGTGGGTTAGATTCCTGGAGATATCACTGCGAACCCCTAAGACCATTTTAGTTTAAGTTTGAGAACAATCTAACCATTGGGTTATAAATGCAATTGTCAAGTGTTCCCTAAACTAGTACGGGAAACATTAAGTGCGCTTAGGATCAATTTTGAAATTATCCGATCATTAGATTGGTCATCCAATTTAGAATATATAATATGCAATAATTATTAAATATATATAACTTATTTTATATATAAATATATATAGAGAGAGAGAGAGAGTCATGCTCACCAGCGCACCTACGCACGTGCGCACCTTTGCACACGTATCATGGGTGTCTAATCTGAACGGTCCATGTGATGCAGAATCCCATGAAACCCCAAGGGACAAATTTTCACCCTAATCTAAAATTCTGACGGGCCATAGCAAAGAGAAATGCAAATCAAGGGAGGAAATTGTTTTCATTTTTCATGGCTCACCAAAGATTTGGATCAAAGTAAACTTGGGCTCGGGGGGGTTTTATGAGGTGCTGCTTCACATGGACGGTTCAGATTTTGGATCCCCATCACGTATGATGGGTTCTTAAAAAAATTTGCACCAATTCCGTGCGATATATATATAATAGACAAATACATATATACACATATATACATATATACACATATATATAATATATATGTGTATATATATTCTATATAATCTCACAAGAAAATGGGAATCTCAAGCTGGAAATCAAATAAGCCAAACTTTTTCTCCTTTCCAATCCATCAAAGTTTCAGGTACTATTGCTTCTCCAATTAAACTTGCTGAAAAAATGATTGCAGATAGACCTGTCACTCCAAAAGACCTTGCTCCTATAGTTGAACAAAACAATTATACCAATACTTTCCTTCACACTCTTGGCGAACAAATGAATCTACAAAAGATGTCATTATCTCCAGCTTCTACATCAACTTCTTCTGATCAAAGAAAGACTTCTGCTTTCTTTTTGCCAAAAGAACAGGCTAAACCAGCTGTTCCAAATCCAAATAATGTCCGTTCAGATTTCATTGCTGAACTAGCAAAAGAACTTGACAAGGCCAGGAATCCTTCTGTTAATGTTCTTTCCCAAGAAAATCCTCAAGAATCTGAAAATATTGAAGAAAACTTCCAAAATCTTCATATTTCTTTTCATACGTCTGATGATGAATCTGACTTAGATGAACCTGATTCTGATTATTCCGATATAGAAAAGCTGAAACATCAATTCATTGAAACCCATCCACCTCAAATCCAAAGTATAGTCAAGCCAACCAAACAATATTATCACAGACCTACCCCTGTTGATCTTCAAATTGAAGAACAACAAACTTTTTCTCGCCTTCATTTCGATGGAAATCATCTTTATGAATGGAACTTGGATGGTATGATTGAATACCAAATTCTTCAACTCTGCAACCAAATATTGATATACCAAAATGCTTGTCTAATCTACCACCATACTAATGCTAACATAACAATGGCCATAACCTAAGGCTTTACTGGCCAGCTCTATGGATGGTGGACAGATTACCTTTCTCCAAACCAGTGTGATGAAACACTCATTGCTATCAAACTTGATGCTAGAGGAAATCCTATTCTTGACGGCCAAGGAAGAGAAATAGGTGACCAAGTCACTTCTCTTCTTGTAAATATTATTCAACATTTTTTTTTACTTTAGATATTATTCAAAATTACTTTAGGTAGAAAACCATTTAGTTACTTTAGATATAACACTTTTGGAAGGTTTGACAGATTTTTGGCTAGCAAAACTGTCAGATCTGTCTAGTTTATTATATTTGATAGATCTTTCGGAAACAAATTTCCTCCCTGACTCCATATTTTTCAAACAAAATTAAGAAGAGTGGCTTTTTAATAATATGATTCCCCAAAAAGGCCTAACACACCACTGGATAACGGAAATAGTTTTGTAAAAGAGCTCTGTCTTTGGCTAAATCTTTATAAAAGTCGGAAATGTAGTTTAAACATCCGAGAAATCTTTGGAGTTATTTTTTGTCAGGAAATTTGTCTGCAAAGTCTATGACTCTTTGGATTGGTTTGATTGTATTTTGGCAAATTTTGAAACCTAGAAACTGAATTTCAGTTTGAAAGAGTTTAATCTTTCTTAAAGAAAGAACAAGACCATTTCTTTCAATGACTGATTTAAATATTTCTAAGTGTACAGCCGCTCCAGATCCAAACTCTAATCCTGAAGACGATGAAGTTTTCTTTTAGAAGAGTCACTTTGCCAAATTGAAGCCAAATACAAGCCAAAATGAAGCCAAAAGTAAGCCAAAGTCATGCCAAATGAAATCTGTGAGCACCGACAAAGCCAAAGGACACGTCACCAAAACTGTCAAAAAGTCTACTATAGCAACAAAATACCAAAATACTGTAGCACTTTTATTGGTGACTTTCACTGTATCAAAACAGTAAAACTGAACAGTATCCAAATAGTACAAAACCAGGCACTTTTCGCCCACAGAATGTACCCACCGTTTTGCATGTACAGTTTTGTAATAGTACTTATAAATCTCTATATAAAGAGATGTTTTCTTTTGTTCTAAGTAGAGTTCGACTAGCGAATTCAACATTTCGTCCTAGAGAGAGCTTGATTAGCAAGCAAGTGTGTTTCTTTCTTCTTTCTTTTCGTCTTCTTCAATTTTAAAGCTGTTTATAAGCACCAATCATGAGAAATTGGTATCAAAGCCATCTTGTAAGCAGTTTCTTTTAATATATATTTTGTGCATGTGTTTATTTTAAATGTGTTATTAAGATTTATATTTGTTTTAAGTTCAGATATCTGCCATCTTTCTAGACTATTATATTTTGCAAATCTCTTTGATCTAGATCTACTTTCTGGTTTTATATTGACAAATAAAAATTAAAAAGAGGTTCGAGGCTCCCTTGTCGTAATACCCTATTACCGTTAGCTAGTGGTGCATTAAGCCTTTTTAGGGAATCATATTATTGACAAGCCACTCTTCTTAATTTTGTTTGAAAAATATGGAGTTAGGGAGGAAATCTGTTTCCGACAGATCTGCCAAATATAATAAACTAGACAGATCTGACAGTTCTGCTAGCTAAAAATCTGTCAAACCTTCCAAAAGTTTTATATCTAAAGTAACTAAATGGTTTTCTACCCAAAGTAATTTTGAGTGGGAATTGTTGAGGATTTTCTTTGATCAGAAGAAGTTGATGTAGAAGCTGGAGATAATGACATCTTTTGTAGATTCATTTGTTCGCCAAGAGTGTGAAGGAAAGTATTGGTATAATTGTTTTGTTCAATTATAGGAGAAAGGTCTTTTGGAGTGACAGGTCTATCTGCATTAATTTTTTCAGCAAGTTTAATTGGAGAAGCAATAGTACCTGAAACTTTGTTGGATTGGAAAGGAGAAAAAGTTTGGCTTATTTGATTTCCAGCTTGAGATTCCCATTTTCTTGTGAGATTCTGAAGCATAAGAATTTCTTTTAGACTATTTGGCTGAATTTCACTATAGGTTGTGAACCAAGTGAAAAAGGGAATGGTTATCTTCTGTTGATTCATGTGAAGGTACCATTTGGCTTTAAGATCTCTTTTAATTTCTTCAGGAATGTTTTTAAAATACCATTTGGTTAATGGATGTTTTTGGAAATCTTGTTTTAAATATTCAATATCTATAACAAAATTTTGAGTTGGATTTTGGCAGGTAATAGAAATCACACCGACATGAGGAATAAAATCACTTTCCGTAGGATTATAATCATCCTCTTGTTGTTGATAGCGGGGGCTGTGGACATGAGTGGGAATTGTTTTTGGAATATTTTGTTTTGGATTTGGCAATATTTGAGAAGAACTTGGTGATTCTTGGATATATCTCTTGAATCTGATTTCATCATCAAAATTGTAGAACAAACTCTATCTATTTCTCACCAAAATGAAGATTTGAATTTACTCTCTGTTTGAGAACTTCTTCAATCTTCTTCAAAATATAATTACATCCATATAGGATTCGTAGAAGTTGCTGTAAAACCATTAACTCGATTGGGTTTACAGACTTCTTATCTGGTCACTGTACGTGATCGCCAATTCCAAAAGTTCAAAGACTCTTTAATTGGAATGATTGAGGCTAGCCTTTCAGATGGTCCAGCCTATTTTATATGCATTCCAAATTACTCTATTGCTTTGACCGATGTTCATTTGTCTAGATTCCTTCGATTAAGAGTTTATACACAAGGATTTGATATGCTTCCAGGTAGTGAAAATGTTGCAGTAACTTACCGTATCTATTACAAGTTAATGAAAACAGTTTCACTTGGAACAGCCTATGAAGATCGGATCAAAGGCTTAACTACATTATTCATGGCAAATCTTCCTCATAATGTAGTTATTCCAAAAAGAATCAAATGGGATGAAGTAAATATTTCCAAATGGCATTTAGAAGATGCTCAAGAGAAAACTCCAAAAGAATCTACAAAACCTGATCTTATTCAGACAAATGACGATGGCTTTGTAGATATTATTTTTGCCAAATATATCCAAGAATCACCAAGTTCTTCTCAAATATTGCCAAATCCAAAACAAAATATTCCAAAAACAATTCCCACTTATGTCTACAGCCCCCGCTATCAACAACAAGAGGATGATTATAATCCTACAGAAAGTGATTTTATTCCTCATGTTGGTGTGATTTCTATTACCTGCCAAAATCCAACTCAAAATTTTATTATAGATATTGAATATCTAAAACAAGATTTCCAAAAACATCCATTAATCAAATGGTTTTTAAAAACATTCCTGAAGAAATTAAAAAAGATCTTAGAGCCAAATGGTACCTTCACATGAATCAATAGAAGATAACCATTCCCTTTTTCACTTGGTTCACAACCTATAGTGAAATTCAGCCAAATAGTCCAAAAGAAATTCTTATGCTTCAGAATCTCACAAGAAAATGGGAATCTCAAGCTGGAAATCAAATAAGCCAAACTTTTCCTCCTTTCTAATCCATCAAAGTTTCAGGTACTATTGCTTCTCCAATTAAACTTGCTGAAAAAATGATTGCAGATAGACCTGTCACTCCAAAAGACCTTGCTCCTATAGTTGAACAAAACAATTATACCAATACTTTCCTTCACACTCTTGGCGAACAAATGAATCTACAAAAGATGTCATTATCTCCAGCTTCTACATCAACTTCTTCTGATCAAAGAAAGACGTCTGCTTTCTTTTTGCCAAAAGAACAGGCTAAACCAGCTGTTCCAAATCCAAATAATGTCCGTTCAGATTTCATTGCTGAACTAGCAAAAGAACTTGACAAGGCCAAGAATCCTTCTGTTAATGTTCTTTCCCAAGAAAATCTTCAAGAATCCAAAAAAATTGAAGAAAACTTCCAAAATCTTCATATTTCTTTTCATACGTCTGATGATGATCTGACTCAGATGAACCTGATTCTGATTATTCTGATATAGAAAAGCTGAAACATCAATTCATTGAAACCCATCCACCTCAAATCCAAAGTATAGTCAAGCCAACCAAACAATATTATCACAGACCTACCCCTATTGATCTTCAAATCGAAGAACAACAAACTTTTTCTCGCCTTCATTTCGATGGAAATCATCTTTATAAATGGAACTTGGATGGTATGACTGAATACCAAATTCTTCAACTCTGCAACCAAATGTTGATATACCAAAATGCTTGTCTAATATACCGCCATACTATTGCTAACATAGCAATGGCCATAACCAAAGGCTTTACTGGCCAGCTCTATGGATGGTGGACAAATTACCTTTCTCCAAACCAGTGTAATGAAATACTCACTGCTATCAAACTTAATGCTAGAGGAAATCCTATTCTTGATGACCAAGGAAGAGAAATAGGTGACCAAGTCACTTGTCTTCTTGTAAATATTATTCAACATTTTGTAGGACCAACAAATGACATATCTGAGAAAAATAAAGAACAATTGATGAATCTCAGATGTCGGACGCTTATAGATTTTCGTTGGTATAAAGATGTTTTTCTTTCCAAACTCTACAAAATTACTTCTTGTAATGATGTCATTTGGAAAGAAAAATTCATCTTAGGGCTTCCTCCTCTTTTTGCTGAAAAGGTTAAAGCCAAATTAAAATACTCAAATTTCGGTATTTTAAATTACAACCGCTATACTTTTGGTGAATTAATACAAGTAATTTGCCAACTCGGTTTAAGTATTTGTACCGAAATGAAACTCCAAAAACATTTAAAAAGAGAACAAGCCAATGGTAGAAAAGAATTAGAAAATTTCTGCTATTAATTTGGATATGATCCTATTGTTTCTCCTTCAAACAGAAAACATCCTAAATTCAAAACCTCTCCTCAAAAATTTATGAAAAGAAGACCTCGATATACATCCTAAAAAACCTTTGCCAAACCAAAACCTTGATATAATAAGAAGAAAGTTTCTTCTTCTTCTGCCAAATGCTATAAGTGTGGCCTTCCAGGACACTACGCAAATCGATGTTTCAAAAATAATCCTAAAAGACATGTTAGAGAAATTGCTGCTGAACAACAATCTTCCTCTACACAACCTTCCAAAGAAAATTCAAAATGTAAATGTATCTTTTCTTCAGAAGAAGAAGAACATTCTTCTTCTTCTAAACCAAATGTTATGGTAATTACTACAAAAGAAGAATTAATCCTTGAACTAATAAATCAAGTTCAAAATCCTGAAGAAAAAGCGAAATATTTAACCAAAGCTCTTGAAAATGCCTTGCATCAAGACTCTTCAAAAGAAAATTCCAAAGAAAAAGAAAAGCTTGTTTCTTTCCATAAGCTTGCTACAATAACCTCAATGCAAGATGTATACCAACGTCTTAAAACCACTTCCACAACCCAAGTGTCTTTGCAAGATCTCTATAGAGAAGTAAATCTCCTCAAAAGAGAAGTTGCTACTCTCAAAAGAGAAGTAGAACTCTTGCAATTAGTTAATCCCGATTCTCATTTGGTTGGCCAAATTGATGAATACCTTACTCCTAATAATGTCAACTCCTTGGCTACCTATCAATTCCAAAAATGGTATACTCCTATTGCCATTGCAAATCCAAATTTTCAAAAAGAAGTCATTGCTCTGATTGATACTAGTGCTGACTTAAACTATCTTCGAGAAGGATTAATTCCTACTCATTTATGTGAGAAAACTAATAGCACTATTTACAATGCTAATAGTCAAGAAGCTCACATTGAATATAAATTGCCAAATATTCATGTTTGTAAAAATGGAGAGTGCATACTGCTCTCTTTCATAATTGTAAAAAATTTACCATATGATGCCATTCTTGGCACCCCATTTATCCTCAAAATTCAACCCTTTACCACTACAAGTAAAGACATCCAAACCAAAATTAATTCGATTGACTTATTCTTTGAGTTTATTAAACCACCTCAAACTGGTTTAATTTTCAAAGTTATCAATTGTGTCTCTTACAAAGAAACTCAAATTAACTTCTTGAGAAATGAAATTTCTCATCTCCAAATTCAAAAACAGCTTCAACAGCCAAATTTCCAACAACAATTAAAGAAATTCTAAAAAACTTTAGAAACTCTCTATTCTGAGGTACCAAATGCATTCTGACATAGAAAAACTCATTTAGTCTCTCTACCTAATGTAGATGACTTTAATGAAAGCCAAATTCCTACCAAAGCTCGTCCATCCCAAATGGATTCTCGACTTCTTCAACTTTGTGATGAAGAAATCAAATCTCTTCTCCAAAAGGGACTCATTCTCCCTTCCAAATCTCAATGGAGTTGTGCAGCTTTTTATGTAGAAAAAACTCCTGAACTCGAAAGAGGTGTTCCGCGGCTCGTAATAAATTACAAGCCTCTCAATCATGTTTTAAAAACAATTTGGTATCCAATCCCAATCAAAAAAGATTTATTAAATAGATTGCACAAAGCCGATCTATTTTCTAAATTTGACCTGAAATCTAGATTCTGGCAAATTCAGATTCATCCAAAAGATAGATACAAAACAACTTTCACAGTTCCCTTTGGTCAGTATGAATGGACTGTAATGACTTTTGGTCTAAAAAATGCTCCATTTGAATTCCAAAAAATTATGAATGATATCTTTCATCCTTATAAAGATTTCATTCTTTCTTATATAAATGATATCCTCATCTATTCCCAAAATATAAATCAACATTGGAAACACTTAGAAATATTTAAATCAGTCATTGAAAGAAATGGTCTTATTCTTTCTTTAAGAAAGATTAAGCTCTTTCAAACTGAAATTCAGTTTCTAGGTTTCAAAATTTGCCAAAATACAATCAAACCAATTCAAAGAGTCATAGACTTTGCAGACAAATTTCCTGACAAAATTATTGACAAAAAACAACTCCAAAGATTTCTCGGATGTTTAAACTACATTTCCGACTTCTATAAAGATTCAGCCAAGGACAGAGCTCTTTTACAAAATCTTTTAACTAAAAATTCAAATTCACTTTGGTCCAATGAACATACCAAAGCTTTTCAAAATATTAAAGCCAAAGTAAGACATCTTCCTTGTCTTAACCTTTCAAATCCTGAATTTCAAAAAATTATCCAAACAGATGCCTCGGATTATGGATATGGGGGTATTCTTTTGCAAAAAACACCAAAAGATCAAGAACAACTTGTTCGTTTTACCTCAAGAACTTGGAACCCTACCCAGCAAAATTATTCTACTATCAAAAAAGAAATTTTATCTATGGTTTCTTGTATCCAAAAATTTCAAAGTGATATTTTAAATCAGAAATTCCTTTTATGTGTAGATTGCCAAGCAGCTAAAGAAGTTTTAAAAAAAGATGTAAAAAATCTAGCTTCAAAATAGATTTTTGCACGTTGGCAAGCTATGTTATCTATTTTTTATTTTGATATCGAATTTATTCCCAAAAAAAGAATTTTTTACCTGATTTTTTATCTCGCGAATTCTTACAGAAATCACACCAACATGAGGAATAAAATCATTTTCCGTAGGAGTTTATACACAAGGATTTGACATGCTTCCAGGTAGTGAAAATGTCTTTGAACATGTAGATATGTATATATATATAT
The DNA here is from genome assembly GCF_029962835.1 of Magnolia sinica. NCBI lineage: Eukaryota > Viridiplantae > Streptophyta > Magnoliopsida > Magnoliales > Magnoliaceae > Magnolia > Magnolia sinica. The sequence continues at coordinate 94,343,069 of NC_080575.1, forward strand.
ACATATATATGCATATATATACATATACATATACATATATATATATATATACACACACACACACACACATATATATATATATATATATATATATATATATATATATATGTATGTATGTATATATGTGGAGAGAGAGAGGGAGAGGAGTCATGCTTGAGCTATGTGTGTGTGTATACACACACACACACACACACACATATCTCTCTCACACACGCACACACACGTGTGTGTGTGTGTGTGTATTATGTAATATAACTATTTAATAATCATTTATAATAAATAAAATAATACAACATAAATATATACACTATGAAATGCTATTTATACACTTTATAAATATTTAAAATTACATATTAAAATGGGAAGTAACTATAATCCATACTATATTTATACACTTATAACATCATTATTAAAAATTAAAAATTATAAAATTTATATTACATAAAAAATTAAATATACTATAAAATTTTATAATAAATAACATATTTCAAATAATTTAACAATTTATATAAAACTAAGACATAACACATATATAACTATACAAATAATATATATAAATCTTTGCTCACTAATATTCATATAATTTATATATTAACAATATGTGATAATATAAATTACATATAACAAATTACATTATTACTTGTTATTAATATAATAAAACAATATAATCATATCTAATTAGGATTTACTCTTAGATTCCACGTAATCAGTCCTCAAAGCCCCAAATAGTCAATTAAACTATAATAGGAAAAGATCTGACCGTTAAACTTTCAAGGATTGTCAGGTATCATCATCCAGATGCATCATACCAATATTATGGCCCACCTGATTTGTAGATTGGACCTAGCTTCGACCTACAGCCATAATAAATCCCCAAAAATCAAATGGATGGAGTGGATTTATCACAAACGTCACGGTGGTCCCTACATAAGGTGAGCGTGCACCACCAGTCTCCTTGCACGACGTGCACGGGACTGCGCTGCTGGTTTGACCAATTTGGACCCGAAAAACTATTAAAAAGAGAGGATCTCTCTCTTAAACGGACACAGTCCGTACACTTAGTTTGTGGCCCACCATCATGGCCAGTACCATGATCTGGTCCGTCCATCTGGTATAAGGGTCACAAAAGACCCAAACCTCTTAGGTTTCATGAGGTTACGGGCTCGATCACATGCACGACAATGATCCCAAGAGGACTGACATACAATGGAGACTGTGTTTCCAGCCGCACCTAAACCAGACCATGGAGACCTACATGAGACACCTTGAGACGATCTAAACCATCCATCGGATAGAGGACTTCCGTTCAATCCAAGCCACGTTATCAGTACGCACCCATGCACACGTACATGAACACCACGGAAGGTGTTAGGGGCATGCGTGTGGTTAGAGCATTCTGAGAACAGAAACATTCTTCTGTTTCTCCTTGCCACGGGGGCAATCCATGTGCGTCCCCTTCTTTCATCTCGGTCGTTCGTTGAGAGCGCATCTTAGCGCTTCTCTCGGTGTAAAAAATGGGCAGACAGCCTGTCTACAGGGTGAAAGGGACAGTCAGACATTCCCTTTTAGGAAACTCGTCTAGCACGATCCAAGCCCTTCACGAAGCCACGTGGAGAGATCCCCGCCATTCTCAGTAGGGCAGCAACGTCTCCCTTAGGGAAGCCTCCCATCTAGTGAGAAAACTTTAGAGGCGAGCAAAATCTCACGAGATGGGCGTAACTATGATGAATGGCGGAAAAAGAGGGCCCCGCAATGATCAACAGCATCATCTAGACCGTCCAAGTGGAGTAGATCATCGGTTTAGTTCGTATATAAAGATTAGACATTTATGGCCCCATCATCTTCCTCGTTAAGCCAAAGACCCATTAGATTGGCATGGGCTCCACTCACTGATCCAAAGTGCTTTTTCGGTGGGCCTTAATGAGTGAAATCCATCCCTTGTGAGGGATTTTCCCCATGCACCCGAGAAAAAGGAGTAGGGGCGTGCGCACAGCCGTTTATCTCGACTGTTGGATGGGTTGTTCGCACGAGTTTTAGCCCTATAAATCTGGGCCACCCGTCTCGGGATTCCCACCAAGGAAGGCAAAGAGAAAATAGGGGAGGATAGAGGGAGAGAGTGGACGTCGTGCCGCACCAAGCTGTTGCACTAGATGGCCCAGTCGGGTAGTCATCCGAGTCGGGGCCAAGTCCAAGCTCTGTCTAGCCAGGGGACAAGACTCAGGGAGAAAGGAGGAAAGAAGGTAGAGAGAGTGAGAGGGTAGATGCACTACTACCCGCTGCCACCGTGCCACACCCAGACTCGATCCTAGTTCAGGACAAGTCCAAGTCGGGTTGGGCCGAGTTGCGGTTGGGTCATGAGCAAGTCGAACCCTCTCTAAGGTGCCTGGTTGAGCCTTACTCTGATGGTTTAAAAGGAGGAGTGTGGCAAGAGGAGATGAGTACTGACATTTGTTGTGTGGGTGAAGTCGAGTTATCTCACCCGACCAATCATAACTGTGAGTTCCAACCAAGTCAGGCGGCCATTATTGGAGGATTTCAGATCTGGGTCGGTCACTCCAGAGCTTTTGGGAGAGTTTTTTGGCAACTGTGGCGACCTCAAATTAGCAACAGAAGCCAAGTTCTGGTCAATTTAGTTGCAGTTAGTGCAACTCTTACCCGAGTCAACTCATCACTCTAAATCATGCTAAAAAAATGTCGAGCAAGTACATGCAATTTCTTGTATGACTTGTTGAAACGATAACACAGAAATGCTTGATCAATGTCATATCTAAACCATTGCAATCAGGTTGAGTTAACTCGTTCCCTACTACTAGGGTTGACTTGGTAATCTCCGAGTCCTCGTTAGCTTCAGAAGCTAAACTCAGCTCTCAAATCAGCAATAACCATTGATCTTTATGAACCAAGCCATGATTTGATGATTCAAACTCTGTTCTGCCAACAAGTCTAAATTGAGTTGAACGATCCAAGCAACCCGGTTCTAGGCGGACTCAGTAAGCTACAACTAAGTAGATGTACCGATCCAGGCTCTGAACTGTAGCTACTTTGGTTGGTTCATCTCAACAACTTAGTTGTGGTGATAATGGTCGAAGGAAAAATGACTTAACTTGTCACCTTAAACTTGTAGCAACCTTAAGGCCTACTAGAATTGAGTCACCCTCTAGACTAGTATGTAATCAGACTTAACTTTTGCTTTGTGCCTTTATAACTGAATTTCATTCACCATTGAGGAAAATCTAATGACCAACTCTAATTTTGGTGTAAGAGGTTATATGCCCCTATCGCTCTTGAACTACTAGTATTACGGGTTAGTTATGAGAAGATAACTAGCTAGAGGTGTCCGAATTTTCCTAGACTCTTAGTACATTTGAGCCGAAGGTGCACTTGTAAGGTGATGATTTCTTCCCTTTAGGCTTTCCATCTCTAAATTAGATCAAGGATAACTTTTAAATTGATTATGAATGGTGCCTTAGAGCTTGATTAATTATATGATTAGCTTACTTAGATATATGTTTGAGAATTGATCATGAATATCAAATGCATAGACTAGACCTTGACTCATATAATAGTTCTTGAATTGTATTTACATTCGTACTTGAGCTGTACTTTATTAGAATGGTATCCTAATTCGATACTTGATCTCCATGCCATTTGGATATGTTATTGTACTGTTTGCAAGACACATATGAATCGAAATCTCTCTAGATTATGAGGGAAACCTCTATCTATGAAAGAGAGTCCGCACTTTGGGTGTAACCAAATTGATTGTGTTACGAATAAGCCCTCAACATGGAGGTTATGTTAGTGGTAAAAATTATTCATGGGATTTACCATCCATGGAGTGATTCCACCTATTCGATTGTGGGATGAACCATTTGACATTTTTATCACTGTTGCTTATTCGTATTTGAAGCATACATATCGACTTTTTTTAATCGTTGTATTTAGTATCTTCGATATTTCATTCCCACTCAGCATACGATGGTAGTTTCCCCACACATTGAGAATTGATTGGCCATGTGTTGATGAGTTCTATCAACACCCCAAGGCGATAGCCTCATAAGCCGGGGATGGTGGTATAATACTTATGCCCGAGCTGTTGGCCTACGTTGGGCGATGAGCCCCCGGTAGTGACCTTAAGCTTTATTAAACCGGTTAATTGTAATTGAATTAATAATGGCTTGGCTAATCATGTATACATAACATATTTGCAATGATGGGTGGATATTTTCGGATGCTGTAGCACGTGCCTCCGAGTTATTGGGGTATCGTTTCGCTAGTTGCCAGATTGCCAACTATCGATTTACGTATGTGATGTGCGATGAACAGTCATTATGTGGTACATGATGTACGCACATAATGTGCTTCGCTAATGGTCAACCTTTGCATGGGTGAGGAGCCCAACTGCCAACTAAATGAGCATCCCCAGGTCGATGATAAATTCATGCATTCATGCATATAATAAGATTACATTTTGTTATGTTTTATATGCCTTATTGCTTTCATACTATACTTGTCATTATGCCATTATTGGCAGCGGTGTATAATCTTGAGGAAAATTCATACTGAGTTGGCCATTCATCCATCAAATATATAACCATATTGTAACGTATTGAAAAAATCCGTACAAAGACCCGATTACCACCTTAGGTAAAAATCACTAAGGAACAAATCCTTTAGAAATTAATCGAGGATTAGCTAAGTGCTAAACTAGATTATCTATGGAATTAGCACTAATTACTTTAAATAAGATCTGCAAGACCCAAAACGAGTAGAACTGTTAACGCTATATTACCTAAAAAAACTGAGGATCCATCTCAAAACCTAGTTGCTCTCGGGAGCATCATAAAAATCCGTATCGGACCTGGACCGCACGTGAAAAGTCCGATTACCGCGAAACTATACGGTTATGACCACCTTATTGGACTTGGCTACCAGCTTGAAAATCAAGTCCTGATAGTATTCCGAAATGCATATCTTGAGCCCAGAGCGAAATGTGTGAGAAACACGAATATCTTTAGGAAATAAACTAAACCTTAAGTGAATTGAGTCGTTCACTTGCAGGTCAAATCTAAGGATTCAGACCATCGGAATCTGACCCAATTACACCCTCGGATCAAGGGAAATTTTCAACACATGTCAGTGTACTTGTGGCCCTGATCGAATACCGGTGACCGTTGAACTGAAACTGGTCCTTCGCGGTCGATCTGTAAATCTAATTGGACCGAAAACTTAACTCAACCTAGATCCAATGTTAGGGAGCTTAAGTCCAACCGCGTGCGGAAAAGGGGCCTCCGGAAGTGTTCCGTTGGACCGAAATTGTCGCCCTTTGGCTATAACCTAAGTATACCTTGGCCTTGGGGCCATTTCCATTAGTCCTGGGCTTATATAAAGGCCTAAAACCCTCTCTCACCCTTCACATACGAATTTCTAACCCTAGGTGAGAGAAGAGAGAAGAAAGAGAAGAAAAGAGAGAAAAAGTGAGAGAGTGGCGGATTGTTCCTTGCCATTCCACGTGCTTAACCATCGCTTCCATGTCGCTATACCAGAGATTCTGATTCCATTTTCAGGTAAGAAATCCTAACCCTAACATGTTTTAGGGTTTTAAATAAAGTAAATGATGAAATTGCTAACCTATTTCATACTTTAGGTTGCCATTATGGCGTAGACAGCGAGTCAGTGTACGAACAGAGTTCGTTACGAGTTTACCGGCGAAAGGGGCAAACTATAAACGTTTAGGTTATGGTTTTCAAGGCTGTCAATGTCGGTTAATGATTTATAACTGACTTGATTGCCATTTCTCATACTAGATATGATGTTTCCCGTACTTTACAGATATATATGAACTATGTTGAATATAGTGTAATTCATGTGTTTGTAAAAATGTTTGAATGGGTATAAAATTTGGATTCGTGCTTGCCATGATTATTCATCGTGGATGTATGATTGTTGTATATGTGACAACTCCTTGGTGAAAGGATTTGCCCTAATACATGTTATGACCAACATACGCCATGTATGTTGAAGTGTGTAGTCTAAGTGTTTGTAAAAATATTTGAATGAGTATGGAATTATGATTCGTGCTTGCTATGATTATTGATTGCCAATACATGATCGTTGTATACGTGGCTACTCCTTGTGAAAGGACTAGCTATAGTATGTGTTTTTAACGAATTTATTACCTGTATGCAATATGTGTGGTTTAAGTGTTTGATAAAATGCTTGAATGAGAAAATGCTTGATGTAATGTACTTACTGAGGGTGTTGAGATAGGATTCTCAATTCCCTTATATATAGTTACAGTTTCCTTTATGCCACCTATCTTACTACTATGTGATTTATGGATGAAATATCTATGTATGATAATATGTGTAGTATGTGTTTGTTAAATTGCTCAAGTAAGATTCATACCTGATTTTAGTTGTCACATGTTGTTTTGGATTACTATATGTGAATGCTATTGTTGGAATGTGATTGGGGCTACGATGTAGTCCATGCAATCGATAATTGTCTGTAGACGGTAGTTGAAGTGCTTAACCACGACAGACACACCCGATGAATCCGAGTCGTATGCTGCTTGTCGGCAGTGGTTAGGCCATGCGGAGTGCTTACGCGCTCCATGTCGATCGACTCGATGTATGCACGTACCAGTCGAGCTTATCAAGCAACCCGGTTGACTTGATGTATGTTCATCATGTATGGACGCTACTGTTTAAATCTAAGGCACCATCTTACCTGTGCCAAACCCGTTTAACCTTGGTACCTTGATTCGCTAAGTCTTATGAGCCAGGCATGGTGGTATGGGATACCGTGATCGTGCTGTCGGCCTACGCTGGGGCGACGAGCCTCTCCGTAGTGTCCAGTGAGCAACCCAAACTCGTGAGCCGAATACGGTGGTATGGGATACTGTATTTGAGCTGTCGGCTTACAATCAGGTGACGAGCCCGTAATGACCTCAAGCATATATTAGAAACTACGTTGAGGTGACGAGCCTTTCCGTAGTAAAGTAGAGTATAAACCAGGCCTATGCTGACGGTGACGAGCCTCTCTGTAGCGACCTGAAAACCATCTATCGTATGTGACTACTAGGATTGACGACCCTAAATGGATCAATGTTTGGGTTATGATGTAAAGGGATGTGTCTTAGCTTCCCAATCCTACTGTATGAATATGCCTAATTAAGAACTTGGCTAATCACACACATGCACCGCATTGCATGTGCCTTTGTCGTTGGAGTTGAGCATAGTGGGAGTGTTGCATGCCGCGATCGTGAGATGTTGTCGCAAGAGGGAGTGCAAGCGAGGGTATACATCATTAACACATATCATCCTTACATTAACCAGAGTACTTAGGAATGCTTGTTGTATTGCCTTATCATTACTGCTTGACTGAATTGATAATATGTTAACCTTTGCTTTATAGTTCTACTAAGTTGATCACTTACTCCCACATTCTGGGATGGTGTTTGAACACCAACCAGACCTTGTTGTAGATGCAGATGATGACAATGCTTTCGAGGCAGAGCCGGACTTTTACGATGATGAGGAGGAGTTCTCCTATATACAGCTATCAGGCGGGTCTATGTAGACCGTGTTCTGATTGATGGGATTGCAGGGATGCTGTTTAGATGCCATTACACTTGTCATTTTATATTTTGGAGCACCCATATATATTCATTTTGTCCATTTTGAGAGTATATATGTATATATTTAACTCGGTAACATGTTCATACTTTGGAGACTTACAACAGTTTATACATTTTATATAATTATCATAGTCTTCTGCTTACGTAACTTAATTGTCTCTGAAGTATGATATGTTGTTTGGTATAATCCCACTCATGTTTAAGACACTAATGCAGACAACATTTAATCATCATTTTCTATGTTGCATAAGTAATGTGTTGGAACTCGGGAGTTGGGCTCCTGTTCGACCCCCGATTTTTAGGGCGTTACAAGTTAGTATCAGCGCATGATTTGGATTAAACTGGACCTGGGTTATAGTTATATGACGTACACTGACATACTTTGACGTAGGAGGGTGCGATACAACGTAAAAACGATAATAGGATTTCCAGTTTCGTCGGTCGTTGGATTCGACCGAAATTGACCATCGTAGTTCACCCCATAGGCACCTTTGACTGTGTAAGATAATCCTAATTTCCCTCTAGTCCATTAATTGATGAGTATGGATGTCAATTCAATCAATCCCACACGCAAAACATGCCAAAAGCGTGAATACTTGCAAGAAGAGGCTCGAACGTGTCTCGAACGAGTGTGGGGGGCCATGCACCAACCTTCGATGGGATCCGAGGTGGGTCCCATGATTTTTCAGCACCCCAGGGGAGGTGGACACTATCCCCATGCACCGCCAGTGACACAGGGCCCGGGCGGCGCCTTCGCCAGATCGGCGAGGCCCTGCTCGGACACACAGCGCCCAGGCGGAGCCTCCACCCGGCAGGTGGGCTCCCGCCAACCTATCGTCCATGGGGCCCTTTTCACATGTGTGGGACCCCTCTCCTCCCTCTAAAAACCCATTTTAGGGTAGTTTTGACAAATCTCAACCCCCCTCCACTCCAATTTCTCTCCCAGGTCTCTCAAATCTCTCTTCATCTTTAACCCATTGCACAAACCCATCTTCAAAGCTTCAAAAATCCTTTCTTCGTCATCACTACCTTTCTTTCTCCTTTTCCAAGTGGCTCAAACCCCATTAACTTTTACAATCCCTCTCAAATTTTCTTCCATATCTTCCAAACACCACCTTTTTCTTCATTTTTCACAACATCTCCCTCTTTTCTTCCCATTTGAGAACACAAACCCACTTGTGTGTCTCAAAACTCTAAGACCTACCCACCCATTCTATTCTCCTAGAAGCCTCCTTTTCTCAAGGGTTCTTTGAAGTGGTCACTGTCATCTTCTCCATCTCTACGCTCTTGTCTCTCATGGTGAGGAAAAGAGGGGCCCCGGATGAGGCCGGGCCATCAGACCACGTCATCCTACGAGGAGGGTGGACGCCGAAGCAAGTATCAGTGCCGAGCAAAAACGGAAGTCCAAGCGAGACCTCGATCCTCGAATTCCGTTGGAGAGATCCTTACCATCGAACATTGGTCTCGGTAAGTTCCGTAACCGCAAGGTTGTGTTTGAAGCACACGTCAATGAGAAGATGTTTGGGACATACCCATTCATCGATTTTCTCGTGAAAAATGGGTGGGGTCCCATATTCGAGGGAAAAGCTCCTGTGAGTGCAAACACTGTGCTCACTTTTTATGCCCTCATTCAGAATCCGATATATAAGCCCCTCCAATTTACTATTCCTCTGGGTAGGCAGAAGATTACGATTGGTGTGGATGATATTGCTCGTGTCATGGGTGTTGAGAAGGGATTGGTACATGCTAGCGAGAAGGATTGCGCTAATAAGCAGGAGAAGAGACTCCGCACGCGATTCCTCTGTGGCCAGCTCAAGCATTGGAGGCGGGGGACTGGTCTCGCTTTAACCAAGATGTCAAATGACTTCCGTCTGCTCCACAACATATGCAAGTATAACGTGTATCCCCGATCAAGTACCGCACCGAGTGCACGAGGTTCATGGTGGACTTCTTGTTTTGAGTTGGAAAAGGAGACAAAGTATGTCTGCCCACTCTCGTCCTGACACAGATAATCAAAGCGGTAAGGTCTAATAGGGAAAGCACCGCGCTGCCATTCAGCTGACTAATTTGCAAGATCGCCCGCCACTACAGCTTCCGACTCCATATGGATGACGTCGCCCCAATCCATATTATCAATGCAAGCACGCTTGACAATATGGGGATTAGCAAAAGGCAACCCCGATGCCGCCTTGGGAGTAGAGTGACGATACCGAGGAGGAAAGTGACGAGATCAAGGAGAGCGAGGGTGAGGAACAAAGTGGCGAAGAAGAAGAAGGAAGTGGTGAGGATGGTGATGGAGATGACAACAGTGGCGAGGAGGAAGGGTAAAAAGAGGAAGAAGTGGAGGCCCAAGGCCCTGATGTGGCCTCTCCTCCTGCTACACACGAGTGTGGCAATGGTCGGGCTACTTTAGAAGCCCGTTTGGCTCAAATCGAGGAGGGCCAGGCCACCCTGCAACAGGAGGTCACACAGACCCGAGCCAAGGTTGAGGAGCATCAGGCCTTCGTAAAGCGAAAATTCGGCAACACGTCTCACACCCTGGGAGCTATCCTGTGCTGTCTGCAGGATAAGGGTGCACCTCCACCATCGCCAGATTCAGACGACTAGTCGTACATGCAGTCGTCTTTGGTTTTGCTTCGTTTGCTTGTCTCTTTGTGTAGCCTCGATAGGCTTAATAGTGTAGTAGTTTGGCAGTATGTTTTAGTGTTTGAAGCCTTGATTGTATTAGCTCGCATGCATCTTCTGTCATAATTCATATAACGCTGTATCTCATGTATTGTGACAATTTTATTAAATGAAATGCATGGAGTTTCTTTGAGCTATAATGTAAATGTTGTGTTGTTGAGTTTGTGAGTATGTTGAATTTGACTTGGGTCGCACCCTATGTTGTATATAGGGAACGCCACCTAAGGCTACAAGAAGCACGGCACGTCTCACACTTGGCGATTCGATTGACGGGGCACCTCCCCTAACCGATAGCCATATAGACCCCAGTTCGGGCCTGACTCACGTTGACACTATGTCGGACTCTCAGCCGGCCACTAGCCCCACTAATGGGCCGACACCTGTGGCACCACCCGTTGTACCACCGGTTCATGAGCAGAACCATGCGTCTTCTTCGACGCAGCACCTGCCTTAGACGACCCCTCCTCCAGATAGGTTGGAGCAGATGATGTTATTAATGGAGCAGCAACAGCTACAACAGCAGTAGCAGCAGCTCTTGGCCACCCTTGGGAGAATCTTTGCTCAGAGCATGGGTGTGGCTTCGCCTTCTCCATTCGTGTCCCCTACTGGGAATGCGGGTGTTAGCGGCCTTTTCGAGTGATTCCAGCGCTTGCGGCCTCCTACCTTTGCGGGTACTCACCGACCCGAGGAGGCCGAGTATTGGCTTGACAGCATCTCTAAGATGCTGAAGCCGTTGCACTGTACTGAGGCAGAGCAGGTTGAGCTAGTCACCTTCATGTTCGAGAAGGAGGCCAGCCTCTGGTAGGACAGTGTCCTCCAGACCATTGCTGCTGGATACATGTGGACGTGGGAGGCCTTCAAGACCCGCTTCCACGAGAAGTACTTTCCTCTCACGTATCGGCATGAGAAGGAGAGTGAGTTTCTTCACCTCCGTCAGGGAGGAATGTCTGTTGCTGAGTATGAGAACCGATTCACGGAGCTGGCTAGGTATGCTTCGTTGATATTAGCCGATCAGCTGATGCGAATGCGGCGGTTTTCAGAGGGCCTGCGACCCGAGATACGCTTAAAGATGTGCTGCGCTAGCATACCTACCTATGCTGAGCTGGTGGGCATGTCTCTGCGAGTGGAGCAGGATGGGGATAGATTGTCCCGCATGCGCATACCTTTGGTTCCTAGGCCGTGACCAGATTTGCTGAGCAGGTCGTTCCTCGGCAAGAGGCCTCGTGCAGACTCGCCTCCCAGGCTTATGGCTCCACCGACATAGTCGAGGGGACATGATATATGGTGCACCTATTGCCAGAGGTCGGGCCATGCTAACACGTACTGTTTCACCGGGATGAGGGATAACGACTTTACGCCCCCTCAGAAGATCAACCGTCAGATGTCACTACCTCTCTCGACTCTACCCCTACGGTCAGCACCACCACATCCATCTTTTCGGCTGCCTTTACCTCGATCTAGGCCGCCTCAATGGCCCATGGTACCGCAGCCGAACCATTCTCAACAGGCTCGTGTGCACTCACTTGCAGCTGAGGCATCTAAGACAGCAACCGCAGTACCACTGGCTTTTAAAGTCACTGCGCATATTCGAGGTACACCAGTCTTCTTATTAGTGGACACCGGGTCCACAATCTCTATAATATTGTGTGCAGTAGTCAAGCGATTGGGGTTAGAAACTAGTCCTATGGTTGGGGTGAGAATCCTTACCGCCACAGGGACTTTCTCAGACACTACCAGGATGTGTAAGAGTTGTTCAATAGACTTAGGGAGCAGAACAGTGCACATTGACCTGATTGTCACTGCGTTACACCATTATGATGCCATTCTTAGTATGGATTGGCTCATGGAGGTGAAGGCAGAGATCGACTGCGATACTAGAGTGGTGACAGCCCATGGACCAGAGGGCACGACCTTTACATTCCCAGTGCAAGTCAGTTGACCCTATCACATTAGTTACTACGCTTCATTACTAGAGGATGTTAATGGTCCAACACTTGAGGACACCCCTGTAGTCCAAGAGTTCTTAGACGTATTCATAAAGATACTTAGATTACCCGCTCAGTGCGAGATTGATTTTACCATCGATCTAGAGCCTAGTGCGACACCTATATCTCTTCCGACTTATCGCATAACTCCATGTGAGATGGAGGAGCTGAGGAAACAGATCGATGATTTATTGAATGCAGGCTTCATATGACCGAGTGTCTCCTTGGGGAGCACCTGTGTTGTTTGTAAAGAAGAAGGATGAACCTCTGGGATTGTGTATTAATTGTATTGATTATCGCAGATTGACCAAGTGACGGTGAAGAACAAGTACCCTTTACCCAGGATTGATGATCTGTTTGATCAGTTGAGGGGAGCACAATATTTTTTGAAGGTTGATCTGCAGTCAGGGTACCACTAGTTGCGCGTTAGGCATGAGGACGTGCAGAAAACAGCTTTCAGGACCAGTTTTGGGCACTACGAGTTCCTGGTGATGTCGTTTGGACTCACGAATGCACCGGCCGTGTTCATGGATCTGATGAACAGGGTGTTTCGACTGTACTTATACCGATTCGTCATCGTATTTATAGATGACATCCTGATATACTCTAAGAGTCGGGAGGAGCACGAGAAACATCTGTGAGCAGTCTTCGATACTCTCAGGAAGAACCATTTGTTTGCACAGTACAAGAAGTGCGACTTCTAGAAAGAAGAAGTCAAGTTTATGGGACATGTGGTGTCCAAGGAAGTGATAGCTGTGGACCTTGCTAAGGTAGCCGTAGTTTAGGACTGGGAGCAGCCTGGTTCAGTTACTGAGGTGAGGAGTTTTCTGGGCCTGACAGGTTACTACCGATGATTCATTCGGGATTTTTTCAAGATAGTCAGACCGTTGACTTAGCTGACTCGGAAAGATCTTAAGTTCGCCTGAAATGAGGAAGCAGAAGTAGCTTTTCAGGAGTTGAAGGACAAGTTAACGTCTGCCCCTGTGCTAGTATTGTCAAAGCAAGGGGTCAAGTATACTATATACACCGACACCTCTCGAGTGGGTTTGGGTTGCGTTCTGATGCAGATAGACAAAGTTATTGCCTATACATCGCGACAGTTGAGGAAACACGAGGAAAACTACCCTATGCACGACCTAAAGTTAGCAGCCGTCATCTTTACATTGAAGCTTTGGAGACATTACCTCTATGGAGAGAGTTCGAGCTCTTTTGCGACCACAAGAGCCTCAAGTACATATTCACGTAGAGGGACCTAAATATGAGGCAGCGACGATGGATGAAAACCTTGAAGGACTTCAAGTTTGGGGTCTCCTACCATCCTGGCAAGGCCAACCTTGTGGCAGACACGTTGAGCTGTAAGAAGGCGATAGCATTTGTGGCTCCGCTGATGAGAGCAGAGTGGGATATGGTAGAGTTTGTGCGAGACTTTGAGCAGAAGCTTATGGTAGAGGAGCCGTTCGAGAGCATCGCACATATTCGGGTACAACCACTTATTGATGATAGGATCATCGCGGCTCAGAAAGAGGACGAGCTATTGGCGAAAATGAGAGAGCAGGTCAGTGACAGTGAGGACTTGGAATGGAGGGTTAGTACAAATGGGGGCTTACGTTATCGTGGCTGCCTATGTGTTCCGAACCTTCATGACTTAAGATAGGAAGTTTTAGAGGCAGCGCATAATTCGAAGATGGCGATGCATCCTGGTAGTACGAAGATGTATCGAGACATGAAGAGGTCGTACTGGTGGGACAATATGAAGGCCCACATAGCAGATTATGTGTCTCGTTGTCTCACGTGCCAGCAGGTCAAGGCATAGCATCGCCAACCTCCTGGACTACTTCAGCCCATGCCCATATCTGAATGGAAATGTGACTTCATCTGTATGGATTTTATCTCAGGGCTGCCGAAGATGAGGAAGGGACATGACTCCATCTGGGTGATCGTAAACTGGTTGATAAAATCGGCTCATTTCCTCCCTATCAGAGTTTCGAACTCTGTAGACGATTTGGCCAAGCTGTACATCAAGGAGATTGTACATCTGCATGGAGTTCCTATGGAGATCGTGTCGGACCGAGACACGTGATTCACATTTATCTTCTGGACTTATATTCAGGAAGCAATGGGTGTGAAACTGAAGTTCAGTACCACGTTCCACCCACAGACTGATGGGCAGACGGAGCGCGTGAATCAGGTGTTCGAAGATATGTTGCGAGCTTATGTGCTGGATTTCAAGGACAGTTGGGATGACTGTCTCCCTTATACAGAGTTCGTGTATAACAATAGTTTTTAGGTGAGTATTGGTATGGCTCCCTATGAGGCCTTGTATGGGTGTCCCTATCGGGCACCACATTGATGGGCAGAGGTTGGCGAGAAGAGCAGATTGCCCCAAAGTTAGTTCAGGCGACTTCAGAGAAGATCGACATTATCAGGCGTCGGCTTCTGGCAGCACAGAGTAGACAGAAGAGCTACGCCGATACGAGGCGACGACCGCTAGAGTTCGAGGTTGGGGACCACGTATTCTTGAAAGTTTCCCTGATGAAGGGTGTTCTTCGGTTCGGCAAGAAGGAGAAGCTCACGCAGAGATTTATTGGCCTATTCTAAATACTAGATCGAGTGGGAGTGGTAGCATACTGCCTGGCTTTGCCCATACAACTCGTAAGCGTGCACAACGTATTTCATGTATCGATGTTGAAAAAAAACGTTCCTGACCCTTCCCACATTATCAGCTGGGAGCAGGTACAGTTGAGTGAAGATGCTACTTATATACTGCGACCGACATGTATTCTAAATAGGAAGGAGTAGGTGTTGTGCAGTAAGGTGATTCCACTTGTGAAGGTTCTGTGGACACACCACACTGAGGAAGAGGCTACTTAGGAAACAGAAGCCGAGGTCCGAAAGAACTACCCTTAGATTCTCAAGGAGTACGAAAAGGTATTAATTTCGAGGATGAAATTTTTAGGGGGGTAGATTGTAACATCTCGGAAAAATTCATACAAAGACCCGATTACCACCTAAGGCAGAAATCACTAAGGAACAAATCCTTTAGTAAGGATTTGCTAAGTGCTAAACTAGATTATCTGTGAAATTAGCACTAATCACTTTAAATACGATCTGCATGACCTAAAACGAGTAGAACTGCTAACACTATATTACCTTAAAAAACTAAGGATCCATCTCAAAACCCAGTTGCTCTCAGGAGCATCATAAAACTCTGTATCGGACCTGGACCGCATATCGAAAGTTTGATTACCGCGAAACTATACGATTATGACCGATTTATTGGGCTTGGCTACCATTTTAGAAATCAAGTTTAGATAGTATAATGCATATCTTGAGCCCGGAGTGAAGTGTGTGAGAAACGCGAATATCTTTAGGAAATGAACTAAACCTTAAGTGAATTGAGTTGTTCACTTGCAGGTCAAATCTAAGGATTTAGACCATCGGAATCTGACCCAATTATACCCTCGGATCGGGAGAAATTTTCAACACATGTCAGTGTACTTGTGGCCCTGATCGAATACCGGTGATTGTTGAACTGAAACTGGTCCTCCGCGGTCGATCTGTAAATCTAATTGGACTGAAAACTTAACTCGACCTAGATCCAATGTTAGGGAGCTTAAGTGCAACTGCATGCGAAAAAGGGGCCTCTATAAGTGTTCAGTTAGACGAAAACTATCCCCCTTTGGCTATAACCTAAGTATACTTGGCCCTGGGGCCATTTCCATTAGTCCTGGGCTTATATAAAGGCCTAAAACCCTTTCTCACCCTTCACATACAAATTTCTAACCCTAGATGAGAGAAGAGAGAAGAGAAGGAAAGAGAGAGAAAGTGAGAGAGAGAGTGGCGGATTCTTCCTAGGATTCTTCCCTGCCATTCCACGTGCTTAACCACCACTTCCGTATCGCCATACAGGAGATTCTGATTCCATTTTCGGGTAAGAAATCTTAACCCTAACCTGTTTTAGGGTTTCAAATAGAGTAAATGATGAAATAGCTAACCTATTTCATACTTTAGGTTGCTGTTGTGGCGTAAACAGTGAGTTAGTGTACGAATAGAGTTCGTTACGAGTTTACCGGCGAAAGGTGTGGACTATAAACATTTAGGTTATGGTTTTCAAGGCTGTCAATGTCGGTTAATGATCTATAACTGACTTGGTTGTCATTTCTCATGCTAGATACGATGTTTCCCTCGCTTTATAGATATATATGAACTATGTTGAATATAGTGTAATTCATGTGTTTGTAAAAATGTTTGAATGAGTATGGAATTTAGATTCATGCTTGCCATGATTATCCGTCGTGGATATATGATTGTTGTATATGTGACAACTCCTTAGTAAAAGGATTTGCCCTAATACATGTTATGACCAACATACGCCATGTATGTTGAAGTGTGTAGTCTAAGTGTTTGTAAAAATGTTTGAATGAATATGAAATTATGATTTGTGCTTGCTATGATTATTGATCGTTAATACATGATTGTTGTATATGTGGCTACTCCTTGTGAAAGGACTACATATAATATGTGTTTTTAATGAATTTATTACCTGTATGCAATATGTGTGGTCTAAGTGTTTGATGAAATGTCTGAATGAGAAAATGCTTGATGTAATGTACTTACTGAGGGTGTTGAGATATGATTCTCAATTCCCTTATATATAGTTACAGTTTCCTTTGTGCCATCTATCTTACTACTATGTGATTTACGAATGAAATGTCTATATATGATAATATGTGTAGCATGTGTTTGTTAAATTGCTCATGTAAGATTCATACCTGATTTCAGTTGTCACATGCCATTTTGGATTACTATATGTGAATGCTATTGTAGGAATGTGATTGGGGCTACGATGTAGTCCAGGCAATCGGTAATTGTCTGTAGACGGTGGTTGAACTGCTTAACCACGATAGACATGCCCGATAAATCTGAGTCGTATGCTGCTTGTCGGTAGTGATTAGCTCACGCGGAGTGCTTACGCGCTCCATGTTGATCGGCAAGACGTTTGCTCGTACCAGTCGAGCTTGTTAAGCAACCCGGTTGACCCGATGTATGTTCACCATGTATGGACGCTACTGTTTGAATCTAAGATACCAACTTACCAGTGTCAAACCTGTTTAACCTCAGTACCTCGATCCACTAAGAATCATGAGTCGGGCATGGTGGTATGAGACACTGTGGTCGTGCTGTTGGCCTACGCTGGGGCGACATCCTCCCTGTAGTGTCCAGTGAGCAACCCAGACTCGTGAGCCGAATATGGTGGTATGGGACACTGTATTCGAGCTGTCGGCCTAGATTAGGTGACGAGCCCGTAGTGACCTCGAGTATACATTAGAAACTACGTTGAGGTGACGAGTCTTTTCGTAGTAAACTAGAGTATAAATCAAGCCTACGCTGACGGTGACGAGTATCTTTGTAGCGACATGTAAACCATCTATCGTATGTGACTATTAGGACTGACGACTTTAGATGGATCAATGTTTGGGTTATGATGTAAAGGGAGGTGCCTTAGCTTCCCAATCCTGCTGTATAAATATGCCTAATTAAGAACTTGACTAATCACGCACATGCACCGCATTGCATGTGCCTTTGGCGTTGGAATTGAGCACAGCGGGAGTGTTGCATGCCACGATCGTGAGATGTTGTCGCCAGAGGGAGTGTAGACGAGGGCATACATCATTAACATATATCATCCTTGCATTAACCAGAGTACTTAAGAATACTTGTTGTATTGCTTTATCATTACTACTTGACTGAATTGATAACATGTTAACCTTTGCTTTATAGTTCCACTGAGTTGGTCACTCACTCATATATTCTGAGACGGTGTTTGAACACCAACCAGACCCTGTTGTAGATGCAGATGATGGCGATACTTTCGAGGCAAAGCCGGACTTTTACGATGATGAGGAGTTCTCCTATATGTAGCTATCAGGCGGGTCTATATAGACCGTGTTCTGATCGACGGGGTAACAGGGATGTCATCTAGATGCTATTACACTTGTCATTTTACATTTTAGAGCACCCATGTATATTCATTTTGTCCATTTTGGGAGTATACATGTATATATTTAACCTGGTAACATGTTCATACTTTGGAGACTACAACAGTTTATACATTTTATATAATTATCACAGTCTTCCGCTTACATAATCTAACTATCTCTGAAGTATGAAATGTTGTTTGGTATAATCCTACTCATGTTTAAGGCACTAATATAGACAACATTTAATCATCATTTTCTATATTGCATAAGTGATGTGTTGGAACTCGGGAGTTGGGCTCTTGCTCGACCCCCGATTTTCAGGGCGTCACATGTATAGGTAGAAAGGATGGCCTAGATGATATGCATGTTCAGACTTAGTGAGGAGCAGGATACAATCGCCAGGGATGCATGGCTGTATTTGCCTAAAGGAGCTGCGCAATCTTGCGGCTCAAATTTATATGCTTTTTTCTATTTCTGTTATATAAATTATGAAATTCTTGTATTTGTTATTTCGAAGACATTGGTTTTTTTAAGTCATTATGTGCAATCTCTTGTATATTCTAAATGTAAATGCAAATCTTCTTTTATGTTGATTTGTCCATCCTACACTAAACTACTAACTTTAAAAGATAATGAATATATATATATATATGGGCATTATAGTGACTGAATGTGTTATTTTATTGATGCTCACATGTTTGATGAAATGCCCAAGTGAACGTATTGCTCTATTGATGCTCATATATTTGATGAAATGCCCATATGAATGTATTATTCCACTTATGCTCATCTGTTTGACGAAATGCCTAAATAGATGTGTCGTTGAATTCATGCTTCATATGAAATCTCACTATGACTTCATGACAAATTGCTGAGTCCATAGCGATGTTTAGGATTACTTACAATGTTAGGACAATCGGCCAACCGCCCGAACTAAGGGGTGGCCCGAATTAAGTCGGCCACCCTGGGCTTGTTTGATCAACTCGGGTCGAACACGAACGACCGATAGTAGCTTGACTACACGGGATGCTCGCACCTAATGCCAGTTACGCCGAAGTTATCTAAGTTAATCGAATTAGTCTAATAGTCAACTGACCATATGTGTTCACAATATATGATAACCCCGAATAAAATATAGGATATCTTATTTCCATTAAATGAGTTTACTTTTAACCGTTAGTGGTACGATTCACAAGACTCATGAGCCGAACATGGTGGTATGGGACACGGTGTCCGAGTTATCAGCCTATGTTGGGGTGACGAGCATCCCCTTAATGACTAATGAGCAATCAAGAAGGCTATGAGCCTAATACATCAAATTGTAATGATGTCGCGGCCGCTCTACATTTGTGTTTGGGTGACGACTCTTATATCATTTATGGGTGCCCCTCCACCCATTAATAGGCCACCTAACCCTGTGCGTCCGGGCTGTGTCATCTGGGTCCTTAGTGATCAGTTAAGCCAGTGTTAGCCTCATATTGATTGGAGAGTTGTCGTCTGAGTGGTAAACCCGAATACATATCAAGGGACACAAGTAAGGAACCGCTTCGGCCGCCCCGAGTCTAGTGATCCAATTGAGACCACGATAAAATGAGGCATTAGATAGGACTTGCGATTTGGCGTTTGGCTACTTGTGAGGAAGTGTTGGCACATGTAAAATAGGCATTGAAGTCACTTAGGATGGAGTGTTGTTTGGAAAGAGCATGCATCATGTCATATATTCACATGCGTATTTAACAAGAGTATTTAAGAATTGTTTGATTTCTTGCTTTATTACTATTTGTACTAATTGGGTTGATAACATGTATAACTTATAACTAGTGGAACCATTGAGTTAGCTACTCACTCCCACCTGGAGCGATATTTTAAAACACCAATGAGGCAGTATTATTGATCTAAGTATTAGTGAGACTTCAGACAGGTAGGCTTAGATCAGCTTGTGCCACCGACGTTATGGTTTAGAGGATTAGACCAAATCGAAAACTTTATACTTTAATTATTTTGGGTATGTATATTGTGGCTTTTATAATCCCTATTTTGACGGACGCCATGTTTTAATCGTACTTTGACTGTTAGCCCTATATTTATTGATTTTTGTTATATCTACCTCATTTTAGACCCACTAATTTGAATTGTGCTACTCTGATTGCTGGTGTGTGAAAGAAATATGAATCTAAATGAGGTCACACGTGCATTTTCGTTGGGTTCTATCACGTTCCAAACTCAGAAACCGGGCTCACAAAATTTCCGATTGCCGAATCCAGCGCTGACAGCCTCCGTAGTACCCCCAATCTCAACTCCCAGCACCCATACATAAGGTTCCAATCCTAGGATGCTACAAGGAGGATTTCTAATCATCAATCTGATTCGTAATGAGCATAACCACAAGCATAACCCACGAACAATAACCACAAGGACATCATCACAAAATCCACTATGATCAAAAACTTTAAGTACAATGCGTATGAAAGAGAAATACAAGATAATGCAAATAACGAAAACTCCAAAAGCTCGTCTGCAGCTCCTGCTGCTACTATACTATGGCTGCATCTTGGTGTCACCTGCACGCATCAATCGTGCATAAGCTTATAGAAAGCTTAGAGGGTGGTGTAAGTGTGTGCGCAGTATAAGCGTGCTCAAAATGCAAGGTCAGAGTAATGCGGAATTATGCTGATGAGTACATGAATGCAATTAGCCATATCAAGGCTATACGGTGCAAGATATGAATGCTATCGGCCATATTAAGACCATGCGATGCATAATTCAAGTCAAGCATGCCAATCCACATCCACATATCAATGCAGCTCCTCACTAGAGCATCAAATCAGTACGGTTCTTAGTCTGGATAATCACTGAGGTCTAGTACACTCTACGCCAGCTTGCCGCCCCTATCCGAACGCACAACTGGGAGAGTGGAAGAGACCTCACTATCCGCTTGCCAATATTGGGCCCGACTCATCAATAGCAGACCCATTCCTCAAGCTGGTCAAACTCAACTTAGAAATTGCCACCTCACTCAGGCGGGTAAGGTCACACCCCTTTCCAACCAACCATGACGCAGTGGGAGACGCGGCCAACTAGTATACGGCCCTCGCGGGCTCGTGTAGCCACTCGGTTTTGACGTTGGAGTTATCCTCTGGAACCATCGGGTTTAGAGAGTTTCACCCAGGGACATATGGCGCCCCGATACTAGAAACAATATTTTTGGTATCCAATTCAGCCATCCACGATGTGTCTTGGAGGCTATGGCCCTGATGTCGCTAGGGCATATAATAATCATAATCACACAAATGTAAGTACATGAATCACTCTACCAGACATGCAACAAATCCTACGCATACCACGCGTTCATGAAAGGTAAATCTGCATATCAGGGAGCCCATAAACACTCTGCCTGAGGGCATATGCTATGATCAGTCACTCTTCATATCAAGCATACATATGATGCGTATGATCATAGATCTATACTAAGCATGTTATATAATGATGGGCTCTGTGCATAGCGAAGATGGGCCTAGACGGCCTACACACCACAAGTATGGGCTTATCAATGGGCCCTAAGGAGAGTGACAATGTGGACATTTAACCAACATCGCCTTACAATGTGGACATCAAACCAACATTGCTCCCAAGGCACTGCCGCTATAAAGGTCAACACATAAACCATGGTGGAATCACGTTATAATGGGCCTCATGTACATCCCATTGGGCCTCCAATACATCAAATGGGCCTCATGTACATGGGTCTTGTATATATTAAGATGGACCCCAACGGATGGGCCACAACTACATCAAGATGGGCCTAGTCACATGGGCCTTATATTCGTTAAGTGGGCCGCACCAGTGGGCCTTGTATACATCACAATGGGCCTCATAACATGGGCCATAATTAAGGTAAGTGATAATGATTCCCACCATTAAAATTCCCAAGGCCCGCCATAACATTTATTTCCCATTCATTCTGATCGTAAAGGTCCCAAGGGATTTCAACGGTAGCTGTTCAATCCTCACCGTGCATCATGGTCCACATGATAAATAGATCTATCTTATTTTTAATTTCAAGCCTTAAAATGAGCTTTCAAATGGTTGGATGGGTTGGATGCGACACATGCATTATGGTGTGTCCCATAGGGATGGGCGGCATAAATAAATCACATATGTCATGGTAGAGGTCCCCATTGATGAGAGGTGTGGGTACAATACATACATCGGTGGGTCCCATGTGGGACCCACCACATTGTTTATTTTCCACCCAACCTGTGGAAAAGGTCACACAGACCTAGGCCTACCATAATGTTTGTTTTCCACCCAACTTGTTGACAAGGTCACACGGACATGGGGCCCACTGAAATGTTTATTTTCCACCCAACCTGCTGATAAGGTCACATGGACCTGGGCCCACCGTACTGTTTATTTTCCATCCAAACCTGTTGATAAGGTCATATAGACCTGGGGGCCCACTGTAATATTTATTTGCATCCAACCTGTTCACGAGGTCACACGACCCAGGTGAAGAGGAAAAACAAATTTCATATTGATACAAATCTTCTGACCCTAAAAAGGGTTTCAATGGTAGGCATCCAATCCAACTAATCCCTGTGGTGTGGGCCACCTGAGCCTGCATACGACTGATTTTTCAGAAGGGGGCCCACCGCCCTAAGGGCCCACCTAATACACGGTGTTGATGCTCGACCCACATCATGGTGGGGCCCACAATTGGGACTCGTGGTCCCCGCCCGCTAGTGTCCAAGGACGTTGTGGCGTCCTTGCGTCAGCGGTAGCGGCAGGCGCTGCTGCCTTGTTTGATGCTTTTTTTTATTATTTTATTTTTAAAAAATCCGAGGTTTTTCATGAATAGGGCCCACATCTGAAAAATCCAACCCGGCCATTGGATTCTACAGCCCCTGATCGACCAAATGAAACCAATATGTAATGTGTTCTTGGCGAATAGAAGATTCAAGCTGGGTTTTAATGGTATTACCGCTATTTCCTATGGTATGGCCTGCCAGAAAATGGGATCAGCTTTATTTTTCGGCTCAACGCTTAAAATGAGATGGAGAATGGAATGAACGCCGTGGATTAACTTTATACACCAAGGTGGGGCCTACATGAGCAACCCACCCCAAAAGCAAATTTTTTGTTAGCTTTGTTAGCACACACCCATGTAAGTACATGCACTCCATGTTAGCCAACCCCCCACCGCCTTCACGTCCAGCGTCCAGGGTCGCTGGACTGTCATTGATACACAAGGACATCATGGTGGGTCCCACATGCACGTGGCACACTTGTTTGGACCACTTGATATTTATATTTTCCTTCCATCCGGGCCCGCTAATGGGCTGGATGGTGTAGATCCAACACATTCATCCGATGGGTCCCACATGAAATATGTGATTCATGGTCGGCCACACTCACCCCTTCATCATCATCACCATTCAAAGAAACAGAGAGAGAGAGACGGTAATAGAGGGACCCCGCCACTATGGGCCCCTCATGAATACAACACATACATCAAATGGGTCCCATAATAAGTGGGCCCTTAATGAAAATTAATGGTGGATCACCCACCTCTAGGCCTTCTCCTTGCTCCCCTAGCTTCCTTAGCTCATTGCCTTCAAGTTTGATGGTGGTAGATGATGAATGAACAGTTGAGATGTGAGATGAGAGGGTAAGGAAAGTAGGCCACACTTAGCATTTGGGAGAGAGTTTAGGGAGGCTTAGATGTGTACATTTTCTTATTGCTTGAGAGAGAGTTTTTAAGAAATGAGAGAAATGGAGAATTAATGGATGAAAGGGATGGATGCAGTGGTGGGTGTAAGGAAAAGTGATGGAGAAGTAAGATTGTGTTTGAAATTTTGTAAAAGAGGTATGGTGAGGGGAGAGAGAATATTGACTTAAGGGAAAAGGAGGGATGGGTTGATGTACCTGAGGTATGGTTGTACTTGACATTGATTGATTGATGGACATATCGTAGGGATTCCCTCGATGTTCGCAATGCACGGCATTTCTTCGGAATGAACGCAGGCTCACATCTCCTGGCCTAGGTATCGGTTCGGTGCGCGAGTCGCAGCGTTGGAATCGCGACGACGACGCGGTTGCTAAGGTATAAATTTCGGGTCGAGCCGACTTTGAGATGGAGGACTAGGCTTAGGTTCGCGCGCAAACATCGGATACAGGTCGAGGGTTGTCAGAATTCGACCGGAAGAACCGTGGAAGCCAACGGAACGGTACAGACTAGGATATGAGCCTTATAACTCTCCCCTCCAAATAAAAATTTTATCCCCAAAATTTATATAATTATCGCATCTAGACATAACTCATAATAGAAGAGGAAACAAGGCATCGTCGTATAAAATCGAAACAGCATACAAGATACAACATATAATCAATCATTAAAGAGATGGGGATAGCACTCTCGAATCTCGGCCTCGCGCTCCCAAGATACCTCATCGACAGAATGATGACCCCACTGAACCTTCACCAAGGGAATGACCTTGGTCTAGAGGACCTGCTCCTTCCGATCAAAGATACGAACTGGCTGCTCAATGTAAGAAGCATCCTCACGAACCTCCAACGGCTATCAATCAATAACAGGAACTACGTTTGACCCACACTTCCTCAGCATAGAGACGTGGAAAATATTGTGGACGTCAGACAACTGAGATGGCAAGGCAAGCCGATAGGCCACAGCGCTCAGTGATCTCGAAAGGTTCTATAAATCTCAGGGCAAGCTTGCCCTTCTCCCCAAATTGAATTACGCCCTTCATGGGTGAGACCTTGAGATACACTCTGTTCCCTACTACGAACTCTAAGGGATGACGCCGGCGATCAGCAAAACTCTTCTGTCGGCTCTGAGCTATGCACATCCTCTGTCTAATGATATCGATAACCTCTAACGTCTGTTGCACAAGCTCGGGACCTAGGAGACGCTGCTCTCCGACCTCGATCCAACAACTCGGAGATCTGCATGGTCTGTCATACAATGCCTCAAAAGAAGCTATGCCAATGGTCACCTGATAGCTGTTGTTGTATGCGAACTCAGTCAATCGCAGATGCTCATCCCAGCTACCCCCGAAGTCAATCATGCAGGCCCGAAGCATATCCTCAAGGATCTGGTTGACCTTCTCGATCTGGCCATTGGTTTGCGGATGATACGCAGTGCTGAGCTACAAATCAGTACCCATATCTCTCTGAAAGCTCCTCTAGAACTGAGATGTGAACCTTGGGTCTCGGTCAGAAACGATCAAGATTGGAACGCCGTGCAGTCTCACAATCTCCTCGATGAATATCCTCGCAAGCCGATCCAAAGGCCAAGTTGTACGAATCGTAAGGAAATGTGCCGACTTCGTCAGACGGTCCACGACAACCCAGATGGTGTCATGACCGCACTGAGTCCTCGGCAAATACTTGATAAAATTGGTAGATACGTGCTCCCACTTCCACTTCGGGACACTCAACGGCTGCAACAGACCAGGGGGTCTCTGATGATCAGCCTTTACACGCTGGCATGTGTCACACTCGGCCATAAAACTGGCGATCTAGCACTTCATCCCCGCCCAATAATACTGTCTCCTCATGTCACGGTACATCTTTGTCGAGCCAGGATGGATAGAAAACTGCGATCGATGTGCCTCGGTCATAAGATCTCTGCACAACTCAGGAATATCCGGGACACACAATCAGCCTCTAAAGCGAAGTCCACCATCAGAACCAATCTGCCAATCTGTCTAACTCTCAGATGCTACCTCCGCTAGATAATCCTGTAACGACTCGTCTATCTGCTGAGCCTCGATCACCCTTGCGACAAGAGAGGGTTGAATCGACAGGCTCGATAGCTGAACGATAGAAGACTGCAAACCAAAATCAAAGTCGTACTCTTCTATATCCTCGAGCATCCTCCACTCTTGAATCATCATATGTGCCACCAGGCCTCGTGGCTGACGGCTGAGGGCATCCGCCACCACATTCGCCTTGCCTGGGTGGTACTGAAGATCAGAATCATAGTCCAGAAGCTCTATCCAGCATCTCTACCTCATGTTCAGCTCGGACTGAGAGAATATATACTTTAAGCTCTTGTGGTCAGAGAAGAGCTCGAACTTGACCCCATAGAGATAGTGCCTCCACACCTTTAGTGCGAAGACGACTGCTGTCAGCTCTAAATCATGCGTGGGATAGTTTAGTTCATGGACCTTGAGCTGACGAGACGCGAAGGCTACAGGCCTGCCGTGCTACATCAGGACAACACCTAAACCAATACGTGAAGCATCGGTAAATACAACAAATCCATCACTCCCAGAGGAGAGAGTGAGGACAGGAGAAGACGTGAGGCGATCCTTTAGCTCCACGAATGCTTGCTCACATGCACCAGACCAAACAAAATCTGCGCCCTTCCGAGTCAACTTGGTCAACGGGACTGCAATACGAGAGAAATCCTCAATGAAACGCCCATAGTATCCCGCTAAACCAAGGAAACTACGGATCTCGGATGCATTCGTGGGCTGGCCCCATTGACGCACTGCCTTAACCTTCGAGGGTTCCACTGTGACACCCTCCCTCGTCACCACATGATCGAGGAATCTTACTTCTTCCTGCTAAAACTCGCACTTCTCCAGCTTCGCATATAGCTGGTAGGCACGGAGGGTCTGCAACGCAATCTCCAGATGTTGCATATGGTCCTCACAGGTCCTCGAATATATCAGAATGTCATCGATGAAGACCACAACAAACTGATCAAGATATGGACGGAAGACCTCATTCATCAATTGCATGAAGACCGCGGGTGCATTGGTCAGTCCGAAGGACATGACCTGAAACTCAAAATGACCATAATGCGTCCTGAAAGCCGTCTTCGGGATGTCCTCCTCTCGGACTCAAATCTGATGATAACTGGAACGTAGGTCAATCTTTGAAAAGAACTGTGCACCCTGCAGCTGATCAAACAAATCATCTATCCTCGAGAGCGGGTACTTGTTCTTGATCGTGACTCGGTTGAGATCGCGTTAATCGACATAGCCTCAGCGAACCATCCTTCTTCCTGACGAAGAGTACTGGTGCTCCCCACGGAGAACTGCTCGGAC
Organism: Magnolia sinica; assembly: GCF_029962835.1. Taxonomy (NCBI): domain Eukaryota; kingdom Viridiplantae; phylum Streptophyta; class Magnoliopsida; order Magnoliales; family Magnoliaceae; genus Magnolia; species Magnolia sinica. Next base: position 94,370,439 of record NC_080575.1, read on the forward strand.
GAATGAATCCCAGCTCAGGCAACTCGTCCAACTGCGGTTGTAACTCTTGCAACTCTATCGGTGCCATACGGTACGGGACCTTCGAGATAGGCGGGGTACCAGACACAAGATTTATCTGGAACTCAATATAACGGCGAGGTGGCAATCCCGGAATCTCTTAGAACATGTCGGGAAAATCACAAACTACCGGCAACTGATCGATACACAAGGCAACGAGCTCCACGACTGTGTAGGACATAAAACATGACAACGGCTCTCCTCTAGGCTCGGCGATAAACTGAAACTGCGGTAAGCCTGGTATACAGAACGTGATTGTCCTCGCGGAATAGTCCAAGATAGCGTGGTACTTAGCAAGCCAATTCATATCTAAGATAACGTCCAAATCTGACATCGGCAGCATAAATAAGTCAGCAAGCAAAAAGATATCATCGACCAGAACAGGGCAAGACGATCAGAAACGGCCGAATACTATAGTCTTCCCCGAGGGTGTCGATACGGTCAATCCCTCACTAGCAGACTCTGTCGGCAATCCAGTCAATCGATAAAAACCCTCGGACATGAATGAGTGCGAAGCACCGGAATCAAATAACACTCGGACGATGCATAAAGAGACTGGAAGTATATCCTCAACGACTCCTCCAGATGATTGCGGGTCTTGCTGAGCCACATACAATCTAGCCTGGACTGGCTGGGGAGGTGCCTGTCCCCTCGAAAGGTGCTGCTACTGCTGATGTCGCTGAGGCGCTCAAAACTGCTGCCTCTGCTGCTGAGGTCTTGGAGGCTAGTGCTAATGCTGTTGCTGAGGGGGCCTTTGTGGTGGAATCTATTGTCGCTGCTGCTGTGGAGGCTGCTGCGGTGCTCTCGGCTGCTGTGGAGGCTGCTGTGGTGCTCTCGGATGCTGCTGTTGAGGTCGAGGACACTCCCACCTACGGTGTCCTATCCCATCACATCTATAGCAGGTATCAGAAAGCTGTCTCTGAGGTGGTGCGGTTGGAGGTGCCGATGGTGCTGCTGGTGCTCGGGCTGATGGGTGGCTCCTGTACCTCTGCGGTCGTCGATGTTGCTGGGAACTACTAGAGGGAGCCTGCCTCTTCTGTCCCCTCCTCTGATCTCGATCGGCCTACATGCCGGCCTACTCGGCCTCATAAATCTAAGCCCTCCGCACTATCGCCTGAAAAGTCGAAAGCTCATGTCCAATAACACGGCCTCGAAGACCATAACGTAAGCCGCTCTCGAAACGGCGGGCCTTCCGCCCCTCATCATCAACCAAATATGGCGTGAACTTTGTAGCGCCACAAAACGAACCGCGTACTGTGCAGGGTCATGTCCCCCTGCACCAGAGTCTTGAACTCCAGTGCTCTCTGACGTCAAATGTAGTCAGGAAAGTACTGCTCCTCGAATCGATCGATAAAATCCTCTCATGTTCAGACATAATCAGGTCCTACGACACGAGTAATGGAGGTCCACCAGTGCTCGGCCTCACCTTGGAAAAGAAATACTGCCAACTGGACTCGCTGCTCGGTCGTATATGACATGGAATCGAAGATATTCTCCACATTGAAGCGCCATCTCTCGGCTACAGTCGGATCTAGTTCGTCCTAGAAACACGGAGGATGGAGCTGTCAGAACTCACGAAGAAGGGTGCTCGCACACTCTTGCTCTGCCTGTGAGGGTGAAACAACTGGGCGCCTGCCCTGTCCCTGAAGTGCGGCTGTCACAACCTGTAACATCTGCTGTAACTGAGAGGCACTCACCTCACTCATAGGTACAGTAGGATCTGCACCGGCCTCGGGTGGAGGAACGACATCCTCAAGCTATGGAGCAGGGATCTCTAGCAGTGGAAAGGGAGGCGCAGGTAGTAAAGTTGGAGCCTCAGGTGGTGGAGCGGGAGTCCATCTGGTCACTTGCCTACGCAGCATGTCCTATAAGAAGAATAAAGACGCCCATCAACCTTGAGAGTCGCACGTTAGGGAACACAATCGGAAGGTTACGCACTCGAAACCTAATCGTCCTAAACTCATAGCAAACATGTGATGTTGTTCCTGATTATTCCCAAGTTATGCTTAGATACCAACTTCTGTCACGCCCCAAACTCAAAAACCGGACTCACAAAATTCTCGATTGCCGAATTCGGCACTGACAGCCTCCGTAGTACCCCATTCTCAGCTCCCGGCACCGATACACTAGGTTTCGATCCCGGGATGCTACAAGGAGGATTTCTAATCATTAAGCTGATTCATAATGAGCATAACCACAAGCATACCCATGAACAATAACCACAAGGACACCATCACAAAATCCACTATGATAAAAAACTTTTAGTACAATGCGTATGAAAGGAAAATACAAGATAATGCAAATAACGAAAACTCCAAAAGCTGGTCTGCACGCTTGCTGCTACTATACTACGGCTGTATCATGGCGTCACCTGCACACATCAATCGTGCATAAGCTTATAAAAAGCTTAGAGGGTGGTGTAAGTGTGTGCGCAGCATAAGCGTGCTCAGAATGCAAGGTTAGAGTAATGCAAAATTATGCTGATGAGTATATGCATGCAATCAGCCATATCAAGGCTATGCGGTGCAAGATATGAATGCTATTGGCCATATTAAGACCATGCGATGCATAATGCAAGTCAAGCATGCCAATCCACATCCACATATCAATGCAACTCTTCACTAGAGCATCAAATCAGTACGGTTCTTAGTCTGGATAATCACTGGGGTCTAGTACATTGTATGTTAACTTGCCGCCCCTATCCAAACACACAACTGGGAGAGTGGAAGAGACCTCACTATTCACCTGCCAATATTAAGCCCGGCTCGTCGATAACGAATCAATTCCTTAAGCTGGTCAAACTCAACCTAGAAATTGCCCCCTCACTCAAGCGAGTAAGGTCACACCCCTTTCCAACTGACCACGACGTAGTGGGAGACACGGCCTACTGGTATACAGCCCTTGCGTGCTCGTGTATCCACTCGGTCTCGACGTTGGAGTCATCCTCTGGTACCATCGAGTTTAGGAATTTTCACCCAGGGACATTTATAGCGCCTTGATGCTAGAAATAGTATTTTCGGTATCCAATCCAGCCATCCACGATGTGTCTGTGGAGGCTATGGCCCTGATGTCGCTAGGGCATACAATAATCATAATCACACAAATGCAAGTATATGAATTACTCTACCAGACATGCAACAAATCTTACGCATACCGCGCGCTCATGAAGGACAACTCCACATATCAGGGAGCCCATAAACACTCTGCCTGAGGGCATATGTTATGATCAGTCACTCCTCATATCAAGCATACATATGTTGCGTATGATCATGGATTTATACTAAGCATGTTATATAATGATGGGCTCTGTGCATAGCGAAGATGGGCCTAGACGGCCTACACACTACAAGTATAGGCCTATCAATGGGCCCTAAGGAGAGTGACAATGCGGACATTTAACCAACATCACCTTACAATGTGGACATCAAACCAACATTGCTCCCAAGGCACTGCCGCTATAAAGGTCAACACATAAACCATGGTGGAATCACGTTATAATGGGCCTCATTTACATCTCATTGGGCCTCGACCCATGAGCCTCCAATACATCAAATGGGCCTCATGTACATGGGTTGTGTATATATCAAGATGGGCCCCAACGGATGGGCCACAACTACATCAAGATGGGCCTAGTCACATGGGCCTTATATTCGTCAAGTGGGCCACACCAGTGGACCTTCTATACATCACAATGGGCCTCATAACATGGGCCATAATTAAGGTAAGTGGGCCACATCTCATGGGCCATGCCCAAATTTAAGTGGTGATAATGATTCCCACCATTAAAATTCCCAAGGCCCGCCATAACATTTATTTTCCATTCATTTTGATCGTAAGGTCCCAGGGGACTTCAATGGTAGTCGTTCAATCCTCACCGTACATTGTGGTCCACATGATAAATAGATCTGTCTTATTTTTAATTTCAAGCCTTAAAATGAGCTTTCAAATGGTTGGATGGGTTGGATGATGGTGATAGATGATGAATGAACGGTTGAGATGTGAGATGAGAGGGTAGGGAAAGTGGGCCACACTTAGCATTTGGGAGAGAGTTTGGGGAGGCTTAGATGTGTAGATTTTCTTGTTGCTTAAGAGAGAGTTTTTAAGAAATGAGAGAAATGGAGAATTAATGGATGAAAGGGATGGATGGAGTGGCGGGTGTAAGGAAAAGTGATGGGGAAGTAAGATTGTGTTTGAAATTTTGTAAAAAGAGGTATGGTGAGGGGAGAGAGAATATTGACTTAAGGGAAAAGGAGGGATGGGTTGATGTACTTGAGGTATGGTTGTACTTGACATTGATTGATTGATGGGACATATCGTAGAGATTCCCTCAATGTTCGCAATGCGCGGCGTTTCTTCGGAATGAACGAAGGCCCACATCTCCTGGCCTGGGTATCAGTTCGGTGCGCGAGTCACGGCGTTAGAACCGCGACGACGGCGGGGTCGCTAAGGTATAAATTTTGGGTCGAGCCGACTTCGGGATGCAGGACTCAGTTTAGGTTCGCGCGCAAACATCGGATACAGGTCTAGGGTTGCCGGAATTCGACCGAAAGAATCGTGGAAGCCAACGGAACGGTATGGACTAGGATACGAGCCTTACAGGTTCACACCCAGTAACTCGGGAGTGGGGTCTCTGTACTCAGGTGTCAATTTTTGGGGCGTGACATAGTCCCACGGGCATATCTTTTTCATATACTTGTTTTTAATTCAATTCTTATGTTGTTACGCCTTTATGCACACCAGAACTTATTTTACAAGGAATTTTGCTTATTATAACTTATGGTTATAGCCACTATTCCTTGGGACTTCAATTACCGATTCCCCCATCATCAAGTCACCAACTTGCTTAATATTACAATACTAGGTATGCATCAACCCTAACATACATGGCGGTCTTATGACTTTATGACTTTGTGTAATGCCCTGAAAATTGACACTCAAGTATATAGACTCTGGTCCTGAGTTCTCGGGTGTTAACTTAATAAAATGCACATGTGTCCTCATTCTAATTCACATTAAGTTAATATACAAATAATCAGAGTTGCGTAATTCAACTTCACGAAACTAAAGCGAGGTAGAAATAACAAAAATTAATAAATACATGGCAGACAATAAAGTACAATTGAAAAGTGGTGTCCGCCCAAATGAGAATTATACAAGCCACAATATACATACCCAAGATGTTTAAGTGTAAAGTTTTTAGTTTACGCCTAATCCTCCAAAATATAATGGTGGTGGCACAAGCCGATCTAAGCCTACCAGTCTGAGGTCTCACTAGTACTTGCATCAATTATATGCCTGGTTGGTGTTTTAAAACACTGTCCCAGGTAGGAGTGAGTAGCTAACTCAGTGGTTCCATTAGTTCTAAGTTATACATGTTATCAACCCAATCAGCACAGGTAATGATAAAATAATAAATCAAACAACTCTTAAATACTCTTGTTAAATGCGCATAAGAAGATATGACATGATGCGTTCTCTTTCTAAACAACACTCCCTCTTAAGCCACTTTAATGCTTATTTCGCATATGCCAACACTTCCTCACAAGCGGCTCAACGCCAAATCGCAAGTCCTATCTAATGCAATGTGGTGAATGCGCATGTTAGTTGAATAATTATTAGGTTCCATTCATCCAGTATATTGGGGAAGCTAGGGTACCCTGTCACGCCCCAAATCTAATTTTCGGCGCTCATTCGTCATAAACCAAATCCGGTGCTAACAACCTCCATGGTACCCCAATTTCGATTCCTAGCTTACACTAAGTTTCGAAATCGGAATCCCACAAGGAGAATTTTGAGGGTAAATTTTTATTAGGAGAAGCATAACCATAAATGTACCATAAGCCAAACATTATCACTTATATCTATTATAAAAGGATTTAAGTACAATACTGGAAAGGGAAATACAATACATATATAAAAACTCCAAAAGGTCAGGCGTCTGCTCCTGTCTCACTGTTGTTGCTGTCTAGCATAACCTGCACGTAAACAACGTGCGTAAGCTTACTACAAAGCTTAGAGAGTGCGGGTGTGCTTGCACAATAGGTATGTGATGGAGAGCTATATTGCTAAGTCCATGAATATTAACAGTTATACCAAGGTTATATAAAGTAAAAGGTCATCGAACCAAATGTCACATGTAGTAATACAATATAAGAATGCATGATGAATGAACGAGTCGTAGTGCGTAGTGTCATATGCTGGCAGGGGCCTTGCACTCGGGGTTACAACACATGTTAGTCTTATAACAAACATGTAATGTAATTCCAGAATGATAAACTCCTGATCCTGAATAGTCCCATAACTATTGAGGATCGGGCCCACGATTGTATAACACTTAATTATATTTACGCATCTACAATCACGAGTGCTACATGAACGTATGGTTACCATATGTCACCTGTTAATCCTAATGTTTAGTCCACATCTCATAATAGTTCACAATTAGATCATCACCGGGGTCTAGTATACTTCCGACACTGGTCACCGCCCATTGCGCGCGAGACTAAGTGAGTGCAAGAGACCTCACTATTCACCTCGTCAGTTGTATACGAAAACACACCTGGCTCACCGATAGCGAACCCATTTCACGAGCTAGTCAAACTCAACCTAACATATAGTCATCTTCACCCGGGTAGGTAAGGTCAAACCCTCTTCCAATCGACCATGACACAGTGGAAGACACGACCTACCAGTATTCAGCCCTTATGCGCTCATGAATCCACTCGGTCTAGACATTGAAGCATCCTACTAATACCACAGGGTTTAAGGACTTTCACCCAGGGACGCCTGTGACGTCCTGTAACCTCAATAGTTTCCAGTGTCCATACTCATATACGCCAGCCATATCCCGATTGCGGAACTACTTCCCTGGTGTCGTTATGGAGTAGATGCAACATGCCATACATAATGCGTTATGCATGAATGACACTTTCAAGTCATGCATCAGGTCATATTATGATCATGTGAGCGACCTTGTCTCATACAGGTCCCGTAAGTCTATCAATCTGAAAGGCATATGCTATGATTAATCGAAATCGATAATAGACATACAAATGATGCGTATAGCATATGAATGAGCATGATATGCCTTATACTAAGCATATAATTAGTGTTGACCTTACCAGGGTCAGGTATAATAGTATGTTACCAAAATTTGGTACACGCATATTAATGTGATAAGCAACATTAAATTGCTTGAGATAAAGAGCGTGGACTCGAATGGCGGTCCTAGTAGAATTTTAAATATTCATGTGGCATGACTCACTTAAGACTTGCATCAGCCTCATACTTGGCCATATGCGCATAAAATGAGCTAGTACAACAGATGTACAATTTGGATAAAGCATATATGTCACTGTGGATTCCAATTACCAATGGCTATGTTTTGAATCAAGCTAACATTTGTGATTTTCCTTTATACAGGTCTCTCTGACCTTACCAACAGGTTTGGTTGCAAAGAAAATTACACGTGGCCTTGGGAAACTTCCAACGGTGGACAGTCATTTACTGTTGTTTCTTAAAGTGGGTCAGTTAGATCCTTAGATTTTCCCTGGATTCGGGGTTTAGTCACGTCTATACCTGGGTGACCTTGTCACCAAGTTGGATGACAATCAATCATCATTGTAGAGCCATTGGAAAATTTAACCGGTGGACATCATTGTCCCCACTATTTTCTTTGATGTGGTCCACTGAGATCCTATTCTATTCCAATTTCGGGCTCTAGTCTTACAATGATAGGGCAAAAGAGATGGACGGTGTGGATATTACACATGTTACATGGGTTCCACAGTTAACCAGTGTAGATAAAAACACATTCACCAATTGAAACGTGCTAATATATGTGATTTCCACTCATACAAGTGGGTGTCACCTGCTGAACAGGTTGGATGTCAAACCACACTGCAGGCCCCAAGAATATTCAAAGTAGCCATTTAATCGCCACTGATATAAAGGTGCATGGGGCTCATGGGAGTACGGTATCAAGATGATATTTGTGTATTACTTTTCATCTACTGGTCACATGTGACCTCACACGTGTGGGTGGCGAACAAGATGGCCCTTAGGAAGGTTTAAACGTTGGAATTTCAATCTTACCGTTCCTGTTGGTGTGGCCTATCTGAGATCTTACAGTTCCTACTGGTGTGACCTATACGAGGCTTGGATCTACCCATTCTTAATCCCAATGCCTAAGGTAGCTAGTCCAAAATGAATGAACGGCTTGGATAGAACATATATATCATGGTGGGGAGAGTTTGGGGAGGCTTAGACGATGGACGGGTTTGCGATCAAACTTCACATGTGGAGTAAGGATATTATCCTGCTCATATCCATATAGCGGCCCCGATTGACCATCGATGACCGTTGAACAGACTTCTAATCATATCTATCGATCGGCACATCCAAATGGCGGGCCGATCATGTCCATACGTAGATCATCATTAGGGCTAACTATCCTATAGTGTATATCAATATTTACATCCCATAGTGGACCCCAGTGGCTAGAAAAACCCTCTTATAGGGCTAATATAGCAAAAACCCAACACTTGGGGCCATTTGCACCAAATCTGAAATTATAAAAGGAGCTTCTTTTGGGCACCGGTCTCTCACATGATTTTACCCTAGGAAAAGGAAAGAGAGAAGAGAGAAAAGGGAGAAAGAAGAAAGGAAGGAGAGAGGAAGGGATAGTGAAGAAGAGGGAAGGTATGACATAGCTCTAATGGGGCCCAAAGGAGACCGATTCTTGTAACTCCTCACCTCTTCCTCAACAAATCCTTCACCCACAACCGGAAGAGCCCCTCTCCACCGATTGAGTAGGTAAAACCCTCCTCTCTTAGAAATTCCTCATGTTGAGGATGGATTCACATGAGATTCTAACATGCAAGTACATTGTTTTAGGATTCCGGCCGATCGACACCGAGTTCGGCGTTCCTAGGTCATTTTTCAAATCTTCAACGATCCATAGGTACGGACTATTGTTCTTAGGTGGCCTAGCACTAATTTTAGTATGAGTTTAATGATTTTGCTTACTTGGATGATGCATTTGGAGAATCTAAATAAACCTAGGGAAGACCCTACCCTTGATCATATCGATTCACACGGAATGGTTATGGAATGTTGTTGCCTTTCGTATGATTTGGTTTAAATGGATGATTGCATGTACTTGTCTTATTTGGTTCTCATATGATGTTGCCTCATAGCATGTATGATCCATTAACTCTTGTGTAATTTGGTACTTGTAATGCCTTGAAATTCGGGGGTCGAGCATAACCCAACTCCCGAGTTCCAAAACATCACTTATGCAACATATTTAATGATGAATGTATGTTGACTGTATTAGTGCATAAAACATGGAATAGATTAAGCCAAAACACAGATATGATTCAGGGACAAGTGAATAAAGCAAGCGGAAGACTTATAGTAAAATGTGTACAAGTGTAAATCCCTGAATTACATATACAACCAGATCGTGTAAAAGTGTTATTTAACAAAATTATAAGTATCAAATTACATCATTTCAGTTCCCAAAAATAATCCCAGAGATCCCACGCAACAGACCGAGGCTCGCTAGAACCCGTCTGAAAACTGCATATAGGAGAAGGCAGCCTCGTCGCCACAGCTCCCGCTCTGCCTCGACGTCGCATCCACATCTGCAACATCAGGGCCTAAGACAGAGTCTGGTGGGTGTGTAACACCGCCCCAGAAACGTGGGAGTGAGTGATCAACTCAGTGGAACAATAAGGCACTGGTTAACATGTTATCAGTTCAATCAAACAGTAATGATAAAGCAGGATAAGTAAATAAATCCTAAGTACTCTTGTTAATGCAAGCATGAATGCAATATGATGCGTGCCCTCACGCGTACACCCTCAGCGTCTTCATCTTACGTTACGCATGATATCGCCTCAAAGTGCGCCACATCTACAAAGCACATGCAAATGCGGTGCATGGATATGATTACCAAGTTGTTATTAGTCCATTTCACACAACAGGATTGGGAAGCTAAGATACCTTCCTCATAACACCATCCAAACAGTGATCCATACTAGGGTCGTCAATCCTAGATATCTCATACGATCATATAGTTGAGGTCGTAGCAAAGGGCTCGTCACCAATCAATGCAAGCCTTTCATGCCCTTACTACCACAGATCGGCTCGTCACCTCCTTGCGGTATCCAGGTATGCTCGAGGTCACTACAAAGGGCTCGTCACCAATCAATGTAGGCCGACAAAGACGAATATAGTGTCCCATACCACCATAATCGGCTCACGAGTTAAGTTGCTCACCGGTCACTACGGGAGGCTCGTCACCCCAGAGTACACCTTGACCACGGTGTCCCATACCACCATGTCCGGCTCATGAGTCTTAGCGGATCGTACCATGGTTATTAGGATTTCACCGGTAAGTTCAGTACCCTAGATTCAAGCAAGAGCGTCCATACATGGTTAACATACATCGGACAATCGGGTTACTTGACGAACTCGACTAGCACGAGCGCACGTCGAATTGAGCGACATAGAGTGCGCAAACACTCCGCGTGGCCAAACCACTGCCGACAACTCTAATACGACTCGGGTTCGTCTAATACGTCCGACGTGGCGAAAGCAATCTCAACCACGCACATAGGGTCAATTACCGATTTCTGGACTAAGGCATAGTCCCAAACACCTTACACTACAAAAGATTCTCATATGGAATGTAAAACAGTAATGGATCAACAACTCAAATCATGGTACATACACATTTGAAGAATATCAACTTAACATAAGTGTAAGCATAGGAAATGCTTGAATTTAAATAACTTGAAAGGTAACTGCATAAAGGAAAACATGCGCATCCATAGGAGTATTGAGAATCACTTCTCAACGCCCGCATTTAGTGTAATCAGTTACACTTTAGATCATTCATGCATTTCTACAAACACTTAGCATACATGGGACAACATACATGACGTATGTTGAAATACATGCACTTAGACAATTCCTTTTTCCAAGGAGTTGTCGTACATGCATCTAGCATACATACATGACAATTAATCATGGAAAACATAAGTGCATATTTTATACGTATACGGTACTTTATAAATACACATAGAATACACAAATCTCAATATAGCACATGCATAACAGAAAAGCAATGTAAACACGACATTAGGCATGTGAAATCTCATCCATAACAAGAATAAACCACTAACTGGGATTGAAAGCCTTGAAAACCATAACCTATACACTCAAAGTCCGCACCTTAAGCGAAGAAAGAACCACCGAACTGATTTAAACGAGTAGTCTTTGTCAACGGCGCTAGAAAACCCTAAAACAAAGATAGAAATGAGATACAACAACACCAAGTCTAATCTAAGCTCTAACACAGGTTAGGGTTAGGTTAACTTACCCCAAAAGAACTCAGAATCGTCAGAGGAACGATTCAAAGTAAAGGTTCAAAGGTGAAGAAGAACAAGGAAGAAATCAAGATGATTCACCAACCAATCTCTCTCACTAACTCTCTCTTTTCCACTCTCTTTCCAAGCTAGGGTTAGAGAAAATTCGTATGGAAATGAGAGCTAGGGTTTAAGGACTATATATAGGCCTTAAAATAATGGAAATAACCCCAGGGTCAAGGTATACTTAGGTTATAACCAAAGCACGCCTTTCTCGATCCAACGAAGCACTTCTGGTGGGCCTATAACCACGAAAGGTCGGACTTAAGCTCACTGACCATGGATCTAGGTCAAGCTGAGTTTTCATACCGACCGGCTCTTCAGATCAGCCGTGGCGGACTACACTCAATTCAACGGTCACGGAATCTCGATCAGGTCCACAAGCACTAGGATATGCCTGGGCCAACTATCCTGATCAGAGGGTGAAATTGGGTCAGAATCCAACGGTCAGAATGCTTAAAATCGTCGCGCAAGCGACACGACTCAGATTTCAATAAAAGCTTAATAAATTCCAACCGTTCACACACTCTTCACTCCGAGCTCAACCAAATCGACCCAGAACATCACATGGACTTAATTTTCGAGGTGAAGATCAAGCCCAACTCGGTGACCGCAACAGCCTAAGATCATCGCCATCGGACTTTCGACGCGCGGTCCAGATCCGATCCAGATCTTCCAAAAATTCCCCAGAACAACTGGATTTAGCGATGGATCCCAGATTTCAGAGTAACGTAGCGCTCACTAATCTACACGTTTAGAGCCATGTAGATACAATTTAAAGTGATTGATGCGAATTTCACAAGCAATCGAGTAAAGCGCTAATTGCCCCAAAAACAACTACTTAAGGAAAGATTAGCACAAGAAAATCCAAGGTCGTTACAGTACTATTAGGTATAGAAAGTGCTTAGCTTCCTCACTAACCCACACAAAACATATGCACTCTTGTTTCATGATATTGGTAGCTTTCCTGGATAGGAAAATCTAAATTGTATGTTGAGAAAATATGAAACATGATATTGTTTTATGCTAGATGATAACCCTGCTAGTTGGCATGCTATAGATTACCATTAAATCCTTGGGTTGGTCAGGAATATGAGGAGAGTGAAGGTGGTCCCGTTGGTAAGACTGTCCTAAGGTTAAACCCATGGATTTGGGTGGATGCGTGTGGGCGACAATAGTTAGGCTACGTGGGTTGCTTGTACCTGATGTCATCTGTCCCGTACTCGCTTAAACTCATGCGGTCTAGCCTATTTACTGACTAACCTTGTTCGTTAACCCTGTTTACTCATATATACATGGAACCTAGAACACCCTTCAACCATTGGAGCCCATTGCCAACCATCTGAAATCGATCCACTGACTCGAGAGCCGGGCATGGTGGAATGGGACACTGTGTTCGAGCTGTCGGCCTACGCTGGGGTGACGCGCCTCCCCATAGTAACCGCGAGTGATCCCACATTTCAGCACTCCTCATGTGCTTGAAGTGGAGGATGGGGGAACCCGACGGGATCAAGGATTGCGGGGCTTTGGCCTCACACATTGGGGAGGCTTGGCCTCGAACCAGTTCATGGCATTGATACGTAGGGTGTATCAGATTCCCCAACCTGCTGGATGAATGGACCTAATTAAGAACTTGGCCAACATGATCACATTGTATCGCACTAGCTAGGGTGACGACTCGGCAGTCGAGGTCGCTCTGAGGGAGTGTTGGTCATACGCGATCGTTAGATGGAGTCGCTTGAGGGAATGTTGTGGTGAGGGCATGTATCATATCATCTATCATGCATACGCATTAATAAGATTAGTTAGGTGTTTATGAATGATCGTCTTTTATTAAACGCATAATATAATTGATGTCCGTTACAACCTAAGACTAATAGCACCCACTGAGTTGATCACTCACTCCAACTCTGGGATGGTGTTTTAAAACACCAACCAGACTCTTCCATAGATGTAGGTAACGTAGATCACGAGGAGCCTGACGGCGCGAGTCTTGACAAGGAGGACGAGCTGTCCTACTTCCAATTGATGGGCGGTTCTCCATCGGCCAAGCAGACGGATTTTTGGATTGCTGGGTGTTGGTCTCAGCATATTATTCTTTTTGGACATGTGATTCTTTTTGGTGATTTTGTTGGGCAACGCCTTGTGCGACCCGCTTATATTCTTTTGGACTTGTATATGTTTGCCCTTTTCATTTCAGTAGACTGGTTGTGATGGTGCTTCATGTTCCAAGTAATTCAATGCCGTGCATTTAAAACTGATTAAACGTAAATTAATAAAAATTAGTTATAAGTGATACCCGGGAACTTGGGAGTCGAGTGTGTGCACAACCCCCAATTTTCAGGGCATTACAAGATGGTATCAGAGCAATAGTTTGGAATCCATTGGGCCATAGTTCATGAACTCACTAACGTGTCCGCTGACTTGAGAGGATATGCAATAGAAAACGTAACAGGGACTTACAACGCTAGGAACCATCCCAAACCCTGAACCAATAATTGTAGATGGAGGGTAGGACTTCCAAGGAGTTAGGAATGGGTAGTGAGAGAGGGAATAGTGACATTAGAGAAGGAGATCCAAGAGTCTTACAGTGCTACGGCCCATTCTCGGGCAAGAAATTTGAGAACTTGAAGGCAAGACTCAATTCGACTAACTAGGAAAGTTAGCTATTCCAATCCACCTAATTCCTAAGGGACTGTTGGGCCAACTAAAATAAGTGAGTTAGGGTGAAGGGAATTGTGAGAGTAACGAAAAATGCATGTGTAAGGTATTGTCCCTGGGATGAGTGCATCCCATGTTCTATAATGCCCCGTCAGAATGTATTCAATTAAGGATAAATCACGGGTCTTCCTTCCCAATTATGCTTAGAAATTCGTCATCCTGGGATTTGAAAATCCCACAGTACACCTTTCAACGCAAGGCTCATTTTGCAAAGCCTGTGAAGTAAATTTGAGTCTCATCCCACACTTGTTCCAGGCATGTCATTCCCAATCTTGAGTTCGGATTGGCATTGTAATCCCATTTAGTACAACTTAATATTACTGGCCAGACAGGCCTTAGTCCAAATTCCTCTCCCCAACTTATCTCCTTAAAATCTTCACCTACCATCACTCTATCCTTTTGTTTTTCCAGGACATTGATAGAAACGAGCCGGAGACTGAACGATTTGGCGGTCAAAACCATCGTCTTAGATCAAATGAGTGAGTATCAGACCAAATTTGATAGTTTCAACCCATTTCAGAGTAAAGAGTTAGGGATGAATGAAAATTTACCGAAAATAGTGAAACTGAAGAAAAATCAGATTTTAGCCTCTAATAGGGAGAAATTTCATGAAATAGATAGGCTCATTGCATAGAGTAGCTTCTCTTAGCCCAAATTCATATATCGCACGTCGAATAACTCATTCTGGTTTGCGAGATATGCTCGTCACAATTTGCCCCCACTGGGAGATAGAGGGCCGGCGGGACCCCACCCGACCGCCTGACCCCGCCCGGGTGTCCAGGGACTCGGCGGGACCCCATCCAGCCAGCGGGACCCCGCCCGGACCTCCATAGGGTTGGCGGGACCCCGCCGAAAATTTTTGTAATTTTCAGGCAAGTTCAAAAACCCGTATCTCCTTCATTACAACTCCGATTTAGGTGATTCAAAGTCATATTGAAGCTTGATGAGTCTAATTTTATATAAAAATAATAAAATAATAAAATAAAAATTATAATATAGTTAAAATTAGAATGTTTTACCAACTATCTAAAAAATTATTAATTTCAGACAGCTGTTACTCCTAGAATTTTAATAATTTATCTACAATTCCAAATAAGATAAAATTTTGTAAGATGGCTTTAAAATTAATAATAAATCATCATAAAAATTTTAAAAATAATTTAGTTACTAAAAGTATAAGAAACATTGCAAGAATTAGAAACGTTTTAATACCTTAAAGAAAATTGTTAGTTTCAAATAACTTATGCTTCTAAAAATTTTATGATTTTTATGGAACTTGAAATAGATTGAAATTTTGTAAGAAAAGGGTTAACTTAATGATGTATCCAGTAATTAAAATTGATAAATACTTTATGAATAAAAGATATATTGAAACTGAAGGTTCCTACAACTAAAAGTTGTCAATGGACCAGATGTATCTCTTTCATCATAGAGTTTTAGGATTCAAAGTCAAATTAGGAATTGCTTTCTAAGATCCTAGGAATCATCCTGGGTGATTAAATTAAACCCTTATTCTTCCCCTCTCACTCCCCTCCATTGCTTCTAAACCCATAAAGAGAGAGAGAGACCTCTCCCTCTCCCATCCTCAAACCCAAATCCCAAAACCACATTATTCTTCACATTTCCCATCTCCCTAACCCATCTCCTCTTCCTCATCTCCAAACCATATTCCCAAATCCTTTCTTAACCATTTTCTTTTTCACGATCCCATTCTCAAGTTCACCCACAAAACCCATTTCAAACCCATCTTCTTCTCCTTTACAAAACCATCCCATCTCAACAACCACCTTCAAAATCCCACTCCATGCACTCATTCACTTTCACTTCCATTCACAAAACCCATTCACCAAAACTCATTCATAAAACCCAACATCTACAAAACCACTTCAAAAAAAAAATTCAACAACCATTTCCAATCCATTTTTCCCAAACCCATTCTTAACCACTCCTTCTCCAATACATTCTCAAATCATTTCCAAAAAATATACTCCCCAAATCCAATCTTAGACCCATTCTCAAGTCTTCTCAAAACCACCCCTAAAATCTTCCCTCCAACGACCCACTTACATTTCTCATAGCTAATCCAACCTAGCCGAGGGATATGGCGTTCTTGATAACCGTTGCCTCTTTCTTCTCCATTCTGATGATCCTTTCCCTCAAGGGAAAGCAACACCCCCATCCGCGTCCAACCCAGAAGAGTAGTAACTTAACCTAACGAACAATTAGTAGTTTGTTCGAGTCAGTTAGAATTACTTTCATGTGTTGAAGGATAGTTGTAACCTTTCCTACTTTGATTAGGTTGTATTTTTCTTAAGTTTACGGTATCTAGTGATACATGTAATCCATACTGTAGGATGTAACTGGCCATGCCAATGGTTTTTTTTTTTTTAATTCAATGTGAATGTATGGATTGAAATTCTCTTGTCACTTTATGAATGCTTGCATGTATTATTGCCAATAGACTAGTCATGTCTTTTCATATTAAAATTTAACATTGGGTGTCTATTTGAAAAATAATTATAATCGTGCTAGGAATCATCCCGTGATTGAGTTTGATTATATATATATATTTGTTTAAGTTGTTTTGGTGCAATTAAGTTAGGACCCTTAAATAGGATTGAGTTTCATAGTTTAATACTCTGTAAGCTGATGTTAGAGGCAGACTACAATAAAATATATTGAGTTTTCATATTCTCTTAGGAACTCAAGGTTCACGCAACATCGAGAAGATGATATCTTTCATCTTTGCCTTCTTGCGTCCTTACTAGCTTTATTAGCACTCCAAACCTCCAAAATACCTTAGAACCTCAACTATTCATTCATTCTTGAAATTTATGAAACCAAAGCGTGATTTGCCCATAACTCACTAACCATAAGATCAAAATGGTAATATCTAGAGGAACCTTAAGCTCCTGAAAACCTTTCTAGGATAGTCATTTGATCATAAGCACCGGGGGAGGCTCACCACCCACTAAAATATTATAAATGAGAAACCTGAACTTTTTAATAAATTTTGATATCTTCCCAAGGTTAAGAATAATCGGACTACGGAATTACGGAACCATACATTTGTGAAGTATTCGCGGCTTAGCCCAATTCTCGATCCTGGGTGAATACCAACGGATTCACTGCTTTGACTGAGCGGAAGAACGGGATCTACCAGGATTAGAAAGGGATACAACGATCTTTCTGCCCTAGTTAGGCAGAGGATCGACGTATGGGATCAAAGCCTACCACAACCGTTTTTCTGTATTAGCTTGATCATAAAGAGTAGAATATACCACCTTTAGATAAACTTTATCATCAAACACTTAGCACGATAATGATGATTTTGACATTTGTTTTCAAACCACTAGGGTGAAAAAGTTTTAAGGGGGGTAGACTAAAAGAAGTCAGACTAGTATAGATAGTATATGCCCTACCACACATATAAACTTAAAATCAATAAAACTTAGGCAAATGAAATAATAAAATCTTTACTTATTACCCTTAGGTAATTTCGGGGACGAAATTGTTTTTAAGGGGGGTAGATTGTAACATCCTAGATTTTCACTATTTTGGATTTTCAAAAATTCTTAATTTTTTTAAAAAATGTAATTAACTTATATTATCACTTACTGACCATTGACACTCAATGATAGTTTATACACAGGTGGAACTAATAAAGAATTACACAAGTCCGATTAATCAACCGTAGGAAGCCAACGAATCCGTCCGATCACTCGAACATCAACTTTAGCCCATGATTTACTCACATAGGGCCCAAATCTAATCGGCCCATCGCTAACTAATCAAGATAATCATAATTAAATTGAAGATCTAACCGAAGCCGAGTCAGATAAGGCCCAGATCTTGGCTAATAGACCAAATCAACCCTGTTACTCTTTTAGCTTAAAATCGATGGCTTAGAATAATCATGACCAAATCTCCACTTTTACTAGTTATAGATAGGCCACACTATGAACATAGTTAACTCAAACCCTAATCATTACCCACGAGAAATCTTAGTACCTAATTCATTCCAGAAATGCCCCAAATTTCCAAACAAGCTCTAGACTGCTCGTTGGCAGGCCACTAGTTCCAAAACTATAGAATAATGTCTGTCTTACCGGGCTTGACATCCATCATGGGAGTCGGACCTGGGAACGGTCCAAAACTGCTCAACTTGAGCCAAAGGACGAGTGCATGAGAAGTGTAAATACCCTAAAGGAAGAAGCTGAAACTTAAGTGAATTGGGTTGTCTACTCTTATGCAAAGTTGAGAGTTTCGAACCGTTGGTTTGTGACCAAAATTTATACGTGGAGTAAGGATATTTCTCTACTCATATCCGTATAGCCACGGCCCCGATTGACCATCGGTGACCATTGAATAGACTTCTAATCATATCTGTCGATCGACACATCCAAATGGCGGGCCGATCATGTCCATATGTAAATCATCATTAGGGCTAACTATCCTACAATGTATATCAATATGTACACCCCATAATGGGCCCTAGAAGCTAGAAAAACCCTCCCATAGGGCTGGTATAGTAAAAACCCAACACTTGGGGCCATTTGCACCATCTAGCATTATAAAAGGAGCTTCTTTTGGGCACCCCTCTCCCATACGATTTTGCCCTAGAAAAAGGAAAGAGAGAAGAGACAAAAGGGAGAAAGAAGAAAGGAAGAAGAGAGGAAGGGATAGTGAAGAAGAGGGAAGGTAGGACATAGCTCTAGTGGGGCCCAAAGGAGACCGATTCTTGCAACTCCTCACCTCTTCCTCAACAAATCCTTCACCCACAACCGGAAGAGCCCCTCTCCACCGATTGAGTAGGTAAAACCCTCATCTCTTAGAAATTCCTCATGTTGAGGGTGGATTCACATGAGATTCTAATATGCAAGTACATTGTTTTAGGATTCCGGCCGATCGACATCGAGTTTGGCGTTCCTAGGTCGTTTTTCAAGTCTTCAACGATCCATAGGTGCGGACTATTGTTCTTAAGTGGCCTAGCACCAATTTTAGTATGAGTTTAATGATTTTACTTGCTTGGATGATGCATTTGGAGAATCTAGACAAACCTAGGGAAGACCCCCCTACCCTTGATCATATCGATTCACATGGAATGGTTATGAAATGTTATTGCCTTTCGTATGATTTGGTTTAAATAGATGATTGCATGTACTTGTCTTGTTTGGTTCTCATATGATGTTACCTCATAGCATGTATGATCCATTAACTCTTGTGTAATTTGGTACTATTAGGTATAGGAAGTGCTTAGCTTCCTCACTAACCCACACAAAACACATGCACTCTTGTTTAATGATATTGGTAGCTTTCCTGGATAGGAAAATCTAAATTGTATGTTGAGAAAATATGAAACATGATATTGTTTTATGCTAGATGATAACCCTGCTATTGGTATGCTATAGATTATCATCAAATCCTTGGGTTGGTCAGGAAAACGAGGAGAATGAAGGTGGTCCCGTTGGTAGGACTGTCCTGAGATTAAACCCATGGATTTGGGTGGGTGCGTGTGAGCGACAGTAGTTAGGCTACATGGGTCACTCGTACCTGATGTCGTCTGTCCCGTGCTCGCCTAAACTCATGCGGTCTAGCCTACTTACTGACTAACCTTGTTCGTTAACCCTATTTGCTTACATATACATGGAACCTAGAACACCCTTCAACCATTGGAGCCCATTGCCAACCATTTGAAATCGATCCACTGACTCGAGAGCCGGGCATGGTGGAATGGGACACTATGTTCGAGCTGTCGACCTACGCTGGGGTCACGTGCCTCCCCGTAGTGACCGCGAGTGATCCCACATTTAGCACTCTCCATGTGCTTGAAGTCGAGGATGGGGGAACCCGACGGGATCAAGGATTACGGGGCTTTGGCCTCACATGTTGGGGAGCCTTGGCCTCGCAACCAGTTCAGGTCATTGATACGTAGGGTGTATCAGATTCCCCAACCTGCTGGATGAATGGACCTAACTAAGAACTTGGCTAACATGATCGTATTGCATCGCACTAGCTAGGTTGGCTACTGGTGAGGGCATGCATCATATCATCTATCATGCATATGCATTAATAAGATTAGTTAGATGTTTATGAATGATCATCTTTCATTAATTGCAAAATATAATTGATGCCTGTTACAACTTAAGACTAATACCACCCACTGAGTTGATCACTCACTCCCACTCTGGGACGGTGTTTTAAAACACCAATCAGACTCTCCCATCGATGCAGGTGATGTAGATCACGAGGAGCCTGACGGCGTGAGTCTTGACAAGAAGGACGAGTTGTCCTACTTCCAATTGATGGGCGGTTCTCCATCGGCCAAGCAGACAGATTTTTGGATTGCTCGGTGTTGGTCTCAGCATATTATTCTTTTTGGACATGTGATTCATTTTGGTGATTTTGTTGGGGAACGCCTTGTGCGACCCGCTTATATTCTTTTGGACTTGTATATGTTTGCCCTTTTCATTTCAGTAGACTGGTTGTGATGGTGCTTCATGTTCCAAGTAATTCCATGCCGCGCATTTAAAACTGATTAAACGTAAATTAATAAAAATCGGTTATAAGTGATGCCCGGGAACTTGGGAGTCGAGTGTGTGCACGACCCCCAATTTCCAGGGTTTTACATATATATGCCCCACTTTCGAAGCCCTAAACTCTCTCTAAGCCATCGGATGGAGGATGGATGGCTTGGATTCGATCCTACTGTCCGGTCTTTAGAAACACCTAGCAAAACAATGGTTTTCTTGCACCAATTTTCTACAAAAACCCTAATCCACATGAACAACAATGGATGGCTGAGATAGGCTCGCTCCAACGGCTGAGATGCGTGGATCTAACCTCACGCGGATCGCCAGCGTGGAAGAAAACAGGGCTTTCCATTTTTGGAAAGAAAAGAAGCACAACCAGCCCTCGTGCGCTGGTGTTTGTGATCACGCGTGTGCGAGGAATCAGGTGAAACTGGGCATGGATTGCACGGATTTGGGTCCTCTATGACATGGACAGTTTGGATCTTCTAATTGAGTGATGTTGATGGGTCACGAACGTCGCAAATGGACGGTTCTCGTTCGCACGTCGCAGGCGGGAGAAGATTTTTAAAAAAGGAAGGAAAATCCTTTCTTTTTTTGTGTTATACGGGTCAGACCTGGTTTGATCAGTCTCCCATATCCGGAGCACCTCGAGTGTGCTCCAACCGTGTACACACACTCTTATGTGGGGCCCACCATGATCCTTTTGGTGGATCCATTCCATTGACTGGCCTCTATTGGTCCTAATAGGCCATTAGTCTAAAATTTGGGCAAATTTGAAACTCAGGTGGACCATAGTTTGTGATTCGGGGTCCTTAGTTATAGGTTTTATTAATTCGACGATTAGATTATATCTAAATGTGGCCATCAACGGTTACAAAGGTTTATAGTTCAATTTAGAGGGAATTTGTCAAATACTTCTATGGTTCGTCAATCTTATATCTCAATTGGGCACACGATAATGAGCTTAAATGGCTAGATTGCTTCAACACCGATCGTTAGTGGTCCACCAAGATGTCTACTCAAAATATAGCCCGATCATTAGATTTCATAGGTCCAGTATGACACCTGACCAAAGACTAGGCAGATCCATAGTTTAGGTGGGCCATCTCATTAAAATCTTAGCCTATAACTGAGTATTCTTACTGATCTGATTGCCATATTTTATTTTATTTTTAAATCTGATCGTCAACATACTTAATGGTTCCGAGTCCTATTTTGGGCAAATTCAACAATCATCTATATGATCGATTACTCTTACTTATTAGTTAAACGAGTGATTATGAATCTTAACTCTTGTATAACAAGATTACCAACTGTCTTAAGAGTCAGTCGAGGCTCCTAGAGACTATATAATTGGAAACCTAGCCATTGATCCTTTACCTGGATGGATGGATTTCTTATAGGCTTAATCAACGTCGATCTAAAGGATTCTAGGGGTCCTAAGTTTAAGATGGTCAGTTAGATTTGCCCATCAATGAAGTTCGAATCCCAATAGTAAGTTTTTCTAATGATGGGGTGATCCATTTGAAGAATATCGGATGGGTAGTTTAGCATATATATGGATGGGAACTGCTTTTATCATGATTGGAGTTTCATTGGAAATCACGTAAATGTTCACTTAAGCTAGGTTTGTATTCATGCTAAGTTAGGTTATACGGTAACACCCGAGGACTGAAATGTATGGGTGTTACACCATCGTAGGCCGACAACTCGAACATGGTGTCCCATACTACCATGCCCATCCCATGAGTCTTGTAGATCGTACCACTAATAGTTGTAAGTAGACTCATTCAATGGGAACGAGGTATCCTAGATTCTGTTCGGTGTTGTTATACATTGCAAACATAAGCGGTTAGTCAACTTCTAGGCTGGTTCAATTAACTCAAGGCACTCCGGCTCGATTGACATTGGGTACAAGCATCCCGTATAATCCAGGTATTGTCGGTCGTTCGTGTTCGACCCAGGTCGACCAAACAAGTCTAGGGTGGTCGACCTAACTCGGGCCTCCCCTTAGTTTGAGCGGTTAATCAACTGACCCAACATCATAGACAATTTTAATATTACTATAGACCTAACAACTCATCATGCGATCATTGCGAGGTTTCATAAGAATCATAAATTCAACAACGCAAACACTTAGGCATTTCATCAAACATGTGAGCCTCAATAAAGTAATATATTCACTAGGGCATTTAATCAAACATACAAATATCAACAAATCAACATGTTCAATCGAGCATTCAATCAAACATGCGAGCATCATTAGAATAACACTTTTAATCACCTAGGCATTTTATCAAACACGTAGGCATCCATAAACAACCAATGACACATACTACAATCAAACATGAAATATGGACATGCTAGCTATTTACAAACTATTCAGCATAAGACATCATTAATTGGGACCCTCGAGGGTTGATAAAAAGTAACCTAGGGGTAATGGTCTGCTCCTCTAAAAAGGAATCTCCAATTTTGAGCTCCTAGAGTTAGAGTGTTTCGACAAAAAACGAATGAGTTTTGATAGGGGAATTATCATTCAATAATAATGAAGAAAATAAAAGAACATTCATCATCATAGATTTTATTGAATCTGAGTTCGTTTATATCCTCGTGTTTTCCTTGATTCTGAAATAAAGTACAATGAATTGGCATAATGACAGTAAAAAGAAGTAATCCAATGGCAATTTCGATAGCATTTCGGCGTGTTTTGCATCCATAGAGGCGACAAAAGGGTTGTGCGGGTCTGTGATCTTTACTCTAAGCTATATATATTGGAGGTCGGACTGTAAAAGAATCTATAAAACTATAAAGAATAGAGCTGTGGGGACACTTGTTGTGCTCATATCCAGTGTACCGCACAACACTATTCACCGCACAATATTATTCATCGCACAACACTATTCCCAGTACCTGCTCCTCTCTCTGGAACTTCTGATGATGTAAATGAGAGGGGGAGGGGGTATTTATAGGCTTTCACATGTGTGAGACCTTAAATTATATGCCACGGGCCCCATCCCACGCAATAACACTATTTTCATGCAACATTATTCACCACTCAACACTATTCTTGCGCAATACTATTTACATGCAACACTATTCCCACGCAACACTATTCACGCGCAACACTATTCATCGCGCAACAAATTTTTCAGAGAGAGGGATGATCGAGAGAGGATCGCACAAATAGGAGAATGCTACACAATAAGAGATCTGGGAAGATAGAGAAAAGGTCACAAAATGGACATGGCTGCCTATCTTGGATCCTTGATGCGCAATAAACCAAACTCCTATTAAATCGTGCTTATTTTGTGCCCCAACATAGAGATTTGGAGAAAATCATAAATTCCTATATAAACACTAAGAACTATGTGAGATTCATGCAATTCATTTTATAAAAACCTAAGTTGAAAAATAGGATTTGTTTCTTACCTCCCAATCGCGAGTGGGGTGGATTCGGCGGAGGAAAACGATCAAGGCTAGGCTAGGGCCTTGATTAGAGAAAACCGATGAAAGGAAGCACCAACACCTCCCCACTCCTACTCTTCACTCTTCTTCTTTCTCTTTCTCTTTTTCTCTCTCTCCTTTGGCAAAGACAAATTCGTATGGGGAGAGGGGGTGTGAAATAAAATAGGTTTTATAATGTCGGATGTTGCACAAATGGCCCCAATGGCCCTTTATTCACTATACTAACCCTGGAGGGAGTTGTTTCCAACCAATGGGACCCGCTAGGAGGTGTAAGGGTTAATCTGAGATATGAGATAAGCGTCCAAATAGGCGATCTATATTTGGGTACAACCATTTGATGATTGGGCATGCCAATTAACTAGGAAGGTCCTAACTTAGATCGATGGTCACCGATTATCAATCGGGGTCGTGGCTATACGGATATATGTAGGGAAATGTCTTTAGTTAGTACCCTGACTTTGGCCATGAATCGACGGTTCGAAAGTTACAACTTCGCGAAAGAGAAATGGGCTATTTTCGCTTAAATTTCAGATTTTCTTACAAGATATTCGCACAACTCAAGCACTCGCCTTGCGAGTCCAAGTTGAATGATTCGAGATGCTATCTCCGCTTAATGTCTCGCGATGGAGATCAAGCCCACTAAGACGAACATCTTTTTATTGCCTCGGGTTTAGTGGCCCACTAACGAGTGATTTATAACTTGTTCAGATAATCAGGACATATTTTGAATGAATTGGGTAGCAAGATTTCTTATGCGTAGCTAAGTTCATAGTGTGGCCTATTCACATTTAGTGGAAATGGTGATTTGATTATAATCACCCTAAACCGTCGGTTCTCAAGCTAAAAGAATACTGGGTCAGTTTGGTTTGTTAATTAAGATCTGACTTCTAGTTGTCTCGGCTTTAAGTAGATCTTTATTTAGTTATGATTGTCTTGATTAGTCAGTGATATGTTAATTACATTTAAGCCTTAGATGAACAAATCATGTGGCTAAACTTGGTGTTCAAGTGATCAGCCCGATTAATTGGCTTCCTACGGTTGATTAATTGGATTTGTGTGGTTCTTTATTGGCACCACCCGCGTATAGGCTAACATCGAGTGTTAATGGTCAGTAAGTGAAAACATAAGTTAATTTTAATGAAAAATTTCAAAGGTTTTTGAAAATCCAAAATAATAAAAAATTCAGGACATTACACTTTGTGGAGGCAAAATAAGGGAAACATGGTAGAATCATCTCTTTATATACACATGGTAAGGTCATCAAGTTATCTTGGTCACATATGACAAATAGTTTGAACTACAAGTGGATTAAGTAATGCTAGCCATGTTATTAAGGGCCTAAAAAACAATCGTTGAGCGATTGACTGAAAAAAGGGTTGTGTAAAATGTCTTTTCATTTCTTAAGCCTGTTTGGAATGAAGATTATTACAATAATGCAATGGAAAAATGCAATAGTTACAAATTCTTATACCTACTTAAAAAATAATTGCACTTGATGATGATTGCCTAGTTTAGTTTATTGATGGTAAAATTGTAACGATGATCCTATTATGTTACTCGAGGGTTTGTTTGTTCCATCAATTATCAAGACAATGCAAATAAAATGTGCAAAGATTACAAATTATTTTTTCTCCCATAACATTTATATTTGACCACCCATTTTTATGTATGGTCATTTGGCAATAAAATCACAATGATGACCTTTTTACATTACTAATATCCAATCATCATCAAAATTAAAGCTATACACGAACTAAGTTAGCTCAGTTAGCTTACTCTACTCAACTCGAAAAAGCCCGATTCGACTTAGTTTGAAACTGAGTTCGAGCTGATTTTTTGAGCTCAGAAAAATTTGAGGCATGTTCAAGCTTGCCCGAGCTCGACTCAATTCGGATCGAACCCCAACTCGAACCGAACTTGGATCGAATTAGTTCGGTGACTCGATTATTTTGATATTGATGTTGCTCAACAAGTGTTTGTGAAATGACTCAACGAAGTGTCGGCCGGTGGGTGGCAAGGAAGGTATGAATATGAAACAAATACCCTTGTATCTTGATTGTTATGTTGCCTACCGAGTGTTTGATGAAATACTTGTAAACCGATGTTGTTGTTTTACATTTCGTGAGAAATTGAAGGTGCACTCCATGTGTTTGAGAAAATGCCACAGAGGCTTGATCTTGGCTCGAACTGCCTGAGCTGTTGACCGAACTGAGCCAAGCTGCCTAGTCAGGCTCGAGGACCGAGTCGAGTTCAAGCTGGGGTCAGCTAGTGGCCGAGCTGAGTCGAGTTGTGCCAAGCTCAACTCGTGTACACCTCTAATCAAAATATTTTGATACACTATTGGAATTCAATAATTTTTTTATTACACCATAAAAAAATTGCAATAATTATAAACTTCTTCAATTGTTTCTACATACATTTGCATTTGACTGGAGACTCCCCTACTTGATTTGGTGGTAAGAAAATTATAATGATAATACTTTTCCTTTCAATTTTTGGGTAATTCAATTTTTGGGTATTTACCGAAACAAATACTCATTAAATGCCAGTTTATAAAATCCGTACAACGATGCGACTTTTTAGATTTGAGATTTTTCCGGTAATGCAATTGAAATATACAATGATTATAATTTCCTTTGTATATCCCCTTAAAACATCTGTATTTGGTTGATTATTTTTGTGTTTGTTTTTCGAGGATAAAATCATAATAATGGCAATGTTCCTATACATGACCTGATAATCTCTAGTCCAAACACGCCCTTATGCAATGATAAAGTGCATACCACATTTGTACGAAGGGTGTGATCCGACGAGGGCTTATATTTCGAGGGGATCAAACACGTGTGGGATACCTGAGAAGTCAGCGCACATGTAAAGAAGCCATGCCACTAATCAAGTAATGTACACTGTAAACATGACATGTACCAGTATCATACTCATCAAGTTGCACATGCACATTGAATTGAATTTGGACCGTTGAACTTTTTTTTTTTTTTCTAACCATAAATTCTTTTTTTACATACAAGCCATGCCAGCTTCATTTTTGGTTCACTACATGTTAACTGTGTACCTTATATGGTGAATGGTTAAAATCGTTGTATCAAAGGTCTTCGGAGTTATGGTCATATAAAGGTGGGGTGTGCACGATGCATGTGGATTGCATTGGCGCATCTGTTTATTCACATCGGCCCTGGCTTTTCTTATATCAATTTAAGGTATGAGTCCAAAAATAGGTGGATCCAACACTTGAGTAAACAATATCACATATGATTATTGTATTTAATGCAACCCAAGTTTACTATTTGGTGTGGTTCACTGGAGCTTTGGATCTACTTCAATTTTTGGCCCATACGTTAAAACGATCCGATAAAAGAGATGGACGGCATGGATAAATAGATACATCACGGTGGGCCTCCCTACTGATCTATCTGTTGGTGGCTAGAAAAGGTGGGGTAGGACAGAATCAGCGTCCGTATATGATATGCCGTTTAGATCAATGAACATATTTTTTAAATATTATAAGTCCTGACCATTTATTTTCAAAACTGGCATTTTTTACCTGGCGCATGAAATAATAGTTAAAAGAGTCGCTCCGTATTGAAATGTAACATTTAAATGAGCATTCTAGATAAAGAGTTTTATTGGAATTTTTTAAATTTTTTAATTTTTTTTTTTAAAAAAGCCCTTACCTGATGAGTCCCACCAAATAAATGGTCCAGATCATCGAAGGATGGCCACATATCCAATGGCAATTGCTCCAATGCAATAAAAGGGGAAACGGATTGGCTACTCCCCCTGCCACCCGCCCATGGCTGATGGTCAGTGCTCTGTGGGCCCACCATAGTGTATTTGTTTCATCCATGTCGTTCATCTATTTTTACGGATCATTTTATGGTAGGAGACCAAAAATTAGATATATACCAATATCAATTGGTCCACATTATAGGAAACAGTGTTGAATGAGCTTCTACCATTAAAAACCTTTTAGGGGCCATAAAAGTTTTGGATCAAGCTGATATTTGTCTTTTCCCTTCATATGGGCTTGTATGATCTAACCAATAGATTGGATGTCAAATAAATAGTACAGTGGGCCTTATGAGGATTTTAATGGTGGATATCCAATTACTATTGTTTTCCTGTGCTGTGGTTAGGGCTATACATCGAGCCGAGCCGAGTTGAGCTGGGCCAAGCTTGGCTTGACTCGTCCGTGCTATGCTCGAGTTCGAGCTCACCTTCGAGCTCAATATTGAAGCTTGACTTGTTTGCTAAAGCTTTCGAGTCAATCTCTAGTTGAGCTAGTAGTTCGAGTCAAGTCGAGCTTACCTCGAGTCGAGTCGAGCTTGTTTATATGCCAACCTAGTGCTTAACCCGACCCAAACCCACATCCAACTCAACTCGATGCTCAACCCAACCCAACCTAACCCACCCCCCACTTTGTAAGACCCGTATCCTAGACCATACTATTCCGTAGGCTTCCGCGGTCTTTCCAGTCGAATTTCGACAACCTTCGACTTTTATCCGACGTTTGCACATGACCCTGAGTTATACGTCGTCAACTAGAGTCCGCTCAACCCGAGACTTGTACCCTAGTGACCGCGCCATCGCCGCGGTTCCGATGCCGCGTCTCGCGTGCCGAGGCGATACCCAAGCCAGGAGATGTGGGTCTGCGTTCGATTTGAGGAAAACGTTGCGCGTTGCAAAACCCAAGAAGATCTCTACAACATGTCACCTCAATCCATTAATCAATCCCATCAAGGGTCAAGTACATGTCAAGTACACCATCACCTCTCACCCATTCCCAAGCAACCCCAAAAGTCAAAAATTTCTTACACCATCTACCCTAAAGTCAAAAAGTTCTTACACCCATCACTGACCACATTCATCACTCCATCACCCATCTCTCTCTTTACAACCCCCTCTCTCTCTCATTTCTCAAACTCACCTTTCCCAAGCAAGAAAAATCACACATCCAAAGCTCTCCCAAACCTCCATGAGAGAGAGCTTTGTATGTAGCCCACTTCCTACCCCTCATCTCTCATCTTAACCATCAAAACTCCATCTCTTCCGTTAGGATCGAAGCTAAGGAGCAAAGGAAGCTAAGGGAGCAAGAAGAGTGGACGGTAGGTGATCTTGGACCCACATTTTTATCATTTTGTAAATTGTCTTTTTGAGATCTAAAGGCCCACATATGGTGGGACTTACTTTGATGTATGCTTGTATCCAAGAGGGGCCCATAGTGGCGGGGCCCCTCCGTTATCTTCGATCTCTCTTCCCTCTCTCTCTCTCTCTCCTTCTCATGTATTATGGACCCCATTGTGATGAATGGTCCACGTCATCCCATTCGTAGGGCCCACCTTGCTGACCGTCCTTGGTTGGGCCTGAATGTAGGAGAAACACAAATATCAGCTTGGGCCATGGGACCCTGGGCCACCCCACGGACCCACGTGATGTATGGGTTTTATCATCACCGTCCATCAGGGACAATGAGACCCAGATCCATAGCTCAAGAGGTAGACTGGGTGATAGATACCTCGTTTTAACGCTGAGGTCTTGGCCGTCAGGCCCAGACCCATAGCTCCAGCGGTAGGCTGAGTGAAAGATACCTCCTTTCAACGTTGAGGTCTTGGCATGGATTTCCTACTGGGAGTGGCTAACGGTGAAGTGTAACTGACAATGTAGTGTGGGCTAGCGGTGGAGGTCCATGGGACCCATCCACGTAGTCCATCCTTTGGGGTGGGCCTGACCATCATGTATGTGTGGTGTCCACCGTCCCTGGACGGTGGGACCCACCCCACGTGTGGGCCCTCCTTGATGTATGTGACTGACCAGGCCGTCCAAAGGCATTTTATATATTATATATTATATATATTATATATATATATATATATATATATATATATATATATATATATTATATTATATTATATTATATATATATATATATGAGGTGGTGGGCCCTATAAGGGACCCACCCACGTGTGATGTATGAATGTCCAGGCCGTCCAAGGCTTGGACGGGCTGATATA
This sequence comes from Magnolia sinica, assembly GCF_029962835.1. Lineage (NCBI taxonomy): Eukaryota > Viridiplantae > Streptophyta > Magnoliopsida > Magnoliales > Magnoliaceae > Magnolia > Magnolia sinica. The sequence continues at coordinate 94,400,679 of NC_080575.1, forward strand.
TTGTATATAATATCAATATATTATATTATATTATATTATATTAGCATATAATATAATATATTATATATTACTTTACAATTTCAATATTGTGGTGGGCCCTACGTGAGACCCACCTCTCCCTTTAATGCCTAAAAGCTGCACAACAGCAGATATTATATAATATAATATATATATATATATATTATATTATATACTGTATGTATATATAACGGCGGGCCCTACATGGGACCCACCTCTGCCTCTTTTAGGTAGTAGCAGTTGCCCTATTGCTGCTGTGTACGGCAGCAAGTGGACCCCACCGCCAGCTGCTGAACATAACATCAAGTTTCATGGGTCCCATCTGTTCCATCCACACCGTCTATCTATGGGACCCACCATGAGGCATGTGTTGTATACAAACCGTCCAACCATTTGAGATATCATTTTATGGCATGAGCAAAAGAATGGGTCAGATCTAAAGTTCAAGTGGACCCCACCATTTAAATAGTGGACCGTGACATCCACCGTTCAAACTTCTAAGGGCCATGGTAGTCTCCAATTAAGCTGATATTGTTTTCACTTTATTTATCTCTATGTTAACTTATGAATAGGTCAGCTCTCAAATATACATAAGGGTGGGCCTGATTGGATACACATGAGGCCCATCGGTGCGGCCTATTTGATGTACATGAAGCCCGTTGGTGTGACCCATATAATGCGGCCCATGTGCAGGGCCCACTTGTTATGTAATTGAGGCCCAGGTACAAGGCCCACCTATTATGTATATTAGGCCCATATGCAGGGCCCACCTGTTGTGTATTTGTGGTTCAAGTATGAGGCCCATTGTGTTGTGTAGCAGGCCCATTGATGTAGCCCACTTGTCGTATTTGAGACCCATGGGTTGCTGCCCATTATGATGTATTGAGGCCCATAGCTCGTGGCCCATTGAGATGTGTTTTCGGCCCATATGTCGTGGCCCATTTGATATATTCGAGACCCAGATATGTGGCCCATTGTGATGTATTTGAGGCCCGATGTGATGTGTGTGTGTGGCCGTTACGTTGCGTATAAATCCCTTATGTGGGCCACTCCTTGGGAGCAATGTTGGTTAGATGTCCACATTGATGGGCAATGATGGTTAGATATCCTCATTGTGACCTTCCCTTAGGCCTTATTAAACCCATTCTTGTCAATTCCGATTGTCGTGACCGATTGCCGATTCCGATTGACTTAACTAATTTGCCGATTCTGATTATCGATCGATTCTGGTTGTCATAACCGATTACCGATTCCGGTTGACGTAACCGATTTTTCAATTCTGATTATCGATCGATTCTGATTATCACGACCGATTGCCGACTCCGATTGACGTGACTGATTTGCCGATTCTAATTATCGATCGGTTCTGATTGTCATGACCAATTGCCGATTCCGATTGACGTGACCGATTTGCCAATTCTGATTATCGATCGATTCTGATTGACATGACCAATTGCCGATTTCGATTGACGTGACCGATTTGCCAATTCCGATTATCAATCGATTCCGATAATCGAGGCCGATTCTGATTTGTCGAGGTTGATTGTATATGCCTATTTCGATTGATGAGGCCGAGTGTCGAAGCCGATTCCGAGTGTCGATTCCGATTGTCGAGGCCGATTTCGATTGCCAAGGCCGATTGTCGAGACCTATGTAAATATATGCGGCCCATATTTGAGGCCCATTGTGATATGTATTCAACCCGTGTTTAAGTTCCAATGTGATGTATATAAGGCCTATGTGATGAGGCTCATTGTGATACAATTGAGGGTTAAGCGATGGAACCCATTATGATGTTCGTTAGGCCCATGTGAAGGCCCATTATGATGTGTATTAAGCTCTTGAGTGAGGCCCATGGTATTGTATATCAGGCCCTTTGTGAGGCCATGTGTCCACTATATGTTAGGCTCTATGCGGGCCACCCCTTGGGGGTAATGTTGGTTAAATGTCCACATTATCGAGGCTGATTGTCGAGGCCGATCGTTGATACCGATTATGAGTATGTGACAGCATAACATTATGATACATGCCCATACACATCATCTGCATATTTGATATGAGATATGGTTGACCGTTGTATATGCCATGGGGCGGGTGGTTCATGGGACTCCCTGATGGGCGGAGTTGCCCCACATGAGCCCACGGTATGCGTAGGATTAATGTATGATTGGACTGTGTGACTCATGCATCTTACATTTTGTGATTTTGATTACCGTATGCCCTAGCGACATTAGAGCTGAAGCCTCCACATGCATATCGTGGATGGCCAGATGGGACACCAAAAATCTGTTCTACATGGGGTGCTATAGATATCCTTGGGTGAAAGTCTCAGAATACTCTTGGTTCCAGAGGTTGCTTCAACGTGTAGACCGAGTGGATGCAAGAGCGCATGAGAGCTGTATACCGTTAGGCCGCGTCTCCCACTGTGTCGTGGTCGGTTGGAAGGGGGTACGGCCTTACCTGCCCGAGAGGAGGGGGCAACGCTAGACTGAGTCTGACCAGCTCGAGGAATGGGTCCGCTATTATAATGTCTCGTTCAATCGGTACAGTGTCCTAAGGCGTCCACGTAGGATTTTCCGCAGGACCGAACGTTTAAAACATTCGTGGCAGGGATACCATGAACTAATTAACCTGGAATTAGCCCGTTTGAATAAACCAGACAGGCCTTGGCAAGACCAAGTGCGGGCCGCCAAGCTGGATGACCATTTACACTGAGCAACAGCCCGTACGGGCTATACCGCGCGCTGAAAGGTCAGAAAAATCTAATAATTTAGGGAACCATAGAGCTCACTGGGCTTGTGGTCCATCGCAGACCGTGGACCCGGCAGACACCTAGAAGTGAGATCTGGCACTGACTAAACGCACCCCACCATACCAGGACCAAATCTGGCGCTTGCAAATGGAACAAAAAATTTCAGGTTATCCGACCATCGGATCTCTTCCATATTTACCGTGGAGGTCTAATGGATTTTCCTACACCTGCCCACCAACTCTGGGACCCGATCGTGGGCCAGTGACCGTCGATCACAAATCGGACCCGTGCGATCAAACCCCTGGTCTGATCGTCCTCAAATTTTACATGGCCCTTCATCGGGCCATGAAGCACCCATCCTAGAAATTTCATAGCCTAAGGACCACCAGAATTACTCAAATCACTAGAATGGACCCCACAGGGCCGTTTAAAGATCAAAGTCATTGACTCAAACCCCACAACCGTCTATCCGTTTGTTCCCAAATTTTACACGGGCCCTAATCGGGCCGTACGGCACCTACCCACCAAATTTGGTGGCTAAAGGAGTGTCAGGGCCGCTCCAACTCAAAAAAAAAGAGACCTTGTAGGCTATTTTGGGAATATGAGGGAACTTAAGGCCAAAAGGCCCAAGTCTAGGGAATAAACCCTATCCCTCATAACTCCCTCCCATTTCCTACAACCACCAAGGGAGAAAGAGAGTAAAGGAGAGTGAAGAGGAAGAGAGAGAGAAGGAGGGGATCCAAGGTGGACCCTAGATCAAGGTGGGCCCCAAGAAAGCCAACCCTTCCAACTCTTTGCCTCTCTTGCAAGGAGAAAACTCCTTTCCTTAGCCTCAACAACCATCTGTGGGTTGCTTAGGTGAGTTTTTCATCCATCCTTCTTGAAATTCATGTAGTAATGTGGATTTGGGTTGAAATTCTAACATGCGATACTTGATTTAGGGATTCCGACCGATCTACCCGGAAGCCCTCTTTCCTAGGGCATTTTCCCAAATCTCCAACGAGCCATAGGTGCGGACTATTACTCCTAGGTGGCCTAGCACCAATTTCAATATGAGTTTAATGATTATGATTGCTTGGTTGATGCATTTAGAGAGTGTAGAGGAAACCTAGGAATTTTATGTCTATTTTAATGGTATGGATTTGTATGTGTCATTTGATTTCCTCACATGATGCTATTCTTGTTTCTCATATGACTTGTTGAATTCTGATTATTGCTTGTGGATCACTTGTTGGATTGCTCATATGATGATACCGTATGGTATATGTGCCTTATCAATTCCCATGTTGATGTTTCTATGAGTTGTAGGAAGTGAGCAACTTCCTCACCAACACACACGACACATGCATCATTGCTAATAAATTATGAGAACTTGCTTATTAGACGAGTATGATTTATATGATTGAGGTGAGTGAATATGATTACGATTTTGCCTGTTGATACTCCTGTCCGTTGACATGTTGTGGACCACCATTCAAACCCTAGGGTTGGCCGAGGAAACGAGGAAAGCTAAGGCGGTCTTGTTGGTAGGACCGCCTTGAGGCTAATCCCCTAGATCCGGGGGAGAGCGGGTGGGCGGCTGTAGTCAGACTACATGGGTTGCTTGCACCCGATGTCGTTCTGCCATGCCCTTGCTTGGGCTCGTGCGGTCTAGCCTACTATCAGACCAACCTTGATTGTTAACCCTGCTTGCTCACACTTGTATGGAACCTGGCACACCCTACAACCGTTGTAGCTCATCGATAACCTACTTGAAATTGGTCCACAGCCTCGTGAGCCGGGCATGGTGGAATGGGACACTGTGTCCGAGCTATCGGCCTACGCTGGGGTACCGCGCCTCCCCGTAGTGACCGCGAGCGATCCCCTTTTTCTTGGCACTCCTCATGTGCTTGAAGTCGGGGTTGAGGAACCCGACGGGATCACGGACCGCGGGGCCTCGGCCTCACGCATTGAGGGGTCTTGGTCTCGCAACCAGTTTAGGGCGTTGATACGTGGGGTGTACCAGCTTCCCCAATCTGCTGGATGAATAAACCTAACTAATAACTTGGCTAACACGACCGCATCGCATCGCATTAGTTAGGTTAGCGACTCGGCAGTCGAGGTCGCACTGAGGGAGTGTTGGCATTGGCGATCGTTAGATGGCGTCGCACGAGGGAGTGTTGTGGCGAGGGCATACATCATATCATCCTGCATGCATGCGCATTAACAAGACTAGACAGATGCTTATGATTGATTGCTTTTCATTAAATTCTTATTACAATTGATGCTTATTATAACTTATGGCTAATAGCACCCACTGAGTTGATCACTCACTCCCACTCTGGGACGGTGTTTTAAAACACCAACCAGACCCTTTCATAGATGCAGGTGACTCGGGACTGGAGGAGCCTAGCGAGGCGTGCCTGGATGAGGAGTTGGAGCTGTCATACTTCCAGCTGATGGAGGGTTCGCCGCCTGCTTGAGGGGCGGGATAGGATGGCTGGGCGCTGGGCTCTGTCTCATTCTTTTGGGATATTATATTCTTTGTTATTTGTTTGGGCAACGCCTTGTGCGACCCATTTATTTTTGGACTTGTACATATATCCTTCGACCTCGTTCATTTCAGCAGACTTGCATGTTCATGTTCATGTTCAGAGAATTTCAGGCTGCGCAACTTAAACAGACTAAACACAAATTAATGAAAATCTGATAATAGTGACTCTCGGGAATTCGGGAGTCGAGCGGATGCGCGACCCCCGATTTCCAGGGTGTTATAGCTATCGACGAGCCGAGCCCAATATTGGCAGGAGGATAGTGAGGTCACTTCCACCCACCTTGTTGCACGTGATGGGGCAACAATCTGGTTTGGAGTGTAATAGACCCCGGTGATTCCCAATAGAGGAACCGTACTAATATGTGGACTTATTGAGTAGGAATTACGTACTCATTCATTCATTCATTCACTATCCACTCGGGCTAGTGGTGCGCAACTAATTATTGTGTACTTTCACATGGCCAAGATTTCAATTGGGCACGCGACTAACTAGAGATCATGAGTCTACCACATCGAGTCTGACTATCCAAATTTAGGTATGAGACTGGTTTGGATATAAGTCCTTTGTGATAGACCTCATAGCTTGTGATACTACGTACTATCATCCCGACTTCACTCTAGCTTGGTCATTTCATTCGCACCGCATATTGTATTACTCCGCGGCATATGGTATTTTAGGGTTGTTATGTTTTAGCACTTATATAGCTTAGACGCACTTAACACGATTTGCATATTACCTTGCATTCTCAGCATAGGATATTGGCTTATTACGTTTTTGCATCGCATAGCCTTGGTACGGCTAATAGCATTCATGGATTTATAGATTGCCAGTATTTCCGCTTACTCTGATATCGTGTGATTCATGATCTTGCCTGTATCACCAATGTTATATGATTTATGGCATTGTATTGCATTCTTGGCACTTACCTTACGCACACACTTTCACCACCCTCTAAGTTTTTTATAAGCTTATGCACGATAGATGCGTGCAAGTAGCGTTAGGTCGCAGCAACGTTGAGCTTGGAACATGCAGTAAACTTATTGAGCTTTGATTTTGACATATGTATTTCCCTTTCAGCATTGTATTCAAATGTTTATATTAGTGGATATGTGATGATGATGTTACCTTTGTGATTTGGGTAAACTTGTAGTTATGCTTATTACGAGTTAAATATACATTGGAAAATCTCCTTGTAGGATCCCAGGATCGGAATCTAGCGTATGGACGCTGGGAGCCAAGAATGGGGTACTATGAAGGCTGTCGGCACCTGATTCGGAGATCGAGAATTTTGTGAGCTCGGTTTTCGAGTTTAGGGCGTGACACACTTCAACCTAAACCTTAACTCGACTCAATCCAACACGGTCGGATAGAGTTTTTTAGTAAAAACTTTAAGTTTTAACCCTTTTTTTTTAAGTTAAACATTTTATATATATATATATATAGGGAAAAGGTACTATGCTCTCGACCTCACAAGACCATCTCATGAGGTCGAGTTGTGTGGACCCCACCATGATGCGTTTCGAACATCTACCCCATCAGTCAGATGCACCATTCCATCGTGGGCCTAGGTCTCAAAAATCAAGTCAATCAGTGACTTGTGTGGGCCACACCACATACAGAAGTAGGGAGGGGCCGTGCACCATTAAAACATTCATAATCATTTTTTGGGCCCACCGAGATGTGGTTTGCAAATCCAGCCCATCCATTATGTGTATCCCACTTGGATGAGGGTTCAGACCAAGTTTCAGCAGCATTCAAAACTCAAGTGGGCCCCACCAAGTGCTTTTATATGTTTTTGGTATGTCTTCACATGATTTTAGATGGTATGGCCCACCGGAGTTCCGTATATGGCTGACTTTTGGGATATCCCATAATTTAGAGGGGATCCATTAAATACACGGTGTTGATGGTCGACATGCATCACGGTGGGGCCCACACAGCTCGACCTCACGGGAGCTTATCGTGAGGTCGAGCGCATAGTATGTATGTGTGTGTGTATAAAATACATAATATTAAAATATATTACTGTAGCCAGAGTCAAGCTCGAGCTCGAGCTTCGAGTCGAGTCGAGTTGAAATGCACCATGATCGAACTTGGCTTGAACTCAACTCGAGCTTTAGAAAATAATCTTGACTCGCCCCAAGTTGGCCTTTCAAGCTGAGTTAATCTGAGCTGACTCCAACTGAGTCAAACGAGCTTTTCGAGCTAGCTTAACTTGTGTACAGCCCTAGCTGTGGTCCACCTGAGATTTATATCCTTCTCACTTTTTGGATCAAGCCTAAAATGTTCGTAAAAATGGATGAACGGAATGGATGAAACACATACATCATGGTGGGGCCCACAGAGCACCGACTATCAGCAACCGGGCTGGTGGCAGGGGGAGCAGCCAATCCGTTTCCAATAAAAGGGAGGCTATTTTTGCAAGATCTCATTTTGCATCCGCGAACATTTTTAGGATCCAGCGTGTCCCTGCCTAGTGGGACCCACGTGTGTGGTCCGATGACCGGAACGGTCCATTTTGTGGGGGCCACACCATGTTTGACGAGCCCCTCTCCTCTGAGACATTTGTCAAATAATCTTATCCTAAATAAGATTATTCCACAACGTGACGTGGGGGCCACACTTCGATGCATGCACGGCATCCACCGTCCAGCAGGGGCGACTTCCCATGTCAGTCTTTTACTCAGGTGGGCCACACCCGTAAATTCATGCCCAAAGCATCTAAAAATCACATGGTGTGGTGTGGCCCATCTGAGTTTTGAAATGGGCTGATTTTTGAGGTTTTCATTCTCCCAGGGGCTCATCTAATGAATGCATTGGATGGCTTATAAAAAACTTGGAGAACCCTAACCACAGTCTAAGGTTTTAATAGCGGGTGTACCATCACAACCGCTCACTTCATCGATGGGTGTTTTGGATCTGCCTTATTCTGGTATACAAGGTTGATTTGAAAGGGCCCACTTTATGGACGGAGTTGATGTAGGCCGTATGATACGACGCCACGCACATAGAATAGAACAGAATAAGGGTCTTTTGCGCCATACAGACCCAACGTAGTATTCACCTTTTTCGCAAAAAAAAAAAAAAAAACCCTTAAGCACGAAAGTAGAACTTATTCATATAGGCTAATTCAGAAATATAAAAATATACCTGCTTTGAACAACTTTCTAATCACTTTTACAAAAACGAGAGACTCACTTTTGCAAAAAAAACGAAGGGCAATTCCATCCTAAAGTCTAACTTGGTAACATAAGGTTTTAGGACGCCCCCAAATCACGCTGGGTAAATGGCAGTGTTCAAAGCCACAATCATTTCTACAATAAGCCTATTGTACCAACACTGAAGAGTCACCGACCTCTTCTTCACTTAAAGTTACTTCTCTGCCGCGTGTTGAATTTCTCAGTAACTGTGTATCATTATCACACTCGGCCCAAGTATAAAAGTAATGCAATAGGGGGGTCCTTACTCTTACTCGGGTGATAGACTCTTGGGAGTTCCAACAACCGGTATCCATAGGTGGTGAAAACCCACTATGGCATGAGTGTGTGTGCATGGGTAAACAAAAAAAAAAAAGTAATGCAATAGAGTAATTTTTTACTATAGATGTGAACAATTATTTATTTTTTTTATTTAATCAAAACAAAACATACTTACCAAACTAGATCTCTATTCATATGGACAAACCTATATATATATGAAAGCATCCCTATTATTTTCACTGCCTTACCCTAACTTAGGAGTATTTTTGTCAAAAACCTTTTTACCGTACTCAAAAATCTACTTTCGTGACCTAAGTTCTCGGCCGGCAAAAAAAAAAATAATGGAAGGGAAGCATCTACAGTGCTAATTTTTTCCTTCAAAATATAAGGTGCTCCCGTGCTCTTGGCGTACTGTAAGTTACAGTGCTCTTAGCTGCATTAGTTCACTTAGAGAATCCGATCAATCGATCTGAACAGTCCATTGAGTATACAACACACTTCATGGCCTACGATGCAAAAACCACTGATCAGATTATCCCATCTATCCTTGATTTGGCCGTATTTCTAAGCCATGGTGGGCCTTTTTTCCAAGCCATTGATGGATCTAATTGTTTATTTGACTTTTTTATATATAAAATGATCTTGACAGTCCATATTGAAACCACTGATCAAATGGTTAATATTTGTTAAATCAGCATGATGTTTGCATGGTAGTAATGAAACATACATTGGGCCTTAGTGAGCAGTTTAGATCATTGGATTAGATAGTCTAAATGTCCCAGTGCAACTAGGTGTACTACAGCTTACAGTACTACGAGAGGACCGGAGCATTTAATAAAGAAAACAGAAAACTTCTGTCCCGTATGAATGGTGTAATTTATGGGACCACTTAAACGCTATCCTTGGACTGTTAGAGGCATATGATTCATTATGATTTGATATTATAGAGCCACCTTCCACCGTCCACGCGGAAGGGTAGCCGAATTGGGACCGTACACCTTTCACGAAAATGATATCCTAGAGTGGGGAGCGGATTAGCTGCACAGCTTTGTGGATGTTACCCTTACTGTATGAGGCCAACGTTGTTGAGTTTTCTTAACCTCCGTTGATGCAGTTTTTTGGGAAACTCTCCTGGGTTAACTGTTCAAAACTTGTACAGATGAAAACAAGAAACAAATGAAACCTTGACTTACATAAGAAATCCACCGATACCTAAATCATGACCTTGGGTCTTTTGTAGGGTAGGATCTCTTTAGGAAAAGAGTCATCAGTCGAGTATAAGGATATGCAATGCATACTTTACATTAAATGAGGGTACCTTTTATTTATAGGAGAAGGAAAACAACCATAAGGAGGGAGTTGTTTTTAATACGTTGGAGACAAATTCGTCCAAAGATTCGTTTGGGATCTTCTCGAGAGTATCGTCGTCAAAGTTTCTCGGGATCTAATTTGACTCTCTAAAGTTCTTAGGAGAAATCTTCAGGCCGTTAAAGATATTCCCAGATTATTGATCCGGGAGAAGATCATACAAGCCATATTGAGCTTTTCGTAAAATCGACGTTTGCCCTGTTTTAGAGATTATCCCGAGCTATGGTCGACCTACAGTCGAGCTATGGTCGACCTATAGGTTATGTCGTCAAATAATCATTTGAGTGGACTTAAAGTTACATCTTCTTTGAGTATTTTTACAGTTACACCATTCTCTTTGAGTATTCTTATAGTTGTACTGACCTCCTTGAAGGTCGGCCTATTTTTGAAAGTAGATGTCCCTTAAGGCTCGAATCTCTTTGGGCCTGTGGTTATTAGTAAAGTTGGTCCATTCTATGAGTCAACCTGTTAAACTTATCCAATTTTTCACCCAACAATATCCACGCCGTCTATCCGTTTTTTATATCATTTAAGGACTTTATCGCAAAACTTAAGCAAATCCAAGTATCTGGTGGATCAGACCGCTGGAAAAGGTGGTGAACAACAATTAAAAGCTTTTTGTTGGCCATTAAAGTTTTCGATAAAGATAATCTTCTTAGTTTCCCTTCGTCCATTAAAGCTGATCTTATCAACAGGTTGGATGGAAAATAAACATAAAGGATCTTCTTATAACAGGCGTTGGGAAGTTTTTAACGGTGAGCATTCAATCATCAATAAGAATATGGTGTGGTCTATCTTAGATTCGGATATGCTTAATTTTTGGTATCACGTCCTAAAATGAGCTGAAAAAAATGGATGTACGGATTAGATATACCACCTATAATTGAGGTGGGCCCTACTATAAGGGTAACATCCAAGCTGTTACCTGGGTAACACGTGCCCGTCAGAGCGTGACTCGCGCAATAAGGTGTAGCTTTCATTTTTCCACATTCGTTTCATGACACGCGGATTGTGTGGTGATCCAACACGGACGCGGATTGCCCACCGACAGTACGTGGATTGCGTGGTCTCGTAATGTATGTGTTCCATCCACTCCACTAGTGTATGATCCGAATATCCAAATGTCAAGTGAACCCGGCCATAGAAAAAAGCGGTGATTGAACGCTCGCTGTTGAAAACTTCTTGGAGCCCGTTGTAATGTTCATACGTGGCTGTGGATATCAGTTTTGCCTAGCCCAGATAGTCTACACTGCAAGAAACAACGTGGATAATGTAATTCTCCGTTTGAAACCTTGGTGGTGCTCATATTGATGTTTATTTGTCATATCTAACTTATTTGTAAGGTCACATATACCTAGAAGGAAGGAAAACACAAATATTATACCGGTTCAAAAGTCTAAATGTCTTAGATGACATTCATTCAATCCCCACTCATTATATGGTGTGGTCTACTTGAGTTTTTTGATTTGGAAAGTGAGGAGCCGAGCAAGTTTTAACTGCACATCACCTTCGTGGGTGTTACCTTGACCGTGTGGGGTCCACTTTGATAAATTTATCGTTGTCCATGAGTTTTTCCCTCTCATTTCAGGATGAGATTTCAAAACTTATATAGATCCAAATCTAACTGTGACCACACTATAGGAAATAGTGGTGATTGAACATTTATCATTAAAAACTTCCTTAGGCCTACAATAATGTTTATTTGCCATCCAACTGGTTGAGGAGGCCAAACAAGCTTAGATAAAAGTGCAAATGCAAAGATTAGCTTAGTCTAAAACTTTTGTAGGGCACAAAATATTTTTAATGGTCAATATTCACCACCAATATGGTAAACTTGATATTTGAATCTGCTTTAGTTTTAGGACATATCAATGGTCTGAAAAAAAGGTGAGTGGAGTGGTATACAACACATCATAAAAATGATACACCTAATCTATTATCAAGAATGACAAATGGGCTTACCATGGTGTATGGATTTATCCACATTATCCGTCCATTTTTCTATATCATTTTCTTGTATGAGCTCCAAAACAAAACATATCCGAGGATCACGTGGACCTCAAAATGGATATTAAATAATCACTATTAAAAGTTTCTTAGGAGCCATAAAACTTTTGAATCAAGCTTGCATTTATGTTTTACCTTCATTTATATTCACGTGGGACAGGAATTAGATACTGACAAGGTCAGTAGCTAAATGGCTGTTGAAGTGACGTCACCAAGCTATGTGGACCCCACTATGAGGCATATGTTTTATCCATGCCATCCATTAATTTGGAGTCCATTAATTTGGAGAGATCGTTTTATGATATAAGAAAAGGAATGAGATAGATCTAAAGTTCAAGTGGACCCTACCACAGAAAATAGTGGGTACAGTGACATCCACCATTCAAAACTTCTTAGGGGCCATAGAAGTTTCCGATCAAGCTGATATTTTTATTTTCACTTCATCTATCTCTATGTTAACTTATGAATAGATTGGATAAGAAAAATACATCATGGTGGACCCTATTAATGTTTCAACGGTGAGCGTAATTGCTCCCACAGTTTTCTGTGGTTGGTCTACTTTAACTTTGGATCTATCTACTTCTTTTTCTCATGCCATAAAACGATCTCTCAAAATGGTTGGACGATATGGATACAACACATGCATCATGGTGGGGTCCACATAGCTTGGTGACATCACTTCAGCAGTGATATGGCTACTGACCTTGTCAGTATCTAATCCGCATATGAATTGATCATATGGCCCATACACATCATAGTGGGCCCTAAGTAGGTTTCAATGGTGGACAATATTATTATTGTTGCTTCATGTGGTGTGGTTCACCCATGTCTTAGATTAGAGTCGTTTTTGGCTTATAACTTAAAATGATATGAACAAATAAATGGAATGTGGATAAACCCATATGTCAAGGTGGGCCCCTTAGAGCGCTGCCTGTTCCAACCTTGGGATAGGGGGTATTACCCAATCCCCATCCTGCTCCCAAGAAAGTATAGGCAGATTTTTTGCCAAAATAAAGCCCACGGACACGGATTTTCTTCTACATGAAGTTTCGGAAAAGCTAATTGGAGCCAGTTACAATGTTTTTTAGTTTATTTCAGCCAGAATAACTTTATAAACAATTCGGATGGCATATAAACATCAAGGTGGAGCTTAAAAAGATTTCAACAGCAGACATTTTATTTTACTTTTTCAATTTTTCCTTTGGCATTGTCTACTTGAGTCTTGAAACCTATTCATATTAGGTCGAATGTAAATAAGGTTGCAAAACCTACACCCAAAGTAGATATCTCACAAACACTATGGTGGGCCTCACCTAGCTTCCAAGTGAAGGAACTTCTCATGATTCCTGCACAGTGAAGCTAGGTGGGGCCCTTGTGAGAAATCCATCATGTCCAATCATTTTTTTAGATCATTTTAATACATGAGATAAAAACAAGGTGAATTCAAAACTTAAGTGGGGCACATGAGAGGAAATAGTAGAGATACAACAATAGCCGTTAAACTGTTTATATAGCCACTTAAGTTTTGTACTAGGTTAAGTTTTTTTTTTTTTTGGTTTTCAGTTTGTATTAGATTTAAGTTTTTTAATTTTTGGTTTACAAGTCGTCCATGTGGGGAAGACCTTATAAACGGCCCCAATGGCATCTAAACATCAAGGCGGACTTAAAAGGGATACAAAGGTAGGCATTTCTTCCCCCGCTTCTCTCTCTTGCGCCTCCCAAATTTTTGGATCGGCATATTTTTTGACTATGCACGCAGCAGGTAAAATGAATGTCAGGTTGAGAAGCCGGACTGGCTATTGAAGTGACGTCACGAAGTTATGTGGGCACCACTATGATGTATGTTTTATATCCACACTGTCAATACATTTTGAGAGATCATTTTACGGCATGATACAAAGAATGAGCTGGACCCAAGGTTGGATTGGACCTCACCATAGAAAACAGTGGAGATACTGATGCCCACCGTTGAAACCTTTCAAAGGTCCACCATGATGTTTATTTGAGATCCAACCTGTTCATGTGTTAAAGCACGCAGGGAACGACACAAATATCAGCTTGATCCAAAACTTTTGGCCCTTAGAACCTTTCAATGGTGGGCGTCACTCTCCACACTGTTTTCTATGGTGGGGTCCATTCAAGATTTGGATCTGACTAATTCTTTCGATTATGCCCTAATATGATCTCTCCAAATGGATAGACGGTGTGGATACAAAACATACATCATGATGGGCCTACAGAGGTTGGTAGCGAGTCTCCTACTCAACCTATATCTCACCCGCGCTCTAAAAACGTTTTAGGGGTATATGAGTTTTGGATCAAGCTGATTTTTATTGTTTCCCTTTATATAGGTATCTATGACCTAATCAACTGATTGGATGTCAAATAGATAGTACAGCGGCCTTAAGAGGATTTCAACGGTAGATATCCAATCATTATTTTTTTTTCCTATGTTGTGGTCCACCGAAGCTTTTTATCCCCATCATTTTTTGTGTCAACCCCTAAAATGATCTTTAAAAATAGATGAATGGAATGAATGAAACAAATACATGGGGCTCACATAGCACCGATCATCAGCGACGGGGCTGGTGTCAGGGGAAGTAGCCAATCCGTCTCCGGCGTCCATATCACGTATCGTACGTGTGTTTGCTGTACCAATGAGAGCCCTCCACATGAGAGCTACACCTAACCGGGTATTTCCCGCCTCACCGAATAGGAAACGGATTGGCTACTCCCCCTAACACCAGCCAATGGCTGCTGGGCGGTGCTATGTGGGCTCCACCATGATGTATTTGTTTCATCCATGCCGTCCATGTATTTTTAAAGATCATTTTAATAAAATATACCAAAGATGAGTCATATCTCAATCTCAAGTGGACCACATTGTAGGAAACATTTTTGAATGAGTATCGACCATTAAACATTTTGTGGGCCCTAAAAGTTTTGGACGAAGCTTATTTTTGTTTTTTCCCTTCATCTGGGAATGTATGACCTAATCAACAGATTGGATGTCAAATAAACAGTACAGTAGCCGGAGGATTTTAACTGTGAATATCCAATAATTATTGTTTTCATGTGGTGTAGTCCAACAGAGATTTATATATCTCTCATTTTTATGATAAAGCACTAAAAGGATATTTAAAAATGGATGAACAGAATGGATGAAACAAATACATCATGATGGGTCCCACAGAGCACCGACCACCAGCCACGGGGCTGGTGGCAGGGGGAGTAGCCAATCCGTTTCCCACCGAATCCGGTTCTGGTTCCAATACGTGGCAGCAAAGACGTTATCTGTGAGCCCCACTATGATGTTTGTGTTTTATCAGGCCGTCCATCAATTTTTGATTATTATTTTTAGAGCATGAGCCTAAAATGAGGCAGATCCAGAACTCAGGTGGACTACACCACAGGAAAGCAATGGTGATTGAATGCCAGCCGTTGAAAACTTATTAGGCCCACTGTAACGTTTATTTCCCATCCAACCTGTTGATTAGGTCGCAAAGACCTTGATGATAGAATAACACAAATATAAACTTGATCTAAAACTTCTGTGGCCCTTAACAAGTTCTTTAGTGGTAGGCGTTCAATCACCACTATTTCCAAAAGTGTGGTCCACATGAGAATTAAGTATGCCTAATTTTGGTTTAAATACAATTAAATAATCTGAAAAAATGAATGGACGGCGTGGATGAAACATATACATCATGGTTAGGCCCCATAGCACACATAGCACTTATAATAGTATGGACGTCGGTAATGTCATTCCGTATGCAATCCGCGTCCGCGGTGGGCGAAGGCAGTCCCAATCCGCGTCCCAATCGAGTCAAATGTGCCTGTTTGTAGCATTTTCGCCACCGTTATGTAAAAGCCATCAATGGTTATATGCACATCCATCCAGACCGTCCAATATGTGGACCACATTGCAGACAGTGCGTCAGCCAACAGATTAATCCGACGAACTTAACCATCCTATCCATCCACTCAAACTTCAAATCATGATCGTTTTCTTTTCATCGGTCCATTTGAGTTCCCCAGTTGGATTTTTGCAGAAATATTATGGTTCTGATGATTGTTCTGTTGTCCATCGACGATGAGACCAAAGTATCGACGGTCTGGATAAGCACACAGATGAGTTACCGAGTTCAACAAATGGTGGCAAACGCGCTCGTCGCGATGTTGTTCACGTCTCGAACGCAGTAAATTGGACTCGCTACGCGGGCGATAAATGGATGGAAGGCTTCGCAGTACAAGTAAAACATTGAAAGTTATTTGTAAGATCTAGACCATTAATATGAAATAAATAATTTAAATGTATATTACAGAAAAATATATAATTTTTTTCCTCAAAAGAACTAAAATTATAGAAGATAAAAATACACCGTTAGAAGAGAATTAGCATCTAGACGATCTTAAATGTTTTATTTCTTCTATAAGGAAAATCAGATATGGGACGTACCTGAAAAAAGGATGTGATTCTTAACACGTGCATTAATATGGTACGTGTAGTGAGATTTCCCTGTCCGTGTCATGCGAGCGATTGAACTCGTAGTTTCCAACTTTTTAAGCGATCAACCGCCTAGTCCGAGTGGCTATAAATAACCGTCTCTCTGTTGACTCTTGGTCCAAAACAAAACACTCTAAGCTGTTGCTGCTTTCCATCAGATAGCTTTTTTCGTTAAAAAATCCCCCATTTTCAGGTGAATTGAATTTCTCTTTCCTTTCTCTAATCATCGTTCGTTTGTGGTGTCCTTTCAATTTCAGCCATTGATCCGTTTCTCCTAGGGTTCGAGAAGCAGATCTGCTGTTTCGGCACGTCAAACCCTAGATCGATCGATCTGGAGAGGTTTTGCTTTTCCATGTATTTGATCAAGCGTTTCAGGCCGATCGCCTGATATTCTTTGATTTTTCTGACGTTTCTGTGGTTATTTTTCTTTTTTTAGTTTGTGTAGTGTAGGATCGTTCACTTCAAGCTGGTCGAGGCAGATCTCTTTCTATATCCATCTAGATCTTGACATCTGAAACCCTAGAAATTGATGGATCTAAACGTGTTTAGTATGCTAAGCTGGCCGATCTAAGTACTGAAATTCAAACTTGCGTGCTTGCTTTCAAGAGTAGTTTAATCTCCGGAAGTTCAATTTGTAGTCTGGAAGAAATCGAATAATGTTTTTTCTCCCCTCTTTTGTGGTAACTTTTATTCCTCGTGTACTTGATCTTTTGACTTCTCAAATTATAATAGACATTGATTGAGCGAGCAGCTTGCTTGGTTAGATACAGTCATCCAAGCATCAGAGTGGAAAAACTTGCTTTCTTTGTAATCTTGAGTCTTGTTTTGATCTTTGAACATTTTCTTATGATCTGAAATTGAATGTTAGAGAAATGGATCGATTTTAGGTAAGAGAAATGATCAGATACAGCCATTTTTCTTGCCAACATATCATATGTAGAATATCTGATCCATGCAAAAGGTCTGCCACACCATGGTGATCAGCTGATAAGAAAATCAGGCTGATCTACTCTTCGAGAAGAACGCTACATCCAAATCAAGGGAATGCTGATGGTATGCGTCAGCATGCTAGCGTGGCACAGTCAATGAGTTGTTATGCCTGATTTTCATATCTGGTGATTGTTATGGTGCAGCCTATGTTTTGCACGGATTGGATACCTGACGCATCTGACACGTTGGCGGAAGAAAATGGCGGTATCAGAACTTCTGATAGAGCCAATGCATCTGGTCTTTATTGTATTTGGATCGGTGGAAGCCAAAATGTGGATATGGAAATCCATTGTGGAAAGCTGAGAATAGGGAGAAGAATCTATGTTAACCTGTTTGTTTTAAGCTACTAGCACACTTTATTTCCTTGGAAATATTAGAAGGTCAGTAGTCAAACAATGAGAGCTGTCTCTCGTAATTGTGGAGATCTAAATTTAACAGGATTTAGATAGGAAATTGGTCTCGCCTCTTCTCAAGAAAACTGTGGAAATGGAAATTGATTTCCGTCCTAGTTGTGTATTCACAAACAGGGGCAATGGCACATCTATGAAGATTGGTTTCATTTCCATGGTTTTCCACTGATCCAAACACTGATATCAATGCCCAACTTCACTCACGAATAGACCCTTCAATTTTCTACTTATTGGTAAGATAGGACATTTTAGAGACTGAAACATCATATAATTCAATTGATTCAACCAACAGATATCAACACCCACCCCGATGAATCTTTCATAAGTGTATTTATACATTAATGTGGGCCTGACATTAAAACAAACGTTTACCTTTACAACTGGCAGCCAAAAGACTCAGAAAATTTCACCGTCGATAGTCTTATGCTAATTATCAGCATAGTTATGATCTTTGATTGATTTTTATCATGATACTGATCTATATTTAATACTTTCAGCTTTAGGAATGGATAGATCGGATGTCGATTTCCTGCGAAAGAGGTTCCTGCATTGGGATGCTAGGTGGGGCCCACCCTGATGCTTGTGAGAAATCCACACTGTTTATTCGTTTTGAGAGCTCATTTTAGGACATACGACCAAAAATGAGATGGATCCAAAACTCAAGAGGGCTGCACGAGAGGAAACAGTGGGATTTAGCAACCACCATTTGAAACATTTGTATGGTCACAAAGTTTCATAGCAGGCTAAGTTTTTGGTGTTTTCACTTTATCCCAGTGGTAATGACCTTATAAATGGTTTGGATGGCATATAAACATCATAGTAGATCCCAGGAAGGTTTCAATGGTAGGAAACTCTTTCCCCCAGTTTTCCCTCTCGTATGGCCGCCTTGAGTTTTGGATCCACCTTATTTTTGGTCTCATGTCCTAAAATGATCTGGAAAAACGGATGCACGGAGTGGATTTCTCACAAACATCACAGTGGGCCCCACCTAGCATCCCAACGCAGGAACTTCCTGCAAAAGGCTTTCACAGGAAATCTGCGTCCAGATAGATCTAACCTGCCTTTAAGGGTATTAGGGTTTATTATGAAGTCATTTTCTAGTAGTGTGGAATTTTTCTTAGAAATGGAACTGATTATGGTTTTAAATTGGTGTTTGGGGCATCTTATTGTTCACAACTTATACGGCCCTGTGTTGCCCCATATTGCCCCTATATCGGGCTGTTTCAAGCCGAAATGGGCCAATAATGCCCTTTTGTTCATGGGCGATGCTGGCTTGTATCGGGTGTTACGTACCAGTTTCGGATGATATTTCAAACCTTGGAACTAGAGTATTTGGTCTTGAGTGCGGCAACTTTTCCTGATTTTTAGCACTAATAGGTGCTATGATATGATCCATATGTTTCTGGAATAGAGACTAAGGCCCCGTTTGTTAAATCTGAAGTCTAAAGCCCGAATCTAAAATTTGAAGCTGAATCTGAAATCTGAAGTGTGAATCTGAAATCTGAAGTCAAAAAACTTGTTTGATAATTATAGCTGAAGTTTGAAAATTAAGTACTGAATTTGAAATAATCTATTTGTTAACAAACATATGAAATGTCTGAAATATGTTAATTTGACACATTTGCCCCCATCTCCTGTTTGGAAATGTTTTACACTTGATGCAGATTTCCCGCCAACTTTGATCTCCTTTAAACCGTTCGTGCAACTCGGAGCTCAATGATCATTAACGTTATATAGCTACTGTTTCCTCTCGTGTGGCCCACTCGAGTCTTGGATCCACCTCATTTTTTGTCGCTTGTACTAAAATTAGCTTGCAAAACAAATGAATGGAGTATATTTCCTAAAAACATGGTGGCGGGCCCCACCCAGCATCCTTGCGCAGGAACTTCCTGTGAACGGCTTTCGCAGGAAATCCGCGTCCATCCAATTCGTGCCCGGTGTACCACACGGAAAACCTCTTGTCTAGTCCCGCTGCCACCCGCCAATGGCTGATGGTCAGTGCTCTATGGGCCCCACCATGATGTAAGTGTTTCATCCATGCTAATGGCTGATGGTCAGTGCTCTATGGGTCCCACCATGATGTATGTGTTTCATCCATGCTGTCCATATATTTTTCCAGATCATGTTATAGTATGAGACAAAAAATGAGGTATATCCCAATCTCAAGTGGACCACATTATAGGAAACAATGTTGAATAAGCTTTGCCCATTGAAAACTTTCTGGGGGCCATAAAAGTTTTGGATCAAGCTGATTTTTATTTTTATTTTACGTCATCTGGAAATGTATGACCTAATCAACATATTGGATGTCAAATAAACAGTATAGTGGGCCCTAGGAGGATTTTAATGGTGGATATCCAATCACTATTGTTTTCCTGTGGTGTGGTCCACCTGAGATTTATATCCCTCTTATTTTTGGGATAAAGACATAAAATGAGAAACGTAAAAATAGATGAATGGAATGGATGAAACACATGCACCATGGGGGCCACATAGCACCGACCACCACCAACCGGGATGGTGGCAAGGGAGTAGCAAATCCGTTTCCGTATCCAGCTATATAGCTGGTGTAGATGGGCACGGATAAGATACTGACGATACTCGCTACTGAAGCTGCATCACCAAGTTTTGTGGACCCCACTATGATGTATGTGTTGTATCCACAACGTCCATTCATTTGGAGATATTATTTTAATGCATGACCCTGAGAATGAGGGAGATCCAAAGCTTTAGTGGACCCCACCACAGAAAACGATGGGAAGATTGATGTCCACCGTTGAAACCTTCTTAAGGTCCACCATAATGTTTTTTCGAAATCCAACCTATTCAAAAGTTTAAAAAGCATTAAAGAAGGGAAAACACAAACATCAGCTTGATCGAAAACTTTTGTGGCCTTTAGAAGTTTTTAATGGTGGCGTCACTCTCTCCACTGTTTTGTATGGTGGGGTCCACTGGATCTTTGGATGTAATTCATTCTTTAGATCTTATACTAAAATGATCTCTCCAAATGGATGGATGGCATGGATACAAAGCATACATTATGGTGGGGCCCACAGAACTTGGTGACGTCACTTCAATGGCAATCCCATCCCCGCCCATCCGCTTCCAACGCAGATTGCGTCCTACCCTGCCTGGTCGGATGACCGTTGGGGCAGGCTCTGTGGGGCCCACCGTGATGTAAGTATTTTATCTAAGCCGTTCTTCATTTTTCTCATATTATTTTAATATATAATACTAAAGATTAAGCAGGTCCACAACTCCAGTGAACCACCCCAAAGGATGCTACAGTGATAATGACATCCATCATTGAAACCTTTGAGGGCCACTATGATTTTTTATTTTTTATTTTTACCAATCAACCTATTCATTAGGTCATGTAGATGTGGATGAAGTGAAATCACAAATATCAACTTGATCCGAAACTTCTCCAACTCCTAAGAAGTTTTTAATGGTGGACGTTCAATCCCCACCTTGTGGTCCAATTAATCCTTGGACCTGCCTCTTTTTTTGGCTCACACTTTAAATGATATGAAAAAGTTGACAGACGGCATGGATTAAACATATAAATCATGGTGGGGCATAAAGAAATTTCAGAGGTTGAAAGTTGGTTTTGTAGTGCGCGAGAGAAACAATTGCCGTATTAGCTCAAAAGAGGATAATTTTGGAAATAAATAAATTTCTTTAATAAAAAATTCACTGAGCGCATTCCGCATTCACCATTAAGTCATACTCCTATCACGGAAAGAATTCAGTGAAAAACCACTTGGCGCTTTTCTTCTTCCGCGTTAACGACGCGTTAACAAACACCACTAAACACGAAATATTTCAAAATTCCGCGTTAAGTGCAAAAATTCAGTGTTAACAAACAGGCCCTAAGGCATTTGAAATGGGTTGATCTTTTAGTCTTGTATGCTGTGCTTTTCCTTCTTTGCTAACCCTTGGTTTATTTTCAATGCTTGTCTTCAGATTTCACACGAAAAGTATTTTGACACCAAACTTTAAAAATAAAAAAAAAAAGAAAGAAAAGAAAAGAAAGAAAAAGTATGCTGACACCACAGGCTTAGCAATGGACCAATCCAGACATCAGAGTTTACTTTGGACATTTGAACTTTCGCTAGACCTGAATCTGCAATTGTGACAAAGTAATACATCGAGGTGATTTTTGAATGGTACATGTGGTATGCATGGATGCCAATGCAAATGGCCAAAGCCATGGACCTCACCGTGGATGGATTATAGCCAAAATCGCACTGATTGGAAAATCCTAGCCATTGATCGGTGGCAATTAAATGGATGGCTAAGAAAATAAAATGGTAAATGGTCCAAATTTGACACCTGAAATCAGATGGTTAAGATCATCCAATCAGTTTGATTTTATAGCTGCAATCTGTCTGTGATTTTGATGGTCTGGATTGATAAGCATGCATGCATGTGTTAGCTCTTGAATTTTGTTTTTTTTCCTTTTTACCTGTTCTTAATAGGCTGAGATGATCCATTGGCACCACAAGTTTATTTTAATTAAAGACGAATGTAATTACCTTCAGCTTGGGACTGATCAGTCGAACTATAGTATTAATGTCTTTAGAACATTGTTTAGAGGGCAATGGTAGATTATGAGTTATTATTTGAAACCTTAGTTAAAAAATTCACTTTTAATTTATATTCTCCTTTTTACTTATTTCGTCAATTGTTAATTTAAATTGATATGGGGCATGACCTAAACATTATATGTGTTGACATCTATTTTAGGTGTTCTTAAGGTATGTCGTCCTCTGACGATAAGCCAGAAGTAGCTGAAAGGAAAGTTAAGGAGGAGAAAGACCACAAGGAAGAGGAAAAAGATGATGAAAAGGGAGGATTTATTGACAAGGTCAAGGGTTTCATTCAGAACATCGGAGAAAAGCTTGAGGAAGCAATTGGTTTCGGGAAGCCAACTGCTGATGTTTCAGGGATTCACATCCCCTTGATCAATCTGAAGAAGGCGGAGATCGTTGTAGATGTATTGGTTACAAACCCAAATCCCATCCCAATCCCTCTAATTGACATAAATTACCTAGTAGAGAGTGATGGGAGGAAACTCGTGTCCGGACTAATCCCTGATGCGGGAACAATCCATGCGCATGGATCAGAAACTGTTAAGGTACCACTGACATTGATCTATGATGATATTAAAGAAACCTACCATGATATCAAACCTGGAAGCATAATTCCTTACAGACTCAAGGTCGATCTCATTGTTGATGTTCCTGTTTTCGGTAGGCTTACTCTTCCTCTGGAGAAGACAGGCGAGATACCCATCCCTTACAAACCTGATATTGATATTGAGAAGATAAATTTCCAGAAATTCTCCATTGAAGAAACTTCTGCAATCCTCCACCTGAAATTGGAGAACAAGAACGACTTTGACTTGGGCCTCAATGACCTGGACTATGAAGTTTGGCTCTCTGACGTGAGCATCATAAGTGCAGACCTCGCTAAATCAACTAAAATTGATAAAAATGGAATTAGTTACATCGATATTCCGATTACATTTAGGCCCAAGGACTGCGGCTCTGCTGTCTGGGACATGATTAGAGGGAAGGGTACAGGTTATTCCATGAAAGGAAATATCAATGTGGACACCCCCTTCGGACCAATGAAGTTACCCATCAGCAAGGAGAATGGGACCACCCGTCTCAAAAAGAACAAAGAAGATGGTGAAGAAGAAGACGACGATGATGAGGTAATCTGACTCAAGGATGTTTTAGTGTCTCTCTTTTTTTTTCCTATATAATTTCATGCATATCATTCTTTTAGTGCTTTCTCGAAATATCCTTGTTATATATTTTGTTTGCAGTAGTTAAAATTTGAAAGCATTTATTTACTACCAGAATGGATCACCTGTTCCTTATCTTGCTGTGTGTGTGTGTGTGTGTGTAATACACACACACACACACACACACACACACACACACACACATATATATATATATATATTAAAAGGGTGATATCTTATTAAAAGCCAAAGAAAAGGCAAGAAAGCAAGACATACGTAGAATGATGAGATGTCATCAAACCCAAGGGCTCAAGGTCCACACCACCAAGTTCTCTCAATCTGCTCCAGACGACACCCCTTAAAGATTTTGAGCTAGAGCCCTCCGAATAACCATCCTTTCGGCCCTAGAGAGCACTTTCTCAGCAGGATTGAAGAAACTGAAGGTTCTATTATTTCATTCTTTCTACATTGCCATCATAACCAGCCAGAAGGGCAACTTCCATAGCACATTCCCCCCTTCACCTTGTTGACTTCCACTTCATGCCACACCCAGCAATTTAAATAGGCCTTATCTGGCTCTAGTCGCGCCCATATGGAGTGACAAATCCAAACTTCTGTTTGTAAAAGCATGAGGTGCAAATAAATAAATAAATAGATAAATATGAATTCATTAGATCTACTTAAATTGTATATAAATAACCAAAAAAGAAACCTTTTTTGACATGCAAATAGTTCATTTTTTGAAAATAGCACACTTGCTATATGGCTCTGTAGGCTCTCTTTAGTAGATGTATGGTGAACTTCTAACAAAACTTTATATTTGCAGGAAAAGAAAATAAGAAATAAAATGTGTAAACAGCCTATGTTACTTTGTGCAGGATAATCTTTGCCTATGTTAATTTGTGCAGGATAATCTTTGTACAAAATGACATTTCACTAAATTTCATTTGAAACACGTCCAAACACACCCTAATAGAGTGGAAATAACCAGATTTTATTTTCCTTACATTCACCTTGAAGATCTATGCTTGATGCAGTAAATATGTTGCTTTCAAGTTCAAGCTTTAAAGGAAGAGAAGTGCAATTTGAGGTCTACTTCCTCATCATGTATAGACAGTATAGTAGGAAATGTTGTTTTTTTTTTTTTTTTTTTTTTTTTTAAATTTTTTTTTTTATTTTATAGAGATAACTGCAGTATTCATAAGGGCTCAAACGAGCAAAAGAGAACAGAAAACAAAAGACAAAGGAGAGGGCCCGCTGAGATAGCCGGCCACACACCTTAGCAAAAAGAGGAAAAATTACAAGGGGAAAGATTTACAACATTAGAAGCCCACTCGTAAATAAGATGACGAACCCTCCTAACCACAACCTCCACTGGATCCGAGATATCACGGAAACATCTCTTGTTCCTTTCCTCCCAGATAGCCCACCAGACAACGAGAAGAGACATTCTCCAAACCACAGTAATTTCCTTGCCCAAAGCCACACCATGCTAGGCTGCTAACAATTGATTCGAGGAACCCAGAGAAGACCACATCATCTGAAAGGACGACAATAAGGCTGACCAAACCTTCTGAAAGAACAAGCAATGTATGAAAAGATGGTCAATCGTTTCTTCATTAGCCATGCAACAGAGACAGATATTGGGGAGAATCATTCCTCTCTTCCTAAGGTTGTCCACCGTTAGGACTTTCTTTTTGCCAACTAGCCACCCAAACACCAAGATCTTCGGAGGAACTTTGTACTTCCACACCCTTCCTATCATTGCATGAACCACATGTGTCGACTTTTTTCCGACACTCGAATAAAGGGACGAGACAGAAAAGAGACCCTTCTTATCAAGACACCAAATCAGCCTATCCTCTTGAGTTAGGTTGGGGGAGACTTTATCGACACGATGGAGAAGAGCCACATACTCCGCAACTTCCCAATCATTCAGGTATCTTCTACAAGGGGGATGCCAAGTAACAACTGTACCTTGCATCGAGAAACAATCAGCAACAACAATGGACCGACAAGCGGCTAGGCAATATATAGAGGGAAAATCCTCCCGCAACATGGAATTACCAACCCAAATATCTTCCCAAAATTTGATCTTATCACCTTTTCCCAAGGAGAACCCAATTCCTTTACGGACATCCTTGCTAGCTCTTAGCACTCCTCTCCATATAAAGGAGTCTCTATGGAAAGAGGAGTCCTTGGACCACCTTCCATCAATCGATCGACCATATTTACTTTTGACGACTTGTTCCATAACGCCCCCTCTTCCATACCCAGTCTCCACCACCACTTCCCAAGTAACGCACCATTCATGCCCTTGAGATTTCTAACTCCCGCCCCACCTTCTTAAAAATGTTGACATACTTCTTTCCAATCAAGCAAATGGAATTTCTTCTTATCCTCCAGCCATGCCAAAGAAAATCCCGCCTTAGCTTTTCTAGAATTCCAATGATCTTGGCCGGGCATCTAAGGAGAGACATGAAGTAAAGGGGAAGATTAGAGAGAGCCGCTTTGATCAGCGTGAGACGCCCGCCTAAAGATAAATATCTACACTTCCACCTAGCTAGGTAGAATTCAAACCTTTCAACAACTTTATCCCAGAGGGCCATAGGAGGCTTACCAATACATAACGGGAGACCCACGAAAGTTGTCGGAAGCGTACCCAAAGCACAACCAAAGAAATCAACATACTTTTTAGATTCGTCCACCTCCATGTTAACCCCAAACATCCTTGATTTGGAGAGATTAACTTTTAGGCCCGAGATTGCTTCAAAACACCGGATGGAAGTGCGGAGATTTCTAATTTTCAAATCTTCAACCTCACAAAAGAGAAGGGTGTCATCTGCAAACTAAATGTGGAAAGTCGGGGCATCCAAACTTTTCACCTTGAAACCGCCTATTAAACCTTCAGCCTAACCTTTATGAAGCATACTGGAAAAAGCCTCCCCCACAATCAAGAAGAGGAAGGGCGAAAGAGGATCCCCTTGACGAAGACCCCTTAAACTCTTGAAAAAACCTTTTGGAGACCCATTAACGATAATGGAGAAATAAGCAGACCCTATGCATTCCTTCATCCAGCTAATCCACTTCGGCCCAAAGCCCAATCTATGAAGCATATAAAGGAGAAACTTCCAATCCACCCGATCATAGGCCTTCTCAAGATCCAATTTGCAAAGAAGACCTTTCTCCCCTGAAGTATAACTAGAATGCAGGCATTCGGCAGCGATAAGGGCACTATCAATAATCTGTCTTCCAGGAATAAACGCACGTTGATTTTGAGAATTAACATTATGAAGAATGCCCTTAAGACGAGAAGCCAAAATTCTGGCGAGAATTTTATATGGACCTCCAAGGAGATTGATAGGCCTGAAGTCTTGCATGGAATATGCCCCACGAGATTTGGGAATCAGCGTAATGAAAGTGGCTCCCATAGATCTTGACAATTTTCCATTTAGGAAAAAGTCGTTAAGGAAGGTCATTAGGTCGACTTTAGTAAACTCCCAACAGCACAGGAAGAAGACAATAGGAAAGCCATCGGGGTCCGGGGCTTTCTCTCCTCCCAACGCAAACATTGCTGCCTTTACCTCTTCTTCAGAAAATTCCACTTCCAGGGAGGACGCTTCCTGATCAGAGATACGCTGGAGAGGAAGAGCATCCAGCGTCGGTCTATCCCAAGCTTTAGCCTGAAGCAAATTAGAAAAGAAAGAAATGGCTTCAGCAGTGATCCTTTCCTTATCATCAATCCTCTCTCCCTTAACAGTCAGCGAAGAAATCTTGTTCTGTCTAGAGCGAGCACTAGCCACTGAGTGAAAATATCTCGTGTTTTTATCCCCTTCCTTTATCCATTTGCTCTTGGCTTTTTGTCTCCACAACACTTCTTCTTCACAGACCCTAGCTGAGAAGACCTGAACTAGCTCTGCCCTTCGAGCCCTCAAAGAGCTGTCAGCGGCTGAAGACTCCAAAGCGACATCGATATTCTGAATCTACAACAACAAAGCTTCCGTATCTTCTTTTCTTCTCCTGAGTTCCACGTTCTTCCATTCTTTAATCTTTTCCTTCAACATCACCAGTTTTTGCCTATAGCCCGCATAGCCCTCAACCTTAAATCCCTTCCACCAACCTGCAATAATCTGAGAGAAGCCCTCAATCTGGAACCAAGATACGTCAAATCTGAACGGTTTGGGCCCCCAGTTATCCTCCTCCATAGAAAGAATAATCGGCCAATGATCTGAAATCGGGCGGGGCAGCATCTGTTGCGAGAATTGAGGGAACTCGTCAAGCCACTCACCGGAAAGTAAAAATCTATCCAATCGAACAAGATACGACACCTCCCTCTGATTGGACTAGGTGAATTTAGATCTAATTAGAGGAGGATCAACCAGACCATGAGAATCAATCCAGGATGAGAAAGAACGCATTGCAGAGGAAACACTACCACCCTTTGATTTATCATCAGTGTATCTAGTAATGTTAAAATCACCCCCAAAACAGCACGGCCCGTCAAAGCTATTTGTAACAGCGCTCAGTTCCTTCCAAAAATCCACCCTTCGGTCCACAAGGATGGGACCATAAAACGAACAAATAAGGCAAGACAGATCCGCATCGATCTTTCTTAGAACAATTGCAACTGAGAAAACACCCACCCTACTAGACTCTAGCGTCCACAAAGACGACTTCCACGCTATGAGAACTTACCCCCCCCCCCCCCGCGAACTACCACTGGCGTTTAACGACACCCATTTAACGTCAGAATCCTACCAGATGGAACCCATCAGGAAGCAGTTAAAATCTTGAACTTTCGTTTCCTGGAGACAATCAATTTCTACCCTACTTCTGCCCAACAGATTCTTTATAAGAGCCCGTTTCTTCTTAGACCCCACCCCTCTAACATTCTAGGATAAAATCCTCATACAGGCACCGACCTTCCCCGTCGGCCACCACCAGGCTTGCCCAAAGTGATATTCCTGCAACTGAAGGAAGAAGACAACAGGTTCTGCAATTCTCTGTTTCTACCAAGCTTTGGAGAGGGATGAGTAGGAGATTTTGACGTATTCAGAGGGCGACCCCGCATCTTGATGCAATGAAATAAAGCAACAAAATCATTTGGATGATCCCCAAAAGAAAGCCCCAATAATCTCCCCACATGCCCCAAAGCTTCCCTAATCCACCGTTTTCCTTTAACAGAATCCGCGAGCTTCACCCTCTGGTCCTCTGAAAACATACTTTTCTCAACAGTAAGGGACGGGGAACCCATCCTGACTTGGAGAGGCTCTGCTTCAATTATCCCTTCACCTTCATGACCCTGGAAGAGAGTTAACAAAGCAGGTTCAGAGAGGACCTCCGACTGTTGAGACGACCGAGGGACCCACAAGACAGCGTCTCGGCTTGATTTGAATAGACCGACACAGATCGAAGATCTTCTGAGAGGTCTCCCTTCGAGGTAATCATCTGACGAGAAGAAAAATCCGAAACCGAAAAGCCAATCTGATTCTGCTCTTCAGAGCCCCGACAAAACGAACGAAGCTGCGCCTTCACGTTAATCACTGGCATGGATAAAGCGGGGAGAGATGCAACAAATACATTTCCTTCCACCCTCACTGGAAGAATCAGATTCAACCAGTTCAAGCGATTAAGGATCAGGTCTTCCTTTGTATTTTGAATATCCTCCCCAGCCTAGCTAAAGGAAGGCCATACCTCCCGATGGAGAACACGTGTTCGTTCGAGGCAGGCCACAACACCACGTGTCACCTCCTCAGTGAGGGACGACTTCTTCGAGGCTGGCTTGACACGTGTAGAAAGAGAAACCGCCTTCGCGAATTGGCGCACATGCGACAGACCGAGCGCATGCTCCACATTAGTGAAACGTGTGGCACTGGGAGAGGGCGGGATGTCGACATCGCAACCGATGTCGACATCCAAGGGACAGGCAACCGCCTGACATCGACCATCTACATGCGCCACGTACCCCTCCCTCGCTGCATGCAGAGGATAGCTGTCGAGCCCATTAAGCTGCGCACGATAACCCCAAAGGCCGTTGATTCGGTATCCCAGGGGAGTACCCACACCGTACTTCGTCTTCTGCAGACCCCTACGAATGCACAACATGCTGCGGATGCTGAGCTCCCTCCTTCGACCTCCATAGATCACCCCATCGCGGGATAGGGTCGTTTTTTATTTCTTGTTGAACTGGAAGGACCACCTCTCTCTGATCTACCGAGATTTGGATGAAGTGAGGTAGAGGCATCCCCTTTTTCCTCCGAACTCTCGCTCAAGCCACTCCTAGCTCTTCCCCCGACACCGTTTTGGAGTCGAGCTCGATGAGCTGGCCTAGACTTTCGAACGCAGATTTTAGAAACCCATCAAACCAGAACTCCAAGGGAATCGACCACAACAGAATCAACACCTCTTCGAACCCAAACATTGAATATTCTTCCCAAGTATGAATCGTAACAATCGGACCATCCGTGTGTATCACTCCAGCCATGATTAGAAGGTCCATGTTAAGATTTGAGCTCGTTCTGATCCGTAAGTCGTTGAATCCAATAGGCGAAATCATGAAACTAGACACCGGGGCTCTGATGCAGTCATCTAACCACTGGCGGACTTGGGTAAGGGAGATTCCTTCCTTGGTGATGGCTACGACTGAATTCTGAAGCGACTCTTTAGATTTAGCAAACTCCCTCGGGTTTACTTCAATCTCTGGTTCTACGTGTTCCTTAGTCTTTGCCATTCCCTCTGCTGCCACTTCAACCTTCTCCTGCACCGGGTTGGTATGCTTCTCAGGAATGGGAGCATCATCTTTTCCGTTCAACAAAATCCGTTTGAATGAGATGGATCCCTGCTGGAACATGGAGCTTTTATGACTACTTTTCTTCTGTGCTGGAGGTAGAACGACCGGCAGAGCCCTATTCTGGTGCTTAAACCTTAGCTCTGGACCAAACCTCGCCCTCTGAACTCGCATTTTGATACCCCCAAAGCTCACTCCGTTAAGGGATTTTATCGCCTCCTTCAACTCCTCCTCTGAGCTCATCCTCACCAGCGCAAAACCCATATACGCCCTAGTATCCTTGAGTCTAGGCATCACGACATCCATGACGATACCAGCCCTACCAAACACCCTCTCCAGATTAAGGGGGAACCACCTGGGTGGATAATCTTTCACAAACAAGGTAGGATAGGAATCCAGTCTTCTTCTCTTAACGTATCCCTTGTCTTTGAATCTTCTAAAGGGTATCATAGACCAACCTCCGTCCGCCTCTTGACGGGAAAGAGGATCCCTGATTTCCTCACCATAACTGTCAACCATCGTAGCAGGATATGGGTCGTCCCTCACTTGTTCTCCGTCCGTCATTTGCTCTCCGTCCGTCACTTGGTGAAGATCTGCTCTCCGTCCCCTACACAAGTCGGGCCTACCAATCTCTAGGTGATCTTCATGGTCGGGCCTACCAATCTCATGGTACTGGTGTCCCCTACACAAGTGGCATGTTGGCGGTCAAGATGGTACAATACCTGCCTGTGGGGGATCAGTTCTCTAAAAGAGGAAATGTTGTTGCTGTTGTTGTTATAATTATCATTATTTTTTTAACCATACATTGTTAGTTTTTTTTTTTTCTTTTTCATTTCCTCTTGATTAAATTGAACATTTGTAATACCATCTACTTATGGTTCCATTGTTCATGCTTTAAATTTTCAAAGCGTTTGATAGATATCTCAAGGGCTGGTTTGGTTACCATTAAAGTTGTGTTCAGGTAGAACCTTTTGAACACATCTATCCAACCAAGGGTGACCAAACAACGAATGGACCATTTTATTTATTTGTTAGGTTCTTGCACACATTATGCACATTGAACCTTTTGGACACGCGATGCACTTTTAGATTAATAATGGCACATGTGGCACATATGGGCTACTCGAAGATGCATGGTAGCACATCTCAATCTCTTGAACATGCATGGTGGCACATTTGAGCTCGAAGGCCGAATGTGGCACATGTGGGTGGTTGAAGACTAGTACTCACACTTATGGCAGATTCACATGTGTCGCTTATGTCGCAAATGCAGCACATGTGCCATGCATGTTTACGAAATATTGGCACTCCTATGTGTATTTTATGGAAAATATGAACCAACTGTGTATCTGGATTGCCCAATCCATAAATAATGGCTAGTTTTTCGGACAGCCTTGTCTTTGGTTTTATTGCAATTTGTGTCGTCCAAATAATTGTTGTTGACAAACTAAATGGCCCCTAAGCATGAGAACATGCACATATGTTGGATGTAGAGAAGTAGGCAACACCTTGTTCCATTAGGTGTTTACACACCCGTTTGGATACCACCAAATAAGTTACACACCCGTTTGGATGTAGAGAAGTAGGCAACACCTTGTTCCATTAGGTGTTTACACACCCGTTTGGGTCCTTACTCTTGCTCGGGTGGTAGACTCTCAAGAGTTTCAACTCCCGGTCAAGGGTTCGAGTACCCATAGGTGGTGAAATTGCACTAGTGTGAGTGTGTGGGGTGTGTGCGCGTGTGTAAGAAAAAAAAAGTTACTTTTTCTATTTACAACAATAGATAAGTAGCTTATTTGAGATAAGTTTGGTTTATGAGAATCCATGTCGTAGATCAAACCGGGAGTCATTTAGAGTCGTGAATTCTTCGGTTTTCCCGATCTCAAGGCAATTCCACAGATTTTAGCCTACCGTGGACTTTGGAACTTTTATTTTGGCTAGTGGTGATGGTGTAGAGTGGGTCGCGGACAGTTTCATGGCCAAGATGGATCAGAAAAGGACCGGTCGACGACAGAAGTGATCCAGACCGTCAGACCTTAGATTGGGCATATCTCGTAATCCGGAATGAGTTATCGGGCGTAAAATATATGATTTTGGGGTAGAACGAGCTACTTTAGCCACCGAACCCCGCTACGCCGGGTTGCACAAGCCGGATTTGTGAATCATCGTCTTCCTCAAGGATAACTGCTCCGAATCCACAGAGCTTCTCTGGACTCCTCACAGAGACTTCTCGAATCCACGAGGAAAGAAAGAAAGAAGAATAAAAATAAATTCTAATAAATTCGTAATTTGATTGATGAGTGAAAATAACGAGTTCATAACCCTTTAAATAGGGATACCAAGCAATGGGAGAGAAATCAGAAGCAAACTATAACTAAAACTCCTAGAATTCGCAACTAACTATAAACTATTTATAGATGGTCGTGATGTCTACTAGTGCGCAAGGTCTTCAGCCAAAAATAGTGTCCTATTTGGCTTCACAGAGCTATTCTCCTAATTATTTTAAGCTCTTTTTGCATTAGGCGCAACTCCTAAAGCCCAACAGATGAAGAATTATAATCAAACTAAAACTTACTATTTATAGTAAAAACGGATTTAAAATAGGGAAACGAACCTCATCACGTTCATCCCTGCATAGGAGTGCCAAGATTTCGTAAACAAGGGATGAATCCAGACCATCTGAAACTTGCAAATGATGAACTTGCTGGCCTTCTGGCTGAAGGTCTCATCGAGCCCACTGATTCACCTTGGGCTTGCGAAGCTTTTTACGTGAACAAGCATGGCGAGCAAGTTTGCAGAAAACTTCGCCTTGTCATCAACTACAAATCTTTAAACAAATATCTCAAGGATGACAAGTTTCCATTGCCACATCGTGGCTCCTTATTTCAACACTTGACAGATGCAAATCTGTTCTCCAAGTTTGATTTAAAGGCAGGGTTCTGGCAACTGGGTATCAACCCAGCTGATCGGCACAAAACAGTGTTTACTGTCCCAAATGCACACTATCAATGGACGGTAATGCCTTTTGGATTGAAAACCGCCCCGTCTCTTTTTCAAAAAGCGATAGTTAGGATCTTTCAACCCATTCTTGACCATTGCTTGGTCTACATTGATGATCTCTTGCTCTACTCCCCTGATGAGAAGACTCACAGTGATCTTCTCCAGCGCTTTCATGCAATCTGTGTAGAACACGGCATCACGCTCTCTGAAAGAAAGATGCGGTTGGCTTAAACCAACATCGATTTTCTCAGCGTGGAAATCAGAAATGGACGATACTCTCCTTAGCCACACATTGCCGAACATCTTCTCCAATTTTCCGATGTTCTGAAAATTGCAAAGCAAATCCAATTGTTCATCGGCATTGTGAATTATGTCTCTGATTTCATTTCGCATGTGAGTTCGTATCGCAACGTCCTCACCTGATTGCTTAAGAAAGAAGCTCCTCCTTGCAATGATACTCATATAAATGCTGTTAGAGCTCTCAAGAAGATTATCTCTAATCTTCCTCCATTGCAGATTCCGAGCACGAATGCAGTCCGTATCCTCCAGACAGATGCCAACGACACTCAATGGGGTGCTGTTCTTCTTCAAGACATCAACGACACTAGACAAGTTTGTGGTTATCGTAGTGGTCAGTTCAAGCCCTCAAAGCACCATTACCACTCTACCTACAAAGAAATTCTAGTAGTCAAATACAACATTTCCAAGTTCTAGTTCCATCTACTTGGTCACCATTTTTTGGTCGAGATGGACATGTTAGCGTTCCCGCGAATGCTCGACTTAAGCGGAAGATGATCCCTCAACCTTAGTTGCTACGTTGGTCTAATTGGTTTTCCCAATAGAGTTTTACATTAAAAAAGATTAAAGGAAAGGATAACATCCTTGCAGACTTCCTGTCTTACCTTCCTTGTCAACCCCATCCAAAAGCCATATCCTCTCTAGCCATCCATGAACTCTCCATACTCCATATCTTTCCTCTTGAAAGAATTCCGACTCTCCCTCCAGAACTCCAGGCCATAATCCGCTCCATGTATATTGCAAACATGCCAACCCACAATCTCAAAACCTTCCTTGGGATCCATCTGTTTCGAAATGCTCCAATTTTTCGCCATATACCACATCCTCATTACCCATACCTGACACCTATATCCTTTCGAGATCTGTATTACTTGCCTAATGAAGCCTTTTGCTTCCTGTACTATATTGTACAAAGTTGGACGATTATGTTCATCTTCAATGTGGCTTCGCTCCATGCGTACCTTGCGCACATCCAATGGGACAGCTCTTCCGGTACTAACCAAATGACTCAAACCAACAAGAATCTGTCCAAGTTCCTTGAGCTGTTTCATCCGCTCCATGTTTGGCACTCGCAGCTCTATCATCATAGTGAATTTGTTGAGATCACATTCAGAAATTCCAGGGATCTCGTCTCCGCCATTGATGATACGTTTTACTACCTTCCCTTCGCCTATGATCGTGTGGTGATCCGTGGCCACAGTAACACGTTGTCTTCTTTACCTCTTGCTTTAGTACATAATACGATTTTGATTATGGATTTCCGCATGCTAGGGTTTCTTAATATAGGTTGTAGAAACGGTCTAGTTTGCCCAGGTAAGAGTTGTTTTTACTAACCAACTTGCGTGCTTGTGTGACGATTGTCTTGATGATGAGTATGAAGACAATCCCAAAAAATCCAGATCCTTTCAAGCACAGCTTAAACACAGATATGAAGCGGGAGATCCAGAAGTTGGACTCCTTGGCGAACCCTCTGGAAAGTTCGACTATTATGTCCTCTACCCCAAAAAGAAGCCCTTATCCGTTCCTCTTCCACCATGTAAACCATCACCTCCTAAGCCAAAACCTCCACCACCTACACCTCCAAGATGTACCCTGTCATCTCCTAAACCAAATCTAGCACTGCTGAAGCCACCTCTTATGCCATACTACCAAAAGGCCTTTGCCCATCTCAAGTGTTCCCAGTCCCTTCCTCAAAAGCCTCATCGTCTCCCTTCCACCCATGGTGTGCGCATATGAACCAATAGCTGATCCATACTTTCCTGACACTGACGACTTTGACCACCCAGCAGAACGAACTCGTTACGTCTGGAAGATCAAAGACCCTCCTGGTCTTCATTCCGACAACACTCCCAAACGCGTTTCTGTTGCTGAAGCGGCCCTAAATTGGCAAGCTGAGAATGCTGCCCAGCAAAATCGTGCGTTGCAAAAAATTTTGTACAACCAGCAACAGTTAGTTGCCTCTGTTCAAAAGCAAAGTCTAGTAATTCCTTTCCTTGAAGCTCGCATTGCAGCCGTTGAAAAGGAACTGTATGACATTGCTGCAACAGTTCACCATTCAAAACTCCTCTTGCAGAAGGAGATGGAAAGAAAGTTCCTTAAAGATCAGCTCCACTCCATCCAACATCCACCTTGTCCTGCTTCCATTTATCCTCCGGAAAATCCTTTATTCCCCCAGTCGAAGCAGTACCAAATACCTTCTTCGCCACCATTACCATGGAAAGTGATAGCAAGGCGTACAACACCAAAGTGCAAATGAGTGAATTCTTGTTGCACGAACGACTCAAATGAGATCAAACTTACATGGGCCCCACAATGATGTATTTATTATATCCATACCATTTATCCATTTTTCGAGATAATTTTAGAGCATTAGAAAAAAAAATGAATTATATCGAAAGCTCAAATGGACCACACCAAAAATAGCAGCGAGGATAATGATTTTCATCGTTAAAAAATTTCGTAGGGCCCACCATAACGTTTACTTTCCATCTAATCTGTTAATAAGGTTAAAAATACATTGATGAAGAGGAAAAACAAATTTTGTATTGATCCGAAACTTCTGTGATCTCCAAAACGCTAAGACGAGCTCTCAAAATGGATGGACGGTTTGGATATAACACATACCTCATAGTTTGACCCACAAAACTTGTTGACGTCAATACACCACCATCCAATCCGCTTCCGGTTCACGGAACCGTGACTCGTACTCCACCCACTTCTCTCCTCTGCCCTAATCCCACCCCTCCCTACCAAGTAGGTCTTTTATCCCGCCCATTCCCCTTCTGTACCCAACCCGATCCGACTCGGTTTACCTGACCGAGTCAGACTCGGTTTGGGTCAGGCCAACAGTGAATCGGATCGGATCGGATCAAGTCAGCTGACCCGAACTCTGTCCCGAATTGAGTTCAGGTCAGTTACTTGAAAAATTCGTATCGAGTTGAGTTGGATCCAATCCGGTCCAACTCGACTCGACTCGATGCCCACCTCTACTCCTGACCATTCGGGATTTTATGGAGGAATCTAAGGAAATTGGTGAGGTATACTCTGTAGTGGTGAAGGGCGAGGAATCAGAACCCTCAAACATTTCTCCAAGTTTAAGACTATTGCTAAACAAATTTAAAGAAGTCTAGCCTGAAGATTTACCTGATGGATTGCCCTTCATGAGGGACATCCAACGTCACATAGACCTTATCTTTGGGGCTAGCTTGCCTAACTGCCCTCATTATCGAGTCCGAAGGAGTGAGATACTTAAGAGGCAAGTGGAGGAATTGATCCGTAAAAGGTCTCTTGAGAGAGCACGAGCCCATGTGCCGTACCAGCATTATTAATGCCAAAAAAAGATGGGAGCTGGCGCATGTGTGTCGACAGCCGGGCAATCGACAAAATTACCATCAAATATCGGTTCCTATTACCGCGGTTGGACGACATGCTCGATATGCTAGAAGGGGCCAAGGTGTTCTCTAAACTAGAGCTAAGGAGCGGGTACCATCAGATTCGTATCCAACCCGGTGATGAGTGAAAAACAATATTCAAGATCAAGGAAGGGTTGTATGAGTGACTGGTCGTGCCCTTCAGTCTATCGAACGCACTAAGTACTTATATGCGTTTGATGAATCAAGTTCTAAAACCGTTCACTAGCTGATTTGTAGTAGTATATTTTGATGACATACTGATATAGAGCCAGGATGAGACGGAGCACAGGAAACATCTCAGGCAGGTGCTGCAGGTCTTACAAATTAACAAGTTGTACCTCAACTTGAAGAAGCGTAGCTTTTTAATGGACAGTCTGTTGTTCCTAGGATTTGTTGTAACGTCCACGGGTATCCGTGTGGATGATGAAAAGATGCGAGCCATTAGGGAATGGCTGATCCTGACAAACATTCACGAGGTGAGGAGTTTTCACGGGTTGACGACCTTTTATCGTCAATTCGTGCAAAATTTTAGCACAATAGTCGCGCCTATTATAGATTGCATGAAAAAGGACCGTTTCAGTGGACCGATGAAGCTGATAAGAGCTTTCATGAAATCAAGCATCGTTTGTCCACAACACCGGTCTTGGTGCTACCTAATTTCGACAGGCTATTTGAGGTTAAGTGTGATGCTTCATATGTCAAAATTGGAGGAGTATTATCACAGGAAGGCAGGCCGATAGCCTTCTACAGCGAGAAGCTCAGCGAAGCTCGAAAGAAGTGGTCGACGTATGAACTTGATTTGTATGCAGTTGTTCAGGCATCGCGACATTGGCGGCATTATTTGATTCAAAGAGGGTTTGTTTTGTACATTGACCATTAAGCATTAAAGTTTATTAATAGTTAGACTAACGTGAATCGTGTCCATGTTAGATGAGTTACGTGTTTATATGAATTCACGTTCGTTCTGAAGCACAAGTTAGGGCAGAAGAAAAAGGTTGCTGATGCGCTTAGCTGTCGTGCATCACTAGTTACGATGAGCAATGAGGTGGTCGGCTTCGACTGTCTCAAGGAGTTGTATGCCGAGGACGGGGACTTCAAAGATTCTTGGATAAATTGCTAAGAAGGTCATCCCAATGACCTTCATATACGGGACAATTTCCTCTTCAAGGGGAATCGATTGTGAATCCCCCAAAGTTCTCTGAGGGAGTAGATTATTCAGGAGCTATATGGAGGTGGCCTCGGTGGACACCTTGGGTGAGACAAGACGCGAGCTCCTGTGGAAGAGCGGTATTACTGGCCGTAATTGGTACATGATGTGGGAAAAGCCGTATAACGTTGTCATGTTTGTTAGACCTCTAATGGGCAATCTCAGAATACGGGCCTCTACACCCTGTTACCTGTGCCTGATGGTCCTTGGGAGGATTTATTTATGGATTTCGTGCTTGGTCTCCCACGAACACAACGCAGCATGAATTCGGTGTTCGTGGTGGTAGATTATTTCTCCAAGATGGTGGCACACTTTATCCCATGCAAAAAGACCCTCGATGCAACACACGTGGCGAATCTATTCTTCAGAGAGGTCGTACGGCTACACGGGTTCCCCAAGACCATTACTTTTAATCGTGACACGAAGTTCATTAGCCGCTTTTGGCGGACTTTGTGGACTCAATTTGATACACGACTTCAATTCAGCAGCGCCTACTACCCACAGACTGATGGGCAGACCGAAGTTGTGAATCGCACGTTGGGAAACCTCCTTCGTTGTATTTGAGGAGAAAAACCGAAGTAGTGAGATTTGGCCTTGTCTCAAGCAGAGTTTGCATTCAACAACGTGGTGAACCGCTTGACAGGGAAATCACCGTTCCAGATCATTTATGGACAAGTGCTTCGCCACACACTTGACTTAGTTCCTCTGCCCAAGCTCCCATGCATGAGCATTGCAGCAGAACGTATGACAAACAGGATCATGGGCATCCATGCGGAGGTGCAGACCAAGCTACATGCCTCGAACGAGAAGTACAAGGAACAAACGGACAAGCATCGGGGACAAAAAGTGTTTGAGGTTGGCAACCACGTTATGGTCTATCTGCGCAAAGAGAGATTTCCGACCAGGATGTACAACAAATTGAAGAATAAGAAGATTGAATCGGTACCAATCATTCGAAAGATCAATGATAACGCTTACGTTGTTGATCTTCCAAATGACATGGCGATCTCACGGACTTTCAACGTCGCGGACCTGACTGAGTATCATGAACCAGAGCAGGACGAGTTCTTTTGAAGTAGAGGGGATTGATGTAGAGCGGGTCGCGGACAATTTCATGGCCAAGATGGATTAGAAAAGGCCCAATCGATAACGGAAGTGATCCAGACCGTCAGACCTTATATCGGGCATATCTCGCAATCCGGAATGAGTTATCGGGCGTAAAATATATGATTTTGGGGTAGAACGAGCTACTTTAGCCACCCAACCCCGCTACATCGGGTTGCGCAAGTCGGATTCGCGAAATACCCCTGGATCAACGATCGTTTCCCTATTTTAAATCCACTTTTACTATAAATAATAAGTTTTAGTTTGATTATAACTCTTCATCCGTTGGGCTTTAAGAGTTGTGCCCAGCTTGAAAGGAGCTTAGAATAATTAGGAGAACAGCTTGGTGAAGCCAAATAGGACACTTACTATTTTTGGCCGAAGACCTTGTGCAGTAGTAGACATCACGACCGTCTATAAATAGTAAGTTTACTATTTATAGTTAGTTGCGAATTCTAGGAATTTTAATTATAGTTTGCTTCTGATTTCTCTCCCATTGCTTGGTATGCCTATTTAAAGGGTTGTGAACTCGTTATTTCATTCATCAATCAAATTACGAATTTATTAGAATTTATTTCTATTCTTCTTGCTTTCTTTCCTCGTGGATTTGAGAAGTCTCTGTGAGGAGTCCAGAGAAGCTCCGTTTATTCGGAGTAGTTATCCTTAAGGAAGACGATGATCGACCTCATCATGTTCATCCCTGCGTTAGATGACTTCAAAACAGTGCTTAGTCAAGCCATTCTATCAGTCTTGTGAAAGGTAGTGTACAACCTAGAACCATATTAGGTTATTGCAAACCAAGTGCACACCTGTTTGTCCAGTGGCATGAAGTTGGGTTAGTTGCAGCTTCTAAGAAGAAATGGAGAATGTTCCTTTTGGCAGGTTTGCGGGCTATTTGGGCGGAAAGGAATAATAGGTGTTTTAGAGATAAAAGTGGGTCTTCCAGGAGTGTGTTCTTGCCTCTCTTTCTAATGTAGCTTTGTGGTTTGGGTTGCAGTCTGTGTAGCTTTCCTGTCTTTTTTCGTTTTACTTTCTTTTGGCTTTTGCCGCTTTTTGATAAAGTTGTCATCCTTTAAGGAAAAAAAATAGAGATCAATTATAAGTAGCTTATTTTAATTTAAAGTTACTTAATCACTTTAGTTTAATAAGTAGAAAAAGATAAGCTACTTAAGGCATAAGTAGCTTATCTTAAGTAACTTACGATTCAAACGCCCCCTAAGTGATGCAGGGACACGTGATGACCTAATCTTAGATGCATGTATAATCAGGTTAAAGAACGTTCAAATAAATACACGAATCAACTAACCGTTTCCAATCAAAGGAATTAGGTAAATTTCAACACAAAGATGAGATCATTCTGTCAGGATAATGCCTCTTAGCATAAAATCGCGTAAACAGTAAAAAGGGCAGACCTAGAGATATAAGGATATCCCAGATCTAGCATAAATCAGTCCATGGTCAAGTTTGGATCTGATTTTACTGACTAACCATCACTCTTTTCCGTTCAAACTAGAAAGGGGATAACCAGATAGGAACGAAATGGGTGAAGAGTGAAGGATTCGAGATGAAGAAAGTACAGGTCCTTTTATCGTCAAAAGAAAAAAAGGAGAGTGATTCTTACCTTTTCCTGCATCTCGAAGATCTAGAAAGAAGGAAACCTGAAATCGGGGTGGAATCCTCAACACCTAAGGGCTAATCCTGAAACCCTAATAGCTTGAATAAAGAGGAAGAAAAGATATGAATTTCTATTCATTTAATAATAATGAAAATAGGGTTTCTCACAACGTATATATAAGCTATGGAAAAAGTAAAAGTGCACTAAAGTCCATGAAAATAAGAAAATTAACCAAAAAAAATGAAAAAAAAAAGTGCAATAAAGCCCCCTTAAACAAGAAAAAAGAACAAAAACGCCTAAAACTAAAACATCCGTGTGGTAGGGTGTGAAATCCGACCCATGGATCTATGGTCAGGGTGTGGTCATGCTGCCCTTGCACTCGTAGCGCGTCAGAAAATGGGTCCGATGGACCCGACGTTCATCCACATCAACTCCTCTGCTCCGGTACTCTGTCGGCGACGCCGCCTCCTCTGGTATACTCTAAAAGGTGCACCACTGATGTCCGCATTACTAAGAGTCCATGATTTTTAAACATATGGTGCTTTTCTGCAGGAAAAGACATGCATGTGTGAAAAATGGGTTTAAATAACTGCTCCCTTTTGATATATCAGTTCTTGTAAATTATAGATTAAGTATGCGGTCCTCTACACCTAGCATTTTCTCATATCATTGTGCAAATGAGTCCATATGTGGGACGTGAGAAAATTGTGTAAGGGCTTGCTTGGTCGACCATTTCACCATACCATGTATCTAGCTTTTACATTGTTTCATATGATCCGCCCTAGTATGTATCTAGCTTCAACATTCAATTGTTACACGCACCAATGGAAAATCAGGAACCTCATCAGAAAGAAGCTCTTCCTATGAGTTTTCCCAGTTTTTATCAACTGGGTGACAGTGGTGTTCTTTGAATGTCATACTGTCTCGTCTATACGCCTAGCAGGCCATAAGCTAAGGTTTTGAAGTAAATAGCTATGCCAATGTGTGAAACATGAAGATGAGAACCGAGATTGTATCATCTTTAATTAAAATCATATTGGTTCTTTTTTTTTCTTTCTTTTTTTTCTTTTTTTTAATTTTAATTTTTTTTTTTTTGAGGTTTAGATCTCCGACAAATCATAGAAAAAGCAGATTACCTCCTGTTGAATCACAACTGACTGATGCATCTCCAACCATTTTCTGATATTTTGTGCAGGAATAGAAGTCTCCCGCCATAACTCATACTTGCAGCGTGTGATTTTGCAATAATGTCATCAAATTTTAATTTAGGTTGGACTCTTCTATGTATTTAAGCGTTGCACTGGACTCCTTGCTTTTCGAGGTAATATCTATGGTTATTGATTTCTATGTATCTGTTAGCTGTTATACCTATTGAATGATCTTTCTGCATGGACCCTGCAAAGTTGATTTAGATAAGCATATGGATTACCATAGCTTTTTATCTTATTATTTATTTCTAAGGGTGTATTCAGTTCCACCAAATATCATGACCAAACGGTCAATTTGGTGCAGCCAAATGCAACCTAAAGCATTTCGTTCGAGGAACCCATTCTACCATTCAATGCA
Organism: Magnolia sinica; assembly: GCF_029962835.1. NCBI lineage: Eukaryota > Viridiplantae > Streptophyta > Magnoliopsida > Magnoliales > Magnoliaceae > Magnolia > Magnolia sinica. The sequence goes on from NC_080575.1 coordinate 94,443,488, forward strand.
TTGGAAATGCGCAATTGCATCCATAACTTGTTTTTTCATGGCTGGCCCCATGTATGGTGTGAATGCAATTTCTTGACACCTTATTTACAATGAAAAATTTTTCACCTCTCCGGAGGCACTTGTGTATGGCCTCCCCCCCCCCCCCCCAAGTTTTTACTGCTTGGGCTGCACTGTATATATAGTATTGGTCTTTGTTCGGCCTGGGTTTGCCTATTTGCCTCCCTGAAGTGCATGGACGTGCAAGGCTGTAGCTCGCAAGCTACTACTACTGAAAGTAGATTGGGTTTGACTATGGTGACTCATCCGTGGTACATGTGTCATTCAGATATCGCTGTGTGTATTGTCCAAATTACGTGGCCCAGTTGTTGTGGAGCATAACCCTAAATTCACATTGATTTTGTGACCTCAACCAAATGGGACATGTTCACATACATTTGATTTGAGGGTTTTCTCTGTGCCATATGTGCCAACTTTTGGCTCATTGTGCAAGATCATCAGTGGTGGGGCCGAATGGGAAAATGCCAAGGTGGACCACATGTATATGTTCAAGATGAACCGTTCTTTTCCATTTTCTTTTTTCTAAGGTTCCATTTCTTAGCATGCATGCCCTACATGATGATGAGTGGACTATCCAACATTTGGATGGTTAAGATTGTCAGGTGGGTTAAGGTATGCTCCATCCAGAATGGCCCCCCACCATTTGAACACTGCTCATTTTCTTACCGTCCCCTGCATTCTAAATCACTTGCATCTCTATCATACATGACTTGAGAAGTTGAATAGAGAACACAAAAGAATACTTTGTGTCTGGCCCCCTAGATAGGAGGTATATACATTGTTTCCATTTCCATAAGAGTATCTAACACCCTTTTTCTTTCCTCTTTGAGTGTAGTCTGCTCATTAATTGCTCCACGCTTCATATTAGGATGGGATGCCAAAACCCAGGCATATCTAAAACTCAAGTGGACCAAGCACTAGAAAATGTTTGATGAGACATCTACCATTTGAAACCGCTTTAGCATTGCATGTATCCGGCACCTAGCCAGTATCTTTTCCTCCCATTTCTCCAGATGCGTTGCACATACCATACCCCTTAGGTGACAGTGGATAAAACCAAAGTTGTAAGAAAAGGCTAATGAAAAATCACGGGTGTTTTTGGAAGGTTATCAGAACACGGTCGGAGAGAATCCACTGTAAAATAAACACGAAGAAAGCAAAAAGCACTGCGAGGTTCAATGAACAAGGGTTCTACAGGTTCATGCACTGAGAAAGGCTTGGAGGCATTATCCATTGATGGATACAGCAGTACATGACAGTACCGAAAAATCTACTCATCAACAAAATCATTGGGGGGACATCATCTACAGAACATTCTTTTTTACCATAAAAATGTCTAGGTGTGTGAAATGACCATAGCACTCTCATCTACTTTAAAAAATAATAATAATAATAATAATAAAAAAAAATTAAATTAATTTTTTTTTTTTTTTTTTATTCCCTACCAAAATGTGGGGTCCAGCATTGTGGGTACAGTCAACCCTTCCAACAGGTGAATTCCTACCTGATGATCAGATCTTCCTTATTTTTAGTTCGCAACTTTCAAAAAGTCGGGCCACACAACATCACATTTATTTATTTTTATCTTTTTTTGTTTCTTTTTATAAAGGAAAAAAGTAGACAGCTAATGTGGTCATTTGGTCCCAGAAAAGTTCATTCTAAAGGCTAAGAAGGTCAAGGCATTGTTTGGTAAAATCAGAAAACACGAGGAATTTTCCTCCATGAAAATTCCAAATTGTTATCCCTTTGATTGATGGCCAGCAAATAGACAGCTAATAAGATACAGCAACCGTCTATATTGAACCAAGAGAAGGCCAAGAGTCAATAGCTAGGATCTTCAAATCTAGTGAATTTTTGGTGCAATGGCCACCTAAAATGAAACTCGCTTCCCCACCGAGCAGTGGGCCCTACTGGCACAAATGAAGCCCTGAGGGCCTGTTTCGGTGCAACTTAAAAATGAGCTGATCTCATTTTAGTTATTATCAATCCCACGTAAGACTCTTAAGGGATGGTAGTTTATATAAATGGTTAATTTTATTTTTAATCCCTGCCAAAAAAATAAAGTCCTCTGAGGGCAGGCACTCTTGATGCCACTATAAATGTGTTTCAGTGCATCTTGCTCTGTCTCAGAGCCTGTCGGAAGCATACCAACGGCTAGATTAAAATATGAGAGTCTGGCCCAGTGAAGCATCTATTGGATCCTGAAATTCTACTTCTATGTATTGTTTGTGAATGTGAGTCTGATGAGCAAATTCCAATTTTTCGGTTTTAACGTGTGTGAGAGATGGACGTCTGTATCTGAGGATTTAATGTAAAATGAAAAGTGGGCGGCATACAAGCACAACCTAATACAATTAGGATTGATGAAAATGAGATTAACTTTTTTTTTTGTTAGTGGCAACCAAACAGGCCCTGAGAATATTAGAATATTGTGCATACAAGCACAACCTAATACAATTAGGATTGATGAAAATGAGATTAACTTTTTTTTTTTTTTTTTCCTTTTTTGTGGCAACCAAACAGGCCCTGAGAACATAAGAATATTGTACGGATTTTTGGTGCCCCTGCACTGTAAATGCGTCAGTGGCGTTTGGACAGGGTTGCTTACATGGGGACATTCGACGGTCTTATCATGTCCAACGCTCATTGCTTTTTGGCCCTTCCTTGAAACTAGTATACAGGGGGACCCACCCATGCTAGAATTCCCACCATCCATAGACTGTTGAGTTCTAGCCGGAATCTCTCTAAATGATGGGTTGATTAAAATATTGGTGTTCTTCGCAATGCAATTCAAGGGAGTGCACTCATCAGCTTTGGTGATCCAGACCATTGAGATTGTGGCTCTCATCATGGATGGACCATGCTCAAAGAATCTCCTTCTGGTTACGGGCACGGAACTTTTATAGTTCAATTCAATTGAAAGAAAAAGCCCAAAGATAGGCAGTTGGAATTTCTAATTTTGGGAAACTTTTTGTTTCATGGCCCATACATGATGGGGGCATCAAATCAATGGCTTGGATGACTCAACCATAGCCCCACAACACACAAGTTATCTATTAGATGCTAAAAGAGAAATCGGCCTAACAATCACGATAATCATTTTTTGATGGAGACTAAAAACCAAATGAATTTTGAATATCTCTCATGTGGGCATGGAGCATTGGTGCGATGAACTAGACCTTTGATTTGATCACTGGCCCCACAGTTTATCCATGGTCATAAAAAGTTATGGTGATGGAAGTATATTAGTAATCTCAATAGTGTCCAGACAATGAATTGTTGAAGAGATTAGGTAAAAGTATAGGCAATGATCCTCATTCAATGGACAAAATTGTACCATCAAGTGAGTCGTTGGAATCATTTGACTGTCACAATTTTCAGACCATGGCCCATTTCTCTGCAATTGCTGATGTGGGTCCAGGTCCAAATGCATGTAGCGGTTTGAAGTGGAAATTAGAAGATGACGACTTGCTGGGATTACGTTAGAAATTGACTAGATGCATGGCACATAGCTTTTTCTGTAGTTGAAGGTGAATTTTCAACCAAAAAAATCAGTGATGGTGGGCCGGCATGTTGCGGTACAGTGCCTAGTCTTTCTTTAACTTTCTAAAACCATGTCCACGCTGTTGGGTTTTGACTTTATATATTTTAATCCTGTAACTAATTGAAAAATAGTGTAATTTTACCGTAAATTGGAGGGGAAATTGTAACTATTATCTTTTAAAACGTGTTTGGAAAGGAGCCGGAATTTCACGTACAAAACCGGGCCCTACTCAATAACCAAACTGCTGTTTCCTAGTAAAAATTCCATGGGCTCTACCAGAATGTATGTGTTATATCCATGCTGTCCATTCATTTTTTATATCATTTTAAGGCGTGATTCTAAAAAATGAGGCTGATCCAAAGCTTTAGTGGACCACATCACAAAAAAAACATTGGGGATTGAATGCCCACCATTGAAAACTTTGGGGCTTATATAAATTTTGGATCAAGCTGATATGAGTTTTTCCTTCATCTGTCTGTGTGACCTTACGAACAGATTGGATCTCAAATAAACATCATGGTAGGTTTCAACGTTGGGTGTCATTATTTCCACTGCTTATTGTGGTGTGGTCCACTTGAGCTTTGGGTCCGCCTCATTTTTGGGCTCCCTTATTATTATTATTATTATTATTTATCACAAGCACTCACACAAGCCCATGCACACACACCCAATGGATGCTCGAACCCATGGCCTCATGTTGAAACTCTACTAAGTCTACCACTGAGCCAGAGGGTTACCAGACTCATTTTAGAGCTCCTGCCCTGAAATGATCCAGCAAAATAGATGGACAGCCCCGATATATAAAACACATAAATCTTGGTGGGGCCCACAGTGCGGTGGCAAAATGAATGGGCGGCCTGGATAAAACACATGCATCTTGGTACGGCCCACAGTGTTTTGCCATGTACCCACGGCGAACCTTGTTTTTCGGGTTGGGACCTACCAAAGATGTCTACATTGCATGTGACTTCCCACCAATTTCGGTAAATGTAATTTTATAAAATTTAAAGTGATTACAGCTAATCCAACAGGCCCTATGGGTTTGTTTGGATGCAAGCAAAGTTGCAAAGGCCGTCTAGGCTAGTCTATTTCACATAGTCTTTTCAGATCATGGGTGTATATATTATTCAAAGTATTAACACATGTGGCACATTTATAACACTTGGAGATTAATATATTTGGCACCTATACGCATGTGTATAGAACATCGTGTTTTTGTATAAGTTGAACGAGGAATGAAATATCATCATTGTTATTTTTACCTTTTTTTCGAAGACATTATTCTTGCAAAGGGTGGGAATACAGGATACATTATCCTTATTTTACTAGGTTATAATGCATAAATGGATTTGACAAACTATCATATTGCCTATCATTGCATATGTCAACACAACTTTGCCTAAATCAAAATCACCTCTTTATTTAGGGGTCATTTGGTAAGGGTAAATAGTTGTAGTTGGTGCTAAATGGACCCACGCGGCCAAAAAAGGTTATTTAGTTGATGGTAAATAGTGATAATTAGAACCAATGTGAAATGCAATACAACAAAATCATGTGACGTGGAACCTCTCAAAAGGGTGGGAACCAAAAGCAAATGTCGGAAATGGTGGGAATTTCTTAAGTGGCCTACTTTTATAACCCACTCGAGTGATGTAGGATGTGGCATAGATACATTCCTAATATGGCTGAACCAAAAGAAGGCCAAATGAAAGCGAAAGTAATTTGTTAGATTTGGGCTCAATCCTACGTAGCTCATGACATAACTAGGCTCCTCTCACGTTCGGTTCAAAGAATTTCAATTGATATAGGGAGATATTGTTGTTTAAACTGTGAACCGTAAAATAACCTTAACTTTTGATTAAGGTATTGTTACATGATGCATGATTGCATGATCTATTGATCTTCATGTAGCAGGCCATTCAAAGTCAAAACACACTATATGGGTCGCGCCCGTCCGTTTTGTGAGAAAACATACACTTCCAATTCAAAATTAAGATTTTAGATTTTTTTTTTACTATTTTTAGTAATTTCAATTTTTTTCATATTTTCTTATATTTAGAGTTTTAGATTTTCACCTTTTTCAGAGTTCAATTGTAATTATGCCAGAAATCCTCCCATAATGTTTATCTAGACTTTCTTTTTAAAATACTTTTGTTAGAATTAAGAAATTGAACTTTAGAAGAGTTTTGTTAGAATTAGGATATTAGGCTTTGAAAGAATTTTACAAATTTGTATACTTTCAAATTAGAATTTTTTTTTTTAAATTTTTAATTAATAGTGTTGTTATTATCAAAATCTGGTTGAACAAATGTGATCAATTAATGAGATGTTGAACCTGCATAAGAACAAGAAGAAGTAGACAACGAAAGGGGGAGCTGGAAGCAGCCGTGAACCCTCCGATGCTTAAGTCAGACTAAGGGGCTCAGAGGAAAGGCTTAAGTTTAGGTTGTTTTTTCTTACCCTTCATTCGTAGTTGCTATACTTATAGGGTTTATGGGCAGTGGCCATTCTAGCGTCTCTCAGTGGGATGCGCTGGAAGGTCCTTGTTTGAATGGGGATTCACCCCTGAAAATATTGCCGAGCTTACTTCGATAGGCGCCATCTTCGAGTAGGTGTAACGTCCTGTCTAACCAGAACAGTGTCCTGAGTCGTCCACGTAGGATTTGCCGAAGGACCATTCGTTTAAACTACTCGTGGTGGGGTATCACAAGTAAATTAACTTAAGATTAGCCAATTAGAGTAGACCAGTCTGGTCATGATCGGACCAAGTGCGGGCTGTCAAGCCATATAACCATTTGCACTTAACGACAGCCCGTGTGGGCCACGCAGTGGCCAGGGAAGGTCAGAAAAATCTAAAAATTTAGGAAACCAAAGATCTCATTGGGCTTGTGGTCCATCGCGGACCACGGATTTAGTGGACACCCAGAAATTAATTATCCACGTCGTCCCAGCGGTGCTTGCCAAACGCAACTCACCCAAGGCCAGAATTGAAATATAACACTTGTAAATAAAACTAAGATATCAGGCTTTCCTGCCGTCAGATCTCTTCTACGTTTATGGTGGAGGTCTAACGCATTTTTCTACGCCCGTCCATAAAATCCGGGACCCGATCGTGAAACGGTGACTGTTGATCGTAAATCGGACCCGTATGGCTAAATCTCGCGTCCGTTTGCCTTCAAATTTTGCATGGCCCTTCATCGGGCCATGGAGTACTTACTTTATAAGTTTCATAGCCAGAGGGCCACCAGAACCTCCCCAACCACCAGAATGGACCTCGTAGGGCCATTTAAAGATCGGAGCCGTGGGATAAAATCTCGCATCCGTTTGTCTCCAAATTTTGCATGGCCCCTCATCGGGCCATGAGACACCTACACACCAAATTTGGTAGCCAAGGGGGGGTGATAGGGCCGCCCCAAAGCCTATAGGGAGTCCTAGAGGGCCATTGTGAGAATTTGTGAAAACTTAAGGCCAAAGGGCCCAAGTCTAGGAAATAAAACCCTAAGGCCCTTTTCCTCATAACTCCCCCACTACTCCAAAAACCTAAGGGAAGGAGAGAGCAAAGAGAGTAAAGAGAGAGAGAGAGAGAGAGAGAGAGAGAGAGAAGAAGAAGAAGAAGAAGAAGAAGAAGAAGAAGAAGAAGAGTGAAGGTGGACCATAGCTCTAGTGGGGCCGAAAGGAGTCCGATTCTTTCAACTCCTCACCTCTTCCTCAACAAATTCTTCACCCACGACCGGAAGAACCCCTCTCTACCATTGAGTAGGTAAAACCCTCATCTCTTAGAAACTCCTTTCGTTGAGTGAGGATTTACATGAAATCCTAACAAGCAAATGCATTTCCTCAGGATTCCGGCCGATCGACACCAAACTCGACACTCCTAAGTCGTTCTCCAAGTCTTCAACGATCCATGGGTGTAGACTATTATCCTTAGGTGGCCTAACACCAATTTTAGTATGAGCCTAATGATTTTGATTGCTTGGATGATGTATTTGGAGGATCTAGAGAGAACCTAGGAAAGACCTTACCTTGATCCATTCAATCAATATGGAATAGTTATGGAATGTTTATTATTGCTCACATGATTGGGTATAAATTGTTGATTGCATGTCTATGTCTTGTTTGATTCGTATATCCTCTCAATCAACATAAAATAGTTATGGAATGTTTGTTGTCTCTCACATGATTGGGTATAAATTTGATGTTTGCATGTTCATGACTTGTTGATTCGTGTATGGTGTTATATTATAGCATGTATGATTCATTAACCCTTGTGTATTTTGTTCCCATGACACATATATGAAATGCTTAGCTTCCTCACTAACCCACACAACACATATGCACCTTTATTTCATAACATTGTTAGCTTTGCTTGGTAGAAAAATTTGAGTTTTATGTTGAGGAGTATGAATGCATAATATTGCATATGCTAGTTGATAACCTTGATTGTTGGCATGTTACGGATTACCACCAGGACCCTTAGGTTTGTCAGGAATATGAGGGTGAAGATAGTCCTGTCGGTAGGACTATCCTGAGATTAAACCCTTGGATTTGGGCGGGTGCGTATGGGCGACAGTAGTTAGAGTATATGCGTCGCTCGTACTCGATGTCGTTCGTCACGTGCTCGCCTAAACTCGTGCGGTCTAGCCTACTTACTGACCAACCTTGTTTGTTAACCTTGTCTGCTTACACATGTATGGAACCTGGAACACCCTTTAGCCGTTGTAACCCATTGATAACCAATTGAGACCGATCTACCGACTCGTGAGCCGAACATGGTGGAATGAGACACTGTGCCTGAGCTGTCGGCCTACACTGGGGTGACGAGCCTCCCCGTAGTGACCGCGAGTGATCCCTTTTCTTAGCACTCCCCATGTGCTTGAAGTCGGGGATGGATAACCCGACGGGATCAAGGATCGCGGAGCCCTGGCCTCGCACATTGAGGAGCGTAGGCATTGCAACTAGTTGAGGGCATTAATATGTGGGGTGTATCAGTTTCTCCAACCTACTGGATGAATGGAATTAGCTAAGAACTCGGCTAACACTATCATATTGCATCGCACTAGTTAGGGTGACAACTCAGCAGTCGAGGTCGCAATGGGGGAGTGTTGGTCATACGCGATCGTTAGACCCAGTCGCTCGAGGGAGTGTTGTGGCGATGTCATGCATCATGTCATCTATCATGCATGTGCATTAATAAGATCAGTTAGATGTTTATGAATGATTGTCTTTCATTAAATTCATAATACAATTGATGCCGTTACAACTTATGACTAATAGCACCCACTGAGTTGATCACTCACTCATACTCTGGGACGGTGTTTTAAAACACCAACCAGACTCTCCCGTAGATGCAGGTGACGTAGAGTACGAGGAGCCTGACGGCGTAAGTCTTGACGAGGAGGACGAGCTGTCCTACTTCCAGCTAATGGGCGGTCCTCTACCGACCTAGTGGATGGGTTTTGGATCGCCGAGTGGCGGACTCAGCGCACTATTCTTTTGGACATGCTATTCTTTTGTAATTTTCTTGGGCAATGCCTTGTGCAACTCATTTATATTATTTTGGACATATATATTTGACCTCTTTCATTTTAGTAGACGAGTCGTGGTTGTGCTTTATGTTTCAAGTAATTTCATGCTGCACCTTTAAACCTGATTAAACACAATTTAATAAAATCGGTTATAAGTGATATCCGAAAACTTGGGAGTCGAGTGTATGCATGATCCCCAAGTTTCAGGGCATTATAATAGGATTATTTCAAACCTTTCCTTCCTTGATACGAGACATGATTCTCTCCGAGTTTCCCTCCCAATTTCCCACCGTCGTCGATTTGGCGAGCTCGGGACTTCGGGAATTCATAACCTGAGCTCATTGCTTTGTGGGTTATGCAGTTGTATCTGTGGAATAGCTCGGCAACACTTGAGCTCCGCCCTTAGTTAGCTCAGCTTAAGTCGGCTTCAAGACTTATCTCTTGGTCAGGCGTATCACTTGCTTTGCCTTCCGAACTCTGTACTTTTTTTACTGTGTCTGTTATATTTACCGTATGATTGACCAGTTCGGTTTTACCCACAACATGTGTAATTGAAAAATCATACACATTAGACCATTATTCAATAAAATATTTGAGTTTTCTCTCTTATTATTTCTTGTGAATTTAAGAACTAACTTATGGATTTCAGGTTTAAATTGCTCAATGAAGACAGTGATCTTCCTCTTCATTTTTTCACGCTCTTCCCTACATCACCGAGGCACACACACACACACACACTCACACTAAAGGATTTATTTCAATAAACTCATTATAATTATTATGTCGAAATTCACATATATTAATTTGAAATATTAAAATTGATTTACTGAATGCATTCTAATTACAAGCATCCAAACACAAATTTTGAACGGTAATATATTCTAATTATAAACATCTTAACACAATTGAGGATTCCATTTACAACGCGATATAGATTTCATTTTATTCCAATTACAAGCATCCAAAGAAACTCTTGCTGACTCAAAATTATTCACCTGAGTTCAAGTTAAGCTTGAAACGTAATTCTAAAATTATGGTTGATTTTTATGTGGGCTTATCAATAATACAAGGAATCATGTCATGACTCACAAGCAAGCATGCGTAGAGAGAGGAGCACTACAATATGTCGGGCTACCAAGTGGGTCTTCCCAACTCCCACTGTTGGGAATGCTGTGATATGACCTTGAAATGACTACCCCAGCCATTGGTTTAATGGGCCCCACTTCGAAACCAGAGGATCCCATTGTTTTTACAAAAATGGAGAGTAGTGGACCAGCCGGTTTGGTGGTCCCACAAAAGTGACACTATGAGGTGCAACATGCCTGGTTTGAATTGGAAGCAGATTGGCTGGTGTACCACACACTACCAATCTGGCTGGTGTGGGTATGTGCCGTGCCAAGACGAGCGCTGCCGCTCTTCTATCTCCGAGTTGTACAAACGGTTGAAAGGAGATCAAAGTTACATGGCCCTCTAAATGATGTATTTATTATATTCACTTTGTTCATCCATTTTTCAAGATTGTTTTAGAACATGACCCCAAAAATGATTTATATCCAAAGCTTAAGTGGAGCACACCACAAGTGGGGACAATAATTCTCACCGTTAAAACATTTGTAGGCTCCACTATAATGTTTATTTTCCATCCAATCTATTCATAAGGTCGAAAAGACTTGGATGTAGAGTAAAAACAAATATCATAGTATCCAAAACTTGTATGACCCTCAAAATGGTTTCAATGGTAGATGTTCAATACCCTAGTGATTTTTGAGTCGGTCTACTTAAGCTTTGAATTTGTCTTATTTTTGGTCTCAAGCCTCCAAATGGAAGGACGATTTGAGATATAACACATACCTTGTGATGAGACAGACGGAACTTGATGACGTCAACACACCAACTAGATCTGTGGTGTGTGGTACACCAGTCAATGTACTTCCATGTGTCTTAAATTAATGAAAGACCCAATGACTTACGGTTTATTTTTTTTCACGCACGCACTCACACCATAATTGATTTTCAACCACAATGAGCATGCAAACCCATGACCTCATGTTGAAACTCTTTGAGTCTACTATTGAGGTATGCATAAGGACCCAGACCTATGATCTAACTTAGATTTACCTAGCTGAGGCCAATTAATTGAAATGAAGCTTAGAATATGATGAGTATGTTTGACTAATAGATCATTTATCTTTTACCTAGACCTGACCTAAACCCAATCTGAATTTTAATGAGTTGGGTTTGGGATCAAGACTCTGACTCGATTCTTAAGTGGGTTGGGTCTGACTCCCCTTGCCCAACTTGACCCGACTCATGGCGATGTGCCCATGCCTTTCTCCACAAAATGATTATTCATCGGAGTTGACTCGGACTTGGTTGTATCAAGTCAAGCGTTATATGTTTCAATCAACAATATGGTTGAACCAGCCTAACTTAGACAAGTCACCCTAAGTCAGTTGAGTTTCAACTCAACTCTAGACTGGATGATACAATCCAAATTGTAATTATTTCTGGGATTTATAATCTGATCGTAATTATTTCTGAAACTTAAAACTTATATTTGGACTGTAATTATTTTCAGAACTTGTATTCTGATTATAGTTATTTTCAAAACCTAGACTCAAATTGTAATCATTCTTAAAACCTTTTATTAAACAATAATCGATCTAAGACATTTTTAAGTAAGTCGGGTCTAGCTCCCTTAGTTAAACCTGACACAATTCATCATAAGGCCTTATAACCACATGTGCCCACACCTTTCTCCACAAATTGCTTACTTATCCCAGTCGACTTAGACCCAGTCGTGCCCGTTCAAGTCAAGCACGACGAGTGAGAATCGACACTATAAGTGAACCAGCCCAACTTAGACAAGTCACCCCTAACTCAGCCGAGTCTCGACTCAACTCATCTGGGAACTGAATGAGTCGGTCCGAGTCACAAAACCATCTCTCTCTCTCTCTCTCTCTCTCTCTCTCTCTCTCTCTATCTCAGTGGTTAAATAAGCAGTGGACCCCGCCCACAGAAAACCAAACCTCTGTTCCCAAATGTGTTTGAAACTTAGAATAATGGGACATTGTGTAATGGCCAGCATTTGAATAATTGAATATGGATGGTTGTGATTTGTTTATTGACTACATAGACAATTAGTCAAGGTTCATCGAATCATATCTCTCTCTCTCTCTCTCTCTCTCTCTCTCACCTTACAATAGATTGCAGTATGAAAAAAGCATATGTATTCCTTCCTTTCCTATCAAGTCTTTTACTGTAAAAAATAAAGAAAGAGAAAACCAAGAAATGATTTCTAGAATCCCATACAGAATCTTCCTCTCCAACCCCACTTTTGTTTTTCATCAGCAATCGTACCGTACCTGTGCGAGAGTATTGTTCATGATACACATGCGCGCACAGACATTATCCATAGTACCTGAACCCCAGCCATTCAAAATCTGGGGCCCAGCTATAAAAAAGTCACATTGAATGGCTCAGAGTAACTATCTGTTTCGGTTACTGCCAAGGCAAATGGCCACTATTTGAACGGTTAGGATTGTCTTGTACTTGTGATTTTTGGGTTGTATTCCACCACCCATCACTTGGATGGTTAGGATCGTCCTACATCTGACCCCCAACCATTCAAAATCTGGGGCTAGACAATTCCATAACCACATTGTTTGGCCGCATCCTAACCGTCTGTTTCATTACCATCAATAAGTAGGCGAATGCCCATTAATTGGACGGTTAGGATCATCCTTGTGATTTTGGGGTCGTACCCCACCCATCACATGGATGGTTAGGTCGCCGTACTTACCACCAATAAGTAGGGGAATGGCCATTAATTGTACGGTTCGGATCATCCTGTTCTTGTGATACCCCACCCATCACATGGATGGTTAGGTCATTCTTAGCCATTTAACAATCACATTGAATGGCTAATCCTGACCGTCTGTTTCGGTTGCCACAAATAATTAGGGGACACGGCTTCGGTGGATCCCTGATTGTGGGGCCCACCGTGATGTATGTGCCTCAAATCCACGCTGTCCATCCGTTTTGATAGCTCATTTTTGTGTATGATCCCAAAAATGAAGCAGATCTAAATCTCAGGTGGACCATACCACAGGTAACAGTGGTGATTGACCGTTAAAAACTTCTTTTGGTCCACAAAAGTTTTGGATCAAGCTGATGTTTGTGTGGTCCCTTCATCCAGGTCTTTGTGACCTTATCAGCGGGTTGGATGGCAAATAAACATTCCCAGTGGCTCCTAAGAAGTTTTTAATGGCCGATATTCAATCACCACTTTTTCATGTGGCGTGGTCCACCTATTATTTAGATCTGCTTCATTTTTCGAATAATAACCTAAAATGAGCTTTCAAAATTGATGGACGGCGTGGATGTAATTCACATACATCTCGGTAGGCCCCACATGGATCCACCAAACCGCATCCATAACTAGACCTACACGCATTAACTGAACGGTGAGGATTTTCCTGTAGTTGTGCATTTTTGGGTTATACACCATTCACAGCTGGGACCAATGGTTTGAACGGTTTAGATCTAGGTACATGCATCCATGAATGATGCATGAAACAGGATACGGACTTGGATATCAATGTCAGTGATATGGTGTGACATGCTTTTATTTCATTCTTTTTATTTTTATTTTTATTTTTATCAGTTTCATTGAATCTAACCATTAAACGGGGTATGTATGTACCAGATCTGGACCATTAATGCAGTCGGTTCCTTTGAAAATGGGCCATGGTCAAAAGGCCACGTTGATTAAATAAAACTCAACCGTCTGTACTATTGATGGCCGGCAAATGGACATTCAAAAACAAAATAACCACGGTTCACATTCAACAGGCAAAAGTCCTCCCATTGGATTTTGGGCTTACCCTACAAACCCATCTTGGTGGGCCCCACATGTACGGTCTGGGTTCAGTTATAGGAAGCAGAACACGCAAAACATCACGTGTCCCAATTGGTCCACGTGAATTTGTCCACCACATATCTCCCACCGTCCATCACATGGATTTAAGGCAGCCAAACTGGCTGTGACTGTAACATTATCCACTTCGGTGCCGGAAGAGTTCCGTGGGTCCACTATGATGAATGAGAGTTTTATCTACACCGTCTATCCATTTTTTCAGATCATTTTAGAACATGAGCCCAAAAATGAGAAAGATCCAAATCTCAGGTGGACCACACCAAAGGAAGCATTAGATATAGACGACCTACGTTTGAAACCTTCCTATGGTCCACTGCGATGTTTATTTAGCATCCAAACTGTTCATATAGTCACATAAACCTGGATGAATAGAAACCATAGATATCATCTTGGTCCAAAACTTCTGTTGCCATCAAGAATTTTTAAATGGTGGAAATTCAATCCCCACTCTGTGGTCTATTTGAGCTGTTGGTCTATCTCAATTTTCGGCTCATGGTCTAAAATATTCTAGAAAAATGGATGGACGGAATGGATGAAGCACATGCATCATGATGGGGTCCACATCTCTTTTATAGCACCGACGTGGATACTGGAGGGGTAACTACCGAATCCGAATCCGAATCCCGGTTAGTTCTACAAATGGAATTTGGATACACCCATCGTAGTGGGCCCAACACATATGGTCCAGGTTCAATGATAGGGAGCAAAAGAAGGGAGGATCACGTGTCTACCAAAGACCTTCCACCGTCCATCACATGATTTAAGCAAACCCTATTGTCAGTAACATTAATTGTCCTACTAATAGACGGTTGAAAACAAAACACACCACCTTTGTAACCTTACCATGGCCCACCATGATGTTTGTGAGAAATCCATCCCATCCATCCGTTTTCCCAGCTAATGTCAGGACATGAGCTCAAAAATGAGGTGGATCAAAAGTGGGGAAGGAAATGCTCATCATTGAAACCTTGCTGAGGTCCACCGTGAGTTTATATGCCATCCAAACCGTTCATAAAGTCATTATTACTGGGTTGATCTGAAAAAATAAAAATGTTAGCCTGATCTAAAACTTCTGTGGCCCCACGAATGTTTCAACGGTAGACGTTCAATCCTTAATGTTTCCTACCGTGGTCCACTTGAGTTTTGGATTCCTCTCATTTTTTGGCTCATGTCCTATGATAATATGTCAAAACGGATGGTTGGAATGGATTTCTCATAAAGATCACAGTGACCGCAGGAACTTCCTGCCACGTGGTGTCCCAGGCAATCCACGTTCCAATTTGGGCTACAACCCATCTTGGTGGGCCCCACACGAATGGTCCGGGTTCAATAATAGGAAGCAAGATGAGGGAGAATCACGTGTGTCAATTAGCATACACGTGAAGTTGTACCGGATATCTCCCACCGTCCATCACAAGCAGGTGGGAAATGTGAATAATATGGGTTTCCTCAAGCACCAAGGTACAGTGAGAAATGTTCAACATGTGCCGCACCATCTCTTTCTCGTCCGCATGCTACTTGTACAAGACATCCGTACCATGAAACTGGTAGGCCCCACATTAAAGATCACCTACCACAGAGATTAGGGCTGTTGGCTGTAAATATCAGCCACATTGTTGGAATTATTTCATGACAGGTGATCTGACTCAACATGTAGTTGTGGCCCACCTAACAAGTAGATCAACCTGATTTTCGAGGTGGGCAATTTGATGGTCGGATTTACCGTTTTCACGGTGCAGATGTCTTACACTAAGGGAGTGTTTGTTTGTTTTTATTTAGGGCTGGAAATAGAAGTAAATTTCTCATCACATATATTTCCCGCAAGAAATACAGGGGAGAAATTTCCTACTGTACGACCCATTTATGGCTCACCAGCCATTTGAAGCCCACCTCTTTTTAAGCTTCCAAGAATACTTCCCTGTGTACGGCCGACTTTTCAAGGGACCAAAATACCCCCGTCATTTATTCCTTCCGGAGGCCGATTGGCTGGGGTGCGAAGACGAGCGCTGACGCTCGTCGATATGGGCCCCACAATGATGTATTTATTATATCCACACCGTTCATCCATATTTCGAGATAATTTCAGAGCATTATCGGAAAAAATAATCATATCCAAAGATCAACTGGACCACACCACAAATAGCAGCGGGAAACTTGATTTTCACTGCTAAAAATTTCATAGGGCCCACCTTAACATATATTTTCCATCTAATCTATTCATAAGGTCACAAAGACCTGGATGAAGAGGAAAAAAAAAATCATATTGATCTAAAACTTCTGTGACCACTGAAAGGATTTCAATGGTAGACATTCAATCCTCCACTGCCTTTTACGGTGTGGTCCATTTGATAGCTAGATCTGTCTTATTTTTCGTTTCAAGCCTTACAACAGCAAAAAATAATAATAATAATAATAAATAAATAAAAACCAGGAAGTGATGGCTACGGGTTTTCTATGGCTACGGATTATAACCGTAGCCATAACTGTAGTATATGCTAATCAACGAAAATTTTTTTATTTTTATTTTTTTACATGGAGAAATTTATTCTACCTACAATTTTCTCTGATACATATTTATATAAATATATATATATATATAATAAGCATATTAATTTTTTTCTCTCATTTTTTCATTTCTTTCTTTATTCATTTAACAAGAATATTTTATAAACCAAAATTAGTTACTTGACGTACCCTATATAATTTTGGGGTAGGAGAAGCTACTTTAGCCAACCAACCTAGTTAATTTTCAAGATTCCATCATGTCGATGGTCGAAAATCCATTTCATTCACTTCGTGGTCAATATCAATCTGGTCGGGGTCAATTTTGTTCATTTCATTTACTTCGCGATCATTTTTATGCATTTCATGGTCATTCCTAGCGATTCCGTGTTGATTCACGGTCATTTCCATGCATTTCATGGTCAATTCCCTTCACTTCACAGTCATTTCCATGCATTTCACAGTCAATTCGCTTCACTTCATGGCCATTTCCAAACATTTCACGATCAATTCTCTTCACTTCACGGCCATTTCCATGCATTTCATGGTCATATCCGGCAATTCCGTTTACGTTCACGGTCATTTCGACGCACTTCACAGTCAATTCACTTCACTTAACGGCCATTTCCAAGCATTTCACGATCAATTCTCTTTACTTGACGGCCATTTCCATGCATTTCACGGTCATATCCGGCAATTCCGTTTATGTTCACGGTCATTTCGATGCACTTCACGGTCAATTCACTTAACTTCACGGCCATTTCCAAGCATTTCACGATCAATTCTCTTCACTTCACGGCCATTTCCATGCATTTCACGGTCATATCCGGCAATTTCGTGTTCATTCACGGTCAATTCGACGCACTTCACAGTCAATTCACTTCACTTTATGGCCATTTCCAAGCATTTCACGAGCAATTCTCTTCACTTCACGGCCATTTCCATGCATTTCACGGTCATATCCGACAATTTCGTTTACGTTCACGGTCATTTTGACGCACTTCACGGTCAATTCACTTCACTTCACGGCCATTTCCAAGGACTTCACGGTCAATTCTCTTCACTTCACGGCCATTTCCATGCATTTCATGGTCATATCCGGAAATTCTGTTTACGTTCACGGTCAATTCGATGCACTTCACGGTCAATTCACTTCACTTCACGGCCATTTCCATGCACTTCGCGGTCAATTTACTTAACTTCACCGTCATTTCCATGCATTTCACGGTCATTCCCGGCGATTCCGTGTTCATTCACGGTCAATTCGACGCACTTCACGGTCAATTCACTTCACTTCACGGCCATTTCCATGCACTTCGCGGTCAATTCACTTAACTTCACCGTCATTTTCATGCATTTCACGGTCATTCCCAGCGATTCCGTGTTCATTCACAGTTAATTTGATGCACTTCACGGTCAATTCACTTCACTTCACGGCCGTTTCCACGCACTTCGCGGTCAACTCGCTTAACTTCACCACGATCATTCGTTGCTATTCTATGTTCATTCACGATCAATTCGACGCACTTCACGATCAATTCACTTCACTTCACGACCATTTCCATGCACTTCGTGGTCAATTCACTTCACTTCACTGTCATTTCCATGCATTTCACGGTCATTTTGCTTCACTTCACGGTCATTTCCATGTATTTCACGGTCATTTTCAGCGATTCCGTTTAGATTCACGGTCATTTCGATGCACTTCATGGTCAATTCCCTTCACTTCACGGCCATTTCCATGCATTTCACGGTCAATTCGCTTCACTTCATGGACAGTTCGATTCACTTCACGGTCAATTCCCTCTAATACAACACACTCAAACCAAATCACTCCCTCTAAAATTTCCGCGACCTTCACGCTCATTTCCATGCTGTTCATTCATTTCTTTAAATGATTTACGATCATAAACCAAAAAATTAAGTACATCCGAAGCTCAAGTGGGCCACGTAATAGAAAACGGTGGAAATAAAATAGTCGAGGTGGACTGGGTCATACCCGGTCGACCCCAACTCACTGTACATATACCCGGACTCGGTCGACCCCATTTCCCTACAATTCACATAAGTGGGGTCGACCGGGTCCTAACTCGGTTGACCGGGTAACTATACAGGGAGACCCGGTCGACCCCGACTATTTTCTCTGGCAGGCATTCAATCTGCATTGTTTTCTATCATGTGGCTCACTTGAGCTTCTTATTTCCATCATTTTTCATTCATTTGTGGTTTTGTATTTGAGATGGTGTTACTAGCTCGGCCCTCTTGATTTTTACTGGTTGCAGGACATATCAAGGCTTCTGGAAAGAACCCAAGCCAATCAATGTGACCACTTTTTTCCATTGATGACAATCCAATAAGTTCTGAAAATAGCTTATCTACACTTCTGAACATAGATATGATAATGGATCGGAGGATGTTATATTGTATCAGTCAATAGAGAAAGGGTCTCTGTCATCATCAGGTGAAGGATTCGAAGTGGAGGATGTGGGCAACCATCTTCTAATTGAGAATCTCTATTTGTATGAAGGGGGATAACATCCATGGGGTTGATAGAGAACGGACCGCTATCATTTCCATGCATTTCACGATCAATTCCCTTCACTTCACGGTCATTTCCACACATTTCATGGTCAATTCGCTTCACTTCATGGTCATTTCCATGCATTTCACGGTCATTCTCGGCTATTCCGTGTTGATTCACGGTCATTTCCATGCATTTCACGGTCAATTCCCTTCACTTCACGGTCATTTCCACGCATTTCACGGTCAATTCGCTTCACTTCACGGTCATTTACATGCATTTCATGGTCATTCCCGTCGATTCTGTGTTGATTCACGGTCATTTTCACGCATTTCACGGTCAATTCCCTTCACTTCACGGTCATTTCCATGCATTTCACGGTTAATTCGCTTCACTTCACGGTCATTTCCATGCATTTCACGGTCATTCCCGTCGATTCCGTGTTGATTCACGGTCATTTCCACGCATTTCACGGTCAATTCCCTTCACTTCACGGTCATTTCCATGCATTTCACGGTCATTCCCGGTGATTTCGTGTTGATTCGCGGTCATTTTCACGCATTTCACGGTCATTTCCACGCATTTCACGGTCAATTCCCTTCACTTCACTGTCATTTCCACACATCGCCGGGAATGACCGTGAAATGCATGGAAATGACCGCGAAATGCATGGAAATGACCGTGAAGTGAAGGGAATTGACCATGAAATGCGTGAAAATGACCGTGAATCAACACGGAATCGCCAGGAATGATTGTGAAATGCATGGAAATGATCGTGAAGTGAAGCGAATTGACTGTAAAATGCATGGAAATGACCGTGAAGTGAAGGGAATTGACTGTGAAATGCATGGAAATGACCGTGAATCAACACGGAATCGCTGGGAATTACCGTAAAGTGAAGCAAATTGACTGTGAAATGCATGGAAATGACCATGAAGTGAAGCGAATTGACCGTGAAATGCGTGGAAATGACTGTGAATCAACACAGAATCACTGGGAATGACCGTGAAATGCATGGAAATGACCGTGAAGTGAAGCGAATTGACCGTGAAGTGAAGGGAATTGACCGTAAAGTGAAGGGAATTGACCATGAAATGCATGAAAATGACTGTGAATCAACACGGAATCGCGCGGGAATGACCGTGAAATGCATGGAAATGACCGTGAAGTGAAGTGAATTGACCGTGAAATGCGTGGAAATGACCGTGAATCAACACGAAATCGACGGGAATGACCGTGAAATGCATGGAAATGACCTTGAAGTGAAGCGATTTGACCATGTAATGCGTGGAAATGACCGTGAAGTGAAGGGAATTGATCGTGAAATGCATGGAATTGAACGTGAAATGAAATGAATGAAATTGACCACGAACTGATTGAAATTGACCATGAAGTGAATGAAATGAATTTTCGACCATCGACCTGATGGAATCTTGGAAAATTAGTAGGTTGGTTAGCTAAAGTAGCATCTCCTACCCCCAAATCTTATATGGTACGCCAAGTAACTCATTCTCGTTTAAGAGAAATGTTTATTAAATGAATAAAGAACGAAATGAATAAAAAAAGAGAAATTTTTTTTTATATGCTTATATGTACATATTTATATAAATATGTATTAGAGAAAAATGTCCGTGTTCATTTCCATGCATTTCACGGTCATTCTCGGCGATACCGTGTTCATTCACGGTCAATTCGACGCACTTCACGGTCAATTCGCTTCACTTCACGGCCATTTCCACGCACTTCGCGGTCAATTCACTTCACGCCCATTTCCATGCATTTCACGGTCATTCCCGGCAATTCCGTGTTGATTCATGGTCAATTCGACGCACTTCACGGTCAATTCACTTCACTTCACGGCCATTTCCACGCACTTCGTGGTCAATTCACTTCACTTCACTGTCATTTCCATGCATTTCACGGTCATTCCCAACGATTCCATGTTGATTTACGGTCAATTCGACGCACTTCGCGGTCAATTCACTTCACTTCACGCCCATTTCCATGAATTGACCGTGAAGTGCGTCGAATTGACCGTGAATCAACACGGAATCACCGGGAATGATCGTGAAATGCATGGAAATGATGGTGAAGTGAAGTGAAATGACCGCGAAGTGCGTGGAAATGGCCGTGAAGTGAATTGACTGTGAAGTGCGTCGAATTGACCGTGAATTAACACGGAATCGCCCGGAATGACCGTGAAATGCATGGAAATGACAGTGAAGTGAAGTGAATTGACTGCGTTGTGCGTGGAAATGGCAGTGAAGTGAATTGACCGTGAAGTGTGTCGAATTGACCGTGAATCAACACGGAATTACCGGGAATGACCGTGAAATGCATGGAAATAGGCGTGAAGTGAAGTGAATTGACCGTGAAGTGCATGGAAATGGCCGTGAAGTGAAGCGAATTGACCGTGAAGTGCGTTGAATTGACCGTGAATGAACACGGAATCGCCGGGAATGACCATGAAATGCATGGAAATGACGGTGAAGTGAAGTGAATTGACCGCGAAGTGCGTGGAAATGGCCGTGAAGTGAAGTGAATTGACCGTGAAGTGCGTCGAATTGACCGTGAATCAACACGGAATCGCCGGGAATGACCGTGAAATGCATGGAAATGACGGTGAAGTGAAGTGAATTGACTGCGAAGTGCGTGGAAATGGCCGTGAAGTGAAGTGAATTGACCGTGAAGTGTGTCAAATTGACCGTGAATGAACATGGAATCGCCGGGAATGACCATGAAATGCATGAAAATGATGGTGAAGTGAAGTGAATTGACCGCGAAGTGCGTGGAAATGGCCGTGAAGTGAAGTGAATTGACCGTGAAGTGCATCGAATTGACCGTGAATCAACACGGAATCGCCGGGAATGACTGTGAAATGCATGGAAATGACGGTGAAGTTAAGTGAATTGACCACGAAGTGCGTCGAAATGGCCGTGAAGTGAAGTGAATTGACCGTGAAGTGCGTCGAATTGACCGTGAATCAACACGGAATTGCCGGGAATGACCATGAAATTCATGGAAATGGGCGTGAAGTGAAGTAAATTGACCATGAAGTGCGTGTAAATGGGCGTGAAGTGAAGTGAATTGACCGTGAAGTGCGTCGAATTAACTGTGAATCAACATGGAATCGCCGGGAATGACTGTGAAATGCATGGAAATGACGGTGAAGTTAAGTGAATTGACCACGAAGTGCGTCGAAATGGCCGTGAAGTGAAGTGAATTGACCGTGAAGTGTGTCGAATTGACTGTGAATCAACACAGAATCGCCTGGAATGACCGTGAAATGCATGGAAATGACGGTGAAGTGAAGTGAATTGACCGCGAAGTGCATGAAAATGGCCGTGAAGTGAAGTGAATTGATCGTGAAGTGCGTTGAATTGATCGTGAATCAACACGGAATCGGCGGGAATGACCGTGAAATGCATGGAAATGACGGTGAAGTGAAGTGAATTGACCACAAAGTGCGTGGAAATGCCCGTGAAGTAAAGTGAATTGACCGTAAAGTGGATTTTTAACCATCGACCCGATGGATTCTTGGAAAATTATTATGTTAGTTGGCTAAATTAGCTTTTCCTACCCCAAAATCATATATGGTACGATAAGTAACTCATTCTAGTTTAGGAGATATGCTTGTTAAATAAATAGACAAAGAAATGAATTAAGAGATAGAAAAATATTTTTATATACTTATATATACATATTTACATAATTATGTATTCGAGAAAAAGGTAAGGGAGAAAAAGTACTCGAAGTAAAAAATAATAATAAAACAAAAATAAAAAAATTTACAAAGTGGAACAGCGAATTGGGGTCGACCGGGTTTGGACCCAGTCGACCGGGTCAGTGGGACAGCGAGTTGGGGTCGACGGCCCGGTCGACCGGATCAAGGCTGGTTTATTTATTTATTTATTATTTTCCTGTTGTAATCCTATCGCTGTTTATGGGTCCCATTATGATGTATGTATTATATCCAAACTGTCCATCTATTTGGCGAACTCGTATTAAGGCTTGAGACGAAAAATAAGTCAGATCTAGTTATCAAGTGGACCACACCGTAAAAGGCAGTGGAGGATTGAACGTCTACCATTGAAATCCTTTCATGGGTCACATAAGTTTTGGATCATTATGAAATTTGTTTTTCCTCTTCATCCTGGTCTTTGTGACCTTATGAATAGATTGGATGAAAAATATATGTTATGGTGGACCCTACAAAATTTTTAACGGTAAAAATCAATTTTCCCGCTGCTCGTTGTGGTGTGGTACAGTTGATCTTTGGGTATGATTCTTTTTTTTTGATAATACTCCGAAATGATCTCGAAATATGGATGAACGTTGTGGATATAATAAATACATAACTGTGGGGCCCATGCAACGTTGATATCTTTTGAACCGTTCGTATAACTCGGAGTTCGAGGAGCGTAAGCGCTCGTCTTCGAGCACCAGGCGATCCGCCTCAGGAAGGAAAGCAGGGGCATTTTCGACCCGAGAAATGGGACCGTACAGCTGGGGAGTATTCTTGGAAGGTAAAAAGCGAGTGGGCTTAAAAAGGTTGTGGGCCATATACTGGTTGTATAGTTGGAAATTTCTCAATACCGGGTAGCCGCCCCATTCACATTGACCTTTTATTTGACTTATACGCTTATATCAGGGAAAAAGTTTAAAATTTAGCTAGGCCTATAATGATACACGTGTTTTATCCAAGCTGTCCATTCATTTTAACTGCTCATTTTAGTGCATAAATTAAAAATAAAGGCAAATCCAAGTGTAAGTGGACCACAACACAAGAAACATGGGGATTAAACACCCACTATTGAAAACTTCTTATCAGCCATAGGAGTTTTGTATCAATTTTAGATTTGTGTTTTCCTTTCATCTGTGTCTGTGTGATCATATGAACAGGTTGGATCATAGATACACATTAGTGTAGAACTCACAGATGACTTCACATTTTAACGATGGACGTCAATATCCTCTTGTTTGCTGTGGTGTGGTTCACTTGAGCTTATAATCTTCCTAATTTTTTTGGCAAAAGCCCTAAAATGATGTAATAAAAAAGATAGACGGCATGGATCGGTCACAAAAATCATGGTGGGATCCACAAATTTCACTCAATCATTATGGCCGTTTTTTCAAAAAGTAAATTCCAAAAATAGATGCTTAAATAACATTTATATTTCCTCTCTTCCAAACAATGATAATAGGTTATAAGTAGGAAAACAAACACGCCCTAATTGCATTGGTGGGTGGCAATACTAATGATCATGCAACACATATAGGTGAATTTTGGGCCCCACAAGTTCTTTGTTAGCATCCAAACTTTCCATCAGTGCCATCCTACCATCATAATTAGAGGTTTTTGGATGATCATCCATTGTTTTCTATGATGTGGCCCACCTAATGAAGCTATAGGCCTGATTTAAGAGCCATTCCATCATCATAGTGGGGCTCACATAAAACAACAGTTAGATGACATATCTAAAACATGATACGCCTCACAACCCAAAACAATGGACAACCATTCAAAAAACTTACAAATCCGTGTGGTGGGCCATTGGATTGTCCTGAACTTTTGGCACCCATCTTTCATAATAGAAGCAAACCAGATCAACAGGTTGGATCATGCAAACTCCGGTGGGCCACACCAGGCCACCTTGTACCTTAATTCCTAATACTGTTTTATAAATATACAAAAATGCACGTGCCCTGTCAAGGAGAAGAATTTAGAAAATGTTAGGCTGTCCAACCCCTTTTTATTTGATTAGACAAAGGTAGGTTAGGAGCCATACCTACAAAACACATTGTCGTTTGGTGGGTTAGCTTGCTTAGACAAACCCCCTACCAGTTTTTATGAAGTGTACCAAAATAATAGTGTCACTAAAAATAGCAGCATTTAGTTAAATGAGGCCAAAAAATGATTTATTTTCATTTTTTTAATTAGAATAGATATGTTACAATAGGTAGTTAAATGAGGCCGAAAAATCATTTATTTTCATTTTTGAAACATGGATAGACATGTTTGTGTCTCATTGAAAAGTGGACCGCAGGCTTGGAACTAAAACACTTCTCATGTCATTTTTTGCATGA
This sequence comes from Magnolia sinica, assembly GCF_029962835.1. Taxonomy (NCBI): domain Eukaryota; kingdom Viridiplantae; phylum Streptophyta; class Magnoliopsida; order Magnoliales; family Magnoliaceae; genus Magnolia; species Magnolia sinica. The sequence goes on from NC_080575.1 coordinate 94,468,663, forward strand.
AAAGCATTGAAAATTATTTCTTCGGCTGCATGGTTAGGTGGGCAAAAGTCATTTCGAAAGCTTCGTTGAAGTAGACCCTTGGTTTCAATTTTCCATGTTGAAATTTACCTGGTTTCAATTTTCCATGTTGAAATTTAGGCCTTGTTGGAAGAAATTCAAACTGTAATTATGTGAATTCGCTATGTTCACATCAAGGTTTCAAGTCTTCGTCGTGTCATTTGACTTGGGCTCGATTCGGTTCAACACTATGAGTTAGTCTAGCCACCTTAAGTTGAGTAAGTCATGAATCATCTAAGACTAAATGGGTTTGACCGAGTCATGGGGTTTAAAAATTAAAACCATGGTTCAATGTTCTAGGTGGATGGGCACTACCCTCACTCATTTATAAATAAGAATGAGTAGAGGCCATTGTGATGTATGAGTTATATCCACACCACAATTCATCAATTTTGCTATATCATTTTAGGGTACTAGTCTAAAATTGAGGCAATTCCAATGCTCAAATGAACCACACAATGGGAATGAAACACCTATCGTTAAAATTTTTTATGAGGCTACAAAAGTTTCAGATCAAATTGATATGTGTGTTATTCCCTCGTCAAGGTTTATGTGAGCTTGTGAATAACTTGGATGATAATTAACTACCATGATGGACATCAGAAGGTTTCAAGGGTGGGTGTCAATATCACTGCTGTTTCCTATGGTGTACACTTATGCTTTTGATTTACTTCATTTTTGGGCTCATACCCTACTTCAATTTTGGGTTCGTACCTTATAATAATATAGGGGCAAATGATAAACAGTATGGATAAAACACATATATCAGGGTGACATGGCTCCTCGAAGCCCTAATTTGTTCCTCGCAAGGGATGAGAGCGTCCATAAAACCCAATTTTTATATGCATTTTGGAAAATGTTGAAGGCTAACTTCACAATGGATGGAGTAGATTTTTTATTATTATTATGAAATTAATGGCCCACAAAAATCAAATGAAAGCGGAGGATTATTATTATTTGAATTTTTAAGACTAAAAAACACTATTTTATTTGCAAAGCAAGTAACTTTTAGGTGATCAATTTTATTATTTTCTCCTTGTTGCTTTTGGTAATAGAAGAACGTTATGATACTTTCGGTCAATGATCATCTTGTGGAATATAATCATAGAAAGCAGCAATTGTATCCGTTAAAAAATAGGCCAAAACATATCATGACTAGGTGGATGGACGACAATAAAAAATCATTCCAACTAATCAATGTCTCGGATGCTTCGGATGCATCAACTCCATCGTTTTAAAACTTGGATGAGTTTGATTCAAACCCATTCGAGTTGGCTCGGACTTTCTGGACCAACAAGTCGTTGTCCTCGAATGGATTTAGCCGTCCAAACGGGCCCTAATTGATTTCGACTAAACCGGATTTTGGGTCCGGAAATTTTGACTAGGTGAGTTGAATCAGTGAGTCAAGCGAGTCGTATTCTTTTTAAATAAAGTGATCTCTCATGATTCTTTTGGAATATTGTCAATTGCTATCTTTTGAAACCTGAGCTACTAATTTTTAAATACAAAAGCTACAAATTGGACCTGGTTTTATTATAATCTGCCTAAGTCAATGTCATTTTTGTAAGAACATGTTGGTACGAACCTGGGCCCACCAAAAATATAGTGGTCCCACTGTCTCGACCAATGGAAAGTGTCCACCATGGATAGGACATGCAAAAGTTTGTATCAATAGGATGATCCTGACCATTCGATTGGGTCCTACAAGTGTATGGATAGTGGTTCATATTCAATGAATAAAAAACGTTGATTAGACGGATAGGATCGTCTGAGTAGTGCAAATTTTCATCTAGGCCGTAATTTGGATGGTACTGATCAGCCTGCCCATGTGCGGAGTATGCATCAAGGCACACGGTTTGGTGATCAAGACCGTTGATATGATGGGCTTAGTTGAGGTCTGGCTTGGAAGATCCTGGCCATTTTTCTTGCCCTTTTCTACGTTTTCTTCTAACCGTCCATTCGTAACTATTGATCAGATATTCAAAATTGGAGACATTTTAGGGCATCCCCATTAGTGGGGCCCACCGAATCAACATCCAGCCAGCAAATCAGGGGACTGTTTAGGTCCAGATACAACAGAACATATCATTCCTCCAACAACATTTGATTAATCACACTTTAAACAATAGATCAAGGTGGGCCCCACTTCTAATTTCCAAATCAAGAAGATGCAGGTGCTACTTACAAAGCGATGGAATATATATTCCCGTGCAATCTTAGAAGCGTGTGGTGTGGTGGACCGACAAACTCATTTTAATATCGTTCTTTAGATGAGAAATCCTCGCGTACATCCACACAATCCTAACCCCACTATCCAGCACCTTATTTTCCTCCAATTCACCACACGCATAAAAGCTCTCATCGGTCCAGAAGATGGATCCCATCATATATATAACTCTACATAAAAATAAGTCTACTCCAATCATCAAATTAGCCCACACCACAGAGATAAACGGATGACCGATGATATGACTCTACATACAAGTGTGGCCCACCTAATGATTTTATCAGACAGATATTTTATTTTGGCGGCCATGATGATGTTTCACGCCTTTTAACGGATGAGATTTTTCACATGCTGACAGGTTGGCGGGAAAAGCAGCGCAGATGGTCAGCTTAGCATGGTCTAGCTATACATAACCATTCCTCGATTGAAGAAGTATATAATACAATGTAGAGTATAGCTATATATAGAATACAATAATGTAAAATGAAGATAAGATAGAGGGCCAAGATTTCTGACGTCCCCGAAATAATAAGAATCCGAGGCCGTCAGATTTCCAGCTAAACATGCCCAGCCTCTTTATGACCAATCATATAATGCTCCGCAGGAGTATGGAATTTCATACTATACACGCTTAAGTTGGAGCTTGCTTGTTTCTCGATCCAAACCGTCCGAATTATGGAACCACCACTATATATATATATATATATATATATATATATATATATATATATATGGGGTTTTTTGGGTTACTGTCTAATCAACTTGGGGCCCACAAATTGAATGGTTTAGATTGAGAAGAATGCCAGGTTTTGGGGCCCACAAATTGGATGGTGTAGATTGACTATCCATTAATCAGAGGTCAGGATTGTCTCATCAAATCTGATTTTTGGGATACGAGCAATCTATAGTGGGTCCCAACTGTTTGGACGGTTACGATTCGATGTACATGTCACGTGTCCAGTAGAGAGATTCCCCCAACTCCGTTGCCTTCGTTGGCACGTGAGTTGCGGGCTTCATACGTTAAATGCTCTGTCAGGGTGTGATGGATGATAGATACACGAGCGCTTTGAAAATGCGTACTGGGCATGTAATTAGTACAAATTAAAAATGAACATGAAATAAAAATTACACTTGTTTGATTATCTGCTTATTGGATACGTGGACATTTATTGGACGGTTAAAAATAAAAATTTCCAAAGGTTCTACTTCAATAAGCAGGTGTCCACAGATCAGAGGTTAGGATGATTCAATCAAACTGATATTAGGATTTTGATTTATTAATAGTGGGTTCCACGATTCAGTCGGTTTGATTTTGAGTTAATTTGTTCCACGTGTTTAATTTCTGAGTGGCTGTGTATCAGGTGTCATGCCACTGTATCAAATAACTCGGCTGCTGAGTGCTGAGTTTCTCCTGAGAGGAGAAGCGAATTGATATTTCTATGCCCGGAGCTGTGTGGGGCCCACATATTGTTTCCGTGATAAATCCAATCGGTCCATCTGTTTTGAAAGACCACAACAGCACAGGGGTTCTAAAAATCAGGCAATCTGCTTCGCCCGAGAGGGAGGATAAAAGCTTTATACTCTGAAAGAGTAGGATACTTGATACGCAGTCACCAAGAAATTTCACAGGTGGTATATAAATCATTTAAATCAAACTATCCAAAAAGTGGGTCCCATTTTTAATAGCTCATAAACCCGAAATTCAATGATTTCTGGTCATTTCAATGGTCCAAATTCAACAGGCAATTGCAAATGACCAGTAATCAAAGACTAGAATCACTCCATCACTTTGAAATTCATAGCACGCCACATATGAAGAGGTTCCGCCAAATGAGAGAGAGAGAAAGAGGAAAAAGACAAAAGTGTACAACTTCTCAGTGCCTGTGTATCAACCATCCCATACTGTCAGAGTATCAAATGAGAGAGAGAGAGAGGAAAAAGACAAAAGTAGAGGTGGTGGAAAAAAAGAGAAGGGATGACCAGGGGTGAAGAACCGTAACATGACACAAACTCCTTTTTTTTTAACTTCTTTTTTGAAAATTTAAAATTTAAAATTACAACCACTTGCATGGAAGCTACCCCACTTGGATTCAGTGCAGTGTATCCAACCCTCCCTATACTCCTCCTTCGATAATCTCTTTCCTCTACACCTCTCCCTCTTTCTCTCCCTCTTTCATCTCTATATCTATTGTAGGCATTCCCATCTCCATCCCCAACAACTACAACAAAAACTAAAACAACAACAACAACAACCACAGCCACTACCAAAACAACAACATCAACATCAAAGGTATTGCCTTTTCTCAGCTTACAATAAAGAAATAATATTTGGGTTGCACTCATTCTTCTCTCTCTCTCCCTCTCTCTCTCTCTCTCTCTCTCTCTCTCTCTCCCCCTAGATAGTTTGCGATTTGGGTTTCAAATGGAAAAGAAAAATAAAGAGAAAGGAACCACAAGCTTTGTTTTTTGGTGCTTGTTTCTGGAGAATTATCAGTCTACATGCAAACAGCTGCATCAATATCAACATCACATGTATTTTTTTTTCTTGATTTTTTTGTTTTTTTGTTTTTTTTTAAAGTTTTGCATGAAAAGGAATATCTTTTTTGTTCTCTATATCCCCTTTCTCTTTTATTTTGGGATCTGGGTTTCATAGATAGATGCAAATGGGGTAGAATTGAATTGGTTTAGCTGGTGCTTGATTTGGAATTTTTGATCTCCATCCAAACAGGAATTCCCAAAAGAAAAATAAAAATAAAAATCATTCATCTGTTCTTTGTGATCTCTCTCTCTCTCTCTCTCTCTCTCTCTCTCTCTCTCTCAGAGTTTGTGATGTGGGTTTCAAGAAAATACTGAAATGCAAGTTGGTTTATGTAGGGGATTTTTTATTTTATTTTTCTTTTTGCCTGATTTGGAATTTTTTTTTTTCTATTTCAAATAACAAATTGAATATCAAAATCACGTTTTATATATATGGGATTTTATTTTTCTTTTTGCCTGATTTGGAATTTTTTTTTAAAAACCATTTCAAATAACAAAATGAATATCAAAATCACGTTATACACACACACACACACACACACACACACACCATGCTCATATGTCATATCATCAATACCATCCACCTTCATGTGGGGTTTTCTACTCTGTCATTGATTATCTTTTAATTTGGTGATTTTGGTTTTGTAGAGAAGATTCAGAGGGCTGAAATGCTCGTAATTTTATAAGGGGAACTTGCATATTTGTTTCTTGATTTGGAATTTGTTTATATCTCAATGAGTTTCATGTTGGAGGTTTGATACATTCTATGGAAATGACATGATATAACAATATTGATCCAGTTTTTCTTTTTATCCATTTTCTTTCTGTTTGACTGTTTGATGAATACCCATTTCGCATCAACAAAAGAAAATGGAATTTTAGCGACTTTTTTTTTTTGCCAGGATAAGGTGTTGTGAGCTTGATTTTCTCTATTGAAATATATATATTTGTCCTGTTCAGTGGTTGGATTTTTAATTGGCAATGTAGTTATTAGGCTGATTGAGGGTGATCATTGCATTGTGCACAGGTTGAAATTCAGCAAGTTTGGAAGATTTTTCCTCATGGAAACCATGATTTCATCTGCTTGAGAGGTGATTTTAGGGAATTAAAATCTACACACGGCCAATGTAGCTGGATTTCATTCATGTGAATCCATGTTCAGATCTGGTCTTTCTGGAATCTGAAGCTGAAGTTCCGCTGCCGCTCTTTAACATCTGCAGATTTCAAGATGGTTGTCTTCAGTTCCTAAGATTGCTGGGCCGGCGCTTTGTTATGTTCAGAGAAGAAGAAAAGAAAATACAAGAATAGAAATTCAATATTGTGGTTCTTTCGAAAACACAGCTATCCCAATCCTGTTTGTATCTGTTGCCCTTTACTGGAACCCGGAGCTTAAGTTTGGTCCTTTTATAAGTTCATCATCTGGTGCGTTGCTGTGACAAGATATTCAGGTCGACAGGTCTTTCCAAAGCATAACTACTCAAAATTCAAAACTGCTTTCACTTCCAAGTTCGTGCATTTTGGTGCTTGTGTGATTGCCAGAAGAACCTTAATCTACAATAGCTTTGAATTTGGTGTGGAGATTAAGCTTGAATATAGCCTAGAGAGACGGAGAGATTTAAATGAGTTTTGAATTCCCAAATGTGGAGTCGAGACCATCACGAATTCTAACTAAAATTCAGTGTCGTTGGGTCGGTGTAATGGAAAGTGGAGCAAGGAAGGCTACTTTAGTGGAGGGAAAACCCAGAGAGTATAAGCCAACTGCACGTGCGAACAGCCGGAAATCCTTTCCTTCAAGCTTCTTTGGTAGAGAATCGTTACTGGTACTGCTCTGCCTCACGGCTTTGTTACTGCTGCTTCCCCTTATATTGCCACCATTGCCTCCCCCACCCTTCATGTTGCTGTTGCTTCCGATAGGCATACTTGCTGTGCTTCTGATTTTGGCTTTCATGCCGTATGATGTTCGAGATATTGCATCGTCTTATGTCTAACAAGAATGCAATACCCGTCCCCTTTTTCTGCAATACGAATGATTTCTTGTATCTTTTTTTTTTTTCTCTTTCGAAAGATCGCATGGTATCGCTTTCTGTTATCTTTGTTATTTTTTTCTATGAACTTTGCTAAGCTCACACGCATGCACAAGTCAGCTAATTCACACGCCGATGCACATGCCAGCGTGGCACATAAGTGTAATGTCCAAGCAATTCATCAGAAGGTAGCCAATATGTAGATTCCTTATACCAATAATCAGGGTGGTCCGCTAATCAAGTGGGCCACAATTAACTGAACAAATACACAATTGTGAAAAAATTGGCCGAATTTTTCTAATCCAGCAATTTGTTTCTAACATCATGGCACACCTACAGAATGGAACACCTTTATCTCTTGATACTAGTATATACCTAATGAGGCCCACATGATGGATGGCTTGAATATTTCACATGTGTGCCACGCTGGCATATGTGGTGTGTGTGCATTAGCTGACTTGTATGCGCCTGTGGGCTTAGCGAAGCTCTTTTTCTATATAGTGTTCTTCTGTAATCATAGGATGCCCCTTTCCTAGAAATGTCTTTTATACATTTTCTGATATTTGTTTTCCATGGAGATTGTCTCCAAAGAGATTATCGTGTTCTTATGATTGGAGACCAGTCTTGAGTGCTGTAAGAAACCATGATCTTAGTTTTTTTAAATGATTGTCTGCAAGCCTCTGGATGAGAAATGACAATTCCATCTCATAATATATTTGTAATTCATTGCTGATGTTTCAGGCTTGGTTTTTAAGTAGAGTCATGTTGATATATTAAGACTGATAGTACTTCCAGAATCATATTAACCATGCTATTTTTAGGATTGAACATCCATTGGCAGCTCCTTTTACATGGGTTCTAAATATGGTATTGCCATTGTTTTGGTACTGCATACCAGTCGCGTCGATTAATTTAGGTGAAACGAATTTCAAACCTTCACTCCACATTGTAGATATCTCGAGTGGAACTCGTAACAGTTGATGGCCTGCGCTGCAGGTCGGACACCTCCATCAGTTATATAAGAATATTCTTCAATATCTGGGAACTGGAAAATGTGGCTGTTGTATGGCACATGGTTTAGATTTCACTCGTAAAAAGCCTGCAACGGCTTATATTTTACTTGTGTCATTTCAGTTCTTTGATGTGGACCCGTTTGAATTTCTCCTCTTTGCATGTAGCCCACATAAAGCTTAGCAATAGGGAGACTGCAACAAGGCTTTGTGGAGCCCATTGTGATGATTGTGTGAAATCCATACTCTACATTCATTGTGCTGGCTCATGTTAGGACATTAACCCAAAAAGGAAGCAGATCTGAAGCTCGAGTGGGCGATAGCATAGGAAAGCATGGAGATGGGGTTGCCCATTATTAAAATCATCACTGTCCTTATCTCTCTCTACATGTAGCCCTCACCTGCTACAATTTCTTCCCTTCTAGCCCTCACCTTTGTGACAATTTCTCCCTATCTTCTCCCCCTTTCAGATGCATTGCATGTGCCACTTCCCTTGGTCAGCATATAACTGGTGGAGGTCGCATGTCAAGATCAGCAGTCTCTACTTGTGCAAGATCTTGAGTTGCAACACTGTCTATATCCATTTCCAAGATTTTCCAATTAATGCCTGAAAATTTTGAATTCTATGAAAAGTTGTCTTGGTTAAGAACTTGTAATCACTTTCAGATACCACTCAAGCCTGGTGTGAAAATGCCCTTACATTAATCACCCTTGGTAAGGAGTATCGAGCACGAGACTTTCTGCTCTAATACCACTTTGATGCAGGACAAATAACCACTTACTCTAAAAGCTCGAACCTTGGCGAATTAATCACTTTATCTCATAGCCCAGGCCCCACATCCTATAACGCCCTGGAAATTGGGGGTCGCGCATCCGCTCAACTCCCGAGTTCCCGAAAGTCACTATTAACAGATTTTCACTAATATGCATTTAATCTGTTCTGAACATGAAACATGAACATGCAAGTCTGCTGAAATGAGAAAGGCATTGCACAACCAAAACAACAAAAGAATATTATGTCCAAAAGAATGAGGTTGTTCCCATCCCGACCATCCAATCATGCCGGCGGCGAACCCTCCATCAGGTGGAAGTATGACAACTCATCCCAGTTGGTGTTTTAAAACCCGTCTCACTTGGGCCGCCCACCTGGAGTGTGCATCCCACAGGCCACCCCACTCGAGCCCGGTGTGAAAATGCCCTTGCATTAAAAACTCACAAAAATTCGACTCGACTTGCCAACACTCTAAATTATTTATAGTTTTAAATATTAAATATCACTGAGAATAGTCCAGGCAAGTGCATGGCGGAACGACATCGGATTCCACTAAATTTCATTTGTACCATGAAAAACACAACTAACTCTCCTTGTTTTCTTGACCAACCCTAGGGTATGGATGGTGGTTCACAACATGTCAACGGACAGGGTTATCAGCTAGCAAAATCATCATCATGTTCTCACACCTCAACATATAATTCAGATTCTTCTAATAAGCAAGTTACACAGGAAACAAATGAGGCACGCATGTTATAAGGCATTGTCATATGAGCAATTTTAACAAATCATCAACAAGCGATCATCAAATTTGCACTAAGTCATATAAGAAGCAAGAATAGCATTATGTGAGGAAATCAAATAAAACAATACAATTCCGTACCACTCTAAATAAACATAAATTCCTAGGTTTTCTCTATACTCTCCAAATGCATCAACCAAGCTATCAAAATTACTAAACTCATATTGAAATTGGTGCTAGGCCACCTAGGAGTAGAGGAGCTTTCTCCTTGCAAGAGAGGTAGGGAGTTGGAAGGGTTGGCTCTCTTGGGACCCCACTTGATCTAAGGTCCACCTTGAATCTCTTTACTTGGGCCCTTTGGCCTTAAGTTTCCTCAAATTCCCAAAATAGCCTACTAGGTCACCCTTTTAGAGTTGGAGTAGCCCCAACACTCCTTTGGCCACCAAATTCGGTGGGTAGGTGCCCTATGGCCCGATTAGGGCCCGTACAATGAGGCCTCACTTTCAGGTCCAAGCTGGAACATCAACATCATAAAGGGGCTCGTTTTGGGGCTTGGGTTGTGCCTCAATAGACTAATTTTTGCAAAATCTAGGTCTGGGTCTGATCCATTTGTTAATCAGGCCGACCCATGAGCCTCTATTACAGATCCAAGCCTTAATCGGACTAGGCCGGGACTGGAAACCTGACGGGCCACCCAGCCCATTCCCACCCCTACTTGTGAAGACTTCTATTTGGGCCACAGCCAAATCTGTATCATCAATAGGGTAGATAGACAAAAAAGAAAAGAAAAAAAGAAGCACGGCGGAGGTTGCCCTAACCGATGCCGGAAAGATTTATACTGGTGACCCCCTCATTGAAATTTCCCAGTAACAGGATAGAAAGTTCCTCTTCACTTTCATGGCCGACATGGCCAATCACATCCACTATGTTAGATGTCTCAAGTCTCAACAAGTGGGTAGTGTGGAAAATCAAGAGATTCTCTCTAGAGTCACAGAAGATGCCACCTACGCCCATGGGGCTAACATTGCCTGATTGGATCCAATTTTAAAATTAGTGATGATGTTGATGAGGGTCCCAAGCAATAGGAGGCCGATGATGTTGATGAGAGTCCCAAGCAACAGGAAGATTTGAATTCTGTTGATTTTGTATCTTTTGGTTCTTTGTTTTTGTTTTTCTTGTCTTGGGGATTTTAGTTAACAAGGGAGGAAAAAGGAAATGAAGGAAATCCGCATCGTGGCGGTTATTTGAGTAAGGCAATCTTTCATAGCTTTGGCAGCCTATGGGGGAAATGGAAAGCCCCTGTTGAATATTCGAGAAATGAAAAACTATGGATTCCAACAGTAATTACGTTGTTTGGTTTCGAGTGTTATTTACCATGGAAATGTTAGAAGGTTGAGAGTGATTTCTCATTACTGTAGAAATCTATATTTAACAGGTTTTCTGGGAAATGGTTTTACTTGTTTTATGATGAAAAGCTAGGAACACACGAGATCCATTTCTCCCTTTTCTTGGTTTCTCAAACAGAAGAAACTGTTACATCAGGGGAATTCTCATCCTTTCCCATTCTTTTTATTGGGTTCTCTCTAAACAGACAGGATTAATAGCAAGGAGAAAATGTATCTTGGAAAATGTGTTTGGGCCTGTTTGGAAGTCGGGGGACGGAACATGTCCACTGCCCAAAATGCGATGCGATCATGATGGATTAGACCCATTATGTCACATTCATGTTTTCAAAATGCAGCCTGGTCAGGCTTCATTCTACGTTGTTCGTGTTCTTGAGTTACGTCTAAACGTGTTCCATACCTTACTCTTCCTGCTTCAGTACAATGCAGTTTCTTCTATTGCCTTCTGTTGGTTCTGTGTTTGATCATATCAAACTTGCAAAATTTTTAGCTGTTGTATCCATGGTATTATCCTTTGTCCCAGCATATTTCTTTTGTTATTTCATGTGGAATTTCCTCGGCGCCACATCAGTGAAAACCATCATCATATAGTTGAGATTGCTTCTAATTGCATTAATCAGGCCGTATAATTTCTCGGGTCCTGCTTATCAGCAAACAACAATTGTATGGTTTCCTAGACCATGGCTCAGGTATCAACACCGTTGTTCTGATGGGCCGCACGGTTAATGGGTTATGGGTGCCTCAAAAATCTATAGATTGAAATAACACAGGTTGATCAATGGCATAGAATAAGATGGTTCATTAGATGGAAAATACATCAGTGGTCCCCATTCAAGTGAAAACAGTACAACAATGGAAGGGGTTGGGATCTTTGAAATCCGGCGTGCCTTGATGCCAACACATCATACTCCGTGACCCAACAAGTGGAATAGCAGTTTTGCTGGTAACTTCAAATGAATGGTTTAAAGCCGGTAGCATCATAGTGCAAGCAATGGGTTGACATAGCAATATTGAAAATGCCCTTGCATTAATCACTCCCGAACAGGAGACCTCCTGCACTTGCATTAATCACTCCCGAACAGGAGACCTCCTGCACAGGATAACTAACCACTTATTCTAAAAGCTCAAACTGATAGATCATGGCGAACAATCTCTTTTTCTCATAGCCTAGGCCCCACATCACATGGGTTAGGTCCTCGCCGAATCCCCTTCATGGCCCTACATCATGTGGGTTCGACCTCACATGAGCCACCCAACTCATATGGGTGGGGCCCGCCTGATACAAGCCACTCACCTCAGACGGGTTGCTCACCCCGATTGTGCTCTTGCATTCCCAAGGCCACCTCACTTGAACCCGGTGTGAAAATGCACATGCATTACATCATGTTCATTTTCTCTTCCTTCTACACTTGTGGAACATGGTTCTACAACATGTTTTATAGGTGGTTTTTATATAACATGGTTCAGAGATGTTCATGATGCAATGTTCGATATAAGCCGTTCATATGGCCCCTTGTGTAGTAAAATTGAAATCGTGCCTCGCCAAGTAGCTATATTTTTAATGGCGATTTGACAATCTAATAATTAAAATTTCAAAGATTAATTGCGAGGGCAAAATTTTCTAAAACTACTTGCATTATGTGGTATAGATAAAGGCACCAGCCCAGACGATGTCAGGTTGGGCAACAGAGACGGGTTTTTACATGGTGGAATGGTTGTTTTAACTCATATTATGAATACAATGTAGCCCAAAAATGACAACTACATAATGATCATAGGTGGTGGCAAAAATCACCCCAACAGGGCAAATCCAACCACATTGAAATGGATGGTCCATTCGGACGGTTAGGATGAAAAGATAAAAAGAAAAAGGTCTTCTCATGTGAGCCATGGGTATGAGGAATGAGTCCTTGATCAGGGATTTGGATGTTATCATCTTTTCCCTGCCTTTTAATTAAAGATTTAAAGGTTAAAAATCTTAGCATAGTTTCTGATCAGATGATGCTAAAAAGGGTTAGGATCATCTGATCGGTGTGAGTTTTTGCAGTATGGTCCTGTAACGAAGGACTCAACCAAATTGATGATTTGTTCCTTACTTGTCTTTTAATCTTTCTCAAGTGATTGCAAATCATGAAAGAATATGATCTTTATGATCCGTTAATTAATTGGGATTGGCTACATGAGTCTTGTTATGTGGAATACCATATTTTCAGTTAAACCATAGGAAAGTTTTTAATAGTAAGCATTCAAATCATCACCGTCTCTTGTGGTGTGGTCCACCTGAGATTTGGATCTGCTTCACTTCTGGGCCCATGCCATAAAATGATCCGGCAAAAACAGATGGACTGTGTAAATAAACAGGGGACATGGATTGCCTACTGACGCTGCCAGTAATCACTGGCTACTGGACAGTGCTCTGTGGGCCCCACCATATGTATGTATTTTATCCATGCTGTCCATCCATTTTCCTAGATCATTTTAGGGGACGAGCCCAAACATGAGGTCGATTCAGATCTCATATGGATCACACCACAGGAAACAGTGGTGATTGAACACCTACCATTAAAAAATTATTGGGAGCCACAAAAGCTTTGGATGAAGCTGATATTTGTGTTTTCCCTTCATGTAAGTCCGTGTAACCTAATCAATCGCAAATAAACATTCAAGTGGGCCCTAGGAAGTTTTTAATGGTGGGAGTTCAATCACCACTGTTTTCCTGTGGTGTGGTCCACCTAAGACTTGGATCTCCCTCATTTTTGGGCTCATCCCCTAAAATTATTATCCATAATGGATGGACGGCAAGGATAAAACACATACATTATGGTGTGGCCCATAGGGCACCATCTACTAGCCAAGTCTGGATCCAGGGTCGCAGCACACGTATCATCCTCCCAAGTGTGTGGGACATCTGAGCAATGCAAGAGGGGGAACCCCAAAAGCTTTCCACAACAGTCAGGCCAACCACTCATCAAAAGGGCAACTGGCCCACTTCCAATATCCGTGCATGGCCCACTCGTCGAATTCTCCCACCAGTTTTTTGTGCCTGCCCATTTAACAGTGGGGTCCATCAGTGCCTGCCCATATACGAGGGCCTACCTAACCTCCGAAGCTTGTATCATACTTTTGGTAATCAAAACGCTGTAGAGCCGTCCATCCACCATACACGCATAGAAAAATCCGGACCGTCCATCTAGTGGCTCCAAGTGCAGATGGCAAGCAGTTCAAAACCCACGCCAACTGGATGATCCAAGCCATCCAATCGGTGGCTCAAAATGAAAATGGTCAGCCAGGTAGCAAAGACTAATTGAGAGCTTCCAAACCATCGACAACTCACGCAATAAGGCCCACCAGACGGACAGCCCCAATTGCGGGCATCCCAACCGTCCATGTGTACAGCTGAGTCACCATATCAATTGAAAATTACCAAAATGTCCTCATGTTTATCTTTACAATGCCCAAAATACCCTCACATTTCTGCCCCACATACATAAATAACACAGAGGAACAGAACATACTAAAAACTCTTTTAATAATCATTTGATTAGTATTATCACTCATATTTAGGAAGAATTAAATCACTTGATAATCAGTCACCTTAAAATCTCTCTCCCCCTCTATCAATATCTTATATGATTTTACGAAAATGAAAATTTCCGAGATTTTAATGCTCTTACGCGTCATTCAGCGGCGGCGCATTCACAAAAGCTTGTGGAAGGTGGTGCTCCAAAACTGCCAGCAGCTCTCTTCCCTGAGCTGCCTCGTCGATGGGCCCATTCCCAAGCCTCCTCGCCGCATCCAAGAGCTGGCCTCTAAGCCGCTGAGATGGCAAGCAGCCACCCGCCTCCACGCACTCCCTGTAGAGTGGCAAGTATGCGATGGCAGCCCGCAAGGGTGCCGGCAGGTCCCTGACGCAGATGGGTGATCTGCCCTGCTTCAGGATCCTCATCACATTCACATAGTGGTCCTGACCGCAGTTCAAGCCGTCCATGAATGCTGCAACTGACCAGTGTTCACGCAGGAATGCTCTCAGCTCAGGTGCTACAGCCTCGTCGTCTGACCTTGCAATGCTGTCAGCGACGGCGTAGGTGGCAGCAGGGTCCCCTAGGAAGTCGGAGCGGAGGAGGAAGGAGACGCCGTCAAGGGACCCGCTGCTCCTTTCTCCGGCAGCTTTGAGGATCTCGATGCTGAGGGCGGCAAGGACGTGCTGGGGCACGTGCGGAAGGAGGTAGGCGGCAATCCCGACCTGGCTGCTAGAGGTGGCAGCAGTGAGGGCCAGGCACAGCTCCATGTCCCGACATCCCCGCTCGACGAACCAACGGACAACCTGCATGCATCCCCTCTCTGCTGCTCTCATTAGAGGACCCAGGAAGGCAATGGCATTGCCCTCTTCAACCAGACACTCCATGGTGCCAATCTTGCAGTAGTGGGAGGCGAAGCCCAGAGCCAGATCAACATCCACGTCCAAGCTGTTCCTTTGAGCAATCTAAACAGACCATCCAATACTATAAATGAAAAACACTAAAAACCAAAGACAAGCAACAAGCGTTGGTGATCCATCTAAATAAAAAAAGCTAAAAACTAAAGACAAGCAACAAACACTAGTGATCCATCCAAAAGAATTTTTTTTTTTTTAAGGACAAACAACAACATCATCATCATCATCATCATCATCATAACAAGTTGGCTGAGTCAGTGATAATCGGATTTGATTATTTCCAGGCCGGTTCTGAATTTTTAAAATAAGCTTAAACACCCCAAGTTAGAAATTGAACTTGAAATGGAATTGGGTTCCTTAGCTCAGAGGGGGTTTAATGGAGATAATCATAATGGACTTGGGCACGAAACCACTGGGAAAAGAAGTAAGATTCCCTTGACAAAGAGGCTATTTGGGTAAGATGGAAAACTGTGGATTCTGCGAAATAATCATTACATCTATCCAGAGTGGCAGTTCCCTAGTGCAAGGTATGAGGTGAAAGTCGTCTAATGAAACTAGGATTTCCACTTTGTATCCAAACAAGGTCCCTACTTTTGGATCCTACTGTCTACAGCGTATCCAAACACAGAAATTCAAAATCCCTAATTTTGTAATCCCTACAGTAGTTTTTTTTAATTCTCTGAGAGCTAGATTATCTGCATGAGAGGTAAGCCACCATCCAGGATAGACGAAGCTATTCCATTTACTCAATCCTTCAAAAATTATGTTGATGGCCCAGTTTGGGGGCTCTCTTCTTTTGGAATGTCGTGTTTATTGATGTTTGGAACCAGGTATGATTGTATCTTTCAGGTATGCACTACCCCATGACCTACATTAACATATTTTGAGTAACATGTAGTGGTGGTGCACTCCAGGCAGTAGCTTACTTGAGAACAAAGTGGCGTATGTCCAGACTGCTGAAAGAGGAGCAGCTGCTTTGTCAATGGATAAGGCAATGGTAAGGCAGGCCTTTCAGGATGTGTCGTGAAAACAGATTTATCTGTGATTTAAACTTTTTGAAGACAGATGGAGGAGTGAATGCTTAACCCTGTTCTGGGAGCTTCCCTTTGGCCTTCATGTCCTTTTGCCTCATTTCTCTATCGATTCTCACTGGATTTTTGGCTTTTGGGTACATGGGGGCACACCCCATGTAAGAGAAGTAGTGAGAGGGTCATCACCACAGGGCTTTGCCATCATCATCATCATCATCATTATCCCACCAAATCGGGGTCAGCTACAGGAATCCCGTTCTGCCATTCCACTCTATCAAAGATCATATCCTCAATAAAACCATAGGTCATCAAATCATTTCTTACTACCTCTGCCCATGTCCTTTTGGGGTCTTCTCATTGCCCTTCTAGAGCCTTCAACTTGAATCAAGTCATTCTTAACCATTATACATGGCTAAATATCTACGCCTACTTTTCCTTCCCCCTCCCTCCTTGGCCCTCAAAGGAGAGGCATTGGTTATAACAGATCCATGGAAATGGGGGAAGCAGATGATTTCGGGATCTCAGGTCTGACCTACAAAGATTCTTCTGAAACCCTTGGCCCAGATGGTTTGTACAACTACTTCAACATTCATTGACAAGACAATGATCTGGCTGATTGCCCTTCAGTGATGTTGGATTGCACAATCTTATTTCTCAAACTAAGTCTATTCCCGCAGTGGCAAAGTTACCAAGCCCTCCCTTCTCTCTTCTGCTTTCCTGCCCCATGGCTATATTTTTAATCACTTTTTTTTTTTTTTTTCTTGCTATAAAATGGTCCGTTAACACGCCAATAAACGTAGTTGATGGGATCTTCCAAATAAACATTTGCACCACGTTCAAACAAGTTCATTTTGTGCAATGTCATGCAAGAGTGGGCAGATATCCATCTACAGCAGATGATTCCATCGTCCATATTGTAAGACTCAGTTCCCTAGAGTTTCATACTCGATGAGGCAGCAAAGGAAGAAATGTGGAGGCAGGGATATAATCTGTTAATAGATTGCTATAAACTGCTTGGATCCTCAAAAGAACTGCATGGCTGCAGCCTTTTTTTCCCCCTTCGCAAGCAAAGTCTCTCCAGGCACCTTCCTCTGCTAAGATGCCATCAACACCATCCACCTCTCTGAGAAAACAATACACAACCATTTAAGGTAGAACCCAAATCATAAATCTCATTGAAAATGAAGGTTAAAGGTGCCAAGGTTAAGGGATGTGGGTAGTCAGCCAAGAAATTGAACTACTCAAATAAGTTTCATCCAGCCTCGATTGGATGCTTCAGGAGCTACACCTCTTTGGGTTCAAAGAGCTTTGTCATCCACCTTTGGGTAAATGTATGCATCAATGTTCCAAGTTCAAAGCTACAGCAGTTTGATCAAACCTTGAGAACCAGAGTATTTGATCGACATGCAGTGCTGAATCCTAAGCTTTCGAAATGACATGTAATGATTCAGATTGGTTAACCCAGTATATAAAAAAACCTGAAGAGAGAAAAACTCCAACAAAACAATTTGTTTGAGATGCTGCAATATCATGAGGCTGTCATAAAGAATTAGACACGGCAATTTAAATAGCGGTTTCAGAGTGCAACTCATATGGGGACTCAAAAAAGTACAACTCTCGAGTCTCATCCATTTCAATGCGGTATCAGTCCTTGGTCTTGTTTCAACCTCATACTGGCCTGGTTGCACGCACACACGGTTTTGCAGGAGTGGCAAGCAATGGTTTTCCTTTTTTTCTATTCTCTTCTTCTTTTTATTTTTATTTTTTTAGTGTTATTTTTATTTTTATGGCAGTGCCAAACAATGGTTGGTGCGATTTCTGATCCAACAGGAGGTATGATTAGCATTTTCTCTTCTTCTTCTTAATGGCTGGTTGGTGTGATGTCTGATCCAACAGTTATTATTGGCATTTTCTCTTCTTCTTCTTCTACTTCTTCTTCTTCTTTTTTAATGGCAGTGCCAAACAGTGGTTGGTGTGACTTCTGATCCAACAGGTATGATTGGCATTTTCTCTTCTTCTTTTTTAATGGCAGTGCAAAGCAGTGATTGGTGTGACTTCTGATCCAACAGGTATGATTGGCATTTGGGGAAG